>NC_090928.1:577463351-578713351 GCF_040938575.1 Ambystoma mexicanum | reverse complement strand
TGTCCCCCTTCTTAAATATCAGAATTACCACTGATAGCTTCTAGGAAGTGGGCGTAGGTCCATGCGACTTATTAATGGTCATTGAAAAGGCTAAACATATAGGAAACTGTCTTCTTTTGAATTTGAAAGGCATATTTGTATCAGCTGGAATGAGAGGTATGCACGGTATAAGAACAGTATTTTAGTTTAATCCATCGATTACACAGGCCTCTATGATGTGTATTTGTAGATGTGCAATTGTCATCCTTGTTCCATTGCAGAGTTCCTGTGATTTCATAAGATTGCGTAGTATCAGTGATCATATCACAATTTGATTTGAGTCAATTCTATTCAGGTATTGCTTTTTCTTATGGGGGTTCACTCCACACTGTTGGATTCCTGTTTTTACTTTGTCCTTCAAAGTTTTGCACATAATATGTTGTTTCCCAAATAAAACATTACATTTTTATTTTGTTTCTTTGGAATGCAACCTTTATTAAAAAATTAGAAGTGTTGATCTGGTGTCTCTCAACTGCAGAAGGGATTATATAAGTCGAGAGATAGAACTCATGAAACTGTTTCATAAGTCGTATTTTTTAAAAAAAATCATTTGGAGTGTATGGACCAGGAATAGTCAAAGACGACTCCTATTTCTTTTGATTCGGAGATGTATTTCTTGATATGAACTCCGAACCTAAAGTTTTTATGAGATTTTCACGATCCCTATTCGTGTTGGGATCAGAAGTGTGGCTTGATTTGAGGATATCTCTGATCCGTAATTTTTCAATCAAGTCACATGGAAGCCGACCGGTTTCAGTGATATTGGAGTTATTAGGACCACTTTCTTCAGGGCTAGGGACCAACACCCATTAATGTGTGGTCTGATTTCTTCTGCTGGTAGTGGTGAATCTCTGTTTTCAAAATAGGAGATTGCCCTATGTTTGGAAGAGCAAGGAGGGATAGAGAAAAACAGGGGAGAGTACTATTAGAGACATATCCAGTGAGTGGCCTCATAGACATCAAATGTCGTATTGCATACATCTTACCCATTACAGGTGAGGCAACTCCCAAATGTCAGGGTCCTGGATTCGAATAGGTAAGTTATTTACAGATTCCCGAATCTGAGATGATCACACATTCCTTGTTCACCTACAGAAGAAATATGTTCTTTTAGATTTAGGTGAAATAAAATGGAACTTGAAGGATAACTATGTTTGCATCAGTGAACATTTAAAACAAAAGATCATTAAAAAACTAGCTTTTTTCAATTTACAGGTCGACTCCTGAGGAGTTTGACCTGCGGAGCTCACGGGCCCAGTTGGGTATCCCCACATCACGTCGCCAAAAAGCAACCCATTTGGTCACTCTATGTTAATTGTAGCCCATGCGGTATTAGGGATTGTATAAACTGTAGTTTTCATAAGCCAACCTTCTAGATAGAAAAAAAGTAAAAATGTACATCTAGGGCGATGGAGGTAGGGGTTTGCATTCAGCCCATGGTCTAATTTAACAAACGGAGACAGCCCAGGGCACGGTTTACATCTGTGGATACTGGGATCTGGGAGCCGTGCAAGAACAGCGTTTGCGTATCAGGTGTTGCTTACCTCCCGGTGGATGAGGAGTACCCCTAGAGATTCTGACCAAGTCCGATGTCGATACACGGAACGGCATCTAGGCTGTAGTGTATTCGACGTGTTGTCCGTCACGTGATAAACTACGTGTGGATCATGATAAACACTAAAGAAGGACTAAAAAAGGACTAAAAAACTGACAAAAAAATGGCCCGCTTGGATGGCGGCCATTTTACGATGGAGTGTTGATGAAAAGAAACGGATCTATCTGTTAATAGTCAAAGCGGGCAGTTTTGCCATAAAACAAATCTTTTGCATAGATAGCCAAATTATTTAAGCCAATATACAGGCTTAGCTCTTAGAGAACCAGATATTTAGAGAAAACATTATTTCGAAAAGACCTAATATACCGTCCTGATATTTTGGATTCGTTCAATATGAACTCGAGAATTACAACTCGAGAAGTTAAGAAAGACTTGCAGAGGCTAATACCAAATATCCTGGTGGTAGTAGGATCTCATTATGTGTAGGTCTGGATGGTATTCATATGATCACAATTAATCAGAAGGAGATTTTACACCAATACAGTGAGTGTGATGGTTAGGAGTGTGGTTTGTCTCCAGTACAGCAAAGTATTAGGGGGGACTGCAACCTCTATTATAGTTTGTAAAACAAAGGCAGAGTATACAATAGATAGCCAGCAGTACAGTTTGTTACACAGATTACGTTTAGAAGACATGTGAATGAGGGTTAGAGAGTAGCAAGTGATTGCCAGCACATCGATTCATTTAGGCCTTCCACATCAATTCTTAATCTGTATGCCACAATTGTTCACGTCTGAAAAGCAGGTTATGAATGTTCCCTCCTCTTGTTGGTATCTTCACTTTCTCAAGGATTGTCCATTGCATGTCTTTGGGGCTGTGCTTTTTTTTCTAAATAATGTTCCACCACAGGGGCTGTGATCTTTTTTGTTTGTATGCAAGAGCAATGCTCCGCCAGCCTCGTTCTGATTGGTCGGGTGGTCATCCCTACATATCTGAGTGCACATGGACAGGTAATCAGGTAAATAACATTTTTAGTATTACAGTTAGTCATTTCTTTTTGTATCCATGGGTGGTGCCATCCGATATCTATGGTTTTGGTTCTCGTAGTCCCAGGGCAGGCACTGCATGACCCACATGGGGTATGTCCTGTCGGTTTTTCATGGTTCCAGAGTGTCTCATGAGGCAAACTTTTTTCTTTGTAGGTTTTGACGAGGAAATCCCTCAAGTTCTTTTTTCATTTCATGGCAAAGCTTGGAGTAGCCAAATTCGATTCTCCCACATTCAAGATTGGCCAGAGTCTTAAAACTTCTTGTTTGAGTTTGTTGGTGAGCGGTGAGAACGTGAAAAACGCTGTAATTTTATCCTGAGAGCTTTTTTGTTTAGCGTGCTGATCTAGCGTGATATCACGTGGTATGTTACGTGCCCTCTTTCTTGCCTGCTGGACAGTGTTTCTGGAATATCCTCTCTCTTTTAGTTTATTGGCAAAATGATCCGATTGTCTTTCAAAATCAATGATGTTCGAACAGTTCCTTCTGTATCCTAAAAATTGGCCGAAGGGCAGATTGTTCTTCAGGCTTGCTGGGTGGAAACTCGAGAATGTTAACAAAGAATTCCTATCGGTGGGTTTATTGAACACCGAGGTAGTTATGATGTTGTTTTTGATTTCAAGTTGAAGATCTAGAAAGTGTATCTCGAATTTGCTGTGCGTCTCAGTGAACGTCAAGTGTTCACTGCCATTTCCCACCTTCTAGCATCAATTTGAACACTTTTATACTTTTTCCACTGTTTTTGCTTCCGTCGACATCTGCGAACGTCTGACGTCATTGTGGACCTCCCGGACAGTGCCACGTGACCATACATAGACTCAATACATTTTTCCAACATTTCCATTAGCATTTTTTGTGCTAATCGCAATAATGTGTCGTTCATCCCCCGTTCCAGGGACTGGAACTGGGGATAACGGCCAGCAGCCCAAGTTATCGGCCCAAGCGAAGTGTGTCTGTGTGCACCCTGATGCCTGCGGGCTTCTGCGCATTATAAATAAATAAATAACAAGGGCTCCAGACCATTATCCTCCATTGCAGTCCCTGCATTGGCAGATAAAGGCCATTAGCACCCCTGGTTCCCAAAGCGAGAACCATGGGCCGCTAAAAAATAGATTTTTCTTCCTGCAGTGGGACGCCTTTGGTGTCCCACTGTGGGAAGGAAAATCCTTTTCCAAGATGGCCACCATGAAAAGAGAAGCTGGGGCTCAGTACAGAGCCCCTCTTCCCTTTCCATGGCAGCCGGCAGAAGGCGAAGTCAGAACCCTATGACCATATTACCATGCGCACCTTTTTTTCTCTTTGAAACTTATCCTACCTTCGAATAACTTTATCACATAGCCAGTCCCAGATGGACATGGCCACTTTAAAAAAAATGTCATCCCTCGCAGTCAAGGCCAGTAGCCAGATTGTCTGTGTCATGACCTTATACCATGACCCGGACAATCTGGCCACTGCCCATGCCCATAGGCTATATCTCAGTCACCAAAGGTATATCACTATTTTTTGTACCTACATCATGACACTTGTCAAAAAATAAAACACAGGCACGTTTGCAAAAACATGCTTTCAAAAGTGTGAAAATGTATGTACATATAACTTATCACCCAACTTGACAAAATCCATTCAGACTTTACACAAACATTCAAGGTTGGGTCTATAATCTTTCTGAAAAGTTTTGTCCACATTCATCAAACGGCAACAAAGTTATAAGCCATCTAAAAATGTTGAGATCCCCCTCTAATTTAGCCTCCTCTTGAGAAAATCCCACCAAACTTTACAAAAACATGTATATCTAGACTTAAAATCGTTTAGCAAACATTTGTGTAGATTCGTCAAATGGCATCACATTTATAAGTCTTTACAATATTTTGGGACCCCTCTCTAATTTTGCCCGCTCTTGACATAATCCCACCAAACTTTGCATATCAAGATTTACAAATCATCTTGCAAACTTTTGTGCAGATTTGTCAAATGGCACCACATTTATAAGCCTTTACATTAGTTTGGGACTCCCCTCTAACTTCTCCCCCACTTTACAGAATGCCACCAAACCTTGCAAAGCCTTTCAGTGCCAGGTCTAGGTGTAGTTTCATTGAGTGGTGCCAAAGTTATACGCCATCCAAGAACTGCCCCCGTACATCTGAAGTATCCCCGAACTTCACAGGACTGTTCGCGAACATCACTTTTATGGCGAAAAACATCTGTTTTTTTGCTTCTTTCAGGCATATCCCATCCTCATCACCCCTCACCTCCCCAGAGATCATTTCATAAATTTGACAAGTGCAATGTTATGTTTTTTAATATGTTTTTACTGCAATGTCCACAGACAACGGCCGCTGTCCGCAAATCCAAGATGGCGGGCGTTTCCAGAAATCTGACGCACTTCAAGTTTTTTCGCCATCCAATTGGTGGGTGCGTCTGATGGACACACGTTGCCTTCTAAACCAATCAGAGTCCGGTCCGCGGACCAAACAGGGAAATTCATTAGTGGACACATATATCACCAATTATTTGACTTACTTTTTGGTCGTTTTAAAAAAAAAGTACTGGACTGATTTACACCAAATTAACAAAAGCACTCTTTCTGGTCCAAGCCGCCGCTCCTGTCACAAATTTGGTGAAATTCCGTCCAGCGGTTTGGGCTGTAGGCGTGAGCAAAGGTTTCATATGATATGATATGATATGACTGGACCCTAAGGGAATTATTGTAAGAACATACTTGAAGGATAAGTCTACAAATATACTACCTTTTCCAATTTTAATTCCTGACTGTTACTGAAGAAAACCATGTGGCCTAGATATGTCAGCAAAGGAAAAAAGGGGGAGCCAGACATGTGATGTCATCAATGGCATTTGTGATGTCATCTTTGATGTCCTGGGTGTTAGTCTTAGCAGTGCACGGTGGTGGCGCAAGTTATGGGTGCTTAGCTTACCATAACTGGCAAATTTCAAGGGTTTTTAGGTTTTACTTGGAACCATAACGTCCCTTTAACAAAGTTTTTTCACTGAATTTCATAGGTTTTTAGTTGCAAAGCTTAACAATAGTAACTTTGACTTTATGTACATGTAATATGGAACATACTGAACCACTTCTACTGAATGTAATGTAATGTCCGCAAACATTTTTGATGTCCGCGGACATATTCGGACAACAGTACCACTACCTAAAAAGTCTGGGGGGGGGTATGTTTAATTGTTATATTACAACATGATAACATTTAAAAAATTCACAAAGTAGTACATATACATATTATATGTAGTAATACATAAGAAATGTAACCCATATATGTACCACACTAACCATTCATTTAAATACAATATATTCTAAAATGGAATATACCAAGAGAAGATAAATAGGCTTCCGACATAATGACCTCACAGGCACTCCACAACTAAGACCAAGACCAGACCTACAGACTACTCAGAACATATCTTACCTGAAATAGGAAGTGTACATCATTTTACTCATATCTTTATAAACTTTCTGTATTAGATAAAAAAAAAAAATATTATATATTTTTTTTTCTCACAGAAATGTCTATGTCTAGTACTCTGGAATGGCTAGAGGAGCACTTCCCACATGACGAAATGTCAGAAAATAGTGAAGCTAATGGTACACACTTTACAATATAAACCATTTAATTGTTATTATTTTATATATATTTAACATATATATTTCCTTTTGTACAGAGCATACCAAAATAGAAAATATGTCTGAAGAAACTGTTATGGAAAACACGCTTGACAGTTTAAAAGAAAAAATTGATTTATTATTGAGCAATTTTAATCATTTGAAAACTTTTGTTGAGGATCATTTTAAAACAAAAACCTCATACCATTGTCCCACATGTACTTGTCCCCCCGCACCATATCCCAGTCAATTATCCCCAAACCCTCTCCATAATCCAAAACGTTTTGATGAGACTTCCATCCCTTCTTCACCTGATACCAATCATGTTGAAACTCCTAATTCTCCTGTTTTTGTTTCTGCCTCACCTTCTCTGTCATAAATTATTAATATATGTGAAATAAAGTTAAATTTTTATATTGTGTTGTAATTATTTCTCATTTTATATTTTTTTAAAAACAATGTAGATGCCTGCGGACAGCGCGGGTGTTCCGAAATGTTCGTAAATAAACGAAAATGGAGGTGTCCTGAAGAACACTATACCTGTCCGTATTGTTCACTAGTAAGCTGAAACTGTTCTAAGAACCCAATTAGTGTCCTGAAATGTTCGTAATTAAACGAAAATGGAGGTGTCCTAATAAAGAACACTATACCTGTGCGTACTGTTCGCTACCAAGTTGAAACTGTTCTAAGAACACAAGCGGTGTCCTGAAATGTTCGTAAATAAACGAAAATAGAGGTGTCCTAAAGTACACTATACCTGTCCGTACTGTTCGCTAGAAAGTTGAAACTGTTCAAAGAACACAAGCGGTGTCCTCAAACGTTCGTAATTAAACGAAAATGGAGGTGTCCTAAAGAACACTATACCTGTCCGTACTGTTCGCTAGCAAGTTGAAACTGTTCTAAGAACACAAGCGGTGTCCTGAAATGTTTGTAATTAAACGAAAATGGAGGTGTCCTAAAGAACACTATACCTGTCCGTACTATTCGCTAGCAAGTTCAAAATGTTCTAAGAACCCAATTGGTGTCCTGAAATGTTCGTAATTAAACGAAAATGGAGGTGTCCTAAAGAACACTATACCTGTCTGTAATGTTTGCTAGCAAGTTAAATGTTCTAAGAACACAATTGATGTCCTGAAAAGTTCGTAATCAAACGAAAATGGAAGTGTCCTAAAGAACACTATATCTGTCCATAGTGTTCGCTAGCAAGTTTAAACTGTTCTAGAACATATGCGATGTCCAGAAATGTTCGTTTGATGTGTGACGCACTTTTAATTAATTCAGGACCCGAACACTGTCCGTAGAACATCAACGCGCATGCGCAAACCAATGTCCGTACATTTGGTGTCCTACGGACAGGAGCTTCCTTCACTGACCTGTTCGCGAAGGGATCATGTGACCGTGCCCATGCTGATCGCGTGTTCTGAATACGGACACTGTTCGTGTCCCCGAACAATTTAAAAGTACATTTTCGAGTAATCCACAATATTTTCCATAAAAACTCATCATGGCACAAGTACCACATAGTAATCCTGAGTTTCTACATATCTTTTGAAACTTTTTAAACCCTTTTTTGTGTTCGATCTGTCTGCGGACAGCGCACATGTCCGCAAACCGCGTACAAGCACCCCTATAAAAGACCACACCCTAGAGCTTATTCTCATTGTGTTTCTGGCTATTCTTCAGAGCACAGCTATTTCTCCAGCAACTTGCTGATTCCACCATCGAGATGGCATCCCTGGCTGCAGAACTGCCACCTGGTGCTGCACCTGCTTCAGCACCCCCCCACCCCCTCCACCACCACCACCTTCCCAAGGGCCTGAAGAGGGGAACAGGAGTGAGGATGCAGAAGAGGATGACGAGAATGAGGTAGAGGAAATCCATACTACCCGCACTAGACGTGAGTCTTGGGTGTGGTGGTTATTTTCCATTTATGGGAATGGTCCTAAAGCTCGTGCGAACCGTGTTATCTGCAATGAGTGCAAAATGATACTCAGTTGCGGGAAGCACGGTTCGTACAGCTTTGGGACCACGACCATGAACCGACACCTGAGGTCATTTCACTCTGGGGCTATTTGCAAGGTTGTACCTTGCGAAGAACGTAGTAGGTTGATTTCCTCTACTTCATCCTCCGTTTCTGATTCTGTCACCACAAGGACCACCTCTGTGGGACAGCGTCTTCCTCAAGCTGCCTCACAGGCCATACAGAATTCTGATGACCCTTACCTTTCGAGGGTCACAGTTGTATGTATGTACTGTGACACAGTACTCTGCAGGGGGGGAGCAACTTTGGAGTGCTTTTGAGACTATCGTCTCAGAGCACGAGAAGACCTGCTCACTACCCAAATAAAACCCACTCTACATCTTCCTCTCTCAGCTCGCCCTTTCTTATCCCTATGGTTGGTGTCACCCCCTTTACCCTCCTTTCCCCTCCTCTCCTAGTGTGTCGTGTCTAAAAAAACAAAAAAAAATACAAAATTACAATAATCAAAAAAAATAAGGCTCTTTTCAGAGCCGCCTTTCACAGTTAAAAAATAGAAGTGAAGATAAATAAAGCAGGGCCCTTTGTATTTCTTAAAAGTCAGCGGCCAGTTCGCGAACATTAAACAAATTGGGGTGCTACCCTATTGCTACCATTGCATTTTTCTCTGGGAGGAAGTGGTGGCTCTGGAAAGAGCCTTTGGGAGGTGTTTGTATGTCAAAAATGATAAATACTTACTTCAAAAAGGATGCTGTATTTCTAAAGAAAAGTTTGCAATGCATTTTGTACATTTCTCACAAAAATCTGATTGCCAGCATAAGTAAGATGGACTCCACATCTGCGAAAAATGTATGTACTACGAAACATAATATTTTCATTGTGAAAAGAAGACATGCCAAAATCTCTTAGAAATGCACAACAGCCTTATTAACATTGCGCCTTGCTTTTTCCATTTGTGGACCAAATGAAGAAGAACAAAGCCACATTTGTCTCTGCGCAATCCGTGAAAATATTACTTGAGAATTAGGAAACATGTCCATGACTTTCCCAAGTCCTTCTTTCATAGCAAATTGCAAAGAAATTCCAGACACATGTCCTAAACTGTTCCCTCCACAATGAATTATAATTATGTCTGGATGTTGCTTTGTTTCCAAAGTAGCACAGAGAGGTAGCAAGTCCAACCACTTCATTCCACGTACTCCATGCCAATGTACTTCCACATGTGGAAATCCAAGATCTACAGCTACTCCACAGCTTTCTGCATGCACCTTCAACCAATGTATCTACGAATCTCCCAAAATCCAAACAATCTGTTTTCTGAAACACACAGCCATAGCTATCTGTTGTTCTCTCAGCAAAAAGAGTATCTGAGAAACTCTCTCCTGGCACAACACACCCACTAAACTTTCCTGACCAATCCCTTTCACTGCTCATTCTCATTTGCATGACTTCTGAACCCAAAAATCCGCGGATGTAACTCCCGATGTCCGCGAACTACCGCCATGTCCGCGGACATATCGTAACATGAACAGCCCTTCTACCATTTCCACTTCACTCTCTGTGCCATTCCCTCATTGGATGTAGCTAAGAAATCACATGACCATGCACCAATCACATTCAAGAACTCTACATCTAACTGCATCATCATAGATCAGCACTGCAAATGTACTGTGAATCTCTCTGAGTACAAGTGTCATGTCATTGGCAAGCACCATCTACAAGAAATACTGTACAAGTCTCCAAGATTTCTACTTGCAGCTCCATGCATATCCATATGCATGAACACAAACTACAGGTATGCATATTTTCTGTACAGTACATGAACACATTTTCAAACTGACTTTTAGCTTGTGTAATCTGTAAAATGAATCTACTGTCTTTTTTTCCAATTTCCTAAAATCAACTATCACTTATAAACCCTTATACTATTTACTTTCTTAATACACACACTATCAAATCATGTTAAACTGACATTTTTTAAATGGAATTTATAGACTACACATATTCAAACAAAATTGCATGCATGCACACTCTATGTTCCAATCTCAAAAAATAATACTTATACAATTACATTTTTTTATTTATTTATTTGATTACTTTAATGTAAGCATGACATTAAGGTACTATTACCTAGAACAGCTTAGTTATAGAAATGGTGGTATTCAGTGGTACATTATGAATTTCACAAGACATACTTAAGATATTTTGTTTGTTATAGTTACTCATTGCAATACAATTTGTTCATTAAGAACATATCGTATGTATTGAACTGGTGCAATGTATCTTATGTGAATAAGATAGTTTTAATGGTTTTAAGGAAGGCGCTGAGGATTTCAATTAAAAAAATCAATATCTAAATTAAAAACAATGCTATATACAAACAAAATTACTAATTTGTTTCTTTTACAATTTCAGTGAAGACCATTCTCCTGAAAAGAAGCAGCCGAATTTCAAGAACAAAGAAGAACTAAGAATTAAACTGCTCATTTTAGAAAAAAAGTAAGTAGAATATCACCATAATATTTGTATTATTACTCAAACATACTGTAAAGTTAATTCATGCTATTTCTGTGCCTAAAAATAGAGATTGTGCACCATTCTGTCCAAAAATCCCCATGTCTTAAACAGCGATTTACAGCCAGAATGGCGCACAAATGCGTACTTTTGGACACACAAATTACCCAACTCAACCGCTAGAATTTTCATATTATAGAACAAACAACTGTTTTTATTGTATACATCAGATTTACTATTTGTACTTCTCCACACCACTAGCTTATTTTTTTCTGTCATCTGAACCTGAGTTTAGTAACATATTAATTTAAGAATACACATCCCTACTAGTTGTAGTTCCCAATGCACAATTAGACACCATTACATACATCATCTTACTCAAACACTCATGCACACAGCACACATACATTGCAGAACACCCCAACCCATACCTTCTTTATTTTTTTCAACAGACCTTAAAGAATGCCTACCAAAAGTCAAGTCCGTAGAAAGCAACGCAGAAGTAGAGCAAATGAAAATAAAAGTATCCAACATAAGCATCTATCTATAGCAGAATTTGTAAAAAAAAAGTTCAAACAAAATAGCTAATACAATCATTTAGTGAAACACAAGAAGTTTCAAGTACAAAAACTTTGCCTCCTCTATCAAAATGTAAAACAAACCAAAAAACAATGAACAGAAAATCAGCTATCACTACAGATAAAACTACTTCTTTAAATTTTGATATAGTGCAAAGTAAGCATACCAAGAAAAGTATTTTAGCCAAAATGTTCCGTCACAAAGTCCTTCAAAATCTTATAAAAACAGGAGAGAAATCAGATTCAATGCTTAAAACCTATCGTAGGAAATTAATTTTAGAAGCGTTGATAGCTAGTGCAATTCTTCTCAAAAGAAAGTTATTTATTTTAGTATTAAACAAAATGAAACCACTAACAAAACTAATAACTAAATTACAAAAAAGACTTCTCAATAAACGAAATGTCAACAGAAAGAACTTCTTAAGTATCTGCGGAGGTGAATGGAGTCACACTACGAGCACAGAAGCATACTTTAATGAAGAAGCGTACAAACAAAAGCAAACAAATACAATTTGCATACATTGCAGTGGTCGAGGTTATGAAAAGTTAATACCATAATGGAACAAGAAGTACTCCTTACAGAAATATGCCCTGAAAACTTAGAATTACCCCTCCATTCAACTGAATCAGAATGTCTAGTGTACAAATGGCCATGCACATCAATATGTAACATTCCTAAACAATTTTTCAAGTCTTTACGGCAATTCCTCAATCAATATGTAAAAAGCAAAGACAAAATCAAAATTAAACTACTGCAAAATATGGATACCTGTCCAGTGCGCAAATACACAGGACTACAAGGACATTCATTGGCCTGCATTACAGGACCTACTTGTAAAACCACCTTCCATGATATCAAAAGAATATCAACACATCATTCAACTATAAGAAATCTAGTCTATAAACTGTACTATGCTAAAAGTCCTGCTTTAGCACTAGCAAATTTAAATAACATTCTTCTACATGGTACAGCAAAAGACCTACTTCAAGAAATTGACTATATCCAGAAAAAATATTTTGGAAGTGAAAGCCATTTACAGAATGAAATAGCTTTAAACCAAATTAGCAACAATTCTACACATGGCAACCTTTTGCTAAACACATACAAAAAAGAAATACTAAAGTTTAAAAGTACATCAGCTGAAGTACCAAACCATGTATGTGTATGTTGCCGCAGAACTTTTTATAAACGTAACACGAAAACTGTAGACCTATCATATAAAATAGAAGACAATGAAGATTCTAAATGGTTTGAATTAGCTCTCTACCTTGTAGCAGAAAACAAATACGAAATAAGTGACCCCTTAATACTTTGCAGTTACTGCACTACAAAACTTGACAACAACCAAACTCCTTCATGTGCTATCACAAATAATTTGGAATTATACCCACTACCAAAACCCCTACAACAACTTAATGTATATGAGAGTATCAGAATTCAAACAGTACACCCATTTCAAGCAATAAAACGCCTTCAACCAAAAACAGTAAAATTACCTCCCTCTGAATTGGTAAAAGGCATTCGTGGAAAAGTAGTTTATTTACCATTAGATCTAAAAGAAAATGTGCATACTCTAGGAGTGCAACGTCCAATGCAGCAATCTTTAATTATCTTAGTAAATGGAGTACCTACAAAAGACAAAAGAATATGGCAACAGCTGGTAGATTTACATAAAGTTAGACAAGCCTTACAATATCTTAAAGAGAATAATTAATATTACAAAGAAATTAATATTGAAGAAAACGTGAAAGATACAACTGAAATAATTCAAGAAACACAAGAAGCTGGTCAATTTGAGCTACTAGATCCTGCTACAATATCAAATACTTTAGACCATTATACAATTCATCCTTTGCACTCTAATGACACCATAGAAGATGCACTGGAAACATACCAAATGCGTCAAACAAAAAGGATCACCAATCAGCATATGGGAAAAAAGTATAGAAGCACATGCTTTTCCTCTACTCTTTCCTACTGGCAATGGAGGAAGGTATGATGATAGACCTATTCAAATATCAGCTTCAGAATACCGCTCATTACGGATGTATTCTGAAGATCCCACATTTAGACAAAATATGGAATACATATTCCACCTACTCTTTGAAAGTGAACTAGCAACTTTATGTTATGGAGTTGCACACATATTAAAATCAGTATCCCACTTTCAAAATATGACAGCTACACAATTATTACAAAAAGTGCAACAAAAGGATGAGGTTTTACAATCAAATATTATAAATCTATTAGCAAATATGCGTGGTACTAAAGAGTACTGGTTTCAACGTCATGGAGATGTACGTTGTATGATCAGAAACCTTGGCCCACCCACTTGGTTTGTTACATTAAGTTGTGCAGAATATGCATGGGAAGATTTACATGATTTCCTACGCATATCAAATAAAAACAAAACAAACAGATATACTAACACCAGAAGAACTTTGTTCTTTGGATCCTGTTAATGTTTCAAGATATTTTCACCATCGCTTCATTGCAATGCTACATTTTATTTGTGATAAAACTGTAATAAAACTGTTCCTCCCCTTGGAGAAGTGCAACACACTTTTATGGATTAAAGATGCTCCTAAATTTGGTCAAGACAGTGATGCCACTGTTATACAGTTTATTGAAAAATTTGTCACTTGTGAAATTCCATCAGAATCCACAAATAGTGATCTTCATGCACACATTTTACAATTTCAAAGACATAAATGTGGCAAATATTGTCGTCGCAAATACAGAAAAACAAAGGGAAATACTACACCAAATGACAATTTGGTTTTCTTAGACCAGTTACAAATACAGGTCAAGTGAACAACCTCATGTCTTCAGTTAGACATAGTGTTAAAGGTAAGTCACCTAAAAATACATATTACATAAAAAGAAAAGAAGAAGAAAAATATATCCATGATTATAATGCAATCATTGCCCACTTATGGAATGCAAACATAGATGTGCAGTACACTGCAGACAATTCTACTGCAGTTGCGCGATATGTCACAGCATACTTAACCAAAGCAGAAAAGACAGAGCTCCACGACCTCTGGAATGAACTGTCATCAGATAAAACAGTGTCTCAGAAATTATACAGCTTGGGCATAAAAATGCTCTCCCATAGAGAATGTGGATCCTATGAAGCAGCTGATCGATTAACTGGTACTGCATTGTATGGTAAATTTGCAAATATAGTATGGCTAAGTCTTGGTCCAGCTAAAACAAGAAAAAGAGTTCTAAAATCATACGAAGATATAGAAACAATAGCCAAACATGATCCCAACAGCCAAGACATTTTAAAAAACAATTTATTGGACACATACTACCCAAACAGGAGTACCACTTTGGAAACCATGTGTCTATACCACATAGCCCAAAACTACACATACAAAAATATTATAAAACCTGATGAGCAAAACCGTAAATACAAAGTGACAAACTGTGATGGCAGCTTAGTAAAACTCACCAAACCAAATTTAATTAATCATATCAAATTGTCATTAAAGACTCCTCAACATAAAGAAATATATTACATGTCCCTGCTACAACTCTTCAAACCATGGAGAAAAGAAGAAGAAATACTAGATACCTATGACTCATATGAAGACGCTTTCAAAGCCAATGAAAGCAGTATAACTGATGTAAACTTTGCACGGTACAAAACAATGTTGCACAATGAACAGCAACACGAAGAGGAACTCCAGGCCCAACTAGATAAGGACACTCCTGACAGTAGTCAACCTTCTGTCACAGGAAGCCAAGAACCACTGGGAGAACCACTAATAACAAATGAGGCAGAATTAGCTATGATAGAAGTAGAAAACACCATGGGGGTAATTCATAGAATTCAGCGCACAAGTGGCGCACGCGACTGGTGCACAGTGTGCGCGTGCGAATCCCTGCGCCAGCCGCGTGCGCCAAAACCCATTTCCGCGCACAGCGTATTCATGGATTCCAGCTACCAAAACCAGCCGTGGCGCACAGTGGCGCAGCAACCCTGCAGCAGCGCCAGTTACGCCCCCAAGAACGCCTCTCGCGCAGGGAAAAGCCATCAAAATCCCCAATCCAGCGCAAAGGGCTGCGCTAACCCTGTACCAGCATGGCAAGCGGGCTACGTGTATCACTGGGGTGCGCGGGAAGTACCTCACGTCATTTCAGCTGGGTACGTGCATTTCAGGGGTGCACGGGAAGTTCCACACGCGAATGTCCTGGCTATGTGTATTTCGGGGTGCGTGGGAAGTTTCACACGCGATATCAGCAGGGTATGTGTATTTCAGGGGTGCGCGGGAAGTTCCACACGCGAATGTCCTGGCTACGTGTATTTCGGGGTGCGCGGGAAGTTTCACACGCAATATCAGCAGGGTACGTGTATTCCAGGGGTACGCGGGAAGTTCCACACGCGATTTCAGCAGGGTACGTGTATTACAGGGGTGCGTTTGAAGTTCCACACGCGATTCCATCAGGGTACGTGTACATCAGGGGTGCGCAGGAATTTTCACACGTGAATTCAGCAGGGTACGTGCATATCAGGGGTGCGCGGGAAGTTCCACACGCGAATGTCCTGGCTACGTGTATTTCGGGGTGCGCGGGAAGTTTCACACGCAATATCAGCAGGGTACGTGTATTCCAGGGGTGCATGGGAAGTCACAAACGCAAAGTCAGCAGGGTACGTGTATATCAGGGGTGCGCGGGAAGTTCCACACGCGAATGTCCTGGCTATGTGTATTTCGGGGTGCGCGGGAAGTTTCACACGCGATATCAGCAGGGTACGTGTATTCCAGGGGTGCGCGGGAAGTTCCACACGCGATTTCAGCAGGGTACGTGTATTACAGGGGTGCGCGGGGAGCACCACACGTGAATTGCACGTGTGGGTCCTCCCAGGTGTTCCCTCTACACCCTCCACGGCCCTGCAGGTGGCTCACAGCACAGGGGCCTACCCTGCACATGTCCTGCAGGCACCCCATCCACCATGGCCATGCCCCCCAGCCAACCCACATGTCAACTTGCACTACTGCCCACCAACGCATGTCCCCCTGCACCCCCAGCCACCAGGGGCACCCTCCACCAGGCCCCCACCCATGTCTCCGACCACCCCCACCCCCCAGCAGTGCAGGGGCAGCCTCCACCAGGCCCCCACCCATGTCCAACTCATGTTCCCCACCACCCCCACCCTCCAGCACTGTGGGGCACCTGCCAGCAGGCCCCCACCCATGTCCAACTCATGTCCCCACCTCCCCCACCCCCCAGCACTGTGGGGCACCTGCCAGCAGGCCCCCACCCATGTCCAACTCATGTTCCCCACCACCCCCACCCCCCAGCAGTGCAGGGGCACCCTCCACCAGGCCCCCACGCATGTCTCCCACCACCCCCACCCCCCAGCACTGTGGGGCACCTGCCAGCAGGCCCTCACCCATGTCCAACTCATGTTCCCCACCACCCCCACCCCCCAGCAGTGCAGGGGCACCTGCCACCAGGCCCCCACCCATGTCTCCCACCACCCCCACCCCCCAGCAGTGCAGGGGCACCCTCCACCAGGCCCCCACCCATGTCTACCACCACCCCCACCCCCCAGCAGTGCAGGGGCACCCTCCACCAGGCCCCCACCCATGTCTCCCACCACCCCCACCCCCCAGCACTGTGGGGCACCTGCCAGCAGGCACCCACCCATGTCCAACTCATGTCCCCACCACCCCCACCCCCCAGCACTGTGGGGCACCTGCCAGCAGGCCCCCACCCATGTCCAACTCATGTTCCCCGCCACCCCCACCCCCCAGCACTGTGGGGCACCTGCCAGCAGGCCCCCACCCATGTCCAACTCATGTTCCCCACCACCCCCACCCCCCAGCACTGTGGTGCACCTGCCAGCAGGCCCCCACCCATGTCCAACCCATGTCCCCACCACCCCCACCCCCAGCACTGTGGGGCACCTGCCAGCAAGCCCCCACCCATGTCCAACTCATGTTCCCCACCACCTCCACCCCCCAGCAGTGCAGGGGCACCCTCCACCAGGCCCCCACCCATGTCTCCCACCACCCCCACCCCCCAGCAGTGCAGGGGCACCCTCCACCAGGCCCCCACCCATGTCTCCCACCACCCCCACCCCCCAGCACTGTGGGGCACCTGCCAGCAGGCCCCAACTCATGTTCCCCAGCCAACATGTCATCACAATCTAGATCCCTGGTCCCTATGGTCAGCCTCCAAATGCAAAACACCCACCCGAGTATTGCATCCACCCACTCAGAAAAGGCAATTACATGACAGAACACCAATTGCAAATTTTGAAACAAACACATGTCCCTCACATACACCCAATGGGTGTCAGTGAATCTCAAAACCCATATCATGGTATGCATGAAACCAATGAGATGATACTACACATTGAAGTTCGATAAAAAAAATATGTATTAAAGGAAACATAAATAGATTCAAAAATAAAGAAACAGAAATGGGAATGTACAAAAATGAAAAGAAGCATGTCCGTGAAAAAAAGCAAAACCAAAAATCATAATCCAAAGTAATGGTGTCCAAAGTCACTGTCCACAAAAGCAAATCCAATGGGAAATAATAATTGAAAGCCATTGCTCCATGGGTAAATTGTGAAAGAAAAATAAAATCCAACAGTGAACTATGTACAGACGAACAAGCCAGGGTCCATTATCCCAACAAAAGAAATGAAACCTATCTAACAACACTAACTAATAAAATAAACTATATACCAAAATGTGGCCAATGTCCAAAAGGTCCAAAATAATTAAAAAAACAAAGGAAACCTAACACTACTTACATAACTATGTACAAGGGCAGCGGGATAGTCTGACGGCTCACTTTTGGATGTCCCGGGCCAGGGCATCATCGAACTCCTGCTCAATGTCCCGGAGGCGGTCCTCCTCCATGGCCCCGAGGGTCCGCAGGGCCGTCGACGTGTCCACCTCCAACCCCCTGCGGATTGCCTCGAGGCACTCGGCCCGCCTCAGGGCCCTCCGCATGGAGTTTTCCGCCCTGACCATTGTGAGCCGTGCCTCTTCCGCCCGCTGCCGCTCCGCATCTATGGCGTGGCCCAACCGCTGCCACACGGAAGACACTCTCTGTCCTGGGTCCTCCTGCCCTCCGGCCGATGCCTGCCCCTCCGATGTTGAAGGCCCCGAGCTTTCATGGCTCCCACCACATTGCTGCTGCTGCTGTGCCTCTGCCCGTGCACTGCCTCCTGCTGCCTGCACATCCTCTGCTGGCTGGGGTGCAGTCGTTGATGTGGCCACCCCTGCTGGACGTCCGACTCCCGACTGTGGCAGGGATGCCTCCTCCACCAGCCTGGCCGCACCGTCAGAGGCAGCTCCACAGGGCACCCAGGTGACTGATGGGTGGGAAGATGGCACGGACGACTGGCGCGTAGGGGGTTCAGTTGAGGAGGGGGTCGTAGCAAGCCCCATCAAACGGAGGAATACGGCCTGGGTGACCTGTTCCAGCAGGCTGACGTGGTCAACGAGCCATTCGAGATGACGTGCAGTCTCCTCATGAAAAGACTGCAGGTCACCTTGCATGGCCCGTTGACGCAACGCCACACCAGTCAGGACAGGCTCAACCCGGACCCGGATAGCCACGTCCGCAGGCAGAGGAAGGCCAGTTGTCGTTTGCTCATCCCGTTCCTGAAAACGGGTCTGGATGTAGGCATCCCTGCTGGTGCAAGATGATGCAGGGACAGGATCAGGGACAGGATTGCACACAGGCACCTCCGCGGCGGCCTGTGCTGCCTCCTGTCCCTGGTCCTGCACTGCACCACTAGCACCAGTGGGATCCCCACCTCCAGATCCCGTCTCTGTTGCTTGCACGGCCTCCTCCTCCACCAAACCCCCCACCAACCTGGATGATTCTGTGCCATCTTCCCCAGTTGGGCCCTGTGGGGTCCCAGCTGCCCCTTCTGCTGCCGAGGAGTCCAACTCCAACCTCCGCCTCTTGGACCTCCCCCTGGCAGCTGCGGCCTGGGACGCGGCACCGGACTCCTCACTCCCCGACGAGATGACAACATGGGAGGGGAGCCGGGCCTTGCGTCTCCGGCTGGCGTTGGGATCCCCGCCGCTGTGCTCCACAGCACCTTCTCCGCCCTCTTCATCAGTTGACGCTGCAGACAGGGAGAAATAAAACACAGGCATCAGGGCACTGTACAATGGACACATACACACATGACAGTTGTACATGAGTGGCATTGGCAAACCTCAGACATGCCATCACAATCCCCAACACACATGTCATTTCAACTCGCACACATGAGCCATACCACAGCCATATCGCAACTGCCAGCACCACCATACCCATACAACAGCATGAGCAGGCAAAGCTGAGCCAGACATCACATGCAACACAGGAAGTGCACCACACATGTACACACACCACCACACTTGCATGCATGTGTACACCTCTGCCAAGTGTCGCAGTGTTCAGATGGGCATCCATGTCACATCTGCCAATCAGGCTTCCACATCCCGCTGTCACATGCATCCATGTTGCATCACTGTTGCACCCTTGTCAAATACACACAAATGCACATGAACACAGTGCTGATACATGCAGCTGAAAACAACATACATGCGTGACATCACAGACATGTCTACTTACATACACATTCATCCAAACATGTGTGCCCACACAACTGCATTTGGCATGCAAGCCTACACACACAAGCACCATCCATGTCTCACACATTACAGGCCTCGCATGTGTTAGCCCCACGGCCCTGTACACCCCTACCCATACTCGACCCCATACAAACAGATGTGCAACCTGCACACTACTGAAACATCACCACACGCACAGCTCACAATCAGGATGCATGTACACTTACCGCTCGACTCCAGACGGGGCTGCCTCTCAAAGACCTGGACGTGGAGCGCTGGGGATATGCGTTCCAGGACCCTCATCTGATCTTCCGACAAGTGGCCCCGGCGCCCCTTGGCATCCGCTGCCTTCAAGAGGCGCCGGGCCTTGTTCAGGGTCCTGGACCTGAAGTCCTCCCAGCGCTTCTTGACATGTTGGAAGTCGTGGACTGCCACCCCCTCCGCGTTGATGGCAGTCAGGATGTCAGTCCAGATCCGAGTCCGTCCTTCCTTGTTGGCGCGGGATCTTCCGAAGAGGGCATCATACTGCCCCAGGACTTGCTCAGCCAGGACACCAACTTCAGTGGCACTGAAGCTGGTGCCCCTCTGCCTCTCTGGCCGGGGGTTGTCAGTGGTGCCAGATGTTGCAGTGCCCGACATGACAACCCCAGAGGCAGGAGGGGGTGGGCAACTGGGTCCTGGGGCTGGCCTGTGGAGCAATGGAATCCCAGTTGGGAGTCTTCGGTTCCAGCAGGGGTGGTCACAGCAACAGCACCCCTGGCTGATGTGCAGGCAGCAAATGGCAGGGCACGTGGGCAGCAGGCAGTCAGGCAGCAGCAGATGGCAGGTGGGAGCGTGCTCGGGGCTCTGGGGGGCAGTAGTTTGGCCTTCTGGGCAGGAGTGTGGTCTTCCGTGTGCTTACGCGTGGCCAGCTTGATACGAAGTGATTTGGCACGTGAAAATTCGGCACGTCAGCGTGTAATTCGAGGAAAGGCCCTTAGCGCGTAAGCGCATCAGCATGCATACGCAATTTCATTGGACAGAAGGCCCCTCAAGCGCAAGCGCCCCTGTGACGTGACGCACACAGGCGTGCATGGGCATTTCAGCGCGCGTGAAAAACTGCACGTCCGCGTGTAATACGAGGAAAGGGCCCATGCGCGTAAGTGACGTGACGCGCGCATGCGTTTCCCACAGCACGGCTTAAAGGTGAGCGGGCCCAGCTGTTCGCTGTACGTGCCTTTTGTGGAGACCGACGTGTGTTGCTGCTTCCTGTTGTTTCACGCGCCATCACAACTTCACAGCTATCAAGGACGTATCTCTTCTTTTGGCGGGGGTATTGGCTACGCGTGTTTTTCTGCATCGCGCTAGTCAGACGGTGAGTCGCACATGCTCTTTTTCCCACTGCGGGTGCCCCTGTGTAACGCACCCATTTTCGATGTCATAGTAGCCTGCGAGTCCCACGCGTACGTGTTATTCGTGTTACTGGGTGCCACCGCGTACTGCGGGAGGTTGAATCCACGCACGTAGGCTGCAGGGTTGCGTGCACGGTTTTACTGCAGTTTTGGGGTGCCTGAGCATTGCGTGACCCGTCACTACATCACCGGGGTCACATACAGCCTTGCAGGTGCAGGGGGGCTGTTAACATCTTGCTTCCCACCCCCTTCACCCCAATTGCCCAGGTCAATTGTGGTGTACACCTCCCATTGGCACCACTCCATCTGTGCCGGCACTACTACATCTGTGCCATGGTTGGGAGGACACCAAAGGTGAGGGGCGCCTCATGGGCATGGTCGGGGACGTGGCCGTGGTGACCAGGGAGTAGGGGGACTCCAGGGTGTCCAGGGCGGCCACAGTGGGGGAAGAGGCAGGGGTGTGCCACTTGAGCACAATGTTGTGCCATGTGTCGGTGCAGTCATGCAACCACCCCCTGTGGTTCCGGGGGATGCAGCTTCTGCATCTGGCACTGGCGCCCGTGTGACCCGGCAGTCCGTTCCATCGACTGCCACGGGCCCAAGGGTAGTGGTAGCTGCAGGTGCAGCTGTGGACACCGCCACCCAGGCTCGGGGTCTGCCAGCGCAAGCTGCGTTGGCACTTGAAGAGGCCTTGGTAGATCTCCAACAGGCCAGGGGGGAAACCATAGAAGACCATAGAACCATTGAAGAGGCCTTGGTAGATCTCCAACAGGCCAGGGGGGAAACCATAGGGGCATGCCGGGCTGCTCAGACACGTGTCCCTGGGGCAGTCATGTCATCTGCTGCCCCGAACAGCCGGGTGTTGCCAAGTGCAGGGGCAGATGCACCCAACAGCACCCCGGTTGTGAGACTGCCAACCAGGACCGTTGCGATCAATGACCCTGCCACAGCTGATGTTGCTGCACAGGGTCCATTAGTGGGCACCCAGCTGCCACCGACACAAGTCAGGCCTTTGGTCATCCCTCCACCTGCCACTCCCTTGGCTCAATCCACCGAACCCACTGGCCATACTGGTCAGGGCGGCATTAGCCAGATAGGGTCTTCGCCAAAGTCTAAGAGGAGGAAGGTTGCACCTGCAGCACAGGCTGGGACCCCACACACAGCCACGACCTCCTGCACGTCGAGGAAGAAGCCTTTCTGTAAGCAGGAACTGGACTTCCTTGTGGACTACGTGCGGGGCCACAGCCGTGACATGCTAGTGGGTGCCAATAGTCAGACTACGGCTGCCCAACGTGACACCCACTGGAAGCACGTTGCGGAACATGTCAGTTCATTCGGCCATGCAAAAAGCGTTGGAATGACATCAAACGCAGCACTAAGGTTAAGCGTGCCTCTAATTACAACTTGACTCTGGTGACTGGCGGTGGGCCTGCACCAGAGGAGGAAGAGCTCACTCCGCATGAGGCACTCGTTGCGGAGTTCATACCTCCTGAATTGGTCGAAGGAGTGGGAGAGGTGCTGGACTTTGATGCCCAGTCCAGTGAGTGTTGATGCGTGTTTGTTGAGGACGTGTGTGTTTCACTTGTGGGATGTGTTGTGCATGATTGCCGCTACATGTGACCTGTACATGGTTGTGATGTGTAAGTAATGCAATGCTTCCGTCATGCATGTCTCCTCTGCCTGCATGCGGGGACTCCATGTAGGCATGCTCCCTTGCCCCTCCTCCGCCACTCTGCACCCCAGTTCCACCTTTGCACTGGTGTTCTTCAATCTTGCCAATGTGTACTTTCTTGTTCATGCGTCCTGTGTAGATGCTAACTTCCAGCGTAGAATCTGCCAAACATATGCCGTGTGGTACAGCCTTATTACTTGATGCAGGGTATCTCACTTGTACTGTGCATAGGTCAGATGTCCCGCAGGGACATGAGTGCCCATTCATGCTCCATGTGCATTGCACACATGCCCCTATGTGTCCTTGACTGGATGATCACTGTAATACAAGTCCTTGGTTACATACATTGCCTGCCATCTCATCAGCCTTCCCATGCCAACTGTGGCTCAGTCCTGCATTGCACACATGTTTAGGGTCTGACAATCTGTGTGGCTCACAGGCCTCAGCCTGTTCAATGGCCAATGACTCTGTCCAACTGTTGTTGTGTCTTCTTCACACATGGGCGGAATCCAGAGTTTTCATCATGTGTCCTGCTTACTGTCCCAGCATCATTTGCAGTGTTGTCCCTTGAATCACATTAAGCTGTTGATGCCAGTCAACACTGCCTGTCAATACACAGGTGTATGGTCAGCCTTTTGATACCATGCTAGGCATACCTGCTTTGGTACTGGGATGGAGGGGTGCTTGGCTTCTAGATATGGTACACATTGAATGCACAATGCACGTGATGTCTGAATTTGACATTGCACTGCCTTCACATTTCCTGGCACACACCATGGAGTCCTTGTACATGTAGGTAGTGAGTGGCGTACACATTTTCTGCACTGCATAGACCCACTTCCATGGAAACTGCCACCTTTCAACAGGTCTGATTACAGAAGCAATTCAAAGTTGACCCAGCATGCATGCCAGGTTATATGTTGTGTGTCACATGTCTGCCTGATGCGTTTGCTGTCGGTGTGTGTGTGTGTTGTGTGCTTCTGACATGTGTAGTGACCTTTTTTCTCTCTATTTTTCAGGTGATGACGCAATGGAGGCGGAGGATGGTGTTGTCATGCCAGACACAGGGTTGTTACCACTACATCAACCCGGCACTAGTGGGGGTCGTGGGGTGGTAGGCCACGAAAACCCCCAAGTGCTACAGTCCATCTTGTCTCTGGCTGCCTATGAGTCCAGCCTTGATGACGACTCTGACGTCCATGTTGAGTTGGATGAGCATCAAGTCCATGTGTCAGGGGTGAGTGATTCTGATGTGGACACTCCTCTGTCTGCGACACCTGCACTGAGGGATCAGACAGTCTTGGTTCCTCAGCCCGTGGTGGATCGGGACGCAGGGTCACCCTCCACACCAGTCACTGATGTGCTTGGGACATCACGCCGACGAGGGCATGTAGTCGTGCAGCCGCGGGTGGTGCCAACACAGCGAGGACCCCCGGTCCTTGGGTCCTGCAGGGGTCAAGCCCGGCAACGCGGTCGCCACGCGCAACCGCAGTATACTGAGTGGGAGCAAGACATGACTGCCAATTCAGAACGGCAGGGGGCAGCAATGGAGAACATCGCTGAGAGCATGGAGCGTGTGGCCCGATCTGTGCTCCCCCCTGCTAGGCAGGTGCTTCTCCAGCAGCAGGCGGCACGGTCCACGGCACGCTCGCTCAGGCTGGGCATGGCGGCCTCAGGCAGGGCACGCCAGGCTGAAATGCTGTCTCTGCGTCAAGCAATTGCTGCTCACGCAGAGGCGCACATGGATGCCCTGAGGGAGGAGTATGCTTCCCTCAGATCCACTCTGGGTGTCCTTATGATGTCCCAGAGGCAGCAGGCAGAGGAGAGGTTTGCACAGCTTGAGCGTACCATCTCGGCTGAGCTACAGGCTTGCCGGGAGGTGCAGTCGTTGTCCAGCCAGGCCTTGCAGGAGGAACTCCGTGTTACACATGCAACTTTCAAGAGGAAGCACGTGTATCACGTGAGGTTCTGCATTCAGACCTACGTCACATCGCCACACAGAACCAGGCTCACCCGTCCGGCAGACTTGCTGCCGACGAGGGGCATGTTGCGGCTAGGCGTGGCCAGGCTACTGTGCCACATCCTCCTTTCCAGGATGAGCCAGACTCGGGCGACCATCTATCTCCCAGCTATGTTCGGGCTGTGCAGGCGTTGAGCCCATGGAGGTGTTTTTTTTGGCTCAGCATCATCGCATGTGGATGTTGAGCAGCACCCTATACCTCCCCCCTCCGTGGTTCCTTCCAGTCCCCCCCATGTTGTATGTGGCCATTTTTGATTTTTCTTTTAGTTTAGTTAGTTAAGTTTCTGTTTGCTAGTTAGTTTAATTAGGTAATGTAGGTTTTCCATAGTTAGTGTAATTAGTTAATAGTTAATATAGTTTAAAATTGCTTGTCTATTGTGCTTTCATGTGACGGTGCAGTGCTTTGTGGCTTTTGAAGGCATCCACTGTCTGTTCCAGCTGGGCCCTTCAGGCTTGTCTTGTGTATGTGTTTGCTGCTTGGGGTCCTTGACTCACATGTGCCACTCCTGCCTCCCTTATCCATGGGCTCGCAAGGATGGTTCGGTGTCACAAACTTTTACACAAGGGCTTTGGACTGTCATATCTGTGGTATGTCTGGTGCTGTGTGACTTGTGTTTACACCCCTAGTGGGGATGATTTTGGTGTTATTGTCCACTGTTCAGCTTTTGCTAGATGGGGTGTTTCATGATTAATGTGTACATTAATTGCTATGCATTGTGTAGTATGTTTCTTATCTTTACTGTACACGTGCTTGTTGAAATTCATGCTGTAGATAGTGTTCCACACTTTGGATGTGAAAGACGGACTGATGGTGTGATTTATAATGTGACTCTCTGACATCGTCAAGTAATGAGATGCCTGAAGAGACACACACAGGTGACTTTGAAGCATTAATCATGTGTTTCATGCCCTTTCTGCAGGGGGATGTGCCTCCAGAGCACCTTTGCCAGCAGACATGGCCCATTGGACAACGGAATTCTGGACACGTTTGTTGGTGCCCACATGCACATGTGTGCACAAGCAGAGGCACATGGATTGCAGACCTACATCCTAGAACTGCTGACGTGTTCCAAGGAACTCCAGGCAAGGTGAGCAGCACAGGGGGGCCACAACACAGCAAAGCTTGCACCAGGCGAGTTGCACATGCAGGCTTAGTCACAGCACTGAGGGTGAGCTTGGACGAATATTGGTGTTGAAGCACACAATGCAGCTCAGATGTGTTGGTGGACTGATGGCTGTTGATTGTAAGGTTGCCTGGGACACCTGCAGGGGCAGTGGCACATACCCTCCAGTACACCAAGGTCCATTGAGGCACTTGTATCAACCATGTAGCCTTCCGAGACATGGAAAGGGGCAGCTCACAGGGACATACAGCAAGGGACATACTCGGGTGCAGTGCATTTCATTTCCATGTACTTTATGATAAATGCACTGCCAACTTTGTTTCGGTCATGGTGGTACGCAACTTGGTCTGAAGTCATGGCTTGCTATATGGGTCTGTCTGCTTACCCAGGGAACATTGCATGTTGTGTGAATTGTGACACATTGGTGTTCCATTTGCCACGCACCCACCGGCGGCTGACTTACTGCATTGACTGTGTATGACCCGTCACAGGGGTAATGTTATATATGGGTACGAAGCATCTACACCAGATTGTCTGTTTGTAGAGTAGTTCGTTGCTATGGGGCATGTTTGGTGGTGTGTTTTTGTGTAATTGGCACGTACAGGTTGTTGACTGTGGCTCTCTTTGCAGCATTGCAGTGCTCCTGTAACCAGACCTGAGAGTGCTCAGGCAGGAGGCCAGCACTCAAAACCAGAGCTAAGTGTCTTGTTGTTTTTCTTTCAAACTGCTCTGCATAGGCTTGCTGGGGGGTGCATTAATGCATGGATGTATGTGTGATTCAATTTGGTATGTTTTTTTCCCCCTAATCACCCGGAATCCTATGCAATTTTGAACCCTGTACCCTCTACCCGGTGTTCCTGCTTCCCGTACCTATCCAAGCAACGTTCCCGAACCCTCTTTCCCCGCTGGGGTTGCGGATGCCTGTGTAAGCCCTGAACTTGCAGGTGCCAAAACCCTAGAGGGGGTGGTTGGTTCGTACCACTCCTAAGCCTGGACTACAGAAGGCCATGACAATGATGTCCAAGTTTGTTTGGATTGTGTATGTGTTCATGCAGGTAGTACATTTTCGGGCATTCCCTACTTTCATGTGTCATTCCTCCTCCCCTCTCCTGCCACTCATTCCAGTTATCCAGTGTGCCAACACCTGTCCCGACTGCATATCCCTGAACCTCCTTCCCCATCATGGTCTCAGGGGCCTGTGTGAGTTTGACCTTGCAGGCACCCGGGACACGGTGGGGGTGGTTGTTTCGTGACACTCCCGCACCTGTACACGGGACCTGTGACAGTACACATCCGTTCATGGTGCATCATCCTATGTTATGTACCACACATGGTTCACATCCTGTTGTGACATTGTTTTACTGTGCTACCTTGGTTGTTGCATCATTGTGGTAGTACTTGGCCTTTGTGAGGTACTGCTACGTCAAGTCATCTACTGGAGGGTGTTCTGGTTCGTTTTTATGCCTTGGATTTTGTGATTTTGGAAATGAGTGTGGATTCTGAGGGTGCAGGCACCTTTTTACACACAAGGTGGGAGATGGTGACGAAGGGTAAAGGTGATCCTGGGGCCAGGTGGAATTGAGGGTTGAAGGCTCCATGACCCAGGTGCAGTTGTTCAGTGGGTCATGGTCATTTGTGAGGGAGGGGGGGGTGGTTGTTGTTGATAGTTGCCTTGCCCTGCAGTGTGATGGGAACTCTGACATTGTAATGGTGGTATCCTATGTACATGTTGTGTTCTGCTGATCAATGCCTGTTCATGTGTTGTGTTTACCTTTCAGGTGCGAGGGGATAGTTGTGGTTTGACATGCTGGGGTGTACATATGGTGAATGTTCACATGTGATGTGTAGAGAACACTGATGGTCACTTGAGTGCACATGCATATGTTGAGTGCATGTCCTTGCAGACCCACACACTTGCACTCTGATGCACTACATGTACTCCCACCCTTGCATATCCACGTGTACACTGTTTGCCTTCTGGCGGCCACTGTGTCCCTGCAGCACATGTTCTGTGACCAATTATGGATCATGTACATGCCTAATTTGCTTTTTGATGTGGTCTGTCACTTAGATGTGATGCTCAGGGTGTGCATCACACACAATGGCTGTTCACTCTGCTGTGCGCTGAGCAGTGTGTTACAGGAGTAGGACACAGCACACAGAAGCTGCAGTGTTGATTTTGCAATGCACAATGTGCATGTAGACAGGCATTCATTGTTATGTTACGTCTACAACTCTTGTAATGCATTTGGAAATGACTTGTTTTGGGTGGGAGGTTGTTGGTCTGTCATTTCATCTGATTCCAGGTCAGGCATCATTGTCTGATGCCACTGTACATTTTGAACATGGCAATGTGTACCTTATTATTACTGTGTTGGTGTATGGGTATTGCTTGCCATGTCATGTTGTGGTTTGGGAGGGTTTGAGTGACGTAACTGTGATGGCCATGGCCTGTTTTGCAGGTGTGTGTGATGCACACCTTGCATGTCAGGGTCATCCGCTTCTCAGAGCAACTAGCTGGGGGTAGATCTCTCTCCGCGGCAGGGCCCTCCCTCTGGAACAGCCTTCCTGCCTCACTTGAACTTGAGGGGAACCATCTCTGGTTCGGGAAGCACCTCAAGACCTTCCTCTTTGCTTCTGCTTTCTCTCTGCCTCTCCCTTGCGGAATTCTTCACTGGAACTGCACTGGATCTGCAACTGGGCCACTCTCACCGACCTTGGTCCCTGGCCCAGCCACTCTCCACTTGCACTGCCTCCCTGGCAACCCCTGCACTGCGGTACTGTCTCTCTATCCCTACGGCCGCCCCCTTCCCAGCACTTGTCTGCACTTACCTTTGCAGTTGCCACCAGCTGACCTATGTATTTGTTTTTTGGTCTACTTCCCCTGTACTGCACTCCCCCCCCTCCACTTCCCCTTGCACTTTTCCCTTCCCCCTAACCCTGCACTTTCACAATCTAAATGACACCTGGCCTACTAGTACCGTTGTCTGTCTTCCCTTGTTTCCCCCCTCCCTGCCTCATCGCACCTTGAAATACTTGTGTATAGGCCATATCATGTCATATGTGTGCCTTTTGGTCACACAGGATAGCTTGTGTTTAAGTAGCTAGGGATGCAGACGATGTGGCACTTCCATGGCAACTATCTCAGGGTGGTAGGGTTGTGACAGTTGACTGTCTCTTTGTCATCATCGATTGTCACCTGGTATGTGCCAGGCCTGTGTGCACTCCGCAGGGGTGGGAGTTTAGATGAAAAATGTGGCCACAAGCTGGGTCCGGGCTTCCTCGCCACGTGCCCTGTCCCCTCCCATGGGCAGCGCATGTGCCTGTGGTTGGGGATGTGGGGGCACCACCATGTCCACCGGGACGCCCTGCCGTGTTGCAACATTGTGCAAGACACATGCTGCCACAATGATCCTGCACACTACTGGTGGTGCATAGAGTAGTTGCCCGCCAGAGCGGTCAAGGGAGCAGAAACGTGACTTGAGCACTCCGAATGTGCGCTCCACTATGGCCCTGGTTGCAATATGGGTGGCGTTGTATCTTACCTGGGGGGGTGTGGTGGGGTTCCGGATTGGCGTCATCATGTGGTTGCTCAGAGGGTAGACACTGTCCCCTGGGGAAGTGATAATAGTTGAGATTATTAGGGTTTGGGTATTTGTCTGTGTGTGATTTGCATGCATGTGCAAGGGCATTTGTACTCACCTAGGAGCCATGTGTCGCCATGCTGCCCAGCTTCCAGGGTCCGGCTCAGGGCGGACATTCTGTATATGAAACTGTCATGGGTGGAGCCAGGGTAGTTTGCATAGACAGAGGTGATGATTCCCTTTGCATCGCATACCACCTGTACATTGATGGAATGCCAGTGCTTGCGGTTTCGGTAGATGTGCTCAGTGGCCCTAGGTGGACGTAGGGCCACATGGGTGAAATCTATGGCACCGAGCACTTTGGGGAAGTGTGCCACCCTGAAAAAATCCAGGACAACGGCCTGCCTTTCTGCGGGTGTTCTGGGCATGTATATGTGCCTGCGAACTGAGGGGCGCGCTGTCATGATTGCCAGTACCTGGTGTAGGCAGCGTGACTGCGTGGCCTGTGAGACCCCCCCACTATGGCAGCAGTCCGTTGAAATGACCCAGTGGCCAAAAAATGCAGGACATTGAGCACCTTCTCCAAGGGGCTCAATGCTTGGGAGCAAAGGGTGGGGGATATAAGGTCATCTTCCCATTCCCTGACCAGGTCTAGGATGATGTGGGGTGGGAACCTATACCTGCCATAGACCTGGTCGTCAGGCATCCCAAAAAGGCTTCTCCGTGGTGCGAAAATGCGTGCCCTGGCTATTCTCCTCCTCCTGCGGTGTCCCACGATCAGTGCTGCGAAAAATGGGGCATTCATCGTAGCTGTATATACGTGTTTGTTGTTTGCGCGCACTTTTGTACTGTGCGTGTGGACGCTTCCGCCTGCCTTCGTGTGGCAGACGCATTGACGCCTGTGTGCGTCTTTTGCCGTGCGCGGGTTTCCCGTATTCGGATCCATGAATACGGGTTGTTCGTGTGGGCGTTCCGTGTAGTTCCCTGCAGTACTTCCCCAGTTACGCCTTCTTTTTCACGCGTTGTTCCCCATTCCGCGTGTTACGCCCACTGTTCGGCCCACTTTGGTTGTGTGCGCCGCACTATGTGCGCTTTTGCTGTGCGCGTAGCACACGCCGTGTATGCCTGCGTGCGCCATGGCTGGATTGGGCGCACGGACAGCGGGAAACACGCGCAGTGTCTTCCTTGAATCGCACGCGTGCGCTGCGTTTCTCACGCTTGCGCTCCCTTGCGCCTGCTTGCGCTGGGATTTTCGGCGCAATTTTGCTCCATGAATCGACCCCCATGTGTCACTATAAAGATAAAGACCATTTGGTCATTCACCCAACACTCTATGCCCTGGCCACAACCACCGCAGCATATCACAGTTATAGTTGCTTATAACTTTGGGTCAAAAACAAATTTATAAGGAACAAAGTTATAAGATATTATGGGTGTGATATGCTGCAATGGTTGTGGCTATGGTATAGAGTGTATATTATACTTACTGTTTGGTTTAGTAACGGGAGTACATGTATTACTTGTTCATTTCTGTGATAAAAGAAAATAGCGTATTAGTATTTTGTAATGACTTATTACATTGTATAATCACATTTTTTTTTTTGGACCCTCATATTTAGTAGATTACAAACCAGAGTACTGTGCAATTTGCTCAGTTTCTGTGTTTATTGCTAAAATCATTGGGTCTGTGAGAGAAAAAAAAATCCATGTTGGATTTAAAAAAAAAACTTGTTCTGTTATGCTACAGTTTGTTTGTTTTCAGTGTTCACTTGTTGCTTCTGGCTAATGGTTTATACATTGGGTTGTTTCATTTTTTTGGAGCAGTAACATATTATTTATTTGTTTGGATATTATAAAATTTTGGAGCAGTTAGATAGCAGTAGGTGTATTCCAACTGTCTATTTATTGATATATTTCAGTGGTATTGATTTATTTGTTTGGATATTTTTAAATTTTGGGACAGTTAGATACCAATTGGCGTATTCCAACTGTCTATTTTTTGCTCAAATTTAGTGGTATTCATTTATCTGATTAGTTGTAGAATCTTTGGGCAGTTAGATAGCTTTTGGAATATTCTAACAGTTTATTTTTTATACTACAAGTTTAGTTAAGGTTTAAGTACAGTTTAGTTATCAAATTTTGGTTTTAAGAACATTAAATAAGCGTTTGTAAGATTGGCTGGTAATCTCTGCTTGAGAGTAATGGTACTATCATTACATTCAAACCATCCACATTTCTTTTTTATATATGCAGTGCAGTGACCTGATTGGTTGTGGCTCCTGCGTGGTAGATTATACCTATTGTTGTGAAGGTTTTCTTGCCAAGTGATATTTGACCATGTGTGAATCCAGTCAGCTTGCAGTTGTTTTTGGTACAATCTGCATTGAAACATTAGTATTACGTATTTACTATGTGTTTGTATTACTAACGTGGAGCTATTATCTGAATTGCAGGTAGAACATAATCTACCATGGTTTGCATTTTGTACAAGTTGCAGAAATGGAATGGATTCACAATTAGGTATTGATATATATACAAAGCGTTCATTGGGGATTTCTTCTTGTGTCACATTGTTGCAGAGAGTGCATGTATGTTTCCACATGTATGAAATCTGAATATAGGTATGTTTTTGTTTTCCAGTACTTGTAGTAAGTACATTAGAAATTCTTGTGGATCTTCCTGTGAGTTTATAGTGAATTTCACCATTCCAGCACAGTAGTCCAATTGTTGTCTTATTCTATAAACACTATATGTGTTATCATGATTGTTTGCTGCATTTCTGTGAAGTACTAACATTTGCATACACAATGGGTGTGTACTGTGTAAGTAAATGTTGTCAACTATTGGTGGTAATTGAAATAGAATATTAATTGCTACATTTGCGTAGCAACTTACACCAACTATATTTGAGAGTTTAAATGGACCAGGTAGTTCTGTATCTGACTGCTTTTTTTGGAGTTTGTCTTCCTTCTTTGAAGTAGTACCTGGTTTACTTTCCCTAATTGATTCTTTTTTGCTTGTGGTACTTGATGAAGTATTACTTTCTTTTACTCTCTTTGTAGGATTTGCAGTGACATCATGTTGATTTTCTGTTTGATGTATTTTTCTTTTATAACGTTTTACTTTTTGTGGAACAGAATATGTGTTTAGATGGGGAGTGTATAGTGAGCGAAGTCTATTGTATTCTAAAATGCAAGGAATATCAGCGTTTATTTTACTTGCATCAAAGTTGATTAGAAATAGACCATCAAGTGTACGTAAGCGTGATAGTGCTACGTAGCTCATGCCTTCTTTAAAGACTGTGTTACCAATATCTATCATTGCTTTGTATAGGGTAAGACCATGTGATTTATGAATCGTGACTGCGTATGCAAGAGTTAGAGAAAATTGTTCTCTACGTACATACATGTCTTTGAAGAGAAGGAATCGAGATGTTGAGCGTCCTATCCTTTTTACTTCTGAAAGTTTGTCAAAGAGAATATTGACAAACTGAATTTTGTTGTCACGTGGGTATGTTTGAAAGCCAACAACTGTACCCAGTGCTCCATTAACTAGTCCTTGGTCCACGTCAAGGTTACATTTAAAAATTACTCTGCAATTTAAGGATAATTTTAATATCTTTTCTAAGCCTGCTGTGTTTGAGATTGATTTTTCTAAACTATTTAGTCTTGTTGTGGCTTGGTTACACATAGGTAGTGTCATACCATGTACATCTAGTTTGTCTTTGGCACTAATTTCCATTATTGGTTGCATTTCTTTACTTAACATTATTTAATTGAATTTGAAACAGCTTGCAAGAGTTGGCATTAAGGCCATACTATTGACATTTTTGTGGGCTAATTGTTCCATAACATCTGTAGCACCTGCATTATCACCATAAAGTGCATTAATTTGCCGGGTTTTCAATATTGTTTCTGCTTCTTTAGAAAGTATACCAACTCTGATACTTTTTAAGATGTTGGCATAAGTGAGATCTGCAGATTGCCGCATGTTTTCTGTTAATTCTCTGTATTGGAAATGTTGCCAAAGGTTGACATTTCCAATGCTGCCAACAGTTTTACGGCAGAGTTTGTGTCCTAATGTTTTAAAAATAGGCTCACCTTTTACTGGTGTCAATTGAAAATCTCCGAAAACAATAATGTGTTTTCCTGCAAAGAGCTTTTCATAGTTTGTTTTGAGTACTTCTTGTAATCTGAGGTGAATCAAAGCCAACATTAGGTTGGAGACCATGCTCACTTCATCTTATAGTAGCATTTTCATTTGTTTCAATACTCTGCGTAGTTCCATTGCAGCTTCTGCAGAAAGTTTGTAATAGTCTAATTTGTTCTGGTGTTCTACTGGCAATAGTAGTAATCGGTGTAAAGTGACACTACCTATGTTGTAGGCAGCTAAACCTGTGGGGGCAGTGACAACAGCTGACAGTTTATTTTTTGTCAGTTGTTGAAGGAATTTACTGATGATTTTGTTTAGGAATGTTTTGCCAGAACCAGCTTCACCACTGACGTACAGTAGTATAGGTTTATAATTATGGCAGCAACATTCTTTATTTTCATGTTGTACACCATGTGCAATTTGTTTTGTTACTTCTTCAAAAATGCTACGTTGTTCGTTGTTTAGTTTTGATTGTAGTATAGTTAAGTCTACTTTATCTTCATACTGACACATGGTGTTTTCTACTTCTATCGTAGCTAATTCTGCCTCATTTATTATTAGTGGTTCTCCCAGTGGTTCTTGGCTTCCTGTTACAGAAGGTTGACTACTGTCAGGAGTGTCTTTATCTAGTTGGGCCTGGAGATCTTCTTTGTGTTGCTGTTCATTGTGCAACATTGTTTTGTATTGTGTAAAGTTTACATCAGTTATAGTGCTTTCATTTGCTTTGAAAGCATCCTCATATGAGTCATAGTCATCTAGTATTTCTTCTTCTTTTCTCCATGGTTTAAAGAGTTTTAGCAGGGACATGCAATATACTTCTTTATGTTGAGGAGTCTTCAATGACAATTTGATATGATTAATTAAATTTGGTTTAGTGAGTTTAACTAAGCTGCCTTCACAGTTTGTCACTCTGTATTTACCTTTTTTTCATCAGGTTTTAAATTATTTTTGTATGTGTAGTTTTGGGCTATGTGGTATAGACACATGGTTTCCAAAGTATTACTTCTGTTTGGGTAGTATGTGTCCAATAAATTGTTTTTTAAAATGTCTTGGCTGTTGGGATCATGTTTGGCTATTGTTTCTATATCTTCGTATGATTTTAGAACTCTTTTTCTAGATTTAGCTGGACCAAGACTTAGCCATACTATATTTTCAGATTTACCATACAATGCAGTACCAGTTAAACAATCAGCTGCTTCATATGATCCACATTCTCTATGGGAGAGCATTTTTGTGCCCAAGCTGTATAATTTCTGAGACACTGTTTTATCTGACGACAGGTCATTCCAGAGGTCTTGGAGCTCTGTCTTTTCTGCTTTGGTTAAGTATTCTGTGACATATCATACAACTGCAGTAGAATTGTCTGCAATGTACTGCACATCTATTATAATCATTGATATATTTTTCTTCTTCTTTTCTTTTTATGTAATATGTATTTTTAGGTGACTTACCTTTAACACTGTCTAACTGAGGACATGAGGTTGTTCACTTGACCTGTATTTGTAAATGGTCTAGGGAAACCAAATCGGCATTTGGTGTAGTATTTCCCTTTGTTTTTATATTTGCGACGACAATATTTGCCACATTTGTGTCTTTGAAATTGTAAATTGTGTGCATGAAGATCACCATTTGTGGATTCTGATGGAATTTCAAAAGTGACATTTTTCAATAAACTGTAAAACAGTGGCATCACTGTCTTGACCAAATTTAGGAGCATCTTTACTCCATAAAAGCATGTGGATATGTGGTGCTCCTCTGGCTTGGTATTCTCTTCTCCAAAAGTGTTGCACTTCTCCAAGGGGGGAACAGTTTTATTACAAATAAAATGTAGCATAGCAATGAAGCGATGGTGAAAATATCTTGAAACATTAACAGGATCCAAAGAACAAAGTTCTCCTCCTGGTGTTAGTATATCTAGGTTTGTTTTTTTTTTGTTTGCTATGCGTAGGAAATCATGTAAATCCCACCATTTATATTCTGCACAACTTAATGTAACAAACCAATTGGGCGGGCCAAGGTTTCTTATGATACAACATACATCTCCGTGACGTCTGAACCAGTACTCTTTAGTACCACGCATGTTTGCTAACAGATTTGTTATGCTTGATTGTAGAACCTCATCTTTTTCTTGCACTTTTGTAGTAATTGCGTAGCTGACATATTTTGAAATTGGGTACCTGATTTTAATGTGTGTGCAACTCCGTAGCATTGAGTTGCTAGTTCACTTTCAAAGAGTAGGTGGAATATGTATTCCACATTTTGTCTAAATCTGGGATCTTCAGATTACATCCGTAACGAGCGGTATTCTGATGCTGTTATCTGAATGGTTATATCATCATGCCTTCCTCCTTTTCCAGTAGGAAAGAGTAGAGTAAAAGCACATGCTTCTATACTTTTTTCCCATATGCTGATTGGTGATGCTTTGGTTTGTCGCATTTGGTACGTTTCTAGTGCATCATCTATGGTGTCACTAGAGTGTAAGGGATGAATTGTATAATGGTCTAAAATATTGGATATTGTAGCAGGATCTAGAAGTTCAAATTGACCAGTTTCTGGTGACTCTTGAATTATTTTAGTGGTTTCCTTCAAGTTTTATTCAATATTAATTTCTTTGTAATATTCATTATTGTCTTTTAGATATTGCAAGGCTTATCTAACTTTATGTAAGTTTACAAGTTGTTGCCAAATTTTTTGGTTTTTGTAGGTACACCATTTACTAAGACAATTAATGATTGCTCTATTGGACGTTCTACTCCCAGAGTGTTCATTTTTTCTTTCAGGTCTAATGGTAAATAAACTACTTTGCCATGAATGCCTTTCACTAATTCAGAGGGAGGTAATTTTGCTGTTTTTGATTGAAGGCTTATTATTGCTTGAAATGGGTGCACTGTTTGAATTATGATGCTCTCATATAAATTGAGCTGTTGCAGGGGTTTTGGTAGTGGGAATAATTCCAAGTTATTTGTGATAGCACATGAAGGAGTTTGGTTATTTTCAAGTTTTGCAGTGCAGTAAGCGCAAAGTATTAATGGGTCATTCATTTCATATTTGTTTTCTGCTATAAGGTACAGAGCTAATTCAAACCATTTGGAATCTTCATTGTCTTCTATTTTGTATCTTACGTCTACAGTTTTTGGGTTACTTTTATAAAAAGTTCTGCGGCAACACACACATGCATGGTTTGGTACTTCAGCGGATGTACTTTTACATTTTAGTATTTCTTTTTTGTATGTGTGTAGTAGAAGGTTGTCATCTGTAAAATCGTTGCTAGTCTGTTGTAAAGGTATTGGGCCTCATTACGACCCTGGCGGAAATCGAAAAACGATGGCGGAAATGCAATACCGCCATCGAATAGCGCTCGGTGCGACTATGACCCGTCACCGCAAAGTACGAAGCCATTAGCGACACCGTAGTGAACGCCAACGCTAACTGCACCAAGTACGCGCGCGCGCGCCATGCCAAACCGTAAATTCCACCATGGCGCAAGGGTACGCAAATTCCGACCCTAGCGGACATGTACCTAACGCCATCAAGCACGGCGGAAAGTACCATTCCGCCATGGTGAGAAGTACGGCATCGCGAATCAACCGTAAACGGCCCCACTGAGTGCCTGTACACCGCTCCCTGGCCACATAGTACAACTCCCCGTAGGTGCAACGAAGTCACAATGCAACCAGTGAAATGTACAAGTCACCCATGCATGCCAACGAACAAAAGAATCTCAAGAGGGGCCAATGGGAGCTGCAGGGCACAGATGGCACGAATACAGAAGCCATTCCAATGGACATGACATCAGTCCCCCACCAAGAAACGCACGCAAACACAGGCACCTGTGACCAGCAATATTCCGAAAATCACATCATTCCACCAGTCCACCTGGCTGACCGGCATCTGTTACACAAAACCTAATCCCCCGCCCCTGAGCATGACATAATTCAAACAGTCATATTGGCAGCCCTCATCCCTGACCTCACTGGGCTTCGTAGGCAAACGCGCCCAGCACAGTACCATGCAACTATACTCCGAAGCTGGAACCCAATGCAGATCTCCTCACAATACATCGCACCCCAAATAGGAATATGCCACATCACTTGCAAAGAAGAACGCTACACGGCCCATATCAGAATAGAAATTTAATGCACAACAAATTCACCAAGCCCATACAGCCATTAGGCCATGAACTCCAAAACACATTTCACCATTGTGGGCTGCATCCGCAAGAAATGACCAGCTACTTCTTGTGTGACGCCCTGTTCCTTCATGGTACACAGGGGCTACATTCTCGTACGAAAAGGCAACATGGAAGCGCCTAGAACTGCAGGGCCGTCCCAATAGGGAGGCACTAGTCCAGCTGAAAGGCCGAAATGTTGCTCCGAGCCACTAGTACTGCGTAAGGGCATGTGGCCCATTGGCGATCGTCCCATAAGATCGTAATGCTGCTCCACTGATTAACACGAAGCAGCAGGTGTCGGGAGTAAAAGCCATCTGCAGGAGTGGCATACAGATGGCAGTGGCAAAAGGGGAGGAGATATCTGTCAACCAAAAGAAAAGAAAAAGAATAGAATGGCCATCAGAACTACATTCGAACAACTCACTTCAATGATCACACTAAATCCACAGCCATATGCATGCTAGCCCACTCCAAAGGATCATCACCACCCCAAAACCACTTGCGACTCATAACTATCTATATCGAGGTGAAAACACCATCACAAACGAGTGTACCTGTGCATGCGTCTGTGAAAACAGAATCCATCAGATGGGATTGGTAACGTGCATGGACACAAGTGTCTGAAGGCGCGTCGAGACAGGGAGGGCTCAACAAGGCCAGATAGACGATGGTCCCACTATGGCAGCCCTGCATCACATAGCGCAGGGGAGGCGGACAGATTCCAAGAAGCCCTGTACATGGCAAACACTGTATCAAATCATCTGTCCATGCATCCATTCATCATTCCCTCATCCCGTAATGATAACGCCTGTTTCCATACTCACATAACATGTGAGAATTCCATTGAGTCTGTGCGTTATGCAGCCTGCAAAATCCACTGTGCCCCAGCCCGTAATTCCAGTGTTGTGAAGTAACATGTATTTGGGAACATCCGGCCTCATCGTCCACTTCGCTATTGCGCATCCCAAACTATTCATATCAATCATTGCATCCTCGCCATGGCCCCTGTCCCAAGGACATTGAACAATAGAACGTTATATTTGCAGTCAGACCTGTGGGCATCTCCTCGCCGCTAGCTGAAGACCGAAAGCGCCGCCCTTCGAATTCCTCACTTGCAACATCACGTCGAAAAGGCATCTGTGGCCGCTTGAAATCACAAATGAATCCATCTAGTGCGGCTGTGTGTGAAAATGGCAACTGCCTTCACTCACAAATGGGACGCCCCGCCCGTCGTTGAAACTCGGTACAGTGATGCATGAGGGTCCACCGTTACTCGAGTACTACGTTCCACTGACCCTTCACAAGTCTGTTCGCGACTGCAAAGATTGTATGTGAAACAATGGGACCATAGCCGAATGAACATATCAACCAATGTTACACGGCCATCGGGTACAAATACATGATTGTAATAGCAAGATGACATTCCTCGAATTGCAGCGTTGTGTGCGGGACGTGCTCGGCCAAAGGGGAGAGCAGCTTGCACAGGTGGAATGAATCACCACAGGTGGAGGCCATACAGCCTGAAAACACATAAATTGCACACCCAGTCTCCTCCCACAACCACACCCACTCCGAAATGCTACCGGCAGGACTCGCGATGTTGGCCCTGGGGGACCTGATAGCACTGCAAGTACTCCAACTCCAAGAAGAAGACGAACACCAACTACAACCGGCCGCACGGAGGAGACGCAGGAGGAGGGCAAGGCAGGGCCAGCAAGGGCCGCCAGCACAGCCACTACCACCACGCAGGCAGCCCGCAATCCCACGCCTCCGAGCACATCCGTTCAACCTCACTGAGCAGATCCACACCCTCTACCGTTTGGACCGGGACACCATAGCCGCCATTGTGGACATGACACAGGCTGACCTTGTCAGCATGATAGATAGCCCAACCGCCATCCCACCCCTACTGAAGGTGGTGTCTGTACTCCACTTCCTGGCCACAGGCACCTACCAGCACACAGTCGGACAGTTGCATGGCATTTCTCAGCCACTGTTCTCACGGACACTATTGCAAGTGCTCGATGCCCTCCTGCAGCACGCAGATGACTACATCTCTCTACCACGCTCGGAGCAGGAAATTACCAACACAAAAGTGGGATTCCATGCACTTGCCGGCATACCGGGTTGCCTTGGTGCCATCGACTGCACCCATGTGGAATTGGTCGTCCCACATGCCATGGAGGCCCAGTACCGCAACCGAAAACAATTTCATTCTCTGAATGTACAAATGGTGTGTGACTCCAACAGGATCATTACACATTGTTGTGCCCGATTCCCTGGATCAACCCATGATTCTATGGTCTTGAGGAACTCAACAATACCACGCTACATGGAGCGACACGCAGGGTACAGATCCTGGCTACTCGGTGAGTCTCATTTCATGCATGATGATGTGGGGTATGTGATGCGGCAATGACCTGGCAGGAAGGGGGGGGGGGTGCGTACGTAGCAATGGCATTCCACATAATTCGTTTATCGTCCACATACAGGTGATGCCGGATATCCACTGAAGAGATGGCTCCTCACACCAGTTCGGAACCCACGGGACCAGCATGAGGAGGACTACAACCATGCCCACTCACGTACCCGTGTAGTCATTGAACAGGCATTCGGCCTACTGAAGACACGTTTCCGGTGCCTCAGCAGGTCTGGCGGGGCACTCCTGTACCGCCATGAGAAGGTTGCAAAGATGGTGATGGCATGTGTCATGCTACACAACATGTGCGTACGTAGAAATGTGCCCATGCCCCCTGACGCAGAACTGCAAGCACCTGAAGATGGTCATGATGAGGGTGGGGATGTGGCAGCACCTCAAGGAGTCCGCGAGGCACAGGAGGGCCGTGACATTCGTCAGCATCTCATTGATGCATGCTTCTAGCACTCACGCCTGGTGGCTGATACATGGACACGGGACTCGTGGCACTGTGTGTGTCTGGTACATGCACAATATGGACTGTACGCCTATGATGGCCTAGTACACAAAGATCATTGTCCACACATCTCATTGGTTGATCGTGCATTGTTTATGGCATATGTGATATCATGTTGAACACCCTATCGACCCGCCACCTAAGTGAGCCCAACACCCGCCCTCCACCCTCCTACCTCCCCCCCGAACACCAGTGTCCAAAGATGCTCATTGTCAGTGGGCAGTCGCTATTGCAAGCCCCCTCTGCGGGTATCAGGGGCACCCCTGCCTGTGGAGCGCAGGTTCCTCCCAGATCTACGTTGGGGGCTGCCCTGGACGGAACTTGCAACGGATGATGTCTCTGCCTGCTCACGTCCATGCATGTCCCTAAGGGTTTGTGAGAGCTCAGTGAGCACACGGCGCACTGCGGCAAGTTCGGCACATACGTCTTTGGACGTCGCATGCAGTTCCCCCCTCAGGCTCTCGGTGCTTCTCTCCATTTGGACTCTCAGGCTCTCGGTGCTACTCTCCATTTGTACTCTCAGGCACTCGGTGCTACTCTCCATTTGTGCCCTTAGTGTCTCTGTACTTCTCTCCATTTCTGCCCTAAGTGTCTCAGTTGATGTTTCTATGTCTGCCTTAGTGCCCCCACATTCATCGGCATGGTCCTTGAGGAGCGTGGCCAGTTGCTGCTGTTGCACGATTAACTGGTCGAGGGACTGTTGCCTCTGCTGGGCCATGGCCATTTGCGGTGGTGTCACAGAGTGGCTGTTCGCCTCATGTTGCCCTGCCACAGGGCTTGTGGGGGATGGCCAGTCGTCGTCTTGTGGGTGCCCCTGCATGGTATCCTCATGGTGTACGGGATGGAACAGACAGGGGGATTGGGACAGGTCATGGATGGATCTGACTTCGACATCCCCGTCTTCTGTGTCGGAGCATGCTGCCATTAATGGGGTGTCACCTATGGTGCTGCTGCCACCAGAGGCAGTGCCTTCTGTGGCATCCATTGGGAGGACCTGTGGTGCTGCTGTTGTGGGCATGCTGGCTGCTGGGGTGCCTGTTGATGTTCCCTCCTCTCTGCTGCCACTTGATTTGTGCTGCTGCCGTGTCTTGATGCGTGCAGCTGAGGTGGAGGGTCTTTGGCCGTCGGTCTTGGCCCTCTTTGCAGGTGTGCTGGTAGGGGTGTCCTGAAGCTCGTCGTTTGGATCGGACCCTGTGGTGGAGTAAAGGAGGGCGAGCGTTATTAATGGGTCTGTGGGAATTGGAATGGCAATGTATCACATGCATTGGGGTGGTACCTGAGGGTGATTTGGGTCGGGGCCTTGGAGGTGCTTTCATTTGTGTGTGGAGTGAGGGTGCAGTTGTTTGGCACCCTGCAGTTAGGGTGTGCCTGCTGCACGTGTAGTGGGTGTTTTTGGGGTTTTTAATTATTTATGTATTTATTGTGAGTTTTAAAGTGCGCTATCAGGCCAATGTGTGTGGACGTTCTCCTGGCCATGTGTTGCTGTTGCGCTATGTGGACACATGTGATTCACATGATTGGACATTGTGGATTTGGCATGGTTTTATTTGGGCCACCTACCTGATTCTCCGGATGTCTGCACTCCTTTCTCCATCCCTCCGACTCCCTCTATGCTCTCCATTCCAATGGTGGAGGCACAGATTTCTTCCCAGGGGGTCAACTTGATGGGTGATTCCGATCCTCCCCCGGTGGCTGTGGCAATGTTGCGGTTGGCAGAAAGTATGCTACGGACGCGTATCCGCAGGTCGTCCCATCGCTTTCTGCATTGCTGTGGGTTGCGGGGTGCGGTCCCCACCGCACTTACCCGCTGTGCCACCAGGGCCCATATGGCCTTCTTGTTCGCAAGTGCCGTCCTGGTCATTTGCGTGGAGAAGACGGCGGCGGCATTCTCCTGGAGGGTCTCTGTAAGCACGGTGAGTTCCTCACGGGAGAAGTGGACCTGCCGCTTGTGGTCGCACGCTTTCTTCGCTACTTTTCCCATTTTTCTTGGTTTCACTAGGGTGGATGACGGGTTGGGATGTGTCTCAGGGTAGTGTTTTTAGTGGTTGTGTGGATTTTGTGGTTTTATAGGTGTACGGCGTGTTGTTTCCCGTTCCGGGCCCATGTTTTTACTTCCGTTTCCGTATATTTACGGTCACCGTACTTTCCGGTTGGCGCTCACTGCGGTGTCCGCTATGATGGGTGGCGGTATTGCACCTAGGGCGCCGTACGGCGGCGGTGTGGGCCGTTTTGGGGTCATTTCCGCCATCGCGGACTTTGCACTTCCGCCATGCCGTGGTGCTCGTGCCCGATGGGTCGGAATGGGCCGCACTTTGCTCCATCGTGCAATGGCGGAAACGCTATTTACGCTGTGGCGGTCCGGTCAGTCACTTTCCGCCAGGGTCGTAATGAGGGCCATTGCATTTTGTAAGTGCCTTTCACTTCCAAAATATTTCTCTGGATATGCTCTATTTCTTCAAGTAGGTCTTTGGCTGTACCATGTAGAAGATTATTTAAATTAGCTAGTGCTAAAGCAGGACTTTTAACATAGTACAGTTTTTAGACTAGATTTCTTATAGTTGAATGATGTGTTGATATCATTTTGATATGATGGAAGGTGCTTTTGCAAATAGGTCCTGAAATGCAGGCTAATGAATGTCCTTGTAGTCCTGTGTGTTTGCGCACTGGACAGGTATCCATATTTTGTAGTAGTTTCATTTTGATGTTGTCTTTGCCTTTCACTGATTGTGGAACTGGCGTAAACATTTGAAAGATTTTTTGGCAATGTTACACATTGACGTGCACGGCCATTTGTATACTGGACGTTCTGGTTCAGTTGAATGGAGAGGTGATACTGAATTTTCTGGGGACATTTTTGTGAGCAGTATTTCTTGTTCCATAATGGTATTACGTTTTTCATAGCCTCTTCCACTGCTATGTATGGCAATTATGTTTTTTGCTTTTGTTTTTATGCTACTTCATTGAAATATGGTTCTGTGCTGGTGGTGTGACTCCATTCACCTCCACAGATATTTAAGAAGTTACTTTTGTTGACATTCCGTTTATTTAGAAGTCTTTTTTGTAATTTAGTAATTAGTTTTGTTAGTGGTTTCATTCTGTTTAACACTAACATAAATAACTTCCTTTTGAGAAGGATTGCACTGTCTATCAAAGCTTCTAAACTTAATTTTCTACGGTAGGTTTTAAGGGTTGTGCATGATTTCTCTCCTGTTTTTATAAGATTTTGAAGGACTTTGTGGCGGAACATTTTTTCTAATATACTTTTTTTGGTATGGTTACTTGCCACTACATCAAGGTTAATAGGTGCAGTGTTAGCAGTAATGGTACCTGAATTGTTGTTAACCACTTTTTGTTTTGTTTTACATTTTGAAAGAGGAGGGAAAGTTTGTGTACTGGAAGCTTGTTTAGTTTCGCTTAATGACTGTATTAGCTGTTTCTAATTCTGCTAGAGATGGATGCTTATTTTGGACACTTTTATTTTCATTTGCTCTACTTCTGCATTGCTTTCTACGGACTTGGTTCTTGGTAGGCATTCTTTGGAGTCTGTTGAAAAAAAAAAGGTATGGGTTGGGCTGTTCTGCAATGTATGTGTGCTGTGTGCATGAGTGTGTGAGTATGATGGTAAGGATGTATGTGGTGGTGTGGGATTGTGCATTGGGCAGCTACAACTAGTTGGGAAGGCTATTCTTGTATTTGTGTGTTACTATACTTGGGTTCAGATGACAGTACAAAGTAATCTAGTGGTGAGGAGAAGTTTTAATACTAAAACTAATGGTAAAGAATTAAAACAGTTCTTTGTTCTGTAATACTAACATTCTAGGGGCTGAGTTATGTTATCTGTGCATCGGAAAATGGGGTTTGTGTGGTATTCTGCCTATTAATCCCTGTTTAACAAATGGGGATTTGTGGCCAGAATGGTGTACAAATCTCTGTTTTTTGGCACACAGATTCAATTAATCAACTGCACAGTGAGTTTGAATAACAGTAAGAATATTATGGTAGTATTGTACTTACTTTTTTTGTTTGGAATGAGCAGGTTTCTTCTGAGTAGTTGTTTGTACTTCAGATGTTGCTGCTTTTCAGGAGAGTGGTCTTCACTGCAATTGTAAAAGAAAGAAGTTAGTGATTTTTTGTGTTCATAGCACTGATGTTAATTTAGACGTTTATTTTTATGTTTTTGTAGTAGTATTCTTGTTTGATAAGAGAACATAGTGTGTGAATGCAGTTTCCTTTGACTATGTGCAGGCTTTATATTTTACTTACAATATGTCAGTTCAATATGCTTTGCAAATGAGTAGAATAATAAGTGTATGAAACTCACTAGGTTTTTTAAGGCTGTGTTATTGAATGTTAGGAGATAGAAGAAATAATGATATACTTATTTTGCAATTTTTATAAGGTAAATGGCAGAAATTGTATAGAGAAGCCTGGAATGTATGCATTTGTGAAGGTATGGGTAATAAAGTAGACACATTTCATTTATAGACAGTGGTGTTATTTCAGCTGGGAGCTTTTCAATGATACTGTCTATCTGTGTGAGTGTATGAAGATGCATAATCTTATCCTGACTGTGTGTAATTTTACAGTACACTACTAAGTGTTTTTCTATAATTATACTGCTATTTCGTCCATTTTTTAATATTATACATTTTTAGATAGCTGTGTTTGAAAATAAAAATCAGATATCAGACAGGTTTGGAAGTGAGAATTGATTATAGCAGATGGGGAAAATGACAGTACGTTTTTTTTATAGGTTATACTGGTTAAGTGGCAGTTACTCTGTTTATATGCATTCATAAGAGTTGTTCATGTACTGTGCAGAAAATATGCATACTTGTAGTTTGTATTCTTGCATGTGGCTATGCCTGTAGCTGCAAGTAGAAATCTTGGAGACTTGTACAGTAGTTTTTGTAGTAGGTGCTTTCCAATGATATGAGACTTGTACTCAGAGTGATCAACAGTACATTTGAAGTGCTGAACTCTGATGATGGAGTTAGACGTAGAGGTCTTGGATGTGATTGGTGGATAATTGTGTGACAGCTTAGCTGTATCCAATGAGGGAATGGCACAGAGAGTGAAGTGGAAAGGGTAGAAGGGCTGTCCAAGAGTTACGCGGTCCGCGGACATCGCGGCTGTCTGTGGACAGGGCATGCCACGTCTGGGGTTTTCCTGCAAATCCAGCATGGAAAGGGGACTGCAGGGATCAGCCAATCAGATGTTGAGGTTGTGGATTTGTCTTGAAAGAGACTGTGTGTAGTGAAGATGGCAGAGGTGGAGAAAGTCAGGGTGTTGGTGCTTGGGGATATGTTTGTGCATGGTTTACAGCAGTATGCTCAATGTAGGCATGTGGCAAACAATTTTGATGTTAAAGGAGTGGAGGTCCTGTGGAGAACTGTGCCTGATTGCAATGTACAGGGAATTGTACAAGTTTGTGAAGATATGGGCAGGATGAACAGTCCCAATGTGGTAGTTTTGCACTATGGTGCTTTCCATTTGGGCTATGTCAGTGCCCCTACTTTGTTGGCAGATTTGGAACACTTGGTTCAAGCAGTAATGAACATCCTTCCAAATGCCAAACTTATTTTTTCTGGATTAGTATCTAGTGCAATATGGGACAATAGTTTTGTTTTTTGTCCTCAGCAAAACATTCTAGGTGTGCAATCAACCGAGGCATGTGTGCTTTCATGCTTAGAGCTGGTATGTCCTTCTGTAATAATGATAATATTGATTCCAGTAATGCTGTTTATTTTGAAGAAGATGGCTATTCTTCATCTTTTATGGAAAATGCCATGCTGTTCTGAAATGTAAGGGTTGCTTTGGAGAAGGTAATGTGAAGATTTTAGGAGTAAAGAAAAAAAATACAAAATAACAGGTGTCTGTCAAGCATCTGCAAAAAAAAATAGAAAAACTGCTCTTTTCAGAGCCAACCTCAAAGGGGAAATGGGGCACACTATTTAAATTTAAATACACCACGCTCAGATTTTTCCATATGTTCGCATACATAGTGGTAGTCCGCAGACATCGCGTATTACATACAGGGTGGAGAGGCATGCAAATGAGAATTAGAAAAGCAAGGGATTGGTCAGTAAAGTTTACTGGGTGCGTTGTGTAAGGAGGGAGTTTGTCAGAAAGTCTTTTTTTCTGAGAGAAGAACAGATAGCTATGGCTGTGTATTTCAGAAAACAGATTATATGCCTTTTGGGCGACTCATGGATACATTGGTTGGAGGTGCATGCAGAACGCTGTGGAGTAGCTTCAGATTTTGGATTCCCTCATTTGGAAGTGCAATGGCATGGAGTACGTGGAATGAAGTGGCTGGACTTGGTACCGCTCTGTGCTAGTTTGGAGACCGAGCATCATCCAGACATAATTATAATTCATTGTGGAGGGAACAGTTTAGGACATGTGTCTGGAATTTCTTTGCAATTTGCAATGAAAGAAGGACTTGGGAAGGTCATGGACATGTTTCCAAATTCCCAAGTAATTTTTTCTCGTATTGCACAAAGACAAATTTGGCTGCGTTCTTCTTCATTTGGTTCACAAATGGAGAAAGCGAGGCACAATGTAAATAAGGCTGTTTTTGCCTTTCTAAGAGATATTGGCATGTCCTCTTTTCACACTGAAAATATTATGTTTCGTAGCACATACATTTTTCGCAGAGATGGAGTTCATCTTACTTATTCTGGCAATCAGATTTTTCTGAGAAATGTACAAAATGCATTACGACCTTTTTTGGAATTACAGCCATCCATTTTGCAGTAGGTGTTGACCATTTGAAGTTTTTCAAACACAAACAAACAGCACCAAACAGCTCTTTTCAGAGCCACCACTTCCTCCCAGAGAAAAGTGCAATGGTTATGATAGGGCAGCACCCCAAAATTTTAGATGTCCGCAAACTGTCAGCGGACTTTAAAAAATGCACAGGGCCCTGCACTATTTATTTGTCACTTTTATTTTTAGACTGTTTAAGACGGCTCTGAAAAGAGCCTTATTTTTTTTGTTGGGATTTGTGTTGTTTTATATTTTTTAGTTTTTTTAAACATGATACACTAGGAGAGGAGGGGATAGGAGGGTGAGGAAGGGACACCAACCACGGGGATAAGAAAGGGCAGGTGGAGAGAGGAAGATGTAGGGTGGGCCTTATTTAGGTAGTGGGCAGACCTTCTCATGCTCCTTGACCGTAGTCTCGAAAGCACTCTGAAGACTCTCCCCCCTGCAGAGTACTGCGTTGCAGTACATACACAATATTGTGACCCTCGAAAGGTAAGGGTCAACAGCATCGTGAATGGCCAATGAGGCAGCTGGAGGGATGACAGGAGCAGAAACGGAGGATGTGGTAGAGGAACTCAACCTACTACGTTGATCACAAGGTACAACCTTGCGAACGGCCCCACCATGGAACAACCTTTGGTGGCGCTTCATAGATGTCGTACCAAAGCTGTACGAACCAGTCCTCCCACGACTCAGCACCATGTGGCACTGATTGCAGGTGACCTTGTGCGCACGTGCTTTTGGCGCGCCACCCTGAATGGTAAACAACTGCCACACCCAAGACTCACGGCGAGTGCTGGTAGTAGGGACTTCCACTACCTCATCCTCTTCATCCTCTTCATCCTCGTCTACATCCTCACGCCTGTTCCCCTCTTCAGACCCTTGGGGGACTGGTGGTGGTGGAGGGGGAGGGTGGAGGTGGTGCTGAGGCAGATGTAGCACCAGGTGGAAAAACAGCAGCCAACGTTGCCATCAGGTTTCAGCAAAGGCAGCACAGCAAAAGCAGGTATTCTTCAATAGTAGGAAGACAGAATAAAGATCAACTCTGGGGTGTGGCCTTTTATAGGGTTGCTGGTGCATGCTACGCGGACAGCCACGCTGTCAGCAGACAGATCGAACACCCCAAAAGGGCTCAAAAAGTTCCAAAAAGTATGTAGAAAATCAGGGTCATTGCCTGGGATATGTGCAATGGTGAATATTTACTGTAAAATACTTTGGATTGCCCAAAAAAGTACTTTTAAAATGTTCGCCATTCCGAACAGTGTCCGCAATTCAGGACATACTCTCAGCATGGGTGCGGTCACATGATGACATTGCGAACACGTCCGCAAAAGAAATCGGTGTCCACAGGACACCAAATGCACATGAAGGGTCGTGCGCATGCGCTGGTGTTCTACGGACAGTGTTTGGGTCCTCAAACTAATTAAAAGTGCGACACAAGTAATACGGACAGGCACGATGTTCGTATGACTTATGGGTGTGGTGCGCATGTGCATAGATGTTCTACCGACAGTACGGACAGGCAAAGTGTCCTAAGAACACCTCCATTTTGGGTTAATTGCGAACATTTCGGACACCCAATGTGTTCTAAGAACAATTCCATGTTGCTTGCGGACAGTACGAACGGATATAGTGTCCTTAGGACACCTCCATTTTGGTTAATTGCGCACATTCTGGACACCGAAAGTGTTCTAAGAACAGTTCTATCTTGCTTGCGGACAGTGCGGACACCCCATTTTGGTTAATTACAGACATTCTGGACACCCACACTGTCCACGGACACCTTAACTGCCTTTTTAAAAAAAATAAGACACAAAGGACTGAATTAAAACACACATTATTTTTTTAATTATAAACAGATATAAAATGTATGCAAGAGCCGGAGAAGCAGAAACTGACACAAACACAGGGGAATTAGGGGTTTGGAGAGGATGGATTGGAGGGGATGAAGGGATGGATGTCTCATCAAAACGTTTTTCTTGGTGTTGAGGATTTGGGGATAGTTGACTAGGACATGGAGAGGGGGAACAGGTGCATGTGGGACAATGATATTTATTTTTTTCTTTTATGTGGTCCTCCACAAAATGTTTCAAAAGATTGAAATTTTCCATAAGCATGACCATTTTTTGTTCCTTGCGCTGCAGAGTATGTTCTAATGTCTCTTTTGGTGTATTATTTTCAATGTTTGTATGGTCTGTTAAAAAAATATATATATGTTAAGTACACATAAAGTAATGGTTATTAATTTGCCTATATAGAGAAGTGTCTACCATTAGTATCACTGTCTTCAGACATTTCCTCACGTGGGATATTTTCCTCAAGCCATTCCAAAGTACTGGACATTTCTGTGTAAAACAAATATATTACTTTTAGTGTACCAAATACAGAAAGTTTAGAAATATATAAGAAAAATGAAGTTTACTTAATAGTTTCTGGTAAGTTGTGTTATTACTGTTGGTATATTCCATTTTAGTACATATGGTATTTAAATGGATGGATGATGTGTTACATATATAGGTTCCATTTCTTATTTATTATTACATATAATGTGTTTATGTGCTGCCTTTTGAACTTTTTCAGTGTTTACATAGCATGATAGAACAATCTAAGATACCCCTGAGTTTTTGGGTAGTGTTGATGTTGTCCGCACCTGTCCGTGGACATTGGCGCAGTCTGCGGACATCAACATCCCTAGCAGGGGGTTCAGCATGTTATATGTATATAAAGTAAGGGAATCCTAGTAAACATCTATCAAATTCACACTATGTATATGTGTATTCAGGAAAAAAACTTTGATAAAGGGACAGTATGGTTAAGTTGCGTTACTAAAAACCTATGAAATTCAGTAAAAAACATTTGTTAAAGGGACGTTATGGTTCCAAGTAAAACCGAAAAACCCCTGAAATTCGCCAGTTATGGTAAGCTTTGCAACCATAAATCGCGCCACCACCGTGCATTGCTAAGACTAACACCCAGGACATCAAAGATGACATCACAAATGTCACTGATGACATCATGTGTATTTACTTTTTATAAAAACTCAAGGGATTCTTATTATAATGTTGACAGAAAAAGTGTTAAGGATCATTGGAATAGATATCTTGAGCTATGTAGTGCATTAGACAATGCATTGATATAAATAGCATTATATTATGAAGTTCTTAAGAATATACTAAACTACTCATGTATAAATATGAGGATTGCGTGCAGCATACATGATGGAAGTGCAATATTCATAATTTTCCAATTTCATTACTACATACAAAACAGAATGACAAAACAACACATACAAATATAAATATGTACAGAGAAAGAGAAGTACGCAAAAAAAACAGCAGTAGAAGCAGAAAGTGTTCACAACCTGATTATCCTTATGCACATAAAAGATTGCTCTGCTTCAAATCTAATACTTCCCTATGTACAAATATCACATGATGTGACTGCACCCTAAAATAATAGTAGAAATACAAATATGAACACATCCAGAGAAAGTAAAGTAATAAAAAAAACAGAACAATAAGAAAGTGTTGATAACCTTACTGATTATCTTCATACACAGAAAGCATTGTGATCTTTTAAGTGTTTATTTTTCTTATGTATATATTTCATATGCTGTGAGTGGACCCTAAGTGAATTATTGTAAGGACACATTTGAAATATAAGTCTACAAATATAGTACTTTTTGATTTCTTTGTTCCTAACTATAACTGTCTAAAATAAATCACTAAAAGAAAAAACAGCGAGTTAGGCATGTGATGTCATCACTGATGTCATCAATGACATTTGTGATGTCATATTTGATGTCCTGGGTGTTAGTCTTAGTAATGTACGGTGGTGGCGTGAGTTATGGTTGCTTAGCTTACCATAACTGGCGAATTTCAGGGCTTTTTCGGTTTTATTTGGAACCATAACGTGCCTTTAACAAAGTTTTTTTTACTGAATATAGATATAGATAGATAGAAGGCCACATGAATAAAGCCATAGGATTACTGCTCTTTCTTGTATCATCAAAATTGCTCGTTTATCAGTGTAAGGAACGCCCCTAGCACTTGCTAAAGAATGAATACGCCAAACAATCCTCATTCTTTCCAGACGATACCCATTTTCCTGGAAAGCACCAAGTTTTGATGGATTGCTCCCCACGATCAAAACACACAACATCTTAACATGTACCTTCAACTTGTGCTTTGCAATGGAAAAAGCATATGTATCTAAAGAACCTTTAAGTGCCTTCGAGAATCAAGCCAAAAGAACTACTCCATCGGCATATGCCATCATGGGCAACCTCTTTGTTCCTATTCGTGACACATCACTTGATGACTGTTGCAAGATATCCTGAAGGTCATTAGTACACAAATTGAATGGAGGATAAGACGCATCTATCTAGAAGTCCATTGGTGGTACTAAAAGCCTCTGTACATTTCCCGCTGCAGTGATTCCTCCCCAGCCCTACCATTGCCTCAGAGGCAAAAGCTTGTAATATTTAACCCCTCTTTAGTACATTGCCCACCTAAATTGCTCCCCTTCTCTCACCTTCAGAAAGATAAAAGGCTGAGCCAAGACCTTATGACGTACAACTTCTTCTACCACCATGCTCAAGTACCCCACAAACCACAATGCCCCATCAAGTCGCGTGAACTGCGGGAGAGCAGTAGTTTACCCTTGCTCCTGCACAAAGGTGGAGGTGGGGGATGGGACTCCTCCAGCACTCTAGCAACAGCAACTTTGAGTGATGATTGACTGTACAGGAGCTGCACTCTCGAGTGCGCTTTGTTTCCCCCATGCTCCCGTACAAAGTGGTGATGGGGGGTGGTCTCCCACAGAGACAGCACCTCAGAGCTCTTTTCACAGATTCTTTTTTTTTGTTTTTTTGATTTTTTACTTGCCTTTTTCACAGATTCTTTCTTTGCTCTGGGGAGTGATTTATTTTGGCCAAAGAAAGGAATAATATACGGTTGTCATCAGTGGGATGAGGGACATTTTCTCACTTGCTGTAGGCCACTAGTCGCTCATGAGAAATGCTTACAAGCGTAAAAAGATTAATCTATGGTCATTTTGCTAACACAATATTCCAACCGCTACAAAAATGGACTCAGTTACTAGTTAAAAGCGTTTTCTTAAATGCAAAGCACTGGTTTATTTCCTTAACTTACCTTTTCTCTCGGTTGTGGGAATTGATGGGACCTCGCGAGACGCACAGCCGTGTAGTCCTGTGAGATTTCCTGTGCGACCTGGTGAGAACCGGGAAAGCATACTCAAAAAGACAATGACGGCGCGAACCAGACTGAGCAGGTCGTGCTCCCGGCGCTCATCATATGGGAGTAACCAAGACACAATTTAAGACATTATGTATGTATGTATTTAATTTTTGTAGAGCGCCGGTAGCCCGCGGGCATCAGGGCGCTTAAACATACGCAACAGATACTATGTGACATACGACATTTAAAGGGTCTGCTAACCACCGGAAAGCCTCTAAGAGGCATCGTCACCCGATTTCTCATCTGAAAAGGTGAGTCTTGAGCACCTTCCTAAAGGTGGAGTGATTAGTTTCCAACCTCAGGGGTTCAGGGATGCTGTTCCACAATTTGGGAGCCAGTACATGAAAAGATCTGCCCAGCCCGGTTTTCAGCTTAAACTTGTGCACGATCAATAGGCATTTGCCACCTGATCGTAGATTTCTCCTGGGATTGTAGGGTACTACACTCGTTTTCAGGTAGGCGGGCGCTGTGCCATAGAGGCACTTATGAACCAGGCAGAGAGCCTTGAACTTTATCCGTTCTTCTACTCTCAGCCAGTGTAAAGAGAGGCTCTCTTCCGTAACATGATCTTTCCTCTTCAAATTTTTTACTAACCTGACCACCTTGTTTTGGATCACCTGACAGCTGGAGAGATCCTTGGAAGAGGCCCCCAACAGCAGGGCATTCCCGTAGTCGAGTCTAGAGAGGATGATGGCTCTGGCTATCGTTGCCCTATTTCCTTCATTCAGCAATGGTTTGATGGCTTTCATCAGCCTGAGATAGTAGGCTGTGTTTTTCTGGAGGAAGCTGGTCTGGGCATGCGAGTCGACCGCAGCATCGACCATCATCCCTAGTGTCTTTACCTTAGGGACCACTTGTATTGTGGCGTTCTTGATTTGGAATGTGTTATACTCTACCCCCAGTTTTTCCAGCTGATGACTGGAGCCAAACAACATCAGTTCAGTTTTGGAGTCATTCAAGCACATCCAGTTTGCCTGCATCCAGTCGTCAATTATCTTATAAACCCTGGTGATCACTTCGCTGTCTGTGGTGTGGTTCCTACCCCCTAGCTCCAGTATGAGTTGGGTGTCATCTGCGTAGTTTGTAAACGACACTCCGGCTTTCACCAATAGGCTACACAAGGAGCGCATATAGATGTTGAACAACATTGGTGATAGGCTGGCCCCTTGGGGTACTCCGAATAGGATATCACAGGGGTCGGAGAAACTGTTACCCCAGTGTACTCTCGCTTGGCGGTTGGCAAGAAAGGACAGAAGCCAGTCAATGGCCCCCTCCGAGCAACCAACATTCTCTCTAAGAGCCTTGATAAGGAGGGGGTGATCCACTAGATCAAATGCGGCGCTAAGGTCTAGCAGCATCAACATCCCCAACTTGTTGTCATCCAGCATAGTCAACATCCAATTCTGCAAGTCCAGCATGGCTGTTTCGGTGCTATGGAATGCTCTGAAGCCAGATTGTTGCTGGTGCAGGATTTCCTGGTTCTCTACGAATTGTTGGAGTTGCTGGGTAGCTACCTTATCCAGCAGTTTAAGGATGAAGTTTGAATTGGTTATGGGGCGGAGGTTCCCGGGATCTTTGGGATCTAGGCCCGCTTTTTTAACCAGTGGAGTAATACTGACTTTCTTCAGATCTTTTGGCACCATGCCCTCTTGAAATGAAGCATTTACTATTCTTCGGAGGACGGGAGCAAAGATATCCTTGTGTTGGAGAATGATGCCGGGAGGCAGAATGTTTTCGGCGCAAGTGGTGGGTTTCATGTTATTTAGCACCTCCAACATCTCTGCCTCTGAGATAGGATCGAAGTTAAAGAGCTGCTCTCTGGCAGTGGTCTTGACTTCTATGGGGCAGTTCTACTGTTTAGGAGAAGTTTTGGCTTTGATAATATTTTGTCTTGCCTTTTCCGTTTTTGCTTGGAATGCATTTAGCACCGTATTACAGTCCTCCTCAGAAGGTTCGAAAGGGGGAGTAATAGATACAGGCTTTTCAATGTTCTTCAAAATATTGAAGAGTTTACTTGTGTTGTTGTCCGCTTGCTCGATTTCTGTGTTGAAGAAATTAGCCTTAGCTGCCTTAATTTTGTCTTTATATTACTTATCCTTCCCTTTCCAGCTCGCTTTACTCTTTGCCGATTTATCTGTGATCCATTTCCTTTCTAAAGACCGTTTTTCCTTCTTCAGAGCAAGAAGCTCTGGAGTATACCATTTTTGGCTATTGCTAATTCTCCTAGTTAGCTTAGTGGTAAGTGGTGCCACGGATTCTACTAACTCGGATAAATGCTTATTATATTTGTCGAGCAGGTCAATGCAGGAGTCGTGATCCTGAAAGGAGCACAGAATTTTGTCTAAGCAGGGCTTGAGCATTATCCTTTGCACAGGCCTGCACTGTTTACTTCCTGCAGTTCCTGTATTTATAAAGCACCATTTCTTGTGTTGAACTTCTAATGTTACTGTAGCAATAAAGTTGCTAAATCCAGCAGGCTTATCCTTTACTTTTATACTACAGGAATACAACTTGTATTAACATCTTACAGAACAGTAAAAGACATCCCATGAACACACGACCTAGTAGTACTGACTGGACTGCTCACACTAGTGAAAAGATGAAGGCAGGTCTTCAAATGGCTGGTGTCGTACTGCAAGGGCACAAACGTGATAAACTCATTATAGTACAGGAATGTTTCCCAGAGCAATGTCAGTATTTGGATTAATGTATAATCTGCCACAAAGCACTTTTTAGTTTTGGTGGAAAGTGGATTGCATGTGCCCATGATGTCACACCCAGTGATTTAAATTCCACGAGATCACCTGAGTCACTTGTTGTATCATGAGGTTTTCTCCTATACCCCACCAATACATCTAAATTTCGGAGGCCCTTGCCCCATCAGAGACGATGTTGTTCTGCCGGGGATTCACTGTATTGAGCTAATGGTGTTTACTCCTGAGCCGCTATTAGTGCACAGATCTTAATCAGCCAGCACTGTGCAGACTCCGCATTAGCCAGTAGATCTGCAAGAAACATGTTATTTTGTGATCAGCAAGAAGTTTAGTTTAAACTGTTACAACTAGTAGTTAAAGTTAGGCACTCCATGTCCGCTGAAAGGAATGCAAAAGCCAGGATCTAGAACGGTATTTAGGACCTGCATTTAGAGGCAGTTAATTTCAACCTGTCAGTTGAGAGGTTTTACATTTTTTGCAATGTTTTGCTAGTATTGCACAACATGTAATTAGTGTTTAATCTGGCAATTAGCATGAAGTGCCTCTCTTAGCAGGGAATTGTTTTATGTGTGCAAGGGTCATATCTGTTTATTTTATTTGCTGGTATAATAACATTTATTTATAAATGAAGATGGATATTCTCATGCTGATGTTTTGTCAAAGTAACAGGCTTATTATAGTGAATGCATAGGATTACAAATCTCTGGTTGTGTTTTTTTATTATAATTTTTTATTTGGTTTATTACAAATCTTTCAAACAGAGACAAAGAAGGAAAAAAAAGTACAGGGAATCCTTGAGCGCAATCAATATTCAACAATCTCAAAATTAAACACAACTTACACGGACATTTAGAAAGAAAACGCAAAAGAGAGTGATGAAAAGAAAACATCAAATGAGCTAGCCCACTTCGTCTACTGCCAAGCCTATAATGTCAACTCGCGAAAGTATATGTAGACATTTCAGAGATCTTATGTAGATTCAACTTGGTCTTTGTAGCGAAAAGAGTGATTCCTTTCATTTGCAAATTTAAAAAGGAACAATTTTACATTTGGCTTTCAATGCAAGCAACCATTACTTCCAAGAAGAATGTCAGTGCTATGATCAGTTTTTGGTAATTTCCATCAAACATAATCTGCCACCAATCTTCAGCACATAAGGTTTCTTTCTTCCCTATCAAGGTGCCAAGATGGGTTGTTCGCTCTTGACGAAGGGCTGCACAGTGTTCCACTGAGGTGCATAGTCTGCATGGACCAATGTTATTTGAACCTACTGTCCACATGCTTTCTCTTTCTTTCATTGTGTACAGGTTCATGCAGAACTTCATGTACAATCTTCTTCGGTCCAAGTCAGGGAATATTTTCCAGGAGCTGTGAATTTCATTGGCTCCTCTTTTTTCACTTGGTTCATTTTTCATAGAGGTATGAGCGGCTCTTAGATCGCATGTCACACACCAATCTCGTTCCCATAACATTTTCTTTTCTCCATAATCTGGGTTTTGGTGTAGAATGTCAATACCAATGTCTTAATCCAGTAGTATGTTTTTGCACCGCTCCACCCAAAGAGCCAGAACGCCTTCTTTGTTATCAATTCCAGGATTTTGCATGATCTGCGGTAAGACGTCTTTTATGGTCATTTTATGATGCAAAGACAGTGTGTTCCAACATACCCTAGCATTGATTGAAATTAAGCTGAATTCATATTGAATGCAAGCTGCCGGGGTTCCCTTTGGTAGACTTAGGACTTAGGACCCTAGACCAAAACTTATTTTCGAGTGTGTTCCATAGATCAAGTGGACAGCCGTGTAGAGCTTGAGATATGGAAGGAGACCTTGCATCCGCAGCAGCAGCAGTGGCATCAGGCTCTTCCTCTTGAGCGTGTTAAGGTCTGTTCTGCTTGTATTATCGTCGGAGAGTCAGCTTCCGCCTCCTCCATGACTCTAAGTCTCTGCTGACACCGCCTGTGTTCATGTTCCAGCACCGTTATAAATGATTATCAGTCAGTGTCAAACAGATTTGCGGACACCCTTGTTTCTGCAAACAGACTTCTCCGTTAAGTGGATAATGTAAGGATACTGTGAACTAAATCAGAAGGCAACGTATAACAATGATACCTTCTATGAGGCTGTTGCTGATCAGGCAATCCTTCTCTCTCCATGAGGAGCCTAAGGTTTCCTCTCCGCTCCAGCATCCAGTATTCCAAAGCCTGAAACAGTAACAGAAACCACCCTTTCCCCCACACAGGCTTATCCAAAGGTTTTTTTTTCATCCAACTAAGTAATCGGACAGTAGTTAGAGAGTCAAATGGATCTCTGGTCTCGGGAAAAGTACTTAGAGTTCCTCTAGTCACTTTGCCAACTCAACGTGACTATGTAGTGCTGACACTCCTCTCCGCCGGAAGGAACGGCTGGGCAGGGCAGCTACTACAGCATGGCACAGGGGACATAAGATCCTCTGTTCTACTCTGACTTCTCGATGCTGCCTCTATGCTCACTGCTCACTGTTCTCCGCAGGGCTCCACCGCTGTAACTCTGTTAGAGGAAAGAACCTCTATGCGTGAATGCATAGATTGTCAAACCGCACCGTTTTGAAAACAAACCCTCGTCACAGCCGCTTCTGACAATCCTGTGATCACACTCTATCTGGTTGTTTTTAAAACATACTTAAAAGAGAAAGCGGGCAGTGACAGTGTTGACACAAAATATATCTCTATGTGCGTAGCTAGTATTTGTTGTTCCGTTTAGTTTCGTCTTTTTCTTTGGAACCTTCTACTGGCAAGCAGGGGGTTAAACTACGTTTTTCATTGCTTATCTGTGGACCACAGTCCTCTTTTATTGGCCCGCTGCTGCGAATATGGTGGCCAATTCTTCAAAACAGGGGGCATAGTTGTCAGTACATGTCATTCAAAGGAGAACCCATTTGAGAGATATAGCTATTTAAGCCAATGGAAAGGGATTTTTCTAACAGGTGCATGCCAGTTAACTATTGGTTATGAAGAGAATAATCTGAGGAAAGTTCTTTATAGGAACCTGATGGGTCCTGAGGTGTGTGGTAAGGAAAGCACAGCTGTGCCCCAGGACAGGGGTAGTTTCCCTATAAACCTCCTGGTGCCCCCAACCCACCCCTATCGTACCTGTGGAGGATCTCCAAAATACACAAAAAAATTACTTTCTCTGATTAGTTTGGATTACTGAAAGTCAGGAACACCTTTCAAGAGGGTGAATACCTCAGGAATAGCCTGAGTATAGCCCAGGGGGAGCTTTGGGCCTGTTCTCAGTAAGATGGCTGACCCGACTATTTGTAATAGAGGATAGAGAAGGGTTACAGTCAAAGGCCCTCATTATAAGTGACCCGGTCCTAGAAATCAAGGTGCCGGTAATAAGTTACCGGCACCTTTTCTGGACTGTGTTACTGCAAGTCTGCTGGTAGGGGCACTGAACTACTGGCAGTCCTGATCTGCCGGGAGTTAAGACCCCTACTGGCAAGTTTTTCACTGAAGCACTGGCCCCATTACTAATGGTGCCGGTGCGTCAGGGTTTACATTCCCATGGAGTCCTATGGGAATCCATGGGAATGGAAACCTACCATACCACCACGTGTGATATCCCAGTAGCACCGGTATGTCAGGTGGTGGTAATGGTAATACGGGCTTGCCGGTAACCCGTCGGTAGCACAAGTGGGTTACCAGCAACCTCGTAATGAGGACCATAGTATGGTGTTGTATTAAAGGTTCTTACAGGTTCCAAACTGCCATGCTCTACTTCTGCCTGCTATGCTATGGTTTAAGAATGTTAAGTCATCCAAGGGGGAGTTCAAGTAGACTATATGTTTACTTCGTTGCTGCAGAAATAGAAGCTAGTCAGGTTGGGAGTCTTACGATTTGCCTATTGTGTCCCTACATTTTTGTACCATTCATTCAGTGTGCTGCAGCAAGCACCCTGCCATAAATGTAGCTCTTACCCTGAAGAGCTATATTGGTGCTTCATTCCAGTATGCCTCAGCAGGTGCCCTGATATAAGTGTAGCATTTATCCTGAAGCATTATATCAGTACATCATCCAGTGTTCTGTCAAGCCTTTTTAATACAAGGATACTGTAATTCACTAAATAAGGTGTGCTGTGAAAGGCTTTTCATCCCCTCTATGTTAATGTCACACAGTAATTTATTTTCCAGAAAATGTCCAATGAGAACAGTGTTTATTTTTGAAGCCATGTTACACAAATGACCTATACAGTGTATCCTAATATTCTGTGAGAAAAGGACAGGTCAAAGTATACTGTGCATTATGCAAATTTAGTAAATATTGTTGAAAAGGAATACATTAGTAAGTTCTCATTAAGTTAAAAGTATAACATTAGCATTTTCTTGCATGCATTTGTGCTTACAATAGTCAATGTGCAGAATCTTGTAAATCTGGCATGTGTGGATTCATAGCTCAGTTCTTAAGGTAGAAGGTCCAGAGGTCAACATTGTGGTGAAACAAACACCATTATTCAGTAATGAATCCATTATTTGAGCTGTTGTTTGTGATTGTGGCATATCTTCCAATCTTAAAAATACAACAAATTAAAGTATTCTGATTTAAAAAAAACAATATTGTGGTGCATCACCACTTATGAGAAACACTGGGTCAAAACGTCATTGGCCTGCTTCTTTAGAAACATAGTGCTTCAAAAGTCCAGATCTCCATACACCCTGGACTGCTTTGACCTAGGCACAGAAATAAACCATCATCTAGTTGTATCTGTTTCATGGCCTGGGGTCTCGGAACCTTTGTTCAGCACATTTTCTGTTAATAATGAACTCCCATAAACATTCAATGCACAGCTTAGAAATACACAGTAAATCAGTTTAATTTAAAAAGCACCTAATGATGAAATCCTATTATTGACTATAACATCTGAGCCCTTTGCTGGATTTTAAAAATGAAAATAGATTGGAATTTGTGAAAGCGCTCTGCATAATTTACCTATAAGCACAATATTTTAATGTGTGTGAATTATTAATATACATATTTCAATAACGTTCTTATATTACCAACTACTGCAACATGAAGGATGTCAAGAAATTCAGAATTGTCTTGGGATTCCAAATACAAAGACCTCAATAATGGTGTAGATCCGTACCAAAATTCATGAAAAAAGATATATTTCATTTCTAATCTAATCATAATTCCAGAGGAAAGAAGACAAAAACCTCTCCTTGTCATATGGCAAAATATATTGGACCAATCCAAATAAAGGGGAGGATAATTGGGAGTGTCAGTATCTGAAGAGAACCCACCCTATGCCCCGTACAATCAGAAATGGTTGCATCATTTGATGCTGCATGGGTGGAGTTTATCAAATATTTATGTCCCAACACACAGTAAATTGAGTGAGTTAATGGAGGGAACGTCAGGGGAAGGAAGTTTATTTGACAGGAGAAGTGTTGATTAGGGTTCCACCTGGTTGTACCTGATGGAAATCCTTATTAATAAGGCCTTTTCTAGAGGGAGCCAAATGCACATAGGTTTCCCGAGACAAAAGCAGATGGCCCAAAATGGATTATGATAGCAGGGGACATGCTGGGAGAAGAGCTTACTTGGCAGAGGTGCTTGGAGCTGTTGATGTTCCTACATGTCCTGGGCCTTTAAAAGACAAAAAAAGTGAGTACAATAACCTCAGTGTGATCAAGCGATGTGCTAGTCACGAAATGCATAATGCTGCCAAATTATCAGATGTTATTGCCTGTGGGAACTCCATATGCCTATGGATTTTAAACTATTCATATGCACGATTAAAAATACTATATGCAAAAAAATTCTTTAGACTCCGACTCCTGGCTTGAAAACATTGTTGTGAAGCTGGAGTGCTTCTCATTTCCTGTTGTACATGCAGCAGAACTGTTATATATATATACATATATATATAGTTAAGGTGAGTCGGAGACACATACGAACCCCTCAAACTTCTATCGTTAATAACCTTTGATTCGAGTAACAGACTTGGACGACATTTTGAAAGTGATTTGAAGTCTGCAGACCATCCGACACTGCAAGGTTTCGTAAAGATTTGTTAAAAAATCAAAAAGTAATTAAGCATCAAAAATATTTTTTTCTCCAAAAGTGCTGTCTACTTCCCATTCATTTTCCCATAGACAAAAAAGGACAATTTTTGCAAAAGCGCACAGCCTAAACCGCTGGACGGATTTGGATCAGGTCCAAAACAACTTGGGCACGAAGCGTTGACTTGCACGCCATGCGTGGTTTGGGGTTTTTCCATGCTGTTGATATTTTAAAATTTGATGGCGAAGGAGGTGCCCCCTTCTCCAAAAATTATAGTTACATCTCCCATGGTGCATTGCAGGATCATGGTTTTCAGAAATGAAACAACCGCCATCTTGTTTTTCTCTTGATGCGCATGAAAATCACGGCTGTAGCCAAGGTTATGTGAAAATAAAAATGGAACGCATAAAAAGCTATTTGCGGGTAAGAAAAATTACAAATGTCATCAGGGTAGAGGTGGGGGGGGGGTGGCTAGAAAGCACTGAGTGACATTTTGGAGATGGAGGGGGTCCAGAGACTGAGTTGGCAACACAAAGCTTTCTTTAGCCTCGACATACCTGTGAGTAGCTGACATTTGAAAGCAAACTGTGTCACAGAAGCACGGTGTGCTTTGGGGTGAAAGGGAGAGGGCAGGGGAGGTGAGGAGGCCATCTGGTGAGTGGGGAGCTTGCACAGATGAGGGGAGCACACATGGTGAGGTGCAGGGAATGGGGGCAGGAAATAATGCTTTTCAGGCTGTTTTGCCGATATTTGTGGCTATATCCGGGGCCATAAAGGACTACAGATAGCTGAGTGTGTGTGTAGTTCGGTATCCGTGGCTATATAGTTTGGGGTGTCAGTTTTTATATTTTTTGAAAGTTCTATGTCTAGGTATAGTGACGTCGGGGGTGAAAAATCACTGGCCAGAGATCTTGTAGGTATTAGAGAGTTTTTTTTTATTTTGGATGTGTGTTTTCAGACTCAGGCATGTGAGACTTTGGAGAAAGATTGAAGAAAATAGTTTAACAAAATGAATATAAAAAGGAGCAATTGTATTTGAGTTTTAGATGCGCCACACAATGTATTTTTGGGTGTGTATTCTCACTTATGGTATTATGTTGTGTGGGTATGTTATGTTTGCCAATCTAGTTTACTGTTCTGTATTTTGTTCATGATTCTTATTTTTCAGTTACTTTACATTAGTACACGATTAGGGTTGTTCTGTATTCATCATTTAAATTGGATTGTAGTATAAAACTTGAAGTCAGTCTTTTAACTGACTTTTTGTAGCCGCGGCTATGGTAAAAGTCAATTAACTGTAGCTGCTGATATAATACAATTTTTTTTAGTTATTATTTATTGTATTTGGGTATTTTCGATGAGTAGTCCTTAAAAGGAGTGTTTTGGGGTACACTGAGTGTAGAACTTTAGCACATCAGGAGTACTGTTTTGATGTTATGAAGGAACACTGCATTTCCTTCATCCGTTAGGTGTACTCCGTCATGCCGATAGAAATTGGCCATGTAGAACTGTATGTTGTTGTTCGCAATTCAAAATTGGTTATGGTCCGTCATGAATGCTGAAACTGCTTTATTAACAGTTCTCTGGGATTTCTCAATTTTACCATTAAATCTGGTGGTCCATCTCTTTTTTTGCCTCTGAGTGAGATTGGAAAAATAAAGATGGTATGAGGAAATATTTCCATTAGTTTTCCCATGTTTTGTTTCATCTTTAACGTAAGGGTCACCCCTTGTACATTTCCCAAATCATTGGCTCCAAAATGAATTATTATGATGTCTGGGTGTTCTGTACCTGCAAGACTTAACAATTCTGGAAAAACTTGGAACCAACAGCCACTGTCTCCAATCAGCCACACGGTTTTGAAAGCATCCATGATATCTGCAGTATTTGTCTGTTTCCAGGAAAATGATTCCTAGTTTGAATGTCTAGTAGTTTGTATGAGTAGGTTATGTATGATGCGTGTGTCTTGTACTTTCTAATTGGTGGAGGGTGCTATTGTGAGTATTTGCGACTATCGAACAGCCACTCAGCGCGCTGCATTGCTAGTCGTGGGTAGACACCTCCCCATTGCAGCACGGCTATATTTGAGCAAGTGACACGTTGTGTGTTTGTGGACGTGTGGTAGTTGCGGCTATCCGAACCTTTGGGTTTTGGGGATTATAAGAGACTAGTGGTGGACTATGAGTGGAGGGGGGCTGGTAGGCATGTTGGGGACAGTTTTTGGAGTTTGGTGCAGTGGAAATGCAATTTTGAATTTGAAGTTTTTGCGGATAGCCGTGGCTATCAACAGATGTCTAAGAGGGGGTCTTGTATAGCCGCGTCTATAAAAAGCACATGCATAGGCGCGTCAATACTATTCTGTGTTTCATTTGTTGCGACTGGAGCCACAGGCATATTTAAAGCCACGTCTATAAATATACATTTTCTGTGCAATAATCATACTTTTATGTGGCTGATACAGTACAGATTTTTATTTGTGTATATTATTTCATGTAATTGGTTGTTCACTTATTTGAGTTGAAGGTTTCAAGGCCAATTTACTTTGATTTGGTGCTTGCAGAAAAATGTAGGTATACACGCAGCTACAACAGAGCTTTATAGCTGTGTTTAATATCTATGGCTATGTTTGATGCTGAGCAGGGTTTGTATGTGTTTTGGTGTTTCTAATTGGGTTGTGTTAAAGTTGTTACTGTGTACTTCATTGTGATAGGTTGCATTGAACATGTCAGCCATTTTATTAGTTTTCTTATGATAAAGTCCTCTTTTTGTGGTTTTGATTTTGGAAAGTAATAAAATCCCCATTGTGTCTACTTTTCCCATTTTCACTGCAGAACTCACACTGTGCAGTTCATGTTCCCTGTGATAAAATATGATTGGCAATAATCAGTTGTTGGTCATTGGTGTGTTGAATGTTTGATTTGGTAATATGTTCATAATGGGGCTCTGTGGTTACTGTATTTGTTAACAATTAAGTGATGCTGCTGATGCTGCTGTATATGTAGAAAATGGGTGGGAATAGTTATTGAAAGTTGTTCATTAGGAAAGAAATTGAATTTTAGTGAGGTGCGTGATATAAAATCATGAAGTATGCTTGTGGTTTTCAAAATAAAAGATTTTCTCACAGAGCAGTAGGAATTGATTTTTATCTACAATGCTTTTTTAATCACTTATGGAGTGTGTTAAAGTGATTTTTGGGGTGATTTTTATTTGGTTTGCTGGTGTGGTATGATATTTAATGTGTCCATAGTTAAAGGTTCTGACTACCGTGAGGGCTTCAATAAAGACTTTGGGGCAGTATCAGACGCAGGAATGCCCTTTTGGCTTTGGGCTAATTGCTATGCAAACTCCTATTATGTAAAACACAGTATGTGTTAGGAAATGCTATTTTAGTACAGAAATTAGAGGTTGTAAAATGTTGGGATGGTTTATTTGAAGTTTACAGGTGCAACAGTTTTAAATAGGAAACACTGTTTTTGTTTTAATGTTCTTGTTGCTGTACAGTTATTTGCTACAGGAATACTAGCAGCGGTCAATGACAATTTACTGGGGGCACAGTCCCAGACAGTCCTAGATGTTCAGGGTCGTCTATGCATCTTTGTGTATTACAGGGCTCTTTTAGATCTGTCAGCGGCCTTCGACAATGTTGACCACGTCATCCTGCTCTCCCGCCTGAGCCAGATTGGTGTTTCGAGTCAGGCACTGGCTTGGTTTGTTTGTTTCTTTTTTTTTTTCATCAAACATTTTATTGGTTTTTATACACGAATAAACAATACACCTACTGATGAACCTTATAGAGGTGCCCCAAACCCCCCCAAACTTTAAACACAAAAAGGGTCACAAAAGCACAATCGCCAGCTTTGTTGGTTAACATTTCAAAAACATGTACATGATTCACATGCCCTCCAGGGGTGTAACTATTCGACAAAGCATTAATCCTCCCATTTCTGGCAAAGTTTGTGTGCTTTAACCGGACATCCCCTTGCAGTGTACACTCGATGTTCCATTGTAGCACAGATATCTACATCCATGACCCATTGATCATAACTAGGTGTTGTCTCTGAGCCCCACAGCTGTGCAATGTTCCTCCTAAGTACTGCCGTGGAAATCGACAGAAACTGTTTTTCATATCTTGGTAGATCACATTCATCATCCACCGCTAGCAATAGCTGTTTTGGCTCTCTTAGTATCGTTTTAGCCATGACCCTGGACAGCTCATTACAGCATGTCTGCCAATATTGTTGTATGTGGTCGCACTCCCATAAAATGTGGAAGAAGATACCTTCTTCGCGTCTACAGCACAAGCATTGTGGATTCAAGACCTTGCCCCAGCTGTAGAGTGCCACTCTCGGGTAGTAAATACGGTGCAGGATTTTACACTGAACAAGCCTTAGTCTGGACGATATGGCTACCTCCCGAGGGTAAATCAACGCTGCGATCCAGTCTTCTGACTGTAATGTTCCCACATCCCGCTCCCATTTAGCTTTCAGACTAGCTAGTTCCATCATGGCTAAGGAGGTGATTGCATTGTACATGGTTGAGGTGACTTTCTGCTTAATCTGTTCTAAGACTATGTTGCGTTCCACCGGGGTGCACTCAGGCATGTTGATCATGTCTGGGAGGAGAGCTTGTAATGCATGTGTAGTGGTACTGTTCTGTGGGCGAGAGAGAGAAACAGGATTGTAGGGTCTCGAATGTGACCATCTTGCCCTCCCGTTCAGCATCTCCGCTCTTTGCTATCCCATCTGATATCCAATTGGGCCATCTGGGCAGCTTGTTTATTTTGGAGAGGCATCTGTTATTCCCCAGTGGTTGTATGGGTGTCAGTTTCATGTCCCATCCCATGTGTCTGTGTGTTTCTACCCAGATTCGTTACAGGTGCGTGAGCATGGATGGGGGGGGCCACCCGACTTGGGTCGCGATACAAGAGTTCCACCGAGGGCATTTCACTGCTAGTGTTTATCGCTCTAATGTGTGGCAGTGTTGCGTCCCCGTGTAGCATGTCGTTCAAAACCGCCATCTGGCTGGCCCAGTAGTATGTTTGTAGTCTGGGCAGACCGATGCCTCCCACCCAAATGAATCTTTGGAGCGTGGCAAGTGCTATTCGCGGTTGGCCTCCACACCATAGCAGTTTTCGGAGGACGCGATCAATTTTTTGAAATTCATGTCCTGGGAAGTGTAGCAGGGCATTTTGTAGAATGTACAGGAAAGGGGGGAGGGCAATCATTTTGAAAAGGGCTGCTCTGCCCAGCAGGGCTAGCGGCAGAGAGACCCAATGACACACGTCCTCCGAGAATCTCGCAGTGACTGGGTGTAAGTTCACAGGTATATAGTCTATGAGGCTTTTCATGATCTGTATACCTAGATATCTGAATCGTTTCATTTCAAAGTGGTAGGGGCAATCTACTGGTATTGTAGCGTCCTCCCTCCCTATCAGGAATAATATAGATTTGGACCAAATAACGTGCAACCCGCTAACGGCTCCATACCTCTCTAGTAACTGCATGACTAGGGGGCAGGAGTTGGCCGGGTCTTTCAAGTAAATCAACAATTCATCAGCATATAGTGAGACTTTATGTTCCCATGTGTCCGACCAACGAAAGCCCTCCCATGAGCCTGCCTCTCTCAGTAATATTGCAAGGGGTTCTATAGCAATTGCAAAGATCATGGCTGACAGGGGACAACCCTGCCTTGTAGTCTTCCCCAAGACAAAGGAATTCGACTGCCAGCCATTAACTCTAGTCCTCGCCCTCGTGTGGCTATAAAGGAGCTTCACCCAGTTCATGAACTGGTCACCAAAATCCATGTGGTCCAGATAGCCTCTCAGTACACTGAGTCGAAGGCTTTCTCGAAATCGATGGCAAGCAATGCTAGGGGACTCTGAAGGGAGCCGGCTCTTTCGGGTTGACCTCTGTGGCATAAAGCCGCATTGGTTCGGGTGGACCAGAGATAAGATAACCTGTTGGAGCCGGTCAGCTAACACCTTTTTGTTTCACTATTGATGAGGGAGATAGGTCAGTACGAACTACAATTCTCAGGAGGTTTGTCCGCCTTGGCCAGCACTATTATAGTGGCCCATCTAAGGTCCAGGGACAGGGAGCCCTGGTCTCGTGCATTCTGGTACATGCGTAGCAAGTTCGGGGCGATCTCGTTTGCCCCTATCTTCCGCCATAACTCTGCAAGGAAGCCGTTTGGACCCGGGGATTTCCCGGATTGGAGTCCTGACATGGCTGCTATTATTTCCTCCTCTGTGATCTCTTTGTCCAGTCGGTTTTGTTGTTCAGTATTAAGAGTGGGAAGGATGATTCCCGCCAGGATTGAGGTGTCTATGGGGGTGGTGGGTGCCTATGATCTGACACCAGAGGATCCGAGTCAGCTGTGTCGAGACCTCTGACATGGGTGTGCTCTTCATCCCTGCGTTCTAGCCATGCCAACATCTTGCTGTCCTTGTCCCCCGTTTCATACACTCTAGCACGTAACGTTCTATGCGCTTGCCTGGCATTTGTCCAGGGCTATGTTTTGAAGATGTTTCTGTGCTAGCAGTAGTGCCCAATGTGTCCCGGGGGTATCCTGAGTTAAATGGGCCTCTTCTGAATGTTTAACCTGCCGTTCTCGTGCACTGTGGAGAGGTGCTTCTTTTTGTGTGCAGTGGTCCAAGAGATTATTTTGCCTCTCTACACTGCCTTATAGGCTTCCCATGTTTAATTCAAAATACGATTTGGGCGCAACCTGAAGCTTGTCTAACAGCTCTGGGAATCCCAGTTAATAATTATTCAGGCGCCAGCTGGGAGGAGGGATGGGCCTAAAGGTACGAAGCTCTAATGACAGGGGGGAGTGATTCGATATTCCTCTTGGGAGCAGGGATGCCTTGTAAGCCTTATTTAGGTCTGTTGTCGGAAGAAAGAAATAATCTAGCCTCGAAAGCGAAACATGGGCCCCAGAATGGTAGGAGTATTCTCTTCGCTCAGGGTGCAGATATCACAATACATCCCACAATCCCAGAGCATCTGTGAATGTGGCCAGTTTAGTGCTTGTGGCGGGGTTCCTTGCGCGTAGATGTGTACGGTCTAGTTCTACATTCATGACTTCGTTGAAATCACCACCCACGATTATAACATCAGACGTGTCCCTGGTAATTAGGGGAGAGATATCAGCAAGTAGCGAGGTTAGCAGGGTTGGTGGTGCATAGACTGCTATCAATGTGATGGATTGTTCCCATAAAACCCCTGTTATGTAGGTGTATCTGCCATTTGAGTCTTGGGAGGCATTAGTCAAATAGAAGGGTAGTTTCTTATGTATCAATATCAGTACGCCACGGGAAACTATAGTAAAGCCAGCATGTATTGCCATTCAGTAATTTGTGTGCTTAAATAAAGTGCAGTCCGTGCCTGCTAGGTGTTTCGGTCAGGAACACTACATCTGGCGTGTGTCTGTTCAGAAGCTGCATGACCAAGCAACGTTTACTCCCGCTACCCAGACCAATAACGTTCCAAGTCATGAACCGGATGGTTCTGTCGGTGTCGTTACGTGCGGTCGTGACCATTGGAGGTGGGAGTATAGTGTATCACAGTGTTTGTCCTGAGATGCCGTTGTCTTTTATGCATTGCACTAAGTCGTGTCAGCACACAGGGCCAATGGTTCCGATAATTCAAGGCGTTACTACTGGAGGAGCAATATTTGTGTGTCGCAGCCTTGTTTTCGAGTTGGAGTATGTGCCAAGCTTTATAGACCCAAAAAATAACAATCCCAAATAAACTTCGTACCCCCCGCCCTATACTCCACCCAACTTGAAGCATCAGTCACCCAAACAAGAATTAATAATTGTCAAACTAAACAAGTTACATGCAATAAACTATAACGTAGTCAAGCACCTACTAACCCGGGTGGTCTTGGAAGTGGTGTCTTTGCTGGCACCTGAGAACTAGACCGTCAGCGTTGGCTTAGTAACTTCAATTATCCCAACTACCATACAACAGAAAGTGCACCCTAATTGGAGGCACCAAATCCCGTTCAAGAACGAGGAAAGAGAGGGGAGAAAAGGGGGGGGGGGTTGTCAGTAAGGCTTTACGGTCTCTGCGGCCCATTGGGCCGCCATGTTGGTTCCACTGCTAGTACATTTTCAAGTTTTCTTAAAAGAGTTCATCAACCGGATTGCAGACATGCTGTATCTCTCGCTATCTTCAGTCTGCGCCGTTTTCATCCAGGCAGTTGCACCTCCTGATCCATTTCTTGGTCAGGGGCAGCTGGCTCCGGTGCCTCCGGTGATCTCATGGGAGGGGGCGGTTGGGTCGTTAATGAGGTCTCCCCCGATGTTGCCTAGCCAGTGCCGTCCAATCGCCTTCAATGTGGGTTTCAGCCCACCTCCAAGCCTCGGTTGTGTCAGTGAAATGTACCGTGGTGCCCTTGTGGTGGATTTTGAGGTGAGCTGGGAGGAGTAGTCGGTATTTCACATTCATGGAGGACAATTGCCTCTTTAGTGGTTCAAATGATTGTCTGGTGCATTGTACCTCGTGGGTGTAGTCCGGAAAGAAGGCCATTTGAGAACCGTTGTAAGTGACTGTTCCCTTTGTGTGGGCCATCTGGAGAAGTGTGTCTCTGTCCTGATAGTTTAACAGCTTTGCCATAACTGTTCTGGGGGGATTTGGGAGCGAAGATATCAGCCAGCCATTGTTCCAGGAACAGTTCCATGCAGTCTCCCTCTGTCCCTTCCGGGAGCCCCAGGATGTGCACATTGTTTCGGCGTGACCTACTCTCTCCTTAATCCACCTGTGATTCAAGGGTTTTCAGGTGATTTAGTGCTTGTGCCAGTTGCTGGTTCATGTTCCTGATCCCATCCTCTGCTCTCGAAATGCGGATTTCCGCCTCTGCCGTTCGTGAAAAGAGCTTCTGTAGATCGTGACGGAGAAAAGATACCTCTGCCGATATGCCGTCCATTTTCTTCTCCATTGAGGAGCAGGAGTTGGCTATAGCCGCCACCACATCCTTAAGTGAGAGGGGCTCCTCTACGCTAGCATTTTCAGAGTGTGAGGTCGGTTCTGTCGACATTGAAGTGTTGGCTTCCGCGTAATGCTCCATTTTTCTTTGTGTAGAGGTTTTTTGGGATTTGTCCGTGCCCATGTTGTGGAACTCGGTGTACTTCGTGCATTCCTCCGGTGGAGGGGGAGCTGGTAGAGTGCGACGTTTCGTGTGTTTTCCAGGCAACACAGTCTCTTAAGTTGTAGCTTGAGGTTGCCTGGTGGATATGTGATGAGCGTGAGGGCCAGTAGAGGTGGGCCGCATCCACGCTTCGGACGCTGGCACTTGAGATGGATTCAGGCCTAGTCGTTACACCCGATCAATACATTCATGTTGTGGGCGGCCAGTACCTCTCGGCTGATAGTAGACGGGTGGGTGTTGTTCACGCACTGTTCTCAGGGTGTTACACTTCAGTGGGACGGCTCTTGTACGCTTTCCTGAGATAAGTTGGCTGTGGTGTACTCCCTCTGCGTGTGTTCAGTGGTGTCACGGGCCAGGTCTCAGGTCATGGTATGTAGTCTCTGTGCCTATGTCCAGGCTTGCTTTCTTCACTCCGGGATTGCACCTTTCGTCGTCAGTCAGATGTGTGCCTTTCTACCAGGTGTCTGTAGGGCACACCGGAAGATGACCGCATTACCCCGTATTGTAGAACACTTGCAGAGAGCGGGGCTGTGTCCCTGCAGACTCTACTGGAGGGGTCCCTGCGCTGGTGTTTCTGTGCCGAGTGAGGTCCAGATAGGCATCTGCGACTTCCCTTATGTCGCCTGGGATGTGTTGGGCCGGTTAACCTTTACTGTTAGTCTGTATGGCTGTACCACCTCCCTGGTGTTTGAGGCATCTTCACTTTGAGTCAGACATGTAGATCAGAGTCTGCTACCACAAGTGGCTCCGCAACAAGCTTCAATTCCAGCAGCACTGTGTGGTATTTGTCGTGATTACAGTAGTTGTCTGCCTGGGCATCGGGAATTCACTAGGTTTTACTTGCTGACTCACCCCACGCAAGTAAGGATCAGGAACACTGGAAGTTCATAGTTCGCTATGGCAGCCCCAGCAAGTCAGCAAGCTGAGGAGTGACTGTGTATGTTTGTGGCTGTGTGGCTGTTGGTCCTTGGGTGCGATATCTCATTTACAGAACGTGCATCCCGGTCTGCTGCTGCTGTAGATGCGTGGTGTGGGGACTCTCTGGCCAGAGGAGAGGCCACATACACTGTGTATTTCAGCTCCGGCTGTAGCACTTTCCTGCCACCGCCCGGGGTGTCAGAGGCCTCTGTCACTGGATCCACAGCCCCCGGAGAGCGGGTTTCACTGGCCTCTGACGTCTGTCCAAGTGGCCCACTCTTGTTGTCACCCAGCCTGTGGGTCTCCAGGGCCGGCCTTGTTCACCGCTTGCAGTGTGAGGGGTCCCTGGGTGTTGTGTACAGCTGTGGGGGGTGGAGAAACCCCAAGCTATGGCTTCTGGCATCAAGGCTACTGCCAGGAGGAAACCACGGGTCCAAACCTTGTGTCGCTGTTGTCGGTTTTTCCCCTGAGGTTCCCCCATGTCTATTTCGTTCGAACCTGTGTGAGCCTCTTTGTGGCGGCGATTGGGGTGTTTGCCTTTTCAAATGTGTGCATCTTGCTTCCCTCCACACATCGTCTCGCCAGGGAGTCAGGCTAATGAGCCTTCTCTGGAGCGGTGGTGTTTCACTGGGGGGGGGTCTGATTCCGTCTCCCTGAGTCAGGTTGCGGGCCATACAACGTAAGGCTGTTCTCCCTCGTCATGCCGCACTCCCTCTTAGCATCCTCTTCCAGTCATCAGGATTCTGCTGGGTTTTCCGCACCATTCTATGATGATAGGGCTAGAAGTTGCCCTTCCATGAACCTGTCTACCCCTAGAAGGCGCCAGGTGCCCAGTGTGGTCTCGGGATACTGCTAATACGTATACTGGCCGCACCTAGGCAGGCACTAGGATTCCTGCCACCGCTGTTGCAGATGCTATAGAGCCAGCTTCTCAGCAGTGCCGGTGTCCCCCGTGGCATGGTCTCACCACTCAATACACTCCAAGGTTGTTCGCCCACCGGGTGCTATGCCGCCACTTGGTCCACAGGTTTCCTGCCCCGTCTCCTTGTCTGCTTCAAAGCGTGGCCATTTTGGGGGAAGGATGTTCTGTCCACGGGTGCCACTTTCCGGAGTCGATAACTCCTCGATCCAGTTACAGTTCACACCCAGATCTTCCTAGTTTATGACGTTGGTCTTGACCTTCAGGTAAATACCTTACTGGGCTAATTACTGTACTGCAGTAGAGGATGTTTACAGGATCAAATTGGCGGCCAAAGGAGCTGAGAGGATTCACATCCTCATCGGTCACTCGCTTGCCATGCCCCCTTGGTTTGTTTCTTTCTTGACTGATAGGGCTCAAACTCTTTCCCTTCCTCCTTTCACGTCTAAGTCCTGCCACCTCAGCTGTGGTGTTCTGCAGGAGTCTGCCCTTTCCCCCATTCTTTTCAATATTTATATCTTCCTGTTGGTGCAACCATCAGCTCCTTCGACATCAGGTGCAATTCTGGGGCTGATGACACCCAGATTCTGATCCGTCTGGACCTTGATCAGGCTGAGGCGTCGGCGTGTCTGCATAAGTGCCTGACAACCATGGGAGAGTGGATGGGCCACAACTGGCTGAAATTGAATGGGGAGAAAACAGAGGTGTTGGTGGTGGGCTTCCACCCTGATCCCTCACTTTGGATTTCTTCCTTCTGGGCCCACTCCCGGTGCCCTCAACTAAAGTTAAAAATCTTGGGGTCATCATGTCTGATAATCTTCCTATTGCCGCACAGGTATCTGCGGTAAGGCAGAGAGGGCATCTTCAGTTGAATATTTTGAGAAAGATACTCCATCTGATCCCGCTCACGCTACGTCCCCCAGTCATAGCTGCCATGATTATGAGTAAATTATACTACTGTAACCTTGCCCAGCCTAAGGGGCTGATAGGCCGTTTACAACGTCTTCAAAACATGGCGGCCCGGGTGACAACCGGGTCTCCCTATGAGACACCTATCACCCCGTATTGCGTTCTCTGCACTGGCTCCCAGTAGCCCAGCGCATTCAATTCAAAACACGACCAAGGAGTGGAGTACTGCACCAAATCGCTCCTTGCGGTCTGCAGCCTCTGGCTGCTCTATGTGCCCTCTTTTCGGCTCTCCCAGGTGGGGGGGCGGGCTTTCTCAATTGCTGCTGCCCAGCTGTGGAATGCCCTCCCACTATCAGTGAAATTTCTGCATAATCTCCTGATCTTCCGGAAAGCCTTAAAGACTCTCCTGTTTTCATTCAGCATTCTCCTTCTTGGCTCTTTCTATGCTTGGTTCTATGGGCCACCTTCCTCTCCAGCGCCATGATGCCTTTGGGCGACGGCACGCTTTACAAATCTCCATAACATAACCTGACATAACAGGGTTGGTGGAAAGCAGTTTTGGATGGCTTACAACTTTGGTGCCACTTAATGAAACTTCATAAAATTCAGGAATTTCATTCTAGACCCGATTCTGAATGATTTTGTGTGGTGCCGTTTTGTCAAGAGGGAACATAATTAGAGGGAGGTCCCAAAATATTGTAAAGGCTTATACATGTGGTGCCATTTGACAAATCTGCAGAAAAGTTTGCAAAAAAGATTTTAGATCTAGATATAAACCTTTTTACAAAGTTTGGTGGGATTTTGGGAAAAGCAGGCAAAATTAGAGGGGGTTTCAGCATTTTTAAATGGGTTATAACTTTTTTGCCGTTTGACGAATGTGGACAAAAGTTTTAGAAAGATCATAGACCCAACCTTGAATGTTTGTGCAAAGTCCGAATGGATTTTGTGAAGTTGGGGCTAAGTCATATGACTATTGTATGTACAGCTTTGAAAAAATAAAACATGGGAGTATATCTAGCAAAGCTGTATATGGAGCAGTGGCAAGGACCTGAAAGCATGATTATTTTTTGACATGTGTCATAATGTAGGTACACAAAATAGTGATATATCTGCAGTGATTGCGGTTTAGCCTGTGGCCATAGGCAGTGGCCAGATTGTCCGAGTCATGGCATAAGGTCATGACCCGGACAATCTGAAAGACTAATGAATATTGAGGCTTAATACCACATAATAGAAATACGCCGGTCACGAGGTCAAAGTATAATGTACATTTATTAACATGCAACTCTCTGGCTCTCAACACCCTGCAATGTGTGCAAGCAGACACCATGAGATGCAATTTATAGTGTGATGCAAATGTGCTTAGGCCAATCCTGTATTATCAGGCAGTATTCATGCAAAATATACTTTTACAAATCTGGATAATGGCTATGTCCACGAGGGACAACCAATGGGCCTAAAGTGGCCATATGCACCAGGGACCGGCTATGTGGTAAGGTTATTTGAAATTGGGATAGGTTTGAAAGGGAAAAATGAATTTGCTCATGGGTGCAGGTTGAAGTTCTGGATGGGATTGCAGCAAATATGTATGAGGAGGGTCAGAAAGAACTGGAAAGCATGGGTTTGCAAATATGTCTTTTTTTTTATTAAGTATAAATAGTAAGCACACAACACAGTGATATATCTCTGGTGACTGGGAAATGGGTGTGGCAGCTAGCAAGGAGAAATGTGTAGTGTAATTTGATTTTTACCTGACAAGCTAATCTCACCCAACACCCCTAATAAACCTTCAGACTTCTCCGTGCCCCAGATAACACCCAACCCTAGTCTCAAAGGCGCCCTCCTTAATGTGAGAACTCTAGGCGCTCATGCTATCGACACCCATTACTTACTACTAGACCATCACCTAGACTTCCTAGTTGTGACGGAAACCTGGCTCCACTAAGCTTCCGGACCCTTATTAGCCCTAGCCATTCCACCTAACTATACCATTGTTAGGGCTGGCCGAAAGGATGGCACTGGAGGTGGAGTGGCCATTCTTTCCAAATCCACTCTGCAGTTTAGATTGTACACTTGACCCAATTCCTGGGTACGAACTGTTACATCTCAAATTTACAATCGATCCCAAAACCACAACTAACTTTCTCATCATTTACAGAGCGCCCAACAACACCAACCACCTGGAAACCGACATTCCATTACTTCTCACCCCCCTCCTCAAGCCTGATACCGAATTTATCATCCTAGGTGACCTCAATCTTGGTTTCAACAACAAACTAGATCACAAACCCACTGCCTTCCACTCAGCCCTTCAAGAAATGCAGTTCACCCAATGTGTTAACTCACCCACTCACTCCAAAGGCAGAATCCTATATTGAATTCTCACCCTAAATACTAACCTATCAAGTGATTCCATCTTCAACATCTCGTGGACGGACCACTCCCTAATCAGCTTTAACCTGCTTATTCCCATCATCCGCAAGGTACCCAATCTCGCACTCACCTGTGTTATGGTACGAAACACCTGTAGACTCACAGTAGAGAATCTTACACCATTACCGACTCACTCCCTCAAAACATGTCCCACTGGACTCACTAATCCTAACAACATTGCAGACTTGTACCATGATTGCCTAAAAGCCACCATTAATGCAGTCGCCCTGCTCACCTCGAAAACACCCTGCAATGCCAAGCAAACCAACTTCAGCTTCAATGAAGAGCTCATTGCCCTTCGCCGCCACAAAAGAGCACTAGAGCACTCGCACAAAAAACACCAACGCCCAACTCAGTTAAATCACTTCTAATAGCACACAAATTTAACAAATCAGCAGTTATTGCACATAAAGCTAATTCCCTGAATACCCGTATAGACAATGCCTCCTCCAACACCAAGGAGCTATTCTCCATACTTGGAGAATCGGAAGCCCCCATTCCCGACACCTCCTCCACCAATGCTAGCAAAGCTTGGTGCACCACCACCCAAAATGCACTTGCCTCCAAAATCCTCACTCTTCAAAACAAAATCCAAACTAAAAGGAAGCCCTTGGCCAATAAAACCCCACCCTCTCTTGTGCAAGATGCATGCTCCTCCAAAAAGTTAACTCAATTCAGATTCACTAATGTCTCCCAAGACATGGTGCTTAAGACTATTTCCACACTGAAACCATCCAACTGCAAAGGTGACAACTTCCCTGCTCGCCTGGTCAAGCTCTGTGCCCCTACGCTTGCACCTATCATCACCAATTTTGTTAACGCCTCATTTAATAGCAACTCAGTGCCAGCCAGTATTAAAGAAGCATTGGTCACTCCTTTACTAAAACAAAACTCACTAGACTCCACTATACCTAATTAAAGTTCCATCACAACTGTTCAATTTTTACGGAGAATTGTGAACAAGGTAACCTACTCCCAAATACAAGACTATCTTGAAAGTAACCAGTTACTAGGAGCCAGATAATCTGGCTTCCGTCCCAAGCACAGTACTGAAACAACCCTCTTAGACCTAAAAATCCAGATGGACGGTATAAGAGATTCCGGTAAAATGTGCATCCTCCTCTTGCTGTACTTGTCCGCTGCTTTTGATTTGGTGGACCACGAGAAGCTATGTAATGCCCTTCAGGAGAATTTCAATTCCTCCACGGAAGCCACGCTATGGGTGAAGTTATTTCTAGCTGACCGAACATCAAGAGTCTACATCTGCGCCGAGGCTGCCAAGCCCATCCCAGTACCATTAGGGGTACCCCAAGGTTCCAGCCTCTCTCGCACACTCTATAATGCGTACACAAAACTCTTGTTTGCAGCCCTGGATGTCATGGGTGTCATCTAGACTAACTTTGCAGATGACACCCAGATCCTCACCCCCATCACAGTAGACCTCAAAGAAGATACAGCCACCATTAACAAAATTGATGCCATTATTCAAAATGGATGGCCACCAACAGTATGTCTTAACAACGATAAAAAAATGGAGATACTCACTTTAGGCCCCCCTCCTGCTTTAAAACCCTCCATGCTAACTACTCAACCATCACCATCAATGGCAAACCCATCCCAGTACTTAAACATGTCATAACCCTGGGTGTTCAAATAGATTCCAACCTCACAATGAGCAAACACATCGGAAGTCTTGCTTCAGCTACAGCCTACACTGCCAAATCCATTGCACTCAAAACTGCCTCACCTTAGCTTGAGCTCTAATTCTATCAAAACTCGACTATTCTAATATTCTCTTACTAGGCACCACAAACACAAATCTTAACAAAATGCAATGACTACAAAACAAAGCCCTAAGGTCAGCATTTGGTCTAAAAGGAAACAACCATATTTCCCATATTAGGAGAGATGAACATTGGCTCCCCATCAAAGCCAGAATGCTTTTTAAGACTCTCATTACCACACACAAATGTATCACAAACATGGCCCCATCATATCTGAATAACACTGTTACTGTCACGATCCCATTGCGGGACTGAGGGGGTGGCAGGTCAGGAGGCGGGAAACCCCTCTTCTAATAAGGTACGGAGACGGTGGGAAGGTATGATGACTGGCTGGCGCGAGCATGTGGGGGGGCGTGACACCGCTGCAGTCTGTCAGGAAGGGCCTACCACAGAGGAGGCAACGCCCGGCACGAGCTAAGGAGCTTTGAGCACATGCGAGCCCGGAATATACAAAGAAACACCTAGCATTTGCGAGAACCACGCCTTTGCGCATCTAACCCTGACAGGTTGTGGCTCAGTGCTATAAAACTGTGCCCCGGACCGCACCCTGTGTTAGCGTTTCGTCTGCTCCTAGCAAGAGTAGTGTTCCGCTTACCACTCCTATCCTTCAGCATCTCTACGCTTACCGTTTTGGCCTGCAGCATCCTTCAATATCCCTTCGTTTGCCGTTCTGGTCTTCAGTGCTCTTCCGCAGCCTTCAGCATCCCAGTTACAGCAGTTCATCTGTGGACTCTTCGTTCTTCGTCGCATCTCTGCTTTGGACTTTGGTTCTTCCTCTCGCCTTCTAAGCCTGCCTCACCCGCAGTGTCCGAGAACCTGGAAAAGCAAGCAACTTGGTGAACCTCTGCATCCCGCTTGTCACAGCTCCAAAGTCCAGGTGCAGGAGTGGCGCGAACCAACTACCCCCACTGCGGTCTGAGTACCTGCAAGACGAGCTTACACAGGCCGCCGAGACCCCAGCAGGGAAAGAGGGTTAGGATCTCGTTGGTTGGATGGGTTCCGAACAGAGGGTAACCGGAGTGAGGGTTAGGAGAGGGGAAGTGGACAGGCAAGGGGACATATAGGAAAAAACAACAGTAACATATGCATTATCGCCCCAACACACACACAGTGTTTTACAATAACTTTTGATGCAAAAGGCACTTAGCTCTGTGGTTGAGTGCTGGCCTGTCTCTTGCCTGCGCACTCTCAGGTCCGTAGTTCGGAGCAGTTCCAATGCTGCAAGAAAGTTTTAGGATTAGTGACCTGTGTTAACTCACATAGGCATAATACGTTCCACACACATACAGTGCTGGCACATGCACATTACACGCTCTCAAAGCTTTTAGTTCCCAACAACAGCGTGTGTTTCAGAACATGTGGCTCAAGTTCGCCGCACGTGGCTTAAAAGGAACTAGATCCATCGTGCCGCCAAAGTTTTGCTGCACGTGGCCTATATCAAGCACTACGTGCTGCCAAAGTTTGCTGCACGTGGCTGTGGTCAGAAATGCTCTCCGTGCTGCCAAAGTTCGCCGCACGTGGCCGAAAACACGTCAATAACAAAGGCTGTACACGTCAATGGTAATGGGTCTTGGTAGCCAAAATTCAGGCTGGTTATATGCGGGGGAGCGCTGATTAGCACTTAGCTTTTGTCCCTTGCAGGGGACGAAATATGGCTGGGCGGTGCCCCCTGTGCGAGCCCCTCAACGAACTAGATGTCCCAATGCTCCTCTGCTTGTTTTGCGCTCTCCCCCCGCTGCTGCGCTTCTGATTCCCATGTAGGGAGTAGTCGCTCGTTCGCAATGGTGTGGCCGCACTTATCTGTTGTGAGCGAGGGGCCGGAATGCTGGTTCCTTGGGGAGTGGCCCCTCGCGTAATCCCCATCGGCAGGAGCTCTGCTGGATGCGTCCGTTCCGGTCGGGAGCTTAAGCACAAGCCCCGTGCCTTCGTTCTGCGCGCATGCACGTGCGTGAGCCCCTCCCTACCTGGGAGTGGAAAAGTAGTTCCTGGCCCGGAGGCTGCTGGGAGTTGTGGTCCGGCGAGCCTTCTGCCTGCAAAAGGGACAGAGAAGCCTCCTGTAAGGCTGGAGGCTGTTCCTTTGGGTTTGTTTCATTTTGTGTCTGGTTCCTCTGTGCCCTGGGCCTCTCACTAAGCCTTGACCCCCCCTTACAACTCCCTGTACCCTGACAGTACTCCCCCCGCACGGAAGGACTCGGGTTTGGGTTTCTCAGGATGATTTTTGTGGAATTGCCTTACCAGTTTAGCGGCATGCACATTGTGTGCAGGCTCCCAAGAACGTTCCTCAGGCCCATACCCAACCCAGTCCACCAAATAGTACAACCAATCTGGGCGACGCTGTGCATTCAGAATTCCCTGGACCTCATATTCGGGATGCCCCTGAACTATGATTGGCGGTGTTTTTTCAGTACGAATGGATGGCTGGGCTGTTTCAATAAGGACACATGAAAAGTGGGATGAATTTTCATTTGTGAGGGTAATGCCAGCCTCACTGCCACCGGGTTAATCACATCCGAAATAATAAAAGGACCTAAAAACCTTGGTTGTAATTTACGAGGTCCAGACAATTTAATATTTCGGGTTGACAACCAGACCCTGTCGCCCTGTTGATACTGGGGACTTATATTTCTCCTTTTGTCAGCATAATGCTTATATGATGTCTTTGCGGTGTCCAGATTTACCTGAATATCCTTCGAGACCTGCTGCGCATAAACCTTACGCCCCAATAGAGTGGGTAGGTTTGTAGACTGATCACCAGATCTGGTGGGCAATACTCTAGGATGGTATCCATATGCACCAAAGAAGGGCGTATGCTTGGTAGAGCTATGCACAGTGTTGTTGTAAGCTATTTCTGCCAACCAGACATATCGGACCCACGACACTTCGGTATTGGCTGCATAACAGCGGAGGTATTGTTCCAGACCTTGATTCACCCATTCGGTTTGGCCATCCGTTTCCGGGTGATAACCGGATGATAGGCTGACCTCCATCCCTATTAATTGGCAAAACGCTTGCCAAAATCGGGAAGTAAATTGAGGACCTCTGTCCGTGATAACACGTGTGGGTAGACCGTGTAGGCGAACCACATGATGTAGAAACAAGTCCGCTAGCTCACATGCGGTGGGAACTCCAATACACGGAATGAAGTGACTCATCTTGGTGAGGGAGTCCACAACCACCAGGATAGAGGTGTACTTTTGTACTGGTGGCAAATCTACAATCAAGTCCATTGTGATTGTATGCCATGGAGCCGGTGGAGTTGGCAACGGTTGGAGTAAGCCAACTGGTTTCTGGTGACTGGCTTTTTGTCTGCTACAAGTGCTGCATTCCGTCACATAAACCCGCACATCATGAAGTAACGTAGGCCACCAAAAGTGTCTGGATACGTTCTGCTGGGTTTTAGCAATACCAGGATGTCCGGCTAATGTAGTGTCATGGCACCAATGTATCACTTCCTTTCTGAGTGCTGACGTAGGTAAATATAAGGCCTTAGCGTAATATGGGACACCGTCTACCAATGTATGTTGCGGGCCTCTTGAACACCACTTTTGCAACTCTTGAGCAGACATGGCCTTCAACACATCATCAAAGATATTCGGTCTACCCACTAGTCCGACTATCTGGGTGGGCGGAATTATTGAACGAGCCTCACCTATGCTTTTTGTCTCTGGCTCTGGATATCGAGATAGGATATCTGCCTTCATATTGTTTGCTCCTGGGCGATATGTAATTAGAAAGTCAAAACTTGAGAAAAACATTGCCCAGCGTAATTGGCGGGGGCTCAGTGTTTTCACGGTTTTAATGAATTGTAAGTTCCTATGGTCTGTCATGACAATGACCGTATGGCGGGCTCCCAACAGGTAATGTCGCCATTCGTCGAACGCTGCCTTTACTGCCAATAATTCTCGGTCGGCTATGGTATAATTAATCTCAGCCGGTAACAGTTTTCTAGAGTAGTCTGCCACAGGGTGTAGTAACCCCGTTTTGGGGTCTCGTTGAGATAAGACCGCTGCTAAGGCATAGCTTGATGCATCGGTTTCAACTAGGAACGGCTGGCTGAGGTCAGGATGGCGTAGTACTGGTGCGGATATAAAGGCAGACTTCAATTGCTGAAAACTTTGTTCAGCGGCATTATCCCATACAAACGTCTTTCCTTTCCTAAGAAACGGTGTAATGGGCGTCACCAGTTGAGAGAAGTTCTTAATAAATCGCTGGTAGAAATTGGCGAAACCCAAGAACGATTGTACTTCCTTCACGGATGTAGGAGCCGCCCAATCGACCACTGCTTGTACCTTTGTCTGGTCCATCTGCACCCCAGATGGTGTCAGAAAGTATCCCAGGAACTCCACGGTGGTACGGTGAAATTCGCATTTCTCAAGTTTAGCATATAGGTGGTGTTCCCGAAGCCGCTGTAATACAGCCCTGACATGTTTAACGTGTTCCTGCATGCTGGTGGAATATATCAAGATATCATCGATATAAACCACAGCGAAAACATCCAGATACTCCCGTAACACTTCATCTAAGAAGTGTTGAAACGCTGCTGGAGCATTACACAACCCGAAAGGCATCACCTGGTACTCGTACAGGCCGAATTTTGTCCTGAATGCGGTCTTCCACTCATCTCCAGCCCGCACTCGCACCAGGTGATAAGCCCACCGAAGATCCAATTTTGTGTATATTGTTGCGTTCCGAACTTGATCGAGCAATACTGGAATTAGTGGCAAGGGGTACCGATTTTTAATCGTAATACGATTGATTCCTCTATAATTGATACATGTTCTCAAGTCACCCGTTTTCTTGGGCACGAAGAATAACGGCGACGAGACTGGTGAGTTGGAATGTCTGATAAAGCCGCTTTTCAAATTGGCATCAATATATTCTTTTAGGTGTGCTGTTTCTGCCTCCGTTAGGGCATACACCCGACTACAAGGTAGTACCGCCCCGGGTTCTAAGTCTATACGGCAATCAAAAGGCTGATGGGGTGGCAGTGTCTCAGCCGATTTTTTACTGAACACATCTTTGAACCCCTGGTATTCTGGCGGTAAGTTACTGGGATCTGATGCCTCTATGGCGGCTATAGTGGGCTCCTGAACTAAGGCCAAGGACTGGACCACCTTAGCGCAATGTGAACGGCAGTATGGAGAGGACATGGATATCGTACCCTTGGACCAATCCACCAGGGGGTTATGTTTTGTGAACCAGGGCAGACCCAGTATAACACCAAACTGTGGTGCTGCTATCAGGTCAAATTGAATGGCCTCGCTGTGATTCTGTTGGCTACAAAGTGTCAAGGGTTGAGTGCAGTGTGTTATGGGACCAGAACTCAAAGCTGTCCCATCCAACGCCCTTACTGGTTCCGGTGCCCTCTTCCTACACAAGGGCACTCCCAACTAAGCCGCATATGAAACGTCCATGAAGTTACCCGTGGCACCAGTGTCTAAGAGTAAATTCACCTTAACTTCGTGCCCCCGGAATTACAAGACTCCTGACAGAGTGATGTGGGGGGCATAATTCACAAAACCTGAGACTGGGGTAACTTCTTTTTCAGGGCTCGGCTGTAGTACCCCTACAACCGCCGAGCCGAGGCGTTTCACTGCGCTTTAGGTTTCGTAGGGCAATCTTTGACAAAATGTCCTGTGATGCCACAGTACAAACATAGGCCCTCCTTACGCCGTCGTTCTTTCTCGTCTTTAGTGAGGGGACCCCGGACTGACCCAATTTGCATCAGCTCATCCCCGCATGATTTCTCCGGGGCCCGAATCAAATGGGTATGATCAAGCCTGACTACTGGACGAGAGTCCCCCGTTTCCTATCTCCCCGTCGTTCCGCTTGACGATGATCTAGACGCAATGCTAGGTCTATCATTGCTGGACAGTCTCGGGGTCGGGGGTCGATCCGTGCTATCAGGTCCTTCAGGTCGTCACGAAGACCCTGATAAAAGAGTGACATCGTTTTATCTCTGGGCCACTCTGTCTCCGCCACCAGTCTGTTGAATTGAGTTACATATGTGACTAACTCTTTATTGCCTTGACGTAGGGTAAGTAACTCCCTGTCTTTACACATAGAGGCAGCTTGACGATTAAAGATTTTACCAAACTCGTTTTGGAATTCAACTCAGCTGTACAGAACTGCGTCATCCCTTTGCACTAAAGGATTCGCCCAAGCTGCTGCATCTCCTGTAAGGTAGGAGTTCACAAAGGCTGTCCTGGCCTGGGTTGAGCGAAATGCTGAGGGCTTGGTAAGGAAATGAACCTGGCATTGAGTCAGGAAGGTTTGGTATTTCTGTGGATCACCGGAGTATCTTTCTGGGGGAGCTAATGGAACTATGGACTCTGGAGTAACACTTACTTGGACAGGAGTGGGCGCAGTAGCACCACCCGGAAGGCTTGTGGTCTGGGCTGCTAAAGAACGTACTTGGACGGCCAGGGTAGCATAGTCCTGTCTAGTGGCAGTGAGCTCAGCTTGTAGGTCCTGTAGGGCCTTGGTTAATTCTTCCATAATCTAGCTGGGTCGTGCCACTCAGGCACCTGTCACACTTGGGCTTGTGCTTCTGTCACGGCTCCAAAGTCCAGGTGCAGGAGTGGCGCGAACCAACTACCCCCACTGCGGTCTGAGCACCTGCAAGACGAGCTTACACAGGCCGCCGAGACCCCAGCAGGGAAAGAGGGTTAGGATCTCGTTGGTTCGATGGGTTCCGAACAGAGGGTAACCGGAGTGAGGGTTAGGAGAGGGGAAGTGGACAGGCAAGGGGACATGTAGGAAAAAACAACAGTAACATATGCACCATCGCCCCAACACACACACAGTGTTTTACAATAACTTTTGATGCAAAAGGCACTTAGCTCTGTGGTTGAGTGCTGGCCTGCCTCTTGCCTGCGCACTCTCAGGTCCGGAGTTCAGAGCAGTTCCAATGCTGCAAGAGAGTTTTAGTATTAGTGACCTGTGTTAACTCACATAGTCATAATACGTTCCACACACATACAGTGCTGGCATATGCACATTACACGCTCTCAAACCTTTTAGTTCCCAACAACAGCGTGTGTTTCAGAACATGTGGCTCAAGTTCGCCGCACGTGGCTTAAAAGGAACTAGATCCATCGTGCCGCCAAAGTTTTGCCGCACGTGGCCTATATCAAGAACTACGTGCTGCCAAAGTTTGCTGCACGTGGCTGTGGTCAGAAATGCTCTCCGTGCTGCCAAAGTTCGCCGCATGTGGCCGAAAACACGTCAATAACAAACGCTGTACACGTCAATGGTAATGGGTCTTGGTAGCCAAAATTCAGGCTGGTTATATGCGGGGGAGCGCTGATTAGCACTTAGCTTTTGTCGCTTGCAGGGGACGTAATATGGCTGGGCGGTGCCCCCTGCGCGAGCCCCTCAACGAACTGGATGTCCCAATGCTCCTCTGCTTGTTTTGCGCTCTCCCCCCGCTGCTGCGCTTCTGATTCCCATGTAGAGAGTAGTCGCTCGTTCGCAATGGTTTGGCCGCACTTATCTGTTGTGAGCGAGGGGCTGGAATGCTGGTTCCTTGGGGCGTGGCCCCTCGCGTAATCCCCGTCGGCAGGAGCTCTGCTGGATGCGTCCGTTCCGGTCGGGAGCTTAAGCACAAGCCCTGTGCCTTCGTTCTGCGCGCATGCGCGTGCGCGAGCCCCTCCCAACCTGGGAGTGGAAAAGTAGTTCCTGGCCCGGAGGCTGCTGGGAGTTGTGGTCCGGCGAGCCTTCTGCCTGCAAAAGGGACAGAGAAGCCTCCTGTAAGGCTGGAGGCTGTTCCATTTTGTGTCTGGTTCCTCTGTGTCCTGGGCCTCTCACTAAGCCTTGACTCCCCCTTACAACTCCCTGTACCCTGACACTGCTTCTACCCTCGCCCTACCCGCCTCCTCGAGAACTCACCTGTGCCTTGAAACGAGTTCTTCTTCTCCAGCTCTCCACTTCGGCTCCTCCGTTAGCTGCTCTGCTCCTGGTTGGGACAAAGGACAAAAGACAGATACAGGCAAGCCAACAATCGTGGGAAAACAAACTCCTGTTCCAGCACATTGTGTTACGAATAGACTTACCTGTTCACCACCGTATCCTTTGCGCTGCAGTTGTCTGACCACGCATCTTCAGTGAAGTAACTGGAGATTGATACGCCAAAGAAACCTGGAACCATCATTGCTACAAATAAGGTGAGCAGCGCCCACGCGCTCCAGTCAGCCACGTCCTGGGGAGGGGAGCAAAGGGGGGAGATCCTACTAATATGCAGTAGACTTACCCTTTGTTCATCTCCAGTTTCATCTAACACCCTCAACACACCACAACCCAGAAGTCGTGAAATCTCCCTGGCCCCTCCCAACTTCCCGGTCCCTTGGAGGTTAATGCCCAGTCGGCCGGTGGGGGAAGGTGTGGATGGGAAAAACATCCAGGCGAAGGTCACAAGTAAGGGGGCTACTCTGCATTACAGAACGGACCAGGCACACCTGCAGGGCAGCAGAGGTAAGCATGACAAAAACATATTTCCAAAAACATGACCTGCAGGCATGTTTTTGGAAATATGTGTTGTGTTTTATTTTTCCAAAGTGTAAGAATGCAAGTAGAAAAACTAGTGGAATGTGGCATGGCTGATGCCTATCCTCCATGGATTTACAGACTTGCCATGGCTGCAAGAAATGAGCACTGACCATTGGTTACATTATTTTGGTATAGTGAACACTGAACTTGGATGCAGGGTAGGTGCAGTGAATAATAGGGGTTATTTGATTCAGCTGGGGTCATGGTGGAGCTTTATGCCGTAGGCAATTGAATGATTTCCATCCCCAGCAGCCACTGCTGATAACAACAGACATAAGTATGTGTTGCAAAAAATAAACTTTATAGTTCTTTCATGTAAAGAGTGACCGGTCTAATGTTCTGTTTGAAAGCTTGGGATTATTAATGACAAATTATGTGGTGCGTATTGGAAATTGCATGAGCACTACAAAAAATGCAATGCTTGGGGCTCATGTGTTGTGTATGGAAATTAGCTGCATGGTGAGGAGGTGATTCCCCCATGCAATGTCACCAATAGTTAATTAACTGTTGACTTTGACAATAGTGTCAACTGAAAATGTTTCAGTTTTTCAGTGTGCCAATGTCTAAGTGTTGTGAACAATAAAAATCCTCTTTCAAAAATGGGCTGCATGTTTGAAATATCCAATCCAAGAACAAATGTATCCTACAAATAGCACAATCTCCTAAAACTACACATCACTCTTATGTATAAGTAAAATGAGACTAAAAATAATATTTTAAGGAGGAAATATTAGTCAAACACATATAGATTGTCTGCATACTATAAATTGTTTATACAACCAACACAATTATTTTTAAAATGTATTATATCTTCAATTGTTTCAAAATATTTGAAATATTTTCAAACAGGTGAAGAAGTTATGGTAGTATGACGAAGAATCAAAGAAGCACTACAACAACTACTCACAAAACTAATCCTGGATTAATTAAAACAATTAAAACGACAATTAATGTTGGAAAAGAAGTACAATCAATTAAAAAGGATATTGAAAATGTAAGATAAATTATTGACAGTAAAAATCACATTGAGGGCCTGATTCATGGAAGTGTTTTATAATGGCGCAATGTAATAGAAAAACATTCCATGAATCAGACACTGAGTTAGAAAACATGAAGATGTAGCATTCTTAATGTTCCGTCACAAAAATTGCAAACAGGAATCATGGTAAATGATCTGGTGCAAGTGTCCTGGGGTGATGTGGATGATGTGTATTGCAAATTGTATGAGATGGTCTGGCCCATATTGGCCTGCAGTCTTTTTTGGTTTATATGTAATGTTATATGTTTACTGTAGCTGTGAGCAGTGGTTGTGCAGAATCAATCCCCACCCATTAAAGGTTCTGTTAACAACAGCCAGAGTATTCAAACACTGGTAGCACTGGAGCACTCTATTTGAAGAGTTATTAGAAATGGTAGAGACATTAATAGAGGAGGCTTTTCGTCAAGTGTCTAAAGATGTGCTGTATGTACATCAGTACCACTTCGATGGCCTTCACAGGATCTTTTCTTTCTTATGCAATGTATCTGCCGGAAGTCTTCATCCACTTCATCCCGGGGTACTAATAATGTTTTTATTCAGTTGAAGACTCTGCAGCATTTCGGAACTGAAAAACAAAAAAGGAATGTGGGATATGAAGCTTGGGAACATCAATTATGATAAAATATTTGGTGCAAATCTTCTGGAATGACTGGATGATGTGTATTGGAAATTGCATGAGATGGTCTGGACGATACTGGGCTGCAGTCTTTTTTGACTTATATGTGTTCTTATATCTTTACTGTAGCTGTGAGCAGTGGTTGTGCATAATCAACCTCCACCCATTAAAGGGGCTGCCAGCAGCAGCCAGAGTTTTCAAACACTGGTAGCATTGGAGCACTCCATTTGAAGAGTCATTACAAATGCTAGAGCGGTTCAAAGAGGATGCTTCATTTTTTGTGACATTGGGGCTCATTACAAGTCTGGTGGTAGCCGTGCCGGTAAAACCGGCAGGCTGCCGCCGAACCCATAGGGAATTACCAACACCAGACTTGCTGGAGTTACCGGGGCATTACAGCCCCGGTGGTCCGGTAATTCCATCGCCGGCATTCCGTTACTCCCCATTCCCGTAGAGTCCATTAGGACTCCACGGGAATGGGGACCATGGAAACACTGGCACCTTTTATGGTTTCCATGGTCCCCATTCCCATGCGGTAATGGTGCCGGTGTTTCCACGTCTGTCTGCGGCCAGTGGCGTTACGCTTGCCAGGACTCATAGTTAGCCGGTTTGGAAAACGGTGCTGGTACGGTTTTATCATTAAACTCAGACCAGCTAACTTGTAATGAGGACCATTGTCTTTTTAGAGATGTAATTTTTATTTTATATATTTTTTTCAACAATTGGACATTTGAATATGTCTAACATTGTGCTAGAAAATAGTAAGACGTAGCCCTTCTAATATCCCCTCTTTTAAGTTTTGAGGCATTGTCTTTTTCTTGTTGTCATTTTTATTGCTTTACATATTCCTTCCCAATTGGACATTCCAACATGTCTGATCACGAGAGCAATGATGATGTTACCAGCAATGATGATGTTATCATTTGGATCAGTGATGTGATTTGTAATGTCATCAGTGTTCTCATACAACATGTAATTAGTGATATCATCAGTGATGTGATCTGTGATGTCCTCATTGTGGTCATAGGCTGCGCAATAGGGGGTGCAAAGTTAAAGTGGCTTTAGCTGAATTCCAGGGGTTTTGTTGCATTACGTTCTCACCTTAACGTCCCTGCAACTAATGTTTTTTCCCTTGAATATATAGATGTCCCAAGAACGAATTAAATCCCTGATTTGAGTTGAAAGTCTTTTGGGAGTATTTATGGTGATTTATATGCAGACATAACATGAGTCCCAGTTCAGCAGCACAGTTATATATAGTTTGTGAATCTTCCTAAACTCTCTCCTGAACAAGATCTCAATTAGACATCACTATTGCAAATTAACAGGTTCTTAGGGATATTCATAGCCCTCTTTTATAAAGCATTTAGTAAGGAACTGATCACCCCACTAAAAGATTTATTTAAATCCTGCTCTGACTCTAGAACAGTCACAGGCTGAATGCAGGAAGCTACTGTGAGGAAGGCATGGTATCGAGCAGTAGACACAGACACAATGGATACAAGTTTTTAAAACCTTTATTTATGAATTTGATTGTGATGGTAGAATTCCTTACTGGCACGAACTCTAACATGGGTGTAATCTCAACCATTACACAATAACAAATACTTTCAAATCTGTCTGGTCAAAATAAAGCCTATACTAAGAAAACCTAAACTTGCCCTCCTTCTCAAGATAACAAATGTGTTAATGGAATACAAAAAGGAAAATAGTGTGTCAAAAAGAAATGTCAGAATGGCTTCAGTACTCACTCCCTTCCCCAGGATCAACCCCACATGGTTTAGAGGATTTCTTAATAAACAAAGGATAAGTGGATGGCACAGTTCTATTAGTCTTGCACACTTTTGCTTACTGGTACAGTTCAACAGCTTTCAATTTCTGGAAGTTCAATCACTTCCTTAGGCTTCACCCGACTTGCTATTAATACTCAGTTCATATGCTTTCAATCTCTCACAGTTCTCCACAGGCTTCCCACTGCCGGCCTCGATCCTGCCTTGTTTCACTTTATCACACAATGTCTTACAGTTCTACACAGGCTTCCCTCCTCTGGGCTCGAGCCTGTTTTATTCCTCGTGGGGGTTACCTTCCCCGCATTTATCTCAGATATCTTGACTTTCGAAACTGCAAGGAATTTACACAGACCGCTGCATGACCACTTCGACCTCTCTTTCAATATTTCTTCAACTCTCAAGCCATACTCATCTAGTAATACCAATACTTCTTGGTCTTTATAGTTTTCACTCTTTTTAATCTGCCCTCTAGGCCTGTTCAAAAAGTTCATGTGTAACACCAATACGTCTTGGTATTCCTTTTCCCCTAGTGCCTCTTGAAGTTCTTATTCTCTTTTACCTTTTCCAAAGTTCATATTTGACACCAGTACTTCTTGTTATTCCTTTCCCACCAATATTTCTTGGTACTTGTAGTTCTTATATTTTACTTTTGCCCTCTTAGCATATTTTACACTTCACATTTGCCTCTTGGTACTTGTAGTTCTTATCCCCTTTCACTTGCCTTCTTGGCCTTTTAGTTTTTATACTTTACTTTTGCACTCTTGGCATGCTTCATATTTCACATACTTAATTTTCCTCTTATTCAACTTTCTTTCCTTTGATCTCTGCTTGCAATGTATTTCATAGGTTCATAACATTTCACAGAGACTTTTGAATGTGTGACTTCCTCTCACAGGCCCAACTTGTTACTTTGTATCCTTCACTTTTAATAATTGTCCTCTTCCCAGGCATTTTATCGGCACACGAGTAACCTTCAACTTTCCATATTACAGTTACTTTACCTTTAACAACCAGACTTTTTAATTTTAAGCTTTATTCGGAATAGTCCTTTTGCACAAAACAACACAATGTCAATTAATGGAATACAATTTAAATAAAAAAATATAATCTAGAGCAGTAGGTTTTTTTTTTTAAAACATGAAATGAATACAATGTGGGCCACAACACATCAATATAGGAAAGATTTAAAAAACCACATAGGATTAAAAACCATACAAAGTGGAAGCACAACTTTGGAATAGATTTTTAACTATAACTACATTTTTAGCAAGCTCGCAGGCTCAGAAATAGTCTACAGTTATAATAACACATTGACCATCAGCTTACTTCTTAAAAGCCAGGCACGATGAACATACTTGGCCGAAGCAAAAAAATGACTTCCCAATCCAGCGTACTGGTAAGGAGCTGCATTGCTTCCCTTAGTCTCCTTGTCCCCATATCAACTAAAAGAGGCCTTACGTACCTTCGCCTAAGCTCTGGTAAACTTGGACATATCAGCGTAAAATGAATTAGATTTTCATCAGCTTGTTTGCAGAGTGGGCATACCCCAGAATTGTGTGGTGACCATTCACAAGTGTACCAAGTAATGTGCAAAAATCCCAGTCTGAAGCGGACATAGAAAGAGCGCTCACAGGGTGGATGAATTTCATCCAAAAAAGGTTTGCAATTCCACAGCGAGTTAGATAAAAGGAATTAGGGACCATTCTTCAAAGAATGCATTTAGGCGTTGTACTTGCCAATTGTCTTAAGGTCAACCTTGAGCAAAGGGCAGCACTCACAAGGATTATCCTAAAAATATCCAGCATCCAGCCGACATAACGTTGTTTTTACATGGAGAGCCCAACCCTGTTTTATTTCGCCTTCCAATTGCAAAAAATCACTCAGGGCATCTCTGTATGGTGCCAGGCTCGGGGAAGACCACATTCTTACCCAATACAGGACTGATTTTAGGGCAATCAAGTCGGCTAGAGGCCAGATTCGGAGGACAAATTGAATCAATGAGTTTGGGGCATTCTTAGGCAAAAGTATTAACTTCTTAATGAAGTTATTCTCAACAGGAGATCATGTTTTTGTATTCGCATAACCCCAGATCCCGGCACAGTAGAGCGGTGTAGGCAATGCTTTCTTGTCAAATAGTGCTATGGCCGGTGAGATTGCCCCGCTGCCATTGCTTGCAAAGAAGGAACGAATACCCCTGCTATATTTGTTTTGGTTAGCCTTAGTCTTGACAAGTTGGTCGGACCTCCCCCCCACCTCATTAAACCTGATCCCCAAATAGTCAAAGTGCCTAACTAGGTCCATTACAAGCCCATCAACCTTGATCTTCACCTGGCAAGGCTTGGAAATGGGGGTATAAAAGCCATAATTTTGGTTTTAGTGCCATTCAGCACACGGCTGAGCTCCTTGCATTTTCACCAAGAAGTTAAGGGCCGATCTCAACCCAGATGGAGTAGTGGCGAGGATCGCCGCGTCATCAGCGAAAAATAGAGTGGGCCATTTATGTAACCCAATTTGTGGGGCGTCTAGGGCACCTGCCTCCAGCATGTCCACAATTTCCTGAATGTATAACAGAAAGAGGAGCGGGCCAAGACACATCCCTGGTGAACCCCCTTCATCACATCAAATGGGTCGGTCTAGTCCCCTCAAAGGCCATAATGCACTGTAGCTTGGGTCTGCACATGGAGTAATTTGATTGCATCAATCAACTCTTTTGGGACTTCCCGCCTCTTTGAGATCTGCCACAACAATGCTCTTGGGACAGAATCAAAAGCTGTTTTGAGATCCAGAAACATAACACAATTTAATTTTTAGTAGTGTTGTATATTTCTGGATTAATAAAGACAACAGGAAACAATGATCCACGGTACCCTGTCCAACACGAAACTCCTCCTGGGCATTACTAATAATCCCTGTATTGTCCACCCATTTTTGCAATTTTTCCAGCAATACTTTGCCAAAGGTCTTCCCGGCACAATCCAGTAGGGATATCGGGCGGTCATTTTTGGGCTGATATTTGGCCCCTTTTTTATGTATGGGTACTATTGTGGCCTCCTTCCAAGTTCGAGGGACTTCCAGACTTATGTTGCCCTCGATAACTCACTGGTTATGTTAAATAAGCTTATTTCATCCTTCACTCGCACCTAACCCCTATCCCTGTTTATTTTATGGGAATAAACAGGGATAGTTGTTAGGTGGCTGTGGAAAAAGGGGGATACCTTGTCTCACCATTGGGTGCCTCTCTCCCACTCCCTCGAGGCCCCCCAACCCAGGTGATACTTCCTTGCTTGTCTGCACTCAGGGTCAGTATCCAAAAGGGATGGTCTTTCCCTGGCCACCTGAGTACAGGGACTAGTTTGTGAAACACCCTCTGGTTTTTCACACTACCCTCAGCAGAATACCTAAAGTAAGGACAGATTGAGTTATGTGGGTCATACAGAGTTATAGTACTGATGAACATAGATATAAAGACATTTACTAAAAACCTGGCCAATTGGCTAGAGCCTATTATCCCCCTTCAAATTCACACTGGTCAATAGCCAACAACCCTTCGACAATATGAGAAAGGTAGTCACAGTGACGAGGCTCCTAGCCAGCCCAGCCACCTTTCTTAAACTTCATGTCGATAATGCTTTTAACAGAGTGGACTGGGCCTTTGTGGAACTATTCTTTAAAAAACACAGTTTTGTCGGCACCTTTTTAAAAGGTTTTTTTTAGCAAGTTTCTCTAACACTAATACAAGGGTGAATGTAGATTGTCAATTTACAGAGAAGATCCCTATTAGACGGGGAGATACGGTTGGTCTCTTTCCCCACATTTGTTTATCCTTCAAATTGATCTGCTAACACAGTCAGGGCTATTGCTGGCCTACAGTGAAATACAGACAGTGGGAATACAAATTGCAATGTTTGCAGATGATATTATGGCCTTTTTATTATACCCATTGACTTCGGTTCAAGCTCTCCAAAAAATATTAAAATAATTCTCAGAGGTTACAGGATTCAGGGCCAATGGAACAAAATCTGAATTGCTGCATTTGAAACTGGGGGAAGAGGACAAGAGTAAGATTTCAGAACATTTTGACTTCATGTGAGCTAAGGCAAGCATGACATACCTATTCATGAACGTATTGGTCAACATAGAAGATCTCTATAAAATAAACTCCCCTGCACATTTACTTAAACATGTGAGGGAGTGGGGCATTTTAGCGGTATCATTGTGAGGCAGGTGAAGCATAATGAAGGAGACCTGTATATGTATTCTGGTCCCTTCCCATCCACTTCCCTAAATTAGGTGTATTGAAATTAGAAAGATGATTGAATTCACTTGGAATTAAAGGAAACGGAGAATAAGTAAGAAGGTGCGACTAACTGAGTGATAATATGAAGAGTTTGGGTGTCTGAGATTAGGCAGGTACTAAATAGGCACACATGTTCACAGATTTGGAGAATGGACGAAACGCAGATCAATGAGGCAATGGTGAGTCATGGATAGGGCAGAAACTGGTAAATATATGAGTGGACCATCATGTGGCTCCCAAAAATACATTGACCTGCCTCGGTTTATGTGAGCCCATTACCAAGTCAGTTCTGGAGACTTTGGATATTGCAGCCAATAGAAAGAAACTTTCTACCTTCCAGTGCCCTTTTACCTCACTATTCAGAAATATTCAAAATACTGACTTCTCCCGAGGCACCTACAGTATGCTTTTTACTAATTTTACTAATTATTACTAAATGGAAAATAAAAGTGCCAGCTGGGCCAAGGATGCTGCTGTTGTGTGCTGGTGCTGTCCCTGGCCGTTCGACACAGAGTTCTGCTAAACCGCGCCCCTGGAGGAGGAAGCTTCTGTGGGGATACGAAAAACAGCACACCGACCTTTGTGGCAAAGCCCGCTGGGCCAAGTGCGCTGCTGTTGTGTGCTGTTCGGGGCTACGGGCCGCGGGGCGTGCCACGCCGTTCCATTTTGAGCTGGTTTGAGTGACGAGGCGCAGAGAGCGGTGAATAGAGACTTGATGCCATTCTTTCACTCATCGGCAATAAAAGCGATGGCCGAGGACCTGTTTAAGGAGCTGTCACCAGAGCAGATTACCAATCTTGGTCCTGAGAATGCTGCCATGGTTACAGAGTCACAGCGTCTACATTTGAGTCACGCGCAGTTGCAGAGCCTCGAACAGGCATTAGATGGATCCAGACTATATGTCCAGGATTTACAGACAACTGCAAGAGCAACCATTCCAGCTGAAAGTCCAGTCGCAAACTGCGCGCGCGCACCAAAGAGGCCAGTCTGTTTGGCTCTATGTGCTGGTTATCATCACCTTGCTGAAGTATGAAAAGGAATTGGAAGGGGCATGGCCCTAAGAATCAGCAGCATCTTGAAGTGCCACGCTGGCAGCCACAGTTCACAAACATCTTATTTTATGCACCTGAGAATGTGTGGTTCTCCTCGCTCAATCCATGCCATGGACCAAGTGGAAAATCTATGAGAAGGACTAGAGAGATTTACACAGTGGCACCAGTTTAGCTCTTTGTCTTCCTTAATATGCCATTTTGCCCTCCCATGGGCCACTTTGTTTATGTGTTCTGTACTCAGAATGGGGAGATCCCCACAGATTGTAGGGGACAGCTCTCAGAATTTCAGCAGGAGTAAGTGTAATGAGGACATCATGAAAAATAAAGGTAAAACGATTTTTAAAAAAAGGCAAACTGCCTGCCCTGTTTAAGGGAGGACAAATTAAATATTTTCAAGAAAGCAGAAAAGAGTTTGGTATAAATGAAACAGATAGGTGTGAATATGTGCAACAGAGACTTTGGACTGTACAAAAAGATAACACAGGAGTGGCTATGAGAAAACTAATGACATTTGAGCACTCCCTTTAGGCAAAGACTGGTGCTAAGACTCATATTACCAAACTACGCAAAATTCTAGGGAGCTATGCGACATTCCATATAGAAATATCAAGAGAGATGGGAGGAGAAATTAGGTGGAACTTTCATGAATAAGGAATGGTCCGATATATGGACAAAGGCAAAAACATCTTCAGCATGCATACAACATGAAGAACTATCCTATAAAAGGATTCATGTTTGGGCGTGACTCAAGTCAGGTTAAATGTGATGAAAGAGAATTACTCCATTGATTACTGGAGCAAATGTGATAGGTAGGGATCTTGTTCGCATAACTGGGGGTCCTGTCCGTCCTTGCAGGGATTCTGGTGAGAAGATGTACAAATGAAATAAAAAAGAAACTTCCCATGGGATCATGGGGTAATTCTACTAGGTATACCTATAGGGGTAACTTACACATTGTATTACCAATGAGCCACCTATTTATATCAATTCTGCTCACATTGACAATTGGGTCTGACTGGGGGAAAAGATGCACCGTCCGTGAACAAGTGGCTAGCCTAATTGTGGCAGGAAATTGTCCTTGAGAGCCTTACGGTAGACATACAACAGGAATATTCCAACTTTTGGACAATATTGCAACCTCTCTTGGACTACATTGCCAGAGACAATTGCGCTCTTTCATGCCCTGCCAGGCTTAGAGCTTTACATTTGTTCAACCCCCATTGAGATATAACTACACATAGAAGTGTAGGGTTATATGAGAACCACCTATGTATGTGCAAAATTGACTTCCTCTGTATTGATCAGGTTAATACTTTATGCAGGCTAGTACAGTAGTGTTTAGATGTTAACAGATGACTGGATTGTTAAACTATTTGTTGTTGACAAATGTAACTAATAAAAACTAGTTTAAGAAAGAAAAATATATATTACATCAGGCCAGATTTTGGATGACTAGATATCACCTGGTGTGTGCCCCTTCTGCAAGCTTGGGAGTGAATTTGGGATAGGCCCAGTCCCACTAGGCATCAAAGAAATATATGATTTCAAATATAGTTCATTATTCCACAGCAATAACAATCAACATATTCTTAGTACACACATTCAAATCTGTCACTGATTCGGCTAAATGCGTATTTAATAAACTGAATCTCAGATTTGAAATTTTAGACATATTAGTCTGTGTGTGGTTAGTTTCTGTTCCTAAAAGAGAAATCTAATTAGTGAATGAAAGATGCTTACATTATAGTGTGTATTGAACCCTGTTCATGGATAGAGAAAAAAGGTATTCAGTATCAGCACTCGGACCACACAATTTCTTGGGAGTGTCAGGAATGATGGAATCCCCTGGGCATAAGAGCTTGGCCAGCCCCAGTGTATTCAGTGTGGATGAACCACAGTTTCATACCATCTATCTCAGGAATCAAAAGGGTTTGGATGCATTTTGCATATAATGAAAGCTATTTTGCTCTAATTGAAAGAGGTATCCTCAGTTCAATTGAGACTTCAGATTGCTGCAAGAGCAGGCTTTCCTGATGATTTTTGATTCTTGTGTAGCGCGCAAGTTACATAAGCAATCCTAGGATTTCTTTGGGCTAAGGACAGAAAAGTGCCTTCAGGGCTCATGTATAATCAGGGCTGGCAGCAAACCAGTGTGTTCTCGTGACAAAAGCAGCCAGGAGTATTTCCCACATCCAGTTAGCTCCTCAAAAGGAAAAGGCCCAGTGTGCTTCGAATATTGGCAAATCAATCACAGGCAGAAGAGCTGTCTCGAATAATAGCCCTTTGTTGTCTTTCTGTGGATAAGAAGCCCCAGCTTGGGTAGAACCAAAGACCATCAGCCACTGTTAGGATGACAAAAGCCTATAATGTGGCCAGTAGCCAGAATAGTAAAAAATCCAAAGAGAAAAAAGACTTGCATGTAGGAGTCACCTTGGTTTTATAGTAGTTTTCTACAATCTTAACTTATGTAAAAATGAATGTACAGTTTGATCCAACAGGTGGGGTGGAGGGTTGTAGTATTGTGATTGTGGAGGGGCCATTTTGAGTGGTGTCTTTGCTAGCCCATAGGAGGATGAGCATTGCAGGATGGAAATACAATATAATAAAGTAGGAACGCAGGTATCTAATGTACTATACTCGTTCTCAGACCTCCCACAATGTGGTGCCTAGGCTGTAATAACCCCTTATTGAACTTATTGAACTAGTGCGTTTCAGGGTGAAGCTGCTGGTTTCATTTCACAGGACACATTAGCTCATGTATATTACGAAAGTAGATAACTGCAAATTGGTGAACAATCATCTATGTAATGGTCCCAATATCCAGTACTTTTCTGTAGGTTGTCATCAGCTGACTTTATGTAAAGTTGTTTTGTAAATACCATCTTGCATTTCTCTGGCTAACACCCCCTCCAACCCCCCCACATGTGTACATGTGAATGTAGCATTCTTTCAGTACTGTGCACAAGGGGACAAAGACAGAAGTGACGTCATCGTTTCGTCGAAAGCACCGCATTTTACATTCTAAAACAAAGAACATCTTGCCAATCGCTGATTGCTCAACTCAACCCCACTCCCCCCTGCTCCTCCTTTCCACCCAAGCTACCCTGGGACCCTCCCGACCCCCTTTTTGCAACTCCTACAACATTGCTTTTCTTCCTGCATAGGACTTGAGCTTCATAAAGCCCATACATGCATATTAGAGAAATCATCTTAGAAAACCTGTAGACATTGCAATCATGTGTTATGTACAGTGCCCCCTTTAATGTAGTCTCACCATCAAACAAAAGAAGGTGTTTGAATCAAATTCATTATTAAATCTCTAGCACAGCCATCCAATGAGCATGGCTCCAGTACTATCACGTGGGCAGAGCAAGTTATTTGAGAATACTTTAGTCTCTCCATACAATATACGGCTTTACATTCTAATTCTTTCTCTATGTCGTTGGATGTATTTTAGTATCAAGCTGTACATTTATTTTTATATGGGTTGGTTGTTTCTTTAGTGCCGATGCATTAACCTAGTGTCCCGATTGCAGTGTTATTTAAGATACCATGGACAGCAATGAGAACCAAGCGTTCTGACTAGGAATATAGCTGCAGGCATCTGGATGCATTTTATAAGGCTTGATGAAGGTGACCCTTCAAGGTCTTAATTGCGCTTCAGTATGGCATGACTGTGGGTGGAGGTCTGATGTTTATGGGCATGAGTGTAACCATTGACTTAATGAACGTGGATAGCACCGAGTGTTTTGCCTGCATCTCGTTTTTCTCCTCCTTCTCCAGAGGTTTCCGTAACATGTTCAGATATCTAGCGACATAGGGGGAGTGTGTGTCCACTCCCTAGATCTTGGTTGGATCAGCTGAGCAGGATCAAATAAAGTATCCCACTGACTATCTGAAGCCCCTTCTCCAACCTCTTATTCTTCTTGCACAGGGGAAGCATGTCCCTCACACCTATGTTTGGAGTCATAATTACGGCAGCTCTCATTCTTCAAAACCAAGACAAGGTCAGAGGAATCTGAATCACAATCCACCTCACTCCCAGAGGAAGAAGACAAAGCTACTTCCCTCTTCCTCTTATTGGACTTACTTCATCAACGGTCCTAGAAAAGGAAGAGGAGGGTTTAGTGAAAAAAGCCAGAGGCACACAGAGAAGCATTCTAACCCTGCACCTCACTAGGACTTGTTTTTAACCATCTGAGCTGGTGCCTAATGCCATTTCCTCAGGTCCAGACACATCTTCAGACCAAAACTTTAGGGTTAGCACCCCCTCCCACACAGATCATTTAGTGAACATGGCTGTCATGCTAGATCGCAGCCTTCTACATAATGGACAATTATATCCACAATGTACCCTTTTCTCTTTACTATTAAAGGATCCACCTTTCAAATCTTAAGCAACAAATCCTTAAATAAAATAACAAGGAACCTACAAACTGGAAATACTCATCTAAACCTCCTGATGATCCAGCTAAGTCATAGTGGGGAAACACGTGTTGAGGCTGTATAAAGAGGCTGAGGCTGTATAAAGAGGTTAATATATATATAAAAAACAGAAGGATTTTCCTGACACAAGAAGTTTTTGACATATCGCACAAAAAGGGACAACAGAGTCTAAAAGGATTCCTAATTATTTTCTATTATTTATAATACAGAAGGTGTTTAAAATGAAAGCAAACAAGACAGACTTCTCAAGTACAATTTCGAGGAAATAACAAAATGACGTTTTGAAAAGAAATATATTTATTTGACTATTGAACCATTTTCTGCCCTTTCAAGACAAGTCCAAAAAACCACTTTCTGAACACTGTCTAAGTTTGTATGAGCTTCATTTACAATTTCAATAGTTGGCGCAATCTGAATGACCCAAGAAGTAATTAACCCTGAAATTGTTTCATAGTGACCCCAGAAGGATTCTCACTGGGGATAGGAATAAAAGGATTTCTCCACCACATTGTTCAGAACATGAACGGTAACCCAGGCAGAGGCGCAGACAGGGCAGGGCCTGAGCGGGCAAGGGCCACCCAATATCTGCAAATGCCCACACAGCTTAGCTGTGTGGGCAGATGTTAACAGATGCTAAGATGTTAACAGATGTTAATGTCACTTCAGTGGGCCCAACGATGTTACCCTCAGGCCCTACCCGTTAGAGAATCCTGGCTATGCCTCTGAACCCAGGCAGAGAAAAGAACACTCCTTCAACTAAAGACTACACACATCTGTCCACTGGTGGATGCAGTGAGGTAACCGATTCTGAGTGGGAAGAGTGCAGCAAGAGAAAGAACTATCCGCCTTGGTCCTCACTGTGCATACATGCACAAGAATGGAAGGGAGCATGTAGGCCACCCAGGAGAACTCGGCTGCCATGAAACCAGGTGCTGGAAAAAACAAAAAGATCCCTGCTAAAAAACAGCAGTATGGTACACTGCTCAGAGCAATGTCCTTGTGATTATGTTGCCTCTGGCCCCAAGGGACCTGGCTAGTGGGGGCCACATGCCTGTCCCATAAGGGACCCTAAAATAAAGACACAGACACCAGGGTAAACAAAGTTTTATTAAATGTACTGCATGTTTTTATCTATTTATGTGTGTGTATTTCATGTGTTTATTTTGGATTATGTGCATGCATTTTATGTGTTTGTTTTGGATCAAACCATCAAGGCCACCATGGGGCTGGATGAAATGTTTAATAAAGAAAAGAAAGGAAAACAAAAGGAATATAACTCCCCTGCCCAAGCATGGGATGGGCAGGAGAGGACAACATCCAAAGAGGATTTTCATCTCAATGACTATCTTCACACGAATGAACTAACTCCAAATACTGAAAAAACAAAGATCATGTGTATTGGAACAGGAATCTCAAACAAAGATAAATTTAAATGGACAATTGAAAATAATTGTTTAAGCACCGTAAAATCTATTAGATATCTGGGAATAATTTGCAATGATTCAATCTGCGAAAGAGCATGGATCAACGATCTCACAAATATAACAACGAAACTGGGCCTACAAGGAGCGAAGATTAATAAAGACAACGCAAAATTCTCTATTGCATGATGTTTTATCTTCAGAAATGTGTCCCTACAATTGCATTTGGTGCAGAATCAGGCTGGAATCTTGATTACCGCCTCTGGCAGCGACTAGAAGGTAACTTCTGGAGACAAGCTCTGAGGCTACCTCAATACATCTCAATGGTGGCATTGAGACATGAATTGGCAATACATTCCCTCCACATGACCATCATATGGAAATCACTATCCACTCTTAGGAAAATGTTTCTTGGCTCTCACATTCCGACATATTATATCTTTAACATTGGAAATGAAACTGTGCAATCCAAAATCTTTTGATCCTGGAAATCAAAATTGGAAGCGATAATGGACGCTGCCAATATAAGCCAAGAAGAGCTACTTGAACGCCCACAACATAAAAAAAAAGTTGGAATCTTGGGATTGGATTTCAAATAACGACCAACGTTTAACTCTTAAAACTATTCTTCCAGCATCTATAGGATCTTTGAATCTACACAACCAACCAAAGTACTTATTGAACTGTCCCTCGCGCCATCATAGGAATCAGTTTCTAAGATTCAGGTTAAACGCATTAAATAGCAAAGAAATGCTCTGGACTCAACTCAATAAGGAAGCAACTGACAACATTTGCAGATTCTGCGAATCAGGAGAAATTGAGTCCCTCAAACATTTAATAACTGAATGTACTGCACTTATCACTCAGCATGAATTGCATTTGGGAACTTACAAACCACAAATATATGAAGCAGAAGAATGGTGGGAACTTGTCGTAGCTGGCTGAAACATCAAGTTACCATGTAGCTTAATCAATTTCCTTGACATGATCCTGCGAGTTGACCCTCCGGAGGCTGTGTCATATGACTAAGTCTCACAAGGTGTAGAAAGCTTGTCGAGTATATAGACTGGTAAAATCCTTCAGTGAATAAAATATGAGATGCTGAGAAAATCAAACTTAAATAAGGATGATAAACAAATGTAACAAAAGTTCATTATTGACTTACCGAACTGTTGTTTTACAATACAAAAAAAAAAGAGGTTTTTAAACAAAAAAGTCACAGTTGGAAAGAGAGCAGAAATAGATAAAGGAAGCAGATACAAGAGGGGGAGAAGAAACACAAAATAACCCCCTGTGGAGGGAAGCTGCCTTGAGCAGTCCCACACCTAACACACACTGTGGAGTGGCAGGGGGCATGTGAGGGACCCCCATAAAAGAGTGAGCCAGGTGATACGAGTTGTTAGCCACGGGTAGCACGGCCGCCCTGGGGCTGTGACAAGCCCAGACATCATGAAGGGCCCAGGACGGGGGCTGCCCAGGCCGAAGAAAGACAGCCCAGTCTCGGCCATGTGAGGGGTGTGGCCGAACCAGTCTCACCACAACGCATTGCAGGGGGTGGGACCAGAGCAGGAAAAGGCTGCAGGAGGGCAGCAGTATCCCCATGTCAATGGGGATGCCGTCTGTTCTCAAAATGTTGATCGGCATGGCGGTGATTGTGGCGTTGTGCCCACAGCCAAGTGACACTGCCAGAAGTACTAATGGCGGCGTAGGCTGTAGTGGTGAAGTGGGGAATGGGGGCACCCTGGAGATTTTGAATATGTGACAGGTGAGGGGTGAGAACGGGTAAGCCCCCCAGCTGATAGGGTACAACCAGAAGATTTACAAAGGGACATGGGCACAGCTGTGATCACGCTGAAGAAGGAAGAGGGGCCAGGCCCCATCCATCAGGGAACAGGCCCCAGCCAGCCCTGAAACCAGCCCTGCTACCAGCACTGCAACCAGCCCTTAAGAGTGCCAGAGTCACCAAAGACATACCTTAAGGTACAGTGATGGGGGACTGACTGTAGCAGTCACCCCATTGTGACATAGTGTTAAAATGTTGGATATATGTTGTATGTAAATGTATATATGAATGTGTATTTACATGTATATATTTAATTAATAAATGTTAACTAGAATGTTAAGTAGGGGAAGATGTAGAGTTTGGGGAAAGCATTAGGGGGAATTTTATGGAGGGTTAAAGTTAAGTAGGGGTAGGACGTTAAGTATATGTAAAGAAATTAAATAGATAAAAGTGGGTAGAGGGGAAGTACCCTGGCATGAGATATTGAGATAGTGTGGTGGCTTGCCTGAGGCTGCCTAGGGAGATGGGACTTCCCACAGAGGACATCTTCTGGCCTCACACTCCATGTGGGTGGTACCTGGGTTTGGATAAGGGGAGTGCATTAGACTTACTATAAGGGTCCCCGGAACCCCCTCCAAGGAAGGGTGTGCTGATGTAGCAGGTCCCCATTTAGTTGGTGCTCATGCCAAGGGAATCCTAGGAGAGAGAGGAAAATGGTTTTGAAAGTATAAGTGTTTTTTTTTATTGAGGGTTCCCGGTTGTGTCCCCTAAAAGATTAACTAGGGTGTCTGTGTCCAGCTAGTACTGTAAGAATGGGTCTAGTCCAGTGATCCCCAATGTGCAGCTTGGGAGCAACATGTTGCTCATGGCACCCTAAATTGTTGCTCGCCAGTTGCTCTGGGCCATGGTGTGGAGGCCCAGGAGGAAGTGCTGAAGGGATGAGACCTCAGTAGCATTAATGCCAAGACAGAGTCCTGGACTGAACTGTGCGAGCCTGCAATGGTTCCTGTTGGCTTATTTTTCTAGATTCAAGATTTGAGTTTGTTGCCGCCATGCAAATCATTTTTCAGTAAATGTCCTAAAGATCCCAGAAAATCCCAGGGCAGAATCCCAATGTACACATGAACATCAGTGAACACATGAACACCAATTCTACTGTCCAGACATTTGCACTACATTTCTTACAAAGATTTTTCTCGAGAACCTGAAGCCCCATGTAATGTTTATTTCGTCCTACAATTTTTTTAACTTGACTCGTCGCATCTGTCTAAAAATGTCCTAAAAATGTCAATGTCCTCAACATTTCCTGTAAACAACCACTTAATGTCAAAATAATTTAAAGCCCTTGTAAATTTTACTAAAAATGCACATGCTGTAGATAACCAAGTACTGCAAATTAAAATGTCCTATTTTCAGTTTTTAGTTGATTACATTTCTAATTTGTAGTGCAATCATTTTTCCGCCAACTGAGCACCAATATGTTCTGTCAAAAAACTGACATTGCTCACCATTTCATTTGATACACACATTTTGCCCATTACACACAAAATGTTGGGCACTCCTGGTCTAGCCCATCTTCTGATAATTTTATTTTGAGGTGCAACAACCCCCCCCCCCCTTTCCAGCTGACCAGGGGGTGGGGTGGTGGTTCCTGTAGCGACTGTCCCTGCTCCAAGGGAGGGAAGATTACATCCTTGTACCGAACAAGGATGGAAAACAGGGGCTACAATTAATTCAGCACCTTCCATCTGTCACTTTTTCTTTTTAATCTGCCTACTTACATGAAGAAAGGTATGCACAGATATGGGTCATTTTGTTCGCTGTGCCTCCGAGGGAACTTACGGACTAAAAAATGAGGACTAAAAAAATGAGGTATTCCCAGATCTTCCCAGAGTAATGTCAGTAAGTATGATACATTCATAACCTTTTCCCCCATCCCTTTATTACCATGATCTGGTCTACAGGATACTTTTTCATATTTGTGAAAGAATGTCACTCAAAACAATATCCCTGAATGCTAATAAACAAGGGATTATGTAATTGTACAAATCAAGAGTACAGAGCCCCAGGGTATGTCGCAAGTGAAATAGGAATCCTTAGAATAGAAAGGGTCTAGTTTCAGACAATGGCTTTTGCCACTTAAAAGGGGCACCCAATTGCACGATATGAGATATCTCCATAGGGGACTTTAACCGCTGGACCAAGGATGGATAAACTAGGATTAATTTCAGGCCAGTGCAGTCTCAGACCCACGCCGGAGACAGTAGCCTGTCTGCATGGGTTACTACAGGAAGAACAATCAAGATGACATTGCTCCATTACTATTTACATGGAATTGGAGATACAGATAAGAGGAGTTCAAGCACAGTAATTGCCTCATAGCATAGGATTGGGCGATGTCATTATTAGTGATGGGATAACAGTCCCTTGCTTTAACATCCGAGACCCTCAGCTTCACTATCGAATAAAATTATATATTTGGAAAGAGGGTGCAAAAGAGACAAGGATATTCCTTTGCCAGTCATTAAGGAAGCCACATTCATAAGTAAAGTGGTGGCTATGCTGGTATTTAGTAAACTAATTCAGGTAAATGGAATCAGACTCCTGTATCTGTGTCCCAGGGTGTGTCCCCAATAGAAACCTGTGCAAATGCAGTACCAAGTCCAACAGCTAGATGTTGGTTCCTACAACAGAAAATGGGATATGAAATGTCCCATATATAGTCATGTCCACTACCTGTCACGGAGAGTGAGAGAAACAGTTGTCAGAACCAGACATGGCCTTTTTGTGAAGGACATCCGAGATATAATGTCTAAAATCCCATCTGAGATAAAGCCCAAGAAGAAGCCTTCAACATCTGAATGTGGCAGTCCAGCTATAACTTTGAATGAATGCAACACTGAGAATGGGAGAAGAGTTTCCACTCAGCCCTCAATGTTCCTGGTCAACCAAGGGTATGTGTCCTTGTCTTGTAAGAAATGGGGACAAGTCCCACATTACAGAATATGATGCATGCCCCAAGAGGATATGAAGGAATCTCTATTGGCCCCTGCACTCTTCCAAGACCTGCATTGAATACAAAGAGCTGCTTGTTATCCACAGTCAGTGCACCTTTTCAGTAACCAGAGGGAACCCAAGAACGTATGATCCTTACCGATGACCATGAGGCATTAGCAGAGACATAAGCTTTAAAGTCTGTGCTGCTCCAATGTAAGACTTGCTCTCCTGTTACTGCATAGACAACACAGAAGCAGAGGTACCGGACAATGAGAGCACCAGAAAATGACAGCGAAAGAGCCCTGCTATTGAGAACCAAAACAAAGGACCAAAGTTAGCGCTCTCTGGATTGTGGCAGTTAAATCAGAGTGTGTGGCCCACTGGCTGAAAAAATGAATCCATGCTCCCGGCCACCGCTGAGTGCCTAGGTGGCTCTGCATGTCTGTCAGACCCGACTCCCACTTTGCTTCTACAGTCACCTTTCCTGCTGCCCTGCCCACTGTCCCTCCTTGCCTCAGAGCGCTTGTTTTTTTACTTTGCAGGACTCTAGTGGTCTTTGGACTGAAGACCTTAAGTCCTTTTTTAACTTTTACTTTAATCTCTATTCACACCCCTAGACTCTGCCTATTAGGAATCCAGGCATTAGCCTAGGGGTGCCATTATAGCAATAATATGCATAGGCTCGATTACCCTGTAGCCTTGTCTATTCCACTACCCACCTGAGAGCTGACCTTGACCGCTTCACCATTTTTTACCTCTAGGTGTGCCAAGGAAGGATTAGGGAACCATTTGGTTAGGTTTAGGAAGGTACCTTTTACACCCTGAACACAGGGGTGAGAGAATCCTAAGATCTTCTGCATTCCAAACAACCACATATGATAGCACACACGTTTTGTAAATCCACACATGCACAGTACCACAACAAGCCTAGGCGTCTAGAAGCAATTGAAGCAATTTATGATGCATGTTTGAAATGTATTTGCACATATTTGCAAATACTATGTTTGAAGTTAAATAATGAAAGAAAGGGCACTAAGAACTGGAAATAATGGAGAAAAGAAAGATAAAACAAAAGAATACGGTTTTCTTTACTGAGCAGTGTCAGGGACGTCATTTCACCAAAATGCCAGAGGTAGCAGAAGTGACATCACATGACCCTTGACCTCTGATGAAATCACAGGAAATTATGTCATTTGACCCCGCCCCGAAGTGATATCATGGGAAGCGATGGAGCACAACCTTTTACCCCTTGACAAAATAGGAAGTGGCACCACATAACGTTGTTACTAAGTACACTATGAAAAATATGCTTACAATATCGCTTTAACGTGATAAACATTTCATACAGGAATGAATCGCCATATGTATCGGCCGAAAAAAACATGCTATAACTGCAACTTGCAAAAAGAAAAACACAGTCTGAAATGGATGTTTATTCTACTCTAAATGCTTTTTGGAGTATTTTGTCTGCATTGCGAATGTGAGGTGTTTAAGAACAGACTAATTCAGTGACTCGCCCCCTGAAGTGGACCTAAAATAAATCTTCAATGAGTCTAGCAATTATTGTATAGAATTCCAGAAAGAAAAATGATTTGTTATTGCAATTCTTTCTTAATTAGGGTCAATGCTCAAATTGTTAAACTTGTGGAATCCCCTGTTTTTAAGAAGCCTGGTCAAGAAAGCCAGCCACTCTAGAAACAAAGAGCTGCATGGCATTGGCCACAGCCCCCCAGGAGCTTAAATCTGTGTACATTTATGTTGTAGGGTTGCAAGGTAGACCACAGGGTTAGCAAGGGAGACCTTAGGGGTTGCAAGGGAGAACCCTAGCAACACCTAAATGACGTCCCTGAGCAGTCTGTGTTAGCACATGCGCGCCTCTGTGCAATGCACATACTCCCATGAGTGCTGGATACATTAGGACTAGTGGCTAACACCGCACATGTTACATTCCACGAGTCACTGGTTCTCTAGTGGCTGGAGAAAACCCTGGCATCATTTAATCAATGGATCGATTATAAAATAGCACATTGAGTGCAAGTGACAGGGAAACGGTATGCATGATGGTTGGTGCTAAAGAGCATCAGGAGAAGGCGATTTGCACCGGATACCTTAGATTCGATTCACACAGGTGAAGCAGGAGCATCCCTGAGACTCCTTTGAGCAAGACTTTATGAATGTGGCTTTCATGTGACCACCTCAGATGCTCCAGGCAGATTTCCTCTCGTTTTAGGCTTGGCGTATTAGGTATAAGGTTCCAGGTGCAAATCGCGCATTCTCACGCACACCTCCTGATTTGCTCCCGTACAAATCTTTGTGAATTAGACCCAAGATATGCTATTTGCTTTAGCCATAGAAGCACGGACCGATTTCTCGAGGATGCCGTTTGTAGACAGGTGACAAACACTGGCAGGTAAATAACACGTGGTATACCTGAGTCACTGACATCATGACACCCACAACACACTCAGGAGGGTCTACAACCATTAAGACTGAGTGGGCACCTTCCCAAAGAACAGGTTATATAGCCGTGTTCGCTCTCGGTAGAGGGGCTCTCAGACATTTCTGTGCATATTTAGGAACTTTGGGTTTCAATCTAAGTTACCCAGGGTAATGCTGACATGGAGCACTTGCTCACTGTGTTTAGAGAGGCAGAGGTTCACCTCACTGATAATGCCCGGCTAGGCCGGAACACGTGTCTGGGATTGCTGTTGGTACTCTTGTTCAGAGGAGCATTACCTAGCAATGGCGGCTATCTTTTGACATTGAGCGTGCACTAAATCAGCTCGCTAGCAATTCAGTTCAAGTATATAGACGCATCCGCGCAGACACAGCGGTAAGCGATTGTCAATTTCCATTCCGGCTGCACAATCCCCACAGGTAAGACTTGATACACAGTCCCTTGGACCACCGATTGATAGCGGCAGACAATATACATTGCTGCATTTTATGGATAGAGTTAGGTATTGCCCACGCATCTCTATACACTTTTGCCTTTTTTCAAAAACTAGATGGACATTTCTTACAACAGATATAGTTGGCTTATGCTAATATATTTAGTTTCACCTTTGTTTTACTTTTAAAATGTATTTGGACATTGGATAACCTCCAACTACATTGGACTTCATATCTACAGTGCACCTCTAATTTGCAAACATGAATTAATTCTTATCTGATAGATCCTTCCGCAACTGCAAAGCGATAGAGGTATGCTTACAGTAGATATATGACCATTTTTGAAGTGACATACAGTCTGCAGACCATATATATATATTTATATATATATATATATTCTAAATGGCTGATAGAAATAGATCATTTCTATTTTTCATTTTAGCAATTGATCCTCTAAAAGGGTCTCTAGCAGCTGCCTGTGATTTGGGAAGACAATCCCTAACATAAGGTATTTTCACCTAATCTCTTGTGACCCAACTATGGCAGTTTTGCCAACCTGGCGTGCATCCAATGCAGAATTAATACTAACTTTTCTCTCCCTCCATTGTCTTGTCCTTATTATTTGTACAACTTTGGGCCTCATTACAGGTCAGGCGGTCCGGAATTAACAGTGGCGGTAAACCCGCCGCCACTGTTAATTCCGGACTACCCGATCCCGAGTACTGCAGGCGGGAGGTGATCTTCCCGCTAGGTCTGACCTGGCGGTTTTAACACCGCCTGCCTGCAGGCGGACGTGGAAACACCAGCACCATCACGAGATGGTGCCGGTGTTTCCACTTCCCCATTCCCAGGGAGTCCTATGGGACTCCCTGGGAATGGGGATTTACACCATTCCGCCTCTGGGATTCCCAGGACACCGGGGCTGTCATGCCCTGGTATTTCCGGGAGTCACAGAGGTGGAATGGTAATACGAGTCCGGCGGTACCCAGGCGGTTTTACCGCCACGGTTACCGCCGGACTGGTAATAAGGCCCATTGTCTCTAATGAGCATTGTGTTTAAATTTCTTGTGGAACATATTGATGATTCATTGACATTTGTATTTGAATTTAATTTTTCACTTTGCAATGTATGAAACACTGATTAACATCTATGAATGCTTTTGGGAATTTAACCGCCGGTTTGTTGCACCCCGATTGGTTCCTGGGTTAATGTATTTATAATATGGATGTAACATAATTGGTTTGCACATTTAATTTTATTTAATGATCAATCAGCCTCGGATGAAGAGCACGTTTGCTCGAAACACGTGTCAGCCTGAACTATCACAGAATAAAATTTTATACAATTTGTCATCTTATATTTGGAACCTTTGGCGCAGTCTCACTGGATTTGTCATTTTCGTATGTTGTCAATAATTCTCAGTACTATCTTAAAGTGTTGCATCAAATTAACACTCTTGTCTCACGCTAGAACTGTAAGACGTTAGTCAGAGCTATAATAATGCCCCGGCTGGACTACTGCAATGCCCTATATTGCAGAGCTAGCAAGGAAAGTGTGTGCAAGCTACAGGTCATCCAAAACGACGCCATACGGATAGTCTGTTACATCTCTAGAAAAGAACATGTTACTAACTTCCGGAAAGAGCTTCACTGGTTGCCAGTGGAGAAGAGGATCCAATTTTAGATCTTGCCACTAACTCACAAATGCTTGTATGGTAATATCCCGGACTACATGAAGCAATCACCAACGCAACACAACACAACCTTAGCAGGACCATGCGATCCTGTTCTACTCAGCGCCTCACTGTTCCTGGCGCCAGGCGCACGAGAGCAAAGGGCAGATCCGAGAGCTGCCACAGCATGGAACTCTCTTCCAGTGAGCCTGCGCACGGAAGAAAAATATACTGTTTTTAGGGAAAATCTGAAAACCTTATTGTTCGAAGAAATTCCCATTAGGACTCTCCTCTCCTGTCCTCTTCCTGCTGAATGTCCAAGTGTACATGTGCGCCCTCATGCCACCGGGCTATGGCGCGTTATAAACAAGTAATAAATAAATGACACAGACCACCCGAATCAAAAAGAGGATGTGTGTTGCAAGAGGGCCAACCTGTGAGCAAAGATGCTGCAAAGCTCAGCCATCACTTTATATCTATTTTCAGCCAAAGGCACTGGCTACGGTATCCAAGGATATAATCGCTGGGAAAAACCATCAAGGGTGGCTAGATATTTTTTTAATGCACTTTCCACCACATTTCCAAAATATTCTAGGACTGAAGTTTGTTTATATAATTGCACCAGTCCTAAAATATGTTCAGAAGGATGTTTAGTGCCTTTAAAAGAAATATCGAGTCATCCTCAATGTTTTTTCCAGCGATTATATCACATATAACCCTGGCTACTAGCTTTCACAGTGGCTGGTGGAGGTTACCGATATCAGCAGAGCCTTTTTCCTCCACCAAATTGGGTGATGGGAGAGAATTCCAGGGTAGGTATTTAAAGGCCCTTTCATTTGGGATGCATTTATGGAAAGGTCCACACCGTGGAGGCCCAGAGAAGCAGGTGGGGTCTGCACGGGCCCTGGTCTTCCTTATACCCCACCTGGTTTGACCAGGCACAGAGGACCAGTCGGCGTGCATATCCGAGTGCACCCCAGTCGGGATCATGAATGTGCTCAGATACAGCAGGGACAGGGCTCACTCAGTGCAACTAGACACAATTTGCTTCTGGCACAAAGGCCTACCATAATTTGGACACTCGGTGTACAAAAATGCAGATGGGGAAACATCACTGATTTCCAACCCTGTAAGTGCAATGTGCACATGCATGTTTAAAACAGTGTCATGTTCCCCACAGGTCCCTTCAGCCGGCAATCAAGGGCAGGCATCAATTCATTACAGGACAACATTAGCATTCAGAATTCGTTTTAGTAGGCAATTAAGATATGTTTAATGATCAGGCAACCCTCATTCCAGACTGAGGAACACTGCAGCTCTGTGTTAGATTCGGGATTATTAGCTGATTAAGCATTGTGCACAGTGAACGAGTCGACAGGCCATTCTGATTTGGTGCGCAGGCAGCCGTGCCCACACAGCAGCAAGAGGTAGCACAGAATGACGTCTCATCTAGGCACCAGCTAACAAACGGGCCTTATTCGAGGGCTGCGGCATGTTTCTCGCAGAACCGGTGGGAGTGGGAAGTCGGCACACAAGGGCCCTTCTATAGAAACCGGCACAAGACACATATTGCTCCTTGAGACGAGTTCCGCCTTCAAATGGGATTCACGAAGCATTTCCTGAGGGCATGAACCACGCTGCTAGGAGACATCAGCGCCATCGGCTAGAACGGGGCGAGAGCGGCGCAGAAAGTGCGTGCATATGCAATGCTCTACGTTTGGCAAACACAATGGTTGCAGCTAGCAATAAGCTCATTTTACAGTCGGGTGGACATTGGGAAACAGCGAGCAACCCCAATAGAACCACGGGGTAGTGGGGGAGACGAGGTGCATGTATTAAGCACTCCAAAGGCAATCAACGGCCTTGAAATCATCATGGATAATTGGGCTCATTTTAGTCACCAAACACTTATGAGGGCAAGTAAATCTGATTAAAAAAGAATTGATACATTGTGACAAATAGTGAATAGTCTAGACTCTGGTAAATTGTATGAGTGTTCTAAAAAGAAATGCTTTCACCATGGCCCATCTCTGCTGCGTGCCTACCCCAGCACAAACCTTAAAATATTTACAATGTGGTATATTATTTATTTATTATTTGTTTATTTGTATTGGTTATCTTAACCTTTACAATAAAAAGGAAATACAAAAATCAAAGAAAGGAGAATTGAAATACAAAGTAGTGTGAAAGAATAGGACATCATTCACAAAAAAACAATTAAGATCCAGTTCTCAACAAATAAGAAATAATTCTCATGTGTCAAACCAAAATTACAGTACATGTCAATTCATAAAATAGTAAGACACATAATATTATTACAAATTATTACCACTGCTCACAATGTGGTACATTCTCGTTTTAGGAGCCAAGAAGAGATGGGGTTTGAACATCCCAAAAATGAAACCAAAAAGGGGAATGAAAGGACAAATAGCGAAACAGGAAATGAATCCTGCAGAGGGACAACGGGCAAGAGCCACCGGGACCTTGATGTAAGATGAGTACAGCACATGGATACTGTTCCCAAATCACGTATCATTAGATGAATACACTGGAAGTTGTCTTCCTTTGACAATGCACTAATTTCTTAAGCAATAACACCCAGGGTGGAAGGATTTAGCACTAAAGCCCAGAATCATCACAAGCCTAGGCGTCTAGACGCAATTGAAGAAATTTATGATGCATGTTTGAAATGTATTTGCACATATTTGCAAATACTATGTTTGAAGTTAAATAATGAAAGAAAGGGCACTAAGAACTGGAAATAATGGAGAAAAGAAAGATAAAACAAAAGAATACGGTTTTCTTTACTGAGCAGTGTCAGGGACGTCATTTCACCAAAATGCCAAAGGTAGCGGAAGTGATATCACATGACCCTTGACCTCTGATGAAATCACAGGAAATTATGTCATTTGACCCCGCCCCGAAGTGATATCATGGGAAGCGATGGAGCACAACCTTTTACCCCTTGACAAAACAGGAAGTGGCACCACATAACGTTGTTACTAAGTACACTATGAAAAATATGCTTACAATATCGCTTTAACGTGATAAACATTTCATACAAGAATGAATCGCCATATGTATCGGCAGAAAAAAACATGATATAACTGCAACTTGCAAAAAGAAAAACACAGTCTGAAATGGATGTTTATTCTACTCTAAATGCTTTTTGGAGTATTTTGTCTGCATTGCGAATGTGAGGTGTTTAAGAACAGACTAATTCAGTGACTCGCCCCCTGAAGTGGACTTAAAATAAATCTTCAATGAGTCTAGCAATTATTGTATAGAATTCCAGAAAGAAAAATGATTTGTTATTGCAATTCTTTCTTATTTAGGGTCAATGCTCAAATTGTTAAACTTGTGGAATCCCCTGTTTTTAAGAAGCCTGGTCAAGAAAGCCAGCCACTCTAGAAACAAAGAGCTGCATGGCATTGGCCACAGCCCCCCAGGAGCTTAAATCTGTGTACATTTATTTTGTAGGGTTGCAAGGTAGACCACAGGGTTAGCAAGGGAGACCTTAGGGGTTGCAAGGGAGAACCCTAGCAACACCTAAATGACGTCCCTGAGCAGTCTGTGTTAGCACATGCGCGCCTCTGTGCAATGCACATACTCCCATGAGTGCTGGATACATTAGGACTAGTGGCTAACACCTCACATGTTACATTCCACGAGTCACTGGTTCTCTAGTGGCTGGAGAAAACCCTGGCATCATTTAATCAATGGATCGATTGTAAAATAGCACATTGAGTGCAAGTGACAGGGAAACGGTATGCATGATGGTTGGTGCTAAAGAGCATCAGGAGAAGTCGATTTGCACCGGATACCTCAGATTCGATTCACACAGGTGAAGCAGGAGCATCACTGAGACTCCTTTGAGCAAGACTTTATGAATGTGGCTTTCATGTGACCACCTCAGATGCTCCAGGCAGATTTCCTCTCATTTTAGGCTTGCGTATTAGGTATAAGGTTCAGGTGCAAATCGCGCATTCTCACGCACACCTCCTGATTTGCTCCCGTACAAATCTTTGTGAATTAGACCCAAGATATGCTATTTGCTTTAGCCATAGAAGCACGGACCGATTTCTCGAGGATGCCGTTTGTAGAGAGGTGACAAACACTGGCAGGTAAATAACACGTGGTATACCCGAGTCACTGACATCATGACACCCACAACACAAAATCTGTATGATGCCGAACATGGTGCAATGGTGTGGTTGCTTTTAGGTAAACTTGAACAAGTTGTCTCTTTTGCCTTGGGGGTTTAAAATATAAAGAGAGCAATTACATAAATAATATTATCTCTCATAATAAACAACTTTAAATATTAAGGAATACATGTGCAACACAATGGTAAAAGTCAGTTCATGTATTGCGTAGTTTAAGTAAATAGAATTGGCACCATTGGACAGCAACCAACATATATATATATATTTTTATCTTATCAGTTTTTACAAACAACCGATTAAGCAAAGGGAAAATAGATGATACATGATTTAGATAGGAGCATCTGCTAAAGGTTAAACAAGCACGTAACCCATCAGTCAATGCCTGAAAGTTATCAGCCAAATGCTGAGTAGACCAAATAACCAAACCAAACAACTAAAATTATGGTGGACAAGGCAGATGGTGGGAGTGAGAGAACCAACAAATATTAAACTATCTAAATATTAGGCTGATCACAGGAATAAAGTTGACAGAGCTAACCACTTGTTCATATCTAAACAGTCCCTTTGCATTGCAAAATTCACTCACGATGGTGGTTAGATGACTATTGTTCTTGCAGCCTCTATGTATTTTGAAATTGATAATCCATTCCTTACTGAGAGTACAGCCTTTGTCGGTTAGTGCAGCCTTTGTTGGGAGTTGCACCATTTTGAAAAAAGCAATTTCACTTGAATTCTTCCATTTAGAAAAAGTATATATTTTAGGACTCTTTCCAACATACAGCCTGATTCATGGAATTATTTGCGCGTAAAACGCACATTTGTGCGCCTTTCTGCCCGAAGAATGGTAAATGGGAAGAATGGCGCTCAAATGTGCGTTTTACGTGCAAATAATTCCATGAATCAGGGTGTTAGTGTTTGCTAGGTTAGGAAATGCCATCAGACTGCCTGATTGCATGCATTTACAGCAAGAGAAAATTGCCTCCAAAAATAGTGAATGATCTGAAGGTATTATTTTGGTTAGCTTTTAGATAATCACCTTTTTGTCAATGTATCTTAAGCAGACTGTTTTTGGGGGGTCCATATGAATACCTCACCTGAAAAATGTTGTTTGTCAGGGAGGAGTTTTCTTTTTCCTGACCCCTAAAATACTTGGATAGCAGTCTGGTTCTTGGTTTCTTCAGAATAAGTCGTGTTGGGCAACTGAAGCCCGGGCACCAATACCAAAAATCTTTGCAACCAAGATGGAGCCGGTAAAAAACTAAGACACATGTGGATTACATATATTTTCAAAAAGCAACCATAAGAAAAATGGACATTGCTTTGGACCAATAAGGTCATTTAATAGGAGACATACTATGAATAATTCCGAAGAAATCTGAACCTTAAAAGACTATAAACCAAGTACCAGACTGCTCTCCAATTAGTTAAATGAGAGCAGTTTTGAACATTTCTATTCATGTTTAAAACTAGCAAATAATGTACTATATTCAATTTGCCTCGAAAAAGCCCAGCCGGCGAAACCTATGGCGATAGAGTTGGCATGTTTGACACAATTGTCAGGACATGAGGTACATTATACATAATTGCCAGGATATCAAGTCACCTTTTTACTAACACACCAGAATTTCTATGTCACTAAGAAACATATATTTAATGTGTCAATACAAAAAGGTTGAATAGCAAATATTGTGAATTTGTGTTTTCTTTATGTTTGTGAGATACTCATAACAATGGATTCTGTTTTCATACTTTGCAGTAAGGCCATTGGTTGTGGGCATTCCCTTAGTTGAGCCACTCTCTAAATAAGCTCCCCCAAAAATATCTTTTAGGATTTATATGAATTAGTGGCGCTACCTGGCACAATCTGTCAACCACCCTGTACTTTGATCAAGTTCTGATGGAATTAACTTTTTTCACATTTTCTATATTAGGTATTTACTAGGATGTACAGCTGGTTTGTTTAGTGGCATTCTAAATGTCACTTCATCTATTGAATCACACATGCTTGATTGTAGTTGCACACATTTTTTCTATGTTTGTACATGGTTGTTTTTATGCCACCCACTTTTAGGCTAAGTGATGTGGTTTCCTTCAAGTTTGAATATCTAATCAGCTTTAAATGCTCAGTTATTTTTTACAGCGCATTCATGATTTAATACCCCCATATTTATTTATGAAGATGCATATGGTCATTGCACAGGGATTAACTGTTTGTCTCTTTTAAATGTTTTTCCTCTGCTCGCTGATTTTTCATTATTGGACTTCAACTTTGATTTGTATTTGTCTTGTTTGCTAGATATCATCATTTCTTTTCCTGATTTGACTAAGGGAATGCACCAACTCCCCCCAATTGAAACTCTAATTTGATTTGATAGATGATTAAACCATATGGCTGGGTGTACAATTTAGTTTGTGTTTATAAAGTTACATGTTCAATGCCACCTTTCTCAGGACTCAGTTACTACATATGTTCTATATGCACTCCCTCTTGGCTTTAGTTATGTTGTTCTGGTGTTTTTCATTTTTTACATTGTTTGCCTAGCCATTGCTTCTATCGTTTGATATGTTTGCTCTTTCAAGATGGTGGGGGGATGTTTGTGATATTATCTTTGATGTCCCGGGTGTTAGTCTCAGCATTGAACGGAGGTGGTGCAAATTATGGTTGCTTAGCTTACTGTAACTGGCAAATTTCAAGGGTATTTCAGTTTTACTTGTAACCATAGCATCACTTTAACAAAGTTTTTTCATTGAATTTCCTGGGTTTTTGTTACTGCAACTTAAATATAACATCCCTTTAACAAAGTTTTTTCAGCAAATCTCATGGCTTTGTGTTACTGCAACTTAATCATAACGTCCCTTAAAGTTTTTTTCAGTGAATTTCATGGGTTTTTATAAGTGAAAATGTTTCATTATGTTATATCACTGTGTATAAGTTCTTAATAATTACTCTTTTTACATATATGAAAGAACTGTAATGTGTGTCGTTATCAGCAGCACATGCTGGGGATGCAAGTCATGGTTGAGTTGTCTTGGACATGAGGCTGGACCATCACCCCAGTTACCCATTGCACCTAACCTGCATCCTACCTCAGTGTTCACTATGACCAATGGCCAGTGCTCATGGCTTGCAGCCATGGCCAGTTCCCACAATACATGGGGCATGGGCTTCGGTTATATCACTATTTTTTGTACTTACCTTCGACCCTTTAGAAAAAGTAAAACACAGCACAAATTTGCAAAGGCATGCTTTCAGATCCTTGTAGATGCTCCTCACGCACATTTGCTGCAATCCCTTCCAACACTTCGGGCTGCTGCCGCAAGCAGACATTTTTTTCTCATTCAAACCTAAGGCTTCGGCCATGCTGCATGCCCCAATAAGCAAATCAGAGTACACATTGGTCCTTGCTCAGGGCCAGACCCCATTGCCTTGGCACCAAAGTTGTATCACAATTTGTTGTACTTACATTTTGACGCTTTATAAAAAATAAAACAGGACAGATTTGCAAACCCATGCTTTGAGTTCCTTGCTGATGCTCCTCGCGAATGTTTGCTGCAATCCTGTGCAGCACTTCGGGCTGTAGGCATGAGCAGAATTTCTTTTCCCATTCAAACCTATACCGATTTTGAATGAATGTTACCAAATAGCCGGTCCCTGGTGGCCATGCCCACCTTACCCCTATCGCCGGTCCCTTGTGCTAATGGCCAGTAGCCAGATTGTCTGGTCACTGCTCATGGCCACAGGCTTTAACTCAGTCGTGAAAGGTAAATCACTATTTGTTATACCTACATCATGACATTTTCCAAAAATTAAAACAGACATTTGCAAAACCATGCTTTCAGGTGCTTGCCAATGCCCCTTGAACAAGTTTGCTGCAAATCTGTCCATATTTTATTTTTCGAAAAGTGTCAAAATATACATACATAACATAGTCATATAACTTAGCCCCGACTTGACAAAATCCATTCAAGGTTTGGTCTATAATCTTTCTGCAAACTTGTGTGCACATTCGTCAAATGTCAACAAAGTTCTAAGCAATCTAAAAATGTTGAGACTCACCCTCTAAAGTAGACCCCTCTTGACAAAATCCCATCAAACTTTGCAAATCCATTCAATTCTGGGTCAATCTTATTGCAAATTTTGTTGCAGATTCGTCAAATGGCACCAAATTTATAAGCCTTTCAAATATTTTGGGACATCCCCTCTATTTTTGCTCCCTCTTAACGAAACAGCACCAAACTGCAGACACATAAAAGGTCTAGAATGATATTGCAAGATTTCAAGCAATTTCATTGAGTGGCGCCTAAGTTATAAGCCATCCAAAAACTGCTTTTCACCAACCCTGTAATTCAAAAATAGTCATGATGTCCCCAAACATCTGAGATGTTTGTGAACATCACAGGACTGTGCCCGAACATCTGGACTCTGCACAGGTTCCGGGGATGAAAAAACACCAATTGTTTTGCTTCTTATGGCCATAAGCCATCCCATCCACATCGCCTCTCTCCTCCCCACAGATTGTTTCATTTGTTTGAGAAGTGTAATGTGTTTTTTAAATATATTCTTACCGCAATGTTTGCGGACAATGGGCGCTGTCCAAGAATATAAAATGGCGTGCTTTCCAAAAATATGACGCACCTCTCGCTTTTCACTCTCCATAGAGCATGCACGTCTGATATCTGTGGACATCATGCAGCCCTCTTGACCAATCGGACGCCCATCCAAACAGAGAAGTGAGTCCGCTGACCGAATCCAGATATCACTCATTTTTGTAACCTACTTTTTGGCCGTTTTAAAAAATATATACTGAACGGATTTACACCAAATTTACAAAAGCATGCTTTCGGGACCAACCCTTCAATCCGGCCGCAAATTTGGTGAAAGTCTGTCCAGCGGTTTGGGCTGTAGGCATGAGAAAATTCTATTTTCCATTGCACCTATGGGAAAAAACACACATTTTGGGACCCCCTCTATACCATTGCCACCCCTGCGCAAAACCTCACCAAACTTTGCAGGATCAATCTGACGGGGCAATATACCTTTTGTTGCAAAGTTGCTTGAGGATTTGTCGAGGGGGTTAAAGTTACAAGCCACCCAAAAAGTGCTCTTTCTATGGGTTGAGCAACTTAACCATAACTACAGGGCCGCTGCCGCACCCCCTATAATATATAAGAAAAGCCTTAGTGGTGGCACAGCCTGGATAGGGCTGTCTCAAGGTCCTTCAGTGCTTCAGTTCTTTCTCTTCCTCTGCTGTAGGATGTTTCTATGGCAGGGAGGGCAGCAGTGTCTGGTGGCCCCAAAGTCCTTATTGACCGGGCTTCTTATGCCAAGTGCAGCTCAGCTATCCAAAGTAGCGTGCAAAGGGAGCTGACTGAGGATGCTAGGAGCAGGTCGGCATTGATTGCAGCATAAAGGGCCCCAAACAAATGCTTCACTCAGGCCGCACATGCCAGGTACTGCCCGGGGAGTCCGAGGCCCACCTTAATGGGTACAAAGGAGTGTCAGAGCCCCTCTACTCAAAACGTACATGGGTCAAATACCGTGTTCTATGGAATTTCTTCCACTCAGGAGGGTCTACAACCATTAAGACTGAGTGGGCACCTTCCCAAAGAACAGGTTATATAGCCGTGTTCGCTCTCGGTAGAGGGGCTCTCAGACATTGCTGTGCATATTTAGGAACTTTGAGTTTCAATCTAAGTTACCCAGGGTAATGCTGACATGGAGCACTTGCTCACTGTGTTTAGAGAGGCAGAAGTTCACCTCACTGATAATGCCCGGCTAGGCCGGAACACGTGTCTGGGATTGCTGTTTGTACTCTTGTTCAGAGGAGCATTACCTAGCAATGGCGGCTATCTTTTGACATTGAGCGTGCACTAAATCAGCTCGCTAGCAATTCAGTTCAAGTATATAGACGCATCCGCGCAGACACAGCGGTAAGCGATTGTCAATTTCCATTCCGGCTGCACAATCCCCACAGGTAAGACTTGATACACAGTCCCTTGGACCACCGATTGATAGCGGCAGACAACATACATTGCTGCATTTTATGGATAGAGTTAGGTATTGCCCACGCATCTCTATACACTTTTGCCTTTTTTCAAAAACTAGATGGACATTTCTTACAACAGATATAGTTGGCTTATGCTAATATATTTAGTTTCACCTTTGTTTTACTTTTAAAATGTATATGGACATTGGATAACCTCCAACTACATTGGACTTCATATCTACAGTGCACCTCTAATTTGCAAACATGAATTAATTCGAATCTGACAGATCCTTCCGCAACTGCAAAGCGATAGAGGTATGCTTACAGTAGATATATGACCATTTTTGAAGTGACATACAGTCTGCAGACTATATATATATATATATATATTCTAAATGGCTGATAGAAATAGATCATTTCTATTTTTCATTTTAGCAATTGATCCTCTAAAAGGGTCTCTAGCAGCTGCCTGTGATTTGGGAAGACAATCCCTAACATAAGGTATTTTCACCTAATCTCTTGTGACCCAACTATGGCAGTTTTGCCAACCTGGCGTGCATCCAATGCAGAATTAATACTAACGAATAAGGTTTTTTTTCTTTTCTCTCCCTCCATTATCTTGTCCTTATTATTTGTACAACATTGGGCCTCATTACAGGTCAGGCGGTCCGGAATTAACAGTGGCGGTAAACCCGCCGCCACTGTTAATTCCGGACCGCCCCATCCAGAGTCCTGCAGGCGGGAGGTGATCTTCCAGCCAGGTCTGACCTGGCGGTTTTAACACCGCCCGCCTGCAGGCGGACGTGGAAACACCAGCACCATCACGAGATGGTGCCGGTGTTTCCACTTCCCCATTCGAAGGGAGTCCTATCGGACTCCCTGGGAATGGGGATTTACACCATTCCGCCTCTGGGATTCCCAGGACACCGGGGCTGTCATGCCCTGGTATTTCCGGGAGTCACAGAGGCGGAATGGTAATACGAGTCCGGCGGTACCCAGGCGGTTTTACCGCCACGGTCACCGCCGGACTCGTAATAAGGCCCATTGTCTCTAATGAGCATTGTGTTCAAATTTCTTGTGGAACATATTGATGATTCATTGACATTTGTATTTGAATTTAATTTTTCACTTTGCAATGTATGAAACACTGATTAACATCTATGAATGCTTTTGGGAATTTAACCGCCGGTTTGTTGCACCCCGATTGGTTCCTGGGTTAATGTATTTATAATATGGATGTAACATAATTGGTTTGCACATTTAATTTTATTTAATGATCAGCCAGCCTCGGATGAAGAGCACGTTTGCTCGAAACACGTGTCAGCCTGAACTATCACAGAATAAAATTTTATACAATTTGTCATCTTATATTTGAAACCTTTGGCGCAGTCTCACTGGATTTGTCATTTTCGTATGTTGTCAATAATTCTCAGTACTATCTTAAAGTGTTGCATCAAATTAACACTCGTCTCACGCTAGAACTGTAAGACGTTAGTTAGAGCTATAATAATGCCCCGGCTGGACTACTGCAATGCCCTATATTGCTGAGCTAGCAAGAAAAGTGTGTGCAAGCTACAGGTCATCCAAAACGACGCCATACGGATAGTCTGTTACATCTCTAGAAAAGAACATGTTACTAACTTCCGGAAAGAGCTTCACTGGTTGCCAGTGGATAAGAGGATCCAATTTTAGATCTTGCCACTAACTCACAAATGCCTGTATGGTAATATCCCGGACTACATGAAGCAATCACCAACGCAACACAACACAACCTTAGCAGGACCTTGCGATCCTGTTCTACTCAGCGCCTCACTGTTCCTGGCGCCAGGCGCACGAGAGCAAAGGGCAGATCCGAGAGCTGCTACAGCATGGAACTCTCTTCCAGTGAGCCTGCGCATGGAAGAAAAACATACTGTTTTTAGGAAAAATCTGAAAACCTTATTGTTCGAAGAAATTCCCATTAGGACTCTCCTCTCCTGTCCTCTTCCTGCTGAATGTCCAAGTGTACATGTGCGCCCTCATGCCACCGGGCTATGGCGCGTTATAAACAAGTAATAAATAAATGACACACAGACCACCCGAATCAAAAAGAGGATCTGTGTGTTGCAAGAGGGCCAACCTGTGAGCAAAGATGCTGCAAAGCTCAGCCATCACTTTATATCTATTTTCAGCCAAAGGCACTGGCTACGGTATCCAAGGATATAATCGCTGGGAAAAACCATCAAGGGTGGCTAGATATTTTTTTAATGCACTTTCCACCACGTTTCCAAAAAATTCTAGGACTGAAGTTTGTTTATATAATTGCACCAGTCCTAAAATATGTTCAGAAGGATGTTTAGTGCCTTTAAAAGAAATATCGAGTCATCCTCAATGTTTTTTCCAGCGATTATATCACATATAACCCTGGCTACTAGCTTTCACAGTGGCTGGTGGAGGTTACCGATATCAGCAGAGCCTTTTTCCCTCCACCAAATTGGGTGATGGGAGAGAATTCCAGGGTAGGTATTTAAAGGCCCTTTCATTTGGGATGCATTTATGGAAAGGTCCACACCGTGGAGGCCCAGAGAAGCAGGTGGGGTCTGCACGGGCCCTGGTCTTCCTTATACCCCACCTGGTTTGACCAGGCACAGAGGACCAGTCGGCGTGCATATCCGAGTGCACCCCAGTCGGGATCATGAATGTGCTCAGATACAGCAGGGACAGGGCTCACTCAGTGCAACTAGACACAATTTGCTTCTGGCACAAAGGCCTACCATAATTTGGACACTCGGTGTACAAAAATGCAGATGGGGAAACATCACTGATTTCCAACCCTGTAAGTGCAATGTGCACATGCATGTTTAAAACAGTGTCATGTTCCCCACAGGTCCCTTCAGCCGGCAATCAAGGGCAGGCATCAATTCATTACAGGACAACATTAGCATTCAGAATTCGTTTTAGTAGGCAATTAAGATATGTTTAATGATCAGGCAACCCTCATTCCAGACTGAGGAACACTGCAGCTCTGTGTTAGATTCGGGATTATTAGCTGATTAAGCATTGTGCACAGTGAACGAGTCGACAGGCCATTCTGATTTGGTGCGCAGGCAGCCGTGCCCACACAGCAGCAAGAGGTAGCACAGAATGACGTCTCATCTAGGCACCAGCTAACAAACGGGCCTTATTCGAGGGCTGCGGCATGTTTCTCGCAGAACCGGTGGGAGTGGGAAGTCGGCACACAAGGGCCGTTCTATAGAAACCGGCACAAGACACATATTGCTCCTTGAGACGAGTTCCGCCTTCAAAATGGGATTCACGAAGCATTTCCTGAGGGCATGAACCACGCTGCTAGGAGACATCAGCGCCATCGGCTAGAACAGGGCGAGAGCGGCGCAGAAAGTGCGTGCATATGCAATGCTCTACGTTTGGCAAACACAATGGTTGCAGCTAGCAATAAGCTCATTTTACAGTTGGGTGGACATTGGGAAACAGCGAGCAACCCCAATAGAACCACGGGGTGGTGGGGGAGACGAGGTGCATGTATTAAGCACTCCAAAGGCAATCAACGGCCTTGAAATCATCATAGATAATTGGGCTCATTTTAGTCACCAAACACTTATGAGGGCAAGTAAATCTGATTAAAAAAGAATTGATACATTGTGACAAATAGTGAATAGTCTAGACTCTGGTAAATTGTATGAGTGTTCTAAAAAGAAATGCTTTCACCATGGTCCATCTCTGCTGCGTGCCTACCCCAGCACAAACCTTAAAATATTTACAATGTGGTATATTATTTATTTATTATTTGTTTATTTGTATTGGTTATCTTAACCTTTACAATAAAAAGGAAATACAAAAATAAAAGAAAGGAAAATTGAAATACAAAGTAGTGTGAAAGAATAGGACATCATTCACAAAAAAACAATTAAGATCCAGTTCTCAACAAATAAGAAATAATTCTCATGTGTCAAACCAAAATTACAGTACATGTCAATTGATAAAATAGTAAGACACATAATATTATTACAAATTATTACCACTGCTCACAATGTGGTACATTCTCGTCTTAGGAGCCAAGAAGAGATGGGGTTTGAACATCCCAAAAATGAAACCAAAAAAGAGAATGAAAGGACAAATAGCGAAACAGGAAATCAATCCTGCAGAGGGACAACGGGGCAAGAGCCACCGGGACCTTGATGCAAGATGAGTACAGCAGGTGGATACTGTTCCCAAATCACGTATCATTAGATGAATACACTGGAAGTTGTCTTCCTTTGACAATGCACTAATTTCTTTAGCAATAACCCCCAGGGTGGAAGGATTTAGCACTAAAGCCCAGAATCATCAGTGCTAATAGTTTTTCGTTTTTTTAAAAAGTTGAGAATCGGCAAGGTGACTGTTTCTCAAGTTACAAAAATCTACTAAACAAATTGGCTGCAATGGAAGAAGGGAAAACGGAAATACCCTGAGTCCATTCTCTCTTTCCATTGTGGCCATTCCCACGACGTGGAAGAGGTGAGCCAGCAACCGAAGAGAAACTTCATTGTGGGAGCTAAGTGTGTGGGGTGGGAGGGGTGATTGGGTGTTGGGGGAGGACAAGAGGTGGGAGGTGACTGATGGCTGGAGCCCCGGAAGGGAAGATGGCATCCTGTTGATGTTCTATATGACGTGTTGATGGCCACTTTTCAGGCTCCCCAATTGGCCTGATGCTAATTGACAATGCATACATTAGTTGAAACAATCATGCACACCCGGGGAATGGAGTTAAGCCAATCAGGAGGCTGGAACAATGTGCAAGAACATACATTTGTCACCCGTTGTTCCAGCCACCCAAAGCCCTTCCCTTATTTTTCGTTCTCCAGAATGCGAGGAGGCAACAGGGAGGCTCTTCCTGTTGCCTCCCCAACCCACATAACACACCCAACCCCTGCCCCACCCCATCCCCCCTCCCCGCTTATCTGCTGAACTGGAGCTTTATGCTCCGGTCCCAGTGCTCCTCCCACTCGCGGCTGCCGTAGAAATGGAAAAGATGGGCATCTTGGTTTTCTTTTTTTACTTTTCCTTGAGAGATTGGCGTCTGCTGCACAGCCAATCTCCAAGGGGAAAAAAAACAAACATTTGCACCCCCAGATAAACCCTGGGGTGCAAATGGCTTTCACCCCCACTCTAGATGATGGACATGGCATTGAACAGCCCTTAAACCTCGCTCAGTTCCTCTCTTCACTCAGGCCTTTCTAGGCTCAGGCTGACAAGCCATTAAAAGCCATGTCCACCCCCCACAGCAGGGATGGAAAACAGTGAACAATGAGAACTCAACCAAAGAATTTTCAGCCCCAATATTACATCAGCAGTTAATGCCCAGAACCCTTTATTCCTCCATGAAATGATCACTATATCTTTATCCCCAAAGAGTGAAGACTGCAAATTAGTCAAAAACATTTTGCAGTCTGCATGCATTGAATATATTTATGAGAACATGTCACTATGCATGAAAGCTGTAAACTAAGAAAAAAATACGCAACCTGGAAATAGCTAAAATATACATACTTCTGACATATTTTATGGGGGAGGAAATGAAATCCCATCTCCCAATGACTTGATCAACTAAACTGGTGCACTCCGGCCAAGTCTCAGTAAACTGTACACGCCACCCTTCCAGCAAGATCAAACAATCATCTGCTAACATAACCCCCTACCAAACAGGGACACCGTTTTCCTTCATTGTTCACAATTTATTGAACCGCCTGTTCACTAAAACCTGAATACAGTTACCATCAACAATTTAGGACTCTTATGTCATTTCTAACAATCAGCTAGGTGCCTCATTACAGAAACTTTGCACCGGTTCAAGTGCAATTTTGCATGTTATTAGGGAAGAATTACCCTACAAATCACCCTAGTGCAAAATATGTATTCTTTCAAGGAATTTCTGCACCACAGCAATGTCTGCCCTAGAATAAATTGAAGTGCTGTGAAGTGTCCTATTGTGCTCAGAACATTTACGAAGGTCGGACGTGTGCTGCTTTACTCTCCAGAAAGAAGCTGAATTACTGGAAGTGACGGGGCAGCCCACCAAAAATAACCATACTGATTCCTAGAGTAAATTCAAGGGTCTTTATTAAAGACCTTTGATGGTCAGAATGGTTGATTTGCAAAGGTTCTTTTTGATCTAATGGGGCTGGGGATTTTGCCGTTAGGGCCGGCTCTTTCCTCTGCCAGCTTCCCAAGGCTTAGTTATCACCTCCCTAGCACATACGTCGATATCGGGGTGGTTAATAACTATCAGATCGGTAACATCTATCTGTCTTTCTCCTTCTCTAAACCATAGGTGTTTGTCCTGAGACGATGGTTACCTGATTCCCTAGGGAACTTCTAACTTTAACTCTCCTGCCATCGTTTAGAACTGAGGAAATAGGGAACAGTGCCTTCTTTCACCCAGCATCATGCTCACAACCTTTTCACCCTCTCGTACCTGACCCTTCGCTATATTTATCTCTTAAGCTGTTCTCCTTCACCATGTTACTGCAGTCTCTCACTCCTCCTTTCTACCTCCACCCTTCGATCATCATTCCTTTACCACTCCTATTCTTGCTACAGCTTTGATCTCCAAATATCCTCCATCCTCTTATTCCTTTCCCGCCTTCCTCCCTCTCTACTCCACGCCTCTTACTGATTCTCTAGTTAAACTTCCACCTACACCAATATCTACTCCTAATCTCACACTCGCTGTCATTCTTCCCGCTGTAACTCTACTACTGTTCGTATTCCACTATTACCACCGTCTTCCTCTAACTGGACCTCCAGGGACATTTTGCCGAGTTCACCTATCTCACTAGTCCCTGGTCAGACCCCCCAGGGACAAGGTGTCATGCATCCCTCTCCTACCACTCATCTACTTCAGTCGCTACTTGCACTGCCTACTTTACTTACTTCCAGTTACTACCACCACCTCAATCTTCCTCTACTCCTACTCTACTACACACACACTCCCCTTTTGCACAAACACTCCACAGACCTCCTCTTTGACAATAGCTTCTGCAGTCTAGTCGCTCTCGCCTCCTCTGGCCTTTTGGAAGTCTTCCTCTGCCGCCAGTCCTCTCCCAACTGTAGCCTACACCAAACAACCCCCAAGCTCACTCTTATATATCCCCTCAGCCTTTGTGGATTGGTCACTTACATTACCAATGGCTTTCCTTGCTTTCAAGGGGTGTGACAGGCGGGGGCTTGGCAGGTTACATACGGGCTTTAAGCCCTGCCCCTTTTCTACACAGCTTTGCTGTATTAGGGAGTTTCTCTTGGTGAGCTGGCTCTTCTCCTTTACTGGTCTGGTTTCTCTTGCAAGGATTTTGTGCAGTGTGATGCCCGTCCTGCCTTGGTACTGTCCTGGCAGGCAAGAAGATGGGAGGAGGCCTGTTCACACATTCTCTGGCACCCAGGGTTTATGGAGTCAGGCTCCCTCCCACCCCTGACAGAGCTGGATCAACAACTCTGTCACATGGAGCTTACCTCTAAGGATTTTGGACAACAAACCTGCAAAGCCGTGAAAATATTGCCCATGAGTGAGTCTGTGCATTCTGGATAAGTGGACGCATAGCCCACCGACTATAAACGGACCGCATGAATGGCACACCACATCCCAAGACAGATAAAACGGTCTCTGCAACAGAAGCACAGTCAAAGATAACACGTTTTTTCACTGCCGCACATTCCAATATGGAAGGAGGAAATGTTGCGCTAAATTTACAATTTCCCTGCAACAATGAAACAACCTCGGAGAGGCGCATTGGCAGGGTCGCCTTCAATAGACAATTTTCACTCATTACTTAATCTTTGCCTGGGGCTGCAGAAAACTTTTGGGCCCCCAAGGCCTGCAAATTAATTAATCTGGGTGTTATTATAATGTCAGCCAACGCAGACCTAGAGAAACCGGTATCTACGTCAAGCTTCTCTGATAGGGACAGTGAGGAAGACACCACCGCATAGTCTATTGACAAATCTCTGGAGGAGGAGGTGTTCCTTTCTCCCACGTTTAATGCTGTAGCCTCCACAGCGGATGCTCTGTTCACACTCTGTTCAAATATGGGCAAAGAACAGCATGATCTTAACAGAATGCTGGCCAGCTTGTTGGATGCCATTCTTGACAGCTATCCTGAGGGAAATGGGTTGCAGCTGGTGGCCCAAGAAGATTACGGTGAACATGACCGACCAATCACTGAGGCAGAGCCTCAAAGTAACTTATATTCCCAGTGCTCTGTTGTTGGCACCACTGTCCAACCTCTGAACAACAATGTACCACAGATACAATTGGTGGATTTGAATGGTGAGGCAGAAACTGAAATAGTATCCACCAATTCAGAGGAAGAGATTGTTGTCATCTCTGATCCAACTTAGCATTATCAAACTGTTCATAAAAGGAAATGTAAAAGGCGCCTGCAGCTCAAAATTAACCATACTCAGGCTGTGTGTAAGGTAATAACCCCATTGGGTAAAATCAAAGCTAATATTCCCTGCACATGTCAAAATAAGGATCACCCTCCTGGTGGTAAAATAAAGGTTACCAGTAGTTCAGGGGGATGGAACGATCCACCAGGCATATTTGCTGGGCCCGATGGATAAATGACTTTCCCAGGTCCAGAACCTGTGTCAATGTCAGCTCAAGGTACGAGAGTCCTGCCAATACCCTTAGGGCATTCAATACTCAAAATGAGCCTCAAAGTGATTGCCTCACAAGAAATAGTACAATGCCACCTGTACAACCTCCTCAGGTACCTACATTATGGTCATAATGTTAGATCTCAGGCAGTCCCCGCATTAAATAGCAATATATTCCGGGATAGGCCCCATTTCTAATAAACAAGGCCCGATTGGAAGGATGCCTCAAAGGCTGATGGAGGACACTCTGCCACTGAGAAAATGGGCAAAGTTAGAAGACACAAACCCTATGGCGGAGAGTTTGTTCTTGGACCAGCCCTTTTTATTGGAACTATGGAGCAACATTCCTCGATTGGCAAGAATTGGCTCACAGGATTTAGTTAATGTGGAACTGCCTGACCTGGACAGCCCAACAAATTGGGTATTAGCTGAGTTTCTCTCTCCTGTTGTGGTCGCCCTCTTGAGTTTGATTACCATAGAATTGAAGGCACTGGGCTACAAACTGACCATATGCCGAAAGCAAACAATTAGCATACCGGCCACCCAGTTTTCTTTCCCCTTGTCTACTCATCCAACTAAGATAACGATGTCGAGTGATCAGACCACGAAAAGATGTAGCCTACTTGCTTCTCTTGTTAGACCTGTGGAAGCAAGTAGGGGCCTGAGAGAAGTAGACAGTGGATTCCTGATATGCTAGATTCCAACATTAATTAGTACCCAGCGAGGGAGAATCAGAATGGAAGAACCATTCTGATTGGCCCTTGCCGGGGCATTACCCTGCCGGAAATCCCTCGAATTCCACTGCTTTGTCCCCGGCGGGGGGCGTGGCAGCCTCTCAGTCAATGAGGAGGCTCGAAGCCGGGCCATCCCTGCTCCGAGCCTCCACACGGCTGGAGCCTTCCATCGTCCCCCGCCGGGGACCCAGGTAATTTTCTTTTCTTCCTCCCTCCATTACACCCTCCCAACCCCTTACCTTCACTTTTTTTTTTCAGGAGTGGACGATGGCCGCAATGGAAAGGCAAAACTGACTCAGTTTTCCCTTTCCCGGTGGCCATTTTCTTGGGGGTTTTTTTGTCTGTCCCGAAAAGCTTTTAGTGCCCCGGTCACACAGATCTTGCTGGGCGGGTTACTAATAGCTATATGTCCCTCGTGGCAGGGGCATTACCGACTCTGGTAACTATGGGTTAACTCGGGGCATGTTGCTTAATTGTCGTATTGAACGTATTGACAGTATTGAATGGCTGTTAGAATAAACAAGGTCACTACTATTTCTTAGTTCACCCTCAGGGCTTCTCATTCTCTTTTAGCACTTCTAGGGTTGTGTTCTTATTGCAAGAAACTGGGGTGACCAAGTATTTTAGTATAGATGGGTTTACTATATTTTGACGCACAGCAACGCAAAACGAAAGGTCGCCCAATGGGAAGGCTTGCTATTGGAGCCAGGGCCCAGTTTAACCTGAAGTTGTTTATAGCGGGGCCTCTTTCTTCTCTGTATTATGTGTAACTTTTGAGGACCCTACTTCCCCTGATCGTCAAACTTTGAATGTATATGTCCCAGCACGTGGACTTGCCACTAAAGGTATACACAAGATTATTGAAAGAACATTACTCTGTTGGTATGAGCTTCATCCGGGGGATCGTGATTACAATGTTCAGCATTACTCCCTTAATTCTTTGATTCATTCAGGTAAAGGATAGTATGATGAATTGTATTATGTCAGCTAATCAGAGAGATCAAGGCAAGGCAGATTACCATGGTCCTATAGCGAAGCTGAACTTTATTATGTTGAATTTTTACGCAGTGTCTTCAGTTAACCTGATCCTCTTAGTTTTCTGTTGGTGTCATTGAACACTCTTGAATTGGGGGAACCTGGTTTAGAGTCCTCCATTGATTCTTCTGCTATGACATAGCCAGGTTCTCCATTATTTTCTGCTAAGCCATGGTTGCTCGGGCAGAACTTCCACTAGTATAGTCCCCCCCACCCCTTCAGCCCCACTGCATTGGGCTCGACAGCATTTTTATTTTCGAATAATTTTTACATGTAAGGAGAATCCACTGGAACTATGAAGCACAGTACCGTTGGTATTTTCGACTACGCAAATAAAACAAAATATTTTTCAATGGCTAGGACGAAGAAAAATTAAGTAATTGCATAGTTCATTTCAGTTTTACCCTTCATGGAAGAGTTGCATGAGGCTAAATAGACACAAGAAACAAACATTTGGTGTAGGAATTATAATCCTACAGATTAAACCAGATAAATCATGTACAAGAAGCAGCATAAAAACGAAAGACTGTACACGCTTAATCGTATCACTTTAGCTGGAAACAGCAAAAAAGACCCATTTACAATTATATGAACTATGGGGACTCCAGTGCTTTAAAAAAATGCATCCACCATAACAGGAGCTCTGTTATAACATTCCAAGAGTATTTTGAGAAAATAAATCTGTTTTGAGATTCATAATAGTGTGCTAATAAAGCCAGAAGACTATCACTGAAAGATACTTCAAATTTACTGTTAACCAACTTTGCTAGCTGTGACAAGTTCAGCAAATTGTACCAAGTCGAAATGTTCATTTGCAACCGGGAAATACAGATTGACCGATCAAAATATGTCTTTCCTGTGCGCGATTTTGACTCCCTGTACTACCTTAGCCTATCGTCAACTGTATTAGAGTGGAGGCCTAATGCAATAGATGGGAACAGAATGTGGAGTTTCTTTCTACAGAGGGAATGAGGGTCATGAATTCAGACAAACTCCCCAGCCAACTTTTGCATTAGAACTCCACTCTAATAGAGTTCAGAATAGTTAGCCTAACGTAATAGATTTAACCGAAATGTGGAGTTTCTTGTCCGAATTCATGCCCTTCATTGCTTCTGTCCATTTGTGATTCCTATACCCGTATATAATAAAGACAAGGTCATCCTAGGGAGAAGCCACCCAGAACCTTTAGCTTATGCTGGTCATTACGTTAAGTTGGAACTTTTAGTTTGACTTAACCATTCAGTTAATTCCAACACCAGTGTATTATTATTCCCTCAAACTGCACAGGTTCCCTAATACACCACTTGAAATATAGGTTTTAGAGTCTGTTTGGTCAGTTGATTTCCATCTCATTTGACAAGCCCCTTTGATAGCTAACATTTAGGGCTATTTTACCTCACACAAACATGGATATCATCTTGGCCAAAAGACGTTATTGCCCCCATTTTTAAAAAATGTTCTTTCAGGCACATTACATCGATCAATGCCTTGTTTTGAAAATCCACAAAGTGCAGTATTGGTCCCTATGGAGAATGGATCCAGAAGAGCTGAGATTCAATATCTCCATGCTCTGAACAATATTCATGGATCTATTCATATTATGGGAGACACTGAAACGTATGGGGCATGAGAAAGGGCTCCTAAGCATTGCTATACACATCTGTTAATTTCCACATCAGTTATGGCACAGAAGGAGAGCAATCAGAGTCTTTTCGGACATCATGTGGGGTAAGGTAGGAATGCGATCTAGCCCCCGGTGTTCGCGATATATAAACGAACTAGATAATGATCACAAACATTATTGGAAGTGCCAGGAGTAGGGGAGAGGTGCTTCCTTGGCCAATATGTCGATTTCATATTGCTCAGCAGGCATACTCCAGCAGCTCAGATTATGGTCAAAACAATCAGTTTATACCTCTGTTAGCCAGCTAGCCCAACACTGTTTCAATTTGTTTGTAATATGTGGCCTTTGGCCTGTCCCGTTTCTCTATTCTCTAGTCTGTCTTTTTGTGAAGCGCTCCGATGCCTGCAGCACTATATAAATATATAAATAAATATGCCCACTCGTAAATTGTCCATCAATGTATCTAAATCAGCAAGAACGTGTTTGGGTGGACACAAACCTACAAAGGGAAACTTTCACTGAATGGTGTTAAACTTGTCCAGCTCAAACATTTAGCCATTGCAGATGGACGAAATGGTGCTCGCCAAAGTCTGCCATTAATGTATCGAAGGCCAAATCAGTGAGGTTCGGATCTGGGATATGTGGATAGGAGTCTTGATAGAAAAATGTAGTAAACTACATTTTAGAAGAATATGTTGTCAATGGTCTTGAATTAAACAACTATCGAGTTGATAGATCGAAAGACAGGACTGACGGACATTCAGGGTGAATTATCAGTACTGCAAAAATGATGGGCACCAATATGGTCTAAACTGGCCAGCACACTTCAATGAACAAGTGTAGACCTGCTGGACTCTGCTAGAGCTTTTAATGTACCTTGGTTAAAACCTGATTAAGACATTAGAATCGCTGTGCTGTGTGCAGCTATTTCAGAACAGGCATATTGTCAATTTAATGGACAAAAGTACACGTAATGACGCAGTATAATTAAGAGAAAAGTAGGATGATTGCCAAATTATTGAGTTCAGAAATTGATTATCTATTAAGTCAGTAGTAGTTAAAACCATCCATAGAGGATGTGAGCTCAGCCCAGGTGTGGGGAGTAATTATGAAGGCCTGTTTGGATTAGTTGGATCTCAAGGCTTTGTGTGCATGAGTGAAACTCTGGTGCAGCGGCAGCCTCTCCCCAGACTGCAATCGTATGTCGTTAAATCCACCAATTCATGAGATGAACAAGTTACTCTTACCTGGTAACGTTCTTTCGATGGGATGGTCCGACACCGTATTCCATATCTATGATAGATAATGTCCACAGCTGTGCCGCTTCGGAAAATGTTCGGCGTCTGCGTCTTGCGTCGATGACGTCGATGCGCCGTCCCAGAGGACCTCCTCCGACGGCCGACATCACCCGATGTGATAAGTAGGACACACGATGCCCGTAGCCTCAGTTGTAGCTTTTTCCCCAGAACGTGTGACACCAGTTTTCTGCCAGTCAGACACACAAGGCCTTGCGGAACGCAAGCTGCAATCGCATAAGAAATTCTGCAGCGGGGAAGGCAGGGAGGGAGCGATATGGAATACGTTGTCGGACCATGCCATCGAAAGAACGTTACCAGGTAAGAGAGTAACTTGTTCTTTGAGGGGATTGGGTCCTCAGACGTATTCCATATCTATGACAGACTCCCAAAGCAGTACCAAGCAAGGAGGTGGGAAAAGTATTTAGAACACAAATTTAGCATGCCCAATCAAATTGCGGAATAAAGGACTGCCTTGCCAAAGGCCAGATCCTGCCCTCGGATGGAATCGAGGGAGTAGTGACGTACAAAAGTAAGTACCGAAGCCCAGGTGGCTGCATCACAGATGTGACGAATAGGAACAGCCCTCTGTAGGGCAGCAGACGCAGCCACTCCCCTGGTAGAATGGGCCCGCAAGCCAGCCGGAGGGTCCTTACCCACCAAGCGGTAACACTCGGAGATAGCTAAAATAATCCAACGAGACAAAGTCTGTTTCGTCACAGCTTGTCCCAAACGCTTTACAGCGTAACCAATGAAAAGTTGACTGTCCACTCTGACCCGGGACATGCGCGAAATATAAAAGCTCAACGCACTCCTAGGATCAAGCCTATGTAGCCTCTCCTCTTCCTTACCAGGATGTGAAGGAGGATAGAACACCGGAAGAACCACCTTCTGGATCAAATGAAATTCCGAAACCACCTTCGGAAGAAAAGAAGGACGAACTCAATGGACAACCCTGTGAAACACAGTGAAGGGTGGCTTAACTGTACGTGCCTGTAACTCACTCACTCAGCGAGCGGAAGTAACCGCAACCAAAAACACAGTCTCAAAGGGCAAGAAAGCAAAAGCTCAAATGGAGCACCCATAAGAAACTTAAGAACAAGGTTCAAATCCGAACCGGGCATCAGAAAAGGTGACGGAGGAAACACATTAGTGAGCCCTTTTAAAAACTGAGAAATTAAAGTAATCTTAAAATAGGAACATTCTTCAGACAAGTGCTTAAATATGGACAGCGCCGCCAGGTAACCTTTAATGGTACCCACTTGCAAGCCCCTGTGGGCCAAGGAAAGCAAAAAAGACAGAACCATGGGAATGTCACACTCAAAAGGATCCACATTCTTAACTCTGCACCAGTCGCAGAACTTACGCCAACGGCAACGCTACAGAGACTTTGTTGCCGGCCACCTGGCTGAGAGCAACACCTCCAACACGTCTTCAGGGAGGTCCCAATCCTTATACCTCAACCTTTCAGAAGCCAAGCGTGAAGGTTGAGGGATCCGACCTCTGGATGGAGAACCTGACCCCCCCCCTCCCGTGAGAGCAGATCATCTCGGTAGGGAAGACGATGCGGAGGGCAGATGGACAAGTCGAGAAGGTACCGGGTACCACGTCCTCCGAGCCCACGCCGGAGCAATGAGGATCATCCGGGAACCGAACCTCCGTAACCTCTGCAGTACCTGCGGGATGACGGGGACTGGAGGAAACGCGTACAGCAGTGGGAACGACCACTCCACCATTCCCGCAAGCAAAACCTTTCGCACTTCCGGTTGACACTGGAGGTGAAGAGATCCACTTGAGGGGTCCCCCAAAGGGCGAAGATCTCCAGGAGAATCTCCTGAGCCAGCTCCCACTCGTGAGAGATTGTGCTCTGCCTGCTCAGAGCGTCCGCCATCTCTTTGTCGTCCCCGGCCAGATGAACAGCCGAGATCGAAGCTTCCTGCTGGATGGCCCAGAACTCGAGCTGCATCGCCTCCCTGCACAGAGGAAGTGACCATGCCCCCCCCCCTTTTTGTTGAAGTAGTGCATGGCCACCGTGTTGTCCGTTAGGATCAGGACAATCTTTCCTCGCACAGTCGGCAGTAAAGCCTTCAGGGCTAGCCTGACGGCCCTCAGCTCCAACGACCGCTTACTGTCAACTCGTTGGCATGAGCTCCCCATCCCGTAAGGGATGCGTCGGTCACGATCGTCGCCTCCGGCCAGCGATGCCAAAACGGGGCCCCCTTCATCAGATTGCCGTCGATGGCCCACCACAGAAGGTCCTGGCCGACCGAGGGCGGCACCTGAACAGGGTCCGACATCCTGCCGGAAGATTGCGACCACTGCATCTTGAGTGCCCACTGAAAAGATCTCATCCGCAGACGAGCCTCTGGCACCAGAAGAATGCAGGATGCCACGAGGCCGAGCAACCTCAAGACCTCGAACGCCGGGAGCGTCTGGGCAAGTTGAAACTTGTGCACCATCTGCTGAATGTGAAGAGCCCTCACCTGGGGAGGAAAACACAGCCCCAGTGATGTGTCGACCACTGCTCTGATGTACTGGAGCCGCTGTGTTGGCGTCAAATGGGACTTCTTTAAATTGAGGGAGAAGCCCAGCTTGTGAAGGGAGTGGCAGGTGATGGACAGATGATCCAGGACTTGCTCGGGAAACTTCCCCCTGATCAACCAATCGTCCAGGTAGAGGTAGACGTGAATCCCCCCCTTTCCTGAGATGCGCTACCACCACCACCATGAGCTTGGTGAAAACCCTCGGGGCGGAGGTCAATCCGAACGGCAGGACCCGAAACTGAAAGTGCGAGTCGACAACCCCGAACCTCAGGTACTTCTTGTGCTTGGGATGGATCGGCACATGGAAGTAAGCATCCTTGAGGTCGAGAGACACCAACCAGTCCTGAAGTTGAAGGGCCTGGAGGACTTGAGAGAGAGTAACCATCTTGAACTTGTCCTTCCTGAGGAGTTTGTTCAAACCGCGCAAGTCCATGATGGGTCTCAATCCCCTGTCTTTCTTCGAAATCAAAAAATAAGGGGAATACCATCCCTTGTTCCTCTCCGCTACAGGCACCAGTTCTATGGCGCCTTTCTCAGCAGGGCTTGAATTTCCTGCGCAAGGAGCGGATCCGTACTCTTCAAAGAGAGGTTGCCAGGTGGATTGTCGTGAGGCCTCTGCCGAAATGGAAGACAGTAGCCGTGGGTTATGATCTCCAGAACCCACACATCTGAAGTAATGGCACGCCACTCTACAAGATGCGCCAGCCTTCCCCCAACCGGCGAACCATGGGACCTGGCCTCATGACTGAGTGGTAGCGGCTGCGGTGTTGCCTGAGGGCAAAGAGGCAACTGTCCGAGCGGCCTTGGCACCTCGAGTACCCTGTTTTCCACCTCCGGCACTCTTATGGTGACCCCTTTGACTGACAGCTCCTCTCGCTTTACTGAAGGACGAGTAATAGCGAAAGGAACCACCCCTCCATTGTTGTCCCCTAGGACGAAAAGGCGGAGGTTGTCGAACTGCAGCGCCCAACGACTTTGCTGCAGCTTTGGAGGTCTGCAACCTCTCAAGGCTCTCGTCAGCCTTGCTGCCAAAAAGATGTTCACCGTCAAATAGCATGTTGAGGAGCCAGGACTGCACATCAGGAGCGAACCCCGACTTCCGCAACCACGCAAACCTGCGTATTATGGTCCTCGCCGCCATGGACCGGCTGACACAATCTGCCATGTCCAAACCCGACTGAACAGCCTCACACATGGCATCCTTGCCATCCTGAACCATAGCAAGGAAACCATCCCGTTTGTCCCCTTTGGGAATATGTTCAGCCGCTAATGCAACACAGTTCCACAGAGTGTGTGTGAAACGAGACAAGGCACATACGGAGTTGGCCGCCTGAAGCGCCATACCCCCTGAAGAAAACACTTTCTTCGCCCAGCCATCAAAACGTTTGTCGTCCCTATCTGGAGGGATGGTAGGATACGATGCCTGCTTTGCCGGGGCCGTAGCTGCCTGCACCACCAAACTCTCCGGAGTAGGGTGCCTGGACAAGTAGCAGGGGTCGCTACTGGCTGGACGGTATTTTCGCTACACAGACTTGCCCACTGCCGGGAGACTCTCCGGAGCAGTCAAGCCGCCGCCACCCTTCACTGCAGAGCCATATGAAATGGCAGTACCGGGTCAGTGGGGGTAACAAGATCAAGGATGTCAGTAAGATCATCCTGAACAAACTCCCCTGGGGGAGCCGACCATCCCAAGTACTCTGTGACCCGAAACATAAGGCGCCGGTACGAAGAATCAGCATGAGTGCCAGGCTCCGGCCTACAAAACTCCACCTCCGGAGAGGTGTCCAGTCCACTGGCATCATGCAGTGACTGCCTCAGGTCATCTAATTGGCTATGGCCCGAGAGAAGCTCATCAGGCACCGTAACCGGAACCAAGCCCTCATCACCCTCTGAAATGTACTCCAGGCAGTGAGAGGAAGACACCTGGGGACCAAAGCTATGCCTGACCTTAGCCAGAGCCTTTCTAGGGGCTACCCCCATGCCACGGGGCCCCTCCGACACCACCGCCTCGAAAGGCATTGAGGGCGCCGAACGAGTCGGCGTCGAGAGAATCGGCGTCAACGTCGAGCGAATCGGCGTCGACACAGGCCTCGAAGCCAGGGCTCCGAGTGTGTCCTTCCACGACCTAGGCGCTGACAGCGTCGACGACCCCCTCAAAAGCAGGCCTCGAGAGAGGTCGTCGATGACCTCGGCGCCACAGGCGTCGACGTCTTCCTCGAAGACGGCACAGGATCACATGGTCTCGAGTGTGTCGAGGACCGGGACCTGGAACGGGCATGGCGGGAACGGTTACCCTTGTCCGAGCGGGACCTCCCCCGCGAACCGTGCCGACCACCCGAGCCCCAAGGCATGCGAGCGGTGTCTCTCGACCGATCACGACCGACCCCACTCGGAGGCGCGGACGGACCGGTGCCCTGCGATTCAAGAATCGCCAACATCTTCTTCCCGAAGGAAGCCCATTACTCTGGTGTCGCTTGCATGGTGGGATAAGCGACCCGCCGGCGGGTGGAGTCCTCGAAAGAGGACGGGGAAGTCGACCGATGCCGGCGCTTCCGGGAATGCCTTGAAGAGACAGAGGAGTGGCGAGACTGACTCTTGGAAGGAGACCCACTGGACCTCCGACGATGATGCAGAGAGTCGCCTCTCGAATAATCCGTCGAAAGCCCCGCAGACCTCAACTTCCTGGGCTTAGACACCCTACCTACTGATAACTTCTTCTTGCGCTCCCGCAAGGCCTTGGCCGTGAGCGACTGGCAGTCGACACAGTCGTCCGTGTCATGGGCCTCCCCGAGGCACCAGAGGCAGGCGTCATGCGAGTCTGTTACCGACATCTTGGATCCACAGTCCCCGCATTTCTTGAAGCCCGGACGCAGGATTGAAGACGAGGTAGACATCGTCATGAACAGGTTTTCACAAAAACCGAACAGGTTCAAAGAACCGTGAAGAATATAACAAACTCCAAAGAGTCGAGGCGTACCGAGATTCACAAAGCAAACACACGGAACTGAGGCTAAGGGCGTCGTGCGTTCTACTTATCACATCGGGTGCCGTCTGCCGTCGGAGGAGGTCCTCGGGGACGGCGCATCGACGTCAGACACGCAGAACGCAGACGCTGAAAATTTTCCAAATCAGCACAGCTGTGGACATTATCGGTCATAGATATGGAATACGTCGGAGGACCCAATCCCCTCAAAGTGTTGCGCGCTGTATGCCAAGAGAGGACGTTTTGTACGCAGGTCTTGAAAAAGTTGACATTTTTAAACTGTAGTGTGGACTTTATTTATATACTTACTGCTATAGATCCTGGTCTTGTTTGGATGATCCATGTATTTTTGTGATAGCTTGTTCGTTTTGCTCAAAGAATGTATAGGTTCATATTACTATGTCCATTTTGATAGGGTTGTAGTTGTAACGCTTTAGCTTTCTCCTTCTTGAAATTGAATTATTTATGCTCATGGTGGTGTTGATGTTGTACTGTACTGTGATATTTTACTCTTAGTTCTTCTAAATTTATGTTAGCACTTAATGCTATTTGTACTCCAAGGTAGGGTCATGTATCAAATCCTTATATCCTGGGAGATGGCCTCTCAAGACCTGATAAAGGTTTAGTTATTTGCATTCATTGTAAAGATTCCTAAATTAAGAGCGATTCATGCAAGAGGACTCCTGGCCCCCTGAAAGACTGATTGCCCGTCTAATGTACCATTTTAGAGAGCAGGATTGTGTTTTTTTAATTATATACTTTAGTAGGTTTTGAAGTAATGCATTTTGTATTTGATTTTTATAATCCTGTGATGCTTTATGAATAATCTTATTTGAAATGAACATGAAATGCTGGATTGACAAAAGTTGAGATATTTTCCCAATGTGTTTTAATGTGGTGCTATCTGCATTGTGTTCCCGTGTTCAAAATGGCTGCAGTCATGAGATTGTTTACAGTTATCCATCTTTTAAATGTTCATTTTCATATGATTTTGTGCTTTAATATATATTTTAGTGTTTTTTCATTTCCAATTACTCATATTTGTCAATTTTGAAAATGAACAGGCCCAAGAGCTGCTGATAGAGACCCACAATGCTAACTCCCATAGAACCTTCCTTTGTTCCATATGTGTTATCCCAAGAAAGAATGTTACCTCCAAGGCCGCGAGACAGTACCAGGCGCCTTGCAATGCACATTTATCACAGCAAAGCAGACCTACAACTCCCACCCAGCCCACCATAAGTTATGACACCCACAACTGCCCCAGTTCAAAACCCCGGAATTCCACTATAGTAGGTGACCCCAGACCACCAACCATAAACTCAGTGGTCATAAAAGATCTAAAATAACACGACCATTCCACCTTATTTCACAATGAAACACTTTGTAATGCGAGTTACTGGGTGGAATAAATGATAGTCCAAAGCGAGAGTGGAAACCTTGGGGTGCGGATGGTGCGATATGGAATGAGAGGAGCATGTGTGAGTCAGCAGGATCTTAAACCTCCCTCTGCGTTAGTCCCAGAGCTTCCCAGGTACACGCCATAATGATAGAGTTGCATGGTCTTACAAGAGTAAGTAATGAGGAAAGTGACCTTCATTTCCTGGAGAGATGAGCCCAGCGGACTCCATGTGATGGAAGCAGCCTGGTATCCCCTATGGAGCAGCCTGCCCATGCATAGGGTCTCACCAACCAGCCACGCAGGTTTTTACTGTTTGTGTGTGACGTAGTAATGACAATAGGAGTCTCCTTATAACCGTCTTGTACTACTTTTCGGCAGAACGTTCTCACACAGCCGAGTACTTTGCTGGCCTACCTATTTTTTTGTGTTAGTAAAACTTGTTATCCTTGCAAGAAATCTCTTGCCCTTTTTCTCTAGCGGGTTGTATTTTTTTTGGTGTCAGCCTTTAGGGGCGTGCCTTCACTTCGTGACCCGATGTGATCCCAGTGCCCCCTTTACCTGCGGATGTGTCCAGGCAGCCTCTCTGGAAGGGTGGCGCCCACCTACAGAGACCAGTCCGTAGAGTGGCTTTGCGGGAGCCATCTTTTCACAATTCCTGTCTGTTCTTTGGAGCGGGACGTGGCTCCGAGAAGAAGTGCAGGCTGGTGTTGTTGGAACCCTGTGACGGAGGAGTTTGGGTGAACATGCACATGTGAGTATAGCCTTGCAAGGGATAACAAGTAGGGGACGGATGTATGGGAAAGTGTGAACAGTGTGAATACGAAGAGTGTGGCATGTAGGTTGCTTGTTTTGTTATCAATAACTTTAAGGTGAATATTACAAAAAGTAAAACGGAATGGTAGGGATCCTCCCCAAGTGAGTGGAGAAGGTGGTGCTACTCATTGTTTAACAAAGAAGAAAAGAAAAAAAGGAAATGAATAGGAGCCCTCGTATAATTAGATGGTTCGGGAATAGTAGTGGTTGTTATTTTAGTTTGTTATTTTAGCTTGCTTTATTCATGTTTTTATTGTGTAGGGTGGAGGACCAGGAGGAGCGTTGTGTGATGTGTGGGGAGAGTGTAGTTTGTGTGAGTAAGGAGACTGAAAGGAAAAGAAAGTGGTGGGAGAAGAAAATAACACTTTGACGTTATTGACAGGGGGAGGGAGGGAATTGAATACATTTTTTGACAACCTACAAAACTGTGTGTAGTGCATTAGTACAGGCATAGCAACATTAAGGACGCAACCATCACAATTATGGGAGGAGAAACACCCATAGAGTACATATGCAAGGCCCTGCCATTGTACCCTGACAGAAACAAAAAATATAACCAATGGGTGACGGAGACAAGGGGAGGGGGAATGCTCCGCTCGTGGCCAGATCAGGGCTCATATGACAGAAGTATTCTGGAACATATGCCATATTTTTGACAGCAAAGTACAAAGGGGAACAACTACAGGATAGAAATATTTAACCTCTGGAAGATGTTTGAGGTTATAGAGGAGTGCAAGGAAGGAGGAGGGGCGCGATGGGATAGCAAAGACAGTTTAGGCGAGGATGGGAAACCATCCACAGGACACAAGGGAATATATCCCTTAGCAGCCTGCCCTGCAGTGGGCTACACAAATCCAACCTATGTGTCGGGAACGGTGACAGCCCCACCACCCTGTATATACCTCCCCACCGGATGTCGCAGCGCATGCAGACATCAATAAAAGAGATCTAGAGGTAGCAGTAGCATTAACCCGCACAGAACTAAACAGACTGAGGGCTGCACAGAAAGGGACTACGGCAGACAAACCAGCAGAGCAGGGGACGGAAGAGTGGAAGTCAGGAGACTTTGTTCAGGATAGACAGTGCTCCCATAAAAACTTTACATGTAGAGCGTGATGGTGAAACAGAATTTTGGTTCCCATAGTGGAGAGGAATATGGGTGGAGTACATTTGATGAAGCAGAGGACGATGAGGATGAGGAGGCAGAGCAAGCACCTCAATGTACACCTAGACTAGAGAGCTTATGGGACGGCAGGTTGAGAGAGAGGTTTGGCTGGATGGCAATAGCAAGGAAAAATGGAAGTGCAAAGAAGGGCCAGGGAAGTAAACAAAAAATGTAACGCCCCTAATATATAAGGGTACTGGGAGACAGCACTATGTGCCATAGGCACAGATGGACAAAAACAATTTAATAAAAGGCACGCCTGGCCCTTACGGCGGTTGCAGGGAAATGGATATATGCATTCAAAAAACAAATGGCGTGAGTAGGAGGCATCAAAAGCCTATTGGTAGACACTATCAGAGATCAGGCTGCCGATGTGTGGGTGAATGGGGGTACCCGGGAGTAACTGAGCAATAATGCACCCGATGGAGGTTCCTTTAATAAGATTAGAGCGAAAATATGGGATGCGCTGCAGCAAGCCTTTCCAGACACACAGACTTGCAGTCTATTGTGCAATGTACCATGGGTGATGATGAAGATGCTGCTCAGTTCATTTTTAAAGTCCAAGAGCTTTGGAGAGCGGAAACGGGTAACGCATGGAACCATTCAATACCCTTTTTTGAAAATGTTATTGTCAAACAAGACCTGCACAAAGATGTGCAAAAGGCACTAGACATAATTGTGGGGGTTGAGGCAAAGGGGTGGCCTGAAATATAGAGCATAATAGTGCACCATTGCAGAAGAATAAAAGAACATGAAAAGGAAACCGCTCAGAGGCGACAGGCAGAGGAAGCGGAAGCAAAACTAGATCAAAACAAATGATCAAAATGTAGCTGTGGAGGCGTCCGTATAGACGCCTGCACAGACAGAAGTGGCAGGATACACTTCTAACTTCACAAACGGCAGAATAGCCACGTTGTAGTCAGAAGGAGGACAAGAACAGTGGGGCGGGAACACACAATACCCAGCCGACAGTGGCAAGTGGCAAGGAGGAGAAAAGCGAGGAAAAGGTGGGTTGCGAGGATCAGAGAGGGGGGGGGTTGGAGGAATGGGACCCTGGGTAAGAGGACAATGTTGGAACTGTGGGAAGTGGGGCCACTTCTTAAGAGAATGTAGAAGCAGACAGGAGATGGGGTACAGTTATGGTCAACACATGTTTGGTATGCCCCTCAAGGGACACCTCAGGTGCTGATGCCCAGAATGATCTCCATACCCTATGAAATACATCAAGCATACATGCAGTTGCCCCCACAGATACCAGGGCCTACCCCACAGCAACAACCACAGCAGGCAATGCAACAATACCCACCTCACATCAAGTTCCAGCAAGCATCATACACTTCTCATTCCTGGGGACAAATACCTACCCTGATTAGGACAGCCCACAGAGAGCACTTGCGTGTCCGGTCCGGTCAATGACCCTCAAACCAGAAAAGGAACCCTTTTTGGGGGCAGAGATAGGAAACAAAAAATTCATCTTTATGGTGGATTGGGGCGCTGAGAAATCATGCATCAGTGAAGGTGACTTCTCGTTATCTGGCAAAACCCTTGATTCTCTGGGGCTATTTCTTTGGTCCCATACACTAAAGATTTGGATGGGAAAATGGGAGGAAAGGTAGGATGCGCTCCCCTATTGTATTATGAGAGCTTGCCTGTCAACTTGCTCAGCAGGCTTAGCAAGTTAAACATGACAATCTCATTCACGGACAAGGCCTCATCTGCGCCACACCAGAGTTGTGTGCAATGAGGACGATGCTCATAATACACACCAAGGCACGTGAAATGGTGGTCAAGGTATACCCGTTGACGCAGACATGTTCATATATGGCATAACAGTGCTCGTAGAAGTAGTGACACAGATTGCCAAAGCCTGCTGGATAGTGCCAAATGATTTCATTTTCCAGCTTGTAGTGTCCACAGAATTGGTAGCAGGCAGAATACTGTCCCTAGACTATCAAAGGTTGTGAGTATCTGCAAAAAGAATGGTTTTTCTCAGAAAAGAGAGGACGTGCCAGTAGAGTACTGTATTGTGCATTGATCCCACCGTACCCCTAAAGGAAGGGACAGATGCAGAACTTTTCAAAGACAATGATAACGACGGGGAAATACTAGAAATGTGCATCCCCTGCAAAATAATGGTGGTTGTCGCATCACATCCCTTCATCCAAGCTGATTTAGAATATTTGTCAGCACAATAGTGGACAAACCCACATAACGTAGGGTTACTAAAGGAAGTGACCCCAGTACAGATCACACCAATAATTGGTGCAATATTACCCAGAGTTAAACAGTACCCATTATCAAGGGAGGCGGAAGAGGGTTTAAAAGACACGATACAGGTCCTGCTTCACCAAGTGATAATAGTGCCCTCTACCTCACCATGCAATACTACCATGTACTGTGTTAAAAAGGCAACAGGGGGCAATTGGAGAATGATCCATGATCTCTGCCCACTTAATGAATTAGTACAGAAAGAGTTTCCTCTAGTTCCAAACCCTGCCACCATTTTGTGTAGTATCCCTAAAGAAGCAAACCACTTTGGTGGTTGATTTAAAGAACACCTTCTTTTTGATACCCTTTTACCATGACTCACAGTATTTCACAGCCTTTAGACATGGCAGAAAGCGCTACGAGCACACTTGTTTGCCCCAAGTGTATTGCGAGAGCACAAGCACATTCAACAGAATATTACACAAAGATTTAGGAAACATCCTTGTGCCCAGCAGGGTCATCCAGTACATGGACGACTTGACAGTCTGCAGTGACATCGAGCAAAATTGTCATAAAGACTCCATCACCCTTCTACAATTCTTGTCTCGCAAGGGGTACAAGGCTGACAAAGCCAAACTCCAATACTGACAACTACTAATAATACCAGACAGATGGTGCGATCTGGAATGAGAGAAGAATGTGTGGGTCAGCAGGATCTTAAGCCTCCCCCTGTGCCAGTCCCAGAGCTTCCCAGGTGCACGCCATAATGATAGAGTAGGATTGTCTTACAATAGTATCTAATGAGGAACGTGACCTTCATTCCCTGTTGAGATGAGCCCAGCTGACCCCAAGTGATGGAAGGACAGACAGTGTTGGGACCAATAGCAGCATGGTCTCCCCTATGGATCAGTATCCCCATGTATAGGGTTTCACCAACCAGCCATGCAGGTTTTTACTGTATTGGTCTATTGTAGTAATGACGATTTGTCTCCTTATGACCTTCTGCTTGTATTATTTTTTGGCAGAACATTCTCATGCAGCAGAGTTCTTTGCTGGACTACCAATTTTTTGGGCTAGTAAAACTTGTTATTCTTGCAAGAAATCTCTCTGCCTTTTTTCCCTAGCAGGTTGTATTTTTTCTGGCATGAACATTTAGGGGCGTGCCTTCACTGGCTATACTCCAACCCACCATCGCTTAACTTTTGCCAGATAACATGTCCAGTGTTCTGAGGATTCACCAGAACTGAGCATATTTTACCTTTACTGAGGCCCAATATGAAATCTAAAATATTGCACTGAAGGCTGGAGGAATGGGCTGCTGTTTAGCCACCAACCATGTTGCACTACTCACTCCCGTTCAAATGTAATTTTCCCAGTGCAATATAATTTCTTTGTTCAATCTATCTATAAGATTGTTTGGTTTATCAGCCTCCCCAATTTCTAAGACATTGAATCCTACATTATTTCCGGAGATTCAGGTGTTGCCCAACCCATCAAAGCAGTGAAATGATATAGCAATGCACACAGCCTAATACCATTTCAAAACTAGATAGCCAGAAGATTGACGTTTTATTCAAATCTGTATTATGTATCATATCGCCATTCTGACGGATTTTATCTAATCTTGCAACAAAAAGTGTACCAACATTCCCAGTTAAAAGGAGATGTACCTTCCAGATTTAAATATGGACTTTGACAGATGCATACTACACCAACAGGATGTGTACTGGGCGATGTAAACCATAAGGCACAATGCAATGCTAGCCTTTCGGAATATTTGCTTCTGAATGGTACTCGGATCACTCAGTACGACCCCATAAAGCAAAGGGAAACGGGGGAACTATAGTGGTCACAGGAAGCAACTCTCTTTGGGATAAGTCACGGAGGCAGTAAAAGGGGTTTTCCCCAAACCTCGTCCAGTTCTCCAAATACAGGCAAAAAAAGGACAAGAGCACCTATGCCTCCTACAAAGCCAGTGGGGATTCCACAGCAAGGTTACAAATGTCTCACGCAGACAGTTTTAGGGGAAGACACATGCCTCCCCTTGACTAAGCGAAGTCCTGGGTGTATGTGTCGAGCACCCGTTCGGAACTGCTCATGCCCTAAGGAAAAAGCCAGACATGGGCCCTGAACCATGTTACCATGCTGCAGAGAAAAACACTCTGTAGAGCTTGAAATGGCATGCAAGCACTTAATGAGATGTGGTGTTCAAATAAAGGCACATTATCAGTAGGGAAGGAATTCCCAACAGACCATGCAGGCAAAATGCCATCAAGGGATTCCAAAATAGTTTCACAGCTTGATTCTAACATGGCGGACTCAAAGAGGAGCTGAAATGCAATCATTTGCATCTACCCTCACTTGGAGATAAGGAGGTGAAGAATCTACCACAAGGTGACAAGGTGGGTGCAATGGCCAAGCCGACGTAAAGAAACATGCATGACTGGGGCAGTCAATAAGAAACATCATTGCCCCAATCCTCTTATTACCCACACTATAAAAGAGCAAAACACAACTAGCTTTGTGGGCCAGAGAATGGTGCTCCGGTGTGGAGAATGTGTGAGGAATGCAGGAGCTCGGAGAGAAGGAGGGGAAAAGTAGGAGGAGGTGGAGAAGCAGGAGTGAGCAGGAGGAGCTAGAGGAACAAAAGCAGGATGAACAGGAGTGCAAGGATGAGGGAAGGAGCTGGTAGGTCACAGGGCTAGGGAAAGAGTAGGTTAACTCCAGTGAACCTCCGTGATCGAGAAACCAGGTGAAGAATGCAGGGCAAAAGTAGAGGCCTGCTGAGGAACAGGAGACAAAAGCTAGCCAGAATAAGGGAGAAAGTAATTGAACGGTTGCCAAAATACAAAGGCAAAATAGGCTCTTTATGTTACATCCCTTGAGGGTGGCAGAGCAAGTTGGACGTTCTACCAAAGGCCCACAACACCAAAGAGCCAGTGTTGGATATAGGATAGGGTGACAGTGAGCAGGCCATTAGAAGCTCCCCAAAGACCATAGTGTTAGTACCCATGTAGTAGGGAAGAAAACGCTCTCCAGAAATGCCCAGGTCCTGCTTGTGGGTAATAACAAGAGGAGCCCCAAGCAGAACAGGTAAGTCAGGAGAAGTCTAATGCAGAGGAGAGACCTTCACACACAATCACTCACTGCAGAGACATGAGGGAACAAGGAGTCCAACAACTATTGGAGGCCATCTTTATTGTCCAAAGAAGAGATGCAGAAAAGGGAAAATACTGATCCACTACCATGGTCTTGGAGGACCACACCAACCAAGACTCCAAGAAATGTGCAAAGGCACTATACATTCCTGCGACTGCGTGACTTTGCTTGACACTATCCTTATGGGGCCAACTCAGCAAACTTGCTCAGACCTTTTGGACCGTTGGTTCTTCTAGAGCAGAGTATACGCCATATTGTTCAACAAATTGGAAACTTTGTTTCAATTGCAGAAATCACCCTTATTTGGAGGTAAAATCTCAAGAGTCCCCCACTCCTCAATACATCCCTAAGCCTCACAGCTGCAGTGTATATACTTGCCACCTGTCAGCTAATGGAACCTTGGAAGGGATACCATGTTGTGGTTAGAGCATACAATAATTTTGGAGGTTACTACTCTGTTGTCCAAATGTCTAGATTTCATTATTTCTGAAAATTAGCAACCTTCTTCTGTGTGTATATCCAAGTTGTATGAGAACCCCAAATGCTGGCCTCAGGGTATTCGCTTCCTTCCTCTTTGAAACTCTGCATAATTGTAATCGAAATGACTTGGGAAAGCATAGAAATAGCTGGTTAAATAACTCCTTTACGACATCAGATGATAGCAACTCACATGACCTCAGAACTCCCATTTCTACAAAAAAGCTTCCTGACAAGTAAAAAGAATCAATGTATTTTTCAGTGTTTATTTCAGCAAATATCTTGTAAATAAATCATCATAAATGTTACAAAATTAAATACATTAAAATAAAAACTTGCCAGTGTACGGGAACTTCACAAACATTTACAGCTCTTAAAAATAATAAAATATGTTTAGAGCACCCATAATATAAAAATGCTAGATCAGTGTTGACTTTGATGTACCCTGTGCAACATGCAGTTAAAGTTGAACTCTTGTGCCTTTGTCTTAGAATAGCGGCTTCAAATTCCCTTCTTCCTCTATCACATGGTGTTAATAGTGTGAAAATCACAACTACACCACCAATCCCTCATACTGATCCTGTGAAGGGTCACACAACCAAGTGGACAGTTACCAATGCGCAGTGTCTTCAAGTGATCAAAGAAACAATTCTGTCTACATTGCGAGAATGTGTTTTGCTTTGGAGGCATATGGGTGTTGGAGGTAAGTATAGTTTCACAAACCACACCAGAATTGGTACACTAAAACAGACTGAGAGAAAGGCACAAGAGTGGAAATAGTTCCCATGAAAAAAATCAGGGATCCACTGAAAAATCTTCTACTTTTGCGTGTCGATTTCATAAATCAAAAAGCAAGGTTACCCCCCACTCTTTGAGATGGAAGGTACAGTACTTACCAGTTTTGGCTGAACAAAAAGAAGCAGTGTGTGGTCAACGCACATAAGGCAGCTGACGTCTGTAGCATTAGCCCCTGATAATAGAAAATGTGTTCTGACTGCAGCAATTATCCTAACCTAAGCAACACACACCAGACTATACACTAATATCGCAGTGGAATAGGTAACAATGAACATTTGGCAAATTATCTAACTGTCTAGGACACCTTCTACAGGTTAAGCCCTTGACCTCCAAAATGAATTAATTATCTTTTTGAATGGTTGAGCCCTCTCAGATCGGGGATTAACATAATGTAACCAGTGAAGACACTCGCTTTCCAAATCCTTTGATTATTGCTCTCTCTAAACCCTGCGACAAAGGAAAAATAGTGCACAACTGCTATTTTTTTCCAATGGCTAGCTTCCAAGTGACACCACCCACACGCACACACTCATGTGATAAATTAGTTCTGTACACGTTCAAGCAGTTCGACAGGAGTCCACAGCTGCACAAATCAGTTGTTCAAACAGTTCTATTGAAGTGGAAAAATCTTAAGACCCCAAAATTGAACATATTTTTCCAAGTCCTCATGTTTGAACATCTTCCCAGCAGGACCTGGCGACATCGATTCTCTGAAAAATATTCACCGCTTTGGTGCGCTTTCTTCTGTGCAATAGGCTGGCAGCTTTCCAACATCAACAGTCTTCATATAAAAAAAAAACGTAATCAGCCAAACGAACGGAAACTTAAAAAAACACTTGAAAACAGGAACTGTGAACAACCTTTCTACAACAAAATTGGGATTCCACATAAAGATGAATATTTTTTCTAAAAAGATCTTGTATGGTAAGTTTCAGTTCTCGTTCCACAGATTTTCAAGGATGATGTTGTAGGTTTTTATGTAGCCTTCTTTTGTGGAGGACTTAATTTTCTCATTCCTCTTATCCGATTCAGAAGTTCTTTGACAAATTCCTGAAAAGAAAAGTTTTTTTTCAGAATCAATGAATCTCATGAAACTTGTGCATTGAATTATTTCCTTAAATCAATTCATACTACAGTAAACAAAAAAAACATTCATGCTTTGTGTTTCAACATGAAAACTATTAGAATTTCATAACCTAAACAGATTTTATAACAAGCAATTGAGCCAAATTAAACCCAATACCCGATATGGTTCACCCAATGTTCATATAAGTAGTAACAGTTTGCCAGGTAGTATGGCGTTCAGTGCAATTGGAATATACATGTATAAAATTAACCTGCAACATCATTTACCTGATGTACACTTTTTGGAGCAGCAGCTTTTAATGAACATTTTTTAGTAGAATATGCAAACTATTGTTATTGAAGTTGCCACATAAAAGGAACCCAAAACAATCAACTAATGAAAGGGCAGCTGAAAAGCTGCACTGCTTCTTCAAGTGGGGCACACATGATCAAAGCAAGTCAATAGGTGCCACCTCATGTAATGGACAGCAACGAACATGGAACATGGGGACTGCCTCAACGTAAAGCGAGATGGGCAAAACTAATGCACCCCTTTATTCATTAATATTTTTCAACAGTTACTTGCTTCCGTGAGAGAGCACCTGAAAAATGGCACAGAGTTTGCCAAACATCAAGAACATTTGGAACCAAATACTAAACCCACGGCCATAAGTGTTCACAACATTAATAATATAAAATTGTTTGCGAACATGTAAAGTGGTGCCTTGTCACATTGGAACAATGTACTGAAAGCTGAAGAAAAACCCATGCCAACTGTAAACCAGGAAAAACAACGTTGAAGAAAACACTAGCCTATGAATTCAATTTTCATTCTAAACACTGAAATATTGATGTGTGTTCAAAATGAAGCCTGTCAGAGTACCATTTTTCTATAAAACTGGCAGTGTTTAAATAGATAAAAGATTCTTATTTAGAACATATACAGCACAAAAGAATGAAGCCACTGATATATTTGATGGGAATGGCTTGCATTTTGCAAATATAATAGAAGTAAAATAGCCAATCATGCCATCAAAATGATCTATTTGAATGTGGCGATAACAATGGTACATTCTTGTGGGTATTTAACTTAATAGAGCAATAGATTTTAACTTTGCATAACTCAGGGTGAACCTTAAAGCATGGCGGTCATGTGACATCCGTGCCCGGTGGGGGAAGGCTCATTTATCACATCAGGAAAACACATACAACCCCACTAACACGAAGCTATCTGGACTAGGTCACTCACACAGGAGCCTCATTTAAGGGTAAATAGTTGAAAATAAATGCATTAACATTCCTCAACTTTAAATTCGTGGTGTGCTCACCGATGACCATCAGGGCCAGCCCTACTAACATTAGAATTCAAATGAAACGTTGTTGCTCTTAATGGGGCATCTTTGAACCTATGGCCTCATAAAACCAACTAGATCGGTGGCTTAATGAAAACCCAAATAAAGAAGGCTCTGCGTCAGCAGATCCAGGTTATTTATTGGCTTAAGGGCCTCCTACCATTGGTTTCATTATCCCAGAAAACAAATCTCAAAGTTGAAACCCCGTTTAAGAAATGATGAGCCATTGAAATTATCATGACACTTGTGTTTAAAAATGGATTTTGATATCAATCCTCACCCAAATTAGATACATTTGAACAGATATGCATATTATGATCAATCATGTCTAAGAATACAGCTTTGTGCATCCAGTGCTTCTCCTGGTAACCATGACTCCCATCGTTCCCCCATGCATACAAAGACCCAAACTTCAAGAATTACAAGAAATGCAATTCCCACTGGACGGGTTTAACTACCTCTTTAACATCGACCACACCAGCACTGCATCATTCCTACCCATGCCCAATTACACCCCTTCGACACAACCCCAGTCCTTCCATGAAATCTTGTGCAGGACCTGGCCACTTGTCTGTACCTGCCACTTCCATCCCAGCACCACTCCCTATGTCAAAGTGTGTATGTTGGGAAAAAGCACTGGGGTCAGGGCACTGTTTAACAAGAGAATGGCTGGGACCTGCCAAGCCCACCCACCCTTCTTGTCTAACAAAGCTTAGCTTTGACAGAAGTAACAGACTAAGAGAAGGCATAATTTGACAAGAATGGTGGGTGAGGCTGGGAAACCCCAGCACAAAACACGGTGAGAGCACAAATCTGGGAACCAGGGGGGTTTTATGGACATTCATGTCATGTGGTTGGCTCCCCTGGCCTCACTATGCAAATAGGGCATAATAGAATCTGGCATGAATCTGCAAACTGATCTACAGAATCGGGCCTTACTGTGCTAACGAGACATACTCAAAGCTGGCATTACTGTGATAACTGTGTATATATTGTGCAGTTATGGTTAAGTTGTTCAACCCAATTGGAGGAGCACTTTTTGGGTGGCTTATCGCTTTGTCCCCACACCCCTGGATGAATCCTCACAAAACCTTACAAGAACAGTATATGACCCAGTCAGATTGATTCTGCGAAGTTTGGTGAGGTTTCGTCCAGAGGGGGCAACGTTATAGGATGGATCCTAAAATGTGTGGTTTTTCCCATAGACGCAATGGAAAAAATATGTTTTGCTCACGCCCACAGCCCAAACTGCTGGATGGATTTTCACATAATTTGCGCCAGGAGCAGCGGCTTGGCCCCAAAAGTGTGCTTTTGTAAATATGGTGCAAATCCGTCAAGTCGTTTTTTTTTTAGATGGCCAAAAAGTAGGTACAAAATTTTCGATATCTGGGTTCGGTCCACAGACTCACTTCCCTGTTCGGTCCACAGACAGGCCTCCGATTGGCTGAGAGGGCATCGAATGCGCCCGCTGATTGCTCAAAAAAGAAGAGTTGCATCAAAAACTTTTTAAATGGTCACCATGTTGGATTCGTGGACAGCCGCCATTGTCCGCGGACATTGCGTTACAAACATTAAAAAAACACATCATTGCACTTGTCAAACTAATGAAACAATCTCTGGGGAGGTGAAGGGTGATGAGGATGGGAATATGGCAAGAAAATTGTGTTTTTCATCTCCAAAGTCTGCAAATCATCAGGATGCACGGGGTGGCCCTGTGATGTTCGGGACATCTCGGATGTTCGGGGACATCCATACATATATCTGCATTACAGCGTTGGTGAAAAGCAGTTTTTGGATGGCTTAAACTTTGGCCCCACTCAATGAAACTGCATGAGATATTGCTACGTTGGACCTGAAATGGTTCCGCAAAGTTTGGTGCGGTTTCGCCAAGAGGGAGCAAAATCAGAGTGGGGTCCCATAATATTTGAAATGTTTATAAATGTAGTGGCGTTTGATGAATCTGCACAAAATTTTACAAAAAGATTGTAGAATTAGATTTAAATGGTTTTGAAAGGTTTGGTGGGATTTTGTCAAGAGGGGGCAAAATTAGGGGTGTATCAACATTTTTAGATGGCTTATAACTTTGTTGCCGTTTGACGAATCTGCACAAAAGATTATTTTATGTACATATATTTTGATACATTTCAAAAAATAAAACATGGATGAATTTGCAGAAAAACTCGTGCACGGAGCATTAACAAGGACCTGAAAGCCTGGTTTTGCAAATGTGTCCGTTTTATTTTTTGAAAAGTGTCATAATGTAGGTACAAAAATATAGTGTTATATCTTCGGTGACTGAGGTATAGCCCGTGACCATGGGCAGGGGTAGATTGTTTGCCAATCTGGCTACTGGCCATGACCACGAAGCGCCGGCAACAGGGTTAAAGTAGGCATGACCACAAGGGATCGGCTATGTGGTAAAGCTTTTTGAAATCGGGATAGGTTTGAATGGGAAAAAACAATTCTACCCGTGGCTAATGCCTGAAGTGCTGGACAGGACTGCATCAACAAATCGCTGTGACTACCGCTGCATACACTGTAAGCCCTAACGGGCTCGGAGACAAAAATGCTAATCAGCAAATAATTACAGGGCACGCCGAACCAGGATCCCCTGTGGTCAGTGGTTCAACCATCCTTATTTGCAACCATACCGGGACAAGATATTGGGATTGCATCTCTGACTCAGTTCCACATCCTCACAGCAACGACTGGGCCACAATCCACACACCTTGAGAAAGACCCTAGAATGTCTAATCACGTGTCGGCTGACTTCTAACTATAAATATAGCACCAACAATAGTTTTCAAAACTGCTTTATTACTACAACAGTTACTTCCTGAATAACCTAGCGCTCAGGTGAACAGGGATCACTCTTCTATTTGAAACCTAACACTTGAAGAAGGAAGGGCACCTTCACAAAAGTGCCCCATCACCAGCAACAGAATAATATAATGAAAGTACTAGATCAAGCGCAGCGATCTATCCATTCTACCACCCTGCAATTACTTCAAAATTGTGTACTCCAATTTGCTCATTGGGGCATGCAGTATGGCCGAAGCTCTAGGTTTACATGGGAAAAGAAATTCTGATTGTGGCTGCAGCCCGAAGTGCTGGATGGATTTGAAGCAAACTCGTGCTAGGAGCATTGACAAGGACCTGAAAGCATGGTCTTGCAAATGAGTGTTTTATTTTTTGAAAAGTGTCATAATGTAGGGTAAGGAAGGCATGGTATCAAATAGTGAAGACAGACACAAGTGCTCACAGTTCAAGGGTGTTTATTGAACACCTACCCAAACCTAAATCTAAGGATGGGAGCAAACTACGATGATCAAATAATAATAACACAGTCCTAGTGGATAAAATAAAAGGGCCTATACTAATAGAACTATTGCCAATACATACTTCTAAATACAAAATGGTGTGAGATAATGTATGCAAAAGAAAAGAGTTCAAGAAATCATATGTCTGGGTAGTTGAGCAGTTGGCTTCCCTTCCCCCACGTTTTTAACACGGGGCATGGTGACACGTGCGGGCTTCGCACAGGATGTACGTTACATTATTGCAGACAAAAAGCTCAAATTGCAAAATACTGAGACCCACCCAGCCACATTTTGCAATTGGAGCTTTTCTTTTGTCCCTCGTATTGTTTCTTGTATGCGCCGGACACCCCTGCAGCCCCCGCACCCGAAAATACCAAAGTAGGAGTGCAGGGGACACCGCCACAACCCCTGCTCACCTACCTCAGTATTTTCAGATTCAGTATTTTATACCCATGCCGAATGCGGCAAAACAGTATGTACAACCTTTTGGATACAAGCTTTTCAGTCGATACCCTTCGCACACACTCTGGCTTCTTGACCACGAGGTAACAGTTCAACACATAGGCATCAGGGCCTTGTGCCAAAGTCTCTCTTGCAATGACAGTCTTTTTCCAGAGGGCCTGAAGTAACAAACAAAACAAAAGTTCCTTTCCTATGTCAGGGTTGTCACATTCATAAATTCAAGACTGGTCTCCATCCTTCAGGCTTGGACTATGGGTGTCCCTCGTCCAGGCTCAGACCCCTTTTCTATAATGTTCACAATTCACAATTTGGTCTCTCTCATCCAGGCTCGGATCCTCTCGATATTCAAATAGAAGACTTTCGAATGTGCAATGGGGTTTGCTTAAACAGTCGCAAGACCACTTTGATTCACTTTACACAATTATACTTCACATCAATCTTCTACTTTCGTTTCTCTCGTCTGGATACCATACAGAGATGTTCCATTGAGCACATTCATGGTGCCAGACAACTGTCAGTGATATCTTATCCTTCCTTCTTAAGTTCAAAAATTCACCAGCAATTTAGCTTTAATCGCGTCTCTCATCACACGCTTTTTACAATGTTTGTTCGTTTTACAATGTTGCCGCTTGCAACTTTGACTTCAACACGACTGGCATCGGTTTCCCCAACTCGCCAGGTATGTGGAGCCAAGGACAATAGCAAGGCATCTGCAGCTCCTCTCCGCCTTGGTCAGTTACGAGTGAGAGCCCTCGATATCTTGACACAATGCAGGATTCTTCAGCCTAGTTTCTGGGCCTTATGCTTTCTGCCTTGAAGGTCTCTTGAAAGCACCGGCTTCCTGCCGAAAAGACCCTCTCATTCATCTGCCGACTCAAAACCGCGGAACCTTCATGTGCTTTGCCTCACTCAGAGTGTGCTCTCATGCTCCGCCTTTTATCCGTGTGCGGAAGTGTACTGGAAGTCCAGTATGAGTGTCAATTACCGGACTTTGCCTGAACATACTATTGGGACATGTCAGGCACACGGCTAGGGTGTGAGTGTTTTTTCTCAGAGTGGGCTGTCCGTGTAAAGGTGTTCATGCAGGAAAAGTGGGCGGAGGGGTGAGTTTCTAAATATCCCATTAAGCAGTAGGGGGAAAATGTGTTACACAGAGAGGGATACCGCATCTCATCATCCGGTGTCCCACTCCCCGAAGAACCCTCACCCAGGTGATCATCCCGCACTGGTCCAACCCTAGGGTCTGGATCCAAAAGGTGACGGCTGTGCCCTGACAACCTGAGAGAGAGAGATCCGCCTAGACTAGCGTGTGAGACACCTTCTGGTTTCTCACAGTAGGTAAAAACAAATAGAAATATACCTTTGGTGACTGAGGTATAGCCTGTGGCCATGGGCAGTAGGCAGACAGTCATGGCCAACCGCCATGACCTGAACAATCTGGCTACTGGCCATGATCACAAGGGAACGGCAATGGGGTTAAAGTGGCCATGGCCACCTATGTGGTAAAGATTTTCAAAATTGGGATAGTTTTGAATGGGGAAAAAAATTCTGCTTGTGACTGCAGCCCGAAATTCTGGACAGGATTGCAGCAAACCTGCGCAAGGAGCATCAGCAATGACGTGAAAGCATGCTTTTGCAAATCTGTCTTGTGTTTTAGTTTTCCTAAGTGTCCAAATGTAAGTACAAAAAATTGTCATATAAATAAGTATGGTGCATGACAGTGGGCCTGGCCCTCGGCAAGGATGAATGCCTACATCAATGAGATTTGTGATGTCATCTATGATGTCATGGGTGTTAGTCTTGGCAGTGCTAGGTGGTGGCCCGAGTTATGGTTGCTTAGTTTACCATAACTGGCGAATTTCTGGGGGTTTTCACTTTTACTTGTAACCATAATATTGATAGGTTGTTATTAGTGGAAAGTAACTATAACGTCCCTTTAAAAAAGTTTTTCACGAAATTTGATAGGTTTTTTTTAGCGCAAATTAACCATAACGTCCCTTCAAGGTTTTTTCATAGAATTTCATAGGTTTTTACCAGGATACCCTTCATTTGTATGGATGTACAATACAACATACTGAACCCCCTAAACCGATGCCGATAAGCTCAGGGTCCGCGGACTATGCGACTTCACGGATATCGGGTAGCATCCACACTGCCCAATAGCGCAGGCGTAGTTTCACATTATTGTAGCATAGAGCAAAGAAACTGAACATCTTTAAAGACCAAGGCATAAGTAAATTGTAAGGAAAACTGAAATAGGTCTACATTCTCTGTACTTATTAAAGCAGCAAAGCAATTGCATAGAGTGTGCAACATAATGGAATGCACCAAGCAGGAAAATAACCTGTGCTTCCAACAGTATTACCTCAATGCTGCATTACAAACAAACTGAGAAGCAACTGTCAGCGGGACACATGCAAGAACTGTACTACAAAGTGGTAAGTACACTATATTTTTTCCTATAACTGCAGTTTGTTTCGTGTACAATACCAGTTAACATTATTTCTCTTTTTTTACACAGAAATGGCAAGCACCCTGGAGTGGCTTGAGGAGAACTTCCCTCGTGATGAAATGAGTGAAGACAGTAACTCCAATGGTACACAGTGCAGTTTGAAAAGTAACAGAATTAATACACATTGCTTCACATGTACAAGAGACATTTTATTTTCTTTAACAGTAAATACGGGAAATGAAGGTAATAGCCCAGAAGCAGCAGCTCCTCCACAAGTGCATGGGCACATAGAAAACCAAACTAACAGTATGCAAAATAAACTAGCGAGTCAGCAGGCAAAAATGGAGAAATTGATGAACAGTTTTGGCGACTTAAAAGAATGTTTACAGACTTATAATTGACAATATTAAATACCACTGCCCCACCAGCACCTGTACCCCTTCCCCCTGTCCCAGCCAACCATCCTCACAAATTCCCTGTAAGCAAAGACATTATGATGAGACCTCAATCCCTTCCTCCCCTGATGACCAACCTGTGGAAAACCCAAATTCTCCTGTATATGTTTCCATTTCTGCTACCCTTTCCCTTTCCTAATTGTGTGTATTTATGTGTGTAAATAAAGTTCTATGTGTATACTGTTGCGCTGTGTGTGTGTTTTCTTGTTTAAAAGCCCTGTTAGGAGTCCACGGAGCGCGGGACTGTCTGGGATGTCCACAATTAATCAAAATGGAGGTGGGCTACGGACATCGCACCTATCTGGGAAGTCTGCATTCAAAATGGAGGTGTCTGTAGGATTATGCACCTGTCCGCAAAGCTGTGACATACCTTTAATTAGTTTGGTGACCCCACAGTGCATGCGCATCACATTCCCTGTGTCCTATGGACAACACGCCTGTCCGGCATGTCTATTAAGTTGTGGCGTACTTTTAATTAGTTCGGGGACAACATCCCCGTCCGGTGGATACTTGGGGGCATGCGCATCTCTTCCCCAGGGTCCTATGACCAACGTGCCTATCCGACATGTCTGCAAAGCGGTGACGTACTTTAATTAGTTCGGGGACCCTACCCATGTCCGGTGGACACATGAGCGCATGCGCATCTCATCCCCTGGGTCCTACAAACACAGCGCCTGTTCGGACCTGCACGTATGTCGCACTTTTAATTAGTTCAGCAATCCCAATCCTGTCCGTAGGACACCTATGCCATAGCACACAATGGGTCCCATGCAATAGGGGTCCTTTGGACAGCTGTCCCATTCGCTAACATGCGCGACGTCACCATGTGATCGCACCCACACTGATCGTCGGCCCTTATTCTCCAACAGGGTCCGGGCTCCTGAACAGCAAAAAAAGTGCTTTTTGGGTGACTCCAAGGTGTTTTACTGTGAAACTTCACCCTTGCAGAGGTCCCAGAGCATGTCCCTGGCGATCTGGCCACTTTTTGGAAGCTTTTGAGTCCAGCTTGGGGTTCGAAGTCCCCCCGGATGGTGCAACTGTTCAAGGAAGGCTCCCCAGCAGCCCTATAAAAGGGCAAACCCCACTGCTGCTCCTCATTCTGTTTTTGGATTTCCTGAACAGAGCACTCTGCCAGATTGCTGGATGGCTGCCTCTATTCCACATTGATTTCTGGATTGCTGCAGTACTGCTTCAAATTGCGGGATTGCTGGATTATCGGAATAATGGCATCTAATGCTGTTGCATCTGCTGCCTCAGCACCACCCCCACCAACACCACCTTCCCAAGAGCCTGGAGAGGGGGAACAGGCTCGATGATGCAGTGGAGGAAGAAGAGAATGAGAGAGTGGAAGTCCCCACTGCCAGCTGCCGACGTGAGTCTTGGGTGTGGAGGCTTTTTACCACCGTTGGTGGCAAGCCCAAGGCTAGTGCGGCCAAGATTTGCTGCAGTTGCAGCAAACCTGGGCTCTATAGTTATGGGACTACCTCCATGCAGCGACACCCGAGATCCAGCCACAAAGCAGCAGTTTGGAGGGTCGCCCCCTTCGAACAGGCTAGTAGGGTGAGTTCCACTGTAGCATCCTCGACATCTGCTCCTGTCACCACAAGGGACACTCCTGTGGGTCAGCGGATTCCTCAAGCAGCCTTGCAGGCCATACGAACCGCAGTAGGTCCTTACCTTTCAAAGATCACTGTTTTGTGTGTGTACTGCGATGCAATACTCTGCACGGGTGAGCAGTTCCAGAGTGGTTTCAAGGCTGCAGTCCGGGACCATGAAGGAAAGTGCTCCCTACCTCAATGAGGCACACCCAACATCTTCCCTCTCTCCATCCGCCCTTTCTTATCCATGTGGTTGGGGCCCCTTCCCTATCCTACCTCCCCTCCCTTGTGTGTCGTGTTTAAAAAATCCCCAAAAATGCACACAAAAAAATAAAAAAGGCTCTTTTTGGAGCCACCTTTCACTGTTTAAAAATAGATTTGCCAATAAAATGGTCCAGGTCCCTGCGCAGTCTGCAAAGTCCACAGACAGCGCAGTACTTCCCGGGGTTCCAAAGCAGGCAGGGTGTGGCAGCATGTAAACCATTGCATTCTTTTACGGGAGAAAGTGGTGGCTCTGAAAAGAGCCTTTTTTGGGATGGAGGTTGTTCTTGGAAGTTATGAAGTGGCCAAAACCTACTGCACACATGCTTGCTATGCTTGCAGGAACGGCTGCAAAGCATTTTGGATATTGCGCAAAAAAAGGTGACTGCCAGCATCAGTAAGATGGACGCCATCTATGTGGATAATGTTGGTGCTACAAAATGTAATGTTTTTATTGTGGAAGGAAGACATACCAACATCTTTCAAAAATGCGCAAACAGCCTTGTTGACATTGCGCCTGGCTTTCTCCATTTGAAGTCCAAATGATGAAGAGTGTAGCCACACCTGTGTCTGGGCAATGCGCGAAAAAATTACGAGAGTTTGGAAACAGCTCCTTGACTTTCCCCAAGTGCCTCCATCGCAAACTGCAGAGAGATTTCAGTAACATGGCCTAAAATGTTACCTCCAAAATTAACAAAGTGGTACAAAGGGAAAGCAAATCCAGCCACTTCATGCCATGCACTCCATACCAGTGCACATCCAGATGCGGGAATCCAAGATGTGCAGCCATTCCAAAGTGCTTTGCATACACCTGCAACCAATGTATCCACAAGTCCCCCAAAATCAACACACTCTGCCTCCTGAAAGACACAACCATAGCCATAGCCATCTACACTCCTCTCAGCAAACAGACTTTCTGCCACAGTCTCTCCTTGCACATCACATCCAGTAAACCTTACTGACCAATCCCCTGGCTTCCACAGTACCATTTCCATGCCTTGCATCCTCAAAAGCCCCGGATGTGGCACGTGTGATCTGCGGATTACCGCGGTGTCCACGGACATATTGTGCAATTCTTGGGGGTGGGGAAAGACATTTTAACCAGGGTAGAAGATTTCCTCTTAGTGGTGACTCTGAAAACAGCCTTTTTTTTTTTAAAGGTGCTTGTAAACAAACACCTTTTATTTTGTATTGTTTTGGGGGGTGTGGGGAGGGTATCCTCTTTTCCTCCTTACTGGCTTACATCAACCTCTGCAAAGCATCCCTTAGATTCTGAAAAAAAAACGAGCATTTCCAAGAATGGACAACCAAACGCCAACTGCGGAAAAATAGTGCACACTAAAGGAGTGAATGTTGTCATCGGAGAAAACAGACATCTCAGCACATCGCAAATCTATACCCATGCCTTTATTGCTGGGGATTGAAGACATTGGGGTTGTTCCATTGTGCTCTTGGTAGTATTTCAGAAGAAACCACCTTTGCAAAAGGGAAAAGCAGCATTAGTTCTTCCACCAACAACTTCAATACAAGAACCAAACTTGGGGCACTGATGTAGCCCAAGATCTCTCCTCCACAGTGCACCACCAAAACATCAGGACTACCAAAAGTAGCCATGTTTCTGCAAAGAGCAAGCAGTGTCTGCAAATTGCGGGCCAGGCACACTGCACCATAAAGCCTCTAGGCCTGGAGAACAAAGACCTGCAGAAACCCCTCTTGCCTTTGAATACCTCTCCAGATCACATACAAATGAATCTCCCACTATACATACTAACTCTAGCCATCTTCACTACACAACCAACACAGCAATTAAAAAAAGGTATTACCCGCCCTTCCCGTAAAACACACCCTTAACACCTGATTGGCTAATCCCCACAGTCCCATTTCCATGTCAGGCATGCTGAGAAGCCCCAGATGTGAGAGGTTTTCAAGAATGGCTGTTCCCCTCGCTCGTCTGCATCATATTTTGGTCAAGCCGATATAGAGGTTGTACACCTTTTATGCCAGTGATAAGGGACCACACCAGGCTACCCGAGGAATGTGCTCTCCGCACTATATACTCCACCTTTCATCTGTGTATGCTATTTAGCTACAGGATTTAATCCATATTTGTTGTTTTTTCCAATACGAGTCCTTACTCGATGCAGTTACACCAAGGGCCCTGTCGGTTCCGCTTTACAGGCATTACTGTCGTGGGCCCCTGAGCCCCTTTTTTCACGCCTGTATTTCTAACTTACCCACAGCCTGCAAAAATGAGGGTTAAACTGTTGTGAGGTTCTTTCGCCCTGAGGAAGGCAACTTTCAACTATGCAAAGAAACTATGGCCAGACAGGCGGCATGTTAGCCGAAACGTTGTTGTGATGATGTCAACCTTGATTTTTTCTGAAATATTTTTTTGACACCTACACGTAGGCAGACCGGTCATTAAAAACTAAACCAAATTTTCTACTGTGAATTACAATTCTGAAAAACAAAAAAAAATTTCTGTTTCACAAAAAGAATAATTGATTGTTTTTTTGTTCTTAAAACTAAACCAAATTTTCCACTGTGAATTACAATTCTGAGTGTTTTTATAATTTTTGTTATACTTCTCCGTTATTACAGCTTTTGTGGTATAAGGATTTTCTTTGTTTAAAAAATAAATATTTCAAATAACTTTCTAGAAATTTGCCCTTTTTGTTTTCAGAGAATTTCACAAAAGTGCATGATACCATAGTTTGGTACTTTTCTGAACAATTTAATCACGTTGACTTTGATACATAGCAGTTAGGGATCAATGGTGTTATTTTGGTCTTCTGTCCCCTCCCTTTCTGCTCATGGGACAAATCCCCCCCCTCTTCTTTGTATTTGGAGAAGCCCCAGATGTAGCACGTGTCATCCGTGAGCTACCACAGTGTTCGCGGATCTCGTAACACAGGGATGGCCCTTCTTCCCTTTACACTTCACACTTTGCAACACTCTCTCATTGGCTACTGGTAAGCAGTCCCACAACCATGCACCAATCACATCAGAGATCTCTACATCAAACTATCAACTCAGTACAACACTGCAAATGTACTGTTAAGCACTCAGAGCACAGGTCTATGATTCCCAAGCACCTGCATCCAAAAGTACTGCAAAACTCTCCAAGATTTCTACTTCCAGATTCATCCACATCTACATCCAGCAACACAAACTGCAGGTATGCATATGTTTTGTAATGCACACAGAAAATGAAAACTGCATGTATGTTAACAAAGCATTGCAAGTACATAGATTGCACTGTATCTGAACAGGGTGCCGGTCACTTGCCCTGCATAACCTACTCAATCATACTGTCATTTGTACCATCTCCTCACGTCAACTGACAGTTATTTACAATGCTGTTAGCTTTCACAGTTTTATTGTACTGCCCACTAGCATAACAGCTACAAACCACATATTTCAATTTCAGCACCCCTGCCTGTGATTTATAAAATAAAAAAAAAAAAAAAAAACACATTTTGAACATTTGCACAGCACAATCAAATGCCAGATCTTATGTGAAATGCCCATAATACACACAAAAAAGGGAAACTGCATGTATGTTAGGAAAGCGTGGCAAGTACATGCATTGCACAATTGACAAAGTGCACCATTGGGAGGAAATCAAATACATGCATGTGTACATTGGAAACCGGGCCATCTGTAAATTTGGATAAATAAATTAAACAGAAAATAATTTCTGCAGTGGTGTAGCGAGCATTTGTGTGAGAAAGTTACCAAAATTGCACGCACGGTAACATTCTCCTTTCCCATCTCTACATCTTTCTTCCCTTTTTCTCACTCTACTATTACTTCCAAAACAAGTAGTGCAAAAACATCTCAAACATGAAAGTGCAGCCCCATAGGGAACAGTTATCACTGCAGGACTGGCCCCCATACCAATAATGTAATACTCCCAAGTCCCCACTCGTGTATATATATATATATATATATATATATATATATATATATATATATATATATATATACATACACACACACACACACACACACACACACACTCTCTCCTTGTATAATCTAAAACAATGTGTTCTCCTACTGTTATTATTGTACCATTACCACATCACCCACGAACTCACTTCTTTTGCAATTGCAGTGAAGAACCGCCTCATAAAAGCCAGTGACATCTCTGCTGGAAGATAAAACCCAGAAGAATCCTACTCTTCACATCCAACAAAGTGCAGTACTGTTGTAGTGTTCTGTCTGTTACTCAGACAGTGCAGTGTTGTTGTATTGTAGCCTAGACAATGTTATCCAACCCTGCAGCACTCGCTTCACCCTTACTCATTGCGCCTTGCCAGGTCCACTGTTTCTATTGTCATCAGAACACCAGTATATTAATACCTACTAGTTTTATAAAAGCATTGTATTGTCCATACTTCTTCAAGCACATTACACTGTCATACACACTGAAGCAAACCTTTCCCACAGGAACACACACACATACCAGTACACCCTTCCGAACTAAACGTAACAGCTCTTTGCACAATCACACTCCTCTATGAATACCTACCCTCATAATCAGACACTTGTGCACAGTACACACAAATACACTGCACAACTTCCAAGCTCACTTTCCTTTTTACTCCAACAGACACAAGACAATGCCTACCAAAAAGCAACTCCATACAAAATAATGCAGAAATAGAGCAGATAAAACTCAAACCATGTAAAATGGCCATCCACCTCTAGCAGACTTTGTACAAAAAGTTCAAACAAAACAGCTTATACCGTCACGGAGCAAAAACAGAACTAGGTAGCAGGAAAAAAAGTGGGATCTTCCAAAATGTAAAACGAAAACTAAATTTATTAAAAAGAATGCAACTACCAGTAGCCACAAGTAAGCATTCCAAAAACTTTTTACAAAAAATGTTCTACCACAGAATCCTTCAGAACCTTATACAAACAGGGGAAAAATCATACTCCACCCTTAATACCTACCTCAGAAAACTGATCCTGGAAGCTCTCAGACAGTACAATGCTCCTCAAAATGAAATTATTTATATTAATTTTAAACAGAATGAAACCACTAACAAAATGAATTAGTCAACTACAAAAAGTACTTCACAACATATGCAATATCAACATAGATACCTTTGCAAACGTCTGTGCAGGTGAGCAGATTCACACAACCAGCACAGAGCCATATTTCAATGAAGAGGCATACTGTCATGGCCACAGGCCCCAGAACACAACGACCACACCATCTAGTGATGGGGGCAATGGGTCACTTGACTCACTTATGTCCCTTTGGGACCCATAAACACAGGGGGCCTGGCTGGACTCAGGCCTTTTGCGCCAGGCTCATATAGAGATGTGAGCAGGAACACTTTATTTCAGTGCAGGAGTGCTTTTATTTTACAAGAACTTTCCAGGAGCTGAAAGCCTTTATTCCAGAGAACATCCTCATGTGCTGACTCATCGGGTGTGGCAGGCAGGCTGAACCTGGTGGGCGTGGCTTTAGAAGCTCAGCTATGTAAGCTGCTCCATCCTTAAGGCCGGTGCTTCGCATTACTGTGCACTCGCGTGCAATGTGACGCTCACCGCCGCTTGGACCAGTTTACTTACCTTTGAAACCAGGCGCTCTCCTGCATACTCGCCTCCAGAAAACCAGTGCTTCATCGCTTCATCTGCAGTCTCATCTATGTAATTCCCCGGCTGTGTTCCAATTTTTCATGAATGACATGCTCCGCAAACTGTTGGATGTCTGCGCTCTTGTCTATATTGATGACATTCTTATCTATTTGACCACCAAGGAGGACCACGTCAACCATGTCCGGCCAGTTTTGGAGAAACTGCATCAACACCAGCTATATGCCAAATTGGAGAAATGCTTCCTTCATGTGACAGAGGTAGAATTCCTCAGCTTAAGTCTCACACCATGGGGCTTACGCATAGACACGCGCAAGGTAGACGCTATCCTCAATTACCCTCACAGACATCCATAAAGGGAGTATAGAGTGTAGTCAGGTTCGCCAACTTTTATCGCCGGTTCATTCCGGGTTCTCCAAGATTGTCCACCCAATCACCTCTTTACTACAGAAAAATAAATGATTTAATTGGTCCGCAGAGGCAGAGAAAGCCTTTCAGGAGCTAAAACAAGCATTTACCACAGCACCAATTCTACTGCATCCTCGACCAGAATTACCATACGTGGTCAAAACTGATGCTTCCAACATAGCAATGGGAGCAGTCCTGTCACAACGAGACCCTGAAACAGGTGAGGTGCATCCCGTGGCATTCAGGTGTCACAAGTTTTCAGCCCCTGAATTGAATTATGCAATCACTGATAAAGAACTGCTAGCAATTAAGGCAGCGTTCAAAGCTTGGAGACATTATCTTCTTGGAGCTAGACATACAGTCACCGTCGTCACGGATCATCACAATCTACAATATCTGAAGACCACTAAAGCACAATCAACACACCAACTCCGCTGGGCTCTTTTCTTTGCAGAATATGACTTCGTCATCACCTACAGACACGGAGTACGCAATGGAAAAGCGGACGCCCTGTCTCGCATGAGTGAGGGAGAAGAGGCATTCACTACACCAGACGCCGTGGCTCTCATCCCTGAAGGACGAATCCAAGGCATGACTGCCGCAACCACCACTCTAGACAATTTAAAATCTGACCTGCAACACTTGATGAGTCCACCAGTGCAACAGGAATGGCTAGGGAAGGGAGACCGGTATACGATCATGGACAACCTACCATACTACCAACGACGATTGTACATCCCGGATAAAAAAATTATAGAATCAAATCATCTCAAACTATCATGATTTATTAGTAGAAGGGCATCCGGGAATAGCCAAAACCCAAGCTAAAATAAAAGACAAATTACTGGTGGCCAACTTGGTGAAAGGACATTGTCCAGTTCATTGCAAGCTGTGGCACCTGTGCACAACACAAGTCCCAAAAACAGTTCTGCAGGTCTGCTACATCCTTTAGAAGTACCCCGAGCACGTTGGCATATGCTCAAATGGATTTTATTACAAACCTTACCTCCTGTAACAGATACAATACCATCTTTGTCGTTGTACATCTGTTTTCCAAAATGGCCCACTTTATTCCCCTGAAAGGTCTCCCAACTGCTTCTACTCTGGCTACCGGGTTTTTGGAACAGATTGTCCGGCTACACGGGTCCCATCAATATTGATATCAGACCGAGGAACTCAGTTTGTCTGTGCACTATGGAAAAGGTGCTGTAAAATTGCCAAAATCGACCTCCGGTTATCTACAAGCCATCACCCCCAAACCGACGGCCAGACTGAACAGACTAACCAGACCCTCGAACAATACATAAGGTGTATGCTGCAACAAACCGAGGATACCTGGAAGGACATGCTTTGGTTAGCAGAATACGCATATAACAACTCAATTCACACCAGTACGGGACAAAGCCCAGTCTCCATAGTGTACGGTCAACATCCACGGACATCCGTTTTTGACTCACTGGAATCATTAGAAATGCCCGCTGTAACGACCTTACACAAAACCTTAATCCAGGTTAAGGAAGCAGCTGAGCATCTTGCCAGTGCCAAAGAGAAACCGAAGCAGTTTGCGGATCGACACCGAAGGGAAGCTCCCAACTTCCAAGTCGGAGACAAGGTTTGGTTAGCATCCAAAAACATCACCCTGAAAGGACCACAGGCATTCCGTCACAGATATCTGGGACCCTAGACTATCAGGGCTGTGATCAAGCCTGCGGCCATGAAATTAGAATTACCGGCCCACATGCGGATCCACCCGGTGTCTCATGTCTCCCTCCTAAAACCATTGAGACCAGGTGCGCGGATCGATACTCCACTGGATCCCAAAATAGTTGAAGGAGAACTAGAATACAAAGTTAAAAGGATCCTAGGGTCTAAGATGGCCCAGTCCAAGTTAAACTACCTTATAGACTGGAAAGGTTATGGACCCCAAGATCGGACCTGGGAACCCAGTGAGCATGTCCACGCTCCACGATTAATCAGGCAGTTCCACCGCAATAAACCCACTAAACCAGGGCCAGGGGGAAAACCACCCATGAGAGGGGCGTTGAGGGGGAGTGCTGTCATGGCCACAGGCCACAGAACACAAAAACCACATCTAGTGATGAGGGCAATGGGTCACTTGACTCACTTATGTCCCTTTGGGACCCATAAACACAGGGGCCCTGGCTGGACATGTAGAGATGTGAGCAGGAACACTTTATTTCAGTGCAGGAGTGCTTTTATTTTACAAGAACATTCCAGGAGCTGAAAGCCTTTATTCCAGAGAACATCCTCATGAGCTGACTCATCAGGTGTGGCTCGCTAGGCCTGGTCTTCATGTGCCGACTCATCGGGTGTGGCAGGCAGGCTGAACCTGGTGGGCGTGGCTTCAGAAGCTCAGCTTTATAAGCTGCTCCATCCTTAAGGCGGTTGCTTCGCGTTACCCTGCACTCGCGTGCAACGTGACGCTCACTGCCGCTTGGACCAGTTTACTTAACTTTGAAATCAGGTATTCTCCTGCATACTCACCTCCAGAAAACCGGCGCTTCATCACTTCATCTGCAGACCCATCTCCTGACATCCAGTGATCTTGATCCCGATGCTCAGCACCACACTCCGCATACACAAACTCGGACCCTGTGAAAAAGAAGACAGCCAAGGTTAGAACATATGTCCTAGTGTGGAAATCGATATAGAATTGTGACCCCAATCGCATTGTTTGAATATATGTTGGCCTACGCCAAGCCGCCAAAAAGAATACTATGTACATAGGTTCCGCGGCAAGGTCTTGACCTTAATGTATCGTGAAAGCCGCCATCTTGGATTTAGCCGCCATTTTAGGTACTCTTGCGGTGTGGAAGTCACCTCGAATCACAAAATGGAGGCCGAATGACATTTCGAGTAAGACTTCGGCTATGGTGACCTCCGCACACGTGAATGAATAATATGTCCACAGGCTACCTGTTAGGGTCATGAACTAAGACCCTGTCCTCTGTTTAACCTAGGTGTAAATATGTAACTGTATCAGCGGAACTGATCTAATACATGGAAATTGCGTGTTCGACCTGGCTACGAACCCTAGCCGTTGTTCCAAGAATGGTTAACTTGCAAGAGGGCTGGCCAATGCAGCACAAAATGTATAAAAACCCGAGCATCCCGATGATCGGTCTCTCCCACTTTCAGTGCGAACCTAACGTTGAAGGTTCGTGTGTAAGTCAGAGGGCCGAATAGCTATTCGCATGTCAATTGACTTTGGTAACTTTGTAACTTTGAAATAAAGCGCTTTGTGTGTCCTTTGTAACCTGTGTTGGTGTGTTTCCTTTTGGGCTTCCCGGCCTCATATCAATTTCTCTGTTTCCACAGTTGGCGCCCGAATAGGGACCCTCAAGATTGATGCCGGATCATTGAAGGTTGACGCAGACTATCGAATCGGGATCGGACGGTGTGATTCTGCGGGCCCGACCGATCGAGACGCGATACCTCGGCAGCGCTGCACGATCCGATCCTTGGGCGATAGTCGTGCGGTCTGACACGGCATCTTGACGAGGGTCCAATTCCGAGGCGGGCAGATTTGCCGAAACCACCGAACGCAGGTAAAATTCGTTAGTTGAAGTCCTTTGTAAACCGTACGGTCCTCCTTAGGTTTGGTCAGGTGCAGTCGTGACCCGGCTCTTAATTTAACCCTGACAATTTGAATTTGGCGTATTGTATCTGCAGACACAATTATTGGACCAGGTAACACCAATTCTTTGAGAAATGCCTGGGAAATTGTCTAGCTGTTTTAGGGCTCTGTTCCGCAGCGATCGACAATCTTTGGAATTTAGCCGTCCGGCACCACAGGAGGGGTCGCCGGCGTGTACTATGTACTGTAAGTATGGCATTGGTAGTATTGTCTTTAATGACATTTGGCACAGACAGACCAGAAATGCCTCTGAATTTCAGTGGCCAATCAATGGTAGTTTTGAGATCCCCCGTATCGAATACTTAGAGTCGATCTTGCTTAAGAAAAAGGCTAGGCCAGCAGCCTTTGATGTGTTACAAAATTGGAAAAAGGAAGCATTACAGCAGCTTAAAAGTAGGGATAAACATGCACGACGTCATAAAACGAATGCCGAAAAGGCATTGTTATATGACAAGGAAAAACGATTAGATGAAACCCAGAAAATGGACAGAGCTTTCTCGCTCGGAGTCCAGAAAATTTACCCCTCTAAAGATTTCCATGTTTCCGAGGAGTTTATCGAGAAAATATTAAACGAACGGAGGCCTGATTCTTCAGCGCCACCTCCGTATGCTCCCGTTGTGGGCGCTTTGCCCATTCCTGCTATTGCTCCTATCGCTATTCCTACTCCTCCTGCGCAGCCTACTGCCCCTAGTTCTTTAGTTGTCGCTCCTCCGTCTATTTCGTCAGTTACATTACCTCTTTCCCCTGCACCCTTGTTAGGTTCACCTACACTTTCGATTCCGGGGAGTCCTGTGTTCACTAAATCAGATGCCGGTGCAGGGTCGAGAATAGTGACTCGTAGTACTGTTCCTGCAGGCAGGAAACAGGAACTATTTGCTTGGGCTAAACATTGCATGGAAAAAGGTGATCAAACTGATGTATTTTCAACATTATCTAATTTGCACGATTTTCCCGAGAAAAACGTTTTTATTGAAGGACTGGGGATTCACTTATGTGTAATGTGGGGTAGATTGCAGACTTCGGATCTCCCACAAGGGGTGAGAGATCTGAATGCCTTGGCACTCTCGAGGGATACAGAGCAGAAAGTATATGGGCATGTCGATAGGTTGTTTGAGTTTAGAAGGGATTTTGAAAGGTTACAAAACGAGGATGATGAGGACGATAGGATATATGTGCAGAAACGGTTCCTTTCGTGCCGAAGATCAGCACCTGAGGAAGTACGGATTTGTACCAGAGATGCGATTCGGTGGATCTCGGATTCATCGATATCGCCAGATGAGGTATATGACACATATAGTCAATACACGGTAGAGATGCAAAGGAAGGTAATCCAAGTGATGGTACAGCATTTACAGGAGGAATGTATAAGGAAGAAGGTTGGTTGCCCCACAGAGTTATTAGGTATTTGTAAAAGAGCTTTTTCGCCCGACACTTCTACAGCTGCTTTAGCGCTCGATTTGGCCTTATTACTTAGTAAGCGGTCGGAGGTCCCTATATCTCAGTTGCCTATGAGAGAGGTCCCTCCGACCCTTGTCCCAAAAGTAGAAATCCCCGCCAACGCGGCGGCTGGTACTGCCGCGGTGGATATCCCTGCACATTACGTATCACAGTTTGTTCACGTCCCGTTCTCTCGACAGGAAGTGAACACAATTAGACAATCAGTCCCTGATATCAGGAAGAACCCGACAGGGTTTTACAAAGAAATAGAATCCGTTTTGCAGTCTTCTGTGTTCACCTTAAGTGACATGGATTTATTGTTTCCAGTGCTTTTACCTGTTGATGTATGGAAACAGGTACGAACAATAGATGATGTGCCGGGGTTAGGGGATACATGGGTAAATTTGACTAGAATAGATGGGGAACGACCAGCTGGTGAGAAACCACCCCAAGTAATACTCACTTTACCCGATAGAATAGTTGCCAAATTAAAAACTATAATCCCAGAAAAAAGGATTATTTGGGACAAGCTTACGGCCTGCGTCCAAGGGAAAACTGAAGGTACTACCGAATTCTTTAATAGATTCGAACAGGTGTTCTCCGACTTTAGTGGACAGGATTTAGGTACAGAGTCGGGGAAGAGGTTGTTTGTGGACAAATTTGTGCGTGGATTGTTGCCCGACATCCAGTCACAAATTATGTCCTCAGAGAGCGCTTGGCAGGCAAAATCTCAGTCAGAGGTTTTGCATATGGCTCAGTATTATGAGAATCGGGTTAATAATGAAAAAGAGAAAATCGAAAAAAGAAGGGGTGACCTAAAGACTAAGGTATTGTTGCAGCAAATTGTCAGAAACCCCAGAGGAGGTACGACACAAACTAGAGGTCAGTACATTCCAAGAGGAAATACTCCTCCAAATTCTATAAATATTAATCAGTGTGCTTATTGCCGCCAGGAAGGTCACTGGCGAGCACAGTGCCCTGCCCTCCGTCAGAGGTCAGGAGGCACATTCGGAGGTATGGGTAGGCGACCACGGGGCCGCCCTGGAGCAGGGGGCCCTGATAGGGGTCAGCTTCTACAAGATCCACAGCAACCTTTTTCACGGGAAAATCAGACTCCGAGTATGGACTCGAGAAATATATTTGATCACCCTTCCGCCGCCTATCTTTCTGAGGAACTTCCCTTTGATGAAGTTCTGCCTTATTAGGATTGCCCGAAGCAGCGTTTGGAACCTTTACCTATTCCCGTTATTCAGAAGGGCCCCTACGTTGAATTATTGGTGGGGAATAGGAAACATCAGTTCTTGATTGACACTGGAGCACAGAAGTGCTCCATCGACCATTCTCGGGTTCCAAACATCCCCCTGTCAGGGCAAACAAATGTTTCTATAGGGTTCTCTGGTATACCAACTGTTTGTCCGGTTTCTGCGCCGGTATCCGTTTCTTTGGGCCCTTTTACAGAACAGTGCCCTTTTCTTCTTACTTCAAACTGTGGAGAAAATTTGCTGGGGTTGAATTTGTTGAAGAAATTGAACGCAGTGATTCATTGTTCCCCTGACGGAATAAGATTAACAGTTTCACCACAGCAACCCTTTAACTCCCAATACTTGACCCGACCTCTACCTCCCGAATTTGACATTGTCCTAGAATGTTTGTGGGCAATAGACGACAATGATGTCGGGATATTGCACATCGACCCTGTTAAGATAGTATTGAAACATGGGGTTAAGCTACCGCGCATTCCGCAATATAAAATTTCAGTTGAAGGTGAGCGCGCTCTGAAATGCATTGTCTCCGATTTTGTACATCGTGGAGTGATCGAAGAGATTACAGGTAGCTTATGTAATAGTCCGATCTTGCCGGTATATAAGAAAGGCGACAATGCAATTCCGTACCGGTTTATAATAGATCTTCGTGCTATTAACCGGGTAGTGGCCCCACAATTTCCAATCGTGCCTGATGTAACAACAATCTTAACAATGATCCCTGCTACGGCTACACACTTTAGTGTCGTAGATTTGAAAAACGCCTTCTTTAGTATTCCGATACACGAGGAGAGCAGGTATTTGTTCGCGTTCACCTTGGGGGGACGCTCATTTACATTCACAAGGGCACCTCAAGGGTATACTGAAAGTCCTAGTATCTATAGTAGAGCCTTAAAAGAGCAGCTCAACACCCTTGAATTGCCACCTACTTGCACGCTGCTTCAATATGTAGACGATTTGCTCCTAGCTGCAGACTGAGAAAACTTGTAAAGAAGGCACTATATTGTTGCTTGTTCATTTAGCCGAACATGGTCACAAAGCTTCACTTAAGAAATTCCAATATTGTTGCCAGGAGGTTGCCTATTTAGGCTACCTCCTGTCAAAGGAGGGGAGAAGATTGACACCTGAACGAATAAAACACATTTCTGGCATGTCTGTCCCAAAAACACAGAAGGAAGTCAGAGCCCTGATAGGGATGGCGTCCTACTGTAGACTGTGGATCCCGAATTTTGCCCTAGTGGTAAAACCGATGTTGGCTTTGACGAAGAAGGGCATTTCTCTGCCACTGCCATGGGAATCGGAACATCAACGATCATTTGAGCTTCTCAAAGCCGCGCTGTGTTCAGCACCGGTTCTGGGTACACCAAATTACGATAAGGCCTTTGTGTTGTTTGTGCATGAATGTAATGGATGTGCTTTGTCTGTGTTAACGCAGGAACATGGAGGGAAGAATAGGCCGTGCGGCTATTATTCCTCCGCCCTCGATCCTGTTGCATGCGCTTTGCCGCGATGTCTGCGCGCTGTTGCTGCTGCCGCTGCGTCTGTAAAACAGAGTGAGGGGATGGTCCTAGGCCACGATTTGATTTTGATGGTACCTCACTCTGTTGATATTCTATTGAATAAAACTCAAACACAACACCTTACTTCTGCCCGGTTGACCAGGTATGAATTAGTTCTATTTGCTCCTCATATCCAAATTAAAAGGTGTTGTGTTCTCAATCCGGCTGAACTTTTGCCTCTCCCGCAAACTACTGCTTGCGGCGATGATGGATCACATGACTGCCTGTATGCCACCGAACAAGAAACAAAGGGCAGAATAGACCTCTCAGATACTCCTTTGGAGAATGCGGAAGGGGAGCTGTTTTGTGATGGCTCCTGTTTTAAACTTCCGAATGGCACATCTACAGCTGCTTATGCAGTTACTACTTTGAACAAGATTGTAGAAACTAAAAGGATTCCGCATAACTCCGCGCAGGCCGCAGAGATTATAGCGTTGACCCGTGCTTGTGAGCTCTCCCAAGGGCATAGAGTTAACATTTATACGGATAGTCAGTACGCCTTTGGGGTGGCTCACAACTTCGGAAAACTGTGGTCGGAAAGAGGGTTTCTGACCTCACACGGGACCAAGATTCAGCATGGCCCCTTAATAGTACAACTACTCTCAGCACTCTCACTCCCTGAACGACTAGCGATCATGAAATGTGCAGCACATCGGAAGGTCATAGACGATGTGGGCAAAGGAAATGCTTTTGCAGATTCGATAGCTAGACAAACAGCCACAGACCTTAGCACAGACATGTATACCTCGAGGGAAGTGAGAGATGGTTGTATAATAGATGAAGGCATTGGGTCTGTGCGAGATATTCAGACTGATGCCTCTGTTGAAGAATCTAGGAAATGGGCTGAAGGCATGGGGAAATTGGATGACGAAGGGTGTTGGGTGGACACATCTGACGGGAAATGGTTGCTTCCTGATTCTTATGTATTAGCAATGGTCACAATGGCACACGGTCCAACACATGTGTGTGCCCAGCAAATTGCGAAGATATTACAGCAGGTTTGGGTGAATGACAAAATTTTGGAAACTGCAAAAAGATATGTTCAGAATTGTATGATTTGCCTGCAACACAATGTGGGTAAAGGGACAGTGACTTCAAGGGGAAGTTTCGGGCCCCCCTCTGTCCCCTTTGAAACCATTCACCTTGATTTCATTGAAATGGAACGATGTAATAACTTGAAATATGTTCTTGTTATCATTTGTGCTTTTAGCAAATGGGTCGAGGCTTTTCCTGTCAAAGATGCTACCGCCATGACTACCGCAAAGATCTTGGTGAAAGAATATTTTCCTCGATTTGGGCTCCCGAGGATAATCTGGTCGGACAATGGCCCACACTTCATCGCAGCTGTAATGTTGCAAATATGTGTTGCCTTAGGGATTGAGAAACGTTTTCATTCAGCTAGGCACCCTCAAAGTGCGGGGTTGGTAGAAAGACACAACGGTATTTTGAAAAACAAACTTGCAAAAACATGTGCCGACACTAAATTAAAATGGCCAGATGCTTTACCTATTGTGTTGTTAGCTATGCGCACCACACCCCAGACTAGAACTGGGCTTTCTCCATTCGAGGTAGTAATGGGAAGGCCTGCTAATATTTGGGGTCTCCCTAAACCTAAAGCCCTGAGGGATGTGGAGAATGTATTACTCATAGACTATTGTAATCAATTGACTAAAAACCTGTATTTCATTTACCACCAGGTGAATGCCGCCTTACCTGTACGGTTTACGGGCCCAGGACACGATATATTGCCCGGCAGCTGGATCCTGGTAAAGGCCTACGAAAGGTCTTCCTGTCTCGCGCCTCGCTGGCGGGGACCCTACCAGGTTTTATTGGTCACCAGGACGGCAGTGCGGGTGGCAGGAAAGAAGAACTGGGTACATGCAACGCATGTGAAGAAGATCCCTCACCCGACGCCACACGTTACAGAAGAAACAGAACCCCTTGCTGATGCTACGATCTCTGATCTCGGAGTAGCAGGCAGCGCTGTGAGTGCGTCGGAGAAGTTCTCTGAGCCCGAGGAGCTCGGGGAGCCGTCCATCTTGTCTCCGCACTCTCTTGATCGATCACTTCCGGAAACTCTTGTTTCAAGTTCTGCGACTTCCGTCGCCACCGACGCGACGCTCCCCTCAGGGAGCGACGATACTTTGCTTTTGGATTCAGCAAACTTGGGTACCATCAGGTACAACCTTCGACCACGAAAATAGAATCGCCGCACGAGTATCGTGCATCTGGAAGAAAAAGGAGTGATTGAAATACTATTGTCTTTCCTTTTTTTTGGAACAAAGAAAAAAGGAGGGTTCTGTTGGCTAGGGTTGGAAAGGACTAAGAAGTCGCGCGGCCGAAGTGCCGCCAGCAACGAACATTGGGGCCGACGATCGGGATAACCATGATGCCTGCCGCCTTCACTGCTGCTCCTCGTATTGAACTATTAGATAAGGAGGTGACCAAATCGAACAATGGACAATGTGCCTGGGCCCTGAAAACGTACTGTTGTGTTCTTGTTTTGATTATTGTTAGTTTTGAAACTGCTGCCGTGGGACTTTGGTACTTTGAAGAAATCTATCCTTTGAAGCCTCTGTTACCGACCAAAATTGTACCAACTGTTTTGACTCCCTCTGTACACCTTCACACTCTGTCCCCTAGGGACTTTCGGCATAGACAGAAATATCATAATAACACTTTGATGATAATGATGAATGCTACGCATGCTATTTTTAATAGGAGTAATTGTTGGATTTGCACTCACTTACCACAACATGGGAACAAGGGACTCGGATGGTATATACATCCCCTACCACTAACGACTTCCTGCTATGCCTCTCTTAGAGCACTCTTTGGCCGATGGAATGATAGCATCTCAGGGAACTTCGATGGCACTAATTTGAATGAATTTGAAAAACGTGAATTGACTCCCCTGGGATGCTCGCTTTTCGCAAATAGGAGTAGACCTAATATCGCTTCTATTAGGCCGTCTGATAAACTTTCTTTTCCTTTTCAAAATCTAGTTTCTTTTAAGATGGCTCCGATAGGCAATAAGGATGCCATGCCTCCTTCTTAGTCTGTAAATCACAGTCCTGATTCTGTCCCTTTCTGTGTACAAAGAAATGGCACTAGGCCAATGGGAGATTTCGAGCCGTGTGTAAATATTGTAAATTTGACTGGGGAAAATAGGCCTTTGTATGTAGGGGGACCCGTTTATTTTGTTTGTGGTGGTTTAGCTTTTCCCTGGTTGCCCAAGGATTGGCAGGGGACTTGTTATTTAGGGATATTGTTACCAGGTGTGTTTATAGCCAGTACCTTAGAGGTATCTAAGGCTCGCCCGCGACGGGATAATGATGGAGATACCCCTGGACAAGTATTCGGGGATATAGCCAAATCAGTAGTCCCCTTCTGGGGACAAATAGCAAATTCAGAAAACATTAGGGGATTAGCGAGGGTATTGGAGAAAACGATCAACCGGACCACGGACATACTTTACAATATGACCTTAGAGCAAAAGGCGATAAGATTGGTAGCACTTCAAAATCGAATGGCATTAGATGTCATTTTAGCTGAACGAGGTGGAGTATGTAAATTAGTGGGGTCCGCTTGCTGTGTTTTCGTACCAGATTCTTCACCAACAATATTTAAAGCAATTCAGAAATTACACACTCTCAGTTCTGAAGTCCATATCCCTGTAGGAGACTGGAGCCTTAGTACTTGGTTTTGGGATTCTCTACGATCTTGGGGGTGGAAGGTGCTTTCTGTTATTTTAGGTATTTTAGGGACTCTGTTATTTCTTTGCTGTTGTTTTCAATGCCTCCCGAGTATATGCGGAGTGATGGGGGGATGTTGTGCCCAGGTAATGAGCGCAATAGGGCGTAAAATATACACCCCGAAGACAGCATCTAAAGAGTTCATGTTGCAAGAAGTTCTTATGAATAACTTTATGGCTATTAACATTTCAGACAATGATGCGGAACCTATGGATGATAATGCCTTCAAGTATTTTCAAAAGTATTAGGAAATTATGTTTTAGCACTTGGCATAGGCCAAAAGGAGGGTCTGTGGAAATCGATATAGAATTGTGACCCCAATCGCATTGTTTGAATATATGTTGGCCTACGCCAAGCCGCCAAAAAGAATACTATGTACATAGGTTCCGCGGCAAGGTCTTGACCTTAATGTATCGTGAAAGCCGCCATCTTGGATTGGGCCGCCATTTTAGGTACTCTTGCGGTGTGGAAGTCACCTCGAATCACAAAATGGAGGCCGAATGACATTTCGAGTAAGACTTCGGCTATGGTGACCTCCGCACACGTGAATGAATAATATGTCCACAGGCTACCTGTTAGGGTCATGAACTAAGACCCTGTCCTCTGTTTAACCTAGGTGTAAATATGTAACTGTATCAGCGGAACTGATCTAATACATGGAAATTGCGTGTTCGACCTGGCTACGAACCCTAGCTGTTGTTCCAAGAATGGTTAACTTGCAAGAGGGCTGGCCAATGCAGCACAAAATGTATAAAAACCCGAGCATCCCGATGATCGGTCTCTCCCACTTTCAGTGCGAACCTAACGTTGAAGGTTCGTGTGTAAGTCAGAGGGCCGAATAGCTATTCGCATGTCAATTGACTTTGGTAACTTTGTAACTTTGAAATAAAGCGCTTTGTGTGTCCTTTGTAACCTGTGTTGGTGTGTTTCCTTTTGGGCTTCCCGGCCTCATATCAATTTTTCTGTTTCCACACTAGGAGTTAACAACTTATCAGCTACTGTACTGCTGCAGCTTCGTTCCTCATTCCCTCCGGCTGCCGCCTCGAGTTCTGCAGCTTCTGCCGGGCCGGCAACATCACCTGCAAGGGAAGAAAGCAAAAGAGCAAACTTCAAACGTGGAACGGACAGCAATACAAGACAACAAACTTTACAATATGACAAAAACAGATGAAAGACAAAGGCAAACAGGAACACTTACTTGAAGTATAGTGGCTTAGTCGCAGCAGGACCGGACTACCACGCACAAGGGACCAGTGAAGGAACTTGGTCCAGAAAATACAAGCGCCCCTGCCAGAAACAGCAGGACAGAATGCTCATCAAAACTAATCAACAGGTGAGCTTTCCAGGGACAGCGCATCTCACGGGTAACACGGTTTGGGAGAACGGGCCTGGAAGGGGATCAGGCGCACAAGCTGGCATACTCACGTCCCCTATTCTCCACGCAGGAGCAGGCCTGAGCAGCATCTCCTATTACCACCAGCCACCACATAAGTGCAGAGGGCGAAGTCGGACCTGAGCAACCTCACCCCCCCGGGAGGGCAGCAACCGTGCCCAATGCCTCAGCAGAGACCAGGTGAGCGTAACACATACAAACAAGAACAAACAAACCCAATGGCCATACGTAGCAGTGGCCGAGGGTATGAGAAGGTAGACAGTACCATGATGGCAGAAGAAACGCTGATTGCAAGAATATCCCCAACAAACTTACAATCAACTCTCCATTCCACCAAACCAATCCATCCCGTCTACAAACGGCCGTGCACCTCAATGTGTAACATACAAAAACGATCCTTTAAATATTTGTGGCAGTTCCTCAATCAGTATGTGAAAGTCAAAGACAAATTTAAAAAATTTAAATAATACAAACCATTGACTCTTGTCCAGTGCGCAAATACAGAGGACTAGGAGGACATTCATTAACCTGCATTTCCGGGCATGCTTGCAAAAGCACCTTCCACCACATAAAAATGTTAGCAACACACCATTCTACTATGCAAAATCTGGTTCAGAGACTGTACTATGCAAAAAGTCCTGCTTTAGCACTGGAGCATTTGAATCACATTCTCCTACCTGGTACAGCCAAAGAAATGCTGGAAGAAATAGACCACATCCAAAGCAAATATTTTTGAAGTGAAGAGCACTTACAAAATCCAGTAACTTTCGAAGAGAGTAGCAACAACCTTGCAGATGCCAACCTTCTATTACACACATACAAAAAAGAAATAGCGAAGTATAAAAGCACATCTGCTGAAGTACCAAACCAAGTATGTGTGTGTTGTTGCATAACTTTTTACACAAAGAGCACCAAAACTGTAGATATAACGTCCAAAATGGAAGACACTGAGGAATCCCAATGGTTCCAATTAGCTCTCTATCTTATAGCAGAAAACAAATATGAAATTACTAAACACTCAATACTTTGTACATACTGCAATGGAAAACTTGACAATAGCCAAATGCCTTCACGGGCTATCACTAATAACTTGGAAATATTCCCACTGCCAAAAACACTCCAATCACTTAATTTGTATGAGAGCATTGTAATCCAAACAGTGCACCCATTTCAAGCTATAGTATGCCTTCAACCAAAAACAGCCAAGTTGCCTCCTCCTGAATTACTGAAAGGCATTCGTGGCAAAGTAGTTTATTTGCCATTATATCTTAAAGAAAATGTAGACACTCTGGGAGTGCAACGGCCAATAGATCAATCTTTGATTATCCTAGTAAATGGAGCACCTACAAAAGACAAAATAAATTGGCAGCAACTAGTAGACTTTAAACGTTAGAGAAGCCCTGCAATATCTTAAAGAGAACAATGAATACTACAAAGAAATAAACATTGAAGAAAACCTGAGAGAAACCACCAAAATAATTCAGGATTCCTTATCAGCAGGCCAATTTGAGCTTCTAGATTCTACTACAGCCTCCAATATTTTAGACCAGTATACAATTCACCCATTGCACTCCAAAGACACCATAGACTATGCACTAGAAACATATCAAATGCGGCAAGCCAAAGGATCCCCAATCAGCATATAGGAAAAAAGTTTAGAAGCACAAGCCTTTCCTCTACTCTTTCTTACTGGAAAAGGTGGAAGGTATGATGAAAGATGCACAAAAATAGCACCAGAATACCGCTCTTTACGAATGTATTCTGTAGACCCCAGATTCAGACAAAAGGTTGAATACATATTCCACCTCCTCTTTGAAAGTGAACTAGCAGATCTAGGTTACAGAGTTGCACACACATTGAAAACAGGTTAGAATAGTTTAAACATGTCTGCTACGCAGCTACTCCAAAAGGTGCAAGAGAAAGAAAGTTTTACTGTCAAGTATTAAAATTCTCTTGGCAAACATGCGTGGTACGAAAGAATACTGGTTCCGACGTCACGCAGATGTACGGTGTATGCTACACAACCTTGTCCCACCCACAAGGTTTGTCAATTTAAGTTGTGCAGAGTATGCATGGGAAGACTTGCATGATTTGCTACGCATAGCAAATTAAAAAGCAGGTATAGACATGAAAACACCAGGAGAACTCTGCTCTCTTGACCCTGTAAATGTGTCAAGGTACTTCCATCATCGCTTTATTGCCCTGCTGCACTTAATCTATAATAAAACAACCCACCCCCTCAAAGAAGTGCAACACTTCTTTTGGAGAAAGGAATATCAATCCAGAGGAGCACCACACATCCACATGCTTTTGTGGATTGAAGATGCTCTAAATTTGGTCAGGACAGTGATGCCACTGTTTTGCAGTTCATTCACAAATATGTCACTTGCGAAATCCCTTCAGAAAGCACACATAGTGACCTACATGCACACATTCTGCGGTTTCAAAGACAAGTGTGGCAAGTATTGTCGGCGCAAATATAAAAACAAAAGCAAATACTACATCAAATGCCGCTTTGGTTTACCTAGACCAATTTCAGCAAAAGGACAAGTAAACAGCTTCAGGTCTTCTGTTAGACACAGTGTGAGAGGCAAATCGCCCAAGAACACAAACTGCATAAAAAGAACTGAAGCATCAAAGTACATCAATGATTAAAATGCAATCATTGCCCTCCTGTGGAATGCAAACATAGATGTGGAGTACATTGCAGACATTTCCACTGCAGTTGCACGATATGTCACAGAGTTTATCACCTAATGCTGCTTTGGGCTTTATTGACAGCGCGATATGGTAACATTTAGTGTTCACTGATATCTGGTGCTGAGTATTTACAGATCACGCTGGGAACTATGTGCAGTTTTCAAATAAATATCGGGACTGGGGACGTCATGTACCTTTGTGGTATGCATTTTGGCATACAGTTATTGGATGTCATTTATGTTCGAGCAGGATACGATCAGAGGTTTATCTGGTGTTTGGATCTGATTTATGGGGAAGGTTCAGGGCGACTGTTAATGGATGTATGACATTGAACAGGACCACCATTTTTTAATTAAATAAAAAATGTTATGTTGCTGATTAATCACACCCTGAATATATGCTGTGGCGACTCATGCACTACTCAAAAATAGAATCCTCACAGAATAAGAGCGGTACGATGCACATCAGCAGGAATGTCACTTGATTCTTCCCCAGAACTTTTTTACTTTTCCATTGAATGTCTGTATTTCAATGTTTGGTTTTATTCCGTTTTATTTTTATAGGGATTAAACAAAAACTTTGTTGAATCTTTTTTAATTTTGGTCCTGATGAAGACGGATTGATATTTCAATAATCCATTCATCTGCATAGTCGAAACTAGCAGTGAGCAAGGTCTTGATAACTTGGATAGCGTACAACATGACTGGCCTGGTTTGAAACTATAGGATGGTCGCAAAATCATTGGATTGTACTGAAATGTCCTCAGCTAATGGACCATGTATAAGATAATATTCATTTGGTGAATAAATTACTGATTCACTATGTATTGGATCGTTTTGGACCATGCATTCAATGATATTTAATTGGTGAACAAATCATAGATCCACTAACTACAAATTTGTTCGTTTTTGTTTACGCATGCTTTGATGCAAAATTATTATGTGTTTTTGGTGATTGTTGGGTCTATTCCAAATTTCACAGACGTCACATTGACACCACTTTTTTCTACTTTGCACCGGGTTGTACAGTGTTTGATTTGATGCATATCTGCATGGACTTCACCGTTTCTAGATCCTATGTTCATCTACATCTTGCTGGTTTGATCATGTAACCCATTGATGTTTATAATTGTATTATGATTACATTTATTTTTTCTTATTTGTGTGTTCTGGGACTTAGTTTGGTTACATTTCCCGTGATGGCTATAGTAGTCATTTTTGTCCCCACAACTACACCAAGATTTCCCGTGCTATCATCTGGTAGGACCTCGTAGCAAGGCAGGGGCTGTGTGGTGGTGTTAGGCTTGCCCCTGCCCTTGGAGCTCACATACGCTTAGAGTGCCATTCCCTCCCAAAATTCAACTAAGGCAGGCAGGCACTACCTACTCCCATAACCCCCCCACTTGCTCCACATTGTTCTTCGCTTAAGGGCATGGACCAGATAAAGCAGGAAGCAGAGTGCTTTCTCTCACTCAGCAGACACAGTCTTTCAGAAGATTCTTGCAAATATGAATTACACTCTTAGCTTTAATTGGGTTGCTTCATACTAATACTTATATGCAAGTAAGACTGTTAGGAAAGATTTCTTAATTGTGGGTAATTTTCCTTCCATGTGGCAACCCCTAAACGTTTTGCTGCTGTTTTCACCATGATCTAGACTTTGCCAGAGAAGTGCAGCCTTCTGCCGCACTCCTCTGGGCTTTTGCTCCATTCTTACGGGGAAACTGACATGCCCTTAAGACAGTCAGTACCGGGAAACATTTTCCGTAGTTCTTTTATCATGTTGCAGCTTTCGCGCAACATGAGACAAGAGGGCACTGTAAGCTAAGTTACTGCTCTCTTGGGTCTCTAGTCTTCTACAGGCCCTAGACACTCTCTTTGGATTGTTAACTAACGGTGCAAGTGAATCACGGACGGGACTGGTGGCAGCGATCGTTTCTTTGTGTTTTGAGCTCCTTTTGGCTGTTTAAGCGCGTTTCTCATGCTTAGCCCAAAATGGTGGCCTGGCTTCCAAGATGGCCAGACCACGAGGCTCTTTGTCCTGTCCGCTGACCGTCTTGCCCCCCTTCACCTTCCCCAGGTCGAGCCAACCCGGGGCCTTCCTTATTTGGGCATGTACTTTCCCGCGAAACACAGATGCTTTTGCAGGCTTCTACAGGCCTTGTGTGTGCCTCCAGGATGTGGGCTGGGATGTCTGGTCCCAATACACATCCTGGGTGCCAGAGAGTCTTGTGTGTCGTGAATGCCTGGGACCACCGTGGTCCGTGATAGGTCCACGTATGGTGTGAGTGTTTTGTGAGCAGATCTCCCATTAGGTCCCCTCCGTTTTGGCGCAAAGGGAACCGTGGATAAGAGGAGGCTGGAAACACCAATACCATGTCTGTCGATCTCCTGAGTTCTCATGAACGAAGGAATACAGGAGCCAAGTATCCTGCAACTACGAGGCTGAACCGAGGAATCACTGGTGACCCGCTGAAGGACTGCTCCTCTGCACTGCTGTCGCTTTGTGAAACCCTTTCTACCTCTGATCGAACGAGAAGGCCTGTACTGGTACTTTGACCCTTTGGAATAGTGGGAACAACTATTCTCGGCATCTTCACCATCTCCTGCACGTAAGCCTTCGGAAGTGTCTCTGGGCCATCCAGTGGACTGACCAGCCTACCCAGGTGTCTTGCTCTGTAACCGCCGTCAGGTTGCTGCTGTATTACGAGTCCTTGCCACTCTCACACGATTCGTACACTTGGCATTCCCAGGTCTGAAGTGAGCAGTGTACATTGGGCTGAAATACATACGGACGCTCCGTTGCCCTGCTGTGGTAACAAACTGTGCGGGTTCACTGCGTTTGGGACATCCTCAACTCTTAACTTCTGCTGCTGCGGAATCTACACGACACAGACGTCCCCTGCTCGTATCTGAACCTGCCAGCACTGAAACTGACGCGGAGAAGCCTGGGTCTGCCTGCATCGGGGACCGGTGAGTAGCATCGCTAGGAACTGGTCGCCCTCCTGCAGTAGCCCATAGCTTTTCCCCGCTGTGTAAAACAGCACGCCTTTCCGTACTCGCGCTCTGCTTCTGCCCACAGTGGAGGCTGCGCTTGAGTCGCGGAGCTCTGTTCATCTTCATTTGTTCACCGAACTGAACTGATTCCCTCGAGGAGACTCCCCTTTGCCCGTTGGCATCCGCGTGTGCAGGTACTTTTCAGCACAAGGCTCCACTCGTCGTAGGGCTCGGACTTCCTTCTAGTTAGGTGCCTCTGAAGGCGGACTGGGTCCAACTATTATTCCCACTGCCTGTTTTCCTCCCCATCTAGGTGGTCTGCACATTTCGTGCGTCTAACTCGTTAGACTCGTTGGTAATTATATATATATATATATTGTATTTGATTGTGATGTGTTGGTTTACTTGAGTTTTATTGTGATTTCTCGCTACGGTCAATGTTACAAAGGCCTTGTAATAAATGTGTCTATATTTTTAATATAACACCTGCGTGGAGTAATTTGTAAGTATCCTTCCTTTGTGTGCTCATTGCGGGCTTTCAGTCACCCTCACCCCTCTTGAGACCTAGTCTTGACCGCCGCGATCGCTACCTTGATTGGTCTGGCTTGTCCCGAGGTTAACTTGTTCCAAAAAACTAGGCTGGCCTTCTGAACCTCTGCCCCTCCAGGACAGAGTTCAGAAATCCATCTTAACAGACTGACTCTGAATGGTCTACTCTCCTCCTACATTCACACCCAAAGAGGCCTAAAGCAGGGGTGTATCTTAGCGTCCACCTTATTTAATTTTTTAAAATCTTAGTCTTGATTTCTTACAAACAATTTGCGACGCCCCAAATTAGGTTCTCGCCCAATTAATTATCTCCTTTATGCAGATGATTTAATTCTCCTTTCTCAAACACCCAGTGGACTACAGAATATGCTAACCACACTGAACTCTTATGCATTGAAGAATAATTTGGTCAGCAACACGGTTAAAACACAAGTCTTGGTTTGCAAACCCAAATCACAGTCCAAAGTCCATCCCTCTCAATGGTTTTTAGGAACTGAAAAGCTCGAAAAGGTCAACCTGTATAAGTATTTGGGCGTATCGATCTCTAATTCACTAAGAAATAATGATGAGGTTGAAATTCTACAGAAATTACACCCCTTGATTGCCCAGGCAAAGTTACTAATGCATAAATTCGCGAAATGTTCCTATACGCACATTCTTCATTTTTAGAAACAGAAAGTGATCCCCATTCTTACGTATGGTGTGAAAACTTCATTACCCAAACAACGTAAGTTTTGGGATGCACTCTAATCCAAATTTTGGAAAAGAATCTTGCGGCTCCCCTTAAGCATGTCAAAAGCTATGCTTTGGTTGAACTGGGCCTAACATCTTTGTATTCGCAAGATCAATGGAAAATATGTGCGCTACTCAGGAAGTATCTTCTAAATCTTGCCTCTACAAATGTAGTAGGAATGTTAGCGTGTTATTTAACTAGAAATTATGCTTTTTCCATCAGATGGATTCAGAATACATTTGATATTCTTGCAGACTCCAACATCTCACTAGAAATGTTATTACATAACCCATCTAGAGCAAAGGTCAAATTATTTCAAATGGATTACTACTATTGAGGAATGCTCACAAATGAAAGACTTTGACATAACTGTATTTGGCCACATAAAATTAGGAACTCTAGCAGGTTATTTGCAGAAATATCCCTCTCCGCACAGGTGGAATCAGTATTTATGCTTCAGATTTAATTTATGGCATACTAGGGCAGTACTGGCGAGACAGAAACTTATATCCGAGGACCAAAGTTTCTGCAGATGGTGTAAAGTACATACTCAAAAAGAAATCCTCAAGCACTGTCTAATAGAATGTGCAAATGTAGTTGATATGCGGAAGAAACACTTTGGTAGAGTTACGTCTTCACTTTTACCCATGAATCAGACCCAAGCTTGGCAATGGCTATTTTCCAATTCCAACCTATCTGTACAAATTGCCACTACTCATTTTCTTAGTGAATTATTCAAAATTGAAAGCGATTAAATAGGCGACTCTTGGAAGAAATGTTCAGAGAATATCCTTGTTCTCTTTTCTCTTTCCTTTTTTATGTTTTGTTCAATTCAACTTGAGGTAAATTATAGTGTACATATGCTGTTGTAATTTTACGTATTTGATACTGTTTCTGCCTTATGACAAAGACAGATTGTACTATATCTTTTGTAAAGATGTATTTGTTACAATTGATTCAATACACGTTGTTTAATGTGATATATGTTTTAATAATATAAATTTGAAAGGTTCAAGAATTTGAACTAACCAAATTTTTAAAATAACTAAAAAAGAAATAAGCATTTGGTTTGCGGAAATGGTAAACGTTTCACAGCATCTCAAGTTTGCATTTTGTGTGAGGCTGACAGGCCTCCGATATGAGGTTAGTGAAAGTCTAATTCACAAGTACACCCTGCTGCTCAGTTTAAACACAGTTTTTCCCAAATCACAAGAATATTTCCAAAGAAAGAATATGTGAGTAAATTACCAAAAATATGTTGAAAGATTCTGAAATGTACCTTAAGCCTCATTGGGCACCACCCGCTGCCCTCCCGGGCACTGGCACTAGATACATATCGCACATCCACTGGCCCCATCTGAAAGGAGCAGCACAGATCTGCATGTACAATGTTCCCTGCGTGCATTTGGTCACGGGGATCCCATGGCATGCAGGCCATGCGCTAGTGCCAGACTCCAAATTGAGGCAGGACCATCCAAGGCTAGGCCACCACATTCTCCTTCGAAAAAGAAATCCCTAGACAGCTACCTCTACGCTGGTGGCAAATTTACTAACAGTGCCCAATTCTACCACTTAGCCACGGTCACAGTTCCTTCTCATTCTGGTCCCGCTCCCCCCAAATCCTACCCACAACTCCCTACCTCCACTCAAACACTCTGCAAGGTGTATTATCCAAAACAAACATACAGTGTTACGACTTTGCAAGTAAGCTGTCCATGTATTCTACTGCAGTAATGCACCTCTCAAGACTCACCAATTAGATCACATTATGCCAACACAGTTAGGCAACCTGTGACTCAAGGTGATTAGGGCCAACAACATCCATACAACTTAGACAATGTAGTCAATGGTGTGGGTTCATGGGAGTCTTTATCCAAAACCCTTGCAGAAAAACCGGCTGCCTATCCCTGTGCTAACTAAACCTAAACTAATCATTTGGCCCTTATTTCTAGTGACAATATCATCTACTTTCATTTCGAAGGGGATGTTGAATCCAGAAATGCATTTATAAAAAGATACACTGCAAAACCTATACCCAAGACTATACAGTTTCATTTTCTTAAGAACCAGAACAGTAGGTTTCTTAAAAATAATCCTGCCCTTAACTGCTGAAAGATATTTCTGTTCATCTAATTTACAAGCTCGCACCATTATTCATGGCAGATCATCTTTTTTTCAATTTTTAACGAACTACACAGCATTTGGGCACTGGGGAGCTCTGCATTTGAGCTCATTTGAATTCATTAGCGTTCATTTATCTCCATCCCCAGAGGCCCTGCGCCGCCCGGCCCATTCATGTATTATTTCACTTGAATGGGCAGCGCTGTGTGGATTACAAAATGGAGATCACAGTCTAAAAAAACTGCTAAAAGCAGAAGAGAAAGCGCTTCATAAGAGAATATACAATAGTAGAACAGGAATCGGTGATTCAGTCACAAGAAATTGACTGGAACACTATTAACTAGAGCTTCCCATCATAAGTAAGTGTACCATACCAGCTAATGTAATGCCCCATAAAGTTGTGAGGCGGAATAACTGGTTGTGAATGGCGAATAGCTAATAAGCTGAGCTGAAGGCCAGCAAGCTTTGTTATCCGTCCTTTTTGCTCTATTGTATTGCCTCTCTGCCATTTGGATTACTAACATTAAATTATCCAGCATAACTTAATTCCCATTGGTCCCGGATATTCTAAATTTAACTGTATTAAAACAGCACTACATTACTGGCATCTACGCGCCCAAAAAGCTCAGACTGGCATACAAAATCGAACTAATACTTCAGGCGGGGACGTGGCAGCCCCTCAGCCAATGAGGAATGCTCGAAGCGGGGCCATCCCCGCTCTGAGCCTCCACACGGCTGGAGGCTTCCATCGTCCTCCACCGGGGACCCATGTACATTTATTTTTCTTTCGCTTGGGCCCATTACTATGGGCTCTGGGGCATTACCTGACTCGGTAATGCCCCCGCCGCGAGGGGCATATTGCTTAATGATTTTCATAAATGCTCTCATCACTGGTAATGCCTATACCGCTTTCCACAGTACGTACCTTAAAAACCTAATGTGCATCATGAAACACATTGTCTAGGCAAAAGATAAAATTAGTATAACCATCATATGGAATGCTTTTCGTGATGATGGAAAAATTGCATTAAATGAAACAATTTAGAGAGAAATACTCATTCATAACCCCCAGGGTCAGAGGGTCAAGCCTGTCAATCCAGTACGCTTCTTGTTGAAGCATCTTGTTCATCAAATCTCCACCTCTCATCCAGGCACACACCACATCCAGAATAATAAACCACATCTGTGCCACATTGTGTCCATTCTCCGCAAAATGTTTGGCAACTGAGGATTTCCGATTTTGTGTCCTCACATTTGACTTGTGCTCATCCCCTTGTTCTCTTGCCTTTCTGGATGTTTGCCCAACATACCTTTCCCCACATTGGCATTTGATTGCGTCAATTACATTGGATGAAATACATGTGGAATAATCATGTTTTCTGATCTTCTTGCCTGAATGAGGATGCAAGATTTAACTCCCTTTTATTATACTGTTGCAACTGCCATAGTTCAAGCACGGGAATGTCCCATGTTTTAGTTTACCCAAAATGTTTTGTTTTTGTGTAAAACCCTCCATCTTGACCAATCCATCTCTAAAGTTAGTCCCTCTCTGATAGCCATCATTGGCGGTCTACGAAAAAGTTTATGCAAAGGGTCATGATGTAGTATTTTCAATTTCTTTTCTCATAATCCTGTGTGCTTGGTTTTGAAAGTTTGGTAACATAGTACCAGAATTATCAGAACCCCTTCCCTTTCTTCTCTGCAACTGCTTCCTATCCATTGATGTAACTTTAGAGATAACCTCCTCAGGCCAGCCTCTTCATTTATATCTCTCAGTAAAAGCCTCAATTTTATTCCCCAAATGGGACGGCCTAGAGATAATGTGTTAAAGCCTTAAAAACCGGTCCACGTGTCAGGATAGGTTTTACCCCCCTGCACCCAAACCTTTTTACATATGGTATTAGTCTCAAGAGAGTTGAATAAGGAGTGCATTGTTTTTTTTGTTTGTGTGGTCATCGCAATGCCTCCTAAGAGTGCATTGCCAGCATTTACATGGGAAAAGAAGTAGGCTTGGACAGTGGTTTTGAAATTGGCAGCAGGGAGGAAAGACTTGATTTTGTGAAGGGTGCTTGAGTATTCTTCATGGCATGTCTTGAATGGTAGATGACGGTAGATGGTGAAGCAGAGAGAGTTCTTGTGAGATGCAGGGGTGGGAAGTAATCAGTCTAGTTGTAGTTCTACCAGTCAAAACTGTATATATGTGCTTGCTTCCTGAGGCTGGAGAGTAAGAGGAATTCAGTTTTGGCAGGTGTGATGAATCGTGGAATTCAATCACTTATCTTCAGGAGGGATAATTTCCTTTTGTGCCTAGGGAGGTGAGCACGCTATGCAACATTCCGCCTAGGGCTGATGGTATGTGGGACCTCACAGGGAGCCTCCCCTTTTGGAGACAATGACTCCTGTTCCGTCGAGGTACTCACTGAAAACCTTTCTTGTGGGCAGACATCATCCAGGCTTCAGAGAAGTCAATCAGAAATCGCTGTTATTTTAATGTATTAGACCCAACATTCAACTAAATGATTAAAAAATGCTGAGAAGAAGTAGAGGTGAGCAAGAAAGGTTGATTGCTCAATGGCTGGAAGCCAACCAAACCGACGATGAAGAATGAACGAGCAAGTAAGTGAGAATGCTCAACAAAAAGAGAAAAAAAAGTACTTAATACTACACTGGGGAGGACTCAAGTCTAATATACAAATGTAAGGACTATGGAAGAGGTGCGAGACCCAGGAAGTTCACATCAGCGAGGAGGTGGAAGTTGCTGAGAACCAGGAGATCATCTGTCGGGAGGGTCCGGCCAGTGGGCGTAACCAGTAAGCACAGAGAGAGCAGACAGCCAAGCTGAGCATGGGAAGAAAACCCTGAGTGAAGGAGAACTGAGTGAGCGGTGGAGCGACCGGTGGATAGTAACTGTCTAGTCCAGAAACAACACTGAGACCACTACAGCATTGGCTTCGCTGAGCCACAAGGAAGAACCAATAAGATTTTGATTGAACACAGGAGATCTTCTAACTCAGAGTTGCCCCAATCTTGGAGAAGGACCCGGTGATGCTAGCCCATGAGAAAGAAGGTAACAGGAGGGACGGGCGACACAAGAGAGGATACAGGGATCAAGAGCACACTCAGTCTACTCGTCCCAGTGAATGGACAAGTACCCAAAAGAGTGAAAATAATTACTCGCCTCAGTGAAGGGTCTAATACCCGTAAGGAGGAGAAACACAGTGGAACTTCTTTTACTCATTACATGACAGGAACTGAACAAAGGAACAAACGCAGTTGATTGGGCTGCTGTAATCATCCCAAACAGCAAGTCCGTTTTGTCAGACCAAGAAAATTTCGATATAAAACATGGTGTTTGAGAGGAAGTAAGGAAGCAGAGGAATAGATGGAACCAAGATCAAGTACAGAGGAATTTCAGTTCTAAAGTATTGGAGAAAGGGAACATTAAAGAGACACTTCAAGAAATCAAAGTACGAAGGGATCAAAACCCAAGAACAGCGTGACTTACGACAGACTTATTTTCTCTACAGAAGAAAAAGGGGCACCAGCAAGGTAAAAGTCTCTGAGAGGAACTAAACAAATTAATCCAAGAAAGAGCCAAGAACTATAAAAAGTCATCTACTAGGGCTTGAAAAGCCAATCCAGGAGAATGGAGTCATTCTCCTGGACATCTTGTTGCTTTCTCTTAGTTGGAGGGACAACATAGATTAGCTTTGAGACTGAGGACAGACCGTTTCCTTTTTGGACTTCACTAGTGACGATGAGAACCCTAATTAGTTTTGTTAGGGTAGGGAAACCCATAGAACAGGGATAGAAAATCTATTTTCTTCTACTGTAAATAATACTTGTTAAACATGCCAAAAACTGGTCCGTCTCCTTCTTCTGACCTACCCCACTGTGTTCAGTTCAAGATCATTCATGCTAGAATGAGGATGTGGCAGTGCTTGTGGACATGTAGGTCATTGGTGAAGGAGCTCCTCTGTATAGTGTATGTATTGGAAGATGTTGATGTTGACCTTGAAGAGGAATTTCCCCTGTGGGTACCATGTACAGACGACAGGGGTTAAGTATGGACCCTTTGGATGTGTCACAGGTGAGGAGATGCCAATGGGATCAATTGGTGCCCATCTGGCCATGCTTCCGTCTAGTGGGTATATATGAAGTGAACCAGAATAGTAGAGATTCTTCATAACGGATGCATACACTGAGAAGGTCGGGAAGAGTCCTGTTCTTCTCTGTTAAACGCAGAAGAGAAATGATGTAGAGCCTGTAAGCAGGAGTTCCATTTACCAAAGATATGGAGTGAATCACACAACGTGGATGGTGGCTGGGTTGGTGCTGCATCGTATTCCCTTTCCAAATCTGCTCCAGGATTTGAAAAATAGTTATGAGAAATCCTGTTTCGAACGTGGTATACTTGCACAAAGGAATCATTTCCAAAATGTGTTTGGGGTTCTATATCGAAGACAAAGCACATCTTTCACCCCAATTTCTCCGCCATCAAAGACTGTATATGTACAATCTGAGTGGTAGGGGAGTCCCATCACACACATGGCCAAAACCAACACTGGCAACGAAACAGCAATGAGATTGTGAACTATAATGTTTGAGTTTAAGATGGTACTGCTGCAGCATTAAATATCAAGCACAGCAATTGAACAAAATGAAAGAGACACTGATATTTTACTAAACTGCAAATGGCTGGGCGGTGAGCAAATAAAAAAAGAAAAGAAAAACACAGCCTTTATTAAATCCTAAGCACAGCCTCACAGCCAGATATTGCAGAGATGTGTGTGCCTGCTAGGGATTACTGGCTGGGCTGCCTATTGCTCTTGGCAGTGCACTGTGCTCCTGTACCCTTTAATGAAATCATGGCGGCTTTGTTTGTAATAATGCAACCTCTCTGGACCATTTGTTCACTTCTTCGTTAAGGACTGTTCTTGTGCTGATGCAGCAGCCTCTTGCACACCGATTGCCCAGATTCTTAACTTCAAAATGGTCTAGGTCAACTATCACACAAAATGCTCGCCTTCAAGCAGACCTCAACAGCATGCACCCAAGAGACTGCGGATAACGTACAAGAATAAGGAGGCGGGGGACCAAACAATCCCACATTTTGATTTATTGACAAGAATAAAATGCATTTATAAGGGTTGTATTTGAAACATGTTACAAGGAGAGTGCTATATTTATTATTCGACATTTCATTATCAACATAATCATGTCATAGGTATGACTTCCATTGCGTCGGGCAGAGGGTTAGTTGCACTGAATTCTGCCATTAAATCAGTAGAACAACCATACAGTGCAAATACATGATGATTCACCAATACGCCAGATCAGTTCCTCAACCCTGGATCACCCCCTCCGATCTGCACCCTAAAAATGGACATGGAATGCCACCTCCAGAAATAGCAGAAGAACTGCACCTTCCTTCTACACTGTTCCTTAAAGCTAATTCACACTCTATTTTCCTCCACCATTAATTATTGCAAGTTTCGATGACCTTTACTGTTTTGATTTTTGAAATGCATAATGAAATGACACCACTTCACAAAACCTCTTTGCAGACCTCTGCATACAGAAGGGGTGCGATTCCTGCAATGAAAGATTCCATGGAGAAATGCTGCCACCAGCTAAGAGGACGGCGTGGCAAACGTGTAGCCCGTGTCCATGCAACAGCACAAACCAAAAGTGCAGTGGCCGGGGAAACAGCAGCTACACCTGTGGCAAGGGGGGGGGCGACCATCTCCTACCCAACAATCTGCAACTCATTTCTATCTGCTGATTGATCAGAACGCGGCTGAGACTGTGCAGAGGAAAAAAGCAAAATATATATAAATTTGATTTAGCGTATAAGCTTTTGGGGAAATGGATAAGAATTGGGGAAAGGTTCTCAGGCAGCACTTCAAAAATCTCACATAGAATATTTTAGTTCAGATAAGCAGAGGGCACTTAAGGCGGTCAGCAAGGGAGAGGCAAGGACAAAACCTAAGCTATAGCAATATTTGGGTCTTCCAAATACAGGGAATTCTTCCTTCTCCCTTTTGACGCCTCGATTTAAATTTCACCAGAGAATCAGCTAAGGGTGAGGATCCTGAGGTAAGGAGACTGCAAATTCTGCCTTCAGTAAAACATGTTTCTGTTCCACCAGAGGCTCACCCCGAGTCTCCTTAATACAGGGGTAGATATGAAAACGGATGGAAAGTTGTCCGACAAAGGGAACACTGCACTGTGAGCAAAAACAAACGGGGACAACAAACGGGTGGGAGTGGGTTTCTTGAGGTTAATTAGTAGAACTCTTGTTCAGAGCTTGCCGATTAGATAACTGTATGTTGCCTTGTTAATTGCAGGCTTTGAGAACACATGAAAAGGGCACATGTGATCCATCACAAGGAGAAGAGCGTCCGAGCCATTGTCACACATCGAACAGGCATGGGAAAGTTCATGTTAGTATTCAGACTGGCAGTTAAGAAAACCGACTTAACGTGGAAGACTCCCACAGTAGTTTTATCACCGGCAAAGAAGAAAATATAGAAATGTACTAATGAAAATATGATGGCAGTTAGGGATGCATATCAGTTTTCCATTCTGGATGTTGGGTACATAAATAGTTCCCATACTAGTAAGTTGGGTTCCTATAATCATACGAAAAATAGGGCTCCAAGTGGTGCAACAACAATTCAAATTAGAGTTGCTAGACACAATAAAACTTGTCCTACCAGTTCCATCCTACCTGCCACGGTTCACAAGCATGAAAATGTCTAAATTACTATACGTCCCCGTAGGAAGAATCCATAGGTGTCAAACGTCATCCAATTAAAAGGTACGTCTAGGAATACAGAATTATTTGGCTAGTAAGTTAGATTTAGGAGCCTATTGTCATATATAAGACTATCTAGATTTAAAAACAGGTGGAAACCTAGATGAGTGAATACTGACAAGAAAAACCAGAAGGATAATCAAGATGAGATACAGATAAACATTAAACAAAAGATCACACAAGTCACTCTCGCAGAAATCTGAATCAAGACAATAAGCACAGTGTAACAATCTGCCTTCTCTCTGGTATACAGGGGCTTTAAGGAGGTCACTCGCTGGGATAATTTGGAAACAGCCTGTAAACCAACATCTGGAGAGAACCCTCTGTAAATCTTCACCACCTCTCTCAGTTACATCGCTAAAGACACGATTTTCAGGTTCACACAAGAGTTCAGTTTAGTACGAGTAAATGGTTTCTCCTATTCTTTTAGGTGCAATTTTACTGTACATGACACAGAAATGGCACTGACGTTATTGATGCCCCATTTCAAGTAAATACATTCTTCTGTAGAATTATTAAATGCAACCACTTTCAAAGTGGTGTATAAACATGTGCCTGTTAGCACAAGAATATAAAGAATGGAGGTAAAATCTAAATTTGAACAAGGTTGATTGTCACAGGAGAAAATGAAAAATAGAATAAACAGGTTGGGTAGGAGGAGGATGCTCTTGCCTTTCTTATTAGTATCCAATGTCCTCAATCTGTACAGATAATTTGTCTGTTCTTATGGGATTGTTTGTCGGTCTTCATTGGCATGTACCAAGAACTTGTGGGTTTCCAGGGGATGGACAGTAGCTGTGAGTGATCTGGTTAGTGTTTATAAGTAAGGAATTCTCATCAAGGCAAACAATGGGCACAGGACATTTTAGTTGATGAAGCCAACAGAAGCGTGAAGCTGTTCTAAATCTTCCAAAAAGAGGGGGTGTTGTGGGGTGAAAAAACAGCTGCAGAATGACAGTTTGTGAGGCCAGGCAAGGCCCTATTGTGAGACTAAAGCTGGCTGATATTGAAACCCATTGGAATACACAGGCCAGTTCAAACATTAATTTCCAACATGAGGCCTAGTGAATGCAAAAAGTGGGCCCCACTCAATATCAAAATGCGAAGGCGAAGGAAAGCGTGTCTTAAAACCTTAATACAGCAGAATGCTCTCAATGCCGTTCCAAAAGACAGTTGTGGCTCAAAACGATGTTTTCATAAAATATGAAAAGCTACAATTTTGCTTAAGGAGACAGATAGCAGCATGTTACATTGACTTCAATGTAGCATAAGGCTGTGATCCAGAAATCTAAAGTGAAGACAAATACTTTTCAACATTCAAAATGCCAATTTAAAAGGATAGGCCTACTTGTTGTCGAAATGAACACTAGTTTCCTATGTTAACTGTGGCCCATGTGTGAATAATACTGAAAGTGAAACATCCTTTTAACTAATGTATTAAGGATTTTTTCCTGGAAAACAGGCTCATATGTGATACAAAATGTTACATGTTCACATAACTTTTTTCAATTTAAAATGCTATTGTGTTAGAATTATGTATGTAGCTTGTTTTCACCACTGATCCGAAAGGTACGTGCCTCTGAAACCTTGACCTCAAGACATTTGGGCAGAGGGCCCACCAGGAAAAGCAGGTCTGTTTCATTAAATCCAAAGAAATACAGCAGTTTTAGATCAAAAGTATAGAAGGGTCACATAAGTCCGGCAACAGAATTGACCTCTTGGTAGAGTTTGACCCCAATAAAGTGTCTCCCAGAGCCACTAATGGATCTTCAAAGACTGTGTAGAAACAGACGCTACTGATAAGCAGATGTTCAGGTCACATGTTTCTGAGGAAAACAGAACTGTGTATTTGCTTGGAATGTGAAACTACAACTTTTCATATGAATGGATGGTCATTTGATTAACATTGGACTAATTTTTCCTTAGTAACAGGAGAACATTGAAACGGTGACCTCACCGAGGAATCACATTGAAGATCACATAAAGCCTGTCTGTTCTATGTATCTCTTAACTGTATGTGAAGTATAGAATATGAGTTAGAAAGAAAATCATGATCCTGTCCTCATAATTCTGAGGAATTTGAAAGTTGGTAAACTGATAGAATGTAAAATTAATGTTTTGAGTGTAAAGTGCCATATTTTTCACTATTTCAGCTCACAAGCAAATTGCGAAGAATAGCTCCTCATAGGAACGGTGTGCCAAAGCGAAATTAGGATTTCCCGATTCACCGTAAAATGAAGAAATATATATTTTCATGCAGTTAACTGAAAAATAAAGATAGTAGCCATGTAGGGGATTTTAGGAAAACCAAAATTATAAACCAGCATGTCCTCCCTTCAGTCTCCATAAGCCACACCTCCCAACTCCTTTCCTTATCAGCAGGCAGTGGGTGGAATTGGTGGGAGGGAGAGAGATAGCCAATCCATACTGTGGGAATATTGATCATGTGCAATTGTCATCAGCACTATATAATATCAATTTGATATCAGAGAGGAGGCTAGCGAGGAACAACTAACCCGAGAGTCAAGGCGAGCGACCAAAACCATCGGGGTACCACCTTGCCACGAGAAAAGCTGTCTCCTGGAGAGGCCTTAAACCTTGCGGGGGAGTCAGAGACAGGGAAAACTAGAAGCTAACCGGGCGTGACATTGGAGGAGCCAGATGAGGACTGGGTGCTGGTGACTATCCTTTGACCAGGTCTGTGCTTTCCCATGATGGGCCCTGCTGTTTCCCAGAGTTCCCAATAACCAAGGTGTCCCATGTAAGTGGATGGATTCTGATGACAACAAAAGTGTAGGAGGGGTATTCTGCCAACATTCAACTCCTTGCATAGTGGTTAGGTGGGGCAAAACTATGCAGACCCTGGCCATAGTTGACTAAAAAGATAACTAATTCCTCATAGAAAAACACCCTATCGATTTAAATTGAATTGTATTGTATTGGGAACCACCTGCCTTAACCCTGTCCATTGGGTGAAGGGGGCAAAACTGTGCAGACCCTTAGCACATTTAATTAAAGTTAATTTGATGAATTCCCATATATAACAGATGACAGGATGAGTTTTCAAAACTAACAGTTCATGCCCAGTGTGTTACAGCCAGTATAGTCAAAGTAATTGTGTGACCCTATTTTCTTGTAACTCCCTGACAGAAGAGCGGTGTCCTTAATCGCAAAATAGGAATCTCTAAAAATCTGCCTTTCAAGTGAGTGTAGTGTGTGCAAAACGAACTGTCCCATTTATTCCCAAATCAAGAGCCCAAAGCCCTGCATTTCATCTGAAGGAGTGTTGAAAATGATTTTCCCATTGAGTTCATTTCCCAAACCCTGCCTTTCAAATAAAAAGCCAAAACGAGGTATCCCACTGCATTCCTACTCCCTGTACCTAGCCTTCAAACCAAAGGTGTCATATCTAATTGATGCCTGCAGAGTGGGGGTTGTTGGGAGAAGAGCATTGGGAGAAACTAAACAATCACTGTTTTAAACTTTTTCAATCAGTTAATTTGCAAAGAAATCTGATGTGAATGGTCACTGCAAATCTCGGAATTCTACCTGTATTGTTGTAGTAACTGAAGGTATATTAGAAATACATGTCCATCAATTGATGCAAGTAAATTGATATTGTATTGTGCTAATAAAGAGGAGCTTCAAAATTCCTCGGGGACGGTATGAAGCAAGGAACTAAAAACAAACAATCAAGTGTTCCCGTGAAGGCTCTATTAGTCTAATGATTTGTAGGCTAACAGTGTTTAGTAGATTGATCACTCATGAATTAATCACCTAATTTAGTTAAAATATGGTACCATACATGCAATGTTTGTACAGTGTATGCTTATTAGCACTATTTCAAAAGTAGCAAAATCTAAAGTGTATTTACATAATGTTTTAAATGTTTACAATTTTTCACAAAATATGATGAATTCTACTGAACAATAAAAAATAAATAATGTATTGTGCCACAGAGTCAGTGGCTGCTGTCCTTGCGATTGATTTCTTATGCATTGTAGTAACCGTTTTATATATTTACATACATACAGTGGCCTGGTTCCTAGCTTATTGGTGGTACATAGGGTATATGCGGAATGGTATTATAGATGGTATATATCGAAGGGGCTTCGTTAGGCAGCGCGGCTTGATGCTGTATGCCGTGTAGGGTCCCTTACTCTAGCCTCTGGTCTCTCCGCGATGGAGCAGCAAGTGTTCTGCTCGACCAGCAGGCTCACCTGCAAGGAGTGCAGGGTTGTTTTGGTGGTTGCTGCACTGGCAGCGCAGCCCCAGGAGCATGGGCGTCATTTGCTTTGAAGTTTTCCAGAGACCCAGAGTTCCCGTTTTTGTTTCTCTTCTCCCATCCTATTGGCGGTGACAACAGCGGTTCATTGCCCTCGGGTCTTAACACCTACAGTGCAGTTGCCCGTTGTACAAGTCGGCTCAGTAGTGGATATGTGAGTAAGAGTCGTTGCTGTCTCACTTTTTTCAGTCATGCCAGTCACCAGATTACAAACTGTAACAAGTAAGGATATGACGGGGGGCGTGGCTTGGCGGCCATGCGAGCGTGAGCTAGTCTTGGAGAGCTCCCACTCGACCCGGAGATAGATCCTGAAAAAAGGCCAGAAGCAGAAGGAAAACGATTGAATAAAAGTTGGGGAAGGCATCGGAAAGCCCAGAGAACACGCAGAAGAAAGTTCGAGGAAAATCGGTGACTGGGAAGACTGAAACGGAGAGCGTGAGATACGCGGCACCGCCACGCAAAATGGCGGGCGCGCCTCGCTGAAAAGGCCGCTCGCCTCTGAGAAGGAGGCAGGTGAAGGAGGAAGGAAGACAGGGCTCGAGGGCGCCGCCGGTGGACAACCAGCCCAGTGAAGACCACCGAGCCGCCCGGGAGAAGCAGCGGGCTGGTCGCTGCAGGAGACGGTCCAGCCACCGTGGAAGGAAGGAGACCGAGATACGCGCCGCAGCGCTGTGCCAGGACAGACGGAAGAGGCGCGAAAGCCCACAGACCGTAGCACAGGCCGTAGCAGAGCAGGAAGAGACCAGGCGGGCAGCGGCGGGGTTCAGGGGGACCTGGCGGGTGCGCCCCCCCTCGCAGTCAGCAAGGGGGGCTGGCAGTGAGGACGCCGAGGGCTCCAGCCGGCAGGCGGGAACCCCAAGACTACCGGTGGACAACCAGCCCAGCAGGGACTGCCGAGTCGCCCTGGAGGGGCGGCGGACTGGCCGCTGCGGGAGACGGAACAGCCACCGCAGAGGGAAGGAGGCCGGAAGATGCGCCGCAGCGCCGTGCCAGGCTAGGCAAACAGGGGCGCGAATGCCCACGGCCCCGGGTGGGCAGCGGCGGCGAAGCCCCCTGACAGTAAGCACGGGTAGCTGTGCCCGAGTGGAGGCTGGCAGTGGGAATGCCGGGGGCTCCAGCCAGGAAAAAGGAGACCCCGAGGCCAGAGGACGAAGGGGGTGAACGGAGCATTCGACCCCGATCTGGGGACCGTTGGACACTCCCTTGAAGAGGTGCCTAGGTTGACAGCGGGCGCAACGGATGGTGATACGGTTGGGACAAGCCCCGCGTGCGGCCAGTTTCCACCAATACACTGGGGCGGACGGCGATGGACGGCAGGGCCACACCAGAGAGGTTAGTCGAGTGCCCGACCCCAAGCCCGCTCTGGGGATCATAGGACATACGTGGGAGGACACAGTCCACTCAAAACAGTCTTAACAGAGACCCCCGAAAGAGCCGCGAACCACACAACTGTCTGGCCTACTTCAACACACACCTGCACGGAAGAAATAGCTAGGGGTACACCACCCCACGGAAGACGGGGTGAGGCTACCTGCCAGAAAACGGCACAATAGGAAGGCCACAGTAAAGACCTCGGCCCAACACAACAACGATAAGCTACCACTACGAAACTGCAGCATAGACCTGCATGAGCGGGATCCACATACTGGCATATAGCAACCGAAACCAACATGCCAGATAAACCAAGAGGTGGCAGGGGGAGGCAGACAGTCATGGAGTCATTTGCCCGCAAGAATGAAGACCAGCAGCCCGAGGCAGCTGAAATGGACACGGCAACATCATATGCTATGCATGGAGAGATCAAACAGGTGGAAGGAAGTATCCTGGAGGCCATAGAAGCACTGAAGACTTCGATAGAAGGCAAGCTGGATGCAGTAATCGTAGACGTGGGGCTCCTTCGGCAGGACACGAGAAACCTGGCAGAGAGAGTGACAACGGTAGAACAACAGGTACAGAGTAATGCAGCGGAAATGACCACCTCCCAATCACAAATGTTAGAGGCACTGGAACGCGTTAGAACGCAGAGCCGAAGATGCGTAAGGCAGGGCTAGACGTAACAATGTACGCATAGTGGAGCTGCCGGAGGGGGAGGGAGGCAGAGATCCCACAGACTACATCGAGAACTTACTGATCCAAGCGGTGGGAGCCGGGACCCTGTCCCAGGGCTTCGTTATGGAAAGGGCACACAGAGCATTAACTAAGAAACCACGCCCGGGGGCACCACCGAGGCCTATGATCGCAAAGATCATGAACTTTAAAGACAGGGAAATAATCCTGGCGTTCGAGAGACGGTGGAGTCATAACCCGGAATGGAGCCAGGATAACCATCTACCCAGACTACACGGCGCTCGTGCAAAGGTAGAGAGCTCAGTTCTGGACGACCAAAGACCGCCTTCGGGCTACGGGGGTGAAGTTCATGCTACTATACCCGGCTAAGCTCAAAGTGCTACATAACGGAAGGACACAGATCTTTGAGACCACAGAGGACGCCCAACTGTGGATGGACCAACAAGGGTTCCCGCAGCCGGAAGGGGGGAACAGACGGAACAGAGGCGCACCCCGACGTGGCATAGAGGGAGATTGAGGACGGAATGCAAGACCCAGGCGCCCGGCAAAACCGGGCGAGACAAAATCTGAGGAACACTGAAGTGGGCCGCAAGTTGCCACACCACCTCGCTGCAACTAATTTAAAGACAAAACGGGAAAAGAAAATACAGGGATACTCCCTGTGGAAACGTGAAAGAGCAGGATAACCAACAGCTCACGAGTTCAAAGGCCTAAACTAAAGAATTATACTGGGAGCACAAGACTTCTGGAACTGGACCGCCAAGACCCACAGTAGGAACCCCAAGCAGAGAATGTTTATAGTGCCAGTTCTAAGGCAGTACGCCGCGACAAGTATGCCTGAGAAAAAGAAGGCGGTACCTGGAGAGCGGTGGGGCCCGAGCAGGGGGAGGGAGGCTGGGCGTTTGTTGTCGTTTTTAGTTACAGTTGTTTGGAGGCTAAGTTTGCGGGGTGAAGGCACGAGAAAAAGAGGACATAGCAGACAAAGAAGCCACGGCGGAGGCACGGAAGGTGGACACGTGGGGCAGACCCCAGGCGCCAGGGGTCAGCGAAGCGCACTGAAGGGAAACGCCAATAATAAACCGAATCCAAGAGCCGCAAGAACAGCTATACCCCGGGGAAACGCGGGGGAAGGAGGACGTGTGAGTCACAAAGTACTACGGGAGGGATGCGGGACGTGGACCCCCGGAAGAGGCACGCCAGGAGGACATGAAAGTGTACGGGCCCATGGGACGGAGAGGGCCACTAACGCTTGCCCCCACAAGAACCGAGATGACCTAAATATTGTCACATGGAATGTTAGAGGGCTAAATGCATACGTCAAGAGGCTGAGGGTCTACACCTGGTTAAATAAAACGAGAGCCTACGTTGCAATGCTGCAAGAGACGCACCTGACGGTCGAAAAACAAACCAAGGTGGCCAAGAAATGGGGAGGTCAGATGTACAGCTCAACGTACTCTAACTATGCAAGGGGGGTGATGACCTGGATCGCTCCGAGCACCCCATTCCAGCTCATCAACCAGGAAAAGGACACTGAGGGTAGGGTCCTGATCGTCCACGGAATGCTGGAAAACCGGGAGGTGTGCCTGGTGAACACCTATGCCCCCAATCATGACGCGACAGCCTTCTTTGAGTCACTCACGCCCCGGCTGGCCCCGTAAAGGAATGCTACGATCATCTGGGCTGGAGACCACAATTGCACATTGGAACCCCGACTAGATAGGTCGGAGGACAAGCATAGACGAGCAGCGCCACTCGCACGGATGTTACAGAAGATACTGGACCAGCTGGAACTGGAAGACATCTGGAGGAAGGTACATGAGGGGGAAAGGCGAATTCACTGGGGCACATATACATGCACGAACCCTGTCTGATCACGCCCCCCTGAGAGTCACATGGGCACATACACACAGGGGGGCCCCCACACCCACATAGAAACTAAGGGCAGAAGCACTGCTGGATGGGGAATTCCAGGAACATATCCAAAGCACGATAGAAGACTACTTTGAGCATAACTCGGGTAGCGTGGACAGCACGGTGGCGATCTGGGAGGCCCTTAAGGTGGTGGTCAAAGGTGCGGCAATGGGGAAGACGGGAGGACTCAGGAGGGAAACCCTAACACAACTGGACGCGTTAGAAAGGAAGATTGAGAGGGCCGAGAAACGGGCGGGGAGAATGGAGGAGAGCAGGATGATCTTACCACCCTACGGCAACAGTGCACGGTGACTTGGGAAAGACTAGGGCGTCTAGATTATGGGAAGTACATACAGAGGCTGCACGCAGAGGGGGATAAGCCCGGCAGGCTCTTGGCCTGGCTAACCAAACAGGAGACCAAGCGGGAACCAATTAATGCAATCCAGAATAGTCAAGGGGAGGTGGTAAGGTCCCTGGTGGGCATAAACGTGGTGTTTCTCGCAATTTTACGAGAAGCTGTACACAAAAGTCCAAGAGGGGGAGGAGGGGGACCTGGAGGACGCCTTCGCGGAAATCAGGCTCCCGCAATTAACCGAGGAGCAGGCCCAAATGCTGGATGCTCCCCTCACCGTGGAGGAACTGGCGGAAGTAATCACCCAACTGCCGACAGGGAAGACCCCGGGGCCGGACGGGCTACCGGGGGAATTCTATAAGAGGTACAGAAACAGTTTAGCCCCTAGATTGCTGGAAAAATTGGAGGAGGCATATGAGACGGGGAGGCTCCCGAATAGCATGTCACAATCCATTATAGTACCAATACTCAAACCGGGGAAGCCACCCCTCGAGTGCGGGTCTTATAGACCAATTTCCCTGATAAACCAGGACTCCAAGATCCTGACAGCGGCACTAGCTAACCAGCTCAAAAGAGTGATACCCACCCTGATCCACACTGACCAGACAGGGTATGTACCTGAACGGAACACGAATCTCCGGAGACTCCATTACGTCATTGATAGGACCAACCAAGTAGAGGGGGAGTGCGCAGTAGCTTCACTAGATGCGATAAAAGCATTTGACTCGGTGAGCTGGGACTGGCTTTTGGGAGCACTCGCCCACTTTGGGATAGGGCAGGGGTTCCTTCGATGGATAAAGCTACTCTACAAAGACCCGAGAGCAAGGGTCAAGACAGGTAGGCTTGTCTCCTGGGAATGGAGCATAGGGCGAGGTACGAAACAAGAGTGCCCGCTGTCACCAATGTTATATATTCTAGCTCTGGAGCCATTCGGGGTCTTCCTAAGAATGGATTATATGGATACGGGCATAGTGATTGATGGGGTGACACACCAGATATCGATCTACGCAGACGACATACTGCTCTACGTCCAGAACCCACGCACCCATCTGCGAGATTTACTTGAGGCACTAGGGGCATTCGGTAGACTATCGGGAATCACTGTTAACAGGGAGAAATCCTCAATGTTCCCCCTGGCGGGCCTGAGAAAAGTGCCACCAGATCAATTGCTGCACATGGGCCTCACATGGACCCCGACCACCTTTAGATACCTGGGGGTGCACATTTACCATGATACCACGGACACACACATAGCCAACACGCAGGCAGCCCTGAACAAAATTGAGCACGCCATGCAGTTCTGGAAGACCCTACCACTGGGGATGATGGTCGAGCGGCCTTATTGAAGATGACGGTCCTGCCCCGGCTCCTATATTATTTTACCAATATCCCTTACAACATCCCGGGGGCTTTCTTTAAACGCTTGCACACCTTGGCGAGGACCTTCCTGTGGGGAGGGGGGAGAAACAGGGTAGCACTGACTACACTACAGAGGAGCCACGAGTGGGGGGGCATCAAACTCCCAGACTTTTTGCATTACTACCTAGCGGCACAACTCCAATTTGTGGTGAGATGGCTGGGGGAGGATATCTCCATAGACGCAATTCTTCTCCGACCAGCACTCAGGCAATATTACTTGAGAGAACTCCTGTGGATACCTGCTGCCCAGGCTAGGGCCCTTCCTAACATGGCCCAGCTGGGCCGAACACTATGGGAAAGAGCCTGGAAGACTCAAGGCATGCAAGACCCCTGCTCGAGACAGATCCCCTTGGCGGGTCTGGTAGATACCCGCATAACAAGCCTGGCCACGTACAGGGCACAATGGGAGGACAAGGGGGTAGCCCAAATAGGGGACCTGTGGCAAGAAGGACAGTGGGTTGGATTTCAGTCCCTGGTGGAGGAACAGGATGTGCACAAGGGCCAGTTCATCCTGTATAACAGCTTAGTACAAGCAATAAAAAAGAGGTGGGAAACCACGCCAGAGGCAGAGGATACTGGGGGTGCGCTGGATGCCTGGTATGACATTTCTGAAGGAGGACACACTGTGTCCAGGCTCTACGAGCAACTATTGGGTACCACTAATAAAAAGACACTGAACGTGCGGGCAAAGTGGAAAGAGGAGCTTCAGCAGCCCTTCCAGGACGAAGAATGGAATAGAACCCTCCAATACACGAAAAAAGTTTCTAGGAATGCCAGGTTCAGACAGCTGCAAATCTACATAGTGCACAGAGCATACCTAACTCCCAAAAGAATGACGAAGATGAGAAAAGGACAAACTCCCAGCTGCCCACGCTGTCGGGAAGAACAAGCAGACATGGTGCACATGTTCTGGTCGTGCCCAAAAATAACAGAGTTCTGGAATATGGTGAGGGATAAGGCGAGGACGGCAGGAATCCATATGCAAGCCTGGTCACCTAGGTCTTATATACTGGGCCTGTTCCCGAGGGGGGACAGGCAGATGACACACGTGGCAAAGATGAAAGACCTGATGACAATACTGGCGAAGCGTCGCATAGCAATGGCATGGAACACGAGTGAAGGACCCTCGGCAGAGGGCTGGTGGGCAGATCTGCAAAAGTGGGCGATAGCTGAAACGACTGTCTGGACGAGAGCTACGCAGAGGGGAGAAGGCAATAGTGGAGCCAGAATACTGGCGTGGAACACCCTGGTGCAGGACCTGTTCGGAGACGGGGTGGAAAACAACAAGAGTGACTCAGACGACTCGGAAGGAGGGCAGGCTGGCTCGTCCGTGCCCTGTGGCAGAACATAGACCAGAGGGAATACAGTGAGTGGGGAGGAGGAGGAGGCCTGGCCGTGGCCGGAGCAAACAATGGACAATATAGACACAACTCCAAGGTGCCAATACACGTGTTCATGGACAAGGAGAGGCCACTCCCAGGGGAGGGAGGGGGGTAGTCGGGAAGATGGTTTCTCTGTTATGAACTTAATAACCTTTGGCGAGTGGCCCATGGCGATAATAGACCACGGACATAAGCAATTGCCTTCAAGGGGAGGGGGGGAGTGGGGGGAAGTTGGGAAATGTACTTTTCCTCTTGTTGTTAAACCAATAAAGAGAAGTTTAAAAAAAAAAAAGTAAGGATATGACAGTCCGCTCTCTAGAGGCAGAACTGGTCTCCTCTCCGCAGCCATCTAATAAACAGAGGGGGGCGGGGGTCTTGTATCACTGCTCACCTGCGTCCTTGATGGACCATGAGAGGGGAGGCAACCGCCTCTCGGGGGTGCTAGCCTTAAGCGCAAAGAGACGGCAGAAGCTGCAAAAGGAACAGTGTCCTTTCTGAGCTGCTCAATAATGATATTAATAACAGTCCCAGAGCCACATTATACTCACCTTGTTCCGCACCTGAATTGCTTCATATATTAGTGCCCTTGAACGGACAGTCATGTAGTAAAACAGTGAAAAGCTCCAGTTGTGGGCCAGATATTCATATGTTGCCCTCTAATTGGATTGCATATAAAGCTCAGTTGTTGCAAGACCTTGGGGCATGTCTTAACCTAGAAGACTTACTCCTGGGTGAGGGCAGTTGGGAGGACGCTACCTGAGCCTCTGATGCCCACATTGCAGAAACCATTATCTGATGAGGTCACTAGGACTGGAAAGCCACCTGGCCACCCGGGAGTTCACCAAGGAACCCAAACAGATCCCCTTGCTGCCACCTACCTGGTACCATCCGCACACAAGAAAGAATCAGTTCTTGCCATCAGTCCAGGGTCTGAGGCCCCAGTAAAGAGTGCTGCTCATTCCATTAGGCCTCTAGCTCCATTGGCGACTACATCCCACAGGGACCCACGTCTTAAAAAATCAAAAATGGCAAAAATCATCGACCCTACGCCGAGTAGCTTTGTATTGGATACAAGAAACTTTATTATAACAAACATAGAGAAGCCAACTTATCCTGAAACAAGGGAGGCCCTAACAACATTTTTGCTTGGCTTAACACAAAAGTGGCTCCTAATTGTGTTAGACCCACAGACTTTAGGGTCCTCCGGAGAATCCACATTGAGGACTGGTGTAGTGTGGAAAATACTGATTGCATTGTGGTGGGATGTGGATTGAGTAGTTTACCTACGTTTTTTAATAGAATTACTACATCTAAACACCTACCTTTGACCTCAAAGTTAAACATTGTATTGGATTGACTTATCTGATCTAATTATCCCCCACCGTAAATATTTTGGATAGCATTGGTCTGTATTATTATAGATAGTATCAGCGCCTTTTTTTATGTTTAATTGTTGTCTATTTCTCTGTTGTACGTCATGTTGCGCTATCATGGCTACGGGTTCATTGTGCGCGGTATAAATAAAATAAAGTATATAGGTTGGAGGCCTCACTAAAGTAGAATCTGCTAAACACTTTGTTGTGCGCCACCTTGCATAGGAGGCAGCGGGGGGACTCCCTGGGTTGAGTGTGACCATCCAATAAACCGTGACAGTGCAAAGAATGCCAGTATGACACCCCCTCCATTCCCATGTACCAACATAGAATCAAAGAGAACTCCAATAATCCGGATTGAAATAATTAACTTCCAAAGACATTATTTTCCGAGCATTAGAAAAGCATAAATCTGATCACATTTTGCTTTAGGAAAGAATATTGAATTTTGTATATGAAAGCTGCTTCCCAAAGCAACATTTTTAAAGTAAGTAAATGACCTGGGTACATACGCCAAAACATGTATGACCATGTTACCCTCATATTGATTAAATACAGCTTAGTCTAGAATTGACCTTCCCTTTGTCTTACATTTAGTACAAGTCACATAGATATCGCTAAATATTTTTCTAATCAGGTGATAAGGTGAGAGGGAATTAATAGGAAACTAGATCCACAAATTTTATTTTTACTGTTAACAGTGCCACTATTTACAAACATTTTGACCATTGTGGGACTGTTCTTTTGAAAGTATGTTAAATCTATTCATTTTACCATCCTACAGCATATAGAGCTAAACTGAAAGAGTATTGCCTGTACATTCCTGAAGCCATTATAACATCTTAGCTGGAATGAAATCTAACTTGCTCCATCTTAGTCAGGGGAAGATGAAGGAGGAGGTCTCGCTAAAACTAAGAAGGAATCTCACCTTGCCTCCCATATGGCTGTGATTTTGGGAAAACAAGTCAAGTTGTCATCTCAGGTTACATGCTTGAAGTTACAGTTGATAAAGGTACATCCATTCACAAGGGATGCTATTGAACTATTAGGTGGCGAAGTAGGACTGGACCCTTTAAGTCAATGGCCAAGTGTGTAGTTGTTGTAGAAGATTAATGGTTAGTAGTACAGTCTAAAATGCACTGCTGCGGGGGGTACATCAATGAAGCGCATTAGCAGACCCCAGGTCGCTCAAAACTAATTTGTGTCTGGACATAGGATAATGGATAATGTCCAAACATCTTGCAGAAACCTTCTCTTGCATAAAAGTATAGTAGAGAAGGCAATTAAGCTTAAAAGTCTGCACATCATCTTCAGTGCACTAATTGGGCTGTTCTGCCTGTCTGAAGGATAGCATCACAATATACATCCCAAGATTGGTCTATGCAGGATTTCAGACTTATCACCCACAGGACCTCGTCAGACCAGAGGAGATAATTGATATTCATCCTTGGGACCCATGCTTTGAAATACATCACCAAATCCCAATGATGACAGCACAGGTTTTTCCTTTTTCTGGTTTCAGGCCTCTACTTAAGTAGCATCATTTCAGGTAGGTGTTTGGTATGGGTTCCAGAAGAGTTAAGATCAGCAATCAGCAGTAATTAATTTCACAAAGACTTTCTAAATGTTGAAATGGCTAAATAAAGAAATAAAAATAGAGGATGACCTAATCTATTTGCTCATTCCACCGGATTGGTTGCCAACCTGCCCTGGTCGCAACCACTTGGCATGTTGAATACTGCTCTTCATACCCCGCCTCCTTACCCCCAGGAAGATTACTATAAGTTTGGTACACTTCACCACTGCCAGTCATTCTACAAATGGAAGGCAGGAATCAGTAGCAGCAAGGCCAGTTGTGGCAGCCAGTCAATTTCCCAAAAAAGAAGGCTGAATCCTGAGATACAAGCCTGCATTCTGAGCAAGCTATCTGCTGCTTGCACCCACCCACCATCTTTCCTAAACACCAGAAACCATGTCAGTGGACACCACAGGCAGGGAAGTCACTCAATACAATTAAGAAAGCTTTAACAAGTGCACTTGCTTTAGGCCTCCCAGAGTACAAGAACACATTACCTGTATCATCATAAGAGCCATGGGTTTGCATCAGCAGTACTAAGACAAACGCAGTCAATATCAGAGACCCATTGCACATTAGAGCAATAATTTGGATCCAATGCCTCCATGTCTTCATTCACTAGCCACTACAGCCATAGCAGTACAACTTTGTTAAAAAGCTAGTTCCAGTTCCCGTTTGGAAGCAGCAGTTCCCCATTTAGTGCTGCATCATTGTTGAAAATACAAACACTACACATGTCCATGTCCTGATCGAACAAGTATGAGGTGTTGCTCAGGGCGGGCGTGGCTAGTGGCCATGCTGTGCTGTGAGGTAGTAGACTATCTGTGCCGCTCCCGCATGATCCTGCTACATCGATCCTTCTACCAGCCAGATTTCACATGACACCGCATGAGAACAGGGTCTGATGCTGTGTAGACCGACGTTGCATGCAGGGGGACTCTGAAACCAGACGTACGTACAAGATCGGAGTGGTAGAAGATTACAGCGAGAAGGCCCAAGATGGTGGCCGCTGTGTCTCGATGAGTTACCAATGGGCTGAGATTCAACGACCCTCTAGCTACGAGCTATTAGAGTGACCGAGCGGACCAGAAGGTGGCAACGTTGGCAAGGAGCAGCCCGTGGGGCAGCCTGCTTGCCCCGGCGAAGTGAAAACGAGCCGTGCTGGGCCTACATAGCTGGGTTTACCCTGGATGATCCAGCGAGGCCCGATAATGGGATGCACAAGGTGTGTGTACTGTACATAGAGGTGTGGTGGAGACCCACTAGGTTGGAAGAATGGCACCAAGTCTCCCACGCTGCGAGGTGGTGAAGGCAGGGAGGGGGCACAGACCAACATTCATGGACCAAGCAGGCCGGCTGACCATGGCCACTGTGGGACGCACTCCATATGAGTCACCACAAGACAAAGCGCACAATACCCGGACGAGGTGGCCATTCACGTGGTGTGAGGGCAGGAAAGGGACGCTGCAGCCCCAAGGGGAGGACAAGAAGGGCACTCTTCCTGCGAGTTGAATGCCATCAGGGACACGCTGTTGTGACGCCCACACTGGGCACAGTCTTGAATCCAGGTGCCGGACAAGAAATGCAAGGGGAAAGCCAGACAGACTGGTATAGAAGCCTATGTGCGCAAGGATGAAAATAACAGTGCAGCAGGGTAATTCTGAGGAAATGGCTACATCATCGCAGGTGACCCCACAAGAAGGCCCTATCCTCCCGGCAATAGCCGAAGGCGTCACTAGAGCATAAAATTGATGCGGTTATAGTGGATGTCGGTCTTCTGTACCAGGATGTACGTGCATTGGTGGATTGCTTGGGTACTGCAGGCCAATACAACCAACGTCGCCAGCATCCAGACTCCGGTGGCTGGCATACTTGAGCGAGTGAAGATCCTGGAACACCGGGTGGAGGACAAAAAGGGAAGAGCATGCAGGGACAATGGGCCTCATTACACGGAATGCGGTAAGGGTTTACAGGTACCGGTAAGGGCACCTGTACCGGTAAACCCTTACCGCCTTACTACGAGGTCCCTTTGCCGGACCCAACCTCAACGGTTGGTTTTAGCAGCCGTTAAGGAACGGGCCCGCAAAGGGACCTTGGTGCCAATTACGGTACCGCAATTTGCGGAACCGTAATTAGCTCCTTCCCCATTCCCATTGAGCCCTATGGGGGCAAAAATGGGAATGGGGAAGTGCCTTGGTGAATGGGGAATTACCGTCCCCGCTCACCTTGGAGTAGGGCGGTAATTCCGCCATCCACCAAGGCAGACACGGTAAAATACCGGCGGCAACCATGGCGCTAATAGCGCCATGGTTACCGCATACCGTATAATGAGGCCCAATGTCAGAATATTAGGGATCCTGGAGGGAGAGGAAGGCAGAGATGCTATGGCTTTTGTGGAGACCATGCTCCAGCTGGAAGTGGGCCCGGGCACACTGATGCAGAGGTTCTCTGTTGAGAGAGCGCACAGATCGCCGATGAGGAAGCTTCCACCAGTGCCCCTCCGAGGCCAATCATAGTGAAGATCGTGAACTACAAGGACAGGGAAATGATTATGGTCTTCTTCAGAGAAGGAGGAACCATAACTAGAGGATCTTCGAGGCTGGCGATATATCCAGACTACACTGCACTGGTCTAACGGTGCAGAGCAATGTTTGTGCCGACCAATGAGCACCTAAGACCAATGAATATGCACTACATGTTTATCTATCCTGCCAAATTGAAAGTCCTGAACAAGTGAAGGTCGCACTTTTTTCAAAGCACTGCAGAAGCACACTCTTGGATGGACGTAAAGGGGTGACCGCAGCTCCCAAACAGAGACAATAACGCGCCTTAACACAGTGGCAGAGGAGCGACATTTTGGATTTTCTTCGCCCTACTATCCTCCTGCAAAGGCTGGTAAATATGGGAAGAATGCAGGAGCAGGTGGTACTGGACCGCCGGACTGGTAAGGGGAACCAGACGGTGACTGTCACACACCCTAGTTGTACTTTAAGATGCCAGCTTTGAGACATCGAGCTGCTGCACGTCACCTGAAGGGGGGAGGCAGGGACCAGAGAGGCGGTTGGGCCTGAGCAAGTGAGTCACTGCTGGGCTGTTTGGTTGGTAGTCATTGGGTTGTTTTTACAGTTGTTGGGGATGGGATGGGGGTCGTGTTTGGGGCTCATATGGGTGAGGGAGATGAGGGGGCAGCAGTGCGAGAAGCACAGGTGTTAGCAGACAAGTGGGACCACAGAAATTGAGTGTTCGAAGAGAAATGCATAACGGTTAAAGGCAACAAAGATCGGAAATGGCTAGAGGGGTGTGGACACAGGATTAACTCTTCAGCAGACTGGCAGGGCAATGGTAGACAAAGGGCCCATATCAGCGAGGCTATGGCAGGACCTTGGTGAGTGCATATAGTCACCTGAAATGAGAGAGGCCTCAATAACTACGTCAAGAGACTGCAAGCACACATCTACCTGAATAGGAAAAGCGTTCAAATAGCACTATTGCAAGAAACACACCCGACCACAGATATACAGGCCACGCTGGCTAGAAAGTGGGGAGGCAAGCTATACAGTCCACTTTCTCGGCATACAAAAGCGGTGGGGGGGTCCTTCTCGAGATCGCTCCGACGGCCGCTTTCCAATTGCTGGGGTTTAGAAAGGACGAGGAGAGGATGGTGGTAGTGCATGGACTGTGGGAAAACAGGGAAATCTGTATTGTAAACACCTACGTGCCGAATCATGATGCCACAGCATTTTTCAGGTCATTATACACAAGGGTGACCATGTATAGAAAGGAAACATAGGTGTGGGGATGAGATTTTAATTGCACTCTTAACCCTGTATTGGACAGATCAGACACTAAGCACACAAAATGGCACCTACCAGCCAATGTTCTTTGGAGTTTGCTGCAGGATTTGAGACTGGAGGACATATGGAGATCAAGGCACAGGAAGGAGCGGGGCTAGTCACGCTTCTCGGGATCTCACACGGGTCACACGCAAATAGATTACATGTTCACAGGAGAAGAAAGGCTGGGTGACTGTGTACATAGGTTATGAAGCCAGAACATTATCGGAATCGGACCATGCCCGATTCCATGGCAGAGCGTGGACCCAAGGCCTCGAATACCTACCTGGCATCTGAGGGCAGAAGCTCTGCAAGATGGATTGATTAAGGACTACCTGAGGGACCAGATATGGGAGTACTTTAGTGTTAACATAGGCAGCGTGGCGAAGATGAGCACAGTATGGGATGCATTTAAGGTGGTCACGAGGGGAAAGGCGATTGGAAAAATGGGAGACCCGAGAGCGAACATATCCAAAACCCTGGGAAACAGCAAGTGTGGAAAAAGATTAGGGAGGACTGCCTGAGGTGTCAGGGCAGGTGACAGAACTGAGGCATAAATGTGTGACAACATGGGAAAGATTGGGATGATTTTACTTCACGAAATACACTCAAAAACTGCATGCAGAGGGGGACAAACCGGGGAGACTGCTGGCATGGCTATGCAGGTGGGAAGAACCGCAAGATGGTATTAATTCCATCATTGAGCTAGTCAGGACGCAGGTGCTGCGAGTGCTACCCAGTAGCCCGAGGGAAGCCATTATCATACCGATCCTTAAACCGGGTAAACCACTGCAGTGCTGTGCATCATACAGGCCCCCATCTATGGTGAAACCAAGACTGCAAAATCCTGACGGTGGTGTTAGCAAACAGATTGAGGAGGGTAATAGGGGTCCTTGTACACACAGACCAAACTGGGTACGTCCCAGGGCGAAACACTACATGGAACTTGCAGAAACTACACCATGTTATAGACAGCACTAATCATTTGACAGACAAAAGTGAAGTGGCCTCATTAGATGCAGTCAAGGCCTTTGACTGGGTCCACTGGGACTGGATGTTTGCGGCCCTGGCACATTTTGGCATTGGCAAAGCTTTCTTGAGATGGGTAAAGCTGATGTATACGGCGCCCAGGGTCTGTGTAAAGACAGACAGGGCTGTCCATTATTGCTGATGCTGGATATTCTGGCATTGGAGCCAATGGTTGTGTTCCTGAGGAAGTAGTATGGGGAGGCAGGTATTAAACTAGATGGAGTGTAACATCTAATCTCCTTGTACGCAGATGGCATGCTGCTGTGTGTAAATAGGCCAGAAGATAACTTAATGCACTTGTTGGATGTCACTGACCAGTTTTCTGAGCTGTCAGGCATCAAGGTAAACAGGGAGAAGTCCTGCCTGTTCCCACTCGCAGGGCTCAGAGACCTTGATGAACAGCAGCTACCCTGATTGGGACTTCCGTGGGAGACGAATAACTTTCAATATCTAGGGATCAACGCGTGGCACGACCCAGTGGCCTTGCACAAGAATAATACGCAGACGGCCATGGATAACGTGGCCGGAACCATCAAGTTCAGGAGGAGACTGCACCTGGGGGTACTGGGAAGAGCGGCACTCTTGAAGATGGTCATACTCCCCCCGCCTCCTGTACTATTTCATCAATATCCCATATAACATACCTGCTATTTTCTTTCGGAGGCTGAACGTGATGGTGAGAGAGTTCCTGTGGGAGGAGGGGACAGAATTGCTTTGAGCACCCTACAGAGAGACTATGCAGTGGGTGGAATGAAAGTACCCCACTTCGAGTGCTACTACCTGGTGGGACAGCTGCAACACGTGGTGCGCTGGCTGGGGGACGAAGCCTCACAGGACACTTCGCTATTACAACCACTGCTGAAGGAATACTTTTTGTGGGAAGTACTATGGGTTAAGGCGCTTGCTCTGGAGAGACCCTCCCTGCTGTTGCAATTGGGTATAGACACATGGCAGAGAAGCTGGAAACTCCTAGGTGACTCAGATCCGTGCTCAGTGCATGTCCCCCTGGTGGGAATCATAGGTGAACTGCAAGGGACACTGGCGCAATATAGAAGACACTGGGAGGACAAGGGCATGGCTACGGTTGGGGACCTAGTCAGAGAAGACAGAAGTATAGCTTTCCAGGCCCTGGTTAGCGAACATGGTATACATGAAGGGCAATTCCTGCTATACTTCGGCATGGTCAAGAGCATTGGGGAAAGAGGGCTTGGTCCGCAGAGCGAAGTGGGGACCAACAAGAAATTACACACCATGTACTATGTATCAGAAGGGGCACACTTGGTCTATAGACTATATGATCTGTTCCTGGGCAGGGTGGGTGCGTCACAGCTGAAGGTGTGTAGAAGTGGGAGACAGATATAGGGAGAGCACTTATAGATGTGGAATGGGAAAGGGCACTGCTCTACACCAAGCAGGTTTCTAGGAATGCCATGTTCAAACTCACCCAATTGTATGCCACTCACAGAGCGTATATGACTCCTTAAAGGGTATCCCTAATTGTATTGCATTTAGTTATTTAAATAGCACTCTTTCCCCATGTGTATGGCCTCAATGCGATTTTTTCTGGTTGGAATGCCCTCAGTGACCGTAGACAATGTGTCAAGGAAAGTTCGAGAAGTTTTTAGTTTAGGAGACGCGTGTGTGCATTTTTGGTGTGTAGGGCTTGGGTGGCTGGCTAGGCTCGACTAAGCAGCCCTATGGTCCAGGCACGTGGGAGTGCGCTGTTCTCGGTTGCGATAGAGAGCTATTGTTGAGAGATTTGATGTGTGGCCGGTTATACTGAATATCATTTTGTTGGTAGTCGCCGTATGCTAGAGGCAGATGTTTTAAAGTACATCTGTTTCAGTGTGTGCGGTTATGTGCGGTGCTAGACCGGAAAGCATAGCCGTAGCTGCATCCTATGGTCCTTGGGCACTTGGTCGTGCCTGCGGCCTGTGTCCTCCGATGCGGTGTAGGTATACGTACAGGGGGTATACGTACTGTTGTCTTCGGAGTGGTTTGGCTGGTGCGATCTCCGTTCAGGCGGACGGGTGGTCTCATCATTCATGGTCTTTCCTGTGAAAAAGGGTACTAGGGTGTGCCTGGCTTGGGTGAGTATATTGCATTGTGCCTTAGTGCTGGGTGTGGGCTATCCTGGGTTACTTATCTCATTGTTCGTGATCTCTCTTGTGGGCGGGGGGGAGGCACAGTGAGAATGTTGCGGGAGTGCCACAGCGAAGGCTACTGGCGTATCTGGAGTACTTGTGGGTTGGAGTGTTATTGTGCATGTGGTGGTGTATCATGAGAAGCCGCTGCGAGAGCTGCCGGCTCCTGTGTTGTGATCGATAAGGGAGTTTGTTCAGTGGTGTAGTCTTAGTCTTAGGGTGCCATGGATCAGATGAGCATTGGGAAAAGCCAGGTTTTAAGGGCCTTCCTGAATTTCAGGTGGTTTTCAGAGTTGCGGATGTGCAGTGGTAGGGAATTCCAGAGGATTGGTGCTTGGACGGAGAAGGAGGAAAAGCCAGTCCTTGTGAGCTGTGGGGTGGGATCACTTGGCAAAATGCTGTGCGAGAACTGAGGTTCCTGGAGGGTTGGTAGGGGACAATTGTGTCTCAGAGGAATTCCGGGCTGGTGTTGTGGACTGTGCAGTGGGTGATGTGGATGGGGCAGACAGGAAATGGGAACTGCCCTTTACCTTCTGGCCCTTAGCCGGCTTCCTGCATGGCTGCTTTTGAAGAATCTACAAAGACTGGTGTTCCAGTCACAAGGATGGGGCAGTGAACCGAGCAAGCAGGGAGCTGGGCAGGGGGTGTGGAGAGGAAGACAAAGTCGCAGGGGTGCTGGCGAGGGGAAGGGAAGCAGGCAAATATGGTGGCTCGGGTCAGGTCTCAAGCACAGTGCATCAAGTGGAGAGGCTTACCAGGCGCCTCTAATCCTGCAGGAGCAGATTTCATAAGTTTAACACCAATGCACCTCTTCTGAAACCTATTCTCTTTGAGCTTTGCTTCCTCGTAACATTGCTAGAGGTATGCGGGTTGTTACCATTCAACAAGATCTGTCAGATACTGTGGTACATTCCCATTAAGCATGTTCCAAAACAGAGACGAGACTTGAATCTAAATTTGCTCCACCATAGTGGCATATCCCAAAGATACCCATACAGCCGTGACATAACATTTCTTCATCAGGGGTATGCTTGGGTAAGGGGCCTTTAAGGCCCGGAGCAGAGTTTATTTTTTAACTTATTTTAACAACTCCTGCGCCGTAGCGCACGGAAAGCACCCTCTCCCACTGGTTCCCTGCTTCCTGGTTGTGCTTTCCCCTCCTCCCTTCCAGCACTCTACCATTGGCCACTAGACACATACTCTGGGGTGTCCCTACGCCATGGTAGCCTGTCTGACATTTGCTTGAAGTGCGGGGCTCAGTGGGCCTGACCCAGCGCGGGCTCGGTTGGGTGCGTGCGGAGAGAGGTGGGAGAGCGCTTATTCATTTTTCTGCCCTGAACACTGGCTTTGTTACTGACTACTGGGCCTGATGCATTTACCTGGTCCCACCTGCTGTGACAACATTGCCACTCTCTTTTTATGGGGTGACCCTCCATGAAAACAGAACACCAGAGTTCTTCTGGCTCCCCCTGGTCTGTGTCTCCTGCATCCTTCCTGGCCGCAGCGGTTTCTGGCTGGGTTTTGGGGTGTGCCTGGGCCCCTTGGTGTACTGAATCTGCCTCATTTGTAGCCACACCTGGGCTCCGAGTCAACCGAGCACTCCCCTGCAGACAGCTGCTGGGGTGGGTGTGCTTCTCATTGCAGCGATTTCTGCAGCCCTGCTCTGGCTGGGGAGCCACTGAACCCCTTCCCTACTTGGTTTCCCCGGCAGTAGACGGCCCATGAGATGCGGTCACACCATAGTTGCTTCCCGGAATCACCCCCTGACCTCCTAGCACTTGGTCCACTCTTAAGGCATTTTGCTCACAGCCCCGGTGGCTGAGAGCCTCCCAGATCGAGTGTTGCAGCTGGCTGACCGGACTAGGTGAGATTTGGCTGCCGTCTGTACCGACTTCGTTGTTCCTGGTCCCGACCTTGCTGTCACATTGACCCTTTGCTGACCCTTCTGCATCCTGGTTATTTTCCCTAGCCATACATCATCATAACTGCGAGAGGACAGCATTTGCAGAGGCCGCTGAGCTCATTCACAAAACCATTTCACGTCATATTGGATCTATCCTGCAAAATTGCTGCAGCTGTTGCACTCCATACTCCCCTGCCGGGTAATCTCAGTCTGTTAATACCTGTGTGGCCTCTTCTCACATGCTCCCTTGTACCCCGCCCCACTAACCTCCCAGGGTATGACCTTGCTATTATGGTCAAAGGGGGTGGCAAAAAGAGCTCGATTAATATATATATCAAGGCTGTACCCAGGATCCAGGGAGAAGCCGAGGGGGATGGTGGCGAGTCCTCGGTGCCGGAGGAGCCTACGGAAATGCAGCGCATGATGGAGTATATGTGTGAGGGATTCACTGCCGTCCATTCCAAGCTTGATTACATGAGTGGTACCATTAGCGCTATACAGTCTTGAATGGACAAGACCGATGCCAGGGTTTCCGTGGTCGAGACCAGGATGAGGACAGCAGAGGACGACATCACAGCGTTGAGGGCGAATGTCTCCTCACTCACAAGACATCTGCAGTCCATCAGCAAGAAAAATGAGCATCCGGAGTCTCGCTCGAGATGAAATATACGCATCATAGGCCTCCCTGAAAACAACCATGACGGAGGATTTTGTGGAGCAAACATTAACACTTCTGGATGGTCCCAAACTTTCACCACAATTCGCTATAAAGCGGGCTCACCACTCCCTTGCACCCAAGCCCAGACTGGGGGCTCCCCCACGACCCATAATCACATGTGTTCTCAACTACCGGGAAAGAGATGCATTGCTTAGGGCGGCCAGGGCCAAAGGGGAGCTAATGCTGGGCTCCAGCAGGATCCATCTATACACAGAATTTGATGACTGCAGAACGAGCGCAGATCCTTTTTGACTGTGTAGAAAAGGCTCTGCAACGTAGGAGTGCCGTATGCCATGATGTACCCGGCCAAACTCAGGGTCAAACATAAGGGGACAGTATTCTTCTTCACCATACCTGAGGAAGCTGTGAAATTTCTGGAAGAAAATTTCCCAGGTTGAACCGATATCGCTCGAATTGCTTGATTGTTCCAGGTTTACCTTACCAAGCTTGAGCTCTCGATCACTTGTTGTATTCCTGCTCATATATTGCACTGTTTTATCACTCTAGTTCAATACTTGACAATATGCCATACACACACTGCACACTTTTATTACTGTGTTATGTTGTTGCGAAGTAGACCAGACTGCAACCTTCACACAGTCCTCCATACAAGGCTATAACTGCTAACATTGGTTGATGGGTATGTTGGGAGTCACTCCCCTGATTGGGAGGGTTGTGGGGGTGGAGGGAATTGAGGTGAACTGGGGCAAAAAGTTAAAAAACTGAATGGCTTGAGCTTGGTGAGATGATTTGACCCGATAATTGGGTCAACCAATGCTACTAATTACTCCCTCCTGTCCATGGGGGGGATCCTGTGGTCATGGGCCTATCGACTAGATGGTGGGTGAATGCTTGGTATGCATGAGCTGGAATATCAGAGGACTGGGCAACCCTGTTAAACTGCGTAAATTACAGTTATATGTGGAAACAACAAAGTTAAGGTTCTCTTTTTGCAGGAAACACATGCATTAGCTGGGGGATGTGATGGGTGCCAGGTCATAGGGTCCCCAGCGCTACTACACTCAAAGCTGTGGGGTGATGATCTTGGTTCATAAGTCCATCAAGTTTATTCACAGAGTGGCACATAGACCCTCTGGGACGGTATGTTCTACTTTATGGTTCGATGGGAAGTGGTTTTACTTGTATACGGTCCAAACATCGATGATTCTGAATTCTACTCCCAACTCAATTCTTTATTAGCCGGGTTCCCTCTTATCCCTATTCTTTGGGGCGTTGATTTTAACACCACAGTTGACATTGATCTAGATAGGTCTGGTACCAGAGAACGCCAGCTGTCCAGAGCGGCCAAGACTATCAGAGGCGCAGGACTCGCTGGGTGTGGTCGACGCATGGTGACTGCTACATCCCACTTCCCCGATTTCTCCTTCTACTCGTCCCTACACGATTTGCACTCTCGTATTGATAGATGGCTAGTTTCAGATGTACTCATCAGATGCAAAGCTAGGTGACCAGGCCTGTCCAAGATGTGCACAGGGGAGAGCGGACTTGATACATATGTTTTGGGTGTGCCGGTAACAGACATTTGGGGTGTGGGGGGGTGTGTGAAGCAGGGGCGGTAGTACGGGGAGATATTCAGATGCAGTCGTGGCCCCCAGAGTACTGTTTATTGGGATTGTTTCCTAAGGGTTTAAACCAAAAGGCTCCATTGACCAGCTTGTATTTGCTTAACGCAGAATTACAATGGCGTGGAAATCAGAGGGCCCTAAAATAGAAGCCTGGTGGACAGGTCTAAGGCAATGGTTGCTAGCACAGTCTGCTGTATGGTATAAAGCGCTTAAGAAAGGTACGAATGAAGGAAATGAGGGCATCGAGGCATGGACCGCCCTGGTACAGAATATGTTCAGCCAGGGCGAAGACGAGACTCGGAGGCAGTAGGTGCCCGAGGGGAAGTTGATCCAGCAGAGGAGAGGGACTGATGCAATGGGGAACTTGCCGTCTGGGGGAGCAGGCATTGTTGCTGGCTGTGGTGGACTTGATGAAAAGTTGGATTCAGGCATCCCCCCCCCCCCACTTACTCCCAGGGAAATGCCTGAATTGATATATACCTGTATCTCTGGAATGCCATGGTGAAGCTTGTCTGTATTTATTTGCTGAATAAAATAAAAAAGTTTCAACCCAATGTTCCTGTCCGCTCGCTACGTTCTATGGACCGCTCTCTTTTGGCCGTCCCCAAGGTCCGACGTGCTAGGAATGGTGGCCGTTCTTTCTCGGTCAAAGCTGCCACTTTGTGGAATGCTCTCCCTGCCGTCCTTCGTGCGGTATCTGGTCGCTTAGAATTTAGGAAGGCTCTGAAAACGTTACTGTTCTAAATGTTTTCTTCTGCGTGATTCCTTTGTTGTCAGTCATGGCGCCAGGTTGCCTTTTGGTGTTGGTTGCGCTGCACAATTTTTTTGGTGTAAAAAAAACGATAACCTAACAGTTAGCCAGGGGTCAGGTCGTGTAATGAGAAATCAGATATACTGGGAAGGTTTTGCATAAGGTTTTACACTTCAGGGTACAGTCTTGTTCCATTACAATTATAGCTGTATACAAACGTTGGCATTTCTTTCAGTCAATGTTCATTACCTACTCAGAACCACAGCTAGGTGTGGTATTCTAGGTTTACATTAAGCTTTGTGGTTCTCATAGCAACAGCGTCCCTGCCTGCCGCCTAGTTAGGAATGTTTAGGGTTTGAAGAGGATTCGAGAGAGTCGAGATTGGAGAGAGAGTAGGCTTCAGGTTGTGAGCGGCAGTGCAGGGCGCCGGTTTCATGAATGTAAATAAACCTCTTATTTACAATATACAGTGTTACGAGCATACTTCATTTGGCGACGAGGATCTCGGCGCCCTCTGGACCCACAGAAAGATAGAGCTGGTGCTCCGAGCAGTAGCACAGCGCTGCTACAGTTTGTGCAGGCCTTGTACGGGGATGAACGGAAAGTGAGAGAGTGTGCTCCGAACTAGCAAGTCTCACGCTGGTTTGTGCTGTCGAGGAGAGCAGATGCTCCAAACCAACCCCGGCGGTCGCGTTGGTTTGTGCTGTTTCCTTTCCCCTCCCACCTCATCTGATTGGCAGAAGGGCCTCCGAGCCTGATTGCAGGCACCACACTTCGGGCACATTAGAGGAAGGGGCCCACCACAGACATGGGTCACGTGACTCGTTCACTCTAATGCCAGGCAGGATGAGGAGTAGATAGCAACCTCCTCATCCTCCTTACAGTACTGTTTCAAAAAAATAAAAAAAAGTTTTTTTTCTCCGCTTCATTTTTGAAAACTCAAGAGGAAACTAAAGGAAAGTTTGAATTGTAAAGTAATTGAACATTACTCAAGACAACTGCAAGCATTAAGATTAAAACAGTAATCTGCTAATAATGCAGGGTATTAGCATCCAACTGCTGGCAAGCTTTCTCCCCTCACCTGGGCAGCCAGCAGTGAGCTGGGCAGAATGGAAAGAATTCTGGATGAATTATGTTCAAACAGTTGACCAAGAAGGTCTTACGCCTCACAAAAAGAAGTTGTTACTACTCCACGCATTGGGACTAGAAGGACAAAGAAAGTACAGAGTTGCCGGAACTGCCAGTAGATGAAGCTGGTGATGCTGATGAACATGAAAGAACTATCAGACAATTAGACAAATATTATACCCCAGAAACAAACGAAGCCATAAACCAGTATAACTTTTATACCAGAACACAAAAAGAACATGAGTCAATTGAAGACTACGTCTCAGCTCTGAGGGCTTTGTCTCGTACCTGTCATTTTGGCAATGGCATCACACTAGATGAACTCATAAGGGACCAAATTATCATTCATGCCAAAGATACTCTGGTCCAGGACAGATTGTGGATGGTGGGGAACCCATCCTTACCGGAAACTATTGCCATTGCCAAACGTGTCGAGCACAGTCATTTATGCTCCAAGGAGATGAAGAACAAAAAACATGAGGCTGTCTTGAATTTGCAGCAGCAAAGTGACCGATCAACTCTAGATTCCATAGAACAAAATATGGTTAACACACTAAGGATAAAGGATTGTGTGGATAATAATCCAAAGAGTAACAGGGTCAAAGGAATTGAGTATAAAGGACATTCCTTCAAAGGGAAAAGCTGGGCAAAAAATTAGCCCAAACCCACAAGTACACAATTCAGAGATGGAGACAGGTGCTACAATTGTGGAAGGTTTGGACATTATGCGTACGCCAAATTTTGTCCAGCAATAGGGCAAAGGTGTGGAAATTGTGGAGTGAAAGGACATTTCGCAGTCACATGCAAAAAGAAAAAAAGAATCTCAGTCATACAAGAGGAAGATGATGATTCAGACGAAGAGAGAGTTTTCATGATCAGGGTACCTCCAGGAGGAGAGTTTAGGTGCCCGAGTTGCATCATTACAATTGACAATTGGAAACTCAAAGTAAAAGTAGACAGCTGCTCACCGTGGACGATCATCACAAGGAAAACCTGGAAGAATCTATTGGCTTGCGGTCTGAAGAGTAAATTGAATGCACCAGACATATCGAATCCAGGTGGATTTGAGGGCTCGAAGATCCAAATGATCGGTTGGTTCTCGTGCATAGTTGAATTCAGAGATAGGCGTGCTGAAATTAAAGTTTATGTGGCAGAGAAAGGAGTCAACATCATTGGCTGGAGAGACCAAGCTGGGTTGAAGATCAGATTGGATCCATGCGAGGAAGAAAAAGTACTAATCGTAAATTCCAGTCAGAGTCGGAAAGAAAAATTAACTGGAGATGACAAGCAACAGAAGAAACTGGGCTTGTTGAAGGATTTTTCACATAGGATTCGCCTAAAGGAGGGGACAGTACCTGTCAGACATACGAAATCCAGACCCATACCGTTTGCCATAGCGGACAAGGTGGAACAGGAATTGGTGAGATTGGAAGCAGAAGGAGTGATAGAAAAGATAGAATCTTCAGAGTGGGCAAGCCCCATTGTTGTGATGAAGAAAAAGGGAAAATTCAGAATTTGTGTAGACCTGAGAGATGTTAATAAGAATGTCATAGTGGACATCTTTCCGCTTCCTATAATATCGGAAATGCTAAATTGCATGGGAAGTGCAGATGTGTTTTCTACTCTGGATCTCTCTAATGCATACCATCGGATATCTCTGACTGAAGACTGCAGGGACAGCACGGCATTTGTTACCCCACATGGACTATATAGATACAAGCGCATGCCATTTGGTTTAGCATCTGCAGCAGCTGTATTTCAAAGGGTGATGGTACATGTGTTGAAGGGGTTAAAGGGGATTTTTGTTTATCAAGATGATCTCATTGTGTTTGGCAAGGGTTGAGAAGAACATGACATGAGGCTAAAGGATGTACTATCAAGATTGGAGGGTGTAGGTTTAAAGATTGAGAAAAGTAAATGCAAGTTTGGTATGGATGAAGTTGAATATTTGGGTCACACAGTTAATGGCAAGGGGTATAAACCTAAAAGTGACGCTATGAAAACAATTAAGGAATCCCCAAGTCCCAGTAATAAGGATGAACTCAGATCATTCTTACGTCTGTGTGAGTATTATAATAAGTTTGTTAAGAAATGTGCAAGTGTAACAGAGCCATTAAGGAAGTTACTAAAAAAGGAGGTCAAGTTTGTTTGGAATAAAGAATGTGATGAGGCGGTGAGTTGCATCAAGAGAGAAATCTGCAGCTCTACAGAATTGGGAGGATATGTTTTTGGCAGGTTGACCAAAGTTACCGTAGATGCTAGTGGAAGTGGACTAGGTGCAGTGCTATCCCAAATTTATGAAGATGGCAGGGAAAAGATCATCAATTATGCTTCCAGAGCACTTTCGGACACAGAGAGCGGGTATTCAGTGATTGAAAAGGAGCTTTTGGCTTGCACAAGGGCGGTAAATTATTTTAGGAAGTATGTATGGGGTTGCAAGTTTATCATTCAAACCGACCATAAACCGCTTGTAGAGGTTCTGACGGTCAAGGGTATGTGTAAAGCATCACCTAGGTTGGCCAGGTTAAGTATCAAATTGCAGGACTATCATTTTGTGATAAGGTATGTACCAGGTAAGAGAAATGTTCTTGCTGACTATTTGTCACGGTTACCGTTAAGAAATGTGGATTTAGATTTAGATACTAATGAAGACATGGTAGCAGTTGTACTTGAAGTGACCTCGAAGGAAAAGTGGTTGGATGAAATTAGTAAAGATTTAACCCTACAAATAATGGCTGAGTTCACTATATTAGGATGGCCAGAAAAGAGATTGATTGATGGAGAATGTCTGAAATATTGGGAAGTGAAGGACGAATTATCCATGGAAGAAGGGTTAGTAATGAGGGGAAGTAAATTGATACCTCCCAAGGTGATGTCTGAGGAACTCATAGAAAAGGCTCATCAAGGTCATCCAGGAATTACAGGGACCAAACGTAATGTAAGGTCTGTATACTGGTGGCCAGGAATGGATTTGTCAATTGAGAGATTTGTCAGGAATTGTTGGCCTTGCCAAAACAGCGATACGAGTTGTAAGATCTTCAAGTCAGAACCTGTTGCAATAGATAAGGGACAAGCTCCCTGGATGAAGTTAGGTATTGACATTATGGGGCCATTTGCAAGATTAATAGGGGAGAAAAGATTTTTGATTGTTATGATTGATTATTATTCAAGTTGGGTGGAGTTGAAAGCTGTCAGGAAAGTTGACTCTGGAGAAGTAATCAAATTTCTGAAAGAAATTTTCAGGAGAGAAGGTTTTCCTAAAACCATTATTAGTGATAATGGTGTTCAATTTAAAAGTAAGGAAATTAGAGAATTTGCCATGACATCAGGGATTGATTGGAAGTATTCTGCACTTTATCATCCACAAACAAATGGGCTATTTGAGACATGTAACAGGATGGTTGTGGAGACAGTAGAATTGGCTTTAAGAAACAATATTCCTGTGGAGGAAGCTCTCATGGAAAAATTGTGGAGTATAAGAATGTCAGTAAAAAGAGGTTTGGGTGTATTTCCCTTTGAATTGATGAGGGGTAGAACTCCCAACACGCTGTTGAGTCCTGAGTGGGTCAATTGTAAGAGAACACTAGAGTCCAGTGAGTTGAGGAAGGGCAAACACATAGTAGGTAAGGATGATAGGATTTTATTAGGAGGTAAGAGCGGATTGAGAATTTCACCAGGTGATATGGTAAGGATAAAACTAGGGTACAATGTTAGAAAGGGTGATTCTAAATATAGCAGACCGGTCAGGGTTTTACAAGTCCTCGGTAAGGCAGTGAGAGTTAGTGGTGGATCGGTATGGAACATGGACAGAGTAAGCAAATGGAATTGGGATTTGGGATATTGTAGAGCCAGTCCTTCCAGACAGGTTAGTGGATTTGATGTATGGATGAGAAATGATGAAGATTTCCAGAGCGCTGTGGAGGAGAATGTGAGAAGGCAGTCTGATGTTAGACCTCAAATTGTGGAGGGAGATGTTCATGGGAGAGAGAATGTTGAGAATTTTGATATTGGGGAATGTGGTATGTTGCAGAGGAATGGTGATGAGTTGATTACTGAAAACAGGAGTATTGTTGACAGTCATGACAGTCACTCAGATTCTGAGATAGGAGCCACATCTAGTGACGAAACATTACACACGTCAAGAGAGAAGAGATTGCCATTCTGGTCCAAAGACTATATTATGGGAAAGTAGAGTGACACATCCTTGGTTTATTGTATATGTCTTTTCAACTACAAGTTAATTATGTGTTTCAATATTTGTTGTGCTTTCTTATCATTTAAAATTGGGTGTCTCTTATTCATAGTCAATTGTTAATAGGCTACTCCCTATTTTCTGTAGAATAAAAAGGGGGAGATGATGTGGTATTCTATGTTTACATTAAGCTTTGTGGTTCTCATAGCAACAGCGTCCCTGCCTGCCGCCTAGTTAGGAATGTTTAGGTTTGAAGAGGATTCGAGAGAGAGAGTCGAGATTGGAGAGAGAGTAGGCTTCAGGTTGTGAGCGGCAGTGCAGGGCGCCGGTTTCATGAATGTAAATAAACCTCTTATTTACAATATACAGTGTTACGAGCATACTTCACTAGGGCACATGTTTTCTGATTTTCTGAAAGGTCCTACATTGAGGGTAAGAACCGGAATTTGAACAAAATCAGACTAGATTGATTCTGCCTAGATTTGAGAACCTTTTAGAATTATTGCCATAGGTGGCTACAATTGAAGATGTTACACAGAGACTTCTATCTGGAATGTTTGTTTCTCTTCATCAAAAACAATCTCTAAGACACGAGCACCTGAGCGAAGGACAACACACATCTCTAATTTTAAGATCATGGTAGGTTGAATTCAGCACCCCGATGAGATCCTCCATATACAGTTGTGTATTACTGTGGACTGCAGAGATCCCCAGTCATTTTAATTGTGAATGCATTACACATCTGGAGATATACAATATAATGCCCATGTGGTCCCTTTTCTAAACAAAATATGCATCCAAGTCGCTGCATGCAATATACTTCCCATGGGTAATTGGTAATAGAAAGAGACATCATTCATGTGTGATGTCACCATTAATAGGCAAGGCCTCCAAACGAGGGTGTTTTTATCATGACTTCTGCTGAACAAAACAAAAACATCCAAATTCACCGAGGCTGATGTGAAAAAAAAGTGGTACTAAACACAAAATGGTGTGTCCCTCCGGTATCTTAGATTATGAACATTTTAAAATGGTGCTCAACCAAATTTAATTAGAGGCTTAAATATTGAAGAATCATCCAAGGTAAATGAATACATTTAAAGGCAGCAAGTAAACTACCAAATTAGTGGACCACTTCCTCTAAACCTTGAATAGCAAAGACATTAAATCTAATGGCGTTTGTTCCACTCTCAAACAGCATCCATGAGACAGTGGTTATTTCAAGTAATAAACCTACATTCTACACCAGAGCATGGTTGCTGCTACTAGCCTTGGGCGAACCAGTTTTGTGTTTAGGTGATTCACTTAAAAACTGAGGTTCTGCCACCAAAGCTGATCTGCAAGACCTACTAGTGGCCCTAACCAGGGAAATCCAAAAAAGCTCTGAGGAAATTACTAAGAAAATAAACTCACTGGACAAAAGAATGGGGGAAGTGGAGCATCAGACTACCGAAATTGAATCTGAAGTCTGTGACCAGAGATTTGAAAGTGAACATAACAATGACAGGATAGCTGCCCTTGAATCAAGATGCAACATCCTTGATGTAAAACAGGAGGATTTGGAAAACCGATCAAGGAGGAACAACATCAGAGTCCGAGGTATCCCAACCACTATTCCAGAATCAGACCTGAAAGCTTACATATCGGATCTCTTTCGATTCATCATCACCCTCCCAGACCCCTCCCCCCCTAGAATTAGACTGGGTGCACAGAACTACTCCAAGGAAAACTTCCACGCTCCCCCCGGATGTGTTGGCCAGGATACACTTCTTTCAGATAAAAGAGGACATTATGCGAGAAGCAAGGCAAATGCGACAGATCACCTTTCGAGGGTCCACGATCTCACTTTACCAAGACCTAGTGAAATTCAAATGGGATGAAGCACAGAGACAAATACAGTCGTTGAAAGAGGCGGAGAAACTCATGGGCATAAACAATACTGACCCCAGCGCCGAACCTGAAGAATCAGTTCGCCCTCACCGGGACGACTCCCCAGGAGGGACGTGGTCCAAATCCAACAGACGGCGCAGACTCAGGGGCCCTCCGAAAAAAAGACGGTGACGGGTTGAGCATACGGCAGCAGCTCCCTGGTCCAGGAGTCTGTGGACCCCTTACGCAGAGTCCACCCAAGACCAACTGAGGCCCTTCTGGAGCTATCGCAAGCAACTCATATGCACCTGCACAGAGACGCGACCTCCGGTGAACTTCCATACGGTTCATCTCGGCGGCCCAGTTGGCCACACCGAGCGCATTGGTGCCACTAGTTCCCCAGTGGCAGTAGGTAGACATTCCCTCTACCAGTTCAACGTTGGGAAAGGAGGAAGGGAAAAGAGAGAAGGATGAAACTTACAAGAATACCTTCACCACCATGGACATCTGCCGTCCCTAGAGTCATCCGAGGACTCTTTAATACAACATGCAACAACAACCAAAAACAGACCCTCAACTCAATACATCCGCTATATCTTATCCAAAACTCACAGGCTAGGCCGGGGGTAAAACTCATGAGACACTCAACATCACAGCGTAAGAGTTGGCTAATACGAACGAATTAAGAATCATCTCCTGGAATATCGAGGGGATGAACTCGCCAAGAAAACGCAGATCGGTTGAACACCACCTTGGTCACCTATCCGGAGACATTGTCCTACTACAAGAAACGCATCTACTAGCAGAAGATGAACATCGCATAAAATTCAATAGCTATAAGCAAACCTTCTTCGCCACTTCTGGTTCAAAGAAAAGGGGGGTGGCAATTCTACTCAGCGACAAAATTCCACTATTCAACATCACAATAAGGAGAGATCCAGAGGGCCGTTAACTTCTACTCAAAGGCCTCTTCGAAGAACTTCCCATCACGTTGGTATCAATTTACAGCCCCAATACCTCCCAAAGCAGGTTCTTCAGAGAAATCCTCCCAACCATCTTATCCTTCCGGGAAGGCCACTTATTCATCGGTGGAGATTTCAATGCCATGCCGAACCCGCTGCTAGATAAAACGCTTCCCCCCACGAATACAGACTATATGCAGGCCCTGGCCTTACTCAATCTATTCAAAGAAACGGAGACCGTGGATGCCTGGAGAATACAAAATGACACCTCAAGAGACTACACACACTACTCCAATGTCCACAAAGAATATTAAAGAATCGACTTGATTTTAATTTCCGGCATCCTTTATCCATGTGTCAACAACACAGAAATCCACACATGCATGATCTCCGACCACTCTCCAGTCTCCGTGAACCTAACCATCTCAGGCCAGAAATCCCCCCCAGAGGTACTGGAAGCTAAATTCACTCCTACTAGACATCAGTATAAGAGCCGAAGTAGAGGAAGCATTATCCAACTACTTTAAAGAAAACACCACGCAAACATCCCCCCATCAACATAATCTGGGACACAATGAAGGCGGTGGTCAGAGGCGTACTGATAGGGGCCGGAGCGGAACAACGAAGGATCTCAAACATAGCTACATCCAAACTGGAAAAAAAAGCATCCTTCCACGAATCACAGCTAAAAGTTCAATATTCAAGGAAATCCGAACAAGCCTTGAGAAAGGCAAAGACCGCCCTGGAAATGCACTGCGCCGACCGGACAGCTAAATCCCTAGCGTATACAAAACAGTTCTACTACGCTAAAGGGAACAAAGCAAACAGGATACTAGTGCAGAAGTTAAGGGTGATCCGCAGTCGGAACAACATACACAAACTACGAGGGGAAAATGGAAAACTGCTCCTCTCTGAGACGGATAAAATTAATGAACTGTTGATACCATACATCGATAATGTCCAGCGAACCATCAAACCTAGAAGACTTTCCAGAATACATGAGGGCGCTACCGCCCCACAACCCCTCTCACCTAGAACATCTTGAGGCTCCCATTGGAGACGAAGAAGTCATCGAATCCATCAAAGCCCTCAAATCCTCCGCTCCATGCCCAGACGGCCTGACCGCAAACTTCTACAATAGATTCGCCAGGGTGCTGGCCCCTCAATTATCCGCCTCATTCAATTCCTTCCTATCCACGAGATCTGTCACAAAATCCATGGCCGAATCAATCACGATCCTGCTACACAAGCCCGGGAAAGACCCCGAACTGCCTGATTCCTATCGTCCCATATCACTCTTGAACAATGATGGGAAGATTTTCGCCAAAGTGTTAGCCAGAAGACTGGGCCCGACCCTTCCAGGCTTAATCGACCGAGACCAGACAGGATTCATCGCTGGTAGAGGGACCCATGACAATGTTCGGCAAACGATAAACCTAATTGAGTGCGCCCACAAATCAAAAACAAAGATGGCAGGAATCTCACTAGATGCCCACAAAGCCTTTGACCGGGTGGATTGGGGATACATCCGTGCGGTCCTTCAACGCTTCGGTCCTAACTTCACATCATGGGTCATGGCCAATTACCGAATCCCCACAACACAACTCCGAATTAATGGCACCAGGCCTGACTACATTCACATCACAAGAGGCACCAGACAGGGCTGCCCATTATCACCCCATGTCTTTGCTTTGTCCATGGAACCCTTTGCTGCCAGAATCAGACAAAGTGAAGGCATAAAAGGAATTCAGGTGGGGGACCACGAGTGTAAAATTGCACTTTATGCCGCTGATGTGCTATTAACTGCAACAAACCTTTCAACTTCCCTGTGGGGCCCTGTGGAGGGAGATCGAGGTGTTTTGCACCTTATCGGGATTCAGGGTCAACCTATCCAAATCCTCAGCATTACCCATCAACCTCCCCCACCAGGACGAGGCCGCGCTCACACCACTCTCACCAATTCCCTGGGCCAAGGAGGCCATAGAATACCTTGGAGTCCAGATCGTCAAAAACCCAATGCGTTAGTATTCAAATAACATCCCACAATTAATCAGTGCTCTGCAGAATGACCTCAAAAGGTGGAAGCAACAAGAAATCTCCTGGTTTGGCCGAATTTCCACCATCAAAATGAACTTGATACCCAGATGGCTATACCAATGTGCATCACTACCACTACAGATCCCTTCCCCTGCCATACGGGCTCTACAGAAGAAAATAATGGAATTCGTCTGGGGGGGAAGGGAGGAGCCCCGGATCAACAAACGAATTATGCTGAAAGGAAAATCACAAGGGGGACTAGGAGTCCCTGATCTAGCCGGATACTCACTTGCGGCTCAGCTATCTCACGCATTCTCCTGGGTGCAGGAAGTAGACCCCCCGAAATGGTGTCCGGTCCCACTACACAATCTCCCACACCTGCCATTGTTAAAACCACAAGCCAACACTGGGCCCTTATCTGCCACGACGGTCACGACCCAATGCTGGAAAACCGCAGCGCGGAAATGGGGAATTCGAGGCACCCTGGGTCCCATGTCCTCCATCTGGAACAACCCGGAATTCACACCAGGAAACCCTCCATGGGACTTTCATGCCTGGATGGCAGGGGGTCTGGCAAAAGCTGGCGACTTTCTGGAAGAAGGCTCTCCCATCACCTTCGAGAGGTGCAAAATAAAATTCGGAGTGGGTGACTCTCAAATCAGGCACTGGATGTCACATAGGAGAACTCGAGACAAATGCTTGAGAGAACCAACAGCATTGGAACTCACTTTATCATCTCCGACCAGCAAAGGCAGAATATCCAGTTTATACCGGCTCCTAGACAGATCTGACCCGGCAAAGAAAGAAAGATACATGACAGACTGGGAAAAGGACATTGGCCGGGAAATAGCAGTAGAAGACTGGGAGAAAATATGGGCCAGATTACACAAAAGCTCACAATGCGTCACGAATAAGGAAGGAGGTTATAAACTGTGTTATAGATACTATATCACCCCCACCCAAATCCATAAGGCCAACCCGGATATTCCCGACACATGCTGGCGTGGCTGCCAAGCCCCCGGATCTCCTTCACTTAGTGTGGGCCTGCCCAAAGGCAGAGGTATACTGGAAGGAAAACACATCAAAGAAATCTCCGGCCTCTCAATCCCTTGGGACCCAGGAATTGTCCTTCTGGGCGAAACCGGTGATGGAGCATTCCCGATTTCAGGTCACATCTCCCGCCTATGCAACCACCTACTACTAGCTGCGAAAATTGCAATGGCCAAACTATGGAAAGACAAAAATGGCCCCTCGATCAACCTATGGTGGGCCAAATGCTGGGAGATACCAGTATCAGAAAAAATCACAGCAATACGCTCAGACTCCCTAAATAGAACTCTGAATATATGGGACCCATTCTTGGACTAAGCAGCCAAATACCCAACCCTCACCAGGAGGCCCCCGCTTACAAGGTGGCTCCAATGTAGCCCCCTCTACTGACCCCTGATCAACCCCCAAACACGCCGGAACTGAATCGGACAATCCCCCGGGGCCAAGCCACCCAACTGCCACAGCCAGAAAGCAACCCACCATCTCTCTTACCCCCAACCCACAAAATCCTATAAAGACACTATTTGATGTTTAAGCTGACAAGCATTGTATTGTTCTATGAAATATACTATCTTGTAAACTCAATAAAATGTTATGAAAAAAAAAACTGAGGTTAGCTGCCATCCACTGCAAGATGCAGAAACATGCCCCACCACCCTGCCTGCACCCGACAGAACCCACTAGCATAGCAGAATATTTTCACCACCTCTGCCCTGGAAATAATTGTTTAAAAAATCCTATTTCCAGCAGGAGGGTGCGTGAGTTAGAAAAATAAAAAAAAACACTTTCCATAACTTTTTGTATGCTCTTATGGCAGCAGGGCAGATATGGACCTTCCCCCACAGGCATAATGGGCTGGGAGTTTGTGCACCAGCTAACATTAGGATGCTCGAGGCAAAGTGCCCCTCCTACCACTCTCCTCCTGGTTCCCCACAAATGGTCACAGGTAACCTTATCCTTAAGGGGGTGACCCCTGAATAATCGTGGGTCACTTGTAGGGTCGTTCAAGCATGCTATGCAATACAAAAAGGCACATCAGAGTAACTCCCTAGGTCGCCAGGGTTGTCCGCAAGACATGAAATCTAGTTCACTTTACAAGGCAAGTATGTCAAAAAGGAACTACACCTAGGGTGGCATAAATCACTGTACAGGAAAGTCTATAGTGAATTCTACAGCTAGTAAGGGGAGGACTTGCCCCACCGCTCCAAGCTATGCAAGTAAAATTAAGGGGTGCACTCATGAAAGGACTTTTTATCACAATTCCACATCCAAAGCCATTGTCACTTCCAAACTACACCCCCATGTCATGAAACCCCTCCCAAAACCAATAATTCCGAGATAAACCGAACATCACCTAAATATTATGAACAAGGATTACTTTTAATTGTTCTGTATAAATGTGCACATTGATCAAGGACAGTCTCCTAGACTTTGATGCCGTGAAAGAATGTATTGATGCTCTGTAATCGGTTTTCTCAACCAGTTCAATTTCATTTAAGAGTATAGTAAGAGCAGACACAATGGACAAAGAAATGTTTTAATTTATTAAAACTCTCCACTTCATTTGCTTCAGTGATTGTAATGGTTACTAAAATGGCAATGGCAATCCACACAAATGCAAACAAGCATTACTTTTTTTGTATGGTGAATAGGCTGCAACTCTTCAAATATGGGCGGTGGTAAGAGAACTCTTCTGAAAAGACTGCTGAATGGGCCTCAACTGGAAAACCTCTACATTCGATTATCATTTCACCAAGAATTACTGCAGATATTTGACCACTTTCATCAGTTTCTCATTTTCAGATCAGATCTTTTGCAGGCACCTCCAAACGAAGCATTCAAAAGTTGCAAGTCATACAGAATAACGCTCCCCGCGCCACTTTCAACATAACCAGAGTAGAGCACATCTCTGCTGCACGAAGAAATGCACACTAGCTAACCAATCGAGAACGGATCACCTTTAAAACTCTTTCCATTACACATTAATGTCTTACCAACTCTGAACTTCCTGATCTCACGCAAAAAAAAACACAACCCAATCTTCCAGACCAACCAGGTCTGCCTACACTCATCTCCTCACCATGCCCAAATTTAAACGTGCTAAAGCTGGCGGCTTAAGCTTCCTGGTCATCGCAGCCAAGCTTTGGAACACTCTTACATTTGCCCTGAAAGCACCACATTCATACTGGCAGTTCCGCAAGCAGTTCCAGTGGGTGTACATGGGCTTTAATGGCCCGCCAGCTGGAGCTTTGTTAGGTCCGAGTGAAGCGAGCACCTCAGCTCGGACTGCGGGCTTATAAAGCCCATGTAAGCCATGCAGCTGAGTCATGAAAGCTATTTGCTCCTTGGGATTTACCAGGGGTGCAGATTAAGTTTATTTTTTTTCATCAGATGGGAGATCATCTTCGAGCCAGCCCAACAACCGTCAAATAATTTTTTTTTAATTGAAAAAATGGCCTGCCGCCATTGAAATAGAAAACAGACTAGGTCCATTTTCGGATAACAGCGGCCATGGAAAACATGTTCCAAAATGGCCATCGTTATGCGAAAATTAATACAGTCCTTTTCTATTTAGATGGTGGCCAGACGAAAGGAGCATCAGGGTCTGGAGCACAAGGCTCCGGTCCCGCAGGTAAGTTGGGGAAGGGGAATTGGTTTTTTCTAATGTGGGGAGGCAACAGGGAGAACAAAAATAAAAAGGAAAAAAAAGCACCACCCACAGAAGGGCCTTGGGTTGCTGTAACAGCGGGCAGGAATTGCGTATTCTTGCCTGCTGTTCCAGCCACTTGATTGGCTGAGCGCTCTTCCCCGGGTGAGATCCATCTTGACTGAATCAAATTTACCCAGTAGTTACATTATTTCAGTACATTTTTCATTGTTGAACATTCACTTAAGAAACATTAACACATATGCACTTTTGTTTTTAAAATGGGTTTACTGTACCTCTGTCGGTTTGTAGCAGTCTACCAGGGATTCCTAGAAATAAAACATAAGTGTTAATTTATGCAGTCCAATAAATATTGCTTTTGATTTTAAACCACACAAAACATGATCAACAAAACATTAGCAGTGGCGCAAGGCAAAAGCAATCGTGTTACTTCGAGTGGATTATTTCAGCTCTTGTTTAAATGATACGATTTTCCGTTAATAGACGGCACATTCACCTTTAATTAAAGGTGTTTTTAATGAGTAATTACTTCCTGATTGAACAAAGTGAGCGTGCATCCGCTTGCAACCGAGATGCCACACTAGGGTGTCAAAGGCAATGCCACGATGAGGAAGCACAGTACAGATTTATAATTTAATGCAGATAAAGATTAATACACTGCCAGACAAAAATCCCAAAACACGTACAAGACACTAAGTTTTAATGCATCACATTTCATACAGATACTTCTTGATCTGAGCAAATGCAAACATTATAGAATGGCCACACTATTTACCTAGAATCCTAGATGCTCACAAAACGTAGTTTCCTTCATTAATATACAACATCCAACTCCACCCACTCAAATAAGAGGACCACTGAAAGAAGCTCTTCAAAGCAATTGACTGCATTATAAATAGTGGTATGGCCACATGACAGGGCAGTTTAGTATTTCAATTAGCCAACCAATGAATTCTGGGGATTACAATCTTTGTAAAAGTCCACTGATCACGTTGAAGTTACGCAGTCAATACAATTGACAATGGGTGTCAGTCATATGGTGTCATCAGGCCAGGTAAACGGATGTCCATGTCATGATGCTGTGGAAGTATTACACGCAGTTTTCAGACACAGTCCATGCGAATGGTGATGTTCAAAATATTCTGTAGCGATTATAGATCTTTGGTGAACCAAGACTACCTAGTGATGCTAAACTCTCCATAAGACCTTTACCGTCAAGATTACAGAGGGCAGCCCATTGAGGCACACAAAGGAAAAGAATGTAGGCCAGAGGGAGTGGTGCCAGGCTGGTCCTTCCCAGCAGATTTACTGGTGAGGAGTTGCACATTTAGTGTAAATCAGTTTATGTCAAACAAAGTACCAGAACACAGTGTTGCGATTTAATGCAGATAACAGAAGGCAACCATCCATTCATTTGTTCAGAAACCTAAAGTGTAGACTGCTAATATTTATTTTACAACAGGATAAGTGCATGTACAAGAACACACACACAGTAGATTCAGACATTGTTTTTTTCACTTTGTTTTCCCACCTAGGGAGCAGAGCAGCATACACACAAGGTGTTCCATCGTCCTTCCTTCCTCCAGCCTCACAATGCCCATTGATGGTCTTTCTTTCGCCTTGCCCACTTCCACAGTGATGTCATCCACCGGGCTGATAACCAAACTGATGCATTTAAAGAAATCCAGAGAAGCAGGATATGCTTCCAAACACATTCAGGTCAATTTACCTGCATAGACTGGGGTATGGTTCCACACACATCCAGGCCTATTTTACCTGTCTTTTTTAGACATCAAAAAGTCTTCTGCTGCATCTGGAATAAGTTAGGTTCCTAATAATTTGAGAATTGCTTATGCAATTGTTCACTAGACTGAAGCATACGTGGCTGGAGTCTTTTCAGCATATCACTTACTCAGACAAATTTCCCCAATCAGCATATTTTGCTGAAATGTCAATATGGCCCAGTAGATTCAGTTTACCTGCTACCCACGTATGAACTTGTTAGTAGTTTCAGACCTAAATTACTGCATTCTAGCCGACCTGTCAAATTTGGAGATTCTGGTTTAGATTGAAAGTCCACTTCCCTTTCACAAATTAAAAAGTCAGACTACTGAGGCAGAACAACCTGCTTCTCTGGGTAATGTGAAAGCGCCACTCCTACTTGGGACACAAACAGTCACTGGCGAAGGGGTGTCCTGCGAGTTCGTACCGTCATTCTCTGAATTGGGTAGCTTGCAAGGAGTGCCTAAGTGGACCCCAATAAAAAGGCCCTGATAAAAGCAACACATTTTAGGAATCAACTCCCAGGATGGCTACATGAAATTATAGCAGTATCAAAGTGTCAAGTAAAAACTGAATTTGAATGATCGATACAGGCTGGTCATTAAAGCACGGGTCTGTAAATTAGTTTGCATAGGCCAAACCCATCTTGGCAGGTGCACGACCAGAAATCTATGGAACAGTTGCTATACGTTTGAATTTGCTGTGGCAGCAATATTAGGGATGCATAAACACTTTAGGGATGCATAAACACTTTCACATGTGACATTTTACTTCGTGCATATAATGATAATGCACCATCACGATTGCTGACTGTCAAGGTCTGCTTCAAAGCCCAATTACATAATATTAACTGAATATACCGCTCTATGGCTGCAAGCTTGTCTGGTAATGAACCGCATAACCTTGAGTAACTAGGGTAGAACAAAGCACAACGTATTCGTTAAACTGACACTTTGCTTTCAGATGTTTCAATGAATTCTCCAGTATATGCAACCATGTGAACATAAAGCCTACATAAACATACTGAAAAGTGAGCTCGCGGTCTGCCCGGAATTTCCGGGTGGAACTCGGTCAGCTATGGATTAATCTCCCGCAGACCTGTGGCTATTGAATAGAGATTTTCTAACACGACTTAATCGAGAAGGAAGTTCTGTGTTTCTTGTATAGAACATCATGCAAATAGGCACTTGCTGGAGCACAAGATGTCTTCTAGGTAGAAACGCCAAAATGTTTCTTGCAGACTAGTTAGCCATGATGGGAGTGGCTTTAAGGGAGTAATCTCCATTTTCCAGAGGCTTCTAACAGACCTGGTTATACTTGTATGAAAACCGTTGCTGTGCAGCTCTTCTTATCTCTACTTTGTTGAATTACAGAAACAGTAGCAAAGTTGCTGGTTTGATTCTTAGGGATTTTTATGGCTTCATACAAACTGTACAGCTGATTCCGCAAGTGAAAAACAAAGTAGAAGAGGCATAACGCAAGCTTAGGCGCAAAGGAAGTACAGATGGCAACTGTTGTGACTAAACCACACCTGTGTGGTCACGTGTTTGCGTCATCACAGCACGTCTCCCATAAGGGACGGTTGTCATCACGAGGAATGCATAAATAAAAAGGGCAAGCGAGTTTCTGCTCGCTAGTTACTTTCACTCTGAAGCCGACTCTGTGTGTACTTCCCCTGCACTTGCGCGATCTCAATGTCACCTGGACTAGTAGGATTGTTGTCTGTCTTCCCTCTGTTCCCCTCACTTGCCTCGTCGCGCCTTGAAACACTTGTGCATAGGCGCGCTATAAATGCCATATCATACTACTTGTGGTGCTTTAATGAGTAGGGTCTGGCCTCCCTGGAACTCTTAACTTGCGAAGGTGGTCTAAAAGTACCTGCATTTGTCTGGCCTTCCCAGCGCACGGTCTGTCTGACATAAGGCGGAGGCAAAGACTCCTGCAGCCCGCTCCAGGGCAGCCTGTGCTCCCGCCTGGAGGAACCCTCGGCGATGGAGCGCAGGTGATGGATGAGCTGGAAGCACGCAGCCACATAAGTAAGGCATTGCGGGTCACATCCAGCGCGGCGTCCTGGTGGGAAGGCTCGCAGTTGGCAGCAGGCCAAGGCTGCTGATGGGCGGGAGAGAGGTGATACAGCGTGCCACGTTTCCCTGGTAGGGCTGAGAGCAGCCTTTGCTCTGCAGTACATTGAAAGCGTGAGAACAAAAAAATAACAGTCCAACAGCAGAGGGGTGCAGCAGGTCACATCAGTATACAAAAAAAAAAGTTGCAATATGCAACAACCAGATGTGGAAGAGCCACCGGTTTGGAAACCGGTCTATTGCCTCAGACCTGCAGCGAGAGGCATTTGCGACTACACACACAGTTTAATAATAAGATGGAAATACAGACCAAAAGCCTATGTTACAGAGGTGTAGACTGCAATGTTATGCTCCATGTCCGCAAAGGAAGGCATGCACTTTTCACTCAAGTACAATTTTGGATGCAAGCACTAAAGTCAGGAGGGGCAGCACCTGATCAAATTCGCCTCTTCTGCCGTGGCCTGCAGCAGGGTGCTCGTGTGGCATCCTGCAATAAGTGAAAGCCCCAAGACGAGGAGGCAATTTAAATAAAATGTTGCTTCAGAGGGAAACATATTGGATTGAAAAACTGGACTCTATGCAACCCAATGGCATGAATGAGGAATGGGACTTAAGTTGTTTTCTGTGAAAACTGAATCTATGTAGAAAGATTGACGTATGAAGCTAAGTTCACCAGATTTCAAGTTGATTGAACATGCAGTATCAGTATTTTACAAGAACTCTACTGCAAGTAAATCCATGCTAAAATGGCGCCCGAGCAACAGTAAGTCACCTCTTCTAATCCAACAGTGACCATAACAACCGAATGAACTGGCGACGCCTCATTACAGCGAACTGCTTTGCGCACACGGAAAATCACAGAGAGGGAGAGAAGAGAGACCAGACGATCGAACGGGGAGTAGCGGTCAGCCTTCACACGGCGGCACCGCCACATTGACGAGAAACGAACACGGCGTTACCACCACGTTGACGAGAAAGGAACACCACGGGAATCCAACATCAGAGGTGAGCACACGCATTGCATGCGCTCATAAAATGACCTACCAGTAAACCGAAAGAATTAGGGTTTTGACACTGGGACTCAGGGCTATTACAAAGCGACTGATCCCGGTGCAAAACCCGCACCTCAATGTAAGAAAAAAACCAGAGTGAAAACAATCGTTCATTGTTTTCCAAACAGATACAACAAAAAGATCCCGCATTGCACGCTCGAGATAAACAAATCTCCATGAGAGAACCAGCTAATTGAAAGTGTGGAAAGAGTTTGGAAAAACATTTGATCTTCTACATCAGTGAAACTGAAGGTCAGAGTTATCTTTAATTTATAGCCTGAGGAACAGTCATATAATATCGAATAATTTCGAGTAAAAATTGAAACTGATTGGATCCTTTATTTAAATTTTATAAACAGAGTTACCAGAATTTGAGTATTGCCCGCACCTGATGAAGGGCAAGAATTGCCCGAAATGCGTTGTGCACTAAACAACAGCTTAAAGGCAACTTAAGTGAAAGAAATAAGCCTTACATTTGGACTATGTGACTGAATTCATTATTATATTAGATGCAAAAAGAGAAATGCTTATTTAGGTTATTGAAAATGTACCATGTACATAGAAAACTGTTAATGTTGAATGCATTATGAGAAACACAGAAATTCAATCCTTTTCTTTTTTGAAACACGTTTATACTTTGTCTCAGAACATTAAATAATCGAAAACATTACTTTTGAGATTGAATTCATAATTGAAAGGCTAAATCGAAATTTGCATAGTGTTATGCTCAAAAGTGTGCACGGAGATATGGTCACTCATGTGTGGAGTGGCCCTGTTTATTTTGTCCGTTTAGATTAAATTCTGTAGCCCAGAATCAGTCTCTGTAAGCACCTAAACCATATGTAAAAAGTTGACAAAAATTCTTACTAGAAATAGTACATTAACCAAAGGAAGATTTGTCACCTATCAGATGTGCTCCTCTACACCAATATTAACACAGGGTGAAGTGAGGTCCAAGGGGAGCACAATGCACATCTGCGTAGCAACGTCAGCAACGGCTCATCATGCAGCGAGGCTCCAGGTTTGCCAAGTGGTAGGGGCGCTGATGACCTAGGGGCTGGGGTTACAACACCAGTGATACTCAACTTCCAGACACCAAGCGAAGGGGCACAGTACTGCCCGTGGGCACATCGTTTCACAGCCACCTGGTGCCAGAATTCGATATGAAGGAGAACCCAGAGACCACAGGCCTGAGTTAGACGCACTGGCTGGAGATGTTGGATATGTTTTTCGAAAGTAGCTGAAAAAAACAGTAATGCCAAGAAGAAGACACTCTTGCTGTTCTATGCAAGGAGCGAGGTCCATAAGCGGTACAGAGTGCTGCCACCAGGTGATGGGCTGTACCAAGCAGTAGGGAGGGCACTGTCCGACTACTTTGCCCCAATGGTCAATATTGACTACGAACCCATTCCAGCTCCGACAGGCTGCTCAGGGGCCCACAGAGTCCATTAATAGATTCTACACCCGGCTAACCCAAATTGGCAGCAACGTGCACATTTGTTGACAAAGGAGAGTTGCAGGGCCAGCTAATCCAAAAATGTTGGTCCAACAAGTTGCGCACCCAGATACTGAAGGAACCAGGAATTCCTCTGGCGCAAATTCAACCTAGCAAGAGCCCAAGAACTGGCCAAGGTGCGGTCGACACAGATGGAGGTGGCTATGAAAGGGCTGCAAGTGGAGGAGGTGCACGCTGTCAGCACCACAAGCAAGATGGTTGCTCTGGTGATGGGCCAAGGGCAGAGCCACGCAAAAGAAGGGCAACGATTATGCATCTCAGAGACTAAATTCTGTGGAGGAGGGTTATCACATGTAGGGCCGCGTCTGATGGTGGGGTGGTAGGTGCCACAAGGCAGGACGTTATGCCAACTTCTGCAAGACCTCCTAGGCGTCAATTACCGGGACCAGCAAGCCAAAGCCATGGAGAAACAGGCGGGCTGAAATAGCAACCAACATTGCACTCATTGCGGAGGACGCCAACTGGCCGGAGGAGGAAGCAATAGAATGCAGAAACAAGGACGAAGTAGTAGCCCTAGTTGATTATTACTATGATATCAAAGACATGTTCTTTCTGTCAGAGCAGATGCTGAGACCACCAGCAAGTGACCTATGGTCTTCAGAGTGGAAAAGACCGAAGAAGAGGGTAAAGGCGGCCCGTGCCCGCCAGTGCAGAAGTGCGAGTGGCCAGGGCTAGCTGCGCAGATTAACTATGGAGCTGAATCGTGTTGATGTTATAAAAATATAGGTTGACATTGTCAGGTTGTTAGTGAGGGCTAGACAGCCCGCCCACATCGTTGTGTGGGCAGACCGCCGTTGCGGTCTTAGTTCCCGGCACAAGGGAAGTGATGTTGGGCTAGGGAGGGGGCGGGACATAGGGAGGGAAGTTCATGTTGAGGTGAGGAATAAAGAGGTTGCACCGTACCCCGGCTCCCGCGTGACTCTGTTCCTAGCGGTTAGGGGACCCGCGTAAAACCCTACAGACATTTTGTGTTCCTACCCTTGGCATGGGATCAGGGCTGGACTGGCCTACAGGGAACTCTGGAGATTTTCTGGTAGGCCTCTGTACCCTGGGCCTCTTTTGTGGCATTTCCAAATCTTCCCCATAGGAAAAGGGTTAGAATTGTTGAAAATATGTAATATGGGGCCACTTTGAACATTATTTCCAGGGACTCTTGGTTCCCAGTCCACCCCGGCAGGATGTTGTGACTAAAGCACGCCTCATTGCGGTCACGTTTTTGTGTGATCACAGCATGTCTCTCCACAGGGACGGATGTGATCACATTGCGTTAATAAAAAGGGCGACCGCCTTCCCACTCGCTACTTTCATTTTGAAGTCGACTCTGTATGTACTTCTTGTGGTGCGTTAATGAGTAGGTCCCGTCTCCCCAGAGCCCTAAACAGCAATGAGTGGTAGCAGGGAAAGGGAAAAGAGGAACAGCAGAGGCTAAACAGAATTCTCTATGCAATACAAAAAAGGTGCAACTTTAAATGTTGCCTGTAGCAGGAGTCGTTCACTTCCTCATGAACAGGAGTGGAAAGAGGGTAGGAGCTGGTACGAACACCTGTATCCACAGAAACTTTGTTTTAGGAATCGTACTACTCCAAACAAAAACCAAGTGACCTGGGACAGCTTGATGTAAGATCTTCACACATTACCCATTATAGCCAATTTACCAAACAGGGCAAAGCCAGGTTAGAGGAATTAATCATCCCCCTATGTAGAAGTCGGGTTTTAAGATGCTTTTCAGAAAAGGATGCACGGAGTAACAGATTGAAATCGGATATAAGGAGTTTCAGGTGTTTGGCACATAGAACAGTGGGACTGGGGTTGCATTCTAAAAAGATGCACATTTGTTTATGATCTGTTTTGAGGAGGTGTGTCCCAAGGTCACAGCGTAGAGTGGGTTTTATAAGGAGCTGCTGGGGTACTCTTAATGTGGACTAGGAATTATTTGATCCTTTTCATCTACCCAAGAACCCATGCACACTCAAAAACATATTTAAAGCGATAGGTTAGGGAGTCTGTACATTAATTCAGAAAAATTATAAACTGAGTTGCATTAAAGTGCAACAAAAATTAATGACTGGGTCAGAGGGCTGTGAATAGCAAAGTTCAGGGTAAAAATTCCAAGTTGCTTTCCTGGGATTTGTTTTCTCGGGCCTGCCCTCAGTTGTAGCAAGTATATGGCAACAGCTCTTCTTTCCCCGCACCATGTGTTGGCAGCCACTGTTGGTGTTCCGTGCTTTCATGGCCATCGGTTTATCATAAGGTGGGGGGGCAAGTCAGTTGGAAGGACGACTCCGGGAATTCCATCCCGTCCACCACCAGAAAGTTCAATGCACCGAGCTTATGGCTCAGGTAGGCTTTATTTTCTGGTCTGCCGAGTCCTCACTTCATTGGACAGGATCAGGACACAGATTTCATCGCACCATGGAAACGTTACACCCCCTTACCCATCATGAGTTTTTCAGGCACACGTTGGGTGAGGTATGCCAGTGCATATGCTCAGTTTCCACTAACCTTAATTAAGATTAGAAAGTACGGGATTGCACTAGGGTCCAATAAGAAATGTCTTGAAACGAACTTGCAATCATTAACAATCTTTGGAGATTTGGCCCTTCCTTACAACTGGTAGGACATTTCAGGTAAGTCATCAAACGACAAAGCAGAAAAGGATCAACAGAGCAGCAACCCGGACTTTTGGGAAAAAACGAATTCAATAGGAATTGTTATACCAGTGGACCATCTAAGGACTCAACAACGGGTGGCCTCCTCCTCGAGAATCAAGGAACAACAAAAGTGAGTTTTTAAGTGTCACCGCACTTCTTTCTTGGCTTTTCTTTGTCGTCTCAGATCCTCAGCTTCTTGGCCTAGACTGCTGAATAGTATGTTGGGCTTCTGTCAGCCTCGTTACTAGGCTGAGAAAAGGGCAGCAGTCAGGGCTGGGTGACCCCTGGATAAGTGCCAAAGCTTTCACCCGGTGGCTGGCCAGGAGAACCTCTCTATAGTCATGGCCTCTTTTACCTCTACCTTTCCGTCTCAGGCCCTGATATTTGCCCAACACCCCAGTTCAGTCTACCTCCTTAATGAGCCACGATAGTCTTGCGAATAAGAAGGGGATATCCTCTATATCTCGGATACCTTCTTTTTCACTGGTAATCTCCTTCACCCCCTCCTGTGGCTTGATAGTGTTCATACCTAAATTCTTTGTCAATCATCATTTAAGGCGTGTAGAAGGCATGCACACCTTATCAACTCTTGCCACCTCTTCTGTGCTATTTCTCCCCTCCTATTACTCTCCACCTAGGTTTTCTTCAGCCCCTTCCCGAGAGTCTTCCTCCTCCTACGATTAGAACATAAGATCCAGGGGAACTCAAAGGACCTTGTGCAATCTGAGAATTAGAGGTGTCGCCAGGATTTTCTGGTAGGTGCTTGGTGGGGTGGGGGGTTCGGGGGGATTGCGGTGGATATCAATAAGCTGGAGTTGGCCAGAGAGGAGGCAGGGTGCAGTTCAAGGAGGAGTGTTAAAAACTCCCAACTATGAACACAGAAAGAGTGAAGTTATCTCAAATCAGAGAAGTGGGTAGGAAACCTTTCTGGCTACAACACACGAAACGAAGAAAGAATAGACTGCATGCCACATTTGTGGGACTTCATTCTGACAAAGAAGTGGACACAATGTATCGTTCCTGCTATTCTAGAAAACTTACCACAAACACTGACAAGTAGAAACAAGCATTGGCAAAGGCAATAATTTGGGTTTTTGTGCAGGCATAGGCTGGCCATTTTATAGGCACTGCCATAATGTTGCTATCTGCCCATAATATGGAAATAGCTGAAATGGTGGTATTACCTGGGCATATTATGAAAGTGCATTGAATATGTCCATCAAATCCATATAAAAGAGCCAAAATTGTAGGCTTTGTAAATTAATGTTTTTAAAAGGAATTCAGTGCAAAGAGCAGATGGAAGGACATGCCGCTTTTAAGTCAAATGGCTAACACACTTGGTTAAGACATTTTAATCAAACCAGGAGCTAGTTTACTGCTGCGATTAGGCCATTACATTTCCAAAAAAAAATTACCATCTCTTTAAAAGAGCAGAGCTAGACCAAAGATATCATGGCGTGGGCAGGGGTATTTTTGGTGGCTAAGAGCGTTTTGGATGATGAGAAACAGAGTGCGGGAATGGCCAAAGGGACTACCCTGGTCAGGGACTGCCAATGGGCAGTTATTAAGCAAAAACCCACCCACAGGGTGTGGTCCCCCGTCTCCAGATGCCATCTCTCTCCTGTCTTAATTCCCTATGCCAATTATTTCAGCTCATAGGCAGAACTTACGGCACCACCAAAACCAAAAACTAGAAATATAAATAGTATAGTCTCAGTGATACACTTTGGTGACGGTTCTTACAAATACACATAGGAGAAGTGACTTGCAAGGCAAGGTGAAGAATAGAACTCTGAAAGCAGAGTGTGTGATATATAATAAACACCAAATCAGAATCATGGTACTGTGAAGAGTCATGAAGAAAGCACAGGCGATTCATGGGTTCAGCCACAGACTTTTATTAAACACTAAATGGGTTTGGAAAATGCCTCTCTGTCCCTGCTCTAAGAGGTATTTCCCTACCTAAGACAAATGAATGGGTCTTTCTTTTGTCAAGGTGCCTAAAACAAATGGTCATGTGTTCAAAGTGCTAATATGACCCTCCCATTCTATAAAACAACTAAAAAGGTGAAAATGAACATTTATTTGCCCTTGGAAAGTATACAAATGTTCCACAAAAAAGAACTCTTAAAGCCAACACAAGGTCCAGGAAAATTAAGTTCACCAATGAAGAGGGTAGTTCCCTTCCACTAGATTTCTCTTCACTCTGCTTTATACTGGTTCCTTAAGTTTCATTTGATCAAAATAAACATAATATGCAAAGTAGCTTAGCTAACTGTGTACTCTCCTGCGAGGTTTCTTCTCACTCCTTAGTACCTCAATTACACTCGAGACTATTTTCCTGATAAATCATCATGGGGATTTGCTCGTGCAGCATATTGCTCATTTCAGTTCTTACCTGGTGTACTCCCCTGGTGGGATTCTCATAAATATTTACTTTCATCATACACAAACTCTTATGACTTGCAATGCCTGGTATACTCTCCTGCCAGGGCTTTCCTTTACATGCAAACACTTGTCCTTTTATATAAAACATTTTTAACTCGAAATGCCTGGTATACTCACATCAGGACTTTCTTATATTCATCTTGGGCACAGTCACACATATGACAATCTCTTATGTTCATTCTGGTCTGTTTCTTTAAGAAATATGCCAACTTTTGTTCCATCTCATTTTCTTCATTCATCGTCATTTACTTTCAGTTCCATTGCCGAAAGGCCCCGGTGTTCCTTGCTCCCTCACGTGGACTCCAGTCTGTTGTAGCGGGTATTGCATTCCCTGCAGTGAACAAACAGCAGCTCACTGGCCTCCCGCTTTCCTCCTTCAGGTTTGCTGCCTCTGCCTTGTGGTACTCTTCTCTTGTGGCTCTCTCTTTCCTTCTCCGTGGCTCCCCTGGGCTGTGGCGGTGCAGAGGTGACTTTTCTGTACTGCTGTGTGTTGGTCGTCCTTTCTCCTCTGGCGATCTCGTGGCATACCGACCTCCACAATCGGCCTTCTTTGGTTTCTCCCGTGAGCTGGTTGGCTCCACAGACCTTGTACTCAACCAGCAGTCCCTTTGTCACTACCAAGAGGACTCAACCTCTCCAGCCAGATCTCCTGTGTCAGACAATTTCCCAGTTTAAAAGATCCACTAGCTGATTTGGGCTTGTAACAACTAGAGCACTGCTTGCATTCTCAGTAATTACTGATCGTCATTACTTGTCTCAGCTTCCTTGTGGCAGTATTGCTTTCATTGGAAAAAGGGAAGGCAGTTTGCAACAACTTGTAGGCAGAGTCTAAAGAAGTATTGTCAGTAGTTTTGCATGACAAGCTTGATGATTTGTATGGTGAGTTTGAAGAAACATGTTTAGGAATTTTAGGAGACAATTTTGAGGATTTGTATGTAGAGTTTGAAGAAGTATTCTGAACAGTTCAAAATGACCACTTAGGTTTCAGATCACTCGGAGGGAAGGGATACTGTGCTAACGGAGGAGTGAACTCCACTACTCCCAGTCTCTGCCTCTTCTCAGTGGTCCGCATATCCTCTTGTGGGAATTTGGAGCTTAGATACACCAACTCTACATCATAGAGGAGGAGGAGTAAGGGAAGCGGCATGCCATCAAGGCCTTGGGGGGAGGTGGGTGGAAGACTCTTAAGCAAAACAGAAGGTATGTGATTTCTTCCACTGATGTCATCGGTCTCCCTGAGAATCACCTCACCCCTGGTGGTCCTCCCTCATATAGACACCCCTAGGGTCAGGATCAAGTAGCGGCTGCTGTCACCTGGCCACAAAGGGGGAGTCTGTCCAAGGGAAAGGAGAGAGGGCATCACAGTACCCTCTGAAGCCCCATCAATATCCTGATTGCACTAACTATTGCAGCTCAGTCACTAAAATTAAAAAAGGCACTGATTAAAGAATAAAAATAACACATTGCAATGATCTCAGGGAAGATATTTTACAAGGAATCTTTCCAATTCTCTGATTCATTTACATAACAAATGGGGGCCACAGAACCCCTGTTGCAAAGTAGCAATAAGAGTGGATTGTCAGGAAACACATTCTGCAATTCATCAGTGAATTCAAGTTTATTTTATACCTTGCGGTAGCTCTGTGGCCCTTGTATTAGTTTTTAAAACCAAGAAGTGAGTGGGAAAGGTCAACCATAAAATGTTTTCCCACACAAGACAAATAGAAGGCTAATTCCTGGTGCTAATTAAGACATTTATACATGGTGCTTCTGTTTTCAAAGGTTTAACTTGTAATTATTTCAATATATTTGAAAAAACACATGGAAGTGTCTGTTAAAGCTTACACATAAAGGGGGTTAAATCTTATGTCCTAAGCTTACTGTGATCCACCTCAAGGAACTCACAGAATGCAATCAGCCCAAATAAGCCACGGTCAGCCACAAGGGGTCCTGTGACATGGAGGACTGCACTAGTGCTCCAATCAATTGCAGAGTGACCATTAGCTACAGTACAACAGATATAAGTGGAAAGATCAAAATAAAAGCAGCATATCCCAAAATACCTGTCCGATGGTGGTCAGTGACAGAATAATCACTTTTATTCTGAGGCTGGTGGGAAGAATGAGCATCAGCTGGAGCATTTACTGTGTGCTCGAAGATATGGGGGATTTCAAAGGGTGTCCTAAGGGTCTCATTGCCCTTTATTTCAACAGGTTTTACCTGTTCCTGGCCAATCTTGTGAACAGGTGGTATAAGCAAATAACGAGCACAAACTGCTCTGGTTTGTTTGGGAAGGGCTGCATTGAAGCTACACACGAGTGCTGTATGAGCTTGTAATACATGAAAGGGGGCTCTCTAAACTACATAACAGACTATAAAGCATTACTAAAATAGAAAAAGGATGGCTCAAGGGGTGGATTGAGTGGAGCTTGTTTAGGAGGAGCTAGCGCCTTCCTGCACCCCCAATCGCTTTGCAATTAGGCAAGACTTCTAAGCACTATAGCACTGAGAAAGCTTTTTTCATGCAAATATAATCACATACAGACATGGGTGGCCACTTAATGAAAATAGTATTTACATTTAAGGTGCAAATAACCATTAGTTTAAAACACTTGCAAATTTTATTTTGTGTACTTTTAAAATCTCAAAGCAGGCTCTCTGCCAGAAAGCAATGTGGCCTGCGCTAAAAATGGATTGCAGAGCTCATGCAGTGTTGCGTCACTGAGGCGAAGGCTGGAAGAGAGCACTAGGTAACTCTGCAGCTGTGTCCAATGCAACATTATGTGAAAATTAGGTTTTAAGTGGAATTACTGGACCAAAAAAAATATAAAAATATTGAGTGAAGTGTTGAGAGTATGACGGTATGGTGTGTTTATATATAACTGTTCATAAAATAGAAAATGATGCTAAACAAGAGCTACAATGTATTTTTGCATAGGCTAGCATTATGTTAAGTAGCCTGTCCCAGACAGAACCCCGGACATGCAAGAAGGGTGACTCCAGCATCCCTTTTACAGGAGAACAGTTTTGGATGAGATATGCCGTTATCCAGTGACAAAGTTGAAGAGTATATAAAGGCGCTTGCTTGCCATCAGTCTGCAGAAGACAGTCACGGAAGACAGAAAGCTGCTTTGGGGAGCAGAGACCTCTGCCCCCCATCCTCATCTTTGTACAGATTAAAGTGTGTTTTCCTTGCAAGATAGACTCTTGGCCTTAATTTCCTAGAGGGGTGCATTTACTCTGGTGTGAGCATGATTAGGGGTACCTGTATTTAAGGGGGTACCCCTGTAAATTGGGCTACCTTTCAGTGGTGATGACCCGATGTGATACTTAGTTTCTTACCCCTGTACTTTGCGAAGCCCTAGACCAGTCAGCCACGCCCAACTATAGTGACCAGTCCCATTGAAAAAGAACACGTTTCCTGAGTGGTTTTAGTAGAAGCCATTTTAAAAATAAATCCTCTCCTCTCACTGAAGCAGGGAATGGCTCCAGACAGATAGGCCAGCATGGGACTTCGTAATGGAGGAAAACTCAAGTGAAGCACACCCATGTGAGTATACTCTTGCAAGCGATATCAAAATGGGAACATTTATGTGATGTGAATGAAACTATGGTGATGTGAATGATGCAGAAGGTCAATGGATTAGATGGAATAGGACTTTTGGTGATGTATTATGGAATAGGACTTTTGGTAATGAGGAATAGAGTGGATAGGTTAGATTGGATAGGATTTCAGGTGATGTGTTAAAGAGTAGATTGGAAAAGAGGTAGGTTATGTATTGAAATTGTCACTTTTTGTTTTTCTACTTTTTATAATGTAAGAAGGGAATCTCAGTCTTAATAGGTTGAGAAGGTAGTACCACACATTCTTCTATGACGATAGAAGCAATGGGATCCTCAGCACATTAAAACATGCTGGGAAGGTGGTATTATAAAAAGTAGTGGCTCGGTAAGGAATGGGCCTGGGTTTTAGTCAATTATTTTTTATATTTTCTCTTGCTGTCTTTTGTGGTAGAAAAGGAAGGAAGATGGATGAGTCACTGTGTGTGTGTATGTGTGTATGTGTGAAATCAAAGTGGAAAAAGTATGAAATCAAAGTGGGTTAATCTGTATTTTTGTTTAAAAAGCTAAAGCATGCATAGCAATAGGGTTTAAGTGAAGCATTAGGGATGCGTGCAACATTATGGAGGAAGAAACTCCAATAAAAACACATTCATACGGTTCTGCCACTGTATTGTGACAGAATAAATAAACAATGGATAGCAGAAACAAAGGAAAGGGGACGTCCAGCTCCTGGCCAGAGCAGGGCTACCATAACAAACATGCTAGAAAAAATGTCCATATTTGTAGCAGCATAATATGAAGGGAACAAGTCTCAAAAAAGAAGAGATTCTAGATCTCTGGGAATTATTCAAGGATATGAAAGATCAGGAAGGTGTAAAAGAGATCCAACGTAAGGGGAGGTTCCCAGTCAATTGGTCGAAAAAATTTGGTCGACAGGACAATTGGTCGACACCATTTGGTCGAATGCCAAATGGTCGAATTTTTTTTTTTTTTTTTTTACACTTTTTTTTTTATTTTTTTTGGGGGGGTCCCCCCCCAACCCCCTTTTTTTTCTATTTTTATTTTTTCGACACACGAAAACCCACAAAACACATATATATATATAAAAAAAAAATTCGACCATTTGGCATTCGACCAAATGGTGTCGACCAAATGTCCTGTCGACCAGTTTGCTGTCGACCAATTGACTGGACACCGTAAGGGGATATACCCCGTAACGCCTAAACCTGCAGTAGGGTATACAAACCCAGTCTATAAGACTCCAGTGGTAGAGAGAGTGTCAACAGGATTAGCAACTGGAGGTGGGGGGGGATCAAGAGCTTTTTGCCCCTCTATATAACCCATCCACAAGCGCTAATATGCCCGTACCATTGGTGTACCCAGAGGTAGACATATACATTGGTGTCACAAGTAGACAGACGAGTGAAGAGCATTACGGGAAAGGTTGGTCAGGTTACAAGAACCTGAAGTAGTATCGCCAAAAAGAAGGGCACCGGTGCAGAAAATAGGGGATTGGAAGTCAGGAGATTTTTTGGTTAAATTTAACCGTGGAGCAATAAAATGTTTGTGTTGAAAAAGATGATGGGGAGAGGGTATGGACGGTCCTGGTACAAGAAGTAGAACAAGCAAGGGAAAATGGGTGAGGGGGGGGGCAGATCAAGGTGGCAGAAATAATGAAGAGGCAGGGCAAGAAGGAGATCAAGGAGAGGAGGCAGTGAGAAACCCGTCCCTGCCACAAGAGGCAGTGATGAGGGACAGACCAAGAAATAGACCAGATTTAATCATGGTAGTTCAAGATCAGAAGAATACTAAAGGGGTAGAAAACAAAATAGATATGCAGATGCCTCTTATACATAAAGGAGTAGGGATAACGCAGTATGTGCATTGGCCTCAAATGGACAAAAATAATTTGATTAAAGCTCTCCCCCAACCTACAAGCCAGAACTAGTAAATGGATCTATGAATTTGAAAAACAAACAGCAGGGGTAGCCTTAGCACTAGGAGATTTTAAGAGTCTACTGGTCGCCATAGTTGGGGACCAGGCTGGGGACATATGGGAAAGGGTGGGGTACTCTGGGATAAGTCGTGCAGATAATGAACATGATGAAGCAGCCTTTGATGAGTAAAGGGTATGGGCTGCCCTACGAAGGATGTACCCAGAAACCCCTGACTTTTACACTCTTTAATGCAGTGCACAATGGGTGATGATGAAGACCCAGTTAGGTATATTCATAACTTACAGGAAATGTGGAGAGTTGAGACAGTACCATTTTTCTATTTTATTGTAAAGAGGGGATTACCTAAAGAGGTCCAGAAGGTGCTGGATAAAGTTGTGGGAATTGAAGTCAAAGAGTGGGCAGAGAAACAAAGTATAATAGTCCACAACTGTAAGAGAATCAATGAGCGGGACAAGGAGACAGTCTAGAACTGTCAAACTAATGAGGCAAAACTAGTGGAAAAGAAAGTAGGGTTGTCATCCAGGCACCAGTGACTTCACAGGCTCAGGGGGAAAGGACTGGAGACACTTAACAAATTGGGAATGCCATAATTGCGGCACTATGGGGTGAAGGAGGACAGAGACAATGGGGTGGGAGGGACAGTACCCCAAAAACACAGTGGCAGTATGAAGGAGCACCAAGGGGAAAAGGAGGATTTCAAGGAACAAGAGCAGTAGGCTTTGGGGGATGGTGGTAGGGCCACGGGGAGGAGGATTGCAAGCATCACAGTGCTGGTATTGCAGGAAATTAGGCCATTTCGCAAGGGAGTGCAGGAACAGACCTGTGATGAGATTCAATGATGGGCCAACATCCCAGGATAGGGATTCCAAGGGCCTCAAGGAAGAAGACGACAGCAATTTGGCGAGGGGGTCAAAATCAGTTCCCCTATGGGGATGACAGGTAAGGGCAACATGGCCAACAAATACATCAGGGTGAAAGAACAGAGTTTAACAGGATGGCAGGGGGAACAGGCGCCCCCATTCCAAGGAGTTGCAATGATGGGACAGCCCTTTTTCCTACCCCGGGACAAATACATATTCTGATTAGGACAGCCCACAGAGAGCACTCGCATGTCCAATCCTATTGATAACCGCACACCCTGAAGAGGAGCCCTTGGGAAAATGGGACACAGGCAATTTATATTTATGGTAGATTCAGGTGCAACTAAATCATGCATCATGGAGGGAAACTTTCCATTATCAGATGACACTCTTTACACGCAGGGACTCTCTGGGGCTATTTCTACAGTTCCATACACTGAGGAGCTGGATATAGAAGTGGGAGGGGAGGTAGTACAAGCCCCCTTGTCATATTCAGAGAGTTCCCCAGTGAACTTGTTGGGTAGGGATATGCTCAGTACACTAAACGTAACAATATCATTCACACATCAAGGGGTTGTGTGTTCCACTCTAGGGATGTGAGTAACTCAAGCAATGGTAATAATCAATGCAATAGCAAGGGAGTCAGTAGTCCATAGAGTTCCTGTGGATGGTATTAAGTTATTAGTAAATGCAGTGCCTCCAATTCTGACAAAATGTTGGCAAGTGCCTACAGATTTTATTTTCCAACCCATGGTGCCACCTGAGATGGTGTCAGGGACAAAAATGTCATTAGATTTACAAGGACTAGTAGTGTCAGACAAGAGAGTAGTCCTGATTAGAACATACCAGGATGGGTGCGAGTGGCACATGGTGCTACATGTAGATCCAACCGTGTAATTAAAGAAAATGACTGATGAGTTATTTGAGGACAGTAAGCAAAATGGGGAGATTATTTTGGGAATCTGCATCCCCTTTGATATCATGGTGCAGTATAGGGAGGTACAGTGCCCCCTGATGGCAGTGGTGACCCAGTCATTTTTATTTTCTGAAAAGGACATGCGAAATGGGCCAGCACAATTATGGACTGTTAATCCACATGATGTTGGGTTACTTAGAGATGTGACCCCAGCACAGATTACATTGAAGTCAGGTGCTTAGCACAATCATCCAGTATGACGATGATATGCTAGTATGTAGTGAAAATGAACAACAGTGCAGGAGGGATTCTCTTGCATTATTGCAATTGCTGGCTCGCAAAGGGTACACAGCAGATAAAAAGAAGCTACAATACTGCAAACAGGAGGTACTATTCTTAGGACAACTCATTTTTGTAATGGGGAAAAAAATATGATCAGATAGGGCAACAGCAGTACACCCCCTAAGCCCAGTACTGTGAAGGAAATGTAGCAGTTTCGGCTTATGCAATTATCTTAGGGCATGGATCTTAGACTACGCAGTTTACACAAAACCATTGTTACAAAGTCTCAGGGAATGACAGAGGTCTTAAAAGTACATTTGAAAGGACTAGACAATTTTGAGGACCTAAGCTATTTGCACTGCCTCCTTTTTAGAAACTACAGATTATAGACAGGAGTTTTATTCATTTTCCCACTCTGACGAATGGCTCATGCATTGACAGAAGGATACATATTGTATGTTGATGGGTCATAAATAATTGACCTGGGGACGGGACATAGGCACACAGGGCGGTAGTGGGGCATGGTAAAGGGGGGGGGAGAAATCGTGACAACCCTGGTAGAAAGCATGACCATAGTTCCATACACAGCATTGCCCATATTACAACTGGACCATTAGTATCTGGGGAACTGATCAGCCCCAGGTTTTTAGGTCCATACGAGGTGGTGTTCTGTACTCCTCTCGCTGTCCGTATGAAGGAGTTAGATATTGGGTGCATCTCTCGGGTGTCCCCAGAGCACTTGAGACAAGGCAAAGTAAGGGCATAGCCAAAGAAGAGCTATTTTTGAGGATCCATGCCAGGGTGGTGTGCAGTGGCACATGCCAGATTTCTTTTTCTTTTTTTCTAAATCTTTTTCCAATTTTGTTTTGATTTTTCAATTTTTTGAAGGTCCAGAACACAGTCGGCCCTGGTAGTAAAAGGTTCTCCCTCTTTCCCTTTCCCTCTCTTTCTCTCCGAGTCTCTTTCTCTCCCCCTCTCCCTTGCTATCTCCCTTTCTCTTTCTCTTTCTTGATAACCTTTTTTCTCCTCTCCAGGAATAAGCAAAGATGGCAGACCGACCTCTCTGTTATGTAGCGATAAAGTTAAAATACATTAAATTTGAAAGTATGCATTGACTCTTTTTAGTACTATGTTTTGTATGACACTGGTTGTGGCTGTTGGAGTGGATGAAGGGATGTCTGTTATATGGGGTTGCCATATAAAGGGGGAGGGGGGTGGGCAGTTGGAAAAAATGCTAATATGTCTATAAAAATAAAATACAAAATGGCTTACTTTTTGCCGGCCACCCCTGCAAGTTTTCTAAGACGAATGAAATGGGAAGTATGAATTACATAATGGCAAGGGGTTTGGCTTTGACACTATTTCTGACATCCAGCATTTAGAAACATTGAATAGCTGATATTCTGATATGCGCATTGCAGGAAGGAATAGATCAATGAAAGCTGTTACATGTGTGCTCTTATCCCGGACACATCAGGGGCGTTTAAGGTTTTAGTTCCACATCTCGTCCCAATTACATAGGCACCATGCCCAGTACATCTTGCACTATAGGGGATAAAGGGCAGATTCCAGACATACAGCGTGCAGTTGAGGAGCATTGATCTATGCCCAGAGTTATGCAATGGCAACACAAAATACAGCCAGTGTCTACAAGGACCATATTTTTCCTTGGGAGGTTACTCAAATGACGACAAATGGCAGGGCACCACAGTGATGTGCCTGGCAGATGGGCTGAGAGAGAACACTGGAGAAGCAATATCCCAAATAGAGACTGTATGCGCAAATATGGTCCCAACACATCACAGCGCTGACATGGATTGCAACTATGAAGAAGCCAATGCGAATAGATGGAGACAAATACTTTGCCCTTTGTTTTAGCAATGAAGGAAACACACAGTGCAACCACACTCTTGTGATCCCTGGTATGACGAAAGGTACGGCAGCGGTGATGGATTACTACTGGGTTTGCGGCCGACAAGCCTACCTGCACCTCCTGCCATCTTGGAGCAAGTGTTCACTGGCCACCCTGCTACTAGTAATCCTGGAAGAACACCTGAAGGGAGAAGAAATGCCTGTCGAGGTGCCAACAGCCACTCTAGCACCTAAAGACGCAGAAAGAAGCTTGCAGATCACACAAGAATTTGGTATACTGCCATAAAAAGGATGATTTCAATGGCGGGGAAGAAAGAAGCGATCAAACGGTCGCAAAAAGACACTTAAACACTGCTCTTTTTAGATCAGCAGAGATTTTTTCATCATTTTTGGCTTCCTGGGGTACAAGCAGCTGCTGCACTTTTATACCCCCGGAAAATGGTGCGTATTGGTCACTATCAGAGGCCGTGCACAATCTAGGTGTTCAAATGAAGAAAGAAGGTGGAATTCAGAACACGGAGTGGCTATCGCTTGCCTTTGATTGGGTTCCATCATCAAAACTACTGGTGCCTGTGATTGTGTTCTTCTTGGTTCTCTTCTGCATGTGCCAATTGGGTCTCCGATGATGTATTCATATAGTCCCTAATAGTGCAAAGATGATAGTATCAATTGGGAGGGGATCTAAAACACCTTGCCATACAATAAACAGTAAAATTCAAACTAATATTTCTGGGGTTATAGATATGTCGGGTGGGGATGAGTCTGTTACTGTAGAAGTAACGAAAGGGGGGAATGTTGGATAGGAGCTAGCGCCTTTCTGCACCTTAAGCACTTTACAATTAGGCAAGACTTCTAACCACTATAGCACTAAAAGCTTTTTTCATGCAAATGCGATCACACACAGACATGGGTGGCCACTAAATGAAAAAAATATTTAAATATAAAAAGGTGCAAATAAACATTAGCTGAAAACACTTAAAAACGTTATTCTGTGTAGTTTCCCAATCTCAAAGCAGACTCTTTGCCAAAAAGGAATGTGGCCTGCTCTAAAAATGGATCGCAGAGCTCATGCCGTATTGCGTCACTGAGGCGAAGGCTGGCAGAGTGCACAAGGTAACTCAGCAGCTGTGTCCTGTCCATCAAAAGCCCATTCAGACTAAGAATAGGGGAGCATACATGCTCATGCACACAATGCAACATTATGTGAAAATGAGGTTTTAAGTGGAATTACTGGACCAGATAAAATAAGAATGTTGAGTGAAGTGTTGAGAGTATGGCGTGAAGGTGTGTTTATATATAAACGGTTTATAAAATAGAAAATGATGCTAAAGAATAGCTACAATGTATTTTTGCATAGGCTAGCATTATGTTAAGTAGCATGTCCCGAACTGGACCCCGGTCACGCAAGAAGGTTGACTGCAGCATCCCTTAAGGAAGAAGAACAGTTTTGGATGATCTATGCCAGTATCCAGTGACCAAGTTGAAGAGTATATAAAGGCGCCTTCTTGCCATCAGTCTGCAGGAGCCAGCCATGGAAGACAATGCTGGTTGGGGAGGGGGGCAGAGTCCTCTGCCCCCCATCCTCATCTTTGCAAAGATTAAAGTTTGTTACCCTTGCAAGATAGACTCTTGGCCTTAATTCCATAGAGGGATGCATTTACTCTGGTGTGAGCGTGATTAGGGGTACCTGTACCCCTGTAAATTGGCCTACCTTTCAAGCTTCAGGAAGCCCTATATTGTGCTATTCCAAACATTTTTGGTACTGCCCGCTTGCAAAAGGTAAATCATAATGTTGAAGAATATAGTTGGGAAATGTATATGGCCAAACTGTAGGAGGCTTAAATGATAACAAAACTGATTTCTTTAAAAGAAAAACCTTTATGTTACCTAGTTCACCTTTTGTTATATCCATCATGCTTCACATTTTCACTAACTATAGTAAATGGAAAGCCCAGAGACCCAACAGGGAGCCCATTTGGTGATTTACACATAATCTGGGTTGCAGGAGACTCCCATTGATTTGTGTATTTTGAATTAGGTAGTCAGCCCCTTGGATATCCAGGCGTTGTGGTGTAGCTCCAAATGGAGCATTGGGTATAAGAAATTACGCACAGACTCGGCCAGTTCTCATTGGCTTAATGCAGTACTTGATGCAGCAAATACATACATTTTTGTAAATTATTGCTGAAATATTGGTAAAACTGGATGGATCCCTTTTTGAAGCTGTAGGGGAGTCCATAATCAGGGTTTTACCCTTATATTTATCTTTTACAGCCAGCCAGATATATCTGCCTCAAATCTTTTTCCGTGGCTTCACATTGGAAGCCTGGAGAAGGATCTCAGCTTTCTCAAATTCAACTTCAGGTTCTGTGGACAGAGGTTTGACTCCTATACACATGATACAGGCTTAAGAATTTCTCACTGGCATTTTGTACTTGAAAAACTGGGATTCCTGTTAGATAGAAGTGGATGTTTTTTGCATCATGAATACCACATCCAGAACCTCCTATCACAGATACTATAGCCAAGGTTGTCTCAGATGATGTAATGGTTATTTCCCTTATGGAACCAAGCTTTTCCTTCTTCAAGTGAAAGGCTGGGATTAATGCCTTTTTAAACCAATGTGTGGTCCGAGTTACTTCTTGAAATTGGCAGAATATTTCAGAGTTAGTCATGACAACTCGGTAAAAGTGACATTAGCATAGGAACATTATCCATTGCAATGACCTGATTTGCAGTTTTGAAGAGTTTTGAAAACTAAAGGTTAAATTCCTATGATAGACTTTAGGCACACAACTTAAAATGGATGATAAATCGCAGAGGTTTTGATAATGCCCCTTGTTAGCAACATTGATGCTATAGCTACATCCACTATGGAGAAAAGATGGGGTAAGTACTAGAGTCTTGGCTGAGGATAAGCTTATGTGATCAAAACAATGCTAGACTAGAGTCGAGAAGATGGCGTCCTAGGGTGGGGTAGGCAGCCTGCGAGTTCCAGAGATTTCAGCCTGCAACTAGCGTAAACCGTTTGGTTGCGCCCCCGTCCCAGGTGATATGAAATGTGGATGTGTTCTATAAAGAAGTATCAATTGGATAGGTTTGCTGGTTGTTAGAATAATTTTGCTCAGCCATGTGTTTTGTAGAGTGAGGGACACGGATGCAGAGAGCAGTGTGTCCCTTAGTCACCTAGTAGTAGCAGTGCTTAATCAGTCAATGTTAACTCTTAGAAGGGGGGCAAGGTGGTTTCAAAATACACTAGCACTTATTTATTCTTTGTTTTATAATGTGCTGAATGTGTACCTGATACTTCAGATCACAAAGAAAAAAGGGTAGGTTTAGGGAGGTGTAAATGGAGGAGGTAGGCGGATGGATTGAGGACACATGTAGGTTCACGGAGAAAAAAAAAAGTTGCATATCTTCAAGCCTTTAAAAGTGCTGCACAAACAGCATACAGACCTCTTCAATTTGTATTTTTGTGATGCTGCTATATACCATTATAAGTGCGCAATTATGTTCTCAAGGTACTGTGAAGATCCACAAATGGATGTTAAAATAACACTATTATGTGCAGTAAAATGACTTAAACAAGTTAAAAAGGTAATTAGGCTTTGTTTAGAGTATTTTCAGAGTTCATGGTTGTGACACTGCCCTTTAGGTTCACAGGCAATATACAAAGTCAAATTGGTCGCTTAGGCACCAGTTTATCTGGTAGTACTGAGGGGTACTTGAGAAACACCCTCAAATTAACAGGGAGGTAGTCCCTTATAGAAATCAATGGGAAAGGTGGACCACCTGCAGACTGGATAAAACACATGCTGACCCCGATGTTGCAGTTCGCACAGTGTTGAGTAAAGACCCAATCCTAAAGATGGGGCCACAGTCGAATGACATTCCAATTACTCTTGAGAAGCATCTGAAGGCAAGGGAAACCTGCAGTCCGGAATCATCGAATGTTTCCGACTTGTTGCGGTTGCCTTTTTGGTTCCTCCTAAGGCCGGAGGTAAACTGTGGCATTCCCAGTCTCCATTGTTTCGGAGACTGAGCGGAGACTATGACATGCAGTTGAGCTGGTCCGGACAAGAGCCACTGGAGAAAGAGCTAGGTTGATGCAAAGCTGAATTGCTCACTTATGAGTCGTGCAGTTGATCCAGAGAGGAGGTTTGCAGCTCCGGATATCAGAAAATGCAGTCAGAGTCCAGAGATAATAGTTAAGGTAGTGCCAGGACTTTTAAGGGTCTCAGAAATGTAATTGTGGTTATTTGGTACCTGGGGTTCGGTGTGGTACAGAAAGCCAGGATTGTGCTGTGCTCCCGACCAGTTTAGGACTGCGCATGGACAAGCAGTAAGGTTTATTCTGGTAGCCGGGGTTCCTTGAGGCCAGTAACAAAGATAAACATGCCAGGTCAAGGATAAAGAGTTCCGATTCATTGGTGGAAAAGTCCACTGTATACATACATTAGAAGAGCCTCCCCCATCAGACTGCTCTTGGCAAGATGCAGCCGAGAAACGCTTTGGACAATTGTCTGGTTTGGTACCATCCCACAGGGGCTTATCCCCAAGTTCCATTTCCTTTGTTTAACACAGTTTAAAAGCAGACTCTGGTTAAATATGGAATTCAGAAGCTGAGTGAACAGTTGATATCCGATCAGAACGATGTAGCCATTTCAAGCTTTGACAGCTACCTAATTACACTTAAAAACGTGTGTGTGTATGCGTTTCTTCCCAGGCTCTCCTTGGAATGATTTCTGCCAGAAATTCAGACATCCAATCACACATCTGTCTCTGGTTTTGTTCAACTCAGCCTTTGTTCTCAGAAGTAGGCACTGTGACTAAACTAGGTAATTTGTCCCTTCTCCTAAAGGGGAGCACCCTACCGTGAGGCTAGGGAGGTGAGCTTGTTCTACAACACCCTGCCTAGGGGTCGAGGCAAGTGGGATCTCACCGGGAAAGACTCCCCTTTGGGGACAAGGACTCCCGCTTCTCTGAGGAACTCCAAGCCATTTACCATGGTGGCATATATGGGACTATCAAATACGCAGAACACTATTGAAGCCAGAGAATGAGCAAGAGTCAACACTGAAATGGACATTTGTAACCAAGAAAGATCTGTCTCTTTAAGGCAAGACTAACTTTAACAGACGAGTAAACTGAAGACTGCGAAGAAGGAGAAGCAGCACACACAGGGACGTAGCGAAGTCCAGAGAGAGAGCGAAGAGCATAAGCAGGGTAAGCCCACTGATGCTGTGACACCTGCGAGAGGTGGAGCCGAGGAGAACCGTGGAGCCGGCGACTTTCAGTAATGGGCAGAACACAAAAGCAAAACAATAGAGGCACAGCATTTGCAAGCAGTGAGGAAAGAGAGATGGGAATTAAAATCCCAGTAGTGGCGTGACCACGAAGGCTTTGTGGTGGGCAGTGCACCCATCGAACCACATCAAAACCACTATGCCGAGGATGCAGCGAGAGGCCTGCTTAGCCGCAGCCATACCAGGTCACAGGGAGAAAGAGGGCCGTGAACGGGATGCCGACTGAGTTGGCAAGATGAAGAACTGGAGCGAGCAAAGTGAACCTGGGCAACTGCAGGCCCCAGCGACGTTCCCCTGGAGAGTCAGAGGTACCACGGAGAACAGGAGAAACGGGAGGCCATCTGGGAATCGTTATAAAGGAAAATAAACTCATCCCAGTGAAATTGGCAAGACATTGAATTTGGGATAAAATGGAACTGTTATAATGTGAGAAAAAGTCTGCCAAACAAACCTGAGAGAGAGCACTACAACCAGAGCACAAATACCCAGGGAAGAGGGGAAAGCTGATAAGCCAAGAAGAAAAGAGTGGAGGATATCAGAGAGAGACTTGTATGAATACAAAGAGAAGTTAAGAACCACTTGAGGGAAAATATACTCCGAGTCAATGGCCCCAGTAAAGGGGGAACCGTAAGAACCAAGACAGTATATCCCAGCTAAGAAGCTGTCTGCTACTGAACTCAAAAGGGTATAGAAACCTGAACCTCAAACTAGAGACCAAACAGGGGATATTGGAACAGTATCCCTAAAGAGGGTGGGAAGACCCAAAGACATTGTGAAAGAGTGGCAAGAACTGATACAGAAAGTGACAAGAGACCATTTAAAAATAGCCTACTAACAAGGAGTCCTGAAGAGAAGGAAAGCCATTGTCACAACATAATTCGGAGGAGAGAGGCAGCCTACTGATCTTATTTAAGTTGGTTAAAATAGTGCTAGGGTCAGTTATAACTCGTTTTTGGACAGCAGACATTCATTTGAGACTGTACAGTAATAGGGAAATATGGGCCGTCTTCTGATCATTTATTAGTACCCTACCATCATAAGTCAGGCTACAAAATGCGACACGATTAGTCAGAACACAGGCTTTACCAGCGTGTAAAACCAAGTCATTTCTGTGCTACCAGTGTAACGCGCGTTATGTACAGCAGCATTCTTTCACTTACGTTCCTCTCTCCTCACACTGCTGCCATTTTCCAGCCACTTTTAAGCATTCGCAACAGTACAAAACAGTTTTGCAGGACGCAGCAAGTAAACACACCCCTCCATGATCAACATCGTCGAAATCAATGTGTGAGGCGCCCGACGTGAACGTCACCATTATAGACCAATTACAATCACAGGCTAATGCTCCTATCATATCCTTCAACTTAACAGGTGGACGGAGTTTTGATGAATGGCTACGTGACAGCCCAACTAACTGAAGAAATACTGTCGTGCCAACCTTTCAGTTCAAATAAACTTTGAAGTATCCCGCTCACCCTTAAAATAAAAAATTTAGCAGACATGCCACTGTATGTAACAGTGATTTGGATACTATAGAATTAAATAAATCAGAACGAAACACCCAACAACCAAATGGGCTATAGACACATTAAAAGGATGGTTAGTTCAAAAAAAGGACAATCGCCTATTTTTGAATTTGAGCCACTTCCTACATTGGCCTCCTTGTTGTGGCAATTCTATGCCGAAGTGTGCAGCCCATCTGGCTCAGAATACCAGCAACAAAGCTTAATCTCTGCGGTACAGAATTAATTGGCATTTAAATAATCCTGTTTAGGACATGTAAGGAAGGCATGGTATCAACAGTAAGACAGACACAAGTGACTACAGTTCAAGGGTGTTTATTCAACTTCAAAAAGGGTTTGAAAAACGCCTATTTAGTCCTAAATTTAAAGATGCAAGCAAGCTGTGACCATCAAATAATAATAATGCAGTCCTAATGGTGTCCTGTAAAAACAAAAGGGCCTATACAAAAAAAAAAAACTATTGCCAATCCTTGCCTCTAAATACAAATAGTGTGGGAAACAATGTTAAGTAAAAGAAAAAAAGTGTTCAAGAAATGGTATATCAGGATATTCAGGCCATTGGCTACCCTTCTCCAAGTTTTCAGCATGGGACAAGACAGCACACTCAAGCTTAGCACAGTCTCTGGCTACTCTAGCACGAGGCTGCAGTTCAAACATTAGCATCAGTGGCTTCCATGCGCAAGTCTCTTCCTTTCAAAGTCTATTCTTTCAGAGGGCCTGATGCGACAAACAAGTTATTTTCTTCTTAGGATTTCACACATACTCAATTTCTCAGGTGATTCACTATTCACCTCGGATCCCCCTCAGCCGGGCTCAGATCAGTTTTAACTCAATGCTCAGTCTCTCTCTGGCCGGGCTTGGACCAATTTAATTCACTCTAACACAACTTGCTTTAACCCAAAGCTTTCAATGCATCTCCCTTGTTCGAGCTCGAACCAACTTGTTCTACTTTGTCATCAACTTTCTTGGCAGTATCAACATCGAAGACTTTTGATTGTGCACAGGATTTTGCTTGACCACGTTGGCTCACAATCCTTTGCCACTCTAACTTTTGCCACCTCAATTGGATACCTTACAGAGACCTTCGAATGAGCATGCACGTGGTGACGGACCACAATGTCAAAGGTATCGTATCTTGGTTTCAAAGTTCAATCATTCATCTGTTTAATTTTTCTCGCGTTGGTTATCGCATGCGTTTTATACACTGTTCTCTTTAGCGCTCATCATACAATATGGCCGCTTGCAACCCTGGCTTCAACACAGACCGGTCTGGTATTGGTATCCCCAACTCACCGGCTGTGTTGATTTTACTGGTGCTGCTTTGTTGTATCAGCCAAGGACATTACCATGGCAGAAGGCGATTCTCCCTTCCTTCATTATCAATTTGGGAGGGGACCGGGTACCTCCAACACAATGCAGGATTCGGCAGCCTTGTTTCCTGGTCTTACACTTTCTATTCTCAAGGTTTTGTGATAACGGTTCCTTGTCGAAAAGGTCAAGGGCATTTCCCTCCTTGCAATCCCTTTCTGTTTCGCTGTCTTTCTCCTCGTGTTAAACTGCCATCTTGGAACTGCTGTTTCCTTGTGCATTTTGCCTTGCTCAAAGTGTGCTCTCGTACTCCGCCTTTTATCTATGTGGGGAAGTGTAATGGGAGTCAGGTGTGCATGATGGTTAGTAAAATCTGACACTGCCTGATCATTGTATTGGGACAGGCCAGGTAAACGGCTCAGGTGTTAGTCCGTTTTCTCTCATCGCGAGCTGTCCATGAGAAAGTGTTCGTGTTGTGAAAGGGGTGAGGGGGGTTCATTTCCTAAGTATCCTTCCTGGCAGGATGGGCTAAAGGTGTTACAGGGAAGGGGATACCGCATCTCACCATCCAGAGACCCACTCCCACTCCGCAAAGACTCCCCCCATCCAGGTGATCCTCCCGCACTGGTTCACTCCCAGGAACTGGACCCAAAAGTGATGGCGTGTCCTGGCCACCAAGATGACAGATCCCCAGGGACTAGCAGGTCAGACACCTTCAGGTTTCTCATAGGCGTGACTGAAAAGAATTGGCTGTGCTCTAATCACCCATCTCATGAATGGACATGCAAAAACTGCAAAATGTAAGCTTTTTAAATATTGAGTTCCCTGAGTCTTTGCAATATAAAGCTTGGTTTGAAATTCAACTTCGATTTCAGCTGCAGAGGAAGATAAGGTCAAAAAAGTTTACTAGCTAATGCCTTCCAATTGATAAAAGATGAAACTGGAAAGCAGTATGCCACTGACTTTTAATTAACTTACCAAAAATAATCATTAATTTCTTGAAAGCCACCACAGTGATTTACGCTGACAAATGTATGAGGTACCAAATGATACAGATTGGCCTGTGAGTTCACTACTATGTTACATGAAGATTGAAAAAGGAACAATGTGCAAATGAAAGTATCTGGTATAATAATCAGCCTTTGGGGAAAAATATTCTCAGCACATTATGCCCAAAATAAGCAAACTTGCCCACCTAAGCACAGTCTACACCAACCATTGAATTTGTACTACAACAATACAACTTCTTGCAAACACTGGACTCAAAGCAAGACAAATTATGTCGGTCACTGGGCACAGAGGTGCCTCCTCGATAGAAAGCTACGGGAAACTTCAACAAACAGTGTAGTAAATGGTCAACAATTCTCCATTATGCAAAATTGAGTAATTGTCCTTCAAAATCACAATGTATTGCACCCGTCCAATGTATTCCCTCCTTGTATCACTCACTCATATCTTCTTCCACTTGTACTTTACCTTCGTCCACCACCTTTTCTAGTAATAACCCTACTGCTCCATTTGCAAACTGTTCCCTTGCCTGTCCAATTAAATCACAAATAAGGCTGTTAACACAGTCAATTAAGAACAAAGTGATAATATTCTCCAAAGGATTATTCTACTCCATTTTTCACTTTACCTTATGTTGCCAATATATTAATTTTATTAGTGTGTCGCAACGTGTGTTTAACCACAATTGTTCCAGTTGAAACAATAAATGTTGTCCTTATAATAAAGATGTGCTTTATTATGCATCCAACATAGCCACCATGTTTCCCAGCTAAAAACAAAATGATTGGTCTAGTTTTCTACGACATAACCATGTTGCGCTCTGCCTCAGCTAGTCGTGCAGTAAGGGCAGCAGCTCCTGGACACTGAACGTGTTTGTTTCCCGGGTGAAACTCCCAGGATACTAATAGCAATAAACTCTGAGCTTGGGTGTGGGGAGGCATTACCAGGTCAGGTAATGCCCCAGGGCCTTCATTAAGGCCCTCACTTCGCTCGGGCACGTACCTAAAGCATTACCTGACCCTGGTAATACCCGCACAACGTGTGCTTCATTTACCTAAATAACCAGTGAAAATGTCATCAGTGTCCACTTCCTTCATCTGACCCAGCGAGAACAGTTACCATGACCATATATGGTTCCATCCATATCTCGCACAAACTTTCATAGGAAAAAAGGATAGCTGCTGGGCACAGTATTGGATTTTGTACAGGCATCCGCAGTAAGGAACAAACAGGATACTGTGGGATGTTCCCCACATGCACTTTAAACTGGCATTACTTGAAAAGTGAACAAGGGCAGAGGGAACAAGAGCAGAGGGAACAAGATCCTGAAGGCCAGAGTGTATCCCAGGGGGCACCTCATAGGTCCCATCCATGACAAGTCCTTCAATAGGACTCAGGGACAGTTAACAAACCAGTCATGAAAAAGGGCAATCGTTCAGATGCCTCTCACCAGAAATACAGTTCATAACTTTTAACCGCACAATTGAGTCCAATGTATGTGGCCCTATTGCAGGGTTTCCCGTCTCAATGTTTTACCTTCAATACATATTATCTCTATAGCATTTGAATATTGTTGGTCTTTTCTTTACAATCTTCATTAGGAATAACAAAGAACGGTACCTTATTGAGTATTTTGTTAAATGCTCATCTGGATGCGATGCTTTTGTAAGCTATTCCGTGGCACACATGAGCCCAATTGAAATGGCTTCCATCAAAATTTGAAAATAAAATTCCAGCAGGGATACAGGGTTCAGTATTGCCAGGAGCTGGGAACTACTTAACTCGAGCTTTTAGCTTAGGAGAGATTGACACCAACAGCTCCTAAGAGCTTCTTTTGACGCAGACCATTAGACCAACTAGTGCCATGCAAACATACCTATGGGGCACTAACTCTTGGTCTTTGGGAATATGTCTGTAAGGCATTTAAACCTACAATGAAGGACAAAGGCTGGATGGATCTCGTGTGGAAGTTATATTTGCAACTCCCCATGTACAGCTCCTCGGTACCTTCCGCTTACTCTTTAATTCGGGATATAACCAGAGCTTCGTTTATCTCCTGCTAAAAAAATCCTTATTTTGACACCTGATAGATAAATGAAATCACAACTTAAATAGTGTAGTTTGGGTGTTCGACTAGAGACTATCCATTCAGATTTCTTTAGTCTGCACCATTCCTGTGCCAATGTATGTCTACAGAACACTAGGTGGTGTGATGTGCACAGACTTTGTATATTTCTTTGTTTTAATGTGCCAACTTTCCTTGAATTGTTCTCTTCTATTTTACATCAAATCTAGGGGTTAAATGGCATGTCTGATTCTCAGGTTTAGTCGACGAGTGGCAAAATGCCCTAACGGAGTCCATTCCCTCAATATGCTATGCCCCCCGCCCGTTCCTATATTCACATTTTTTATATAAAAAGGGTCTTGTGGGGATGAGTACTTTAGCTCCCCTGGGGATACATTATTGTGTAATTTCTCCCAATTGTTCCCCCATGGGAATTAAATCTGAAGGCACCATCTATACTAGGGTGACCAAAAGACATGCAGGTGGCCCCTGTTTGTAAATGTGCAGCTCCCTGGTGGGCTAGAGTCTGTCATTCACACAGGGGTGCCAAGATAAGGGAGGTGGGTGGATTCGCTAGGCCATGTGCCAGCAGGGCTGCCACCCTGCTAGGGGGCACTTCTTGTCTCTAAAAAGGCATTAACGAGTAGAATCCAACGGGTCCATGGAAGAGAAGCACTTCCCTCATTTGCCACTCACATGGTCTAAATAGGGAAGATTTGGCCAGCAATATAGTGATTCCTCTCATGCCAGCATCCAAGTGTCTCCAACCTTTTCCGAGCATGACTGACGTCAGCGAGCAGTGCAAGGCTGACCACAGAAGTCCAGCAGTACTGGACCAGAGATTGGCCAAGGACGGCACTGGAATATATTGTGGTGCCTTGTGGTTGGTTGAAGGCCGAGGACAGACAGATGAATAAATCCCCTGGGGTAAGCAGTGGCAGTTTGACTATGTCCGCGGTGGGGCTCTAGCGCGTTCGTTAGCACTAGAGTGGTTAATTTAATTCGACATGACCAGAGTTTTAAATGGAAGAGCACTTACTTGTAATTTGAAGGCTCGCTCTTCTTCGCTATTTGCATCAAGCAGATCATCAATGTCAATTTCCACTTCTGGCATCTCCTCTTCCTGGAAAAAAAGATAAACAGCAATTACAAGTAGATTAGGGCTCTCTCTCAGGCCTAAACGACCAGAAGGCTTTTTTGTCTGTTCACATGAGCAGCCGAAAACATGCGTCAAGAGTATTTACAGGCAGACTGAAATGTTTAGTAAGCATCAGCATATGTATAAAGAATACCTTTTTTATTCTAGACAAAACAAAAGACAAAGTTACAAACCTTTGTATTCTGAGGGACTCCTTGGACACATTTTAAAAAGGGCGCATTTTGTGGATTGCATCAGACGCCAGGTTCCACAACTCTAATGCCACTAAATTGTACGAGTAAATCATGACCGTGCGCCTCAGAAAATGTGAGTATTTTGAAAGAATGTTCTGAATCAGCTATATTGCTATATCAGAAATCAGAAATGATTCACCTTAGAAGTCCGTCCACCCAACAAGGATTACGTAGTCACAAGGCACGTACGTAGATAATCAAAATACAACTGCTAAACTGTCCTAACAATCCAGCTATGATCCAGGAGATCAATGCAACAAGATACATTGAGCAAGAATAACCCAACCGTTCACATCCTCCTTAAATATTCCCGTAGGTTGTAATTATTGGCAGGACTATTGCTTCCATGTTGCCTCCTCTACAGCCATCTGTATTCATGACCACGCACCCTTCGGCCCCGCCAGCCATGTCTTGCACCATCGCAAGAATGCAGAGCAACAGCACCAGATGCCTTCCTCTCATCCAGGTGGGTTAGTCAGCGTGAATGGTGGGTAGTGTGAGTGAAGAGTGACTATTTGAGCCCCCTTCATGGGCCACTTCCAGCAAGGTTGTGCCATTGTACCAACCTGCCATTGTTTTGTATGCTCCTGAACCCAAATTGGTGGTTTATGATTCTAATTCCTTTGAGCATACAATTTCAAAGATTGGAAACTAGGGGTGTTATGGTATTAGTTTGATGACGGTATGATAACCACCTTGCCAAATTACAGTAGATCATGGTTATCGCGGTATAGCAGGTGGAGTTAACTAATCTTACCAAATATTTTCTAAAACGTCATAAATAGTCAGATTTATCAACACAAACAAAATCAGGCACCTAGGGCCAGAATTGGGCTTTTCAACATACTTTCCACTGAAATGCCACCCCTTGCTTCCACCAAACACAAACACACGTGTGGAGAGGAGGATGAGGGGGGGTGTTGGGAGCCCTGCTGAGACTGGCAAAGTAAACTGAATAGCTTTTCTTAAGTGGTCATTTGGGCTTTTAGCTCCCCCACTGGCTACTGATGAAGATGAACGCCTTTAGTTTACTTGCGGGCCAAAAGGTGTTCAGTAATCACGGACATGTTACCTTTTGGTATGGCGGAAGGGAATACCCACAGAGATTAGTGAATTCCGCAGTGTGACTTATATGTAAATTCAATGATAGAGCCAGGGAAATCCCCCATTGTCATACGTTTAGCAAACATTATCCATTATAAGTATATAAACCCCAAAGCCGCCAACCCAAAATAAACCTTTTTCCTTCTTGGCACTGTATTTATTCTTCCTATTGCTAACATATTGATTTTGTGTCAGGCACGTGTGGTTTATGGAATGGCATTAAAAACTGCTCCATCTGAAACTACTTGGCAGACGGCACATCCAACAGTGCAAGACCAAGACTGCGCAGCATTTGCTTACTGCAGCCTTTCCAAATCAGATTGAAAAGCACACAACGGTATAAACGGTATACCGGTATAAACAATGTGATGGTTATTATTGTTCAATTAAGTGGTTCACAGTATCTTTAATGGTATACCGTTCTACCATTACATCCCTATTGGAAACCCATGCCTTTCAAAATCACTGACAGCTGGGCTTTTGTCCACCTAGGTGGTCATGGGGGGAGCTCTCCTCGACACTGGACAAATCCAAACCAGCTATGCTCAACCCAGACTCAGCATTAGACGCAATAAACCATGCAATTCTAATTAATGCAGTGACAGCAGTTTACAACTCGTTACAATCCTACTTTGCAGTTTGCACACTAACTAATCGAAAGACAATACTTACAATGTTCCAGTAATGTGGTATCCCAAAGGTTCAAAACACACCTGCTTAACCTGGATAAAACTCAGTTTGTGATATTGGAAATGGTAGCATCAAACACTTAAGGAAAAACTGCACTATAAAGGGAAACATTTGATGTAGTATTTAACCCATCCCAACCATTATGTATGGAAATCGAGGAAACGGAAAGGGAACATTACGCATTTCTCATGGCACTTGCCAAAGTTGTAGATGTGTATCCTTTGTCAAACCATATAGGTTTGGTTACGTTTTATCAACAGGCTTCAAAATATGGTCCAAACAGTTACCCAAGGGCATCAGATCACATTACAATTCCTAAACATTCAGTAAGGATGCAGGACAAAGCCGTAGTGTTGTGCGCTGCAGGTCCACAGGAGATGCTGCCCGTCGACACGTAGCATGTTGTGCTATGTACCAGCTACTGATCCTCTAAGAGCTGCGGATCGGACCCTCTGCGGCAAAGCCTGCCCAGGCCAAGGCCCCAGTGTTGTGCGCCACAGGCGTTTGGCAACGAAGGGGTAGCGGTGCAGAATGAGCGCATGCTGCGCAGCTGTTGACCAGCAGCAATGGCAAAGTAAGAAAGATGCAGGCAGTGGGAGCAGCCATTATTGCTCTCTCCTAAACTACCCGGCCCTTCCACCTTTCCGCATACTTCTACTTACCGACTGGCTTAACATGCTGTCTCTGCACAACCTTAGGCGTCCCCCTCTTGTGATTAGCGGTACCTTATGTTTTGTGAGTCTGTTGTGTTCTGATGCTGCTGTGCTGCCACACTGCTAACTGTTGTGCTTTCTAGGTCTGTTTTCCCCCCCCGATAGGTGCCCACTCTACTGTTGGTTGCTGTTGGTTACTGCCTATCTGCTGTTCCACTAGGCTCCCCCTCACTCTCTAGGTTCCCACTCCACTGTTGGTTACTGTGTTCTGGTGTTCACGGGGCTCCGTCCGCTCACTAGGTTCCCATTCATCTGTTGGTTACTGCTGTGTCCACTAGTCCCCCCCCCCTCGGTTGATCTGTGCCCCCTGTTCTTAGTCCTCGCTGTGTTCTTGAGTTCCCCCTATGGTGTGTTATCTGTTTGCGCTTCTTCTGTTGTGTCCCTACAGTTCTGATTTTTTTTCTCTCTCCTCTCATCTCCCTCACTTCCTCCTCCTCACAGCCTCTATGGTGCTCTAGATTTCTCCCATCTTCTCTAACTGCTACTCTATCTCGTATCCCATCATTCTCACTAAGTCTCAAAGAAAAAAGTTCAAGAGAGACATCCTGGTCTCCAACCCAGAACCTCCCATCGCTGATACCTACATCAGTGCTTCCTCCAGACAGACTCACCGACATCTTTGTCGTTCCCTCTCCAAACCTATGGACTCCTCATATGGTTTCTGGTCTCTCTTTTCTCCTCCTCCTCCTCCTCCACCATTAATGGTGCCACCCTATGGAAGGTCCTTTTGGCCTCCTTCCATTCTTCCAAAGCCATCATCAATGTCCATCTTAATGGAACCGTCATGGTCCACAGCTCTCACTGAGCCCAATCTCCTCCTCCTTGATAGGCATCTCCCACGTCTCATCAACTGCCTCCCTTCTCCCACTACCCCTTCTACCTCCTCTCTGGCTCCTCTGCCACCTCCATCCTCTGCCTCCTCTCTGGCCCCTATGCCACCTCGGTCTACTTCCTCTGCCCACTCTGTGGCCCTTCTGCCGCTTCCAGTGGGTGTACCTCACTCCTGTACCCCAACCCGGAAGTCTATCAATTGTGGCAATCTGCTCCACGTAGCTACTCTCAACACTCACTCTGTTGTCAAACACTCCTGACATCTGCCACCTCTTCAAAGACCTTGACTTGGATGGCCTCGCTCTCACCAAGACATGGTTCACGGCCAGCTCCGTCACAGGTTTAGACACTCTCCTTGCTGAGGGCTACAAGATCCTCTCCAAGCCCAGAACCAACTGGCCCGGAGGTGGAGCGGCCCTAATCTTTCTGGAGTGGATCTCTGCTTCTGTCATTCCTATGCAGGACTATTCCTCCTTTGAATGCCTGGTCTGCAGGCTCTCCATCTCGCCTGGCCGCTCCCTGACTTTGGCCACCATCTACAGGCCACCTGGCCAGGTCACCTCTTCCTCTCAAAATGGACTGACCTCTGCTCTTCTCACCTTGCCTCCACTTCTCAACTTCTCCTCAGAGACCTCAACATCCACCTGGATGCTTCCAACACTTTCTCTGAGCTCTTCCGCAACCTATGACTTGCTTGCCTTTCCCATTCTACCCTCTGGTCCGACGCGCACTGCTGGACACACCTTGGATACACTCTTCTCCTCAGACATCCCCCTCTCTAATCCTCTTACTATTACTCTCTCCTGGACTGACCACTGTCTGCTTTCAGCCCACCTAAAACTGTATGCCTCAGGCAAAGCCCACGCCAGCACGGCCGCCTTCCTTCTTGGTCATTCGGCCCATGAAGCCACCTTTGCCTCTACCTTTCTCTGCGCCTACTACTCCTGCAGATGACACCCATTCTGATAAAGCCCTCTCTAGCATGCATCTTTCTATCTCCAACACCCTGGACAGCCTTGCCACGGTCATGAGGATCTGTCTGAAGCCTACCTCCAAGTGCAACTCTTGGTGGGACACCAACCTCGCTGCACTGAAACGCAAGTGCAGGGAGGCCTTGAGGAAGTGCAGGGTCAGGGGGGGCACATCTTCTAACAAACTGGCCTGTCGCCTGCTCCAAAGGCAATACAGACTCTCACTCTTCTAACAAGAGGGTCCATATTCAAGCCTGCGTCCCTGCGGCCTCTAATAAGACAACCAAACTCTTTAAAATCTGCAAGGAGCTGGCCAATCCTACAGCAGTCTCCACCTCTCCTATTCCATCCCAGGCCCTCTGTATGGCTCGGACTTCTCATTTCACCACTAACACCCAGGACATCCTGTCCTCATCTTCCTCTCTCTACCTCACCCTCTCCCTCTCCCTCACTCTCTCCCTCTCCCTCTATTCCCCCCCTCACAGGCCCCCTTTGGCCACCTCTCACTCTCCTCTTCCTCTGCCCTCCCCCCCTCTCCGATAACACCCAACGGTTTTTCTAGACAAATTGGATGTATGAAAGGGTCATCCAAACAGATGCTCCCTTGCTATTCCAGAACTATTAAGGACCACATTGTCACCCTCACCCAAGCTTTGAGCGATTTCTGTAATCACTCTTTCTCCACTGGATCTTTCTCCTCTCTGCTCAAGCACTCCCTTGTGCGCCCCCTCTTAAAGTTTTCTGCCGATCCTACCTGTCCAGCAAACTATCACCCGATATCGATCACTCCATTCCTGGGAAAACTCCTGGAAAAGCTACCCATCTCCCAAATTGCACTCCACACTGATTCGGTTGGTTGTCTCCATGACCACCAGTCTGGCTTCAGAGCCACCAGAGGTAGAAAAGCTGCTCTCCTGAACACCTGTGAAGATCTGCTCTCTAATCTTGATTCCAGCTTTCCCCCTGTCCTCATACACCTTGACCTGCTTTTGACACAGTCAATCTTGCCAGCCTGATCAATCGACTCTGAGAACCTGGGCATCACGGATCAGGCCCTGGTATGGCTAACTTTCCTTCTGGACCGATCCTCCCTGGTCCAACTTGAGTCCTTTCTCCCCACCACCTCTCTCTCCACATGTGGTGTCCCCCAGTGCTCTATCCTCTCACCCTGGCTCTTCAATATCGATCTGGCCCCTTTGGCCCACCTGTTCTCCACCTTCGCTTTTAACTTTCAGTGTTATGCGGAAGACACTCCGCTCTCCTTCAGGTTTCCCTTAGCCTCCTCTCCTTCCACGCTCATTCCCGACTATCTGCGATTCAGGAATGGTGCACCTGCAACAATTTCTGCCTCAATGCCAGTAAGACTGAGATCCTACTCATTGGGACCCCTGCTCCCACTTTCCCTCTCTGGCTCGGGTCGCCCTCCTGGGGGCCTCTACCCTCGAATTCCGATGAGGCTAAAAACCTTGTCATCTTTGACTCCACTCTCTCCTTCACCCCTCATATCGCAGACCTTGCCAAGAAGGCCCACTTCCAGCTGCACCTCCTCAGAGACATTCTACCTTTTCTCACCTTCCCTCAGAAGCTCTATGTCTCCAGAGCTCTGGTTCTCTCTAGGCTGGACTATTGCAACAGCCTCTTTCTCAATATGCCCAACTACTCTTTGCGCGCTGAAATTAATCCAGAACAGAACTGCAAGACTTATCCTTGGCCACAAGTCCAGGGACTGCATCTCTCCAGCCCTGAAATCTCTCCACTGGCTCCCGGTGGCTGCAAGGATCAAGTTCAAGACCCTCTGCATTGTCCACAAGGCATCCATGCCAGGGTGCTCACTATATCTAACTCTTGTTGCCTAAATACCTTCCCTCTAGAGACCTTCACACAGCTACCTCTAACTCTCTGAGGGCCAGACACTTCTCCAAGCAGAGTTTGGAGGGTAGATGTCTCTGCTCTGTAGGTGCCTCACTCTGGAACAGCCTCCCTTTCCATCTCAGACTGGAGCTGGAACGCCTTCTCCCGCTCGCTTCCTTGCCAACCTACCTGTCTGCTGCCCTGACTGGTTGCTTTGTACCCTCTGAGCCTCACTGGGTACCAAGTTCCTCATGACCAGTCAACCTTGCACCGCCTCCTGGCCTACCATGCACTTAGAGGCTATAACTGCAACTCCTACAGCCCCCATGCCTCCTTGCACTTAACCAGAGCCATGTTGCCTGACCGCACTTGCCCCTCCCCTCACCCCTGCATCCCCGCTTCCCTTCCCACTGAACTTGGATCCGAATGACAAAAGGTCTAGTAGGATTGTTTGTCTCTTCTTCCCTCTGTCTCCCCTCCTCCCTTGTGGCACTTAGAAACACAGGCGCATTATACATACCAAATGTTATCACATCATATATCAAATGTATATAAGCAATATAAGCACATGGAGATCCTGCCCTTGGTCAATTAGAATGTTCTGAGTGCATTCAATAACTATTGGTATTGGCGGCATTTTGAACATTTGGTCTTCAAAATTAAACGGTAAAACCACAATACTCATTTCCAGGGGAGATTTTCTTACTCCCTGGGAGGAGCTTTTGTGCTGCAAAATCCTATTTAACACAATAGAAAGCTAAAACATGAAAATGCTTTCTCTTTCTTACAGAGAAATCCTTTACTTTTATAGGACACAGTGCATGTTCATGTTAAACCCGCTCAAGTATAATCAAATGTGCAATTTAAATGCTTAACTAATGAAGACCTTATTTAAATACTTCAAAATAAAAATACATTAAATTTATGAAATCAGTTTGTCAAATTTACTTTACTCACTATTAAAGTACTGTTTTTACTTCACCACGAAAGCCAATTATGCATTGCTATTATCACTATGTGCTAACAGACTTATAGACTTCGAGAGGAATCATTATCGCTTGGGATAATGATCCTTCCCCCATCTATGGTCCTCGGCTTCGCGCAAGAAAATAACTTGATGGTGGGTCGTTACCACGCGAGGTCGACCGCTCCCTTGGTCTACAAGGCTATATTCAAAATATTCTGTGATTTTCAAACTTTGTTTCTCCCATTGAATAAAAAGGATGGCCTTAGTACTCAGTAGGTCGGAAAGGTTTTTCAAAACAATGATGGCATGTACACGTTGCATTTAATTTGGGATAATCTCAGCATCGCAAGTGATAAATTATTCCTGCTCTGGGAGTCAGACATCATTGTGCATTAATGCCATCTCAGATAAGGAGACTATAAATCAGTGGCTGCATGGGCAGACCATCTGTCTTAAACTTGGTTCTAGGATCTCAAAGCAATTATCCGAGTCCCCCCAAGAACTGGAATAATGGTGATATTTCACATCAATTTTCAACCTGATCAAATAATAACTTGCCCTCAAAGTAACCATCAAGGACTTCAGAGGGCCATATGAAACAGCACTGACAAATCACGAGCAATGCTCTTTGAAGAACATCATAAAGACTATGATCTTTTAGAGAACAAAAGAGTCGAGAATAAAACCAGGTGATGTGGCTGGATTAACCAAAGATTAAATGATCCGATTTGCAAATCTGCACCTGAAGACTGGTCAATAAGCACATAATTGCGTGCCAGAATTCTGGGGGAGGAAAGGCTTAGTCATTGCTTGAAAACTTTCAGACAATACTTAAGGGGCATGATGCCAGTTATGAATAATACCTCAATAGAATGGCGCATCATACTCCTATGGGTGATGGGAAATGCCAAGCTGAATTTTCAGATATTTCAGGAGTGCCACATACAAATCAAACAACAAGGAGAGCATCATCACCTTGTGGCACACCAAAGAGCATATAGTCAAATATTCCCCAGTTCTTGTTGAACCAGAAAATGCTTCCATATTGCAAAATGTTAAGAGTAATATAGGCCAGGTTACTCATTTTTGTAATGAAGAAAGTAGGGGGGGAAGTTAGTAAGAGGAAGTGAGTAAGGGGCTGTACAAGAGAGAACTCCCATAAAGACCTTTAAGAAATGAAAGCCTTCATAAATGTAGAGAGTTTTTTGTGGGGATGTGTGTGGGTACAACCTCTTCTGTTGGCGACCTTAGATTAATTATTAACGCTTTTCACCTGTGTCGCATCCGTGTGGCAATTATTGGAGCAACCAATCCCCTACCTTCTTGGTTTGAAAACAGATCAGAGTGGTCTGCCACACAATGATTGCGCCACACAAGTTTTCAAAAAACACCTTCCTTTATATTTTGCAAATTCAGTCATATACAACAACTCTTTGTGCAAGTTTCAGAGTTTTCCAATAGAAATCACAATGCCCTCTATTCCTGGTTAACACGTGTTTCGGCTGCTCAAGAGCCTTTTTCAAAACAAATAGGGCAAAATCAGTACAAAATCTCATTCAACTTTAGACCTCTTCTTTCGACTTAATCTCCAGTTTCTCTGCCTCACTGAAACCTGGATCGCACCTACCACTCCTGCCTCTCTTACGTGTCCGTTTTCTCCAACTTTTTCCACATTACTCGTCCTATTGGCAAGAGGTCGCATTGGTATCTTGGCCCACTGTTCTTTGATGACTTCACCCTTCTTCTCACCCTACCTTTTCTATTTCTGAATATCATCTCATGTTCTGTTCCCGCCTTCTTCACTTTCCTTTTCTGTTCTCTACGCCATCCTGGCCCACTTACAACCTTTATCTTGGACCTTGATGCCCTTGTCTCCCATTCTTTTTTCATTCTCCTTCATCTTACTAGTCTTACAATTCTTATCAATGTCTCTCATACCTCTTCGGTCTTTCCTTCCACCTCTAAGCAGGCTACTATTATCCCCAGCCTAATAAGAAATCTCTTGAACCCCCTCTCCCATCCAACTTCTGCCCTATTTCACTTCTCCCCTTCCTCTCAAAACTCCGGGAGCAAATAGTCTATTGCAAAGACTCCTCTGTTCTCCATCTGCCCTCTTTTCTCCCACCACTGTAGTCTGGTTTTTGGCCCACGCACTCTACCGGAACCGCTCTTTTGCATGTCTCAAATTCACTTCTCACTGCACACTATAATTAACTCTTCTATATTGATTCTTCTGGACCTTTAGGCCACCTTTGACACCGTAGACCACCACCCACCCTTTCTTACTAAACTCTCCTCTCCTGGTATATCAGGTTCAATTCTTACCTGGTTTGAGTCCTACCTTGCTGGTCACTTGTACTCAGTGTCTTGGGCTGGCTATCTTTCTCCCCCCTCGCTCTTTGCTATATGGAGCTCCAATGATTGGTCTTCGATCCCCTCTTGATTCCCTTTTTACTATTCCTCTTTCCTCCCTCAATTTATTTTTCAACATATCCTGTCACTTCTACACTGATGATAATCTTTTTCTCCTTTTATGAGTATTCTGAAGCTATTCATACTAGTGTCTCTATCTTTCTGCTGTCAAATCTTAGATGTCCTCATACTTTCTTCATCTTAACCCTTCTAAGATGGAGGTCCTTTTCTTTGCTCCATCCTCCCCTTACCTTCTCCAAACACTTTCAAAAGAACTGACTTCCCCAAGAGTCCTATGTCTCTTCAATGACTACATGAAACCCTTGGTGAGTCCTTTGAAGTTCCATTCCAATTGTATGCTGCTCATGTTCAGCTAATCTGATTAAGTTAATCAGCGACCAACACCAAATCACCCCTATCCTCATCGGTACCGTCCAAGATTGGATTACTTACAGCTGCATGTGCCTAAACAATGACAAAACAAAGGTAATCGTCTTTGGCTTTCAAGCACAAACAGTGACAAGTCTTTACATCTTAATGCATTTGCATCGACTAGATTTGCAGGCGCCGAAACAAGGAGCCACGGAGAGACAACCGGATCTCTACTGAGCAAAAGGTTAACTACCTAAAGGAATATTAGAGTTGTGCCCAAAGAGAGTGCATAGAAACAAAGTTGCATGATTGAAATTAGGCAAAATAGGCCCAAAGAATACACTATTGCTATAAATCTCTCCTGATGATCCCTTGTGACAAAAACAGGGGTGAAACACATGTAGAGAGGAAGAATTTATGAGAGAAAGAATTTATGTATGAAAGAGAAAAAGTTCATATATGGAATAAAAAGACAAACTCTTAATAAGAAATCTGACAAGTGTGAAGAACTTTTTTTGGCGCTCGAAACCTAGAATTTTGCATTGTATGTCGCAAGTGGAAATGTATACAATTGAAAAATAGATTTGTATAGCATTTGCAAATTTTTCATCGAACAAGTGAAAGGGGTAAGGAAATATAGCAAAAACTTTAAAGAAACAAGATCTATGGAAGGGGCTGGTAAAAAAAGATAAACATGTAATACTTTAGATGTAAAGACATGTAACCATGCCAAATTAACAGCATTTCTAGGACCTCACTGTCGACCCGTACCTCCAAGCCCAGAACCTCAGTCATCTTTGCCTCTAGCCCCGCCTTCATTCCACAGGTGACCATGGTGTCCAAGGAAGCCAATTTCGATCTACAAATACTGATCAAAAGACTACCCCTCTTTGCAACTAACTATGATGGTCTGGTGAGGGAATGTATTCCCCTCCCTCTCGGATTACCACAGCATATAAGTTAGATCCCCCGAAAAAAACTCATTAGGCAAGTCTTTACCCATAACAGTGTGGCACACTTGATCAGAAACAGCAGGAGACCACATGCACATCTCAAATAGCCCCACTGGGGCACAGTGGCATGCAGGATCACATTAACATAATGTGCCTCAACCGCAGCTACATCTCATCACACTTGCCCCTTCATAAAATATCATCCAGAACTCTGCGCTCCTCTACCGATGGACGTGAAGCTCCAAGAATATCAGTACTAGCGGCAGAATGCACTCTACAATTGTCATCAAAATATATAAATAACTCCAGAGACCCTCAGCCTTCAGGTGAATCACCCAAGACCCAACTGCTCACTCGGGGCCCCACAATCACCCCCCCCGCCCCCAACTCTACCCCCGGGACTGCCTTCCTCTTTTCTGCCAACCCCGACTTCACAGCCCATCTCCCGGGACAAAGCCAACGCCAAGTGCAAGGGATATCTGGACACCACCCTCCCCAAAAGGCCACTAGTATCAGTACTTGGCTGCATGATTTCTGTAGATTGATGTTCCAAATGTAGGTTTTTTTTTTAAACAGAAAGTCTAGGCTTTGTTAAACAGGACTATTGTACTTCATATTAGTATTGTACCCTATGCTATGCTCTTAAGTTTCCAAGAATTCAAGTACAGTTGCCTACAATTGGTGACCTTCCCCTCTCCCCTCACCCATTCCCTCTCTGTGCACTAAAGTCTCCATGTGTAGCAAATTATAACTCCCCCCTAACGAAAGCTAAGAACAGAACTATCCTAGGCTTCTAAAAAAGACATTAAATAAAGTAAAGAGAGTTCAGAATCACACAGATTGGCTTATATATGCCATGCATCACAAGATCACATTACCATATCCCTTTGTTGGTGGCAAATAAAGGAAAGGGTCCAATAACTTCCTCTGGTTTAAGCTACTACCCCATCTCCACCTACAACTAGGCCACAAAGCCCAGAAGGGACTTAAAACAGTCCTACTCCATTTGTCTTCTAACAACTAAATACTATGTAGTGGAATCAATCATTTGGACTGCTGCAAAGCAGGAGATGCCCATGAGCACCTCAGATTTGCACTGCATACATTCTACCCAATTCCTAAAGCTTAAAAGTGGAGCATCTTTGCAGATGTCTGTAGCATTACCGGATGCTCATGTAGGAATCATGCTGACAGTGGTTTGCTCAGGGACATTACTGGTAGATGCTCTTGGCATTTTCGGATTTGTCCAAGTTCCAAGCTTTCTGACGAAGATGGAAGGTGACACGTGGAAACCAGAGATGTTATAGGCATCTAATTTCTCTAGCCCACCTGGAATATTCCACTCACCACATGATTCATTAATGCAATTCCTACAGTTACTGATTATCCCCACGCTGAAGCAGTCCTTGGTCTCATTATGCATATTAAAGAACCAAACATTTAAAATCTGATGGTTGGTCCGCAAATCACTTTATTTCAATGGTATCTTATATACAGGCACTAGGTCGCACAAGTGCTTCAGGTTGCCAAAGTCATCTGGTTGAAGCTATGATGTAAAAAACATCTACAGTCCACTGACATTTAATTAGCATTAGTAAGCAAATACCTTCAAGGAACAATAGAGTACATTGCAATGGAGACAGAGGGTGGGCAAGGATGGGGGTGATGAGGGAGGGTAGGATTGGAATGAAAGTGCAGTTTACTGAAGGGGTCTCAAAGTGCATATCAGGTAAGTCATTTTGGTAAAAGGCAGATCAAGGAGAGAAAGAAGAGGTGGCAGGGAAAGTGATAACCAAGCTGAAGGAGGGAGGGGACTATGGGATGTCAAAGTGCTTATATAGTTTAATTGGGTTCCTGGAAGGAGGGATTGGAGTCATGTGGGTGAAGTGTCAGTTGTATGACGTTTGAGGCAGGTGGTGCATTAGGTTTGTGGTTGAAGGTTGGCAGAGTGCCAGTCTTTGGATAGTTTTATGAAGCTGTTGAATTTGCGTTCTTGTCAGATACAGTCTGGTGGTTTGTTTCATGGGTTTAGGGTAATGGAAGAGAACGATTTACCTCACTTTTATTTGCACCAAAATTTGAGACTTGTTAGTTTAGTCTTACTTGATGAACATAGCCATCTGTGTAGGATTAATAGCTTAAGGAATTACTGGAGGCATGGAGGGGGCTAGAAGAGTGGATGTTCTTGTGGGTAATGTTAAGGATTTTGAGTTCTATGTTGGTTTTAATGTGTAACCAGTGGAGTTTTTAGAGCTGGAGTGATGTGGTTGTAAGGCTTGAGGTTTAGTACACATCTTGCAGTTTTAATTTGGAGAACTATTTCTAAGGAAAGATCCATATAGAGAGAATGCAGTATTCTAATTGAGAGTATTCAGGCACTGGTGATGATCCTTTGATGTTTCTGAAGATATGCAAGAGGTAGTTTGTTTTTTGGTGAGGTCTTTTACGTGTTGTTTAATCAATAGGTCATTACTTATTAGGATTTCCAGGTTCTGTGCTTCTGAAGTAGGTAGGGGATCCCTAGGTCAGCAGGACATCTAAAAGGAAGGCTGTGAATATGTTGGCTACCAAATAGAACCTCAGTCTTGTTGAGGTTTAAGTTGTTTTGAGACACCAATTTGTGTATGGCTGTACGGCATTGGTTGTTGGATTTAATGTTTGGTGAAATGGAGAAGGCAAGCTGTAGGTCATCTGGGTATCCTTGAGATGTTGGTGTGAATTCAGTATATTGTGCTTGATGGGCTTGATATATGCATTGAAGAGCCATGGGCATAAGGTGAATCCCTGAGGCACTCCTTCAGCAACTTCCCTAGGGATCGATAGGAATTCTCCAAATTTTACTGTGGTGGTTCGGTTTTTTGAGAAAAGACTCAATTCATTTTAGGGCAGAGTCTTGTATGCTGATGGAGAAATTGAGGTGTTTAAGAAGTGTGGGGTGGCAGTGTCAAATGCGGAGAAGTGGTCCAGAAGGATCAGGCAGGTAGGAGAGTTACCAACTAGTGTGAGTAGGATGTTCTTTTGTATTGAGGTGTGGTTTCAGCGAGGTCTGAAAACGGATTTGGTTGCATGCTAGTTTCTCTATGGTTTTTCCTATTACTGGTAGATTCCAGTTTGGTGTATAGTTGTCTAGGTTCTTTGCATCTACATTAGTCTTTTTCAGGAGTTGCCTAACTAATGTTTTTTTGAGCTATGTGGGATACAAGACAGTTGAGATTGAGGCGTTGGAGAGTTGTGCTATGTGCAAGGCTAATGGGGATCAATTTATTTCCGCTATGGAGGTAGATCAAGAGTTGAATTGAGTGGAGTGTGCCATCAGGTCCATCATCATCTTTTTTACTTTCCATGCTGAAGTAGGGATGAAGGCTTTGAATGTAGGTGTCCCGATGCTGGGGTTTCGCGGTGCGGTTGTGGGAGCATTAAGATTGAAATGGTCTATAGTTTTCTGGACATTATAAAATCTTTGTTTGAAAAAAAAAACTAGAGCTATATTGTCGACCCAGTCTCGGATAGGAGTGGCGAGGTTGTTCAAGGTTGGTGATACATTTTGAAGAGTTCCGCTGTTTTTGATTGAGCTCTGGTGATAGAAATAAAATGCTTCTACGAATAAACTATCAATCATCCATCTGTATCCTCTGGAGAGAATTTTGAAATTAAAGGTGTCCTTTTTGGATTTTTTTCTTCTCCAATTGTGGGGTGATTTACTAAGTGTATGGAGATCTGGCATGTTATTATGGGAGCAAGGGTGTCAAGTGTGATGGTAATTTTGTGGCAAATGTTTTTCAAGATGTCCTTGGCAGTGGAGAGGGTCTGTATGGAGTTGAAGAGGGATTGTTGACTGCATTTCTGAAGTTCACATTTTCTGGGTTGAGTTATAATCACCCTGCCATTTCCCTGGAAAGCACTGGGACTATGAAGAGCACAACTGACCCAAAGAAGATCAAGTGTAGCAATACTGAGACAAGGGAGAATAGGGAGGAGTTGAAAGATATACTATTAACCACCACTAAGAAGATGCACAGATCAATGCAGAGTGTCCCATGGAACTAACAGGAGCGGTCTAGCCAACTTTGAATAAGTACTGGGATGAAGAGGAGGAGCAGAGGCATGAAGAATACTCCCAAGAACCACATTGAGAAGTTTAGTTGTTTATCACTGCTCTTTGATCAATGTAGAGTAGTAAAGGAACAGAGATTCAGGAAGCAGGTGTCTAGTCATACCTGGAGGAGCTAGCATGGTGCAGGAAGGTGGAAGGAACCAGACTAGGATGCCAAGAGGGGACCTGGAGGGACCAGGGCCAGTCTGGAATGGAAGGACCAGTATGTGAGCTGGCAGAGAAAAGCTCCTGGTGTTCCTGAAGCCTGGAAAGTGTGTTAAGGGAAGAGCGTTCTGCCCAGGGGAAGACTGAGATCACAGTGTTCCCCGGGAGACCAGAGCCCTCTACAATGCTCCCTAGAGGTAGGGGGGAGTGCTCAGTCTGTATGGTGGGAAACTAAGAAGGTGCAGTCAGCATCTTCACAGTCACAGTACCTGGCAGGCAAGTGAACCAGGTCTGACCCGGCAACAAGTAAAAACATAAGGGTCTGGGACCCACCACACAAAAGCAGCATGAGTCATCTTCCTCGTAGTGGTACTTGGGAAGAAAGTGCCCCAAGTATCCGAAGGCAAAGAAAAGGGGTCTGGGACCCATCACTATGTGCAAAAACTACAAGTCAACTTCCTTGTGGCGTTAGTTGGGAGGAAAGGGCTCCAAGTACCGACACGCAAAGAAGATGGGTCTGGGACCCAATGCACGAGAACCACATAAGTTATCTTCCTCACAGTTGTACTTGGGAGAAGAGGGTTCCAAGTACCCAAACATGAAGAGGGGTCTGGAACCCACTCATGAGAATAAAGGAAACCACACAGCAATTTGCTAAGAACCATACTTGGCAAGGAAGTGAACCAAGTTGGCCCAAACAGCAAGATACAAAATTGCCAAGATAATAGACCAGGACAAGGGAGTGGTTTCCCCTGGTTGTTCTGAAGCTTGTGTTACAGAGAAATAGGTTACATAAATATACTTTATGGAACTTTGTTTTACATTTAAGATCTTTGGGTTTGGGATATTTATTTGGAACTCTCTGATTGGATCTAGAAGCTTTTCTTCTGAGTTAAGAAGGCCTTTTGTGCATTATAATTTAATCAATAGTGTGAGGGATGGAAATGGGCTTTGTACTTGTGACAGTGGACTATTAACTTTAGACAAATGCATCCTGACAGTTACCTGAGTTTTGGTTACGGTAGAGAACCCCCTTCTAGCTTTATGGAAAGGTATGAGTTTCCCCAACTCCCACACTTTTACTTTCAATAAAAGTGTATGCCAACCAACACAAGCCCACTGTGTCAGAGTCCTGCGTCTACACCCTTAGATCATCTAGTCAGATTTTGATGTCAATTAGGGCGAGTAATTTATTTTTGCTTCTGGAGAGGTTGGAAAGAACAGAGTTCCATTAATTCTATTAGGTTGTAGCTGGGAGATCTGTAGTTGACAAATGTTAAGGCAGTGTTGGGGTCTATGAGATATTTGATTACTAGGCTTTCAAAGTTGGTTATTGGAATGATGGTGAAAGTAAGTGCAGTGAATATTTTCTGGAATAGTAGTGCAATGCTGCCACCTTTGTTATGTTTCCTGTCGAGGGTTTTCGTAGTCAAATCAATCGGAAGAAGAGTGTCAAGAGTTAAAACGCAATTGTCTGTTAACCATGTTTCTTTGATGATGAATACTTCTATATTTAAGAGCCGAGATGGGTTGATCAGTTATTGCTGATCTAGCATTGACTGAACAGATGTGAATTTGGCCTGGTATTTTGGTTGTGACTGTAGTCGAAGGTGAGGAGTTATGGTCTAGTGAGGAGTGGAGAGTTTTTTTGTTGACGTAGTATTGGTCTATGTAGTTATTATTGGGTTGGAATGGATAAGTGTCTTTAAACAGTTTTGTGGAGTGTGAGCTGAGTGTTAGGGATGTTGTGTAGATTTGATATGTGGGGGGAGGAAATGTGTAGCAGGGTGTTGTGGTGGAGTGTGGTATGTGGTTATGTTTGTGAGAATGGTGTGTTGGGTTTGGTATATTGTACACCTGGGTGTGGAGTAACCTATGGGGATGAATACATTTGGTACTGGTTACGTAGGGAGTGCATTTTGTTTGGCATGTTAGTGTCTTGTCTGACTACTTGTTGCTTGGGCCGATTGTGGGTGTTGTTGTAATGTGAGAGGTTTCAACAAGTGTGGTTTTGAGTATATTGCATTAACATCCTAGTATAGTTAGGTGGTGAACTTTTTTAGTGTGGGTTGGTTGGCCTGACATTGGAGCAATCCTGGGGTATAGTAATAGATGTAGATAGGGATGGTAGAATCTGATTTGATGTGTCCTTTGAAGGTGGTGATTGACTGCTGTCTGGTAAGAGCAGTTTTTTTAGAATGAGGGACAGCGACCTTATCCCAATTGTATGTGAATAGGAGAATAGTATGAGGTTTGTTTCGTTTTCTTTGTATGATTTTGTATCGAGTAGGTAGTGCCTTGGTAAATATGAAGGAAATATTTTCTTGGTTTCCCAATGATGTTTTTGGAGGGTTGTTGCAGGGTTCATGCATGGGCAGGCAGTGGGGGAGGGACATTGTGGCAATTTGTGAGGGAGAGGGGTGCATGGTGCAAGATAATACAAAGTAGAAAACAAACGCACTATCTTGGATAAGCAGCAAGCCAGGCTAACAGGCAATGGAGATATACATTAATGATGCCCTTTATCTTCCACTCTTAACTGGATATCCCAGTGCAGGACGCACTAAGTGAGTTTAACAGAGCTTAGCAGGTGTCACATATCAGCCAATAGATTGTCCCAGGTTCATTCTGGTGAGTCACTTGACCTCTGCAGGCAGCCTCAGGCAGCTGGAATGAGTGCCTCAAGTGTTGTTGGACTGAGACCGTTCTCCCTATCAGCTCGTTTGGTGGTTGTAAAGACCTGTTAAAGACGTTCACAGTCCAACTACCTCTCTAATCTTTATCTCCCCTATCACGCTCCATCCTGCTGCAAGACATTGGAGATCAGCCAACATCCCACCTTCCCAAAATCCACCAGACCAAATACATCATTCTACTACCATGTCTGTTGTAAGTACAAGAATCAACCTTTGAAATGCTCTTGCATGCAGAACTATGAACAAAGCCAAAAACTCACTTTTCCTGTGTCAACAGCCTTGCCTGCCTATCACCTCAGACCAAATGCTTCCATTTCGACCGGAAATTCTCGCTTCACTGCTTCCTCCAGGAAAGTCAGATTCATAAAACCAGCTCTAACCAACATCACAAACTGACGTTGGCTTTTCTCGATTTATTAACAGCAAGATTTATTTCCATCTCGATGTTATGACACAGCTTTCCCTTAGCCATCAACTAACATCTAACCTGTGATATGCGGTCCAAAATGAACTTTGCCCACTGAACCTGTGGACTTCGATACATAAGGCACTCCCTTTGCAAACCCTTTATTTCCATCTCCACCAAAGGTGCTATGCAAGTCCAAATTAATTTGATAGTGATTGTGCTTGAAGCCGGAATCGGTGCCCACTTACCACTGATCTGTGATCTGCAGCAGAAACAACATTCTTTAAAGGTCTTGCTAAGATGTTTTCTTAGGCTAAAGAACAGTGCATTTTCGTAGGAGCTCTAGTACTCTATTTCCAGGGTTTGGGGAATAGATTGCCCCTTGTGGAAAACATTTATTGACTGGATTTGGCCATTATGCATTTTTTGAGCCAGAATTTAATCCTAGGTGGAGGATGGCCAGTCGGGAGTTTAGTGGTGCATTTAGCACAGAGGAACAATCGTTATGTTGAAGACACTTGTGGTCATTGATTCATTCATGGTGGTAATACAGGTTTTACACCTAATCTTATTTGCTGCTTGTTGTGTAGGTAAAGGGCTTTTTGTAGTAGTGTGATCTTTGGACAGTCGGACTGCGAAGACAAACTTGATGGGGGCATTTTATGGATTCCACCTAAAAGCCAACAAACATTTTATTGAAAGAAGCCTCACCTTAAGCACCAAGTTCAACCAACTAGAATACACACTAATCCGGAAAGGCAAGGGTATGTGTCTTCTACTAAAGGTGGAGTCCTAGTTGTTCCAGGAACGTCATTTAGAGGTCGCAACGTTTTTTTTTAGTAATGCAAGCTCCTGGGCTGTGGCCAGCACCATGTTGCTCTTTACTTCTGGAGTGGCTGTCTTTGTTGTTCAGGCCCCTTAAAAAAAGAAGAAAAATAAGAACAGGAGTGCCACAAGTTTAACTCTTTCAGCACTGACCCTAAATAAGAAAGAATAGGAATACCAAATAATGGAATGCTATACAATAACTGCAAGACTCATTAAAGGTTTATTTCTGGCACACTTCAGGGGGTGAGTCACGGATTTAGTCTGTTCTTAAACGCCTGAACTCAGCCTTTCATCCTTCTGAGGTCGATAAATGAATACCAACACAGGTTGGGCGATATTGGGTGTATATTTTTTCTATATAAAGTGCTGAAGCGTAAGTGCTATATAATAACACATCATTATCATTTGGTCATGGACAACTGCTTGCATTCACAGTCATTTGGTAATATGGGTCTATAGACAATGATCGATCTTAACGATACATATGGTGATCCATTCTTGTATCAAATGTACATCACATTATAGTGATATCGTAACCATATTTTTCATAGTGTACAATGCTATGTGATGCCACTTCCTATTTTGTCAACGGGTGAAAGGTCGTGTTCCATCGCTTCCCGCTATATCACTTTGGGGTGGGGTCAAATGACATCACATCCTGTCATGTCATCAGGGGGGGGATCAAGGGTCGTGTGATGTCACTTCCACTACCCCTGGCATTTTCGTGAAATGACGTCCCTGAGTTGTTCTCTGCCGTGTCATATGCCACTTTGTTTTGTCATGCTTCGTAGTACTAGATCTCAATCGGCTTAATAGGAGCTGGTATTCTAGAATTTGAATAAGTTGGTTTGGTTCCATGGCCAGGGCAAACGTGAGTTTGGTTTACAGTGCAAGTCATGGTAAGCAGAATGAGCTGCGAGTTGGGGAACAGTTTTGTCCAAAGCTCTTTCATATGGTGTGGAAGCAAGTGTGGCCCAATAATAGTTATTTGTGGCTAGGTTTATTTTGTATAAGTAATGTTAAAGGTAACAGGAGAAAATGTATACCTTGAAGTACACATTAATAAAGCGCCTTACAAGCATAAGTAAACACACAACGCAGTCTGAGGATTTGGGGTAATAGGTCACCCCTGAATGAGAATCACAAACAGAATATGGTTGAACGAAGAGGCAGATGATAGGCTGCTCAAATCAGATACTCATGCCCCCCTACAAACCAGCCTCTCTAAGACCAAACCATCCACCCCTCGGTGCACCACCGATCTCACCTCCAACAAACGGTCAATCAAAGCCCTAGAGAAATGGTGGTGCAAAAATCTTAACCCCGGGGGCTTCACCAACCTCAAATCTTTCTGAACCAGCCATAGGATTCCGATTAGCGAGGCCAAAGCTGCTTACAAAGTACCAGCAACCCAGGAAACATGTAACGAAATAAACACATTTTTATTGGAACAATAGACAAAATCTGAAACCATGAATCAACCTACCACAGCATTAGAGCCCCTGCACCCCGGCAAGCACACCTCCCTTCTGTACTGCTTTTGAAAAAAGACAACCCTAGATCCAGATGACCTGGCCAACTACCAGCCCATTATGAACCTCCCATTTACTGGAAAGATCTTGGAAAAACTAGTTGCCAGAATCGGACTACTTCACTGCCTAAATGACTATCAGTCAGGATTCCACCCCAAAGGCAGAAACGAGACATTCACCATCCAGGTGGTGGATGATGCCCTCCAAATCATGGATAAGGTCGACTCATGCCTCCTCGTCCTCCTTGACCTCTCCGCTGAATTCGACACAAGTCTACCACTGTATCCTCCCACCTTGCGGACAGGATGGGGTTCTCTGGAACTGTCCAGAATTGGTTACCCTCCTACCTCTCAGCAGACCCCAGGCCAATCAGAGGAACTGTAACGCTCACCTGATTTCCACGGAGGCGCATGTCTGGCTTTGAGTGCTGATGCTTCTTCAATGGTGAAGCGCAGGACTCTGAAGATGGACAGGAAGGGCCCTCTACTCTGGTTTCTCCGGCTCGCAGGAATATTCCCCTGTGCGTGAAAAGGGAGTATTACCTACTGACTGAGTTATGCTCAAACCTCCCACTCTCTTCCAACCCTCCACGATACCCTTCCACGATTCCCCGTGAAGTCTCACCTTATGGTCAGGAAGGATGAGCTCTGCATCCTGCTTCTGATGCAGGGGCGCGTTGAAACCCAGTTACTTCACTGGATTGATGGGAGTTCAGGTAAGCTTGACTATTCAGGTAAGGCTCTGTAAAAGTTCTGTTGCAAGTTCAAAAGTCCAAGCTTAATAATAATGTTCATTGTCTTTTTGCAGCAAGCGCTAATGCTTGTCTTTTTTTCCCCTTAGGGGCTGGGGTTCGGAATGCCGGAGATATGGCGCCGACCCGAAGTGAAACGTGCAGTTCCAGTTCCAGTAAATGGCAGGTTAGTTCTGGATGAGCGCTCGGGAAATGTCTTTGCATACGCTCATTCAATGTCTTTGTCTTTTTTCCCCATAAGGGCCGGGGTCCGGAAAATGCCTGGAAGCGGCAAGACCCGAAATGAAATGGGAATGACCCAACAGGTAAGTCTTATTCCCTTCCTTCTCTCACCTCTTATTCTTGTCTTTTTCTCTAGGCTCTGGGAAGTGGCTGTGTATCCGGATGATCGCTGCTGAAGATGGAGGAACCCAGGAAAGGTGAGTGAAATGCAGCGCTGCAGCGATCGTAACGAAATGCTTTTAAAAATAATGTCTTCCCTTTCAGGATCGTCGGTGAAGTCTCCGTGGTGCAGATTTAGCTGGTAAGGTCTCTTGTCTCCCTTTGCAGGTGACCCAGGATGCTGACAGGCGTGGCTGAAGTCCAGATGCAGGAGCTGACACGGTGAGCGTCCAGCTGCGAGGAGCAGAACAACTCGAAGCGTGAGTTGCTGATCGGGTGTGGTTTAAATAGCTTTGGATGAAGTCCCAAGTGTGTATCCTTCCTCCGATCAGGTATGTATCCTTCCCCGACCACACCCGGGTGGAAAGTAGTCCCACAGGTAAAGTAGTTCCATTCAGGCCTCAAGAGGGCCTGGATGTGGCAGCATGGTCTGCATCAGGTAAGTGCACATTAAAACACTTGAACACATGTCTAGCTTTATGAGCCTGGCGCCTAAGGCGCCAGGACAGAGGTCCAACATGAGCCTGGCGCCTAAGGCGCCAGGACTGCGTCCAAAGGGCCCCAGCTTGGGCCCGCTGGCACTCCCCTGGGGGAAATGATGCCTGCCTCTGGGGTTGCTGGGTCGGACCTGGCTCCTTGGAGGTAGGCATCATGACAGGAACTTGTTGCTTTGTAACTGACTTTAGGCCTCCTGCAAAGCCACCCAAGGCTCCATCCTCTTGCCAATCCTTTTTAACCGAGATGGAACTCTGGTAGTGCTGCTCAAAGATCCCAATATAGCCTTTGTGACAGTAAGGAGGTGAGCCCACTCCACAAAACCCTCCCTAGGGGTCGAGGCAGGTTGGACCTCACTGGTAGAGACTCCACATTTGGGGACAAGGAATCGCGTTCCTATGAGCAACTTCCCAAGAAACCTAATAATACATCTTCAAGTACTTCCTGGAAAGAAAGGTGTGAAGAAACCACCAAAATGTGTTACTGTTGTGCAGAGACTTTGACCACTCCAATAGAAAAAACACTTAACTGAGATGAAGGTGATCTATGGAAGAATAGAGAATGTAAAATAAACGGAGCAGAAGGAATATGAGATTCAGCCTGGGCATTCCCAAAATGTCATAAAGAGAAGTGGAGGAGGCTCGACAGACCAAGAGGAATCCTGCGAGATACAAAGTGGTCTGCTGGCTTGTACGCACAGGAGAGAGGATGCGCAGCATCCCATGCGAGAGAAGGAGGAAACTACCAAAGTGAAAGTCCGACATGAGGGACCCAGGGAAATGAGAGAAACTAATGCTGACACAAGGCATCGTTATCCCGAAGATGCACCGATTGGTGGTGTAACCATAACTGAAATGTAGAGGACAAGAGGTATCGATAATAATGTTGATACCACTAACTAATTTGAAGGTCATGATACCGGCATGCGAGGAGCCAGAGAGTTTGTGTGGATAGCGAAGTGAAAAGAAAGCAACCGAGGAGTCACAGCAAGCCATTCTGACGAACCGGAGAAAAGTTGCCAGCCAAACCATAAACCCAGTGACGTTGTCCCTGAATACCGAGTCTAACACAAAAAGCAGAGGACTCGGAAGGCAGGCCAATAATCATTATTGGAATGTTCATATCCCTCCCAGTCGAGGTAAAATATTCATATTGAATGAAGTGAAAGAGAATCCTTATTGGAATGCTAATACTAGTCGCAATCGAGATGAAGCATTATTTCGTGAATGAAGTGAAAGAGAATCCTTAATGGAACATTCATGCTTGTCCTGGTCGAGATAAAATATTAATATTGAAGGAAGTGAAAGATAATTATTGGAACACTCCTACTCATCCAAGTTGAAATAAGACACTAATATTTCATGAAGTGAAAGGGAATCATTTTTGGAACACTTCTACTCATCAGAGATGAGATAAAACATTGAAGAAAGTGATTAGGAATATTATAGAGTACTCATAACAGTCAAGAAGAAAATCTTAATATCATACAAGATAAAAGATGGAGTACATCCCAAACTTGGAATGTTCAGCATAAAACAATCAGACCAAGACGGTCTAAATAAAGAAGAGATAGCTTAAGAGAAGAAAGGGAAAAAAAGTCAAACCCAAACAAACAAGAAACTGAACTATATGTTAAAAGGTCAGACACCCAGAGGGGAGAGCCCTAAACATTGGATAATGTTACCTTGTGCAAAGACTAGAGGGGAGGTGTCTGTAGTACTACCCACTATATGTTTGGCGTAGAGCCACATAGGCACCCATGCCAAGGCCCTCAAAGGGTAGCAATGGATGAGCAACCAAGGCTGAGACTCAAGGGAGGTGATGAAGCTGGTTCTTGGGTACAGTGAATCCCCAATGCCTCACAAAGGGAATGTCCACACACTACGTTATGTGCTAATACAGTTCTTTTTATTACAGGATAGAAAGTTAGGTGGATATATACAAATAATTAAGACTCATTTTGTACTATGAAATTCAAGTCAAATAGTTAATCCAATATATACAGTACTATGTGGTAACAGTTATTCTTAGTTCAGCAATAATGCATCAATTGTTAACAGTTAGTTAAAAAGCATTAACATTACTAAACATTTAACCCCACAGACAATGTAGAAATGCAGGTAACACCTAGGAACACTGGCAGAATACTTTTAATGGTAAAAGGCAATTATATCTGAGCATCCCCCCCACCTGGACAACCTGTAAGGAAAGATAAATTACACTTTGTTTTTATGTAACTGCCCAGTCATTCTGTGTTCATTAGTTGTCTGCTTTGGTTTCTATTGATGTCAACACCCCAAAGTACCTGGGAAGCGACAGGAGAGCCTGGCCCAAGACGAACCTTGGATGGATCCGGAGGGTGGAAGTCCCTCTTTCCCTCTTTCCCGTCACAGTATCTTGGGTGCCTTGGAACGCGAAGTGGTGGAATTTCTTAGATTTACTCGATGACCTACGCAGCCACGTGATCGTTGCAGTGGAGCAGGAGATGGGATCCAAGCAGTGTCGGAAAGGCAATATGAAGGGACTGTTGCAGTGGTCTCCTTGGTTGGGTTGCTACGCCAGCTGTGGATGTCCCACGAAGATGAAACTCCCTGTGAACCTCGAGAAGGCTTGGAAGGTGAAGAGGAGTCCTTTGGTGCCATTGATGACCTTTGGTGAGAGCAGGTGCAGTGACAGAAGTAGCTGTTAGGCTCTGGTGATTCACGGTTGGTTGCCATTTGATTCTTCAGTGCTGGAGCCACAGCACGGCTGACAGGATAGCTTCTGGCAACTTGGACAGGAGCAATGAACTTCACTGTGGGCCACCACCAAATTTGGAGCGTCATTTGTTAGATGCGGAATGGCAGGAAACCCATCAGCGGGCACCTCTCTGCAGGCGACTACTCTAGACTACCTCAGCTGCGGAAAAGTGGACAGATGTCAAGGTTGCAGTGCCGCTGGAAGATTTAATTGGTTGCAACTTTGGAAGTCCAGGCATCGAGCAGCACTATGCCAGGGTAACCTCCTCTGGGCAATACACTGAGATTTGGCTTCCCAGCGGTTACAGACAGCCTCCAGACCTTGGACAACACTGGTGGACTTCTTGGGCTCATGATGTCTGGACAACATTTTTTTATTGTTCATGTATAGCACGCGTAATACCAGCAAGTGGCTTCTAAGCACAAGATTGGGATTTGAACCTGGTGTTGCGCCACGTTTGTCGTTGCTCCTGACCTATCCTTCCTCCCCACAAAGGTACCTCTGCAGGATGGCAGGCACTCAAGACTGGCTCCCAGGACACTTCGGGTGAAAAACAGCAGTTGCACGATTTTCCCTCACAGCTACAGAAAGAGGTTGCCTGTCCAGGTACTCTCTTGATCAGTCCTTGAATCAGTACAACAGCTTTTGGATTTGATAACTAGTTGCAGCTGTGGACTTCTTCCTCCAGCTGGATTCAGAATACAAGCCTTCAGGAGAACTCCAAGCTTCTGAAACACTAAGTGAGCAGTCTCCTGATCGGTGTTCTCTCTAAGCTGTGTGCAAGTGTGCTTGCCCACCTTCCTTCTGGGTGCTGCTCAGAAGAATTTTAGCAGCACACACAGACAATTCTCACCTATTCAAAATATTTAATAAGGCACAAGCCACCACAATTACCTGAAATGTTCTATTAAAATAAGCAACTAGTCTTGATATTTAAAATAAGCAACTAGTCTTGATATTCTGATCATTTACATTTTCGAGGGTGACCGTACACACCTAAAATCCCTAACAGCAAAATACACACACAAGAGGTTAAAAACTAATATGAAAAACTGGCTCCACAAACAGAAGAATCTAACCAAGATATGCCTGCACACATTAACCAATGTTCCCTACCCACCCACGACTCCTAAACTTGACTACCACACTTTCACCTTATGACTCTAATTTCTGCCCCAGAACACATTAAGATACTACCGGACAACCTTATCTCTTCCTCTCTTGGCTCTGTGAAAGGTTGGCAGACATAGCTACATCCCTATTTTTATGTTTGTTGTAATAGGATTAACATTCACATGCCAGAATGTCTGTTACTCATTGTGCCTTACCAAAAGCATCACCCACAATATATAATCGAACTACCAGCTCAAATATCAGATACTGACTAAGTAAGCAGGCTACTCGGATGTGTAACCTTATCCCAGATTTCCTCTTCTTTGTACATATGTCACAAGTGCTTTGAAGCAGCCCCTTCCAAGTAAACGCATTATAACACTCAAATATTAATTTGCCCTTTAAGGATTTTGAGAAGACTAATGTGATGCCCAGCATCTCCTACTTTAGCATTGCTATCATTACCCTATAACTGGAGAGCAACATTGCAATATCATTTACTTTGCCTACAAGGGATAATGGGTATGGACTATGCCTGGAATTACTCGTCCATAGTATAAGGGCACTGGATATTCAGACAGGAGCATGCTTTTCACACAATCTGCATCGTTTCCAAGTGTTCAGAGTTCCCTCGGGCAGAGACCTTCACACATTATATGGCAACTTGGTGCTTTACAAAAACGGTTTCAATGAGCAGTTGTGTAATCCTACACAACGATATAGGGGTGGGGTATGTTGCAAACAATCTTTTATGCACTGCAAAAGAATTGTGTACATCTAGAGTTATGACATTCTTAAAATTCACATAATATGTTGAGGCATTAAATATGCCTTGCTTGCAAAGTATTGTGGATCTGCAGATATTCCAGTGGATGTTTACGGCCACAATCTCTCACTTTTTACAGTGTTCTCTCAACTAGTATTGGAGGCTAGCAGAGGGGGCAGGGGAGGGTATGGGTGGAACAACACATGTCATCACTCCTTGCGTGTGATGAACAAAGCAGCACATTTCAAAAACCAAGGCAGATGTTTCGGCAGTACACTGAAGGAAATGTGTTGGCTTTAAAATGCAGAAATATCTTCCCCCACCTCCACCCTCTGGTTATCTTGTTAATCAGGGGTTTTAACCCCACAAATTCCCCATTTCACCACCCACCACCCCTTCCCAGCATAACGCACACTTACGTACACAGACACTCACCTGACACTCCTGTGTGCGGCAGGGCGTGACAATTAGCTTTAGAAAGACTGCTCTGTGCGGTCACAGGGCAGTCTTTCTAAATCAATATTTTTTTTCTCGTTAAAGTGAAAACTATTTTTTCACTTAACACCATCTAGACAACAGCACCTTCTTTTTCTTTCCATGCTCAGCAACTGAGGGCTTTTCAATTTAATCACGTGTTCTGTGTGTTTCGTCTCTAGCATCTCCTTGCATCTTATTTAACCGATAACAAAGAATTACAGAAGAGGGATTCATAGTTTCAGAAGAAGGCACTCCATCAGTTGTATCTCTGATGAATTGATGCTATCAAATTAAAAAGGCATATATATGTGATTTTATTCAATGGGGTAATTAATAATAAACCTCAGTAAGGCTCTTGTTTAAATTTGATCTAGGCTGTGGTGCGGAAGGGTGGGCAAAACTAAGGACTTTATGTGCCCTGTAATTTCACTCCCTATGTCAGGGGTAGAAGCAGGGCTCTAATCAGATGTTGCTCCCTACCTGGAGTCGAATGACTTTTGGAGGGAGTATAAGAGTAATTTGCTTTGCCAATAGGGATACTCTGTGTATTAAAAGATGTTCTTTCCCCCTTCAAATTCCTCTTGAGACCAGGCATTAATATTATTAGAGTTCCTTCTGGTCACTAATTCAATAAAATATCAGTGGAGCTTTGCGAGTTGAAGCAATGATATGTGTAGTATCTTCGGTGGCAGGGATTATCAAGTAGTAAGCAGGAACCACTCCAGAGTCAGATATGTACAAAAGGTAAGCTTGCTTTATTGTTGCAGTTACAGGGAGGACAGTGAGTAAGGAACACACACCTCAACCTGCCAGGTGAGAGGCCACTACAATATGTTCATTGTTCCTCGTTTTTGTTAGGCACATTTGTTTAGGGAGTAAAAATGGATGGTGCATGTGTCTCTTAGCTGTAAGGCTGGCGTTATCGCTACCCATTCAACAACATAATGTGGATAGAAAGCACAGGCACAGGAATTTTTGTTCATCATATTCTGAGGTGCAGTTATTTGGATGCAATTATCATCCTCACACATTATTAGAAGCATGTTCTCCTGGCCCTTCAATTACTTCATTAAAGTGGGACTTCAACTCCAATCAGTATGTTTTTTGACACATTGCTTTTAATTGCCATGAATCCATCCGAAAATGTTGTATTCTTTCTGAATTTCTTGACAGCCACATCAGTTATGACACACGATATTTGTGTTTTGGAATACACGTGACACAAGTGATTTTCCAGTGGCATAAAACATATATTTTTCTCTGCATAGAAGTATGTTTGCAAGTACTCTGGCAGATGTTAAAGACTTGGACTAGTTGATGAGTTTTCTGTATAATCACATATGACATTTTATTTAAACCTATGTGTTTGGAAAAAGTGTCTTAAGATTTGTAAAGAATTGCAGTGGCTAGGAAGAAGACATTCCCTTCCAAACGCTCTTCTGCGATGGTAGATCACTAGATATGGATGCTCACAAAGTGGCTTACCTCAGTCAGTTACGCACATAGAAAATAATGTGTGCACAACAGCCAAGCAGGTCCGCACACCGAAAAAACTTATTAGCGGGAACATTGCTCCTGATATACACAAAACTCCCAATTTACTCAGGCTGAGCTAGGCTCAGTCAGCCAATCACACACTAGTGCCTTCATGCAGCCAACAATCGGGCTCAAAGTCATTAAGGCCATTTACCCAAAACCAGACAAAATAGAGGATGTTTAATGGGGACAACTCCCAGCCTCTCAGAGCACTGAGTGGAGCCAGGAATGAGACATGGACACAGAAGTCATATTTGTGGTTATAGATGTTTATTAAGTGATAAGGTGTGGGAAAATGCCTTACTGTCCCTACTTCCAAGTTTTATTTCCCTACCTCAACCAAAACAAAGGGTCTGTCCAATGTCAATTTGTCCAAAGCAAATAATTTCCTATGTCCAAAATCCTATTCTCGGCCTCACATTCTAAAGTAACTTTAGTGTGCAAAGGGGTAATGTCTCTAGTCTTCAAAGGTGAACAAATGTTCAAGTTCAAAAGAAATATAAATATACTCCAACACAAAGGTTCCCAATGGAAAAGGTTCAGTTTCAGGGGCTGGCTCCCTTCCCCAGGATGCTGGTCAAGATTTCTGAAGACTCCAAAGACTCCCCTCTTACAGGACTGCACCATCCTACCTTTTAGCTTCAGGAAAGTCTATTACTGAAACAGAAAAAATCATACTCTCGCTCAAACCCTCCAACTGCAAAGGAGATAGCTGCCCACCCCAAATTATAAAAGACGCAACCTTCATCTCCAAGCTCATTAACGCTTCGTTCACGTCTAACCTAGTGCCAAACAACCTTAAACACTCCTGGGTACTCCCGCTTTTCAAAAAACAAACTCTGGACCCCTCCATCCCGACCAACAGACCGATCACCACGGTCCCCTTCTTACTTAAAATCCTAGACAGAGTAGCATACTTACAAATACAGGACCACCTTGAAGCCAACAAATTACTAGGAAGACGTCAGTCTGGATTCCGCCCCCTCCACGGCACAGAAACAGCCTTGATCGACCTTAAGACTCAAATTGACGAGCTAAAGGACAAATGGAACTCAGCTATGCTACTCCTCCTTGACCTATCGGTGGCTTTTGACCTAGTGGACCACACAGTCTTATGTAACCACCTCGGGTCAGCCGCCCATTTCTCAAGTGATGCCATAACTTGGGTTCAATCCTTCTTAGCGAACCGCACCAGGAGAGTCTTCTCCCCTCTCGCAGCCGCAGACCCCATCCAAGTGCCCTGCTGGGTACCTCAGGGCTCTTGAATTTCCCCCACTCTGTATAACATCTTTACTAAGCCCCTGTTCGACAAGTTGGACAGATTGGGTGTCACCTACACCAACTACGCCGATGACACCCAGATCCTCATCCCCCTTTCGGGCAACTTCCTGGCGGACTCAGCCTTAGTAAACAAGATATACCACCTCATTCAGGCATGGATGGCATCCCATGGCCTCTACCTGAATGACAAAAAAATTAGCTCTTAATCCTAGGCTCCGAGGCAGCATCAAAAAATTTGACCCCAACTATGCCAGTTTCAATATCGACAACAATGACTTTAAAGTGGTACCTGCAGTTAAATCTCTCGGCTTCTAACTTGACTCAGCGCTCTCCCTCAAGAAGCAAGTCAACTCACTAGCATTGTCCTCAGCATACACCTGCAAACTGATCCGAGCTTGCAGACCATTCCTCTCTGAAACTAGCCGCATCACGCTAGCCAATGCACTCATACGATCTAGACTGGACTATTGCAACGCACTCTATGCAGGGTCCAACAAGCATATCAGACAAACTGCAGAGAATCCAAAACAACGCCCTAAGAGCAGCTCTAAATATTCCCAACAGAGACCACATTTCTGCCTTCAGAAGAAATGTTCACTGGCTCAAAATAAAAGACAGGGTCCTCCTCAAAACACTATCCCTCACCTCCAAATGCCTTAACATAGCGCCTCCTTACAGAGAGAATAAACAGAAGAACCTCAAACCGGCCCATGAGATCAGCTAAAGCCTTCTCTCTTGAGGGTCCTAGATACAAACTAAACACAGCTGGCAGCTCCAGCTTCCCAGTTACGGCTGCCCAATCCTGGAACAAACTCCCATTAGATCTCAGAACCGACCAACCATACCCCGCATTTAGGCGAAAAATTCTAGCTTGGTTTTGGACCAATGATGTCTAATTTGAGCTACGAATGATTCTCCCCCCCCCCAGACATCCCCCTCCCAACCACCACTCCAATTGTATATATGCCACTGTACCACCTGCGGGAACCTTGCAAAATGTATCTGTATTATGTCCACCTTCCGTAACACTGTATAGATATCTATGCCTGTATATAACTATGTATGTATATAACTTCTTGTAACTAAGCTGATAAGTATCCTTGTAATACTTGCGCCCAACTACCTTCGGGTCGAGGCTGCGCCATATCAAATGAACAAACAAAACCTCTTTGGAGGTTTCTTGGTTAATAACAAACACTTTGTATTACAAAACAGTGCTAGATATAAGTTCCAACTGCACAGGATACCTGATGTACTCCCTTGCCAGGTTCCTGTCCACTTCATTTTCATTGCATTCACCATGTTGGGTTTATCTGGTGTATTACTGTGCCAGGACTTCTTTGGGGGGGTTTGGGAGGGGGTCTATTTTCAGCAATTACAAACTTGAGCTTTGGCCAGGTAGACCCTCCTGCCAGGGCTTTTAACGTACTTCACTTTACAGACACACTTGTAGACTTGGGCTTGCCTGGCATACTCTCCTGCTAGGGCTTTCAGCTCTCTTTCTCTTCCCTGAACCTCTGCCTGGCTTTGCTCCCCTTGGATACGAACCCAGACTCTTAACTAATATGGTTTTGCAAAGGTTCACCACATTAAGGGTTTGCTTCTCCCCCCCATCCCCCCCTTTGACATCTCTCTGGCTTTGCCTCCCTCGAGTGTGGGTCCTAGACTCGCAACTAATACGGGTCTGCAAAAGTTCACAAGGTAAAGGGTTTGCTTCTCCTGCCTTGACCTCCCTCTGGCTTGGCTTCCCAAAATTATACTCTTTCATTCCAATCACAATGTATTCGGGTTCTTCAGTATCATTTCCGAAGCACCCCGGTGTGCCTCTCTTTCTTCCAGGATTCACTGGCTTTCTGCAGCGCTATTTGGTTCCCTCGCAGTAAATAGGGAGTGGTGTCTCAGTGATCTGCCTCGTCTGCAGGTCCACCGTCCTCACTCGCCGGCTTCCACGCCCTTTGTGGCCCCTGCCTGGTGGTTGAGCCTCTCGTCAAGTTACTGTGGCTGAGGCGCTGTTCTACGGGTCCTGCAGCCACTGACCAGACTGGCTTGCTGCAGCCTTCCCCCTTCTGCCTTGAGCCAGCTGGCTCCATGGATTCCTCCACAATTGGCTCAGCAGTCCCTCAATTGACCTTGAGCAGACGCAGCTTCCCTAGGTAGCCCTCTGTGTTCATTCAGATTTCGCCTTTTAAATCTCCTGGCACCTGTCAAGCACACACACACACAACTACTTGAGCGTGCTCTGTAGTTATTGGCATTGTGGATCTGCAGATATGTAATGGCATGCTATCAATGCACCAATCCTTCTAACATTAATGTCCAAAGAGGCGGTTATGAAAAGTCAGTTAAACCAAACAAAGTTGGTGCCTCAAAGGATCAGGTTTTAAAGATGAAAACCTTGAATTGTCATAATTCTGCCTTAATGAGAAATTCTAATTTTAATGCGGAATTACATACACTTTCCACAATCTCCCCTTATTCTAATAACTCTGTTGATTGAAAAATCTGACTTACTTAAAAATAACATGAAACAACTCAATGTTATCTATTATTCTATGAACTTCAGTGCCCATAATGCTAAAAGTACTGGGACGAGGAGCTCAGAGGCAATAAGGACTCAGCATGGTGAATATTCAAAAGGTGTGGGGTGTAGTTGTTGCCATCCAAAGCATCCGAGCGGGATATGTAAAACCCAAGATGAGGCCCAGCTGTGGAACAAAGGGAATGAAGGTGAAGCAGAAGAAGGAGGCCAAGGAGCAGTGAATGGCCATGCGGGAAGGCTAACTGGAGAAGCAGAAGCCACCTGAGGTGCAGGAGCAGCCACAGAGAGAAGGCAGCCAGCAGGAGTCACTCCAAAAACAAGGCATAAATTAGTTTTCAAAAATTGATTAGCAGAGTTTGCCAATTAAATTATTTTTGATTAGCAAACAGGCTCATTTGATTAGCAATTTTCTGCTAATATTGTTAATGTCACCAGAAGTTATTTGTACCCAAGACATGAAATGAGCAACAATACAGTAGTTTTGAGTAATGCTGAAATAAGACATTAGTGAGGGGGAGTCAGGCCTTGCAAATTCTTTAAACTTCAACTAGACCTGCAGGTCGCGTAACTTAGTTTACCTATTCAACCTAAGAGAAATGCACTTGACCCATAGCAATGGAGGAAAACACATTTAAAATATGATTTCTTTAAAATGGTGCATGCCCCTACAAACTCACTTTATGTTTGGCACACTGCTGCCACCCAAAGGCCAGCCATGCACAGTGATACTTTTATTTGACATTTTTCTGCCAAGTAAATGTTAAATAAAAGTTTCAAACTTCTCTTCCAAATGCTACTCCCCCTTTATAAAACTTGCCTTTTCTAAAATCTACTTGACTATATAGTGAATGGACACGAATAAATACACATGATAAAAAAGGCTCTGAAAACAGTTTGGTCAACTGTTTCCTGCAGGTGGTAATGTCTAATACAATCATAAAGCAAAACATACTCTGGAGGCCAACTACAATGTTTGGTATTGCAGTAGATCTGTAGATGTACAGACTGGGTGGACTATTGATCATTACTTTGCGTAAGCATCTAGTTTGCTTTGTGTATTCAATATGTAAGAGGTAAGGAAGAGACTAAGCAGAGCGTATTGTCTAGCAGCCATAGAACTGGGCAAACCAGGTGGAATACTGTAATTTGTGGTGATCTCACGCAACATAGTGATAATACAGAATTGAAAGGAATATGGGTTTGCTCATGGGTTGAGCACCAGTTGCAAGACGTATGCAACCTGCAGGTTACAGAGCTAGGTTTGTCATCAAAAGCATTTCATCATGTACATTTTCAAACGTGTTCAATTGTCAATATGATGCATCTTTCCCAACAAAATGAAACACGGAGGATACTATGAAATTTTGATTCACTAACCTAAACTTTACTGTAACGCATGGAGATGATGCAGTGTGTTACAGTCTCAATACTGTAATTAAGCATTATGTAACAACTTATATTTTAGGAAAGGAATTGCATGACTCTTTATATAAATATAAAGTTGACACATACTGGTCTTTGCCAGAAAGGATACAGAAAGCTTAATAAAAGTATCATCCCAATTCTTGCCTAGCACTCTCACACGTGCCTTTGGCACTTAAGACTGGAGGAGATGATTACTGCTGCACTTTCTCTCCATTAACACTTGAAGTGAACAGAGAAAATAGGGTGAAGAGAGCACCATGGGCAAGAGAGGAATGCAGGGGGCGCTTTGCATTAATTGAAGAGGTCAACTTAAATAGCTAACTTTGCTACACAACTGTCCATTTGATTAGCAAACCTACAGAATTGCATAGCAAATTGCTATGCAACACTGCTTATTTTATGCCTTCCAAAAGGTGAAAGCCAGCAAAACTGCAGAGTAAGTGGAAAGCAGCATACTAAGAAGAAGCCCAGCTGAGGAGATGATCTGCTTCCAGAGCTGCCTGGGGCAGAGCGACGAAGCCATGGAAGATCAACGGAGCTGTCAACACTCAGGAAGACCAATGCGCAATTTACCAAAGGCTTGTAGAAGAGAAAGCAGAATGGACGCCCAAGGACCACCACAAAGTCTAACAGCAAGAGGGAGTCGCCACAGAGAACCAGTGAGTTGGCAGCGAGTGAATGCTGATCCTGGGACACCCCATACACAAAGCTGCTACAACGCAATAATTTTGAATACCGAACAACTGGAAATTCAAAGCAAAACTTATTTACTGAAAAGACTTTGGGAGAACCATCAGTGATGAAATCCTTTAACCAGTGGTAATACCCACAGCGAAGAGGCTACAGGTATACCATATCAAGACAACCCTTAAGAGAAACTCATAACCAGCTTTACCATCATAAAAACCCTTAATAAAACAACCAAAGCATAAATCCCCTTTTCAGAGATATACTTTTAGAAAAACTTGTATCTCACATTGCCAACAGCCTAGTGACTGTGAAACCATCCTAAGGTGACAAGGGTGCAACTCTTTCTTTTTGGGATTTCAACTGGAGTAATCTTGTACCCCCAAACTGCTATCACTCTAAAGGCTGCCCAGAAGTTATTGAGAGACATTTTGAGAATAATTCTTGTACATTTCCTTCTCAGTTTAGGGAAAGTAGAGTAAAAGATGTCAAGAGACAAGAGACTATAAAAAAAGGCAGCTATTGGCCGAATCTCCTTCGAAGGGAGAATGGTGTGGAGAACCTTGGAATGAACATTGCCATCAAGTTTGAAGTTAGTTGTAGGAGTTTCCTTCCTGGAAGGCGAGTATAATAGGAAAAGGCTTACAGTGGTTAGTCCTTGGCAGGTGAGTGGACCAGGAAAGATGATGGTTTGATATCTTTATGGCAGAAAAATATGTGAAAAGAACCTTTGTTGAATTAAGAGAATTCATGAACTGTATCATTTGTTTGACAAGCAGTAGCAGTTACTTGCCAGGATAGCAATAAGCATTTTTTTGTCCAAGAAGAAATATTGAGAAAGATTGAAGTGCTATCTTGAGAAGAAGTAGTTTCTTTGAAGAAAGTGTTACATAACAGAAAACTTGCATTTGGTTTTGTAAATTGTGTTTTGGGGAGGAAATCAATCATTCTTTCAAGAAGAATATTGTGGAAGACATTGACTTGTTTTGAGTTCTCAAACAACGGTGATGAAAAGGACATTTGTGGTATCTCTGAGGAAGACACAGTAGTTAAAAAAGATTTTTCTGTTTCTTTGAACAGAGCTGTGTGGCTTCAGAACTGTAAGCTATGTATTGCTGAACTGACCCAGGAGAAAGGGATACAACACTTGTCACAAGGAGTACATTTCCAGAATATTGAGTTACAAAACTGTTTTGTTGAACCAAAAGTTATCCACAATTTCCTTATAGAGGTTTACTGTATGGATTAGTGTGAGGGCAAGAGATATTTTGGACACTGTCAGTTTTCTTTAGTTTGGTAGGCAGGCACCTTTATATTAGGTTAGGGAAAGTTCAGTGTTTTTCAAAACCACTTTCTACTTTGAATAAATGGCAAACCTTGAGAAAACTAACTTTGTGCCTGTCTCGCATGTCTGCCCCCTCACGTAGGTCTGGCTCAGTAAGGACCAGAGGCATTGTGACAAGCAAAACTAGACACCAACACCACATAATGTGATTTGACTCCTCTCTCCAGTCAGTCAGGTCCCACCCCCAGGCTACACCCAAAACAAGCCATCAGGCAGAGAGGAAGCCTGATATGGTCCTTCCACCCAACAACCAATCAGAGGAAGGGAACAAAACCAGGGCTTCTCAGGACTTTAAGAAACAAAGGGAAAAGCAGGAAACCATGAGGCTTTCAGTGGCCATCTTGCCTTTGTTCAGGAATCGATTGAGTCCTATGGCAGCGTATGGGTGTCCCAAAATGGGTGAGACCCAGAGCTACTGTAAAACCAGCATGTAGCTGCCACCAGCCCATACTTTGCTCTGTGGGGCAACACACAGGCGTCCAAAAACACTAGGGGTAAATGGGTGTACCCCACCCATGGGTGTCCTAGGGGTATACCATGGGTATTGTATACCAGCAAATACTGACTAAGAGCTGCACTGCCAGGGGTCAAATAGGGACTCCTGTGCAAAAGACATACAGAAAAACACACACACACAGAAGTTGTTGAACATGTTCAAGGCGGGCCTGTTCCTCCAAAGCATTTACAGCATCTTGGAAGAATAAAAGGATAAACGCAAGTGAGAGAAGCCAATGAAATAACGAGAGAAAAGGAGAATAACTATGAGGGGAAAAAAAGGTCAACAGTTGAACCGAACTCGAAGAGAATGATGAGCTGAAAGAAACTGTTACCCAGAAATACCCAAGTAGGTGAAAGCGCTATATAAATAGCACATTATCATTAAGTATCCACTACTGAAGTGAACTGTCTGTAAACTTCAGTATTCAGGAGAGGGGAGAGACAGTCTCCTGTTTTGTGTTGTTATAATTGTGGTAGGGTTAGGACAGGTTACTTTGGACATTCTAATTTGGACTCTCGCCGATGACTGACGAGCACGTTAGTTTTGTTAGGTTGGGAATCATAGCATAGGGAAAGACCGGTATTTCTTACTTTACTTTGATAAAATCATCCGTTACATGGATAGAAAATCAGTGACAGCGTCATTCTTCTGACCCGCCACACCATCCACAAATACACGGATGATACTCAGATGTACTTGAGAGTAAATAGCTCATCAGAAAATCACTCATCTCTGCGATTAGCTAGCCATCATCCAGTCCTGGATGTCGACTAACTCAAACGAAACCCATCCAAGACTAAATTCATCCTCATCAGTATGCCTGCTAAACAACTTGTCAAACAATGGCTCAATCATATTCACTTAGAAGAATTTGATCCACAACTCCCGGACTCTGCAAAATCCTTAGGCTTCACCATTGAAAGCAGCCTGTCCTTCCAGAAACGCATAGCTAAGAAGGCCCAAACAGACTGGCTCAGATTCTAAACCCTTCACAAAATGAAACCCTTCACCCTGTTGCAGAACTTCTGGACCGTAGTGCAGGCACGTGTTGTCTCACCCATTGATGGGGGAATGCCCTCCTAACAGGACTCCCATAAAAGCAGTCCACCATTCTTAAGCAGGTCGTAATATGGGTTCATGGAAATTTGACTGAATCACGCCAATCATATGCACACTACATTGGCTTCCTCTCCTGGCCAGGATACTGTTCAAGACTGCATGCATCATCTACAAGGCAGTTACAAATAGCACAACACAGTACCTGGCGGCTAAGCTCCAGCTATCTGTTGGCACAGGCTCCTCATGCAGCAAATAAACCAACTTGCTTGAATCACAACTCATCCACAAACAGAGGACTCACAAACAATCCTTCTCTTGTCACGCAACCACCCTCTGGAACTCGATCCCAGTGTCGGTTTGGAAATCTCCACAATTCTCCAATTTTATATATCTCTCAAAGCATGTTTTCTTTCAACATCTGACCAAGGACTAATTCCAATGGATGCACATACTGACGCACAGACCTCACAGTAATGCACTACTCTTAAAAATGGCAGTCCAAACACTAGCTACCCACACTGTACAGTGCTTCCCTGCTCTCAAGCAAGGTCCACGCTTTAAACGATACAATAAATAAAAAAAGAATGCATAGTTTTCAAGCAAACTTTTCAGCTCAGTTAAGAATAGCAGAATTATTTGATCGATGAAATGTCTCTTTGCTGATGAGTTATTTAGGATTCATTCCTTGTTGGGTCAAGATACATTGGGTCTCTGTACCAATGCGTCTGTGCAAATCGTATGCACCTTTTTGGGTTAGTGAGCTGCTAAGAAAGATGGTCTTTATCATGAATAAAAAAGCAAAATGAAGACTGTAAAGGACAAAGTATTTGTGGGGGAGGAGGGAGAAAATGCTAGAGGCATTTAGGAGTCCTGGAAACACTCTCCCACTACAAAGAAAGTGTGCTGAAGATGCGGAATGGAGTCTAGTACAAATATTAACATTAATTATTGAAAAGAAATGGTGAAAATGTCCTTTAGCATAGCACAGAAAGCCATTGCATAGTGGAAAGAGAAAGGTCACATCCTTAAAACCTTTGCATTTTTAATAACAAAATGATCTTGTGAAAAAACCACACAGAAACAAGTTGGAAACCATCTTGCATTGGAGACTGATACAGTAGAATGGGAATGGGTGTCAGGCCCTATAATGGCAGTATATTGTCCACAGGACGACTTTAGGCTGAAGGTTCTGAGAACCTGAACTCATTTTGGTGAAGATGTAGAACAAGACTCACCAACTGAAGGTATAACAGTGGAAACAAACTTTGTTGAAAGTGCTACTGGACTGGGAGCACTCTACTTTCTCTGACTGTAAATTACAATCCCTTATGTACGGTTATCAAAGTGAATGTGAAAAGAAACGTTATATTATTTTCCCAGCTGATAGGATGCCATCGAATTCTGTGCAATTGTAAAGTTTCACACTCAAATATCAAATGGGGAAGCAGATTTCTTCTATTACGAGGAGGCTTTCTTAAAATCTCTAGACTTTAAATATGATTGGACAAAGAAACCAAAAACAAAATGTTTGAAAAATGTTAAGACACTTTGAGCTAGATAAAGCAGAAGTTTTCATTCGTCAACAGGTACGAGTTCAGCATGGACGGTAAGAATTTGCACAAAGTCTAAACAATCGCTAACTATTTGATGAACAGCAACTCCCCATCTCCTACCCCACACATCCCTTGCACCATATTGCAATGGCATACACAAATGGGTGGCACATCATGGGCACACATTGCTAAAAAGAATAGCATTCTCTCAAAGCATGGCATAAAGAAAATATCCATGGAACCCTAGAAAACTGAATTATAGTTTAACTATTATTTATCGATTTTTCAAAAGAAACATGTGACACATCATAGAGCGTTAACATGCAGCACAACAGAAGTAATATTTAGAGAAGACAAACAAAAATCAGATCAATGCAGGGAAATAAATCAAGAAATGACGGAATATTTATCCAAATTGCCCAAACATATAAGGAAGAATTCCCCTTCTCCCCCTTAACAGATTTAAAAGAATGTAGATAATTGCAAGGGTTAGACAACCCACAGAGGAAACAAGAGAAACAATACAAACTGAAGCAGAGGATAGGTACAGAAAGGGAATAGGGCTGAGCCGATCATTCATTCCTGAATCCTATACAAACTAACCAACACATTAGGCATATAAAGCATTGAAGGTGCCCCATCGACTGATATTCTTATCAGTTCCCTTCTCGCATAGGACACTTTCTCTGGCTCAAAACAGTGACATACAGTGGATACAATCTTCAAGCTGCGGTCTCCCACTACTTTTCCACTTTCTAAGAATCTGTTTCTTAGCAACAATAAAGTTTTATATATCCACATTTTGGTTTGGCTGAAAATGTTAAATCACTCAGAAAAAGTCCCAGTACACAGAACAACGCGGTATGTGGGAAGGTAAAATGAACCACTAATTCCATGCGAAAGACTACGTCATCCCAATATTGATATACTTTTTCACCAGAACACGTGAGTATTTAAACCAACCTCTTTTTTACAAGACCAACAAGAATCCGACTGCAAAGGTTTACACGCTTTATTGCTCCACAGCGACCAGTATAGACAATGGAGGATTCTCGTTGAGCATAGCATAAGACTAGGTCTAATATTCATACTTTTGCATATTAGTAGCCAATCAGAATCAGAGCTTGCTACTTTCATGTCAGATTTCTGAGTTGTCCGTTCAGGCCGATCCACAGGAGACTCAGAAACGTCAGAGTTGCCTGTAGATTACTGACGCTGAGAGAGAACCGCTCTTTGCCATGGTTGTAAGCCAGGAGGCTCATGCATTTTGGCATTCATAGGAGAGAGGGTGGATGTGATTATTCCCTGCAGCATATTGAACCTTGATATTTCCACAGAACCCAATTTGTACTTAAATCTTAGAAATCCGAAGTCCACCAACGCATTGCATTAAAAAATTTGCTCAAGTTTCCAAATGCCTGCATGCTAACACGGCCACTAACAATTTGTCAAGAATAATAGCCGGGTTCTTCTATATGCAAGATTCTAGAAATGGCAAGTATTTTGTGAAATTAGAAACTTTAAAAAAAGGTAAACATCAAACATTCAAAGGTCACAAAAACTAGACCAAAGGAACCAGTAAGCGCCTTATCAGGATGCAAAAAGTTGAATAAAACAGCTAGAGCACTAAAACAGCTACACACCTGATATACAGTAAAATCTGATTTCTTCATCCTAGACATGTTAGTTAATGAAAATGGGTGGGAACCAATCAGAAGAAACTTAACAGAATTATGCTATGTTGGAAAATTGGCAGAAAGGATGCATCTTGTTTATCAGACATTGCGAAAAAGGAAGAGAAATAATGAGATGTTCTTAAAAAAATAGTAGTAGTTCCCAAGGCGCCAAGCCATGCATTTCTACATTAAAGTGATTACAAGCTACCCATTTTGTTTTCTCAATAAAATGTTATTCAAATAAATCCACTTATGTGCTCATGACAGTTCATAAAACCTCTTAAGAAATCAATTGCAACTGGGTCGTTTGTCGCCTTCATGAAAGAAAAGTCTTCAAGCTGTGAGATCAATACAAGAAACTGCAAACCACTCATAGCAGCATGCCTTTTTCAAAAGTAGCAAAAAGCTGAAGTCATCAAATAGCTGCAATTATAATACAAAATCCCAGCTGGCACCCATTGTCAGTAGTGCCCCCTCATGTATTGCCTCGGAAAAGAACACTTTTTAAAGAGCACCTCCATTTCTGACTCTTTTCAGCTTTTCATGCCGTCATTAGATTAGAGATTCCCGTCTGTTCTCCCAGCCGTGAGCGGTAGACCCTGCTATCCAGATCACAAAGCTGTGAAGCAGACGGTCGTCACCTGTCCAGCCAGCCAGAGACATTCATGCAACTGTCGAGTCGTTCTTCCCAGCGAAAATATCTAGCATTGCTAGAACAGCCTAGATGAAATACATCTTTTCACTTGATATTGGACTGTCAATTGACATACTCAGGAACCTGAACATGCAGCTATGAAAGTATTCATCAGGACATGTGGATAGCATCTGCACCCAAATTTGTCTCGGTCTACACAGACCCTTATGTAATGAAAGCAACAATGAGATGTGACAAATCTAGGGTATTCGTCTCTTCTTGCCATGGGGGAGCCTCCACCTTTGAGGCTAGGGAGGTGAGCCCACTACGCAAGACCCTCTGTAGGGTTCTGGACAAGTGGAACCTCACTGGGAGAGTCTCCCTCTTAAGAGACAAGGATACCCCTTCGTGTGAAGAACTCCCTAGATCACACATCCCAGCATACATGGGATTACCTGCTATGAAGAATAATATTGCCTGTCTATTTGCCTGAAGGAAATGCTTAAACAAACCTGGAAAATGAGATGTCTCTAAGGAGAGACGTGTATTTAACCGAGACGAGTGGAGTAACCAGGGAGAGAGAGCGAGAGAATCAAACGCAGGTAAGCCCCCGATATCATGCCATGGAGATGCAGAGCAGGGACCAGCCGCTAAGCCTGCGACTTTTGAGGAAGCAGACAACACAAGTGTGAGATACCGGAGGCCCAGCGCATTTAACCACAAAGCCGTTGTGCAGCAGAAGAGTGGAATTCTGTATTGAGCAGTGGCATGATCATCACTTTATCGTGGTGGGCAAGATGCCCGAAAAACGACACCAGGGAGCACGGGCAGCTCCCTACCCCTGGGAACAGCATACAGCAGCAGCCAGAAGGGAAGCCGAGAAAGGAACATCAGCAAAACTGAGGAAGGAGAATTCAGATATCGAAGAGGAATACCCAAGCGAGAGCTGAGCCATGCAACATTTCCCTGCATATACAGGAGGTACCAGGGAGAACGGGAGAAGCAGGAGGCCACTGTGGCAACGTTATGTAGAGAGAGAAACTCCTGCCAGTCATAGCGAGACTCTGAATATAAAACTGTTTTGGAATTGTGAAAAGCAGATTAAGAGAATAACGAAGAACCCTGTCTGGGAAGTATACAAGGATTGGAAAAACGAATACTGTGGAAGGAAAGGAAACTACCCTATGAGTCTAAAGCTAAAGAGTGGAGAAAGCACGACATAAAACTTTGTAATAAAAGATGTGAGCTAAGACTATCAAGTGATCAAGACAATAGAAGAGATGGTTACAAAGAGAATGTAGGCGGGGGGAATATTACAGTGGATCAAGTTATATCCAAGACAGGAGGGCCTGGATTAAAAGACTGAAAGGTCTCCAAGTAGGTGACAAGAATGTGAGAAAGTATCCCAAAGTCGGCAGTCACAAGAATACCAAGAAAAAGAATATAAGACTCAAGAATATTGTGGAAGAGCTACAAGAGCTTATCAAGGAAATGTATAGAGACTATTCAAGAAGATTGTGTTAGGAAACAGGAGAGACATTTATCGCACGCCATCACTGGGAAGAAAGAGAAGACATCGGGAAGAAAGACATTCTCTTGGCCACGTTGGGAGTTGATATTAGTAGTAGCGTCAGAGAGTTAGGTTTGGACCAAGGATGGTTTACTTCGGTACTTTCTGATTACAGACAATCACCTTTAGTTGCTTTAGATAGGCAGGGAAACTCCTTTAGCACTAGGGTAAGATAGTCCTTATTCATATAATGTCATTAAAACCAAGTTAGAATGTCCTTAAAGTATCCAACTCCTCCTTTCGACTCACCACAGATGGCATAATAATTTCCCTTGAGAAGTCCCATCTACAAAGCTACACCAAGTAACCAATGCACACGCACCCATCTTTTCTGGGTTGTCCCAGAAAGGGAGGTTGTGTTTCAGAAGTAACTGTATAGTTTGTTAGAGGGACTGGCTTGTGTTTTTGCAGACCTATAACAAGCCTTTGGTGAACCTTATGTTGCGAGATTGGATGTTGAATGTCGCTGGCCTGCCGGTTCAAGTATTGTATATGCCCAATACTTTCAAAGTGTTAAGAATGGTTGTGAAAGGTGAACGGCAGAGATTGTGCCAAATTGGGTTGGTTTCCAAAAATTGCGTCACTTGTTTTTTAGTAAAAAATAATTTAAAATGTTATTTAAACAAATTTCAGATAATGTTCTTTTCCATACAAGCTTTTGGGTTTTGTTAAACAAAAAAAATCCCAAAGAGTTTTTTTTTTTCTTTTTGTCCTAGTTGAACGGAGGATGCTGGCCACGCGAACACATCGCCATCATCCTCCATTCCACTAACCTCGTATAGGAGGTCTAGAATTGGGTTATTCGGCACACTTGCCAACACGTGACAAAGAAAAAAAAAAAACTTTTGGGGATTTTTGGGGGAAATGAGGCAATTTATTTGCAATTGTATAATGAAATAAAATCTCAAATCATCCACTGTTTTCCTCCTGATGAGCCAGTTTAAAGAATTCTGGTGAAACATGTGTAGAGAATTAATGAACAATAGAAGATACAATGGCCCTCATTACGGATCCGGCGGAAACCATGCTGGTAAAACCAGCATGTAGCCGCCGGACCCGTAATGATTTACTGCCACCTGACTTGGCATTACAGCTCCGGCAAGTCAGGCGGTGGTAAAATGTTGATCCCCATTCCCATAGAGTCCTATCGGACTTTCCGGAGTTGGGACCACGGAAGCACCGGCCCAGTTAATAACGGTGCCAGTGCTTCTGTGAAAGTTTGTGGGTGGGAGCCGTTCTGCCCATCAGGTCTGACCCTTGAGGTAGTACGGCACCCGCTCGCAGACTCATAGCTTGCCGGTCTTACCAGCACTGCTGTTTCCAGACCGGCAAACTTGTAACGAGGGCCAATGTGTTTAATAAAACCCCAAAGCTTGTATGGAAAAGATCTGAAATTTTTTAAATAAAATTTGAAATCATTTTTTACTATAAAACAAGTTTGACACAGTTTGTTAGAGGGCCTCACATCAAAACAATATGTAAGTCAGTTAAAATGAGTGAGAATCAGGGAATGCAAACCGGGAGCCAAACCAGGGTAAATACTAGTGGTTGATTTAGGGATATCATAGGCATGCAAGGCGGGTCGAATGGTTTCTTTTGGATTGGAGAAAGTTAAATTATGGAAAATGACCAGCCTTAAACCTTGCCCCGAGAACAGCATTTTTCCAAACCAGAGTGAGTGAAATTATTCAAACTAAATGAGAACGAGAGCAGGAATGTGAATATGTTCACATTTTTCACACACAGTAAAAGACATCAGTTGAAGCATTTGACTATTAGAAAGGTATGCATATTCCTATCTAACAAACCTTGCTGGGGAGTCCTAGTGCGCGAAACACAGGGATGAAGTAATAGGATATAATAATGTAGCTACAATCCGAAAGATCGACTGTTACCAAGGGCACAGTTAGAAGGACAAGATGAAGAGATATAGAGGGCTGCGGGAAGGTGGATTATGTGTAAGAGGGAAACGATAGGAGAGGAGGATGTGGAGGAGGCGATGGGCAAAAGGTAAAGGCACAAACAGTGCAGCAAGCTCTCTCTATGCATTACCCCTTCTGTACCAAACTCTGCAGCATGATTAGCTGGGAGGATAGCTCGAGCACAACATGCTCCCTTTGGGGACAGGATGATGCAACGCTTCATGGGCTTGGTAGCCTAGTCAATTCAGCTCACCACTCCCAAAGCGATCAGGTCGATAAATTGAGAACCAAACTGTGGGTAACAGGGACTATAAAAGTAACATCATTGATAGAAAGAGAACCACAGAAGGTAAACACAGTCCATTCCAGTCCGGGGCGACCATCTGCAGTGCTTCAAAGTGATTTCTAGATAATTTGGCATTCATTGTTGCACGGGGGACCAGTCTCTTAGATCCTTTCCCAAGTCTCTTGCCAGAACAATTTAACACTTATCTTAAAAGCAACATAGTTTTGGATTTGTCTAAGTTCAGGTATGAAATTGCTCTGGAGTGCTGGTCCGTGGGCAGCCAGGGACTACATGATGGCCAGGGTATTCGTCATTTTGGTGTTTGTTTCATTGCCAAAAAGGATCTAAGGGTTCTTAAGTGCAAATTATGTTAATTACTCATGCCCCCTTTTGTAGTAACAGCCATTAGTAATGCTGAATGTTTTAAGCTGAAATAACTTGTCTAATGATATTCATTGCAGGACATTTAGAGAGTGAGATGGAGTGCTTTTTAAGGCAATAAAACAGGCTGACTGCTCCGTTCTGTTTGATCTGCAGCTTTTTGATGAGGTATGTATGCGTACCCATGTAGAGTGTGTTACGCTTATAGAGTTTACTGAAGCCCAGTGCATGTACTGCTTAAATTGTATGGTTTGTTCTTAAGAAGGGTGGGGGCCTTTTTAGGGTACGTGGGGTGTAAAGCAGCTGATTTGTTGTTTGAAGGTGATCCCTGAATCGAAAAAACAACATGATTCTGCAGTAGTTGATACCAGAGGTTAGCCTCCCAGAGCATTCGGGCAGTTAAATAGGATGTCTACTGCAGTGTCGCTGCCCGGGTTTAGGGCTTTTGGCGCTATGCATTCTTCAGCAGACAGTTAACAATGAAGTCTTTTTGTATGGCTTAGGTTTGGGCTAAACTCCATTTGAATGCAATCAGTGTACAGCTGCAATAAGTTTATAATGAAAAGAGGTTGAGAAAGCCGCTCGGTATATGTTGAACAACCAGTCAGTACAGAAAATCCTTGCATCAAGCCACATTGCAAAGGTTTCGTTTCTGCTTTGAACTGTTCCATTTTCCTGCAGGTTTCTTTTCCTTAAGAGGGATTCGGTCCGGCAATGTTCTGGTTGGGTGAGAGCCTGTTGAAAAGCATTTTGTTGTCTACTGTGTCTTGTGCTGCAGACAGTTCTTGCATAATTAACATCAAGTTTTGAGGTGTCCATACTATTAAGAATGTATTCTTGGATGTCTATTAAGGTGGTGTATTGGAGGGATGCATTCAACAGTTTAGTGAAGTGGAGCACCATGGAGTGGATTTGCTCATTGATGACCGACGCTGGGCAGGGTTAACATAGTGTGGCTGTGGCCTTCATTTCGCTAACCAATTTTAAGGTTTCTGACTCAATGAGTAAGATACTGTTGACGGGAGGGAGGGTGCAGCTTTCGTGGCAGGGAATGGATGAATCACGTTGTTGCTATCAAGTCATTCGAGCTGTGCCACTAGGTTTGTCTCATTTGTTGGAAGAAATTGGAGAGCTCATTTGGGCAGTTTTTGTGACAGGATACCATTATTCTTAATCATGTCAGAGTTAATGAGTTGCCTTGAAAAATTGGAGAGCTCCGGTTTTGCTTTGTGTCTAAAATATTCTTTTGACATGCTTCCCATTTTCATGTTGATACACTCATTTTCTTTCAGATTTCTTACCTTCACTCAAACGAAACAATTTCGGTGATACCACTTGCTGGTGCTTTATATCCCTGTGTTTTCGGTTTCTTTCCGGGCTCTGGATAGTTGTGCAAGGGCCTAGTCAGTTCCAAGGAGGAGGTTTGAAGAAAGGATTTGGAGCATGTGACAGGGTCCTCACCTGATGGTAGGCAGCCTATCAGGGGGTATGACAGAGCTGGTCCTACCCCAGAGGCAGAAGTAAGCGAACTTTCAATAGGGACAGCATCAGACTGGGACGCCATTAGATTTCTGGCACTGGAATTTTTCTATGCAAATTTTGTTTCACCATCATGACAAGAGCTCCATTGCAATGGAGAGGTTTAGTTTAGGGGTGCAAATGATGTTTTTAGTCACGTGCAATGCATGAACAAGCGCACGTTTTTAGGAATACCCCAGATGTTTTGCAAAAGGTGGGATGGAATTCTCAGAGGAGTGCGCATGGCATAGCTCCTTCCTGTAGGGAGTGGTGCCACACGGGTCCACATAGATGTCACATGCAATAGAATCATCTCAATCTATATGGGCTGCGCAAGGGTGCATGAGAAACGTTGGCAGTGAGAGGGATATAAATGAAGCTTACACTTCGTGTACACAAATAGCATCTCTAATTTTAAAGCGGGTGACATGCAGCGTTGGGAAGTGCACTGAACGTGTAAGTGTGCGCGTTCAATACGCACCACACATTACAATTTACAACAGAGATGTTCATGAGAACAGCATTTAACACCTAGTAAAGTAGATAATAGGAGTCACACAAATCAGCACATTCTAGGAAAAACGTTCATTAAGGCGGGGGGGGGGCGGAGAACTGAGTTTATCTTGTGTACTGTAATTAGTGAGTGGAATGGCTTTAAAGAGATTCGATACATATGTAAGGATTAAGTGAAATTAAATGCAAGTCCATTTAAAATTGTGCAAGCACCGTTACTCCGAATTAGATTTGCACTGTAAAGCGCGTGCCTAGTACTCTTTTGGAGTATCGCACACTTCTGGTGTTAAATGTGGATAATAGACAAAAAAGGTACACGTCCTATGGTGGAGCCTAATGTTTTCAGAGTTCTTTACATGAAAGGAGTTCTAAGAAAGCCTTTAAACGCGCATCATTCTGAGATTAACGACTCCACACCAGACAGAGTGGTCAAATGGGCCATTCCACTTCCCAGGCTGGACTCTGAAGGATTGTGGAAGCACAAGGTACACAGTTTGTGTTACCATGTTTACTATAATGGCCATTCGGATTCAGCCGGGGAGGAGGCGGGGCTTTCGATTGCAACATCCATTGAGGGTGCACCTGATGCACAGCCCGCAAAGGCAGGCCATCATTCTCTATGTGTTTACACAGTTTGGGTTACTAGAATACTGCACAGCATACAGTGTAAAAATACAAATTAGTTGTCACTGAAAGTCACTGAAGTGCACACGTTTTAGTCACATTTAGATATGGGTCATGTGGCAAAGTGGGTCCTTGTAAGTTGCGCGGATTTGGTGTTCGGGACGTTGAACGTGGTGCTTCATCCCCAACTTATTTTCAATTGCAGTGAGAATGGTGCACTGTACAACAAAATACCATTAAACAAGAGACATGTTTTTTGTGCTGTCCCCTGGCAGCCTCTCTAAGGTGTCAAAGCCCAAGGCATAAATTAGTTTTCAAAAATTGATTAGCAGAGTTCGCTAATAAAATTATTTTTGATTAGCAAACAGGCTCATTTGATTAGCAATTTTCTGCTAATATTGTTAATGTCACCAGAAGTTATTTGTACCCAAGACATGAAATGAGCAACAATACAGTAGTTTTGAGTACTGCTGAAATAAGACATTAGTGAGGGGAGTCAGGCCTTGCAAATTCTTTAAACTTCAACTAGACCTGCAGGTCGCGTAACTTGGTTTACCTGTTCAACCTAAGAGAAATGCACTCGACCCATAGCAACGGAGGACAACAAATGTAAAATAGGATTTCTTTAAAATGGTGCATGCCCCTACAAACTCACTTTGTTTGGCACACTGCTGCCACCCAAAGGCCAGCCATGCACAGTGACACTTATTTGGCATTTTTCTGCCAAGTAAATGTTAAATAAAAGTTTCAAACACCTCTCCCAAATGCTACTCGCCCTTTATAAAATTTGCCTTTTATAAAATCTACTTGACTATATAGTGAATGGACACGAATAAATGCATATGATAAAAAAAAAGACTCTGAAAACAGTTTGGTCAGCTGTTTCCTGCAGGTGGTAATATCAAATACAATCAAAGCAAAACATACTCTGGAGGCCAACTGCAGTGTTTGGTATTGCAGTAGATCTGTAGATGTACAGACTGGGTGGAACTATTGATCATTACTTTGCGTAAGCATCTAGTTTGCTTTGTGTACTCATTATGTAAGAGGTAAGGAAGAGACTAAGCAGAGCGTATTGTCTAGCAGCCATAGAACTGGGCAAACTAGGTGGAATACTGTAGTTTGTGGTCATCTCACGCAACATAGTGATAATACAGAATTACAAGGAATATGAGTTTGCTCATGGGTTGAGCACCAGTTGCAAGACGTATGCAACCTGCAGGTTACAGAGCTAGGTTTGTCATCAAAAGCATTTTATCATGTACATTTTCAAACGTGTTCAATTGTCAATATGATGCATCTTTCCCAACAAAATGAAATACAGGACACTATGAAATTTAGATACACTAACCTAAACTTTACTGTAACGCATGGAGATGATGCAGTGTGTTACTGTATCAATAGTGTAATTATGCATTATGTAACAACTTATATTTTAGGAATGGAATTTCATGTCTCTTTATATAAATATAAAGTTGACACATATTGGTCTTTACCAGAAAGGATACAGAAAGCTTAATAAAAGTATCATCCCGATTAATTCTTGCCTACCACTTTCACACATGCCTTTGGCACTTAAGAGTGGAGGATATGGTTACTGCTGAACTTTCTCTCCATTAGCATTTGAAGTGAACAGAGAAAATAGGGCACCATGAGCAAGAGAGGAATGCAGGGTGCGCTGTGCATTAATTGAAGAGGTCAACTTAAATAGCTACTTTGCTACACAACTGTCCATTTGACTGAAGTGATTGTGAACGGGAAAGGATTCTGAGTAAGAGGTGGGTGGAGTGGTCACAGTAGTCTGGAAGAGGGAGGAGTAGTGTAGAGGAGGTTGTATTGTGGAGGAGGGAGGAGTAGTGAAGAGGCGGGAGGAGTAGTGAAGAGGCGGGAGGAGGAGTAGTGAAGAGGCGGGAGGAGGAGTAATGAAGAGGCGGGAGGAGGAGTAATGAAGAGGCGGGAGGAGGAGTAATGAAGAGGCAGGAGGAGGCGTGAAGAGGCAGGAGGAGGCGTGAAGAGGCAGGAGGAGGAGTCAAGAGGCAGGAGGAGGAAGGAGTAGTGAGGAGGGAGGAGTAGCAAGAAGGGAGGAGTAGCAAGGAGGAGGGAGGAGTAGCGAGGAGGAGGGAGGAGTAGCGAGGAGGAGGGAGGACTAACATCTAAGGGTGGAGGCGAGGCCTAGAAAGATGAGTGAGATTAAAGGGACAAAAGAGCATCAGCGGTGGTCTGGGAGAAGAGTGTAGGGAGAGGTAAAGGGAGGGAGAGGAGAAAGTGAGCGTGACTGAAGAAAGAACGAATTACGTGGTCGTGGCCACGGAAAAATCCCATAACCCTTTAGAACACAAACAAATGGATAGAGTCGGCACAGCTAGGAAGTCTAATAGGTACGTTAGTTAGAAACACTTGCCTTTAGGATACCATCACAGCTTATTTAGCCTTTAGAGTACTGTGGGTGAAACAATTACCATTTAATAACCAGGGTATAACAACGCCTGAGTTAGAGAGGAGGTGAAGTCAGGCGAGGGGGGCGGGCAGCCTTATGACTGCTTGAAAGTTCAAGAAAAACCCTTGAACTGGCCATGGGCATTGGAGCGTTTGAGCCATCTGTGACAAGTCTCTCTTTGGAGCAGGATATATGCGCCATGGTGAGGGATTCATGGGCCTGAAGCTTATGAAATCACAGGAACTGAGGGAACATAGGAATATTTATAATTTCATATCATGAGATGACCACGGATCTGGAGTTAAAGTCCGGTGAAGGATATTTGTTATTGTATATGTTCCTTTCTTGTTTTTTTACTTGATTGCTTTACGGCATATTAGCAATAAGGAAGCTATTCACCTGTATTTGAAATTGATGGATCATTGGTTTTGTTAATGTTGTCAAACTGTTAAAGGTTTAAACCTGCAGACCTGGACCGGGGACTGTACACCAACCAAGATTAATAGCGTACCAAACTACTGGACAAGGCCACAGGCCATTCCCATTGGCTAATTCGAGGAGGATTGGGACTGCAGGAATAATTGTAGCCTGTGGGCTCAACAGTGGCAACTGATGGTGTGGGGGAATGGATAAAAGCCATACATTGGATATAGTGGCTGCTGGTGAGCAGGCTATGGCATGTGGCCACTTCAGTGGTTTAGTGGTGCATGTGGTAGGGCAGATGGTTGTGCCCAAGCAGGAGTGGTCAAGGGGCATGGCTGGTTCTGAGGTTCACACAGCAGGACCAAAGGTCATGCCCCTGCCAAAGTTGCCACTCTACTTGGCCACAGACCATGCCCAGTGGAAATTGGTGCACTGGGCAAAGCGGTGCCATTGATAATGGCCACTGGGCATGCCTATTCGGAATAGGGGGCTTCAGGGATTAGCCCCACAAACTGCCCAGTGGGCATGGCCAATAGGTATTGGACATATGATGGTTTTCTTATCATTAAACATTGGCATCAGTCGAAAGACTTATAAAGGGACTCTACGGTTGCTGCACAAACCAACACAACTGCACAGATTCACCACTCATGTTTTCTAACGCAAGTATAATTCTGCTACCACATGCACTACTTCCTCTTGGAGCAAGATATGTCAACACAAATTGCATGACAGATACAGGAGTGGTGGGCACCACAGTGTACATTCAGTTCAATTGCAAGTTCAGAGTACTTAAGTTAGTATTCTAAAGTTTTAACCTGGAGCTGCCAGTTCAAATTGGTCCTATAGCACAAGGACCTCTTTAAACCAAAAAAAACCCAAAACAAGGCAACGTTGCCTTATTATAACTGGCGCTTCTCAGTTGGCCCCCCAATCCTAGGGGCTGAAATATTTAAAAATTGGATAGATCTCCAAAGTTTATCCATTCCATTCATACGATGTATTATAACAAAAATTGCATCCATGTAGTTATAGCCAAGAATGTTTTATTCACATTCCTGTTTTTGCATCTCTTGTAATAGTACTTTTTCAATATATTGCATTGGGTGATCATATTGTGCCATCAATATACATTTTGCCAATGCATTTCGGTAAGAACCTTCATCAGGGCTGTATATATGCTTTTGATAACATCATCAAAATCTATTTTTTGTGTATAATCATTTTCGACACCAGTGCATAACATGTTATATATTAAGTACATTTGCAGGTTAACACATACCATCAATTTCGATGTCCCACGGATATTCAATAGTTGGAATAAGGAAATGCAAAACAAAAACAAAAATAGCCATTTAGTTTTAGTGTAATCAACTGTTTATACCTTGGTACTTATGGACTGAAATGTGTCCTACCTGATTGCATAGAATACGCTGTATTTAAGATGCATTACGAGCCGCCCGGGCTTCTATTCTTCATTCGCGTGTTAGAGCGCTTACGGCAGTACATCCGTGTGTGTTTCCAATGCGTGTTGAAACGCTTGTGTTAATCCTGTCACTGCTAGAATGGCAAGTTTATCAGTTAGCCACTCTCCCTTTCAGCTACCGATCGTAAAGATTAGGTGGCGAGTTATCACCAATGCTTAGCTTCTGTTTCAGCGTTGTCCTGCAGAACGCAGAGACTTGCTCACGCATGCCTGTGTGGTCTATTTAAGGGTTATCATGGAGACACTAGCGAGGCACCGCGGTCCAGCTGGAATGCTGGAGCACGTATGCCTTGCACCCCACCCCCGGGTGTGTGCCCTGGGGCGGGGATGTCTCCATGACAATCTCTATGCTGCTATGGTTACTGTAGTAAATTGCGCTGACAGCGAGCAGTCAGTATAGTTCCTATGCGATTGCCGTTCTTTAAAAATGGTAATCGCTGTATTATATACTAAAACGGACATGTACTGGCTAATACTAAATCCAACTCAATTTTTTAACCAATTCCAGTACAAAAATTCGAACCTAAAAATATTTGATTAGGAGCCCATGTGTAATGAACCACACTGAAAGTGCTGTACCTAATTTGTTAATGTTATGCACTCAATAGAGGTACCCATCTTTTACACATGTGTAGAGCTGTAATGACTGGTTGTAGGTGTTTTTTCGAACTCATGTTGATACTATTTTCTTGCATCCACAACGTGTGTGTAGTGACACCAATAATACGCTTATGTGTTTCATACTAAAGACATTGGGTCTAGTTTAAAAAGCACAAATACATAAATGACTATTTATCCTATGTGCGACATACAAGTAATCAAACAATATTCACGTGGAGAAATTATAAAGATCAATTACTACTCAAAGTGTTTTGAACCACAAATCAAAGTTTCGAGATAGGTGGGTCTCATGCCTCAAGCACCAATGTCTGGACCCCAAACATCACCTTATTCCGGGATCTGTTAACTAATGTTGCTCTTTAAAAAGAAAGTCTTAGTTATAAAAAACACAAAGTTAATCTCCTCCTTCATTCCTTTTGGTATCAGGGAACTCAAGCAATCAATCCAAAACGTTTCTTGTTGATTCATTGTTTTTTGAAAATTTTCATGTGGATCTCTCTTTTCCACTATTTCAAGAATAGCGAACCGAATCTGTGCCAAATTATGTTTCTTGTCGTGCCAGTGTCTTGCCACTGCCGAATTTGTTGTTGTTACATATACAAGATCTATGTTCATTCCATCTTGTTTTTGCCATTCTCAAAGTTTGTCCAACATAATATAAACCACAAGGGCATTTTATGGTGTATATCACATTCTGAGAGACACATGTAGCAAAACTCTTTAGTTTTATTGTTTTCTCTGTATAGGGATGTTTTAAAGAATCTCCTTTCATAATGTAGCCACAATTGCTGCAACTCAAGCAGGGAAAGGTGCCGATTCTGTTGGTGACTTTCTTTTTGTTTTCAGTATTCATGCCTTCTCCTACAAAAATGATTGTAAACAATGTGGCTTTGCACCTAATTTGTGCCTAATTTGTCGGAGAAAGAGCAGAGCAAAAATGCACCATATAACCCATTATCTAAAAGAATGTCTTGGGGAAGGGGGGCAGAACCCCCATTTATTAGTTCAGGCTCTTTTGTTATGCTTGGTGTCATTCCTGTGCATTGGGCCAGCAGGCAGAGCAAATCCTTTCCCTCTGAGGCCTACACTGGGGGTGGGCGCTACCACATTAGCTCCAGGCCCCACTTGTTACGCCCCTGCCTTCAAGTCTGTTTGAGTCCAGAGTGTGGGGGAGCTTCAAGCGAATTCTGAAAAAACAATGCAGACTAAAAGAACAATTTACTTTCTTACCTGGTAACGATCTTTCAATGGGATGTTCCTCCGACGTATTCCACATCTATGACAGTAATCGCCACAGCTGTGCTGCTTCGGAACATTTTTCGGCATCTGCATCCTGCGTCGATGATGTCAATACGCCCCTTCGAGGACCTCCTCCGACGGCCGATGTCACCGGATGTTATATGTAGGATGCACGACACCCGTAGCCTCAGTTGTAGTTTTTTCCCAGAACGTGTGGCACCAATCTTCTGCCAGTATGACTACAGAAAGCCTTGCAGAAACGGAAGCTGCAATCGCATAAGAAATTCTGTAGATGGGCAGGCTGGGAGGTTGTGATGTGGAATACGTCAGCGGAACATCCCATCAAAAGAACGTTACCAGGTAAGAAAGGAACTTGTTTTTCGAGGGGATTGTGTCCTCCGACGTATTCCACATCTATGACCGACTCCCAAAGCAGTACCAACATATGGAGGTGGGAAAAGAAATTAGAATTTTAGAATGCCCAATCAATTCGCAGAATAGCAGATAGAATCCAAGGAGTAGTGGTTTACAAAAGTATGTACAGAGGCCCATGTGGCTGCTTCACAAATCTTACGAATGCGAACACCCCTCTGCAGAGCAGTAGAGGCAGCCACACCCCTAGTAGAATGAGCCCATAAGCCCACCAGAGGGTCCTTACCCGCCAGACGGTAGCATTCAGAGATTGTCAAGATGATCCAAGGGGCAAGGTCTGCTTGGTAACAGCTTGACCTAAACGCCTTCCAGCGTATCCTACAAATAGCTGATCATCCACTCTGACCCGGGACATGCGTTAGATGTAGAAACTTAAAGCTCTCCTAGGATCCAACCTATGGAGCCTCTCCTCTTCCTTACCAGGATGCAGAGGAGGATAGAACGGCAGAACTACCTTCTGGCTCAAATTAAATTCCGACACAACCTTCAGAAGAAAAGAAGGACGAACCCCAAGGACAACCCTGTCCTTATGGAACACTCTGAAAGGTGGCTTGGCGGATAGTGCCTGCAACTCACTCACTCTACGAGCGGAAGTAACCACAACAAAAAAAACAGTCTTAAAGGACAACAGTCTCAATGGACAAGAATGCAAGGGCTCAAACAGAGTTCCCATTAGGAACTTTAAAACTAAGTTCAAATCCCAACCGGGCACACGGAAAGGTGACGGAGGAAACACATTAGTTAGCCCTTTCAGAAACAAAGAAATCAAAGAAATCTTAAAATAAGAACCTTCCTCAGACTAGCGCTTAAATATGGACAGCGCCACCAGGTAACTCTTAATGGTACCCACTTGCAGGCCCTTGTGGGCTAATGAAAGCAAAAAAGAGCGAACCACAGGAATTGAACACTGAAAAGGATCCACATTCTGTACCCTGCACCAGTCGCAGAACTTTCTCCAACGGCAACGGTACAGGGACTTTGTTGCGGGCCTTCTGGCCGAAAGCAACACCTCCATTACGTCTTCAGGGAGGTCCCAATCCGTATACCTCAGCCATTCAGATGCCAAGCATGAAGGCTGAGAGACTTGACCTCTGGATGGAGAACCTGACACCCCTCCCGTGAGCAGATCGTCTCGCTAGGGAAGACGGCGTGGAGGGGAGATGGACATGTCGAGAAGGTCCGGGTACCACGCTCTCCTGGCCCACGGCAGAGCAATGAGGATAATTCGGGAATCGAACCTCTAACCTCCTCAACACTTGCGGAATGACGATAACTGGAGGAAATGTGTACAGCAGTGGAAAGGACCACTCCATTAGGAACGCGTCCCCTAAGGCTCCTCTTGGAGGAAATTCCTGCGAGCAGAATCTTTCGCACTTCTGGTTGACACTGGTGGCGAAGAGATTCACTTGTGGGGTCCCCCAAAGGGCAAAGATCTCCAAAAGAACTTACTGAGCCAGCTCCCACTCGTAAGAGACCATGCTCCACCTGATCAGAGCGTCCTCTGCCGCGTTTTCGTCTCCGGCCAGATGAACGGCTGAGATCGAAATTTCCTGCTGGATGGCCCAGAACCAGAGCTGCATCGCCTCTCTGTACAGTGGGAGAGACCCTGCTCCCCCCTTTTTGTTGAGGTAGTTCATGGTCACTGTATTGTCTGTCATAATCAGGACACCAGGACACACTTCCCCTGCACAGACAGCAGAAAAGCCTTCAGGGCTAACCTGACAGCCCTCAGCTCCAACAGATTGATATGGAGTCTGGACTCCGACGGAGACCAACAACCGCTGTCATCTCATTGGCATGAGCTCCCCATCCCATGAGGGATGCGTCCATCACGATTGTTACCTCCGGCCAGCATAGCCAAAATGGAGCTTTCGACGGCCCACCACAGAAGAACCTGGGCGACCGAGGGCCGCACCTGAACAGGATCCGACATCCTGCCAGAGGACTGACCATTGCATCTTGAGAGCCTACTGCAGGGATCTCATCCGCAGCCTGGCCTCTGGCACCAGTAGTATGCAGGATGCCATGAGGCCGAGCAACCTCAAGAACTCGAACGCCGGGAGACTCTGGGCATGTTGAAACTTGTCCACCATCTGCAGAATGTGATGAGCCCTCACCTGGGGAGGCAAACACTCCCCCAGGGAAATATGAGAGAGAGTAACCATCTTGAACTTGTCCTTCCTGAGGAGCTTGTTCAAACTACTCAAATCCATGATGGGTCTCAATCCCCCCCCCCCCCCGTCTTTTTTCGGGATAAAAAAATATGGGGAATACCATCCGATGTTCCTCTCCGCTACAGACACCAGTTCTATGGCTCCTTTCTCCAGCAGGGATTAGATTTCCTGCGCAAGGAGCGGATCCGGACTCTTCAAAGAGAGCTTCCCCAGTGTATTGTCGCGAGGCCTCTGCCGGAAAGGAAGACAGTAGCCGTGGGCTATGATCTCCAGAACCCACACATCTGAAGTAATGGCATGCCATTCTACAAGATGTTGCGCCAGCCTTCCCCCAACCGGCGAACCATGGGACATAGCCTCATGACTGAGCGGAAGCGGCTGCGGCAGTGCCCGAGGGCAAAGAGGCAACTGCGTGAGCGGCTTTGGCACCTTGAGTACCTTGCTTTCCACCTCTGGTACTCCTACGTTGGCCCCTTTTCCTTTGGTAGATCGAGGGGAGCTGCCAGTCAGAGTAGTATTGAAAGGAACCTCCCCTCCATTGCTGTCCCCTAGGACAAAAAAGTGGAGGTTGACTTACTGCAGCGCTCAACGACTTCGCAGCAGCTTTCGAGGTCTGCTACCTCTTAAGGCTCTTGTCAGCCTTGCTGCCAAAAAGATGGTCACCATCAAAGGGCATGTTCAGAAGCCGGGACTGTACATCAGGAGCAAAGCCTGACTTACGCAACCACGCAAACCTGACACAGTCTGCCACAGTCCAGACCGACTGAACGGATTCACACATGGCATCCTTGCCATCCTGCATCCTGCCATCCATTCCCGTTCCTCCCCTTCAGGAATATGTTCAGCCGCCAAAGATGCACAATTCCACAGAGTGTGAGTGAATCTTGCCAGGGCACAAACGGAGTTGGCTGCCTTTAAAGCCATACCCCCAGATGAAAACACCCAACCGTCAAAGTGCTTGTCGTCCCTATCCAGAGGACGCAGCCTGCTTTACTGGGGCCGTAGCCGCCTGCACCACCAAACTCTCTGGAGTGGGGTGCGTAGACAAGTAGCATGGGTCGCCACTGGCTGGACGGTATTTTTCGGTAGTGGCTTATCCACTGCTGGGAGACTCTCCGGAGCAGTCCAAGCCGCCGCCACCCTTCTTTGTAAGCCCATATGAAATGGCAGCACCGGGTCAGTGGGTGGACCTTGGTCCAAAATATCTGTCAGGTCATCCTGCAGAAAATCCACAGGTGGCACAGACCACCCCAAGTACTCCATCACCCTCGACATGAGGCACCTGTACGATGACTCGGCGTGTGTACCAGGCTCAGGTCTGCCAAACTCAACCTCTGGAGAGGTGTCCAGACTACTGGCGTCATGTAAGGATTGATGCAGGTCTTCCATCTGGCTATGACCCGATAACAGGTCATCAGGAACCTCAGGAGGAACAAATCCCTCCACATCTGACCCTTCATTCACCTCCGAGATGTAATCCAAAGGCTGGAATAAATCCCTGGATGAGGGAACAGAAAAAGGCTCAAACACAGGCCTCGCTGATTTACTCAGGGCCTTCCTCGGAGTGTCCACCGTCCTCCGGGGCACCTACGACAAAGCCTCCTCAAAAGGCGTCGACCTCGAGTGATGCGCCGACGACTTCGACAACGGCTTCGAGCCCGGAGCCCTGAGCGTGTCCTTTGACAGCCTCAGCACGGATGGGGTCGACGACTTCCTCGGAGGCGGAGCCTCGAGAGAGTCCCTCGACGGACAGGGCGCCGACGGCGTCGATACCTTCTTAGAAGGCCTCACAGGTTCCAACGGTCTCCAGGGCGTCGAGGACCGGGACCTGCAGCGGGCATGGTGGTGATCATCCTTGTCCGATCGTGACCTAGACAGTTCCTGATGATCGCGCCTCCCGCCCGAGGGCGCGCGAGCAGTGGCCTTAGCGTATTCCTTGCTGGCTTCTCAAGAAAGGGGCGGACGGAATGGTGCCCTGCGATTCAAAAATTGCCATCAACTCCTTGCGAAATGCGTCCCATTCCACCGGAGATTAATGCTTGTTGGGACAAGCTACCCCGCCGTCTGGCGGAGTCCTCGGACGAGGAAGGGGAAGGGGAAGGCGACCGGTGACGCCGCTTCCGCGAATGCCTAGAAGAGGCAGAGGAATGGCGAGAACCACTCTGGGACCGAGACCCCCTGGACTTACGCCGACGCTGAGAGTCGCCCCTCGAATAGTCGGTCGAAAGCCCAGCGGATTTCGTCATACGGGGTTTGGAAACCCTTCCTACAGACAACTTCTTCTGATCCCGCAAGGCCTTCGACGTGAAGGACTGGCATTCATCGCAGTTATCGGTGGCATGGCTCTCACCAAGGCACCACAAGCAGACGCCGTGCAGGTCCGTAAGCGACATCTTGAAACCGCAGTCCCGGCACTTCTTGAAGCCCGACTTCGGGGTAGAAGAAGACGAAGACATACTTCACAATTAACCAAGTACGAAGAACCGATTCAGCAGGAGAAGAACCAAGGCGCGCCGAGATTCCGAAGCGAACACGTTCGCAGAAATAACGGCACTGAGGCTACGGGCATCATGCGTCCTACATATAACATCCAGTGACGTCGGCCGGAGGAGGTCCTCGAAGGGGCGTATCGACATCATCTACGCAGACGCCAAAACATTTTCCGAAGCAGCACAGCTGTAGTGATTACGGTCATAGATGTAGAATACGTTGGAGGACACATTCCCCTCCAAATATACTTTCAGAGCCTTTATCTCATCGCTATATGCACAGCTTTTCAGAGCACCGTCGTACAAGGTAGATCAGGAGGTTGGCAGGCAAGGGCAGGGCAGCTAGGGCTGCGGCAGACTTACGTGGCAGGTGATTCAATGCCAGGATTGTGACCGCCTCCACTACAGCCCCACGGGCACTTCAGACACATAGGGTACTCCCCATTACCATGTGCGGTCTGCCACTGCAAGTCTGCATAAAGCAATTTGCACAATTAGTATTAAGCAGTGCACACATTTCCTTAAACTCTTGTGTAGACATTTCAATATTCACACCTGCCGAGCAGTGCAAAGGTTCTCAGAGTACATGGTGGGTGCAAACTTACCTCGTAGGAACTGGTGGGCCTATGTTTATATGGAGAGAGTGATTTAATTACACCATACGCAACATCATGTCCGGCCTACAAACCTGGAAGCAGTGCTCACCTGCCTCTCAGTTATACAGACCACTATGTTCGCTTGTGTGGTGCAGCCTATGCTTCCACCAACCTGGCCTACTTCACCATGGCTTTAACATTAAGGAGGGTTGTAAGGAATTCGACCATCCACACTGGTCTTTTTTAAAAATGCAAGAAATTGAATGATGGAAGATCAACCTCATAAAATGTGTGGGGCTAATCCACACATATTGTCCTGTGCTCACTGCACAAACACACACATGGGGGGACACAGCCTATAGGCACAGGCATCCCTGTCACATTTAGCTGGAATGTGACGGCCACAAGTACATCAAAGCATCTCAGGATGGGGAAGGCAACACCTTCCTACTGCCCTGGCCAGCCTAATTAAATATCAAAGGCTCCATGGATCTGCCCTGTTCTATTGTCAAAGTTCTGTGTGGTGGCAGCACATTTTGATGAGTTAATTAAGGCAGGCCTGCTAAGAGGACTGGTCACAGAATTAACACAAGGGACAGGAAACTTGAAGCTGGCTCCCACCCCTCTGTATGAATGGCAGTGAATGTCATGTCTGGGACAACTGCTTACAGTAGGCAACCCCTACAGGGAACCCCCTTTCAGAGGGAAGAAGTATGTGATTTGATGGAGACAGAAAGTCTGTTCTCACCACAAACATCAATGGAGACCTGTGATTTGATCAGGAGTCACAGAGAGCTCAATTTACCTTAGAGACACTTTGATCCACAACAGACAGGAAGATGGGTGGGACTTAGTAGTACATCACCCCTTAGCTTTCCTGTTGCAAAGCACTCTGGTTATGACCTCACGCATAACAGAGGATTGTTGGTGGGGACCCAGGATTGATTCATTAAGGTAGGCTTAGCCTGCACCAATCACGGGGGCCCATTTGGCTTTAAAAGGGAGCTTAGCGCCTAACTTAGCAGATCACCCAACGACTACAAAAGGAGTAAGAAGGACTCATTTGGACCCTGGCTGAAGGTACAGTGTTTTCTAAGTTCGGGCTCCTGTAGGGGGACCTATTCTGCCCAGGGAGGCTACTTCTAAACACAGATACAATTGAACAGGTCAAAGGAAGGAACACCTTCACACTCTCCTGTGTACCCTGCGGTCTAAAATAAATAAACACAGACACTCAAGTAATGGTATCTTACTCAAAAGATTGTTTGGACTGTATTATATCACACATCATGAATGGAATTGATTGATGCGTCAACATTTCATTTCACCAAACATTGCTTTTTATAACACACATATAGACCATGGAAGCAGACACCAGTGATGCCGGTGAATGCTTGTGTAACAGAACCGAGGCCAATTCAGTAATCGTCACAACATTGCTGCGCTGGGCCGGATTTTGCTGATCTAATCTAGAATCCTTGCTAGGCTGGATTTTGCGGATCTAATCTAGAATCCTCATGAATAAAGTCAACATAGTCTCATTCACTGACGACTATTTTAAGCAGCTCCTTGGGACAGCATCAACACTTCGTAATGAAGAAGGTGCCATCACCAAGGGCTTGACAGAAGACCAAATAGAAATACTTAATAAAAAAAAGAAGAAGATAATACGCACCGAGCTCCACGGCACATTTATGCTCGAGTATTTAAAAGCCGGAATCATCCCAGAGGGTTTACAAGTGCGCAATATCCCTTGAGTATTTACCGACAATCCCAAATTTACCAAGAACTTCAGCGGAGTTGGGAACAAATGCAGCCGAGATTGGCTAATCTTAGTCATCGACACGGCCAAAGAAGAATGTGAAAAACAAGGCAAGGAACTACAGGAACTTGAGAAGAAATTCCTTGAAGATCAAACCATACACGAAGCTAAAGAAAAACTTGAAAAATTAGAGATTGAAATTACGAAATTCAAAAATCTCACTCTAGACAGGAAGGTTGATAAATTCAAGAAGGACCTGACCAACTACTTGGAGGAGAGGACATATCCTTACTTGAGGCCCAGTTACTATACTGACTTACAAATCAGTCAGGGATATAACAGGAGAAATAGAGGGGCCAATTTTTCTTGGTCCTCATCCAGTGGTAGCGGAAGATCCGCTGGTTTGATAGGCTCAGGAGACCAGCAACAACCTTTTTTTCCCAGGGGAGGTCAAAGAGGCAGACCCAGAAGGAGACCTGCGCCATCGGGCCAGTGCATGAGGACGCGTCAGTGGTATCAGAATCAAGCACCAGCCCCGGGATACCAGCCTTCATCCTTTCCGACCGTGTGATGACTCCTGCTGAATTAAGGCTTTTAGGAAAGGGGCTCTCTTTTGTCCCATCCCAGAAATCTCAACAGTTCGAAACCGAGCTGGAACTTCGGAGATTCTATAGGAACATACGTCTCAAACATTTTTTTTAAGTCTACCTACCTGCTACGAGAGAGGTGGAGCAACAAGATCAACATTCCAAATCTAGATCTGACAATATTACTGGTCTCAAACAAAAATCTACTTTCTACCCACCACCTAACTCGATCCCATGCGAAATTGAAGCATTTGAGAGGATAGTCACCAAAACCGTGATGGCCGGCTTCTCTAAACAAAACTACTACAGAGACAACCTGGATCGGGAAGAACGAGCAGCCCTGAAAATACTCAAGACAGATCTATCTATCACGATCAAGCCGGCAGACAAAGGCGGGGGTATAGTTGTTTGGGACACCACCAAATACAATACCGAATGCCTACGTCTCCTCAGCGATACTACGTCATACAGACCACTTAAGTTTGATCCTACCAAGACTTTACAAGCCGAGATTAAGAGCCTCACCCAACATGCTCTTGAAGAAGGATGGATCTGTGAGGAGGAGCAATCCTTCCTGAATCAAGCAAATCCAAGAGTTCCAGCTTTTTACATCCTGCCGAAAGTGCACAAGAACACACATACACCGCCAGGAAGACCGATAGTGTCCCGGTGTGAGTCATTATTAGAACCCCTGTCTCTCTACACTGATTTTTTTCTAAAACCGTTTGTTGCCAGGATGCCCTCATACCTCAAGGACACCACCAGCACCATCAATTTGCTCAATGGCATTTCCCTTACTAACGACAGCCTTTTTGCCACTATGGATGTCGAGGCACTATATACATCCATCCCCCAGGATGAGGGCCTGCAGGCATTACGTGACCTCCTTGACACTCGAGAAGATGTAGACACTACGCCCACTGCTTTCATCTCGGAATGCATCAGGCCATGTCTGAGAACTTCTTCCTCTTTCAAGACCAAATTTATAAACAAACCAAGGGAGTGAGCATGGGGGCAACTTTTGCCCCTGACATCGCCAACCTCTTCATGGCTGAATACGAGAAAAAGAATGTGGCGACGGAAGTGAACCCCTTCCATGAGCACATTGCACTTTGGAAACGCTACATCGACGACATCTTGATCATCTGGGATGGTACCCCCAACGAACTCCAGGCATTCCACCTTTGGCTTAATGCACGTAGCCCCCACATAAAGTTCACCATCCACTGGGACCATCACCAGATCGATTTTCTGGATTTACACATATACAGAACGGGCAACCAAGTCAAAACAGAACTCTTTCGAAAACCGACAGATCGCAACACCCTACTCCACTACAGAAGTTACCACCCCATGGGGGTTAAAGTATAATCTACCGTATGGACAGTTCCTACGTATCCGTAGAAACTGCACCGATGTCGAAAGATACAGGGAACATGCAGAAGACCTACAAGGACACCTGATTGAGAGAGGATACCCACGGAAATCCATAAACCAAGCTAATAAGAGAGCAAGGAACACACCGAGGGAGATCTGTCTTGAAAATAAACCCAAAAAGGAACTAGGAAAACTAGTATGTGTGACCACTTTTGGACCATTGAGCCATTTGATACAGAAAACCGTGAAGAAAAATTGGCACTTGGTCAAACAACCAGGGACTTTGAGTAAAACACCATGTTTCGCCTTTAAGAAAAACAAAAACCTGAGGGACTCCCTAGTCCATACATTCATTGGCACACCGGAAAGAAGCGAAAACACTCTCTGGGATCTACCACCCACCAAAGGACATTTCAAATGTGGTAACTGTGTAGCATGCCCGCTCACCCTGCAGAAGAAATAGTTTGAACATAAGACAATCAAATGGACAATGAAAGAACACACGAATTGTAACACCAAAGGTGTGGTATACATAATACAGTGCCCCTGTGGATTACTCTATGTGGGCAAGACCATTTGCCCAATAAAGATGCGCATCTCTGAGCACCGATCATGCATAAGGAACACGATAGCAGACAAACCCCTGGTGGAACATTTCAAGAAAGTGAAACACAAAGATACAGACCTTAGAGGGTTTATACTGCAGAAGGTGTCACGACCGCTGAGCGCTGGCGGCTGTGGAATAGGTGGAAGCTGGGCCGCCATTAAATTGTGCCGTCACGTTTTTCCCTGACAGCGCTAACGTTCTAGTCTTTTTCAACATGGCCGCCGCCTACGCGTATTTACTTCCACACGCTAGGCGGCTCGGCGCGTTGCAACTTCAGATTTCCCTCTGTTGCTCTCGCTCATCTATAGTTCTCTCCTTGGCGGTGCTCCGCCCGTGCTGTCCTGTTTTTCTTCCTTACTCTTGCTCTCTTTCCCCTTGCTCTTTCTTCTCCCAGTCTTTCCAGTTTCCCCCTCCCGGGTGTTTTTTTTCACCGGTTCGTTCCTTTTCCTTGCTGTCTCTCTCGCTGCTCCTTTCTCTACGGAGCTTGCCTACCTTGTTACGCTCTACGGAGCTTGCCTATCTTGTTACGCTCTCCTACTCACCTTGCCTAGGATCGCCTGATTACTTCACCGAGTATTCCTTTTTTGGTTCCTAGTTTCCGGAGGGGTTTTTATGCCGTTTGGCTTTCCCCTCACTCCGTTTTTAGTCCGTCGCGGAGGGGGGTCACCGTGCCTCCTGTGTGGAGCCGCGGTGGCTTCCTTTCGAGGCCGACCTTAACTTCTCCAGAAGAAAAGGCTTCCCGCTCTGCACACCAGAAGAAAGAAGTTAAATTACTCTTCAAGCTCAGGTGAGGAGGAAGGGGAACGGGGGAACGAGTTGAGTTCTACTGATGAGGAAGACATTACCGATCAACCTAAAAAGGTGGTGAGCCTGCCAGCCCGATTTGATAGCTAGCAACGCCTTAATATTGAGATGGCAACCCCACAACAACTCCAGGAACTCGTTGCAGCAGTACAGAGTTTGAGTCAGGAGGTTCAGACTTTGAAAACAGACAATGCCGCCCTTCAACAAAGGGTTGCTGCTCGAGAACAGCTCACAGCGGATCTCCCCCCCTACCCCTGGTATCAGGCAAATTTGATGGCACCGAGAGGAAAGTAAAGGAATTCCTTGATGCTTGTAATATTCACTTTGCTTTCAGAAGAGGCACCTTTTCCACAGACCATACCAAGGTAGGGTTCATGATAACCCATATGACGGGTAATGCCTTAGCATGGGCCACCCCTTTGGTATCTCGATCAGACCCGGTGTTACAGGATTATACAGCCTTCAAGGACCTTCTCAAACAGACTTTCCTCCATACGGAAACAGCCTTTGTAGCCAGCGAAGATCTCCTTGACGTGTGTCAAGGGAATTCAGACCTACTTTCCTATCTGTCCTCTTTCAAAAGAATAGCAGCTGAGACTGGTTGGCAGGAAGAAGCACACTATACCATATTCCGGAGGGGTTTGCGGGAGGACTTAAAAGACGAACTAGCCAGAATACCCCGCCCAGATTCTTTCTCCGATCTCATTAAGGCGGTAATAAGGATCGATTATCGCATGACCGAAAGAAAGAACGAGAAGAAGAAGACTCGTCCTCCCGGATCCTTTCTTGAAACCCACACTTCGACTTCCTCACCTGTTACTCGCCCATCTTCCAGAGACGAACCAATGCAGATTGGTACTACCCGAGCTCCGTTGACAGCGGAAGAAAAGAAGAGAAGGCAGTCTGTGTCTCTATTGTGGTTCAGCCAATCATCTTCTGAGAGACTGTCCTGACGTACCCCCGAGAAGGCCGGGAAACGAACACCTTCGGTAGTCGGTGGGACGGACTATCGAGAGGCGTCAGTTTGTTCCTATGCTACGCTCTCAGTGACCCCTGCCAAGACCTCCGAATACCATCGATTGATGGTAATTGCCGTCCAACTCCGGTTTAGAGGACAGAAGATAGAGACACAAGCCTTACTTGACTGTGGAGCTGCCGAAAATTTCCTAGACACCTTGTGGGCAGACAAGGTGGGTCTTCTCAGAGTTCCAAAGAAGGAAGACCAGAAGGTAGAAGGGGTAGATGGCACTCCTTTATGCTCCGGGCTCATTACCCACACCACCGAAGAAGTACAAGTATCTATCCAACAACATTCTGAGTCTTTGAAGTTCGATATCATTAGGGCCACCCATTTCCCTGTTATATTGGGGATTGGTTGGCTCCGCAAACACAACCCAACAATAAATTGGACAGACAACCTGCTGAGTTTTCACCCTTCCTTTTGTCAAGAAAGGTGTTTGCCGGGACCTATGTTTGAGGAAGTCAAGACGATATGTGCTACTGAGAGTAGCTCCATCCACAATATACCCAGGATATTTGAGGAATTTGCTGATATTTTTAAGGAACAACCACCTTCGGTACTCACCCCTCATCGGCCGGAAGATTGTAATATTGACCTCATACCACAGGCCTTGGTTCCTTTTGGAAGAATGTACCCCCTTTCTATGGCTGAAAAGGCAGTTCTCCGGAGCTATTTGGATGACAATCTTGCTAACGGATTGATCCGACCCTCGAGATCCCCAGCAGGTGCTTCCTTATTTTTCATACCCAAGAGAGACTCCAAGGAGTTGAGACCTTGTATCGATTACAGGGGTCTAAATCAAGTAACGATCAAGGAAAGATACCCGATGCCTATAATCTCTGAGATACTTGAAGCCGTTCAGGGATCGGTATTGTTTACTAAGCTCGATCTTCGGAACGCATACCATTTGCTTCGGGTGAAATCCGGTGATGAATGGAAGACTGCTTTCCGCACTCCCTACGGGCTTTTTGAGTACCGAGTGATGCCATTTGGACTGGTAAATGCTCCTTCTATATTCCAGAGGTTTATGGATCGCATATTTTCCGATCTGTTGGGGATCAACACAGTTGTATACCTTGATGATATCCTGATATTTTCCCGGAAGAAGGAAGAACATTCTTCCCAGGTATTGGAGGTGTTACACCGACTCCGATTACATCACCTCTTGGTCAAACCAGAGAAATGTGCTTTCGCTCAATCATCCATGCCTTACTTGGGTTTTATACACTCTGAAGAGGGGATAACCATGGATCCCGAGAAGGTTGAAGCCATTCTCTCATGGCCATCTCCTTCATCTGTCAAGGACGTCCAGAGGTTCTTAGGTCTGGCAAACTTTTACCGGAAATTCATCCCGGGGTTTTCAAGGCTCACCTTGCCCATCACTTCTCTCCTTAAGAAATCCTCTAAACCCTTTCTTTGGAATAAAGAGGCTGAAGACAGTTTTGCTAGTCTCAAAGGAAGATTCTGCACGGCTCCTATTCTTCGGCAACCAGACCAACTGAAACCTTTCATAATGGAGACCGACGCTTCTGCTGCTGCAGTAGGGGCCGTTCTTATCCAAGTCAACCGCAGCATGGAACATCCAATAGCCTATTTCTCTAAGACCTTGACAAACAGTCAACAAAATTATTCTGTCATCGAGAAAGAGATACTGGCTATGAAATTGGCTTGTCTGGAATGGAGACACTTACTTCAAGGAAGTATGCACTCATTTCAGATACGTACCGATCACAACAATCTGCAGATTTTGAGGCAACAGGAATGCTATAACACTCGACAAGCCAGGTGGGCACACTTTTTTGCTCAGTTTCATTTCACCATCACGTATATTCCGGGATCTCAGAACCAAGTCGCTGACGCGTTGTCTCGAAGAAATGAAGTCAACAAGCCATATCAGAAAGAACTCATGTTTCCTCGAACTAAGATCGTCCTGGTTGTGTCGTCTTTTCTAGAAGAGGTTAGGGGGGCTTATACTCCTTTAGAAGGACCCGCTCCCACTCTAGGAAAGTTACCTGTCGAGGAAAGAGATGGACTGTATTTCAACCGAGGAAGACTAATCCTACCTACACACGACCTCCAGGTACAAGCTCTTAGGTGGTGCCACGACTCGAAGGTTGCGGGTCATCGAGGTCTTCGTGGTACGCTAGAACTACTCCAAAGAACCTTCTTTTGGCCCAATATGAGGGCAGACACTCAGGCTTATATTCAAACATGTTTGACTTGTTTACGTAACAAGAATTCCACCCAGAAATCGTTGGGGTTACTTCAACCCAGCCCGATCCCTCCAGGTCCTTGGATTAACATTTCTACGGACTTCATCGTCGACTTACCTAAATCCCAAGGTTGTACGTGCATCATGGTAACTGTCGATACCTATTCCAAATTGGCGCATTTCTCCCCATTGTCCGGCATACCTTCTGCTTCGCTCACTGAAGTCTTTCTTAAGGACATATTCAGATTGCATGGTCTCCCTCAAAAGATTGTAACCGACCGTGGCAGCCAGTACACCTCTAAGTTTTGGTCAGCTTTGTGCAAATTGTTGGGGATTGAGAGGGCTCTTTCTTCTGGATTCCATCCTCAGACTAATGGCCAAACTGAGAGGCTGAACGGAACCCTTGAACAATATCTGAGGTGTTTCGTTAATTAGTCACAAGACAATTGGGTTTCTCTTCTCCCAACTGCCGAATTCACGTACAACAATGAGATTCATGCTTCTTTAGGTATGAGTCCTTTTTATTGTACTTATGGATACACCCCAGATCTATTATACCCACTTTCTGGAAAGATACCTCTAGCCCATCAATTGAATCCGGTTTGGCGCAGCTGCGAGAAGCTCACATATCCGCCGAACAGAGTCTTAAGAAGGCAAGCATTCAATACAAGGACCAAGCAGATCGCCACCGGAGACAGGTGCCGATGTGGGACAAAGGCTCAAGGGTTATGCTGTCTACCAAGTTTCTACCCCGTTGGGTCAGACCTTCCAAGTTGTCCCCCCGGTATATTGGCCCTTTCGACATCCTGGCCAAGATCAACCCAGTGGCTTACCGCCTCAAGTTACCTAAGTCGCTCAGTCGTGTTCACCCGACTTTTCACTCCTCACAACTTGGCTCCTATGTGGCTGATGAGAGAAGGCCGAGAGCTCCCAGACTTCACGTTCCACCCGACCCTAACTCTGAGGAATACGAAGTCTCCCACATCAGTGATTCCCGTTACCATAAGGGTCGCCTGGAATATCTTATTCATTGGAAAGGCTTCCCCTCATCCGAGGATTCCTGGGAACCCCGATCTTATGTTAACGCACCCCGTTTGTTACGCCGTTTCCACAACCTGCATCCCGGCAAGCCCGGGGGGTGTCGCCCTAGAGGGGGGCATACTGTCACGACCGCTGAGCGCTGGCGGCTGTGGAATAGGTGGAAGCTGGGCCGCCATTAAATTGTGCCGTCACGTTTTTTCCCTGACAGCGCGAACGTTCTAGTCTTTTTCAACATGGCCGCCGCCTACGCGTATTTACTTCCACACGCTAGGCGGCTCGGCGCGTTGCAACTTCGGATTTCCCTCTGTTGCTCTCGCTCATCTATAGTTCTCTCCTTGGCGGTGCTCCGCCCGTGCTGTCCTGTTTTTCTTCCTTGCTCTTGCTCTCTTTCCCCTTGCTCTTTATTCTCCCAGTCTTTCCAGTTTCCCCCCCCCGGGTGTTTTTTTTCACTGGTTCGTTCCTTTTCCTTGCTGTCTCTCTCGCTGCTCCTTTCTCTACAGAGCTTGCCTACCTTGTTACGCTCTACAGAGCTTGCCTATCTTGTTACGCTCTCCTACTCACCTTGCCTAGGATCGCCTGATTACTTCACCGAGTATTCCTGTTTTGGTTCCTGGTTTCCAGAGGGGTTTTTATGCCGTTTGGCTTTTCCCCTCACTCCGTTTTTAGTCCGTCGCGGAGGGGGGTCACCGTGCCTCCTGTGTGGAGCCGCGGTGGCTTCCTTTCGAGGCCGACCTTACCTTCCCCAGAAGAAAAGGCTTCCCGCTCTGCACACCAGAAGAAAGAAGTTAGATTACTCTTCAAGCTCAGGTGAGGAGGAAGGGGAACGGGGGAACGAGTCGAGTTCTACTGATGAGGAAGACATTACCGATCAACCTAAAAAGGTGGTGAGCCTGCCAGCCCGATGTGATAGAAGGTGACTGCAGCCAAACGGGGAGGGGACTCAAACAAGACCCTGACCCAACTCGAGCAAAGATGGGTCCATAAACTAGACACAGTGCAAGCAGGACTCAACATTTCACTTGAGTGGAAGTCTTTCTTATAAACACAAACACGTGGCTTAGCCCTGGAGGTAGTCTGTTCTTCCATCACATGTCTGTCTCCGCCCAGATTATATGCAGAGGGCTCTGGGTCACAGACTATACTAGACTACAAGACACACCACCATACAGTGATTTACTACACTTCAGGGAGCGCCGGTTTTTCGGTCACCAACATGTTAGGATGCATTCTAGAAATGGAGCACACACGCAGGATTCTACCTACATGCACTGCGGTCAGGAATTTAATACTGTGTATTTCCATGAATTCAAGCTATGTCTAGTTCATTATGCTTGCTTCTTTATAATGGTTCTTTTGCTGCTACAGCACGTCTGACTTGTTACCATGACAACCGTTATCAACATTCGGTCAGGAATTTATTACTGAATTTATCACTGTATATTTCCATGTATTCAAGCTATGCCTAGCCATATATGTCTAGTTAATTATGCTTGTTTTTCTAGAATGATTTTTGTTGCTACAGCACGTCTGACTTGTTACCATGACAACCGTTAACAACATACACCTTTGGTCACTCCATAATCCCGTATGAGTACCTTACATTCACCTGTTTCATTGCCCACACGGTATGGACCCCCTTTTTCCACACCTTTTTAGATGATTGGGTTACCCCCGGGCTAAACGTGGTATCCCGGGCACCATTAAACCATTCCAACATGGCCACTGGTATATAATGATCGGCTGCTTAGCGACGGCGTCCATTACGCCGCGTTTTTCGCTTTCCTTCTGTCTTGGAGTGACTCAGCAGTCCTTGCAGACCCCTGCAGAACACAGCCTGCACGGAGCATCGCTCGTGCTTTGCCGCCAGGTACTCTTACGGGGCCGCGATTTTGTCCTCCTAGATAATGGTTCTTGTATTTACAACATGGTACTGACTTAGTGACCTCTTGCAGGACTGTGCATCACACGAAATCCTCGTGGATCCCAGTCCTGCATGTGAGGTAAGATTTTATTTCACTAATGCAACATGCTGCACAACCACTAAGTGCTGCACGTGTTGACTTTTCACGCATGATCATGTCTGAAGAGACTAATACCTCCGTTTTCTTGCTCTAGGAGCCCCGACTGACTTTTTCCAGCGACGACCCCACACACGAATACCGAGTGGAATTTCTTCCACTCAGGTAAGCTGTCTTCCCTCCATGATATTATATACATGGTACAGCCAACCATTAAGTTGACTTTGAAATCATTTCACTTGAACTCTCTCCTAAACAATATTCCCTTTCCCGGTCTACAGCACCCCCACACAGACCACGTCCTGATGAATGCCGTAGTAGACACGAGGCCCATCTAGCCCCCTGAGACGGCAGAAACACCTTGGTGTAGACGCACCTTTTACCTACAGTGTAACATCACTGTTTTGTATCAAGAACACTGTTTTTTCGTTTTGTTTTGTACTTGTTAATATGCTTTTCACTATGTTGTGACGATTACTGAATTGTCCTCGGTTCTGTTACACAAGCATTCACCGGCATCACTGGTGTCTGCTTCCATGGTCTATATGTGTGTTATAAAAAGCAATGTTTGGTGAAATGAAATTTTGACGCATCAATCAATTCCATTCACGATGTGTGATATAATACAGTCCAAACAATCTTTTGAGTAAGATACCATTACTTGAGTGTCCGTGTTTATTTTAGACCGCAGGGTACACAGGAGAGTGTGAAGGTGTTCCTTGTTTTGACCTGAAGGTACAGTGTGCCTTACAGCTTCCGCCAGTGAAGGAAGGCCAGGATTCCCTAAACATCTTGCAGGGAACAGAGGGAGATACCAACTAAGAGGACACGTCCAGCAGCTCCAGAACCGGTACTCAGCCAGCACACAGCATGCCCTGCTAGGTTCTACCAGCAAGCTTCCAAGGTTGGAAGTGCCAGAGAGTCTCTGAACAAAGGACAAGGCTGTTGTCTCAGTTACTTTGGACCTCCTGCTTTAAAAGACGACAAGCCCTGCAAAGAAGCTAGGAGGAGTGCTACAACAAGCATCAACCAGCGTCCATTGTTCAAGGACATTTTCGCAGCAGTCTAGAGCTCAAACCGCGACCGGCTGCACCACTGACTTGTCACGCTGCAGTCACTAAAGCCATCCAAGACGCCTCGACCAGCACTCCAGATCCACCAAACAGCACAAAGACGAGGATTTTTGACCCTGAGCCACAGTGTAGGCCAGCCTGCAGCCGTCTGTCCAGCCTCGCCTACCGAACTGCCTGCCACTTGATACTCACAGCTGTCTCCCATCTTGAACTCTGTCGCAGGAGCTGCAAGGTGTCCTGGAACCGACTAGATGCTGTCTAGGAGCAAGATTATCTCAAGCACCAGGTACATTGTGGTTCTGTCCCACTGGTCCTTCTCCAAGGGGCCCCTAGTGGCATTTTATGACCCCTTGCTTCCCTTGAAACCACATAACGCTGAACAGTTATGACCGATTGCTTTACCGACCACCCTCCTGTCAGTACCCAGAGTGCATCCCTGTCCTTCATGAAACCGTCTGTCCTCCGTGTTCCTTTACAGGGTGGGCTGTATTTTGTAGTGTGCTACTCTGTTGTAATAATAATAATAAAGTAGATATTTTTATACAACCTTGACTGGACAGTCCCTTTTATCATTGGGTAATAATTGTATTTTTGCTGTGTTTCAACTAACCAACGAGCCACAACCTTGCAGAGATAAGCAGGCCATTCCGTCCACCTTACCAAAATTGGATAAGGAGGTTTATAATTTACTTGTGTTTCCAATCTGTTCGGGTCCCTTCTGGTGAACTAGAGGTGTGGGGCTGATTGATGGTTTAGAAACCAATATTCATCCCTGAACCGCTGGGGCCCCGGAAGTTGATTCATCAAATGGGCCACCAGGCTTCCTTCCCATCGGCAGCCGGTGTGCACTGGAAGAGTGAGAGCACGAGTACAGTGACGATTCGGCCCCTGGAACAATATACAAAAAGGCTTGAGAAAAGAAAATGCACCATTGCTACTGTGCACAGTTCAGGAGACAAGTAAAATGCCTACAAAACAAATGAGAGCCCTCTGGCATCCATAAAGATAACTAAACGATAACTGCGAAGTGCACAGAAGTGTGCTGTTGGCTGTCACGGACTTCGTTTGGACCTTGGACTCGGCTGCAGGCTGACAGAAGCATCGCGATTCTACTCGCAAGCCGCGAGTGTGTGGAGGACGTCTTTGGCAGTTGCACCCGGACTTTGCCTGACATAGAGGTGAATGTTGTGGGCTGGACAGGAAGCGTTGTTTGCTAATCTGCATTTCCCCAGACCATTGTTAGACTAGACACGCCCCCCCCTGGCATTTCCCCAGACCCTTGTCAGATTAGACATACCCTGCACCTATACGCACGACCCTAATGGTTGTTTTTATCCCTTTATTATTTTAGACACTAGGGTTGTCCAGCTAGTGGTGGTCCCTCCCCTCCACTTCCTCTGAGATACGTGAAAATACCGGCATACAGGGCACAAAGCGCGCGCACTGCGAAGTGCACAGAAGTGTGCTGTTGGCTGTTTGCGGTGCTTGATGCTATGCTGAGGGGTTGGATACATGAGCTAAGTTGAATAGAAAGCTATTAGACACAGCTATAGCTTTAGAATACTAGTAGTGGATCGTGAATTGTACTAAGTAAGTGTATATGTGCGGTTTTAAATGCAATTACGCTCTGAATAACACCCGTAGGAAAATGGGTGATTTAAAACCAGATACTAGTAAGCAAATGAACAAACCTAACCGTGCCTGCAAAAGGAAAATTATATCACAACCAGGCTTATTAACCGAATGCAAGTTGGCAAAAATGACGACATTTTTTAATAAAATTGAGAGTTCTGAAAATATGCCTTTAAAGAGTGAACAAATAATGACACCTAAAGAGATTGAATGCTCTGCACAAGAAATAATGGATGAATTAGCAACTGCTTTTCCATGTATTGGTAGTAAACTACTATCACAGATGGTGAAACCAACTGGACTAAGTCCGTGTGAAGAAAATGTAAACATTTCTGACGATAATATTTGTCCGTGCCCTATGGGGGATGGAGGGACTGAACCATATGCGGAAATACAAGTGGAAAAAGATGATCTGCTAAAAGCAAGGGAAAGGTTTGAAATTGATGCAGAGACAGGAATAATAGTCATAAGAAAAGTCAGTTTAGCAATTAACAATAAGACCCCTGATAGACCCATAGTAGAAGAAGCCATAATAATTGAATTAGATGAAACAAGCTTTGAAAGTATAAATACTGAAGAGCTCTTTCAAGCCCTAGAAAATGCACTAACTACCATTATTGAACGATGTGAGTCCATAGAAGATAAGTTAGCGATCCATTCATTGCTATTATGTGATCTTAGTCAAAGAAATCAGAAAAGCATGATTGATAAAGGTATGAATACATCTATAGAAATAGAAGATAAACACCTATGTGACTGTAAAAAAATAAATGATCAGATAAGATTGGGTCTGACTGGTGACAAAATGAATGAATATAATGTGCTTGAGTATAGCTCACCAAGCAAAAGGGGTAGGTGTGCTAAAATGAAACAGGAAAAACTAAATCATAAAAAATACACAAGAAAGTCACAAGCAGGGAAAAAGAAAAACAAGTATGGGCAAGCAGAAATGTATAGTACTAAAAAGAAATACGATCAAGATTGGATGCATAAGCGAAATAGAGGACACCATTGAACTTGGGAAACCTGTTGATAAGTCAGCTAACGACTCAAGAAAACTGGTAGAATTGAAAACGAAATCTATCTATAAATAACCGAATTTTGTAGGCGATCATAATGTTGAAATACATGAGCCCATAATTGATGGTGGTAGCGGGAAAGTACTGAAGAGACAAAAGAGGGTCAATGAGATCGTCTCTAATATCAAAGACTTTTTTATTGTGCCCCCAGAGTCTCTTTTAGATAAACCCGGTACCAACCGGCAGACCCCCTCAAAGAAGAAAATATGCCCAAAAAAGAAAAAGAACAAAAATAGAATGAGCTGATGATATATTGAGAGATGTAGATAAGCTCTAGGAAGGCACAGCAGGTATTGGAGATGCCCAGGGAAGTGTAAGTAATATAGAAAACAAAGGGCAGAAGGATAAAGAGAATCCTAAGAATAGATAACTAATGTATGGTGTTATGAGCAGACAATACACAAGTTTATATTGAGCCAAAAAGCCCATTTTGAGAAAATTGGCTATACATGTAATGAAAAACTCATACCTATGGAAAAATAGGAAGCGAAACGTACGAAACAAGTTGAAAACAAGGAAGAGAAAGTGAACAATAAAAATGGGGCGACTCAAATAAATCAAAAGAATGTAGTGAAAGTGAACTCAGATCCACCATCAGACCCAAAGACTCCTGGTGGCTACTGGCAATGGCTCCCAATTGCTTTCAAACCCCATTTTGAAACTTGCTCCTGATGACCTGGAGGTATTTATGTCTTGGAATACTCGAGGGAATGCACATTACATTAGCAATGATGGTCTGATTGCAAATATCGCTAAATTTAGAATAATTGCCCTCCAGGAAACATGGTTGTTAACTGATTGTGAGATTGATGGACGAAGTAATCATGTCAGTCTCGCAACACAAGGAACTAGAGGCCGCCCGAAGGGAGGTCTAATGTTCTCTATTAAAGCACCATGGAGTGGGATTAAGCATGAAACATCTACCAAGATGATTTTAGTGGTTACAGTAACATGCACCTTGCCCACAATAGATAAATTCATTTTGGTAAACGTATATAACCCGCCTGGAGGTAAATATAATGGGGAAAATGTTCTTACACTAACTAAAGTACTTTGGAATTTGGAACTAAACTACCTGTTTTTATAGTTGGAGACCTAAACACCAAGCTCAAGTTCAAGTCTGAATTTATTGATGCTGAACGTAAGTCCGAACCAGTTAAAATAGATCCCTTGAAAAAGGAAGTAAAAGATTGGATCTCCCTACTAAATACATATCAGTTACATATCTTGAACGGTAATACCGTAGGAGATACTGAATTACAACCGACTTGCATATGTGGGAACAGTATGACCACCATTGACTATATGATTGTAAATACAAAAGCAAGAATGCTAATATGTGATATGGCTATCGGATGTAGAGATGAAAGTGATCACATGCCTCTCTATCTCTGCCTAATAGATAAACATGTAAGCATCAATGAATATCAAATGAATGGTGGTATAGAGGTAAACGAGGCGGGAAACCGTATAAAATGGAACCCCCGAAATATAGAGAAAGGAAATGTGATCGCTGAACAATTATTGGAAAACTTCATAAGGAAATTTAACAATGACCCCCATGATAAAATGAATGAAATGCTCAGTGACTTTGACGTCATGACCGAAAATATAAAATCATTGGTCATGGAAAAAAGAACACATAGGACAATCAGAGAAAAGTGGAACCAGATGCATCATAAGAGATTTGATAATGTGATACACAAAGAAAAGAAAAAGCTCAGAGATGATATTAAAAAATGTATAAAGGAGCGGCCCATAGATGCAACCCATAAGATACAGACACTTAAATGACAGTATAAGTATTGGCTGAAACACCACCAGAAAAAGAAACATGAAGAAACGTGGTTGAAATTGGCGCATGCATCGAAAAACAGAAATAGTAAAGAAATGTGGAACATTATAAAAACTGCAAAAAAAAAGTCTCTCTCCCTATTAAATGTGTGCCAGAAAGTAGTTGGGTTATTCATGTTAAAAGTACCTTGGGGACGTTATCAAGTGAAGAAAATGAGATAGTGACTGTCCCCACGGTATGGAAATGCACAGCGACTGTAAACTCACTGGTTAACATAATAAAAAGATTGCCTAAGTCAAGAGCAGCTGGCCCAGATAGCACCTGCAATGCACTACTACAAAAAGGCCCCCGATTTATGGGCTAGGGTGCTACTTATTTTATTTAAATGGATTGGGAGCCAAGGAAAGCTGCCCGAGACATGGAAAAAAAGTATAATACTTCCCATATACAGGTAAGGCCCACGTAAAGACCCTGTTAATTACAGAATGCTGGCCATGCTAGATATACCGGCAAAAACATTTGCCAAGATTCTTTTAATTGATTTAAATCAATGGATATCCGAAAGCAGAGTTTTGCCTGATAATCTGGCTTCAGAGCAGGATCATCAACCACACATAATATAGTAAATCTAGTAACTGCCATAGAATATTCACGCAAGGTACGTAGGCTGTCAGTATATGCTGGATTTATAGACTTTTCAGCGGCATTTGATACCATCACTCGGAGTAAGCTATGGGCCAAGCTTAATAAATGGGGAATACCGCCTAGGTTATTGTATATGATACAACTGCTTTATACTGACACCTCAGTCCGTGTTCGTCTGGACCTCGAAGGAAGATTATCAGAGGAGATATCAACCATACGTGGAGTCAAGCAAGTTTGTACAATAGCAGCCATACTTTTTAACCTATATCTGGTAGACTTTCTAAACGAGGCCAGAAATAGCCTGATATTTGATATCAAGATTGGCACAGCTAAGCTTGGTTGGCTAGGATACGCTGATGATCTTGTCCTAATCGACTATACACCCAAGGGCCTTCAAGTAAAATTAGACGAACTGCCAAAGTTTGCAAAGGAGAATGACTTGGCTATTAACACTGATAAAACTAAAGTAATGAAGTTTGATTCTAAAAATTTGACCAGAAATCAAAAAACAAAATGAATGATCGAAACGAGACAGCTTGAGGTTGTGAATGAATACAAATACCTAGGCGTGGTCATAGATAATAAGCTCGATTGGAAAAAACATTGAGAAAATGCATGATAGCCACTATGGCTTTAAGTAAATTTATCGGCAATCAAGGAAACATCTCTGTGAATGCTGTTACCCTATACTCTGCCAAAATTGTATCTTGTTTACTTTATGGGGCCGAAATATGGGGAAGCTGCTTTAAAAAAGAGTTGAAAGTATTTGAAGCTAAAATGCTAAAGATATTGCTGAGGATGCCTAAAAACCTGCCATATGAATACCTATTGTTGGAACGTGGACTAACTAGTGTGAACAGTCGTATTGAGCTAATGATGGCTATGCTATATGTGAAACTTATTCGACTCACCAATGGAACGTTTGTGATAAAGGTTATGGAACAATATGGTAATTCTACAACTAAACAGAACTTTGTCACCATAAACAAGTGGAATAAGATCTATGATAAGTGGACAAAAATTGACAAAGACGATTGGTTGTTGTTCTCTATTGCGCAGATCAAGCCGAAATTAAAAAGGCTAATCTGTAAACAAGAGTATCACCAGATGATAGTGAATCTGGGAGAAAAAGCAAATAGTGGCCCCTTCCTTAATCAATTGATGACCAGGGATGGCCTACCCACTTATCAGTATGCATTTCTTGAGAGTAATATGATTCGATGGTATTTAAAGTTTAAATTTAATATCCAATATATCAGTCATATTAGGTGCAAAAAATGGTATCCATAAGGACATTCGTTATTGCAGATTTTGTGGGATAAATACGTTGGAAACCGCCCCTCACATTATACATGAATGCGAAAGTCTTGATGAAACACGCGGAAAATATCTAATGAAATATAACAATACATCTAAGTGCAATATGACTGAAATTTGACTGAGTCTTATGGCTGGAAATGACATGAATCTAATATTTTATATGATGAGGTTTTATGTGAAAATTTTAGAGATCTTAACCGAATTATCAAACAGTGTTTTTAAGTTTTTATAGAGACACTCGAATTAGTGGTAGATAAGCGTATGATGCAAGGTATGCTCTGAGAAAACCATGTGATTTTATGTGCTGTATATGTAAAACTGTAATTGTTATATGCATATTAAATAAATAAATAAGATAACTAAACCTTTAGCTCGCAGCTGACTGGCAGAATGGTAAATAACCCCTGGATGGGCATTTTATGCACCGGGATGGAAGGGCATTGGCAGAGCAACTCAATGGATCGCTTGCAATAGCTGTGGGTCTGCAGTGGGTGGTAGTTCTTTTAAAAAAACAACTATGCACTTACAAAATACTAGCTCCTCCAGTGAAAACCAACTCCTTTTCTTAGGGCTGCCCTTAGCTTTGGCAGCACCTGGGGCGAGTCAACATAATTTGGCGCCCTCACCCACTGCCTAAGCTAAATAGAGCACTGCCGCAAAACCAGCGACGGCGCTTTATTTCATTAAGCGCTTAACTCCCTGCTCCCATGCAGGAGTGGGGAGTTCTTCACTTCAATGCAGCACGGCTGTCAAACCAGCATGGGGTAGCCTGCCACATGCTGGTTTAACAGCTGTGCTTTACTGTAATAAAAAGCACCATGCTCTCCTTCTGGCAAGCCAGCAGGAGAGTGTGGTGCATTTCACTACAATAGGGCACCTGCCACGCCTTCACCCACCATGCCAGCTCTGGCGGGGGTTAATGTGGTGTGCCGGGCGGTCGCCCTGCCAGCCCAGGCCTAAAGCCAGTCCTGCCTTCTCTTATGTAAAATCTCTGGCATAGGTGGCTTATGTCGCCTGTGTACAAAAACTTCAACTTTTGAAATCCATCCGTCTGCATTACCAGATTATGTCACAGACTGCTTGGCAAATGGCTGCAAAGCAAGCCCTGGAAGATCAATCAGGGCAACATGCTTACAGTTGCAGCCAAATCCGCACAGTGAATGTCCAGGGGACTGTGGAAATGTTTTTTTGCCATAATTGTAGTTTCGTAGCCCTCATACTTAATTTTTTATTTTTTGTATACCACAGCACTCATTTTATTCGTTAGAATGTATGCATGTGACTCCTAGGTTTGCCACAGATTCCAGCAGTGAATTCATTAACCCACTGTCCTGCCTTATTAGCATAACATGATAGATTGAAGATGCCCGTTTAATGTTTAGTGCACCGGTGGCACCATTATGAGAAACACACACTCCTTCTGCTCCCCCATTCATCCCATTCTATCTGGTTTTGGAGAAGGATGTCAGATGACATCAAGTAGCAAGTGGCAGGTGGCAGGTGGCCACTTCCCTGAACCTATACATTTGATTGGACGCCTATAAATGTAATGACCCCCAAAAATTGTTATATACATTTTGTATAAACTCAATAAGAGCCCCCTGTAGTTTATATAACATTTGATATAGATGTACCTGAATCCCTATACATTTAGTTGAACCCCAATAAATATGATCCACAAAAATGTTCTATAAATCGGATATAAAAATACAACTTTGAGAGCAAACCCATCAGTTTAATATTCAGCTATAAGATAAAAAAATGCACATTTAATACATACTATTGCTACCATTGGACACATTTCACTGTAATGTTTAGCTATTTGTTCCGGCCACCACATTTAGGATGTTATACATATTACGCAGTCTTGATAAAACAGCACACAGCTATATTTATGCATTTCACAAAAGAGCAATACTCTTTATAGCGATACATAACTTTTATAACTGGTTGCATATCTCAATGAAAAACATTGTTAAAGGGAAGTTCCGGATACAAGTAAAACTGAAAAACCCCTTCAAATTCGCCATTTAGAATAAGATAAGCAACCATAGCTCACTGCTTAGACTAACACCCAGGACATGAAAGATGACATCACAAATGTCATTGATGACATCACTGATGACATCACATATCAGGTCCACTTGTTTTTGATCACCGATACATGTAGGACAGGTGGTTTTGTTTGACAGTCAGAATCTTAAAATTCGCGTTTGAGCGAGTAGTTGGTAAGTGGTGCTGTCTCGCTGGCGATACTTTGCAGGATTCATTGCAGTGCTCTCAAAATTGGAACTTTGCTCAACAAGCTGATTGGCTGCCTCACCTTGAGTCCACCTCTTTTACCAGCAGCCCCATCAAAACCTCTGCTCGCGCGCATGTGAGTGGTGCTGTCTCGCTGGCGTACTCTGCAGGATTCATTGCAGCGCTCTCCAAATTGGAACTTTGCTTTACCAGCTGATTTGGTACGCCTTTACAATCCATGCCACCAAGTCAGTCATTGACACAAAGTCAGCTTGTGGACGAACGTGATTAACGGGAATTTTGTTGTTTCCATCCATGGTTTCATGTCTGTTATCCAGCTGCCTCACCTTGAACCCGCCTCCTTTCCCAGCAGCCCCATCAAAACCTCTGCTCGCGTGCGTTTGAGCGAGGTGAGCACTCGCTATACATTCTAGTTTTGTGTTCTTATTAATTGTGGCCCCATGTATACTCCAACATGCCCATAGTGGAGCCAATTGGGAAAAGTCCAGTTTACCCAGGCTTCCCAGTGCTCTCCACTGCTTGTTCCAGGGCTATTAAGACACGTGGAGCAAAAAGACCACAGAGGTCTGCCTCTCTCTCTCTGTCTCTGTCTCTGTAGAAATTAGAGCCTTTTGTATGAGAGATACACAACAATCGGAGGCAAATTTAATTCAGCAGGAGGGAACATCCGCAAATCTCCAGTTCATAACATTAGCTACTGGTCAGGTATTTAGTTCGAGGGTCGCGTATGTTCCACACTGCCTTCTAGAAGCACAGGCAAACCAGGCTGGCATCAATGCCAACGAAATTACTGACTCAGCTCTACACCTCACTTGCAGATCTGGTTATTTTCCAATACATATATATTCATTAAATAAAGTCTTGGATGCCGATATGGCCCCAATCCAGCCACAAGATAACTTAAAATCTCACAATGGGCTTACAGTTACAGGCAAGGTCAATCAAGAAGCGTTGGACTTCATGAATACTCATTCGAACATATCTCATACTTCGCAAGACAATGTATATTTGTTCCAGTACTGGCGACTTGGTACTATAATACCATGTCGTCTCCTGCCCCTGATCCGTCCTCGCCAAAAGTAGACTTCATTCCTGATAACCATGAGTTATCAACATCACCAGATATGTTTGGTAAGTCGCCTATTCCTTTCCAAGCTGAGTCACCCTCATTTATAGCGCCCACTCCTCAGCGCACTCAATTTAAAGACTCACTGGGGAAATCGCCAGTTTTTCTTTCAAGACCCGCAAACCCAGCGATTTTCTTTTCCTGAAGCTCCGGCACTCAATAATACATTGAGTGCTATGAACACTGCCTTGTTAGCGCTTGCCAAGCTTTATGAGGCCCTAGACCAGAAAATAGGCGGAAAAACTGAGTTACTAAATAATCTGGTGTCAGATAACAAGCATATAAAAGAAAGATGTAATTCATCAAGCAGTAAAATTGATCATATAATCCACCTTCAACAAGTAAAAAGAAATCTAGCAGCGGCAAAGTGCATTCACGAAAAATCACAATTGGTGAGTAATGAGGTTGACTCCTTAATGTTAATGAAGTGCCCAAGCCTGTAACACTTGAATTATCTCTGATGGAAATTCCACCTTCCCAAACAATTCCAAATGACCAACAGGCCACCACAGCGCTAATGGTTGACACTGCACCACGCATCATTTCTTTGGCTGCTTCGCGTGTCCAAAAAGCCTCAGCCACACAGCCAAGCCAAAAGTAGTTCAAGCTTGCCTCGAGGAGCCCAAGCCTAGATAGGCAATTCGTTTGATATGTTTAAAAGTTGCAAGAGCAACATTGTGCATATCAAAAAATGCAAGGTTTTTCCCCTCAAACGGCAAAATTCATATTGGAAGTCATCTTTTGCAAAGAATCAGAATTCAAAAACAAGGTGTTTTATTAAAATACCGTCTACACCTGCACAAACTAAACAGAAAGAAAAGACAAATCACAGTACAAAATCAGGTCCCAATTTAGGGCACACAGTGTTACATGTTAACAATATGGATGGCCCAGTGCTGAAAGATCAGCTGACTAACCTCTTGATGATTTAGTAGCCATATCGTCGTTACATGAACAGCAGGAGGAAGGCTCTTTACCCTACAAAGCACCACTGCAGGGAAAATCATCATCCCTTTTATTATCCAACACTCGATTTCCTGCTTTTGATCAAATGTGCACCGAAATGAAGGAAACCTATGCGTCCTATATTTAAAAATCTAGAGACGATGTAAAAATAAACCACCTTCCTAATCTGCCTCCATTGTCAGTTCCTTCCTATAACCTGACCCTGATGGACCCCACTGTAGTCAAAGAATTGAATGGTCAAAGCCTTATATCAGCTAGTTCCACAAAGCAACAACTACCGACTTCACAGGCTATTCAATGGCATTCACCAAGTAACATCAGGTGTCCGGGACAGAGTGACTATACGCCGAGAACCTCCCATGCCATCAATTTTCAGTTTGCAAATCATCACCGCTTGATTCTAAAGTGCTGAGGGCTTCCTTATCAGACCTATGACCTCAATAGAGCCAGCATTCTAAACATATGCTCTGATGTCCCAAGCCTCTAAGAACTGTCGACGGACATAGATTTGGTTGAGTTTCTTAATGGTGAGGTGTTGTCTGAGGTGCGTTTATATATCTGCTCGGGTGTCATTCTGAACACCTTGTGGCTTGCAAAGGCAGCTCTTTTTGAGATGGGATTCTTACTATCCCAGGACCCTGTGTCAAGCCCTAAAACCAACTTAGTAGCTAAGCCAAATATCTACAGAGGCTCCCATATAGCACATCAAAAATAATTTCCAGACCCCTGTCACTCTTACCCTGGCCCAAGTCAAGTTCCAATCCAAAGACATTAACAATCTGCATGTGAGCACACATTGAGCCTGCTATCCTGGAATACAAGAGGTCACCGTAATTTTATAAACACCAAAAGTGAGGACTTTGGTGTCCATGACATTATTGTGTTCCAGGAAACGTGGCTCACCACAGAGCCGGTATGGGATGCTTTTAATGTTAACATACTTCCAGCAATTATAAATCAGAAATGCAGACCTATGGCGGGCCTGCTTATTGCAACAAAGAAAGCTAGGAATGTTCACATCTCTGTCCTTAATTCTCATTCGGGAGTACATACAAGTTAGGGTTAATCACCATCAATATACATTTGCAATTGTCAATATCTACTGGGGCAGAGGGTGCCTGTCATCTGAGAGTTGTTTTGCCCAGATCCAAAACATAATGGATGAACTCATTATTGATGTAGCCATCGACTACACCTTGATAATGGGGGATCTGAATTTACATATGTTTTCCGAAGACACCACCATTGACCGTCCTGATGAAATAAGATGGGCTACCCTCATTAAAGACAGAAACTACATGATTCTTAATGGTTCGGTTAAAGGGGATAACCCACCACAAAGTACATGGTCCCGAAGATCCCTTGAGGCCATCTTAGATAACATCTATGTAAATTACACATTTTTTGAATGTATTGAATCATTGATTATCAGGCCCAATGCCCAGAGTGATCATAGACAACTGCAGCTTACCTGGTCGTAACCCTCGAACGTTACACAATAATACACTCAAGATTATTACCTGGCACCAATACAAGTGAATAATTCAGGTATCTGTCTTTCATGGAATAAAGCCAAATTAGAGAGATATCATATGCTACTCTCCAAGGTTCATTTGCAACCAGATACAAAGGAGGGAGGCTACTATGCTACGGCAATGCAAGTGTTCAGGTAGAAAAAAAATCTCGAAGGGAAAATATGTACTAGACCCCTCCAAGCCTTTGACCCCTAGTAAGGAATAAAAAATGAAATTGCCACATGAACCTGCTGACACACAATGTACTAGAACAAAACAACTTAAACTAGTCTATAAAAATTGGCTAGGAGGTAGGCGTGCTATGCAATATCAGCAGGATGGTCAGCTAATGTTAACTCAGATATTAGCCAAGTCAACTGGCGAGAAATGGGCCTTAATGAACACAGCATTGCATAAAACCCAAATGTCAGCCCAGGCAAATCCAATATCAGAAAAGCCCTCGATGGTCTATTATGACAATGTGTATCAAACTCCCTTTCCTCAACTGAGTTACAAGCTAGAGTTTACAAATCTCAATCATATCTTTCCATTTGATAAAAGAGAATACCATCCATTGTATTTCGAAACTCAGTCCATCTAGAGCCTGCGGCCCCGATGGTCCACACAACTTCATGCTGAAGCAGAATTCAGACCTACAGGCGAATATATTGTATGACATCTTTAGGCACATTATGCGTACAGGCATTTTGCCATCATCATGGAAGAAGTCCATTATTCTGCCCATATTTAAAAAAGGTCCTAGATCTGATCCCACAGCCTACCGTCCAATAGCCTTGTTAGAACGTGCGGGCAAAATCTTTGCCTGGCTTGTTCTAAACGAAGTTAACAAATGGGTTTCTAATCATCGATTAAGGGATCCCTTTCAAACAGGGTTTATCCCCGGCTTGGGGACTGCCATAAAATTAATTACATTAACATCTATTCTGGAAAATGCAAAGCAAAGGAAGCAGCCGATTTATGCAGCCTTTATCGACTTTCGCACAACATTTGATCCTGTACCTAGAGAAATGCTCTTTTAAAAAAAAAAAAACGTATGAAGGCAAATTGCCCTTGGTACATCTTAAAATGGACTTATGAATTGAATTCCATATAAATACGAGCATTCAAATATGACTGAGTCGGTAAGGGCTGCTGTCCAGTTCTATGAATACAGGTCATGGCCTCAAATAGGGCTATTTACTGGTATCTGCCCTTTCTAATTTTTTCATCGCAGACGTAGCTGCTGATTTCCACCATCTAACATCTGACTCTGCTAGACTACAGAGTTCTGTTAAATGGTTGTTGTATGCTGACAATATGATTCTCCTATCAAAAACACCAAAAATGTTGTGGGCTATGTTGAAAACTCTAGAGCAATTTGCATGGGAGAATTGTATTACAACAAACACTACTAATACTCAAATAATACAATTTGGACCCACTAAATATCGACTGAGTAAAAACATTTGGCTCTTAAAAAATAGTCCAATACAGGTGGTCACATATTATATGTATCTAGGGGTATTGGTAAATAATCATCCAAATGACAAGCTATACGAGGACAATATAAGAAACAAATTAATCTCTGCCATTTCCCAAACCAAACTTATAGAGTGCATGTATTGTATGTTTTCAAACGTGCCTCTTATAACATATTATAAGGTGAAAGTGACCCCCGTCTTGCTATATAGAGCTGAAAAAAAGTCATGAAAACCAGCCAGTTATTGGCCAAAATAAGAAAGTCTTTACTGGAAGAAAACCTTGCACCTTCCAATCTCTGAGCCCATTGCTGTGATTCTATATTAATTAGGGCTCAGATCACTTAATGCCATGTACAATTGGAAATTATGTGCACTGTACAGGAAAATTGCTTTTGAACCACGTCGACAAAGGACTTATTCATATATTATCTTCTTATATGGTAACATCGGATGACAAAAATCCCTGAAGTATGGCGGTCTGAAGTGCTAACAATCTTAAGCAATGCTGAAATATCTACTACTCTTTTGAATACTAAGCCAGATAAGGCCAAAGCCAAATTATGGGACTGCAATTGGATGCATACAAAGGAATGTTGTTTGATGCACAAAAACTAAACACAACATCCATTCGCTATTAAAAAACACGGACTAACAGCGGCATACTTGCTTAAATCCCCGAGCCCCCAACAGCGTGCAGATTTTTTGGGCTTCAGACTTAATCTATGGCCAACAAAGGAAGTCCTATTCAGACGCAAATTAATTCTGGCATCTGAGCAGTCTTGCCGATTCTGCAATCAAGAAAAAGAAACTTTATTCCATTTGCTAATAACTTGTGAGGCACTAAACCCTAGGCGGATTCTGTTTTTAAGGCATTTTTATGATCACAAAGACATTTCTGTGCAGTATTTGTGGAACGGTTTATTTCATGCCACCAGAAAATCAGTTTATGCAGTTGTCATGTACCTAAATAGTTTAAATCTAAAGAATGTGGTAGAAAGTAATTCAGATATAAAGAAGACATAACGTCGGAGGGACCTGATTTTGTTTCTATCTTGTGTATACGGTTTATTTGTAATTTTAATTTACGCTGAGGATTAGTTTATGTATGATTTCTATTTTAGCTTTGTATTATAAGTGGATGTATGTTATATGTTGCTCTTAAATTCAGTCAAAACTAATCTCCAAGTGTTGTAAAAAAAATGACATTGTTCTTTTAAAGAGAATGTAAAAACTGGATTTTAATTGATACAAATTGATTTTCTGTATATGAAATGAAAGGTTGAAATCATTCAGCCGAAACAACCTATAATAAAAAGAGAACAAGTTACTTTCTTACCTGGTAACGTTCTTTCGATGGGATGGTCCGACAACGTATTCCATATCTATGACAGTAATCACCACAGCTGTGCTGCTTCGGAAAATCTTTCGGCGTCTGCGTCCTGTATCGATGATGTTGATACGCTGTCCTCGAGGGCCTCCGTCGAGCCAACGTCACCGGATGTTATAAGTAGGACGCACGTAGCCTCAGTTATAGTTTTTTCCCAGAACGTGTGGCACCAATCTTCTGCCAGTATGACCACAGAAAGCCTTGTGGAAACGTAAGCTGCAATTGCATAAGAAATTCTGTAGTGGGGCAGGTAGGGAGGGAGCGATATGGAATACGTCATCGGACCATCCCATCGAAAGAACATTACCAGGTAAGAAAGTAACTTGTTCTTCGAGGGGATTGGGTCCTCCGACGTATTCCATGTCTATGACAGACTCCCAAAGCAGTACCAACGTATCGAGGAGGGAAAAGAATTTAGAATACAGAAATTTAGAATGCCCAATTAAATTGCAGAGTAAAGGACCGCCTTGCCAAAGGCCAGATCCTGCCCATGGATAGAATCTAGGGAGCAGTGTCTCACAAGAGTATGGACTGAAGCCCATGTGGCTGCTTCACAGATGTTACGAATAGGAACACCCCTCTGCAGGGCAGTAGAGGCAGCCATACCCCTAATAGAATGGGCCCGTAAACCTACCGGAGGGTCCTTACCCGCCAAGCGGTAAGATTCAAAAATTGCCAAGATAATCCATCTAGACAAAGTCTGCTTAGTAACAGCTTGTCCCAAACGCCTTCCAGCGTAACCTATAAAGAGCTGATCGTCCACTCTGACCTGGGACATGCGTGAAATGTAGAAACAAAGTTCTCCTAGGATCCAACCTATGGAGCCTCTCCTCTTCCTTACCAGGATGCGGAGGAGGATATAATGCCGGAAGAATGACCTGGCTTAAATGAAATTCCGAGACAACCTTCGGAAGAAAGGAAGGACGAACACTAAAGATAACCCGGTCCTTATAAAACACTGTGAAGGGTGGCTTAACAGAAAGTGCCTGCAACTCACTCACTCTGCGAGCGGAAGTGACTGCAACTAAAAACACAGTTTTAGGGCTTAACAGTCTCAAAGGACAAGAATGTAAAGGCTCAAATGGAGCACCCATTAGGAATTTTAGAACAAGGTTCAAATCCCAACCGGGCACCTGGAAAGCTGACGGCGGAAACACATTAGTGAGCCCTTTGAGAAACTGAGAAATTAAAGGAATCTTGAAATAAGAACACTCCTCAGACGAGCACTTAAATATGGACAGCGCCACCAGGTAACCTTTAATGGTACCCACTTGCAGGCCCTTGTGGGCTAACGAAAGCAAAAAAGACAGAACCACAGGAATGTCACATGAAAAAGGATCCACATTCTTAACCCTGCACCAGTCGCAGAACTTTCTCCAACGACAACGGTACAGGGACTTGGTTGCAGGCCGTCTGGCCGAAAGCAACACCTCCATCACGTCTTCAGGGAGGTCCCAATCCTTATACCTCAACCTTTCAGAAGCCAAGCGTGAAGTTTGAGGGATCTGACCTCTGGATGGAGAACCTGACCCCCCCACCTGTGAGAGCAGATCGTCTTGGTAGGGAAGACGACGTGGAGGGCAGATGGACAAGTCGAGAAGATCCGGGTACCACGTTCTCCGGGCCCATGCCGGAGCAATGAGGATCATCTGGGAACCGAACCTCCGTAACCTCCGCAGCACTTGCGGGATGATGGGGACTGGAGGAAACTCGTACAGCAGTGGGAAGGACCACTCCACCATGCTCACGTCCCCTAAGGCTCCTCTTGGAGGAAATTCCCACGAGCAGAACTTTTCGCACTTCTGGTTGACACTGGAGGCGAAGAGATCCACTTGTGGGGTCCCTCAAAGGGCGAAGATCTCCAGGAGAATCTCCTGAGCCACCTCCCACTCGTGACAGATCGCACTCTGCCTGCTCAGAGCGCCCGCAGTCTCGTTTTCGTCTCCGGCCAGATAACTGCCAAGATCGAAACTTCCTGCTGGATGGCCCAGAACCAGAGCTGCATCGCCTTCCTGCACAGAGGAAGTGACCCTGCCCTCCCTTTCTGTTGAGGTAGTGCATGGTCACTGTGTTGTCTGTCAATCAGGACATTCTTCCCTCGCACAGTCGGCAGAAAAGCCTTCAGGGCAAGCCTGACAGCCCTCAGCTCCAACAGATTGATATGGAGTCTGGACTTCGACGGAGACGAATGACCACTGACTCAACTCGTTGGCATGAGCTCCCCATCCCATGAGGGACACGTCCGTCACAATAGTCACCTCCGGCCAGGGCAGCCAAAATGGAGCCCCCCTCATCAGATTGCCTTCGACGGCCCACCACAGGAGGTCCTGGGCGACCGAGGGCGGCGCCTGAACGGGGTCCGACATCCTGCCGGAGGACTGTGACCACTGCATCTTGAGGGCCCATTGCAGAGATCTCATCTGCAACCGGGCCTCTGGCACCAGAAGAATGCAGGATGCCATGAGGCCGAGCAACCTCAAGAACTTGAACGCCAGGAGACTCTGGGCATGTTGAAACTTGTGCACCATCTGCAGAATGTGATGAGCCCTCAGCTGGGGAGGGAAACACGGCCCCAGGGACGTGTCGAGCACTGCTCAGATGTACTCGAGCCGCTGAGTTGGCGTCAAGTGGGACTTCTTTAAGTTGAGGGAGAAGCCCAGCTTGTGAAGGGAGTGGCAGGTGACGGACAGGTGATCCAGGACTTGCTCGCGAGAGAGCGCCCTGATCAACCAATCGTCCAGGTAGGCGTAGACGTGAATTCCCCCCCTTTCCTGAGATACGCTGCCACCACCACCATGAGCTTGGTGAAAACCCTCTGGGCGGAGGTCAATCCGAACGGCAGGACCCAAAACTGAAAGTTTGAGTCGCCAACCACAAACCTCAGGTACTTCTTGTACTTGGGATGGATCGTCACATGAAAATAAGTGTCCTTGAGGTTGAGACACACCAACCAGTCTTGGAGTTGAAGGGCCTGGAGGACTTGAGAAAGAGTAACCTACTTGAACTTGTCCTTCCTGAGGAGCTTGTTCAAACCGTGCAAGTCCATGATGGGTCTCAATCCCCCGTCTTTCTTCGAAATCAAAAAATAAGGGGAATACCATCCCTTGTTCCTCTCCGCTACAGGCACAGGTGTTTTCCACCTCTGGTACTCCTACGGTGGCCCCTTTAACTTGCAGCTCCTCTCGATTTAGCAAAGGATGAGTAATATCGAAAGGAACCTCCCCTCCATGGCTGTCCCCTAGGACGAAAAGGTGGAGGTTGGTGAACTGCAGCGCTCAACAACTTCGCTGCAGCTTTAGAGGTCTGCAACCTCTCAAGGCTCTCGTCAGTCTTGCTGCCAAAAAGATTTTCACCATCAAAGGGCATGTTGAGGAGCCGGGCTTGCACATCCGGAGCAAACCCAGATTTCCGCAACCACGCAAACCTGCATATTACGGTGCTCGCCGCCATGGACCGGCTGACACAATCTGCCATGTCCATACCCGACAGAACGGACCCACACATGGCATCCTTGCCTTCCTGCACAATAGCAAGAAAACCATCCCGTTCCTCCCCTTCGGGAATATGATCAGCCGCTAACGAAATACAGTTCCACAGAGTATGCGTGAAACGTGACAAGGCACTGACGGAGTTGGTGCCTGTAAAGCGATACCCCCTGAATAAAACACTTTCTTCGCCCAGCCATCAAAACGCTTGTCGTCCCTATCAGGAGGGATGGTAGGGTATGACACCTGCTTTGCTGGGGCCGTAGCCGCCTGCACCACCAAACTCTCCGGAGTGGGGTGCGTGGTCAAGTAGCAGGGGTCACTACTGGCTGGGCGGTATTTTCACGGTAAAGACGTGCTCACTGCCGGGAGACTCTCCGGAGCAGTCCAAGCTGCTTCCACCTTTCTCCGCAAGGCCATATGGAATGGCAGTACCGGGTCAGTTGGTGGACCTTGGTCGAGGATATCCGTCAGGTTATCCTGCAGAAAATCCACTGGTGGCGCAGACCACCCCAAGTATTCTGTGACCCTCGACATAAGGCGCCGGCACGAGGACTCGGCATGGGTGCCAGGCTCAGGCCTACAGAACTCCACCTCCTGAGAGGTGTCCAGACCACTTGTGTCATGCAACGACTGCCGCAGGTCATCAATCTGGCTATGCCCAAACAATATATCATCAGGTACCTCCCCAGGAACCACCATACCTTCTAGGGGTTTCCACCGTACCACCCGACAAAGCAGCCCCATACAAAAGCAAGTGATACGAGAAATTGGATGAACAACAAACAAAAATAGTCGCGTGCACGGGCTGTTACATGACAGACCAAGATCACAATAGTATTAAAAGTGATAGAGGACTTACTTGAAGCTCTGCCCCTAGTCAACAACAAAGAGGGTAATAGGCTACCATTACAGCCAGTCATCAAATCCCTTAAAATCAATACCAGGATATCACAATTACCAACTACAAAGAATGTGCACCAGGACAAATTACCACTTGATGGTACTCCAGCGTCGACAATCCAAGGGCAAAATAAAACACCAAATAAAAAATTCCAAAAAGCCAAATCTGAAGATATCACTTTCACTCCATCACTCCAAGAGAGCCAGGATAGCCAAACAATGGCATTCTACATACTATCCTACGGATTCCATTAACGACGACCTTACTAAATCATTACCTATACGAATAGCAAGGCTGTCGCTTGATATTACAGAAATAGATGCAATAATGGATACCCAGAAAAAAGAGCAGAAGTATTTAAGGGAGTCCTTACACCAGCTCAATTTAAACGGATAAACACATCCACACCTATTATATCTAAAGGAAACCAGAGTCCGCAAAAAATGACTTTAGAAACACCAACTAACCGTACAAAAATAGAAAGATTGAGGGATTCTAATCCTGAATCTATGAGTATGAAAGATGAATCTTCAAGGAATATACCCAAATCTCCTTACAGAGTGCCAACCACGATGCTAGATCTACAGAACACCTTGGTAGCAGTACTTTCAAATGCTACGATTCCTCTCCTAAAAATCCAGGAATACATGGTTGATGCAACAAAAGATCAAGCAACCCTTCTGGCAAGGATTATGACTAAACAAACCCAACTTGAATCTTTCACTAACACTATACAAGAAAGACTGAAATTCGAAGCAGAAACTTCTAGGATGTGGCAAACAAGATTAGCAGACATGGCAAGAGTAGATCGCATAGACAAACAGAACTTGATGGAAACTGTCTGCTATAACAAAAAAACTGATAAAGCAAAAAAAACAAACAAATGCCGGCCCAACTATCCCCTCTGACTAAAGAAACTCAGACTGAAGAAAAAATAGAGGTCACAAACACTGACCAAACTACGCAATATGAAATGCAAAATATTTCTATTGATTTATGTACCAATCCGGTCCTGTCAATCTCAGGCAATAACGAACCACCAATATGTACTCCCTTTGACATTTTTAATCTGGCCAAACGAGGAACAGCAGACCAAGCCTCATTAAACAAACCAATGCACAAAAAAGCGATTAAGAAAACACGCAAACGGGCTCTTGTGCATTCTTGCGTAAAATACAAACTGTACAAAAATCGTTAAGTGAAAAGAGCCAGTTAAAGAAACGACATACTAAGAACATGGCGCAACAGGGACAGAATTTGAACTTGCCTACAACCAAGAATTTTACAATAATAACTCCAAAAGATAATAACATCCAGACTGAATCATTGGACGAGTTATTAGCGGAAATTAAGCAGGATACATCTAACAAACAAAAAACCTTCCCTAAAATTGGAGAGATAGTGATAAGTGAAGATTCGACAAAAAGTAATCTATCTTACATAAATTCACAAGACGAGGCATTAATAATCGTAGATGAATGCTTTGATACAACCATAGACACTTCAATTAACTCACAAGATTCAGATGAACAAATAAACAATTTATCATTTACATACTCAAATGTATCGAATGAGGAAAGCTGATCATCTTCAGCAGCGCAAATGGAACAAGAAGAAAAGAAAGATCTGTTTCTTCTGGAATACGACTAATCACGAGACCAACATTTTATAACACAGAGTTCTACATATGCTTACAGAATATCACCATTTCAAATGACAACATCCACAGAACCACCAGTGATGCTGAACAGACCTAATATTCTATGGTTATTTAAAGCCATACCTCAACTGAAGTCAATTGGAACGGATATCGAAGTAATCATCTTCCCAAATAAAAATCATATGGAAAAAGTGAGCATTGATTTTTACTCCAAAGAGATTATGCAACGTGTACTTGCAACAAACTATCAATTAAGAAAATTAGGATTTAATAGAGAGGAAATCTTTGTAACAAGATGCATGGCGGAAAGAAATCCAAAAATATAGCGCGCTCAGATCAAAATCAAAAAGAAAGAAAAATGGAGCAAACAAATGGAGACAAAAATGAGAAAGTCTACTAGTACTCCAACATTAAGACCAGCATTCAGAAGAGTATACCAAAGTTAAGAAAAGAAGAAAACATACTTATAACAACCAAAAAAGAATGACAATCAGCTAAACAAAATATCTCTAACATCATGGAATACAAGAGGACATAAACACCTATTCGAAGATTTTTCACTAACCCTTGCAGAATCAGAAATAATCTGTCTGCAAGAAACATGATGACTAAAGGTCCTCTGTGAAGGTTATATTACTTGGATGAATCCTGCAATAACTTCGATTCAAGGTCGGCCTGCATCAGGTATGATGATTTTAATGAAAAACATTCCATCATGGTCAATACTAGCTAGAAAAAATATACATCCGTGGGCTCAATACATCAACCATTAACCTGGATGGTGATGATGACAACAACGTGCCCCAGTCCAGGAAATCCGGGTGTATATCAGTGTTTAACATCTACTGGAATCCGACAGCTATTAATGACAACAAACTAATTGAATCAGTATGCGATGAAATTGACCACATCACTCTGTCGAATACCAATAACAAATTCATCATTGTAGGAGACCTCAATATACATCCATTTAATAAAAGAGGGGACAAATGTACCACACAAGAAATGACAAATCGTGCAAGAAAATGGACGAAAGAAATGGGAATTCGCAATATCACCTTATGCTAACAGCCTATGAATGACAAGGGCCTACCTTTTCCAACCTGGACACATGTTAATTCCACCTCAATCATTGACTATATATTCTCATCAGTGAGTTTACAAAAATTAATAACTGCAATCAACAATTTACCGCACACTCCAAGCGATCATCACCAAATATCTATCACATGGATTGCAAAGAGAAACGAACCTGATCGCATAGATTTACCAGCACTTGAAGTCACAAACTGGTTGAACAAACTTCGAATCCAACACCAATTATCAGAAATACTTACTTCACACTGGAAACTATGGTTCTTAAAGATCAAGCAAAATTGAATTATGGCTGGATACTTGAAAAATACAAAAAGGCCAATTCAAACCACAAGTATACATCAAACCATATACATAAACATCAATACAATATAGAAATTAAACAAGCAAAACAGCAACATCAAAAAAAATTGCGACTATTGGAAAAAAGGAAAGAACCCGATTATAAAAATCAAATCAGAAAAGAAAAACAAAAATATTGCAATTTCATAAAAATGAATAAGGCAATGATGAAACAAAAAGACGAGGAAGCAATTCTTACTGCACTCCAAATAAAAAATACGAGATATCTTTGGTCAATGATGAATAATGGATCAAAACAACAAACAATGATCCAAGAAGTAGAGTCCAATTTATGGGTCAAGCACTATACAGGACTCTATAAGAATAAAGACCAGAAGTTGACCAAAGAGATTGGAAATGATGATTCACTGTGGTACCTTAACTGGGGTGAACTAGATGTCATAAATACCGTCAAGACTCCAAATTCATCTACAGCCCCAGGACCTGTTGGCCTTTCAAATACAATGCTCAAGGCAGCACCAGAAATATGGGCCACATTTTTACTTCATCTATTCCAAATTATGGAGAAAACAAAGGAGATACCTCATACATGTACAACTGCCATCTTGATTCCGATCTTCAAAGCAGGTGATAAAAAAGACCCAGGCAATTATAGACCAATAGCCCTTCTAGATCCTTTGGGAAAGCTTTTTGCAGGTTATCTACAAAAAATATTCAACTGGGCAGCGACCAACAGAAAACAAGCAAAAAGGCAAACAGGCTTTGTAACTAAGATTGGAACTAACGTAAATCTTTTGTTATTGAACATCCTAAAAACAGAAGCATTTACCAGAAATCAACAAATCTATGCACTTTTCATATACCTAAAGATGGCGTTTGATTCCGTAAACAGGAACAAACTTTGGATTAAATTAAATTCATGGGGTTGTCCTTCCAGCATACTAAACCCAATAAAAAAACTGTATGCAAATACATCTGTGCAAGTTCGATTAACATCTGATGGTATAGTCACCAAATCCATCCCCACTTGGAATGGGTTGAAGCAAGGATGCCCCCTAGCAGCATGTTTATATAACCTATACACCAATGACTTTGGAGAAAAAATACAATATACCAAAGCAAATCCACCTAAAATCAATAGTGAACCAATTCAAACATTAATATACGCAGAGGATATCATTATTCTTGATAAAACTGTATATATGGTGGAAAATGATTTACAAATCAATATTGACAAAACAAAAGTGATGAAATTGTCAACCCAGAAGACAAAAAAACAACAATCCAGAAATTTTATGTTAGAAAGTCAAGTAATTAATACAACGAAGACAATAAAATACTTGGGTGCTTTGATCAACCTTTCGAAGAATGAGAACAAATGGAATGAATATATATAAGGAAAAGCCAGACTTCTGGCAAGGCAAGGGCGATTTTTTCATTTGAAATATGGAACATATTCAGCCAAACCAACAACCTTGCTATATAAACAAAAAGTAATACCGATATTAACCTATGCGAGTGAAACCCTAATTAACCAGGAAGCAATCAAATGGTCTTATTTAGAAGGAATATATTGGCGAAAGACGCTAGCACTTCCTAAATCATTTCCTATAGTCAGAATTAGATTCGAATTAGGTCAACAATCCATAGTGCTATGGAAGCAAATGGATTTGTATAGAAAAATAATATCGGAAGATAAGATTCCATCATTAGAAATATTAAAAGAAAAAGAACAAGCCATGCAAGTTTCAGCACTTTCAAAATGGACTGCGGAAATAAAAAAGAAAATGCAGTTAGAAGAAATCACAGCCGAAATGCTAACAAAAAGACCACAACATGCAAAGCGAAAAGTAAAAACTAATGATTGGATAAAAACGATAGAGCTTCAAACAGGCTATAAACTAAATCTCAAAGGTGGAAATGACGTAAGATCAATGAATGAATTACCAAAATACCTAAAACAATTTCCAGACACTAAGATCCGTGATCTCTTTCTGCGATTCCGACTCAACATCTTACCAACACAAGATTACTTGGCGATGATCGATCACCTGTATGTCGATTTTGTGAAAAAAAAGGAAAAACTTTGTTTCACCCGATTATGATTTAACCAGCATTGAAAGAGAAAAGAGAATTGTATAGAGACTTTTTTAGAATTTCACAGAAAACAATGATGACAGAAGAGAGATGGGCACATTTGTTACAAGGAAACGACAAATGGCTCATCACAGTAATTAAATTCTGGATAGAAATCAAAAGAGGCTTAATTACATGAAAAGATTCGGAAAAACTGTCTCATTACTGTTATTGCTCTATATAAAACTGTTTGAGAATATAAATGAAGTTTGTAAAAGCAAACATTTTAATGAAGAAAAAAAAATGAAAAAAAATAAATAAATAAAACAGTCCTCGAAGGCAGAGCCCTGAGCGCGTCCTTCTGACAGCCTTGGCACCTCACAAGCTCCGACGGTCTCGAGGGTGTCGAGGACCGGGACCTGGAGCGAGCATGTCTAGAGCGACCATCCTTGTCTGACCAGGACCTCGAAGGTGCCCGGGGATTTCGACGACTGCTCCAGTCAAAGGCGTGCGAGTGGTATCTCTAGCACGGTCGGCATCTTTCGACGGCGTGGACGGAACGGAGCCCTGTGACTGAAAAATCTCCAAAATCTCCTGCCAGAATGAATCCCATTCCGCAGGAGTGGAGTGCTTGTTGGGACAAGCCACCCGCCGACGGGCGGAGTCCTCGGACGAGGACGGGGAAGGCGACCGATGCCGGCACTTCCGTGAGTGCCTCGAAGAGGCAGAGGAATGGCGGGACCTACTCCTGGACCGAGACCCCCCCGGACTTACGCCGACGATGCAGAGAGTGGCCCCTCGAATCGTCAGTCGAAAGCCCAGTGGATCTCAACTTCCGGGGCTTGGCCACCTTACCTACAGAAAGCTTCTTCTTACGCTCCCGCAAGGCCTTCGATGTACGCGACTGGCAGTCTACACAGTCATCCGTGTCATGGTCCTCACCGAGGCACCAGAGGCAGGCATTGTGCGAATCCGTCAACGACATCTTGGACCCGCAGTCCCGACACTTCTTAAAACCCAGCCGCGGGGTGGAAGAAGACGAAGACATCATGGAAATCTACACAACGAACAGGTTCGAAGAACCGAAAGAACAGAACTCAGAAGAACCGAGGCACGGCGAGATCTCCGAAGCGAACACGTTTGCAGAAAAAACGGAACTGAGGCTACGGGCATTGTGCGTCCTACTTATAACATCCGGTAACGTCGGCTTGACGGAGGCCCTCAAGGACAGCACATCGACGTCATTGACGCAGGAACCGAAAGATTTTCCGAAGCAGCACAGCTGTGGTGAATACTGTCATAGATATGGAATACGTCGGAGGACCCAATCCCCTCGAAAATATATATTCAAAAAGGTACCAATACATGCATCAAGAAGCAAGCCTCAAACACACAATTCATTTGTATACATGAAGATTAACTTTAATGTTCATAACATTTTCTGGTGATGTTGCTGCTTTCTTACTTTAGTTTCCCTGTATGTGCCTCTGATCTGTATGCATTGTGGGTCTGCATATGTATTGTTTGTTCTAGCACAGGTGTGTAAAAAGTCTTGAATTGTTAGCTATTTATTACACGTTTAACATTACTCAAGACTCTGATATGTTGGCATTCATTATTTTACTATCCAAAATTAGAAGATTATAAATATTGTACTTCTATGGTGCATGCTGCAGCCATTGCCTAGGTTTATGTATGATTAGGTTCTTGTATTAACAACACTCCAATACAATGTTTTGTTTAGAAGAGTACATTCTTTAATACATTAAGTAGTTTAATGGTTAAAGTAGTTCATGATCGGTCTTCCGATCACGCCTGACATCTTGTTACCAACATTATAAACACAACCCCTTGTAGGGACTTTATCAAAATTAATTTCACATGGGGGGCGTGGCCAGCAGCAGAGCTATGAGGACATGAGCCCATGTAGCTCCTGCGGCAGATATCCTGTAGAAACAGCCTGCTACGAATGGATTTCTTGTAGAAATTATACATTTTCCAGAAAACAAACACACCGGGCACAACCAGGCGAAATCCCGGCCAAAATCGCACACTCCTGGGTGAGTTCGGAGCTGAAGAAAACAAGCAGCGCGGCAGCGGGAAATCGCAGACAAAATGGCTGCGCCCGTCAGACGTTAGCCGAATGAAGGATTGTCACTCCAACTCGGATCTGTGACCAGTGCCTGGGAATGAAGGCACGCAGCAACAACAGCCGCGCATGACGAGGTGGAAGCTCCACCAGGACAGCAGCACTTGCGTCGTCCGTGGAACACTCCCGGCCAGCAAACCGAACCAGGCGGGAACCTGTTGAACAATACGGAGAACAAGCCCTTCGTCTCCCGAAGGCCGCGAATCCACGCTGCGCCCGTCTGAATGGTGTCGCGACCCCTAGTGCACCGTCGGGCCGCTAGGGTGATCCTAGAGAGAGACGGCACCCTAGGGTGACATCCATATGTTCGCCCTACCCCGGCCCTCGCGCTCGTACAGAGCCTGCAAGAGAAGGAGCCCAGGCGGCGTGCAGAACCAGGCGGCCCGGTAGGTCCACGGCACGTAACCCGCAGGCTTCATAACCCGTCTCGGGATACGCCACAGACCATCCAAGGACTCCGATTTGTGGCTACGCGTAGCGAAGACCCGTGCCTGCGTAGGCCCGTAGTGCGATCAGTGATTTTACAGGGCAGCCGGAGAACACAGACAAAATGGCCGCACCCGCCAGTACATAGCAGGGGTGAAAGAGTACCAGGCTGTGATAGATCTGCGACCAGCGACCTATGCCTGGAAGCGGCTGCCCACAGGCCTATCCAACAGATGCCCGCACCTCCATGGACTAGCAATTGCCCCCGACCCAGGAAGGCACAGAAGGAATACTACGCAAGCCGGCCTGAAACCCCAAAACTGTGAGCCTGTTCAGTCGGAGGCACTTCATCGTCGCCGTACGACATGGGCAAGGATAAACCCAGGAAACTAATCTCCCAGAGCAGGATGGATCAATTCACGATGCCGACAGCAACCACCCTGTCGGAACAAGACCTACCAGACACTATACCACAAGCAGAAGGCACAATCTCGCTAAAAGACATCATGGCTGCCATAGCAGACTCACGGGCCTCAATGGAGAAAAAAATAGATGGCATCAGCATGGACATCTCCCTCCTCCGACATGATCTCCAGAAGCTGACGTCCCGTACCGGAGAAGCAGAGCAACGCATATCTGGGACGGAGGATGGCCTACGGCAAGTAGAACAACAGCTGGCCAGAGTTACGTCCCGCCTGAAAACCGTGGAGGAGAGGATCGATGAAAGCGAGGGAAGATCCAGGCGTAATAATGTTAGAATCCTGGGACTGCCGGAGAAAGTTGAAGGCCCGCACATGGAACTATTCCTGGAGCAGCTACTCACTGACATGTTCGAAACTGATACATTTTCCAACTTTTTCTCAATTGAACGGGCCCACCGTGTGCCGACAGGTCACCCAGTACCGGGTGCCCCCCCACGCACAGTGATAGCAAAGCTATTAAACTATCGGGATCGTGACGCATTGCTCCAAACAGCACGGGCAAAAGGCACCCTCACATACAATGGTTCAAAGATAGCGTTTTTTCCAGATTACACCAGAGACGTACAAAAAGCCCGACAATCATTTGATCAACTCAAAAGACAGTTGCAAACCTTGAATGTGAAATATGGCCTCCTATTTCCCACCCAACTTAAAATATACTATAAAGGCACAACGGTTCACTTCGCTGACCCCAAAGAAGCGTGGAAGTGGGCAGAGCAACACATTGAAGGCGACTGGACCAGGACAAGAGGCAACGGAAACAGAACCTCCCCCGAGCCCGACCAAGACATGAACTGCTGGACCGACAACCGCCAGGCAACGTTCGGCAACCACAAGAAAGAGAAGGCTGACACCCAAGGCATGAATAGTCAGGAACTCCGAAGGCCCCAATAAGCAAGGTGTAAGGTACTGTGTATTGTTGACATTCTGTTTACACGATTATAACAGCCATGAAGAGACTCATAGAAAAGCGGCCAGAACAGGTGGAAGCCCCCCCCTTCTCCCTGGAAAGCCCCCCCCCTGCCTCCCCGCGTTGGAGCATGGTGGGAACTTACAAGCGATGGGCTGCGAGTATACAGCTTTTGTTTAATTTGTATTAGAGTTGTAATGGGGCGTCAGATGCTTCAGTTGGGGGTGAAGTATGGGGGGGGGGAGTTGGATATATTTTTTTTTGTTTAAAGGATGGACAAACTCAATGGAACATTGAAGTTCTCAAGACACAGGTTTTGGTGCGGCCTAGACCGTTGTTCCCTGCCATGGTACAAATGAACGCAATGGCCAGACCCCAAAGGACGTTACTGTTATTTACACCCACATACGCCTAAATGACTCCGCAAGACACTAAGATCCGAACTTTAAAGCTCCTCACCTGGAACGTGAATGGTCTAGGAAGCAGTCTGAAGAGATGATTAGTGTGACAATTCCTGAATAGGCACAGCCCAGATATTGCTTTCCTAACTGAAACCCACCTAGCAGGAACAACCAATGCACTGTTTAAGCGGTCCAACTACCACACAGCAATACAAGCAGAATTCACGATGGGAGCCAGAGGAGTAATAATACTGATACATAAAAGACTTCCCTTTACCCTTACGGCCACAATACAGGACACTGGAGGCAGATACACGCATGTCACAGGCACGCTCTGGAACAAAACGATCTCCCTACTGGCTATCTATGCCCCACCCACACTGCAAGCCATGCTGATAGAAGACATCACGCCACTGATCACTATGGACACCTCAGACATCCTAATCCTGGGGGGGAGACTTCAACAATGTAATGGACAATACCCGAGACCGCACACACCTCCGCAGTAGAGACCCCAATCGCCGAACTAATCTGGCCACCTTTGTCGAAGCATTTGGAATTAGGGATATATGGCGGGACCTTCACCCGGAAAGCAAAGAATACTCCTATCACTCTGGGGTGCACGCATCACTGTCGCACCTGGACTACTTCTTTATACCAGTATCAATAATACACACGGCAACACAGGCAGAGTACCTCCCAAGAGGCATCTCGGATCACTCCCCCCTATTAATGTCAATCACGACGTATAAACCAACCCCGCCACGGGTATGGAGGCTGAATAATGACCATCTAGGGTCCCCAGAACTGCTAGAACGTCTACAACACGCTAGCACAACATACTTCGAGCTAAATGAAGGAACGGTGGACTCCCCCATTACTCTGTGGGAAGCCTACAAACCTGTGATTTGTGGAGAGATCATCTCCTGGATCGCGGCACAAAGAAAAGCACACCTGGAATCAATAAGAGAAGCAGAGGCAAATGTCAAACTAACGGAGGAAACACACCTAATCCATGATACTCCTGACACGAACAGAGCTCTGGTCCTAGCTCAAAAAAAGCTACAAAACATTGCATTGGACAATGCTAAACAGGCACACGGGGCGATGAGAGCCAGAGTCTATAAAACAGGAGACAAAGCTGGAAAGATGCTAGCACGGCTGGAGTGGAGAGAGGAGGGACACAACCAAGTAAGAGCGATAACACAAAACGCTGAAACAAGAACAGATGCAGATATTGCAGAGGAATTTGCAAAATATTATGAAAAACTAACTATACAGGGCACCTGAAACTCCCCTTGAAACCTCTGTGTTAGACAAGATCGCCCTTCCCTCTCTTAATGCTGAGCAAGCGGCTGGGCTAGAAATGGAAATCACAGAAGACAAGATAGCAGCTATGATGCAACTCCAGTCCGGAAAGACACCTAGTCCGAACGGTTTCCCCATTGAAACCTGGAAGAAGATAGGCGGACCTGAACTGGCCCCACACTTACTCAAACTGTATCAGCAGGCCCGAGACAAAGGCAGCCTACCAGCAGATTTAAGGAAGGCGACAATAGTGGTGATACCTAAAGCAGACAAACCACCAGACGAATGTGGCTCTTATCGATCACTATCTCTAATTAACAGCGAGACGAAGATACTGGCGAAACTGTTGGCGATGCGCCTACAACAAGTCATAACATCCCTAATACATCCAGATCAATGTGGTTTTATGCCTGGTAGATCTACGAGAATGAACATACGCAGACTACACCTGGCCATTGAGCACGCCCAGACCCTGGACATCCCCACGGCAGTACTTGCGGTAGACTTTGAGAAGGCCTTCGACTCGGTCCACTGGGAAGCACTCTGGGCGATCATGCGTAAAATGGGGATTGGCGAGCGATTCCTAACCTGGATCCAACTGCTGTACGAGGCGCCGACGGCCGAAGTGAGGGTGAACGGCTGGACGTCAAGATCCTTCGCCCTGGGGAAGGGGACATGACAAGGCTGTCCACTATCAGCCCTTCTCTTCGCGCTGGCCATGGAATCACTGGCCCAATGGCTGAGAGACACGCGCACATGGAAAGGCATCCCTGGAGGACCAGAGTGGGAGGACAGAGTCTCACTATACGCAGATGACCTACTGATATACCTTCAAGAACCTAAAACAACTTGCCCAGTGGTAACACAGCTATTACAAGAATATGGCACCTTTAGCGGTCTGAGAGTGAACCGATCCAAAACCACACTATTTGCACTGAACCAACTGGGAAACGAGCCCCCTGAGGCCTGCCCATATAAAGTTGAGCATGAACAATTTCGATATCTGGGCGTCCAGATTACAAGAAATCTCAACGACTATATACCTGACAACCTGCAACCCATTACGGAAAGGTTTACAAGTGATGTGCAACATTGGAAATCTCTACCCTGACCCTCCTAGTGCGAGCTGCATTGTTCAAAATGTTAACACTTCCCCGCTACTTGTATGTGCTACAGAATGCTCCGCTGCGCATACCAACCAAGACGTTCCAGGTGATGGAGCGTGTACTTAGGCAACTCCTGTGGGGTGGCGGACACCCGAGAATAGCACTTCGAACTCTTCAGAGGTCAATATGGGAAGGAGGTATCGGTCTACCGAGGCTACAGACATACTACTGGGCCAGTCAGATGGCGGTGATAAACGACTCTATACACCGATCCAACACTACCACATGTGAGAGCGTCACCCCCCATAGAATTATACGCCGCGACACCTAGGACATTTCCATGTGACATCAACTCGCACATGCCACATATCTGGGCAGAGTCACACACCTTCATAGGCTGGGGAGACAAAATCACTCCACTGCAACCGCTGTGGAACAGGAACCTCCCCGAGGTAATTAAACTGCCGAAATGGCCGATCTGGATGAGACACGGTATAGAAAAGGTAAAATACATTATAGCAGAAGGATCGATTAAACCTTTTGATGAACTAATTTTGACCTTTGACCTCCCGGAAACGCTAACCGAATGTTACATAATAGCATTTAACATGTGTTCCATATGAGTGCTTTTCCCATCCAACGTTATTTATTATTTTTATTATTATCAGTAATGTTGTTTAAATGTTGGCCCTGGAAGGCCCAATGGATGCATGTTATAAATCCAATAAAATATATTATAAAAAAAAATAATAATAATTTCAATGTGATGTCATCATTGAGATTTGTGATGTCATCTCTGAGATCCTGGGTGTAAGTCTTAAAAGTGCAAGGTGGAGGCGCAAGTTTTGGTTGCTTAGCTTACCCTAACTGGGGAATTTGAGGTTTTTCGGTTTTACTTGTAACCACAGCGTCACTAACGTTTTTTCAGTGAATTTCATGGGTTTTTTACGAGTGCATGCTAATTTCCTACAATTTACTAATATCATACATATCCCAATAGCAATATGCGTCTTCAATTTAAAAAGTTTCACCTTATAACTGCCACTGCCCACCTTTTAGCATAATTTATAATACTTTTTGCAACTTTGTCCACTGTTTTTGTATCAGTCGATGACCGCAAAGGTATGACATCATCGCAGACTTGCCAGACAGTGCCACGTGACCTGGCGCGCGCGGCTTGATGATGTGTCGGAACGTGTCTGCACTTAGCGATCGGGTCCGTGCTTTGCAGACAGTTCAGAACTGCATTTTCTACTGATCTCGGAACTTTCAAGGTCAAAATGTACCCTTGCACAGCTCCTACACCTATTCCTACTCATTATCCATTAACCATCTAGTACAGAGCACATACTTGAAAGAATATTAGCAAAACTGCCATTTATCTTAAAAATAGCATACACAAAAAAAAAAGCATAGTACCCTAAAGACAATGACAAGGACCAAGAAGATGAGGTAGAGTAAGTGCCTACCTCTTGCACCCAGGGAGAATCATGGGTGTGGCAGTTCTTTGCCACTGTTGGGAATGTACCAAAGGCTTAGGCTACCAAAGTGAAATGCACAGAGTGCAGCATTGTTCTCAGTCGTGGACTACCTGGACAGTACTCCTAAGGGACCTCCTCCATGCGCTGCCACACCACATCCAACCACTGAAATGCTCTCAGAAAGGTTGTTCCTTTCTTAGCAAGTAGTAGGCTTTCTTCCTCCACCTCATCTTCCTCAACCTATACTGTAACCACACAGCCAGCAATAAAAGAGGCTGTTGATCCATATCTTTCAAAAACAACAGTCCTCTGTAAATACTGCAACCCCCCCACTCTGCAGGTGCTTTTGAAGTTGTAATCAAGGAGCATGAGAAACACATTCTTTTTTTCATTTAGCACATATAACAATGGAATGCACCAACCAGAAACCTTAACTGTACACTTCATATAATTCCTCAATAGAACTCTGCATACAGATTGACAAATACCAGGTGCACATTGGAGAACAAATTCTCACTAAATATTAAGTGCATTGTATTTATTTCTCTATGATTAGCTTTCATTATATAAACATGTGTTATAAAAAAACATGTGTTATAATAAAAAATAAAAAAAGAATTGCATTCTGGAAACTAGGCCCTTTCTCGCTCTTTCAGGATTCTCAAACTTAGGTGTGTCTTCTCACTTGTTTTAAAATGTGCATTCTGTGAGCTCTTAATCCTGAGTGTGGTCGTCTTGCCCTACTGCTCAATTTTCTTGCCTCTCACGTCCTGTCTGCCTACCCTAGTGTCCTTCGTTATTTCCTCCCCCTATCCCTTCCACCCCTCTCCTCTCCTACCTACTCTATGGTGCTCTCCGTCTATCCCATCTTCTCTAACTGCTTCTCTATTGACTATCCTGCTCTCTTCACTAAATCTGGTAGGAAGAAGTTTAAAAAGGACATCCTGGTCTCCAACCCATGCCTCCCTATCTGACACCTACACCAGTGCCTCCTCCAAGGAAACTCTCATTGACATCCTCTTTGTCGTGTTTCGCCAGACCTATGGACCCTTCATATGGTCTCTGTGCTCTCTCCTTTCTCCTCTTCTCCCATTAATGGTGGCACCCGTTGGGACGCCCTCCTGGCCCCCTTCCATTCCTCCAAGGCCATCATTAATGTTTACTCTAATGGGACCGCCTTGGTCCAAGGCCCTAGGGCAACCTTCACCTCTTTGATAGATGCTTCCTGCGCCTCATCAACTTCCTTTCTTCACCTGCTGTCCCCTCTGCCCTCTCTGTGACTACCTCGCCTCCCCTTTCTACCGCCTCCTTGGCAACCTTGCCTTCCCCTTCCCTCTCTGTCTCTTCTCAGGCTCCTACACCTCCGCAGGGCGTACCTCTGATCTGTCCCCCTCCCCGGAAGTCCTTCAAGGATGGCAACCATCTCCATATTGCCACTCTTAACTCTCGCTCTGCTTTCAAACACTCCTCTGATCTCTGCCGCCTTCTGGAAGAACTTGACCTGGATGTCCTCGGTCTCACCGAGACATGGTTCATGGCCAGCTCTGTCACCATCTTTGACACACTCCTACCTGATGGATACAAAATCCTCTCCGCTCCCAGGTACAACCGCTCTGGTGAGGGTGTAGCCCTGATCTTCCCCAAGTGGATCCCTGCCTCTGCCATTCCTAGGCAGGCCTACTCCCCTTTTGAAGGCCTCGTCTGCAGGCTCTCTCTCTCTCCTCTAGCTATTCCCGTACTGTGGCTACTATCTATCGACCATCTGGTCAGATCTCCTCCTTCCTCTCTGAGTGGGCGGTGGGCGGACCTCTCCTCCTCACTCCTGGCCTCCACCACTCAACTCCTTCTTGGAGACCTCAACATCCACCTGGATACCTCCTGTCCTCCCTCTGGACTCTTTCAGGGCACACTCGGGATGTTCTCATCTCCTCAGCCCTTCCCCTCTCTATCCATTTCACCACTCCTCTGTCCTGGAGTGATCACGTTCTCCTCCCCTCCCACCTCACCCTCCCTACCACACAGGCCAAGCCGCTCCCTTCACTGCCACCCACCTTCTCGGTCATCAGACCAATGAAGCGTGTGTCAGCTGAGGCTTTCGCCGCCACCTTCTCACACCCCTCCCCCTTTGGCTGACTCTCATCCTGACACAGCCCTCTCCACGCTCCACTATGCTATATCGGACACTCTTGATATCCTTGCCCCTTGTCATGAGAATCCGCCTGAAGCCCAAAGCCAAGTGCAACTCCTGGTACATTTCAGACCTCATCACCCTGAAACGCAAGTGCAGGGTGGCAGAGGGGAAAAGGCATGCTTCATGTACAACCTCTGACAAACTTGCCTTCCGCCTGCTGCAAAGGCAATACCGACCCTCTGTCCTAACCAAGAAGAGAGCTCATATTCAAGCCTGCGTCTCTGTGGCATCTAACAACTCAGCTGTACTCTAAAATCTGCAGGGAACTGGCCAACCCTGCCGCAGTCTCTACCTCTCCTGTCCCTTCCCAGGCTATCTGCACGGCACTTGCTTCTCACTTCATCTCTAAAACTCTGGACATCTTTTCCTCACTCTACCCCTATACCCTCCCTCCACTCCCGGCTCTTCCTCTGGCCCTTCTGCAGCCACCTCTCCTCCCTCCTTCTTTGCCTTTCCCCTGTTATCTGCAGAAGAGGTTTCTAGACAAATCTGATCTATGAAAGTCTCGTCGAAACAGGTTAACCCCTGTTCCTCCAAAACTATCAAGGACCATATCAACTCCCTGGCTTCTGCCCTGGCCAACTACTGTAATCACTCCTTCGCCACTGGAGTTTTCCCAGCCCCCCTGAAGCACTCCCTTGTGCACCCTCTTCTTAAGAAACCCACTGCCGACCCCTCCTGCCCGGCTATCGCCCAATCTCCATCACTCACTTCCTGGGCAAGCTCCTGGAGAAACTGGCCATCTCCTAGCTTAATCTCCACACAGAATCTGTTGGTTGTCTTCATGACCATCAGTCTGGCTTCAGAGCTGCCAGAAGCACGGAAACTGCTCTCCTGAACATCCGTGAAGACCTTCTCTCCAACCTTGACTCTAACACCCCCTGTGTCCTCATCCTGCTTGATCTCTCTTCTGCCTTTGACACTGTCAACCATGCCATCCTGGAAAAAAAGACCTTGGCCGTGAAGCCAGCGGTGTGGGCTGCACACCCTTTTGACCACTCAGAGGTGGTTAAGTTAAGGTATTTATAATTCAACAATTTTTCGTTATGGTCATAAATCAAATATATCTTTATTCATTGCTTATTGGTTTCATAAGCTAAAATCCCTTTAGGGGTATTCAAATCATGAGGCTGAAATGTCACATTAGAGGTCTATGCATTTTGGGTTGAAAACCCTTCCTCGGGGCCTGTGAACATATAGATTCAAGCTGCCTTATGGTCAAATCTACTTACATTGTTAATATATTTTCAACAATATTCAAGCAATACAACAGTTTCTATATTAAAGCAAAAAAACCAAAAAACATTCATTGTATGCAGGAAAGGGAATCATCCAAATATGTGCATGTAAAAATAAATGTAAATCCCCATGTACGTTACCAATTGTATGCCATGAGAGTGATGCATAAGTGGATCATCATCAAAAGATTCATCAATTGCGGAAATTCGAAAGAGAAGAAATAAAAAAATAAAAACGTGCCTCTGTATAGAAATGTGGATAAATCATTACGCTTTTAAGATAAAGTTAATGCAACAAAGTGGAGAGGGTCAGGTCACTGACCTTCTACTCGCGTGTGTGTTGCTCATTTAGAATGCTTCATACAACGGAGACAATTGTGTCTGTATCTGTAGTGCGAGCGTAAACTCAAGTCTGTAAAATGAATAGTAGGATGTCAGATGGTGTGGTATGACAATTATAAGAGGCCGATGCCGTATCTAAGGAGCCTCTTACCTGTATGTTTATCGCGCTGCACTGAAAGGCGGCAGGACGCTGCAAACACTCGTGTATGGACTTAGACTTGCTAAATTTTGGAAGGTTGCCTTGGGAACCACAATGCTAGCGTGGCTAGGCTCGTGCTGTTTTATACATGTTAAAAACAGGGTGGCCATTTCAGGATGGTGTGAATTAGCTGGTGTGGCTAGTGTAGTAAGCAAAAGAGAGAGATCGCTTGATCAGGTAATCTGAATGTGACGTTCTGAATGTATTGTGATAATAGAAATGAAGAGATATTCTGAAAAAGTATGCATAATAAAGAAATAATACACTAAGAATAAAAATATAAATACCGTGCTGGAGAGTCAGCTAATAGATCCGAGAGTAAAAATAAGCGAAAGACCAGGTGGAAATGGAAGAAAAAAGGTCTTGTTTGAAGCTCTCAAAAATAAATATAAATGGTTAGTGTTAACCTGAGATGGTTTAGGGTGGAAGAAAGGATAGGAATAAATCAAAGAAACAAGAGCAATTCTAATGGACAGATAATGCTAAAAGTATGATGGAGGATCCAATAAGAAAGAGTCCTTCATAAAAAGCAACTTAAATCGGATTCTTCGTTCATCCCTTCCGGTGCAAGGGACCCTATCCTTTCGATCCATAATGCTTCTTTCTGGGCTCTGTCTTTTCATGTTCATAATCTGTCCCTTGGCGCAACATTTGGCTGAATGGTAGATTATGTAAGATGTTGGGTGGGTGAAAACTCATTCTGTGACGGTTATTTCTGTCAGTAGGTTTTGAGTATAGTTTTGTTATAATCCTGGAGCCTTGGATCGCTGTTTGGATATCTAAATAATGAATATTTGGGTTACCTATTTCCATAGTAAATTGTATTCTGTTGTCGATGTTATTCAGGTACAGTAAGAAATTGTTGAGTTCTTCTCGGTTGCCTGACCAGATCCCAAATATATCGTCGATATATCGATTCCATTTTTTCAAATGCATGCTCCATTGTGGGTGATTGATGATATGCCTGGTTTCGAAATCATACATAAATGTGTTCGCATAAAATGGTGCCATGGTGGCTCCCATGGCGGTTCCAGTTAATTGCTTAGGTAACCAGACATTCGGTCGAAAAAAATAGGTCGACCAGACAAATGGTCGAACCAATTTGGTCGAAAACCAAATGGCCGAATTTTTAATTTTTTTATTTTCACCCTTTTTTTTGGGGGGGGGGTCCCCCCCAACCCCCTTTTTTTCTAAAAAAGCCTTTTTTTAAAAACGAAAACCCGAAAAATATATAATTTAAAAAAAAAATTTGACCATTTGGTTTGACGAAATTGCGTCGACCAAATGTCTTTCGACCAGTTTTCTGTCGACCAAATGTCTGGACACCAATTGCTTTGGTCACTTGTAGGTTTGTTGGGTCTTTGTCCGCCCAAGTATACACTTTGTTATTTAAATAGTCGTGTCTCTCTTGAATTTTCTAACTTTGCGAGATTCAAGGTCTTGTTTGTAACCATCCAATTTGTTATTGATGTCTACTAATATCTTGGCGAATGATTCTGCGTCTGTTAGTTCCGTTATATCTTTGGATAGGCTCTCAATTTCTTTCTCTAATAATTAAATATTTCCTGAGAGTTCTTTAATAGTAAGTAATATCAAATCGAGGGAACATTTATTTAATATTTGCTCCCATTTTTCAACGAACTCTCTGTTTTCCTTACATAGGGTTGGGTTTAATGGTATCCTGAGTCCTCTGGGAATGCACTGTGCTTTGTAAAATCGGCTGAGGGTGACTGCATGCAGTTTACGGTTCATGAGTTTCCTTATAGAGTATTCTAGTTGTTTAATTTTGCCATCCTGCTCAACCGTCTCTGTGATAACCTGGCCAGGCTCTGGCATGGCTGACTTCTTTCCTCTCTGACCGACCCTCACAGGTACAACTTGGGTCCTTCCTCTCCTCTATCCTTTTCTCTACCTGTGGTGTCCCCCATGGGTCTAACCTCTCTCCCTGGCTGTTCAACCAATACCTGGCACTCCTTGCCCACTGCATCGCCGCTCTCTGCCCCAACTTTCAGTGCTATGAGGATGACACCCAGCTCATTTTGAGGCTACCCTCTGCCTCCTCCTCTCCTTCCCTCATCTCTGACTGTCTGTCCGCTATCCAGGAGTAGTGTGCCGCCAATGACCTCTGCCTTAATGCCAGTAAAATTCTCCTCTCCTGTATCTATATGGCCAGCCTCTCTTGGCCCTCCTCCTGCTCCCACCTACAAGGGGTCCTCGGGGTCAACTTCGACTCCACACTGTCCTTCTCTCCTCACATCTCTGACATCTCTAAGAAGTCACACTACCAGCTGCACCTCCTAAGAGGTATTCTACCTTTCCTCTCCTTCCTCCAGAAGCTCACCGTCTCTAGAGCTCTGGTTCTCTCTTGGCTGGACTACTGCAACATCCTCCTTCTAAATATGCCTGCTTCTACTCTCCGCCCTCTGCAACCTAACCAGAACAGGACTGCAAGACTTGTCCTTGGCCTCAAGCCCAGGGATTGCATCTCTCCGGGACTGAAATCTCTTCACTGGCTCCCAGTGGCTGCAAGGATTAAGTTAAAAACCCTCTGCATTGTCCACAGGGCCTTCTGGGGCGTGGGGCCTCAATACCTTCAACTCTCTTCCTAAATATCTTCCTTCTCGAGCTCTTCGCTCATCCGCCTCCAACTCCCTCAGGGTCAGTCACTTCTCCAAGCAACGAGTTGGTGGTAAATCTCTTTCTTCTGCTGGTGCCTCCCTCTGGAACATCCTCCCTGCCTCCTTTAAACTTGAGGAGAACCATCTCCAGTTCCGAAGGCACCTCAAAACCTTTTCTTTGCTTCTGCCTTTTCTCCTCTTCTCTGCTGACCTCCTGGCTGTAGCCGGAACTGCACTGGCTACCTGGACACCCTCTGATCTCAAGCCTAGGTCTCTCCTCCGCCAGTGTCACACACCTGCACTGCCCACCTGGCAACCCCCACACCTGGGGACTGTTTCTGTATCCCTACAGTCCCCCTACCAGCCCTTAACACCTGATGCATGCACTCACCCTTGCACTTGCCACTTGTTGGCTGTTACTTATGGTTATAATTCCCCCCCCCCCACACGTACTGCACTGTCCCTGCCCCCTCCCCTGTATGCGCGATCTGAATGACACCTGGCCTAGTAGGATAGCTGTCCGTCCTCCCTTTTGTCTCCCTCCCTTGCCTCGTCGCATCTTGAAACACTGGTGTATAGGCGCGTTATAAATGCCATATCATAAGACAGCAGCAATCTTTTTTCTCACAGAAATGGCACACACTTAAGTGGTTAGAGAACTTCCCAAAAGAAATGGACGATTACATCTCTAATAGTACACAATACATATTTTAATGTAAACAAATGTAATTTGTACACAACGTTCTAAAATTATAATTTGGTTTTCTTTCAGTACATGGTTTTGATGAAGAAACCATGCCCCAGTTTAATTATACACAATCCCAAGAATCACAAAGAGAAGCCCTATCCCCAACTGTAAATAATCAAATCATGAACTTGTCTACAAAATTGGATGAAGTAATCATTTTAAAGAACTGTCACAATATGTGAAAAACCAGGTCATTAAAAATGTTCCCCATCACTGTCCTTCTTGCACCTGTCCCCAGCTATTATCCCCATCAAATTCTGAAAATGTTAATCAAAGACACCTTTATGAGACCCCACTTCCTTCCCTCCCCTCATTATGCAGAAATTCCTAATCCTCCCATTTAGGTTTCCCATTTCGATACCCCATCCCTTTCACAAATATATGTATTTTTTAAAACTATGAATGTGTTGTATATTGTGTGATGTGTCTTTTTTTAAATCCCAATTATTATTTGTTTTTAAGTTGTATTGGTTTCAAGCCAGCATAACAAAACAGCAACATAAACCTTTAACAGTTTTATAACTCCCAGACTCCCCATGCAACATTTTTTCCAATTTAAAAAAAAAAAAAGATTTTTTGATCATGCCCAAGTTTTCAGGTCCTCCAATCTCTTTCTCATTTAGAATCCAAACACGAGATTAAAAAAAAAATATTGTGGCATCAACAAAATTCAACAAAGTTCAGCAGGAGACTAAAATCCAAAATGTTATATAGTAGTAATCAAAAACGAGGAAGTTCACACATCTATGGTCCCTGACATACAGCCAGTCCCATGAGCCGATTTTGCCTCGATTTAACCAGTCCCAACAGACCTCCGGAGTCAGAGATCCAATCTTCTCCAGATGTTCCCCCAGATGTAAGGATCTAAGTTCAGCGAGTACCCGACATTCCAAAACAATATGAAAAAGCGATTCCACCTGTTCTTTATTTACACAGAATCTACAAAAATTGGTTTCCACCTGTTTTTTTTTTTAAAACAGTGTTTTTATTAATGTTTGATATGGGTAACAACTCAGAACATAAGTAGACATCATCCAATCTGCCCTCTCCAGAATCTCCTTAACTTTAAGGGGATTTGCCCTCAACAATTCAATATCCACCTCATAATCAACCAATATCCCTAACACCTTGTCAAACCACAGATTCAGAACTCTCATTTGACATGCCCAGGTATAGAAAAGGGGGGAGCACCCTCTATTACAATACATTTTCTATACAGAGAAACCACCTTCCATAAGACTATGGAGGCCATCAAGGGTAGACGTAGTTCATGGCGGATGTTAGCTATAGTAAGGTATTTGGGGGAGTCTTATACAGTACGCCAAAAGGACCTCTCCATCAACAGCCACACCTTCCCACTTCAATTGAGAAGCGCCTCGGCTCCGTAAATTAGGGCTTGAATCACATGTCTGTAGAAGGTGAGGAACGGTATGAGGGAGAAGGCCCCATAGTGCCTTTGAATAACAATTCCTTGGCTTGTGAGGTTTTTAAGTTTGTTTCTCAGCCAGTCTAATTGTGCACTTTCGTTTATGTTCTTATTTATAAAGACTCCCAGGTAGACTATTGTTTCTACAACCTGTAACCAGCACTCTTCCACCTTCCACGTAAAAGGCACCATTTTTCCATTCGAGATGATGACATAATCCGAACTCGTGATTTCTTTTACGTTCGTTTTCATGCCATTTTCCCTCAAATACTAACTGAATGCGGAAATCCTACGCTGAAGGCGTTTGGTCGAGAAATACTATACCATCTGCATACAGTAACCATGGGAGCTCACAGTTACTCAGCTTAGGTGGAAATGCTCGAATTGTTCCCTGCGAGTTCCCCAGATCAGAAATGTATAGATTGAATAGTAAGGGAGTGAGGGCACAACCCTTGTTAAGCCCACAAAAAGTCCTGATCTTTCTAGACATCAATCACTTTGCTCCTAATCTGATCTGTATCAGTGTTGCTGTATATAATGCCTGAATATCTTCCAAGCTATCAGGAGGACAATTCCAATTGTTCAATTTTACCCACAGACTATTCCGATCGACTGTCAAAGACCTGATATAAATCTAAAAAGGCCATATAGACTTGATTTATTTCCAATTGCTCTCTGCTTCAGTAAATTCAAGACAAACAATTTTAGGGACGCCCCTATGCCCTTTACAAAACCAGCCTGCCTGGGATCAAGTATTTCAAACCTGGTCGCCCAAGCATTCAGATCTCAGAGGACAACTGATGCAAAAAGCTTGCCCAATGAATCAAGAAGGGCGATATGGCAATAGTTCTTCGGATCAGCCCCATCACTCCTCTTGAATACTGGGAAAACCCAGGCCTCTCGCCATGACTCAAGGACCTGTCTATTTAGCGTCACCTGCTTAAACACCACAAGCTCAGCCCACAGATCAGGATTCTTTTTTAAAATGCAGTTGGATATGCCTTCGGGCCCCGCCGCTCGAGATGAGCTAAGATTCAGTATTGTGTATCTTGCCTTCACTACATCAATTTTAAAGTCCCAACCCTTGATCTCTCTAACCTCCTGGATAGAGAGCTGGGCTTCCCTTCCAGCGAATGTCGTTGTGTAGTGGCTCACCCAAGCCTCCTCAGTCACACTGTCCACCAGTTGGGCTTGCCTGAAGTTTCCTCCATTGTTAATGAGCTCCCACATGTGTTGGGAGTTCTTTCCGCAGACAGCCAAGAGCATAATTTCTGCATAATTTTGGACTAATACAGCTTTGAATACCTTAAAGCAGTTCTTATAGGCCTGTCTGTGTCTCCTTACTTGTTCTTGTGAGTCTGATGCATTCACTCGCCTTAACCTCCTAACCTCCATCCTGCATGCCCTACAGGCTCTTACTAGGTCGATATTATGAACATGTCTTGGGTCTTGGGGAATGATGGATGTTACCCCCCTCGGTCTGCACTCTTTTTAAAGGCGTGCAGAATCCATTCAAACTCCACCAGCTTAGAGTCTTTAGCTATGCCCTGGGCTTTCCGAGATGGCAAATGGGGAATACCAACTGCTGGAATTTTCACTCTGTTCATCTCCCAACTTAGCTCCACCAAGGGCATAACTTTATGTTTGTATAGCCCAGAGGACACCTGCAGGTTGATGCATAGCAGATCATGATCACTATGCAGCAAAGCCACTATCTCGACCTTTAATACCTTTCCTTGAAGATTAGGTGACACAAACAGTAATCCAGGAATACGGCCTGTATTTCATTACTCCAAGTGGGTGCACCAGGGCAATCGCCCTCAGTTTGCCTATTCAGCATCCATAATTCTTGCATTTTAGCTTCCAGTGCCCAGGTGCGAGCAACCCCATCCAGATTTGCGAGCCGCAGTGGCCACCCATCTTTAGATAATAATCGGAAGTTGAAATCCCAACAGATAATAATTTCTGGGTTGACCTAATCTGTTAGAGCCTCATCCACCCTCGCCATAATGAGCTCAAAAAACTCACCAGCTTGCAGCCTGTTGACGCTCCGGTAGGCATTTTTTTATTTATTTATTATTAATGTGATATAGTTTAGTACAAACGTACAAACTTTACACATAATACACAATAATATACATAAAACAACATTACTTTAAATATATAGATCTCATAAGAGAATAGACAAAACATTCCTCAGCATAGGATAAAATAAGTCTTCAAATCTAAAATCATCAGCATAAAATCATAAGACCCTGCAATAACGGATTAAACATTCAAAGGGAGCTTTCATATCGTTCTGCAGCTAATAAAACAGCCACTTCATAAATTCACCATAACCTTACATCCAGTAATGTCTCATCACCAATACGGGCATGCATCAGTGTACGAATGGGAGAAGAGCATATTTCATACTACTTATTCAATCCCTCAGACCCTCTGCCGTTCAACTGAAAACAGACAGATGCTTCAGACCATACCTGAAATAATGCCATGTGGAATTTGGAGTTTAAAGTGTTGATACATTGTATCCAAAATTCAGTCTGTTTTACAGATTCTAGATCATGAGCAAAATCTCCCAGATGTTTAACACGACTCTTTTCCATCCCCAGACATAAGGTCAGTACATGGCGAGCCGTTTCAAGTTCATTTCGCACGTTACAAATTCTGCAGTATCTCTCAGATTTTTCGAGTCCTAGCTCCTGTCCCTTAATTGCCAGTACTGGAAGATGGTTTATACGCAGAAGTAATATAAAACGTCTTAATTGATCTGACGGGCACAGGTTTAGATACAATTGCGCCTTCATAAATGTATAAAGGACATACGGGATAAAATTATAACTTTTCAAGTTTTCCAGATGCGTATAATTACATTGCCAATCCCACAGTTTTAAACGATACCCACATTTACTAAACAAGCTTTCATTCTCTCTGCCCCATTCCGGAGCCCAGCTTAACTCTTCGCATAATAATTTCAGGTGCAGTTCATATTTCTTCAGTTTACCAGCCTCAACCTCCTTGTTAATACACATAAGCAGTTCATTGGTAGGATCATTCTTGAGACGAATATAAAACTCTAGCCTTTTTTTCAAGACCAAAGCTTTGAGAGAGCAAATGCCCAACTCCAGCCTAATAACGGCCATGGGAATACATTGGGGAAGCCCCAGAATTCTCCTCCAGAAACTGCCTTCAACCAGCTGAAGCCAGCCTAGATTCATGTTATACAAGGGGTCGAGGCCATACGTAACCATCGGTACTAGACACTGCAGATACAATTGGCGTGCCGCCCATATTGAAAACCCACATTGTTCCTTCGTGAATTTAAAAATAAGAGATGTGAGTTGGGCCGCTTTAGTTCTTCGAGATACAATACAATTACAATAGTTCCCTTTGTGATCAAACTCAACCCCTAAGTATTTGTAACTGGATGTATAATTTATTTCAATCCCTTCAATCAGCATTCGTGGTCTGGCAACTTTACCTGCTGAAAATAGTAAGAGATTGGTTTTATTTATATTGATCACAAGTTCATTAGTCTCTGCATATTTCCATATTTGTTTTGCAGATCTCAACATGCCACTAAAAGTGTGATCTAGGATCACTAAATCATCAGCATAGGCTAATATAGGGCAGTGACTATTCCCAATCTTAGGTGGGCAGTTTTTGATCCCCCTCAAACATTCGAGAGCATCCGATACAAATATGTTGTACAACGTAGGGGCCGTAACACACCCTTGCTTCACCCCTCGATACTGTGCCACCGGTATGGTAGAGGCTCCTAAGTTATCGAGTCGTATCCGTGACGTATTATTCGTGTGAAGCAACTCTAAATAATAGAGTAGGGGTTCGGGGCAACTTAATCTCCTGAGTTTATTCCAGAGCAGGGATCGATTAACAGTATCAAAAGCTGCCCTAAAATCTATGAATAGGGCATAAATGGGGGGATTTGTATAAGATAGAGCCTTATCCCTTAATGCATTCATTACAAACAGGTTATGGGAGGTGGAGTAGCCTGGCCTAAAACCACTCTGGAATTTGTCCAGAATGCCCTCAGTCTCAACCCATTGTAACAATTCCTTCAGTATAAGGGCCGCAAACATCTTGCCCGTACAGTCTAACATAGACAATAGTCTGTAATTCTCGGGTTCAGTTCTATTGCCCTTCTTATACACAGGTATAAGTATGGCAGATTGCCATGTGGCAGGTATTTGTCCCTCACTTAGAATCTTTTCAAAGAGGATTTTTAATAGGCCAGCCCAAAAGGAAGGATTTTTCTTGAGTACAGCATTAGAAAGCCCATTCGGTCCGGGGGCACGAGAGGTATTAAGATTATCTATTCTGCAGTGAAGTTCCTCAGTAGTAATCGCAAAGGGAGGCGACTTAGGTCTACTACATTCACGGCTAGGAGGAGTTTCAGTACGCCCCCCATTACGGTTTTCTAAGAAAGCAGTCCACTCATTATCACTTATGGGGTTAACTGTATAAGCAGATTTCTTCCCTTTGGCCTCTCCTAGTGTAGTCCAGATTTTCCTGGAGTTTCTACTACACAGGGTGCTAACCGTATGTTGCCAATTTTCTAGTTTCCTCAGCCTTTTATGTATCTTCAACCATCCACGGTAATCTTTCTTCAGTTCATTAAGTTTTATCCTTAGAGCTACCCTTGATACAATTCCTTTCCTAGCCCCCCGGATATCCCTTCTTAGTGATCGTTTCCTATCACGTATAGCCCGATCATAGCTGACCTCTTTCCCCTCCTTCCCCACCAAAGTTTGCATTTTACATGTACCGTGATTGCCTGTAAAGATACTAATCCAATCCTCAATTTGCTCAGAGGTTAGTTGATTGAAATGGTCAGCCCAATTTGAATTCCAAACTCCCGAAGCCGTCGTGGCCTTTGCTATGTTCCTCTCCGACCACGAAATACGGTTTAGGGAGTGGTTACTGAGCAAATGGCCCAAATTGGCCTCCATTGTACTAGGTAGCAGGGCACTTATTGTCATGATCAAAGGATCATGGTCGCTCCACTCGCATTGGTGCACCCACATATCGTACACATTCCTAGCCACCTCCCAGCTTGTAAAGAAATAGTCAAGGGTGCTTCCCGATTTTCCATTACTCCAGGTATTTTTGCCCGGCCTATCACTAAGAGTTCGGCCATTAATTATTTCCAATTCCCAACACTTAAAAAAGGACAACCAGCCCAGTCCCTCCTTGTCCGATGATTGGGGGCCCCACATGCTATTCTTGAAGAGGCGGGGGTTGTTACCAGTGCCACTACCACTGTGGATATGGGAGTTTAAATCCCCAGCCACTATGACAAAGAATTTCTCCTGGTTTAATCTCCAGTCCACGAGAAGTTCATGTAAGGATCCTTGAATCAGTTCGCTTAGCTTAGCACCCGGGGGATTGTATACATTAACCAGCAGCAAATTTTCATTTATACCATTCATATTCACAATCACTTCTACTGCACAGATATAGTCACATTCCAACACTGGTATCTTTTTACTCGAGATCTTATTTGATATTCCAATAGATAGGCCCCCATATGGGCGGCCCCGTTCCCCTTTCTTTGCCAGGGTATGGTGTGTCACAACCATCCATGTCGGTGGGAGATGTTAGCCAAGTTTCTTGTAGTAATATAATAGGATGTTGGTTAATAAATGTCAAAGATCCTTTGTCCGAGAGAAAGTGTTGGTGGCCGTGGGTGTTCCAGCTCACCATAGAATAATCTCATGGTTGCTGCAGCACCCTTGGTAGTGATTCTGCTAGCCACTTTAGAGTATTCTGGATATCGACTAGTTGTACCTTAGCCGTAGTTGGTTGCGGAGGTATTCCAAGATTACTTTTAGATGTCACATAATCCTTGCTAGGAAGGAGAGGGTCCTCCTTTTCTTTATCAACGTCCACATCCATACCGATCTGTCTCAGTGATAGTTTGTGTTTACGTATTAATTGGGCAGAGGCCAAAACACAGCAATGAAGAGCGGAGACATTCGGGTTACGCGCCTCCAATGGTTCCACAAAAAGGAAGTCTTCCGATTGAATCACCCGTAACTGAGGGATCTTATGCAGTTTGGCTAACATTTCAGTTCTGTTAAGCCACATATCTCTCTTTTTCTGATTGAGGTTTTTAATTATACAGATTTTACTTGTGTAATTTTCTTCCACCTTTGACGGGTTCTCAACAGCCGTGGGTACTTGGATCGCTTCCTCTTCTGATTCCACGTTCGTATCAGGAGTTGAACATTTAGTCGATTCACCGATTAGGCTGAGGGACATTTCTGATTCCAGGTCTTCCTGTGCCTCGCTCGGCGCTTCATGTGTTGGCTCCGGGATAATCCAGCCTGATAAAGTACCCATTCCCTTCTTTGCGCGTTTTTTTGTTTTCTTTCCTCTTCTTTTGCTCTTTTTTGATCGGGCAGCCACGGGCAACGTGGCCGGTAGAGGGGAGGCAATTTCAACCGCCACATTTTTCGCCGCATCACGCTTCTGTTGCCTACGCTGTTTTTTTGTTAGCGGCACTGCCGTCTCCAACTCCACCCTTTTTCCAGGATTGGCCTCTTCCGATGGCACCATAGGGCTTATCAAGGTCTCTTCAGTTACTAGTAAAGATGGTAACGATGTCGTGGCACCATTCGGAGGCGGTAAACCCATCTGGATGATGGTATTGGTGTGGATTCTTCCACACAGTTTTAATAGAATTTTCATTGCAAATTGAACAGAAGCCATAGAGGCCTGTAGCTCCACTATAGCAGGCCCGTAGGTATCTTCACTTATTCCACTGTTCCCCGCCTCAATATGCTCCTGTTCTTCCTGCTCGTTGAAAAGACTAGGAGATGTTGATAACCGCCCCAGCGTAGGCATTGCTGTGGTGCTAGGAGTGGGTTGAATGGGGAGTATGCCCGATAAATCGGAGATCGATCCTTCAGTACGTTTAGGGCTAGGAACCCTACTATCACCTAACTGTTTGCTCTGAGCCGGAAACAAAACCTGCGCCTCTACCACCATTGGACTTTTCACAACAGGAGGAGTGGGTGCATTTAAGGTAGCCATTGACTTTTGGATGGATAGACAGAGGTCCAGTAATGAATTATTATCAATATCAGTATAGTTTGTGGAGTCCATAACATCACTGATATTTTGTGGGGATGGAAAGATCTCCTTTCCGGACTCTGCATTTTCCAAACCATTGTTCCTTTTAGAGGTGTTGTTTCCAAACATTGCAGGAATAGTACCTTTTTCAGGTATATCCTGCACCTCTTTACTCGGTGTCTTTTTGACGCCCTTAGCCGGTTTGTCCTGATTTCCTTTGCGTAAATTATACCGGGCATTTGCTCCTTTAGGTTTAGTCATTACTGGAAATCCCTACTCGCACACCCACCACAGGAGACTTCTTCAAAGATAGGAGTATTGTATGCGTATGCTCAATGAGCGACACACAATACACCGTAATATCTGATTCAAAGAGGGATCTAAGAGTGATAGAGAACCCTCCGCTGTCTTCCGGTTTGTTCGACACACTTGGGCAGTAAATATATTCCTTACCGCTCGTTCAGCGTTAGATGGTAATCCCCGTGAGGTTAATTTCCTGGTCCGCTTCCACCGCGAGCCACCAGTGACCACCAAGGACCACTTGTCCTCCCACTTCTCCGCGCGCGCTCCGCGCTGGAAGTGGGTTTAAGTAGCGCTGTTGCTGCTCACTGCTACTGCTGGGCTCCGCCTCCAAGGTTCACTCGCACAAACAAAGGACTCGAGAGAACCACCAAGGACCACTTGTCCTCCCACTTCTCCGCGCGCGCTCCGCGCTGGAAGTGGGTTTAAGTAGCGTTGTTGCTGCTCACTGCTACTGCTGGGCTCCGCCTCCAAGGTTCACTCGCACAAAGGACTCGAGAGAACCACCAAGGACCACTTGTCCTCCCACTTCTCCGCGCGCGCTCCGCGCTGGAAGTGGGTTTAAGTAGCGTTGTTGCTGCTCACTGCTACTGCTGGGCTCCGCCTCCAAGGTTCACTCGCACAAACCTTGGTTGACGCTCCGGTAGGCATTTATCAGAAGGAGGTTGGCTGTCCCCTCTGAATGGAGCCCATCTATTGACAGAATTTGGACATATGTATTAGGCGTAAGATGATGGCGAATTACAAAGCCCCATTCTACCTTAGTGTAAGAAGACCAGAGAAGAATCGACCCAAAGTTCCCTTCAGAGCAGGGTTTAAGAAAGCCTCATAACCATCACAAGCAGGCATATCCCCTGGAGGCAAAAAATGTATCCACCAAGAACCATCCCTTCCTCAGTGAACGAAAATTGAAAGCCCCTGGTGTTCCATGATCCCACTAAAATGTTCTGCCAAGTCTTCCTCATCAGTCTATTTTTTGGATGGAAGGGCCAGCGCACCGGCTAGCCAACTCCAATCCAATCGATTTGCTTGGATATGGTCTGGTCGAGCATTGCTGGCCATGTGGGGGCTTTTAAATCCACAGTTCTTAATCGTGAATTTCCCCAAAGGCCACATTTCATTAAACTTCTCTCCACTAGATGGCAATGGCAAGACCACATCATTCTGGTCTTGGGTCCCTTTCGTGGTTATTTTAGAAACAGGTTGTGAGACCCGTTTCTTAGCCGGTTTATTCTGGAATCGTTCCTCACAATAGTTGCTCAGGTCCGAAGGTAGCAGCCTTTTTACTGTGTTCCAACAGTGCATCTTTAATAAAATTGAGATTCTAAGTGGAGTATTACCAGGTCTCCTCGGCACTCCGCTTGATCGCATTTACCCTGTTGAGAAGTAGAGCCTCAGATCTTCTTGGGGAGATTTGAGAATTGGCTTGTACAGCATTCCTCTGATCAATCATTGTTACAAGGTTGTTGCCTCCCTTCTTCCTTGGCCTTAGGGTCAATGATTGTAGGTCGTCCTTTTAAATCAGCTGCCCGTCATTTTGCCTCCAAAGTTTGGAAAGTTGAGACCAACTGTTGCTGCAAGGGTCTCCCAATAGGGTTTGCACCAGGGACACTTTTAGATCCAGACTCTTGTGGTATCAAGGCTTGTTTCTCAATTTCCTTCCAGTCTAAATCACTCAAGAGATCACTGAGACAAGTATCTGACTGGAAGGTAGTTTCACCTGTCTTGGATTGTAGGCTTTGTTCCAGCCTGTTTACGTCATTATCCCCTGAAGGGGACACGTCTTTCGGCATCACTAATCCAATACGGGGTCTTTTAATTGGATGGGTCAGTTCCTTTTGTGGCGGCACTTGGATATTGCATAGAAATGCTCTTGAGCCGTTCATTTTTCTTTTCGTTGTTTGTTTTACATTTTTGTTTCTTCTCTCTTGTGAAACTTTACTCTTTCTTTTCTGACCAGGAACACCCCCGTCCGCTGGAGCAGCAGGCTTAAATATTGCAAAAGTATTTGCCTTAGTCGGCTCATGGTTGGGCATTTTTGTCAGGTCAACCATAGCATTTCCTCGCTACTTGATCGCATTTGGGGCATGCCTATCCTCAGCCGATTGCCTGGCCAGAGGGGAAGCATTAATATCCTGGACTGGGTGCTGGGCCGACTTCCAATGGGCTCTCACCCATTTTTCATCTTCTATGATGGCCTCCATCAATGTCGTTTGCCAGTCGTCTCCCTCCTGGCCAAGTCGCAGAGCCTTAGCAGCCACTGGTTAGAGGTTTCTGCCTCAGTATCAAGACTTTGTTCGAACTTTTTATAAAATTGTCTAGATTTGTCAGATTTCTCTGCAGCGTACACGTTACGCTCACTTGCTCTTGAATAGTGGAATTGATTTGTACAACTTACAGAAGGGAGACAATGATCTAGCCAGTGAGGCCATCAATGTATTTTGGATAATAGCTATGTCATCTTTGATAGTATGACGAGGCCCACATCCTTCTTCACTGTAATTGTTCAACAAGCTGGAGTCTGTAGATGATAAACAGTGCCTTCGAGCTATGGAGACTTCAAAATGTTCACCCCCTTCTCCACTTTCGCCCACCACTGACGTTTCCAAAGGGGTCGGGCACTTTGTAAATGCACTACTACGATTTGCCATTGTGCTCCGAGGCACCTGGCCACCGTGGTCTCCTCTCCAAGGTGATTCTCCCCAGCCCCAAACCGAGAACCACCTGTTTTGGGGATCAACAATTCCTGGGTGGACTGTGCTCATCTCTCAGGGCATCAAGCCTGTCTTTTATCACTGAGAGACTCGATTGCCTTTGTGTATTTATCTTCTCCATCAGGAGCGACAAGTCCACTGCCAACATTGCCGCCAAGTCAGAGTTTTGGGGCTATCATACATCCACAATAGGAATTGAGTTCAAGGATCTTTGCCCATGTTCGACTGAACTGAGCATTAATGCGTCCTCCACTTCCGTAGTCTCACTCAAGGAAAGAATGCGCTCCGGCACAGGCAAAATAGTACTGTTGGACTTCTTTTTCTTGAAAGACTTCTTCGTACAACTCTGTGACCCCCTCCAGGGTCAATGAGTTTCCATTCGGCTGGGTATTTCTCTGCAGGGGGCTTAACATACTCTTCCCCCCCCTACACCCCGGCGCCAGCTCTCCCCTGAATCGGATGCGTTGTTTAACGCCCAGATCGTGCCCCTCTCCAAGTTCCCCCCATCAATCAAGTTCACTGTAGCCTCCACCCCATCTGACGGCAAAGGCTTACTTACATTAGCCAGAATATTCACTGGTTTCAAGGGTACTTAAGTATCAGTTCCTGTGTCTGAGAAGCCCGTGCCACGGACCACGGGCGCAGTCGGGGTCCCGAGGCATTGAATTAGAGTCAAAGATTTTGCTGGACTAAGAATACAGTTTGAGATCCTGGGGGTAGACAAGGGCAAAAATGGTATTGTACATGGCCCCGCCAGGGAGGGCACTGCAGGCGCTGCGTACAGTCTCACCTGAAGTCGTTTTTGGGCGCTTGCTTGATTGTTTGGCTCCAAAGACATCTTCCGCTCAACGGACACATTGCAGATAGCAGGGGGTACTCTCTCACCCTCACGAGCACCCGCAAACACTCGCTTAGCACCACTTTGCTCTGTGGAGGAAGGTGCTTTTAAGTGGATTGGGGGGCGGGCAGCTCGTTGCATGCAGCCATCAGCACGTCACACGCTGTATTCCCCTCTCCTCTCGGCTTAAAGGTGTAATAACACCGTAGTAGCAGTCTCACGCAAGTTAGCCAGGAAAGTAACACCTGCAAACACCCACTTAGCACCACTTATGAGCCTGCGGACAGCAAGACTGTCTGGGGTGTATGCACTCAAAATGGACATGCCCCCAGTCAGGCACAATGCCCAGACAAGTCCAGTTTCACATGACACTTTTAAATTAGTCCGTGGACACTGCGCTTGTTCTACGGACACCCAGCATACCAAGACTGCGGATGTCACATGACCACACACGTGCAGTGTGATGGCATGTCCGTGAAGAGTGTCTGCAACCTCGGACAGTTTAAAAGCGTATTTTCGGCCAATGTAGGGTGTTTCAAGCTGAAACAGTACACTTCCACAGCTACCAGACAATTCTAAGTTGATCTGGCAACTTTGTACAACCTTTCAAGGCCTGTTTGCGACTCAGTAGTCCACGGAAAGCACAACTGTCCGCAGATGGCTCCTCTGAAGGGATCCACCCATTACTTTTCCTCATTCTCAATCGGACTACCAAGGAGAGAGCATCTTGCAGCACCTGCTTTGGAGAACTTTAAAGGACAGCATCATGGCATCTGCTATGAGCACTTCTGCTCCCCAACCGCCTCCACCATGTGCAGGGCCTGGACAGGGGAACGGGCGCAGAGATACAGATGACGATCAATAGGAAGAAGAGGAAGTCCCCATCTCCAGTGCTCAGAGTGTGTCCTGGGTGTGGCAATTTTTTTTATGATCGTTGGAAATGTCCTGAAGGCTCATGCACTTGTACTCTGTCATGGGAAACCTGGCTTGTATTCCATGGGACAACTTCCATGAGGCACCACACCAAACCTAACCACCTGACAGCTCTGAGGGAGGAGATTCCTTTCTCAGGTAAGAGTAGGTTTACATTCTCCACCCAATCATATTCAACTGCTCCTGTTACCACAAAAGATACTCCTTTGGGGCAGAGGATCCCAGCGACAGCTTCACAGGCCAAAAAGAATGCTGTTGACCCTTACCTTTCGAGGGTCACAGTGCTAGGTTTGTACTGTGAAGCACCGGTCTGTAAGTGGGAGCATTTTCGGAGTGCTCTCGAGGCTGGACTCACAGAACACAAGAAGCACTGCCCCCACCTTAAATTTAAGGCCCGCCCAACATCTTCCTCTGTCGTCCTGCTCCTTCGTCTGTGGTTGGTAACCCTACTCTCCCTTCCCTCCCCAATCTTGCCTCTCCTGCAAAAAAAAGGCAAATAAATTAAAAAACCAAATAAAAACAAAAAAAAAAAATGTCCTTTAGGAGCTATCCTTCACAGTTAAAAAAAATAGAAAAGTGAGAAAAAAAAGTTACAAGTCCCTGTGCAGCCTCCATAGTCTGCGGGCAGTACGGTAGTCCGCAGACATCTAAAAAAATTCCAGACGTGGGGGGGAATTGAAATCATTTAAATTGTTTTGCGTTAAACAATGGTGGCTTTTAAAAGAATTTTAAAATTATCAAACCTCCTGCTACCCTCTCTCCTTGTACACCCGATTGGCTGATCCCCACCGTGCTCTGTCGAAGCCAGGCATCCTTAAAAGACTTGGATTTGGCACGTGCCATCCACGGACTTCCGCTGTGTCCTTGGACCCAGCAATACAGGGGCAGCCATTCTACCCTTTCACTTTCAAGTTATGAACACTCTTTTATTGGCTGCTTTCAAAGAGTCACACATCCATCCACCAATCGCATCCAAACCCTCTACAGCTAACCGAGTCATCTCCGTTCAACACTTCACTTGAACTCTGAGAATACATATCTACTGTTAATCAAAGGCATCTGCATCAACAACTACTGTAAAACTGTCCAAGATTTCCATTTCCAGATTCAACAAGATCTGCATCTAACAAGAGATTGAATATATATATATATATATATATATATATATATATATATATATATATATATATATATATATATATATATATATATATATATATATATATATATATATATATATATATATATATAGTGAAAAAACTTTGTTAAAGGGACGTTATGGTTCAAAGTAAAACCGAAAAACCCCTGAAATTCGGCAGTTATGGTAACATAAGCAACCATAACTCGCGCCACCGTGCACTGCTAACACTAACACCCAGGACATCAAAGATGACATCACAAATGTCATTGATGACATCACTGATGACATCACATGGCTGGGTCTCCCTTTTTATCCTTTACTGACATATCGAAGCCACATAGTTTTCTTCAGTAACAGTCAGGAAGTAAAAATTGAAAAGGTACTATATTTGTAGACTTAGGGTCAAGTCACATCATATGAAACATATCCATAGCGGAAGACACAGGCTTCAAAGAGAGCAATCCTTTCTGTGCATGAAGATAATCATTAGGGTTATCAGCACTTTCTCATAGTTTTATTTTTATTACTCTACCTTCCCTGTATATGCTCATATTTGTATACATTATACTTACTCTCCTTTCCTTTGGGTGCTTTCACATCATGTGATACACATACATATGGTAAGTAGCAGCTTTGAAACAGAGCAATAGTTTCTCTGTATAAAGACAATCAGGTTATGAACTCTTTCTGCTACTACTTCTGCTTTTTTGTTTACTTCACTGTCCCTGTATATACTCATATTTGTATGTGTTGTCTCTTTGTGTTTTGTCTATAATAATTATGTATTAAGTGGGTTTTATCATCTACTTATTACATGTTTCACAGTACGCAAAACTCTAGTAAGAAAGCAGTTATCATTTCAGTATTCAACATGGCAAGATTATGAATATGGCACCTTCATCATGTATGCTGCACACACTGCCTATGTTTCTGCATGAGTAGCTTAGTATACTGGATAGAACTTCATAATAGAATGCCATTTATATAAATGCATTGCTTAATGCACTAATTAGCTCATGATATTTATCCCAATGATCCTTGTCCGTTTTTGGTCAGCATTATAAAAATCCCTTGTACAGAGTTTTTATGAAAAGTAAATGCACATGTGATTTCATCAGTGATGTCATCAATGACATTTGTGATGTCATCTTTGATGTCCTGGGTGTTAGTGTTAGCAGTGCACGGTGGCGCGAGTTATGGTTGCTTATGTTACCATAACTGACGAATTTCAGGGGTTTTTCGGTTTTACTTTGAACCATAACGTCCCTTTAACAAAGTTTTTTCACTGAATTTCATAGGTTTTTAGTAGCACAACTTAACCATAATATCCCTGACTTCATATACATGTAACATAGAACATACTAACCCCCTCGTAGTGATTTTCATGTCCACGGACTACCGCCATGTCCGCGAACATATCGAAAATCTGAGCGTGGTGAATGTAAATTTAAATAGTGTGCCCCATTTCCCCTTTGAAGTTGGCTCTGAAAAGAGCCGTTTTTTTTTGTTTTTTTTTACAGATGCTTGACAGACACCTGTTATTTTGTATTTTTTTTCTTGTTTTTTTTTCTTACTTTACTCCTAAAATCTTCACATAACCTTCTCCAAAGCAACCCTTACATTCCAAAATAGAAAGGCATTTCCCGTAAAAGATAAAGAAATGCCATCTTCTTTAAAATTAACAGCATTACTGGCATCAACATTCTCATTATTACAAAAGAACATACCAGCTCTAAGCATGAAGGCACACATGCCTCGGTTGATGACACACCTAGCAATGTTTTGCTGAGGACAAAAAAACTGAACTATTGTCCCATATTGCCCAAGGTAGTAATCCAGAAAAAATTACTTTCGCATTTGGAAGGATCTTCATTACGGCTTGAACCAAGCGTTCGAAATCAGCCAACAAAGTAGGGGCACCGACGTTGCCCAAATGGAAAGCACCATAGTGCAAAACTACCACATGCGGACTGTTCATCGTGGCCATATCCTCACAAACTTGTACAATTCCCTGTACATTGCAATCAGGCACAGTGGTCCACACCACCTCCACTCCTTTCACATCAAAGTTCTTTGCAACATGCCTGCATTGAGCGTACTGTTGTAAACCATACACAAACATATCTCCAAGCACCAACACCCTGACTTTCTCTACTTCTGCCATCTTCACCACACACAGTCTCTTTCAACACAAATCCACAACCTCGACATCTGATTGGCTGATCCGTACAGTCTTCTTTCCATGTTGGATTTCCTGGAAAAACCCAGATGTAGCACGCCCTGTCCACGAACAGCCGCGGTGTCCGCGGACGGCGTCCACTTTACTCTCTGTGCCATTCCCTCATTGCATACAGCTAAGCAATCACACAACACGAATAACGTCCTCAGAACACCCCCATTTTGTGAATTTTCGAACATTTCAGGACAATCATCATTTCATTATTCAACATATTAACATTACAAATATTATACTTTCATCTTGTACTCTACACACAATGTTATGTTTCTCCATTAGTAGCTCAGTATACTAGATAGAATCCCATAATACAATGCTATGTATATCAATGCATCGTTCAAAGCACTAATAACGGTATGATATTTATTGCAATATCCTTGACACTTTTTTCGCAACATTATAATAAAAATCCCTAGTACACAAATTCCATGAAAAGTACATACACATGTGATGTCATCAGTGATTTCATCAATGACATTTGCGATGTCATCTTTGATGTCTTGGGTGTTAGTCTTAGCAGTGCACGGTGGTGGCGCGAGTTATTTTTCATAGCTTACCATAACTTGCGATTTTCAGGGGTCTTTCGGCTGTACTTAGAACCATAACGTCCCTTAAACAAACTTTTTTATTATCACGCAAACAATATACAAACATGGCGTGCAAAAACCAACTTCTACAGATGGCTTTACACAGAATGTTGCAAAGTAAGAATTTATGCTCGTTCACAGTGAAGGTCAGCTGCTTCCATTTTTTTCTCGGGCCCCGGAGAGGCTCACGAAGCGGACTATAAGGTTGTATTGTGTTTTGACCTTGACAGAGATTGTGATGAAAGACTTCTCTTGAAGGAGTGTTGCTAAAACGTAAGAGAAGATAAAGATGAAATTTCTGAAATGAAACCACTTTTATATATTATATCACTATGCGAAAGATCGTTTGCACATGCGGAGTCGTATTTTGGGACTGCACCACTCGTAGACAATGGAAATTGCAATTGTACTGTAAGTAACCCTTTAGATTATTTTATACCAAATATAATTACAATAGCGTAGCATTAAAGACCGCTCAAGTTGAACGTGTTCGTTGAAAGTGGCATAATGTTTTCTACCGCGCACTATCACCGCCGAATTGATCCCCTGTCGTTTAGAGGGCTCTGAAAAAGGCAGACGACACAAGGTGGGTTAATAGAAATAATTTAACCGGTCTATAGGCGGTCAAGCGCTCTACTCGCTGTGCCACTTCACTGTAGCCTGTCAAGTGGCACAGCAAGTACAACGCTCGCTTTGACATCCGTGCACAGCTTGCTAACGCAAGTTCGAATCCCGGCAAGGCCAAACTCAGCCTTTCATCCTTCCGTGGTCGATAAATGAGCACCACACACCGTGGTGAATAATAAGCACCGCTTAGATAGCTCACGGTTCTTAGCGCTATATGAATGGGAAAATAATATTTTATTATTAACATACTCCGTTGCACTATCTTCGATAGCAAATAGTTTCACGCCCTAATAAATAAAATTATGATTTTTAATGAAGATCGGCTGGTGAGACTAATTTATGTTTTTTTAAAACAGGTATGTGGCCCCATTTTGCCTATGTCACGATTTACAGACTCCAGCGGATGGCGTCTTCAACTGCCAGGTGCAGGTCCAAATATGCAACTTCATGACCCTCACCATTTTATGGGACAATCGCCAAGGACCAATATGCCCTTACGCAGTACTAGCGGCTACAAACAACATACCCACCAATAGGGTGGTCTAATGGCCCGTTGTTGGAGCAACCTTCCGATTATCAGAGCGACCATTTACTGCTTTTATCATAAACCAACAGCCTATCTACCGCAAAGGAACAACGCGTGGCTCCAAATAAACTTTTGCTGATCGGCAGCAGAGACAATAGCAAATCGCTGAATATTCAATAAAAATTTCATGTGAAATAAATGTACTTTACCAAATGTACAATCCTGCTGTTTACTTTTAAACCACAGTTTCATATTCCGAATTGTGGCGCACTGAGTTGTAAGCTGATCTAACACCCTCTGTACCGCAAAGGAACATCGCGTGCCTCAACATGAACTTTTGCTGATCGACAACAAAGACAAATCCAAATTGCTGAATATTCTCTAAACATTTGATGTCAAATAAATGTACTTTACAAAATGTACAATCTTGCTGTTTGCTTTTAAATCACCGTTTCATATTCCGAATTGTGGCGCGCTGTGTTGTGACATAATATGTGTTGTCTTCCGGGTTCTGTGTAAAGTCACTTAGGACTGCAGGGAACTGGGCGCGTTTGATGACGCACCCTGTAACGTCACGGAGAGAGGCGGGGAATATGAATGCTTTGATAATATCAGGCTTAGAGCAAGTCAGCCAGGTCAATAGCGCCAGTCATAGGATTATCACATAATGTCGGCGCACACCAGCCGGATTTATCGTTTCTTTAGTGGACAAAAAGTCGGTTGACGCCCATAGGAAACTGTACTATTAGCGGACGAAAGGAGTGGTCTTAAAACACTTTCACCCTGACAACGAACAATACCAACAACGTTCTCAGAACACCCCCATTTTGTGTAATTGCAACCATTTCGGGACACCGCGAGTGTTCTTAGAACACATTCAACTAGACAGATTACAATACGGACAGCGTCCTGAGGACACCCCCAATTTGTGTATTTACGAACAAGTACACCGCGAGTGTTCATAGCTAATTTTTACCTTCCTTGCGAACAAACATGACACATACTCTGTCCTCTAAACACCCCACCATTTAGTTTATTTACAAAATGTCAGAACAGCCGTGTTCTCCGCGGACAAATCGAACGCAACAAAAATGTCTAGCACATAAAAAAAAAACATTGAACCTATCTCATACTCCCCCACCCTCCCCAAACACTCTTACACACCAATACACGGCACTAAATACAATTTTTTATCCACGTTTCACCGCGCTGTACGCCGACGACGGCGAATACAAGATGGCGGGCGCCACAGAAAATCTGACGCGCTCCACGCCCCTCGCCGTCCAATCAGCGAACACGACGCAAGGCCATGGGCCGATCGGGGTGCTGTCCGCGGAGCGAACAGGGAAGTCCGTCCACGAAGCGAACACAGATATCACTAATTTTTTTGCCTTACATTTTGGTCATTTTTTTAAAAACTACTGGACGGATTCACACCAAATTTGCAAAAGCACGCTTTCAGGACCAGGCCGCCGCTCCTGCCGCAAATTTGGTGTAAATCCGTCCTGCGGTTCGGGCTGTAGCCGTGCGCAAAGTTTTTTCCCATTCAGTCTATGGGAAAAAAAAGTTTTGGGACCCCCCCTATAACTTTTCCCCCCCTGGACGAATCCTCACCAAACTTTGCAAAAACATTCAGAGTGGGCCATATACTTTTTTTGCAAAGTTTGGTGAGGATTCGTCCAGGGGGAGCCAAGTTATAAGCCGCCAAAAAAGTGCTCTTCCTATGGAAACAGCAACTTAACCACGTGGCTGTGTAATATATATATATATATATATATATTTATTTTTTCTATGACATTTGTGATGTCATCTTTCACGTACTGGGTGTTGGTTTTAGCAGTGCACGGTGGTGGCGCGAGTTATGGTTGCTTGGCTTACCACAACTGGCAAATATCAGGTTTTACTTGTAACCATAACGTCACTTTAACAAAGTGTTTTAATTGAATTTCATTGGTTTTTACCAGTGCCCCCTAATGTGTTACAATTTACTAATATCATACTTACCGCAATATAGCAAAATATTTCTCCAATTTTTAACACTTCTCTACAGTTTTTGCCACTTTCTCCACTGTTCTTGTGCTCGCCGACGTTCGCAACCTTCTGACATTGCAGACTTTTCAGACAGTGTCATGTCATGCTCGCGCACGTCACGATGACGTGTCCGAGAATGCGTCTGCGCTTCGCGAATAGGTCTATGCTTCGCAAACAGTTCGAAAACTGCATTTTCCGCTGATATAGATGGAACTTTGAACATCAAAATGTTCCCTTGCACAGCTCCTACACCTATTCTTACTCCTGATCCATTTACAATTAGCACACAGCACATACTTGAAAGAATATTAGGAAAACTGCTATTCATCTTAAAAATGGCATGAGCTATTGCCATCCCTATTCCCAAGAGCCACCACCACCGCCAGCCACCACCGCCAGCTGGAAGACCTGCAAAACGAAAGAAGCGCAATACTTCAAAAGTCAATCAAGAAGACCAGGAAGATGAGGTGGAAGAAGTGCCAGAGAGAATCATGGGTGTAGCAGCTCTTTACCACTGTTGGAAATGTACATGAGGCCAAAGCTTCCGAAGTGAAATGCACAGAGTGTACTCTGTCACGGACAACCTGGACAGTACTCCTACGGGACCACCTCCATGCGGCGCCCCACCAAATCCAACCACTGCAATGCTCTCAGAAAGGCTTTCTTAGGAAGTAATAGGCCGTCTTCCTCTACCTCATCTTCCTCAACCAATGCTGTAACCGCACAGCCTACTTCTGTGGGACGCAAAATCACACCAGCTACCTTGAAAGCGATAAGAGGCTGTTGATTCATATCTTTCAAAAATAACAGTACTCCGTATAAAATGCAACACACCACTCTGCAGAGCAGAGCAATTTCAAAGTGTTTTTGAAGCTGTAATCAAGGAGCATGAGAAACACTGCCCTCTACCTTAGATTGAGCATGCGCGAAACATCTTCCCCTGTCCACCTGTCCCTCCATATATGTGTGGTTGGTGCCGCTTCCCACATTACTTTCTGGCCTCTCCTGCAAATAAATATAAACAAAACATTTAAAAACGTTCATTTATGAACCACCTTTCACAATTGGAGAATAGAACTAAAAAACTAAAAAAAAAGCTTATAGACTACATTTACTTTACATTTTACCATAAAGTAGTATGATTCTATACGATTCTTCAACATTCCCATTAGCATTTTCTACTATGCTAATGGGTATAATAGACAATTATATACTACAGAAAAAGAAGGCACAAACAAATTTCGGTCTGAAATTCTTCTGTCTAGGATACAATAACCACTATAATCCATTGCCGTTTATAACTACCCACATTCTCTGCATTCCTCCGTCTAGCCCATGCCTTATTAGAAAACCTGGATTGCACATGCACACCATCACACAAAGCAGCCCTTCTACTCTTTTTATGGTTATGTTTGTAACACTCCCTCATTACCTGCTTCAAACCATTCACACATAACCACGAATCACTTAAAAAAACGACATCTTAACCGTAATGTCCTTTTAACAGAACATTTTCTGACAATTGAATAGGTTTTAGAAGTGAAAATGTTACATTACTGTATAGAAGTTATTAATTCCTCTTTTAACAGATTTGAGATCACTAAAAACCTCCTTTAACAAATCTATATTTATCAACGCATAGTAATGAGAGTCGTTATCAGCAGAGTATACCCCAATAGGCAAATCAGAGCAGACATTTGTCCTTGCCGAAGGCCAGGCCCTCTGCCCACGGCAGAAAAGTTATATCACGATTATTTGTACTTGCGTTTCCACACTTTTCAAAATATAAAACACAGGACAGATCTGCAAAAGCATCCTTTTAGGTCCTTGCTGGAGCTCCTTGTGCAGGTTTGCTGCAATCCCTTGCAGCACTCCAGACTGCAGCCACAATCAGACTTTCCCCCTATTTCAACCTAGAGCTTCAGCCATGCTGCAGGCCCCAATAAGTAACTCAGAGTAGGCATTCATCCTTGCCGAGGGCAAGAACCGTTGTCCATGCACCAAACTTATATCACTATTTGTTTTGCTTACATTTGGACACTTTGGAATAATAAAACACAAAACAGATTTGCGAAACCGTGCTTTCAGGTCCTTGCTGATGCTCCTCGCGCAGGTTTGTTGTCATTCAGTACAGCACTTCAGGCTGCAGCCGCAAGCAAAATATTTCTGCCCATTCAAACTTGGGGTTCGGCCATGCTGCATGCCCCAATAATCAAATCAGAGTGCACGATTAGCAAGTAATTGCAGTGCGGTAGAATGGGTGGATCACTGCGCTCCGTATAGGACTTTAAACCGATTACTCTGCTGCTGGTGATGGGGATCTTTTATGAAGGTGCACGTCCTTCTTCAAGTGTTTGGTTTCGAATAGGAGAGTGAGACCTGTGCACCTCAGCACTGGGTTGTTCAATAAGTAACTGTTGTGGTGATAAAGCAGTCTTCAAAACCATTAATTTACCATGTATGTAATAACAACAGCATGGTTCCACTATATTTTACCCCAGACTACTCTTTTTGAACCAACATTTCTTTCACTCTGACTCATACTGCACCATTCACACTCTTACTATTCCCATCGATAGTGCTGCCAGAAGTGACACTACAATAAAGAAAACTGTTCATGCTGGATTGGGTTGGCGGTACGCAGAAGAGATCAAGCTCCGATTTCAATCACTCCCTGGAATAACCATCTAAGAAGGACATTGTTATTTATGTTTGCTTTATGGATAACAGACGTCTTAGTTTGATGTCTGCATCGGGCCCTTGAGCTTCTTCTCTAGATGGGTTTGGGAGGGCCGCATAGATGTGATGCAGACCTCTTTCTCTTAACATTACCAAGAGGTCTAAAAATGAAGCCTGATCCATTCTACCCCTCCTTTTTCTGTTTGACAAGAAGATTGGCAACAGTTGTAGGCACACTCCCCATGATGTCTTTTTCAATACTGCTGGCAGATGTTTTCAAATTTGGTTTAGCTAATTCAAAGCTATGGCATAGGAAGGGCAATTCCATACATTACGGGGCACCTGCCAAAGAATGGCTGAATGCCAAAGTCAGCCAGGGTCTTGTGAAATTCCATATAGGCCCTGGTTCCCTATAGTTCACCCCAGCCCTTGTAGCAGTTGTATTACTGTTTGAGCCGCAGTGGATGGAAGTGCAACCGCAGCCAGATTGTTCTGTATTTAAATGATACAAACTGCTGTTGATCGTATCTTATGTGAATGTCGATGGTGTTGAAATGGTTTTTACACACGGAGACTTAATCGTGTTTGCTTTATTGAATGTTCACAATGTCATGTTAGTTACCCTTGATCTCCACAGTTCTCTGTAATGGTGCCTAGCTATCCCCCACTCTTCTATACAGTGCTACATTGCTGTAAATCAGTAAATTGTAAACCCCCATTCCATGTTAATATCAGCTCGGCTAATGTCCAGCGGTTCTCTACTTCCAACATGTTGCATGGTCCCAAGTAGGTTAGGCAGTCTCCTCGTTGTTGAAAATCGGACAGATACAGACGAAAACATTCCTCTGGTGATGGTCTAGATGTAACACCATGTCCCCATACTCTGGTATGATAGATATGCTTTTATTGATGACTCCAACAAGATCCTGTATATTTGGGTGGTACCCCTCAGTGAACCGTCAGGTGAAATTCTTGCAAGTTTTGTTAATTTTATGATAAACCTGGTGTCCCCACTGCCTAACTTATCGAGCGAACAGACATATTGGCTTCTGAGAATGCCACACTCCACTGTCCTCCCAAATATACTGGATTGGCCATCTCCACAGTGAAGTTGGATATTTTGTTCTCTGGGAATGCATCTACAGAGGTGTTGCTGGGAAGCATAATGTAAAAGACATAGGCTCTATGACTTTCTCGCTATACATCCAAGGTCTCAAGAGAGCGTCCATCCACCAAACTGTTGAATTTCACACGCCACCCCAGTCATTTCAGTAGATATGGTTTCCTAGACCATCGTCCTTTACTAGTTATGACTTTCTATTCTGTAAACCCTGTGCGGCTCATCGCTGACTTTCTGGATCTCCTCCCTATAAAAATAAAACACCTTGAACAGCTTCCCCCAATTTTTTTTGTCGGTTAGTCTGTATTTAGAAAGAGCTTCCCAGAGAGTCACTCCTGAAAAAGATCTCATCGCAGTAGTTCTGCTCATACCCCTTTGTAATGTGGGATGTATTTACCCATGCATCCGAGCCCTACCTCAAAACTGTGCAGTACTGACATGAAAACATCATGATGGCCAGAGCTTCCCAGAAAATGCACAGGGAAATGCATGAAGAATAGGCTGCCACTCATTTTTGCCGATGTTATGGGCACAGAAGGACACTGCCTAAAACCACCATTGGACTACCCACCCAGTAGTCTGAAACCATTGGGAGTGGCAATGCTGATTGCCAAAAGCAAACCCATAACTGTTGGGAATTCATTTTCTTAAATCCCAAAAAGGGGTGCAGTACCAGTACTCACCACTATCAGAAAGCCGGTGTTTTAAAACACCAGATTTTACTTTTTTGTAGAAAACTGAATAAATGAACCCAAGGCAAGCCAAAGAAAGACTTACTGAGAGGTGGATCCAATGTAAAGTTATATCCTGAAGTGACTTGAAGGTTTATAACAAGACTGGCTGAGCTGTGGATTTCAGCAGTTTAAGTAAATGTGGACTGAAAGACAGTAAAAAAATCTAAGTGTTTAAATTGACTGAGTGACCTACTTTGAGTGTCACATAGGTTGCAATTGTTTAAATGTCATAGTTTTAAACTTAGAATCAGCATTTTAGCTGCATATGTAAACATTGTCTTGATTTAAACTGGGTAACAAAAAGTGACATTTTATCTGAAACCTGGCTTAAGGAACTGAATTCTGCCTGGCAACTACCCCCCATCAGGAGTGAAACTTGAGTCACAGCTGTGTTCCCAGGCCTATCTGCCTTTTGCTGGCCACACTAAGGATATGCCATCTCTCTGATAATTGAATTAAGGGGAGCCCCCACAGAATACAGGAGCTCTGAACAAAGCCCTGTCCTGACCCAGGCAGATGGTGTATTGCAGATGTCGTAAATGTAGCTTCCTCCTGGAAGTAAAGGGGAGGGGCACTGCCTGTGAGAGCAAGCCGGCTTGGCAGAACTGGAAAAACCAGAAATTCAACCTTGTGCTGGAGGAAAACCACACCCCCTTGGGGCCAGAACATAACTCTAAAAAGATGAATAACTCATAGTACGGACTTGTGAAAATTATTTAAATGACACCATAATTCTTGTGATTTTTCTGCCCACGTTTTAAGACGTGCTAGGACCCGGTGGTATGTTCAGGGGGGTTTTAGCAGAAAAGAGGATATTACTCAAAATGTGTGCATGTGAAAAATCTGACACTTCATCAATTAATGTCCATACTCCTTGCGCACATGTGTGTAAATTTGGGGTAATGTCCGGTATTGCAAACCAGTTAAAAAGTGCAAAATATTGCCATTTCTGAATGCAAGCTCCCAGGAAGAGCAGAGTTTGAACAGGGTATACCTCCTGTAATGCATGATGGGTGCATATGATTTTAAAACAATATGTACCTCTGCAAATATGTATTTGGTTCAAATCTAGATTTGTGTGCAAGTTGACAGGAGGAGTGGACTTTCTGCAGGCTGTAAAATGACATCACTCTGACACAACTTAGCTCCCCCAATCAGGGGAGAAATGAAAGTTTGGCCAATGATAAGTGGAGAGGGGCTGGATAGTGATGCTGCACACACACCCATTTTGAAAACACATAAAAGCCGACAGACAGGACAGATAGGGCCCTTCAAATCCATTTGCAGCTGGAAGCTCTGCCGGGAAAATCCATACTTTACCTCCCTCAACCTTCAGAGAGCAGACATAGAGACTTCAAATCTATCAAATATCCAGAACCAGAAACCTAGACCAGACCAGCAGAGAGAGAGCTGATCCAGACCACTGTTAGCAGAACCAGAGAGAGCTGACCCAGATCACTGTGAAGTGCAGAGACCGGAGTCCAGTCTAAAACCTGACCAGATCCGTGGCGAGGCCCATTTAACTCAAGAATATAGTGTGAGTACCTAGAAAACTGTGCAGAACCAATCTCTTAGTTAAAATAATATAATCCAAGCTATTTTAATCTAAGTAGAACTGCCTCCTAACTGTCACCTGTCATTTGTAAAGCTGTCACTTGTCATTTTCTAGTTGCAAGCTGCACTTGTCTTTTTGAACTTTAAAATTTCAAATCTGAAAAACGACCTTTATTTAATCGCTCATATCTCCGTGACCGTTTGTGCTAGAGACTTGCAGTAACTTTCACCTGGAAGCTGAGATCCTAGGCTTCCCTAGGACCCCAAAACGATAGGGATAGTCCTTGTAGTTCCTCTGTAATCGCGCTCGGCGCATTCGCAAATTTAGCCGCGATTTGACATTTTACCGCGATTTGCAAATTTCTTCACGTGTAAAAATCTGCTGCTGCTTGCCTTCCATTTGCCAGAAATTCGTTTAACCTGCTAGTTACACCCTAGATCCTTGCTAAAGTGAGCCTGGACTAATATTAACTAGATACCACTCACCCTGAACCTCTAGAGGGAATTAAAAGCATTTTAGCATATTTTTTTCTTCATTTCCAGCACATTTAAAAGCATTTGGGCCTGTGTTTTCAACTTCTGTAGTCTAAGTTGCTGGGTGAACTGAATCACATTTGATTGCATTTCTGAGAACTGTGTGCCTTCCTTCCATTTCCTTGCATTGCATAAAGGGGGGGGTGAATTGTCCAAGAAAGTGATTACATTGTTTTGCTGAAATCCTATCAAGTTATTTTCTTTACTGCATTTCATTCCACATTGCATCCATTTGAAACCATAAAAGTATTGTTGCTATCTTATCCATTTCATGTCAACTCCTTAGTGATTATCAAGAAGTGTGCTAGTGCCAGATTCTCCGTTGTTAATCTTTATCATATCAGATTAAGTGTGATATTCAATTATTAATTTATTATAAAGTGTGATATATATATCTATTGTTTAAATTATCAAATAAACCTTTTAACTTGCAAAACAGAACTACTTCTTGGCTCAGTGGGGTCAGGGGGATTCTGAGAGAGGGGTGTTATATAGGGGTAGTCATCCAGAACGCATGAACTGGACATAAAGATATATCAATAAGGGTTTCCATTCAGTATCCCAGACTAGGCATTGACTTGGCTGTAGTGTTGAATTGAATCCTCTTACAAATTGGGGGCTCGGGCCGGACGTTTGGGTTAGATTTACCATTTGTGCAGATTAATACAGCGTGCCAGCTGACCAGATACACATATCCGGTCGTATCACCACGCTGTGTTACGCTGTAAAGCACTCCTTAAAGGAACGCTCCAAGGAAACGGTCTGTTTTGCAAGAATAAAATACAAACTTCTGTAAGTCAGGACAGAGACCAATCTCTAGAATGACGACCTTGGTAGATATGAAAATAGCCAGAGAGCACTTCTTACATAAACTATTTGTGAGAGGTGAATGGGCTGAGCAGGGCCAGGATGCCTGGTTGCAGGCCATCACGCGACAGGCCACTGAAACAGGGTCAGACTTATGGAGAGATCAGGGTCCATTACATATGGCCCTGAGTGAACTATATATGGCTCCTAAGGCCAAAGATGAACACGACAAAATTGTTAGGATAGCGGCATATTTATATTTATATATGGGAGCCATACAGAATAAATGTGCTGAAGGCCATGATCTGGCAAAAAGGCAACAGATGGCGTTAGAGAAGGCCCAATCTGATCTGGACTCTTCTGAGCAAAGGCTGCACAGAAGCCAGGAGTCAGAAAATGAGACCAGACAGTACATCACTAAAATAAAGGAGGATATGGATGTGCTGCAAAAGGAAAAGTCAGAACAGGATACCAGATTTCTGGCCTTGCAGAAGGAACACCAAGAAGGTTTGGACTCCCTACTGCAAAGCCAGAAAAAGCTGGAGCAACAACTGGACTTCAACAGGGTATGTGCTGAGCAGGTAGTCACCCTGCAAGGCCACCTAGATAGGGAAAAGGCAGAAAGCAATAAACTGATTCTGAAAGACCTGGATACCAAGGCAGAGTTTGATCAGGAGCGCCAGAAAGCCGGTGCCTTCCAAAGGCAAAGGGACGACCTGGCGGCACAGATGCAGGCTCTTAGTCAGGAAAGAGACACTTTAGGCCAGGAAGTCTGCCACTTAAAAAAGGGAATTGAAGAAAATCACCTGGGCCTCCAGGGGCTGGGTGATCTCCAAAAAGAAAACCAGAACTTGGTAGAGCACACCAGAAGGGTGGAGGATGCTCTAGCAAGAAAGGAGCAGGCCAATAGGGACACAGCTCAGGAGGTAACCCACCTGCAGCAAAGACTGGCCCAGTTCTCCAGGACCAACCAGGAAGCACAGAGGGAAAATGAGGCCCTCTGTCAACACAATGATAGGCTCCAACAACAGGTAGCGATGCAGGAGAGACTGATAGAGTCCAGTAAGGCCTTAACTGAGGAACTGAAAGCACAAATGCAGGCTCTTGCATTGCAACAGGGAGCAGGGGCGGATAGAGATGAGGTCCGCTGGGAAAGAGAGACTCCTGACCATAACCTCAGGAGCCCTAACACCAGGGGCCTTCATCTCTCCCAGTCCCTGGACTCTACCACCCCCATGTCCCCAGGCGCACATGAGCACAGGGCCACAGGGATGGCAGATTACTATCCAGCTAAAAGTATGGGGCTCATAGGCCAGTACCACTCAGGAATGGAGGGGTGGGCATCCGGGTATGGGCACCCAAGTACAGTACAGTTCAGTGAGGAACCCCAGGAGAGTAGGCCCCTTAAGGGCATCCTGAAAACCTCTGCCCAGTTAGGTCAGTGGAGGGGGGTACCCAGCAAATCCTGGCAGCAAGGAGGGATCTGAGGACTCCTCTGAGCGGTACAGGACACAGGAGACCAGGTCCCCACATTCTGCCAGCCATTCCCAGGCTCGCAGAATCTGGGAAAACCTGGAAGAACAGACAGGAACCTCTGGGAGCAGTGCCTCTGAGTCAGAGGATGAATGGACAAGGGTTACCCGAACCAAAAAGGCCAATAAGGAAAAAAGGGCCTTGCTTAAGGACCCCTTAAAGCAGATTAAGGCGATCAGGAGCGTCATCACGCCTTACCATAAGAACGCTAAGTATTCTGTTTGGGAGCACTTAGAGTTGTTTGAACAAATGATGGAGACTTTCCATTTGAAGGACAGCCAAAGCTGTATTCAATATGTAAAGTGGACCTTCTCCCCGGAATACTCCAGTTTCTTTGCGGGGCTGGAGGACCAAAATCATTTAAGATGGTCCACCTATAAGGCGGCCATCTTGAAACATTTTTCCATTCATAGAAATCCTCAAGAGGCTCGCAAGGCAGCCTACAATTTGCAATGTGGGGAGGATCAGGCCCCACAAAAATTTGTGCAAGAACTGAAACGTGCTTTTGCGCAGACCACCAGAAGGGTGCGCACAGACAGTAGAGAATTCATTAATACATTTTTTCATGCCTTGCCCAAATATATAATGACCCAGCTCGTGAGGGATTTTCACGAGAAAAGATCTTTAGACTGGGTCATTGAACAGGCTACCCGGATCTATGAGGTGCAGAAACCGGTAGATAGCAAAAGTAATGCCCAGAAAAACCCCAAAGCCAACAGCATCCCTGCTGCTGCTAAGGTGGCAGAGGTAAAGGTCACCCCCGTTTTAGAGTTGGAGATGGGGGGGCCTAAAAACCTACCTGCACCTAATAATGCTAGGCCCAGAAGGTCCTCGGGCCAGTCACAGACAGGGGGCCAGGGAGGCAGCCCCACAAATGGGGTCCCTCGCTCTCCTGATTATGTAAGCCCCCGTTACAAGGGAAACAGACCCATCCTGGGTTATGTGTGGACTCCTCCAGCCCAAGGGGGGGGATCCAGCCAAGCACCTAACCCAGGGAACTTCCCTCCCAACTTCCCACAGGAGGGCAGAAATTCTCCAAATCCTGGGCAGAACTTTTTCCCCACGTATCCACCCAACTTCCAACCCCAAAATCCTCCACCCTTCTTTCCCCAATTCCCTGAGCCCAGACAACCGAATCCGGGAGAGGGGAGGCCAAGGGTGGAGGGGTATGCAAATCTTCCCAACCAGGGGTACTACCAAAGAAGGGATAGCTACCCTTCCCGGGATCAGCCCAGGGGAGAAAACAGGGCCCCGTATCAGCCTGAGCGGGTTTCCCAGTTAGAGCGCCAGGTTCAAAACATGGCGCGGGATCTGGGTCACATACTGAGGGCTCAGCAGAACCCTCAGATCGGCATGCCGGCGCAGAACGCACCCAACTCTGGACCTGGTGCCCCAGAACAATGACGGGGGCAGCACCCCGATAACTCACCGGTTCCCAGGGAGGAGGCACAAAGGGAAGGGGGGTGTAAAGCCTTGGAGGAAGCTTCCTTCCTCACTTGTAAACAGCCCCTGGAAACCCAGGAACCGGAAACAAAATCTCTTGCCCCTGAAAGTCTGCCTCCTAAGGAGCAGAGGGGGGGTAGGAGAAACAAAAGACCCAAACAGACTCAGTTTGAGGAGGAGGTACAGATCTTCCAATTTGAGGGAGAGGGATACTCAGAGGATCCTGGGAAAAGGATCTTCTCCTTCAGAGATGGGGAAACTCCTCCCAAAGAAAAATGGGTCCCTAGGGATGCAAATCCAGACTGGGGAGAGGTGGAGACTGAGCTACCGCCGCCCACCATCTCATCCCAGAACCAACAGCAAGAAAATCCCCCGGTTCAAACCCATCCTGGTGACTGCCTCCAAAAAGGGGGGGCGGCCCGGAACCGGAGCCAGGGGAACCCACAATGGCTCTGATCTCCAGTTGCCAACTTTTTCTTTCAGATTCCCAAGGCTCACCACAGAATTCTGCCCAAATCTCTTCGCTAGCGATGTCCAAAACTAGAAAGTTAGCCCACCAGTTGTCCAAAAATGTGCATTATCTGTGCCCCCTTGAGGAGAAGGAGGGAAGATACTATGCCCCGGTACAAGTACAGGGGCAGGGGACAATTTTGGCACTGGTGGACACGGGATCTCAAGCTACCCTTCTGTCCAGAAGGGCCTTTGATGAACTGAATGCAGGAAGGGGAGAGAATTACCAAATTCCTCTCACCTCACTTCCTGGACAACTCCAGAACTTTGACGGGAAGGAAATTCCCGTCGAGGGGACGGCAGATTTGGACATTAAAATTGGGCGACACAAGTTGAAACACCCGGTCATAGTTGTGACCCCAGAGGGCACCCCTTGTTTACTAGGGAATGACCTCCTGAGAAGGTTGTCACCCCTAATAGATTGCGTAAACAAGGTCCTCTGGACCCAGACTAGCCGACCAATAAAATTAAAACAGAGTGTCAACAATGTTAGTTTAAACGGCACCTGCCACATGGTTGAACAAAAATCTGACCAAGTAGAATTTCACTTCCAGAATAGCCAAATTCCAGACGTGACAGTAATAGCAGTAGGACAACAGACTGGTGATGGGGGGTCCTCTCTATTTCTGAAAATCAACCTCCCTTCCAGTCTAAAGTGGTACTCCACGCTGGAAGGAAATACCCTGAAATTCTATACTAATCCACAATCAGAAACTCCCACTCCTATAGTCCAGAAAGATGTGAAATCAGCTCAGAGCCTGGCTGATATTCAGCAAATTGGAGAGCAGTTGTTCATCCCTGTCCAATTAAATGATGGGAAGGACTCTGTTCTCGCTCGAGTGTGTGTGAACAACGGTAAGAGCTTCATCAGCAAAGCCATGTTTCGCCAACTCCCAAAAGATCCAGCCATTCCCACCTTCAAACTGATAGACAAATGGGAAATGGACCTGGAAGCACCTAATTCCAAACATCTCCTGCCAAGCAGGTGTATGCTCAAAATCTCCATTGGCAACAAGAGCATAGTCCACAATTGTAGGGTCGTGTGAGACGTCCCTGCCGCCTTTTACTTAGGCAGTGACATTCTCAATCGCTTTGCCATTACTTTGGACCTAATAAACTTCAAAGCTTGGTCCCGATTAGCGGATAATCCCATGGGCTTTGATGATCCAGAAAAAGCATTTAGGTCAACTCAATTGCTACCTTATGCAGTTGAAATTCAGATCAAAGAGGAAGTCACCATCCCAGAAAGGACCCGACAATTCTCCCTGGAAGTGAAAGTTAAAAGAGGACAATATTTGCAAAACCCTGATGCTTACATACATCTAAAAGCTTCTCTCCAACAGCAAGGGTTGGGGGTAAACCCAACACCATTAGTCAACATAGAACATGGCACCATTCCAATAGAGGTGGATAACAGCGACTTAAAGAGTATTACTCTAGCCGCAGGCACCATTATTGGAATGGCGGTTGATGACCGACATTGTTCCATCGACTTAGTAAATGAACTGTTAGGACCAATCCCCAAGGACTGTTTTGACAGTGACAGTGAGGACAATACAACACCAGACAGGATTTTTACCCGGCATGGGGGGAACTTCCTGGTGTACACTTCCTGCCCCTATGGTAAGGAAGATGTGACTTGTGACTTCAGGAGGGATGAGGTGATTTTCCAGGTCCATGAGGGCTGCCTTTCCCACCTGAAGCCTCCAGTCCAAATCAGCACTCTGACCAGGGACTTCTCCACCCAGCTGGAGGAGGCCGCTGAAATAGCCAAACCAGAAGTCTTTCCAGGCTTCAGGCAGATGGTGGAAGAGAGAGTCAACCTAGCTGATGCCTGTGTGACTCTGGAACAAAAGCAAAAGTTGAAACAAGTTTTCTTGGATTTCCAAGATCTCTTTGCGGTAGACTCATATGACTGTGGTCGCACCGACATCCACACAACAACAGTCCCTTACTGAAATAATTAAGAACCTTGAGTCCCGGGGAATAATCCGTCCAGTCCACAGCACCTTCAATAATCCAGTGCTGGGAATATTGAAGCCAAACGGCCAGTGGAGACTCTGTGCTGACCTAAGGGAGCTCAACAAACGGGTCCATACTTCCCGATGGCCTCTTCCCTACATTGACCAAGGGCTGGCCCAGATTCAGGGGTCACAGGTATTCACTGCAATAGACCTGACCAATGGATACTGGACCGTGCCTTTCAGCAGGGAGGACCAATACAAACTGGCTTTTACCTTTGGGGGCCAGCAATACACATGGACCCGGACTCCCTTCGGATACCTCAACTCCGGCAATGAATTCAACATTTTTCTACACAAGGCCATGCCCGACTTGGGTGTGAGGGGTAACCTGGCTTATGTAGATGATGTCCTCATTAAAAGCTCAACTGTGGAGGAACACATAGCGGAGATCCGTTATGTTCTGACACAGTTGAGGGCCGCCGGAGCAAAACTTTCCTTTCAGAAAGCACAGTGGTGTAGAACCCGTGTTAATTTCTTGGGGCATGAGATTACTCCTCAGGGTCTCTGTCCCCAGGAAAAGAAAGTGGAAGCACTTCAAAAATTGAAAGACCCCACAACTCTGCGGGAACTAAGGACTCTCCTTGGACTGACTAATTACAGCAGAAAGTTCATTGAGGGCTACGCAGAGATCACCAGACCCCTGATTCATCTCCTGAAGGGGGGGGGTCAAGTGGGAATGGGGTCCAGAACAAGCCGAGGCAGTAAAACAACTCAAAAGAAGCCTCTCACAAGCGCCTTGCCTAGCTTACCCTGTCAGAAACAAGGAGTTCTTCCTGGAGACGGGGTTCTCTAATACGTGCTTGACGGCAGTATTATACCAAAAGCATGACAAGGTCAATAAAGTAATCTCTTATGCGAGCAAAACTTTATCCTCTGTGGAGGAAAAATTCAACGATTGTGAGAAGGCACTCCTGGCAACGGTGTGGACATTGAAGAATTACCGCCCGTTTATCCAGGGGGAACACATCATAGTGGAGACTCCACACCAGCCTCTGCAATATCTCCAAAGTGATAGAATCCGGGCCGGAAATGTGAGTAATTCCCGAATTACTTCCTGGATTCTGTCAATGCAAGGCTTTCCTGTGGAGGTCAGATATGGCCAAAACAAGAAGAGTCCCCTCGCGCAAGGTCTGGCTGACTTGCATGATTGTGCCAGAGAAAACTGTCTCGAGGACGAAAGTCTAAAAATCAAGGACAACACGGAGGCATACCTTAATTCCCCACACAAAGTCTTTGAAGAGGACAAGTGTGAGGGAATGCCCACTGTCTATGTGGATGGATGCTCTTACCATGTTGACAACGACGGGGAGAAAGAACTGGTGGCCGGCGTAGGGAATGCATGGGTGAATGAGTTCCCAGAACCCTCCGCTGGATACAAAATTGGTCCCCGAAGTAGTCAGGTGGCAGAATTGATGGCTGTGCATCAGGCCATCCTCACTGCTGTCCAGCATCAACTCCACGAACTGGTCATAATCACAGATTCGGATTATGTACGGAACGGGTTCGTGGAGCACCTGGTTAATTGGAAAACCAGAGGCATGTTATGTGCTAACAACAAACCCTTGAAACATGGGAAGTTGATCCAAAACATTGATGATCTGGTCACCTCGAATGAGATGACCATCTATTGGAAAAAGATCAAGGGTCATTCCAAAGTAGAGGGACCAGACAAAACTGGAAACGACTTAGCTGATCAGCTGGCCAAAACCGGGGCCATCCAAGGGGATCTAATTGAGATTGAGTCCCTATTGGGGGAAATCCAGGTCACTGCTATCACTAGGTCCCAGACAAATGCTCACAACGACCTTTCAATTGCACAATGGAGTAAGGAGACCCCTGATGCTGATTTGATTACAGCTCAGAAGGGGGATCCAGTTATTGGTAAGTTTTACCAACACCTTGAGGACCCTGAGAACTTTCCCCTGACGGATACCGATTATATTGGGAAAGAGGACCTAAGAGTGTTGATGAAATGTCCAAAAATGTTCCGGATCCAAGACGGTTTGCTGGTAAGGAAATCCAAAGCTGGCCACGATCAGTGGGTGGTTCCTACCTCATTCCGAAGCCTGATGTTAAGTCACGCCCATGATGCGGCCACCGCCGGTCATAGGGGGTTCCACACAACATTGGAAATTTTAAGAGAGGTTGCATACTGGCCACACATGGGGCAGGACCTCGACCAATACTTGAAGGGGTGTCTTGTGTGTGCACAATTTCAGCCATCATCCCTCACACATCGTGCGCCTCTCCAAAAGCGGGGGATGACACTGCCATGGTCAGATTTACAAATCGACTTTGTAGGCCCCGTGATTCGCTCTGCTAGGGGGAATAAGTACATGTTGACTGTGACATGCTTGTTTACCAAGTGGGTGGAATGTCTCCCAGCCCCAAATTGCAAGGCAGAAACCGCAGCTGCCCTGATGATTAACCACATCTTTTCCCGTTTTGGTCTACCTCAAAGGATTGAGTCAGACAGGGGTAGCCACTTCACCAGTGAAGTAATGTCAAAGATGTGGGAGATACTGGGGGTCAAAAGGAAGTTGCATATTGCTTACAGGCCAGCTTCTTCTGGGGCAGTAGAGAGATATAACCGGACAATTGTGAGCATCTTAAAAAAGTTTGTGGCAGATTCTGGGCCAAGTTGGGATATCCGATTACCTCTGGTCCTAATGGCCATCAGATCTACCCCTTCATCTGCAACCAAAATGTCACCATTTGAGTTGATGACTGGGCGCAAGATGGTGCTTCCTCAGCATTTGCTCTACAGGACCCAAGAGCAGACACTGATAAATGCCTCCACTACTCATGAGTATGTGGAGAATTTAAGGAAACACCTCCAACATGCTTTTGCTTACGCTCAGCGGAATCTAGAAAGATCAGCTGATAGCATGAAGACCCACTATGACCTGAAAACTTCCAGGAAGGAATATCAGGTGGGGGACCGGGTCTATCTATACAACTTCCAAAGAAACCAGGCAAAACAGCGCAAATTTTTGCCTACATGGAAGGGACCCTTTGAGATCATCGACAAGATCTCCCCTGTGGCCTACAAAATCCACATCCCCAAAGGTCCTTTGGCAGCGGGGGAAGACAAGTGGGTCCACATAAACCAGTTGAAATGTTGCCATCCCAGGCACGCCCTGCAACAACTGGAGGAATCCTCTGGAATCCTAGCGGGTACTGTCTCAGACTAATTCAGTTCCAATCATAAAACATACCACATCTAGTCTCTAAAATATTGTGATTTGCATGAAACTGTCTTAGTTATACTGTTTTTTTTCAAAATAAGAATGTAATGTTTTGTTATGATGAAATGCATATGCTGCCCCACTATCTCAACAGTGGTGGAAAAATGTCTATGAATAGGTATTGCCGCTCTTCCTTTGTCGTCCTAGGAGAAAGAAAACCTGGAGACGGGCCAAGGAGGATGATCCGGAGACTGGGAGGATGACGCAAGGGGGCCCGGGGTACCGCCCAATATTCCCATCAGGACCGGCGAGGAGAACCGATCGACCAGTACCGGATGGAGGAAGAGATGCTGAACTGGCCATCCACCGGAAGAAGATGAGAACTACATCCCAGATCTTGCGGTTCCCACCAGTGAAGGATCAGATGGCCACCGCAAGAAGGGGGGCTTGTGGGATGTATTTACCCATGCATCCGAGCCCTACCTCAAAACTGTGCAGTACTGACATGAAAACATCATGATGGCCAGAGCTTCCCAGAAAATGCACAGGGAAATGCATGAAGAATAGGCTGCCACTCATTTTTGCCGATGTTATGGGCACAGAAGGACACTGCCTAAAACCACCATTGGACTACCCACCCAATAGTCTGAAACCATTGGGAGTGGCAATGCTGATTGCCAAAAGCAAACCCATAACTCTTGGGAATTCATTTTCTTAAATCCCAAAAAGGGGTGCAGTACCAGTACTCACCACTATCAGAAAGCCGGCGTTTTAAAACACCAGATTTTACTTTTTTGTAGAAAACTGAATAAATGAACCCAAGGCAAGCCAAAGAAAGACTTACTGAGAGGTGGATCCAATGTAAAGTTATATCCTGAAGTGACTTGAAGGTTTATAACAAGACTGGCTGAGCTGTGGATTTCAGCAGTTTAAGTAAATGTGGACTGAAAGACACTAAAAAAATCTAAGTGTTTAAATTGACTGAGTGACCTACTTTGAGTGTCACATAGGTTGCAATTGTTTAAATGTCATAGTTTTAAACTTAGAATCAGCATTTTAGCTGCATATGTAAACATTGTCTTGATTTAAACTGGGTAACAAAAAGTGACATTTTATCTGAAACCTGGCTTAAGGAACTGAATTCTGCCTGGCAACTACCAGGAGTGAAACTTGAGTCACAGCTGTGTTCCCAGGCCTATCTGCCTTTTGCTGGCCACACTAAGGATATGCCATCTCTCTGATAATTGAATTAAGGGGAGCCCCCACAGAATACAGGAGATCTGAACAAAGCCCTGTCCTGACCCAGGCAGATGGTGTATTGCAGATGTCGTAAATGTAGCTTCCTCCTGGAAGTAAAGGGGAGGGGCACTGCCTGTGAGAGCAAGCTGGCTTGGCAGAACTGGAAAAACCAGAAATTCAACCTTGTGCTGGAGGAAAACCACACCCCTTTGGGGCCAGAACATAACTCTAAAAAGATGAATAACTCATAGTACGGACTTGTGAAAATTATTTAAATGACACCATAATTCTTGTGATTTTTCTGCCCACGTTTTAAGACGTGCTAGGACCCGGTGGTATGTTCAGGGGGGTTTTAGCGGAAAAGAGGATATTACTCAAAATGTGTGCATGTGAAAAATCTGAAACTTCATCAATTAATGTCCATACTCCTTGCGCACATGTGTGTAAATTTGGGGTAATATCCGGTATTGCAAACCAGTTAAAAAGTGCAAAATATTGCCATTTCTGAATGCAAGCTCCCAGGAAGAGCAGAGTTTGAACAGGGTATACCTCCTGTAATGCATGATGGGTGCATATGATTTTAAAACAATATGTACCTCTGCAAATATGTATTTGGTTCAAATCTAGATTTGTGTGCAAGTTAACAGGAGGAGTGGACTTTCTGCAGGCTGTAAAATGACATCACTCTGACACAACTTAGCTCCCCCAATCAGGGGAGAAATGAAAGTTTGGCCAATGATAAGTGGAGAGGGGCTGGATAGTGATGCTGCACACACACCCATTTTGAAAACACATAAAAGCCGACAGACAGGACAGATAGGGCCCTTCAAATCCATTTGCAGCTGGAAGCTCTGCCGGGAAAATCCATACTTTACCTCCCTCAACCTTCAGAGAGCAGACATAGAGACTTCAAATCTATCAAATATCCAGAACCAGAAACCTAGACCAGACCAGCAGAGAGAGAGCTGATCCAGACCACTGTTAGCAGAACCAGAGAGAGCTGACCCAGATCACTGTGAAGTGCAGAGACCGGAGTCCAGTCTAAAACCTGACCAGATCCGTGGCGAGGCCCATTTAACTCAAGAATATAGTGTGAGTACCTAGAAAACTGTGCAGAACCAATCTCTTAGTTAAAATAATATAATCCAAGCTATTTTAATCTAAGTAGAACTGCCTCCTAACTGTCACCTGTCATTTGTAAAGCTGTCACTTGTCATTTTCTAGTTGCAAGCTGCACTTGTCTTTATGAACTTTAAAATTTCAAATCTGAAAAACGACCTTTATTTAATCGCTCATATCTCCGTGACCGTTTGTGCTAGAGACTTGCAGTAACTTTCACCTGGAAGCTGAGATCCTAGGCTTTCCTAGGACCCAAAACGATAGTGATAGTCCTTGTAGTTCCTCTGTAATCGCGCTCGGCGCATTCGCAAATTTAGCCGCGATTTGACATTTTACCGCGATTTGCAAATTTCTTCACGTGTAAAAATCTGCTGCTGCTTGCCTTCCATTTGCCAGAAATTCGTTTAACCTGCTAGTTACACCCTAGATCCTTGCTAAAGTGAGCCTGGACTAATATTAACTAGATACCACTCACCCTGAACCTCTAGAGGGAATTAAAAGCATTTTAGCATATTTTTTTCTTCATTTCCAGCACATTTAAAAGCATTTGGGCCTGTGTTTTCAACTTCTGTAGTCTAAGTTGCTGGGTGAACTGAATCACATTTGATTGCATTTCTGAGAACTGTGTGCCTTCCTTCCATTTCCTTGCATTGCATAAAGGGGGGGTGAATTGTCCAAGAAAGTGATTACATTGTTTTGCTGAAATCCTATCAAGTTATTTTCTTTACTGCATTTCATTCCACATTGCATCCATTTGAAACCATAAAAGTATTGTTGCTATCTTATCCATTTCATGTCAACTCCTTAGTGATTATCAAGAAGTGTGCTAGTGCCAGATTCTCCGTTGTTAATCTTTATCATATCAGATTAAGTGTGATATTCAATTATTAATTTATTATAAAGTGTGATATATATATCTATTGTTTAAATTATCAAATAAACCTTTTAACTTGCAAAACAGAACTACTTCTTGGCTCAGTGGGGTCAGGGGGATTCTGAGAGAGGGGTGTTATATAGGGGTAGTCATCCAGAACGCATGAACTGGACATAAAGATATATCAATAAGGGTTTCCATTCAGTATCCCAGACTAAGCATTGACTTAGCTGTAGTGTTGAATTGAATCCTCTTACAGTAAAGACAGATTTGTGTTTCGAGATCTGTACATGATCACCATTAATAAGGGGAGTTCTTACCTACTTTTCAAAATGTCATTTAGCAGAAAGGTTTTTCCAAACCGCCAGAGAATTCTGGGGTGTGACAGCTACGGGGTAGTGTTATTAGATCTACGATGTGTGTCGGTATACACATTTATAAAGTGGGTAATACAACCACATATCTATGGGTGTTTTTAGCTGTGAAGAAATGCCAGATCTACGTTTAGTATGTTTGTATAAAACATTCTACAATGGAGGATTTAACTTCAAAATGTGTTATGAAATGGTGCACCCAGTGTTGTTCTAGCAGGATCTCGAGCAGTTTATTTAGAAACTCCTTACCAGCATCTGTCTGTAGTTCAGCGGGTACTCGCCCACTGTTAACTATGCATTTTAATGCTGCTGATATACTGGGTACGTCTTCTCTTTTAAAGCCTCACCATTGATGTATTTTGATAGGACATCAATGACAGCTAGAATATATATAAAGCCATCATTGTATACCTGGAACTGGTTAATAACAATCAGATTGCCAGTGTGGATCGATATCAGATATCATGGTCATTCGTGGTTTAAAATGTTTTCAGGGTGGCTTGTGTAGCGCATAAGGATCCTGATTACATAGTCATGTCTTGGCAGCACTCCTTGACACATTTTCGCCATCATATCTGAGTTTACCATACAATCCCTCAACACCTCCATAACTACCCAACAGCCCCTTCATGGTAATATATTTTGCACAGCTTTACGTGGGACATATTCACCCCATATCTGTTGGACATAAAGACACAACTACATTTTACAGTTGTTATTAACATTTACAACATCAGATTTGTATTCACATTTAATATCTGGGGTTGTTTGCAGCTGTACAGTTACCAATCGGTGCCAAATTCTGCGTTATGATCAATTACTTCATACACAGTCTGCCGTTCACAGCAGTGATAAGCAAACATGCACATTATAGCAGTGGCTGATAGAAATTCATAAAGCTCCCTATCAAACAGCCAATATCCTTTAACGGGTAGGGAATTATTTTGCATGTTGTACACTGCCAGCTTCAATGAAAGATCCACAAGCAGCCTAACAATTGCTGAAACCACCTTTGTGGCGATTTTGCCAGTAAATGTCCATTGCAGGGTGTTTGCGATACAGAAAACATTGTTACATTCACGTTTGTATTGATGCGGGGGTGTTTGCCAATAACACAACATCCTTGGGCATATACTGACCTAGATACTCTAAGTAAAGCCAACATTAATTGCTGGACACATCCAGTGGTGGCTTTTACATTAAACTGGCAGCTTCCCAGCAGGTGTATATTTTTTTTATTTTCTGCAAATTAGCATAAGTACATGTAAAGGATCTAGATTCTCAATCTTCATAGGTCAGTTTACGAAGCACCATGTACATTTCTCAGTTTAATGGCTTAAACACACTTTATCCTCCAACTTGGGAATGGTTTTCTCAATTATAGTTCCAACACACAGCAGACATCCTCATCTAAACTGCTTCACTTTCAAAAAGGGGCTTATATGCCACTTGTATAGCCCACAAAGTTTTAGTCGCACATTGTTCTGCTGCTTTCGAAACCTTTAGCTGGGATGACAGCTGTATTAGACACATCAATTTTACAAGATGTTTAGGGCTCAACATTTACCTAATGCCTTTTCTGTATAGGATATTTGCAAACATTCATGAATCTCCTGCTGTGGATCATCAATTTATGCCCGTCGCACCATTTGTAAAAGTGTTGTTTGAAACATGTTTTCATCACTATGGCGGTGAAGCCCTGAATTGCTAGGATATTAGCCCAGGTCCCAGAGGTTGTGACTGCATTATCTTAACACTATACATTGCTTACACAGTCTATTATTGAGATGTCATTTTGATTTGAGCAGCAAACACTGTAAATATTGTCAGCGTCCGCTACAGCTTGGCTCTCCTCATTGCCGTTAATTTTGTCAGCTAGAAGCTGTAGACGAAAACAAAATGCATGGTTTTAACGCCGGGTTAGGTGTCACAGCTCTAAAAAATGTACAAATGTTTGCTGTAAAAGCATGATCATAGGCTTGCATCCATTGTCTTCAGACTCAATTTCAGCATGTTACATAGCATAACATGGTAGTATGAGCCCTACGCCCATGGGCTGCTCAATAACTATTGCATCAGCATCATTAGCAAAATCGGCCACATCTTCGGCTTCATTCGCCTGAGCGTTTTGAATTACCTCTCCAACAGACCGCCCCATGACAGTGGTGGAGAGGCAGCTGACTGCCCATGCAAAGTGTAGACATGTTCTCACTAAGCTCCCGATCCGCCATCAAAGCCTGCAAGTCTTCCATTGCATGAAGACTGTTGCATCTTCTCCTAAGGCAATAAGGTAACTCACTATAAAATCGGTATCGCTGGGGATGTCGGGGGATAGTTTCCTCTCGGTCGTAACTGTACATAATTATAGTTTCCCTGACAACACGTTTGATAGCCCTGATAAGTTTGAAGAGTGCACGTGTTTGAGGCCTACAATAGCAGCTATATATCTGTATTGTGTGACCCCGCCCCTAATAGCAGCATAGCGATAGTGCCACCCATAGACACATGACTATTTAGCACATAGCAGCCCCATAGTTTGATTGGGTTCATCAAAGTTGTATTTCATATCAAATACATTGGAATTCTTATCAAATGTATATACAATTCATACAAAAGGAGTCATCAAATGTATTGGTGTAGCTATATCAAATGTTTTATACACTAAAGTGGGGATTTTATGGAGTTTATATAAACGTTTTTAGGGGTCATTAAATGTGTTGGAGTTCAATCAAATATATAGTGGTTCAGGGGCGTGATAAATTGGCATGGCCACCTGACACTTGAAACGCTTGATCAAAGGTATCCCACTTTACTACTTGGGCCATACTGGGCGCTAATATAGGTCTCATGTATGCAGAGTTTGGAAGGGATTTTTAGGCCAAAGATTAGACACTCTACTACTGTGCTCTGCATGTTTAACGTTGGGTGCTTGGAAGGAGGAGTGCCCGAATGTTCTTAAGGAGCTCTTGTGGGTAAAGGATGACTTTACTACTGGCAGAACTTGAGGCAAGAGCTAAGCATCTTAGAGTACATCCAGATTTCAGGTTTGCCATCCGAAAGGTATGCAGGGTTGGCAAGCATTGCTCTAAGGGACAGGTGACACCGTGTGAAGGTTACAAAGGCCCTCATAACACGTTCTTACTTCTGAACTCAGAGGAAGGGAACAGATCCAGTGGTTAGATTGCACTGTTGTAAAGATAGACAACTACTCCTATGTGTAGGGACTGATTTTAGTGTGAAATTATATAAAACTGCAGAAACCCATGTTGCTATATGTGTGCGCTTGTGAAATCTCAGTTACCTCTTTCTCTAGCATGCACTTGCAGAATGACAAATTCCCTGGCAAAAAAGGGGAAGAAAAATCAGGGCACCATCCAAGAATTGCACTGAAGTCGGATGGAAGATGCAGGCATTTAGGTGGGCTGTGGCTAGCCAAGTCTCAGTCTCAAAGTTATCCAAAAATGTACCTCGGCCAGGGTTCCCCGACCTGAATTCCACTCGCTAAGTTTGCATGAAAAGATAGGGGACAGTATTGCTTTCCCCCAGTATATGTCTCTACAGAGCGCCTTGTGATTTATTTTACATCAGTTTTAGACACTTGGAGCATCATTGTTTTGAAGAGAATATATAATGTACAGAATGCATGGTTTGATTTTTGCAACATGTTATTATGGAGGTCCAGTCAGGAGAATGATTCAATAAATATAATTCATAGGAATCGTTGATTTCCCTTAAAAGAAGTGAGAGATTGGGACCTACATTGATTGGAGTTCGTTTTAATATGTGGGTATTTTATATTTTAGGTAACTTTTTTACTGTTGGTTAATTATAGTATACTTAACACACCTTTTTAAATAGCTTGTGCTTCCTTTTATGCCAGGTAGAAAAATGTGACTGCGTCTGTAAGGCCACTTCTATAGTTCCATAGGGCACACGTCTTGAATGTTCCTTGGGTCTTTGCAATTCTTAGACCCCTTCCCCCAAATATTGTTTGAAGAGATATTAGGGATCACCCTCGGTTTCCTATCCCACTTTGAGGCACTGAAAAGAGACTTCTTGTCAAGTCTGCACATTGCCTGCTGATGGGAGTCCATTTCTCATATAATGGGAAAGACATGGTTGGTTTTACAGACCGCGTTTATATTTCTTACATGGGGTAAAGTGCATACAGAGACGTCGGTGCTGGCTTTGAATTGCTGCTGTTCACAGTAAGCATAATCAAATGTAGCCTCTTGGCAGAAACACGCATCTCCTTTATAGAGAAATGTGCTTTTCGTGATCTTATTTTAGACACGAATTAAAGCCACTGGGCCGTTTACTATGGTGTTAATGACATCGTATAAATGGTACACTGTTCCTTCCCTCTAGTGCATTAATGCAACCCTGGGATTGTTTGAAAGTCTCTACAGGGGCAAGGAAGCCAGGAATGTGAAGTTACCAACACAGGCTATAAGCAACGCCGGCACGTGGGAGTGCACGCCAGCTACTGGTGACAGGGCAGGCCTTTGCGCAGCGACTGCCAAAGAAGCTATTTATAAAGCTTATCAGGCTTCCCTGCATCATCACTGGCGTGTACATGGGTATGACAAGACACAGAAAGCAAACTCCTAAGGGAGGTGGGGGAGGCTGGGTTATACACCCCATTTACTAAACGGGTCGGCCCGAGGCGTGGGCAGTCTGTGCCATCGCCACAGGCCCCACGCTCTTAGGGGCCTCGCAGCTACCTGCTGCAGTGAGTATAAGTAGTAATGAGGACTGGGCTTCTTCCAGCCACAGGGCTTTTCTTTGTGCCGGTTTTAGCGCTGTCATGCGGTCAGCTCCCAACACCCTATGACATGCTTCTAGAGACGAACACCTCCAGCCCACGGTCCACCTCATCAGCAGCCCATCAGACCCGTGGGGCCTCACAGCTAGGGGCTTAGCTATTTTTTTAAAGTAATGGTCCATTTTAGAACATTTGTTGTAGATAAGAGGTTGAAAAGGGGCCTTTTATTCTGAAAGCACAGCGTGAAAAAAAAAGTGTTGCTGCCCAAATCGGTTTTCTTTAAAGACAATTAAAATATGTTAACAAAAAAAAAAAGTTGTGCACTATCTCGATAATATGCATATGTCCACATCTGGTATGTTAAATACATTTGTGTGGGAGAATGTCACATTTCACACGCATCATGTGAAGCATGCCTTTGTAATCGATGCCAAAGGTTACCATTTCACATCATCTGTTATGATTAAGTCTTGAAAGACAGCCTACAAGCCATTTTTTGTATATGTGTGGAATTGCATTCTGGTAATTGTCTTCAAGATGGGGTGGAAATAATGCAACATTTGTCCTCCTTTTGTTTAACATTTCTAGAAGGATTCCTACATTGCTGTTGTACTTTAATGATGCTGTGTACTTGTGCAAGTCCGATTTATAAAACACAGTATTGTTGAAAGCCAAACGTTGTGGGGAAGTGGGGAAGAATCAGAGGGCAAATTTGTTCTGATGATATATCAGGTCCATGGATGTGGGAAGAGAGGTTGCTGGAATGAAGATGTTCTTCCTCACCCAAAATTACGTCAGGTTTCAACATCCGCCCACTTTTTTCACAGTGGTGACTCCATCCTCCTTGGTGGATGTTTTTGAAGCCAGCATGCAAAAAAGCTGGTTTGCTCAAGTTTTATCTCACCAGGATTTGAACCCAGTAACCCACAAAACCACACAAAAGTGTCTTCCAAGGATACGTCTTGTATTGGTATTTTGGTTTCCGTAGAATATTTTGTTATAATGTGTCTCATGTATATAATAGAATGTTACTAGGTAAAAGCTGTGTTAGTAATCGAAATGGAGTGAAATGTATTAAAATCAATGAAGAGAGAAAGGGCCCTAGTTGTGAACACTCCTGTGCTAAGCTCTACCTTTTATTGGAGTAGTCCTAATCATATATGGAAGGTCACAGGTTGTTGGAGGTGAAGCCCACTCCTCTTGGTACGGTTGGTGACACACTCCTGGCTACCTTGCAATCGTTAATTTGAGATATATATATATATATCTTTCCGCGCTGAGTGCGGTTGGTACATTGTGATTTTATTTCAGTGAAGACTCAGTCTTAGTGGTGGTCAGCCGACAGGTGTTTCAACCTCGGGGGTCTTTATCAAGGCTAGGTCTGATATTGTGGTGTGGGGGTGTTGCCCCAGCTGTGGTGTCCTGGGGGTTACTTAGATCCAGTGTGGTCCCAGTCTTGGGTCCTGGATGTGCATGTGGCTGTGTTTACAGTCCTGGAGGAGCAGTTGCTGTCCTGGAGGTGTAGCCAGGACTGTCTGTCCATGTATTAAAATCATTCTGATGACAGCCGTTGCTTCCTGAGAAAGGAGTAAGGCTGTGCTGGGGTCTGTGTTCATGTTGCTTGAAATAAACGCACAGAAAAGTGTTCCAGTATCTGTGATCCTTTTTTACATTTGGCGACAAGGATTTATTGAAAGAATACAGACCCCCGGAACCCCATGGTGAGCTCCCTGTCTAGCAGCTCTGGCATGGCAGCGTCGCAGTGGCCAACGAAGAAGAACGAAATGCTGTCCAACAATTAAGTCGCTGCGCCCAGTGCCCGTCGTCGCAGCGGCCAATTAGGGAGAAAGAGGCCTGCAAAGCGACTTATTCACGCACATTACCTGGCTTTGTGAAGTGCAATGACGACCTGCTGTGCCCCAGGACACTCGGCGTAGACCTGATGATTCGGGTGCTTGTTCCAATTGCCAGACATGCAGACCCACGTAGGAGCTGGGCACTCATTCCAAAATCAGGGGGGGAGCCTATAATCCCAGGAGCAGAAGTGACAGCATACCGCACGCACGTGCACAGCTGAAGTTCATTGGGAGCTCTCAATGAAAGACGCTTGTGCGCACTGGGTCACCTGGCCTAGGTGAATGTGACAAAGGCACCCTACGCGAGGACCCGCATTAAAGCAAGTATGGCAATATTCCAAAGGGAACAAGACATATAACAAAACACTTATAAGCATGTCAAGTTCTCGAATCGACAAGTGAGCTGTATAAAGCACAAGAACAGGATTTTAAAAAAAAGAAATTGCAATTTTCCCACCGGGAAATAAATCGCAATGTGAGACGCTTGAAAAGCATATAAAGCCAAGAATTGACAAGTGAGCAGCAAAAGTCACCACAGAGAATGACATAGAAAAACCAAAGTGAACAAGGTGCAAACAGTCGAAAATATTGTATAATCCACCAAAATGGGTATGACAGGGTTACCTTGCCCTCCGGTTCTCATGGCATTCCCAGGTCCACCTAAAGTAAAATGGGCACAATGGAAAAAGGGTTTTGTCCATTACATTAGGGCAGCTTGCGGAAACTCTTATTCAATGGATAGAAAGGTGTCATTGCTGATGCATTTTCTAGGTTACAAGGGACAACACATTTTTGACACACTACCTCCCCTCCCAGATGAAAGATGGCGATAACACAAGTGACCTTGACAATGCTTTAATAAGACTAGACATACATTTCAATCCCAAGACCATCACAACCTTGGAGAAGTACAATGTTGGTGTTCGTGTGCAAGAACAAGGTGAAAGCGTCAAAGAATATGTGGCGGCTTTGAGACATTTGGCATTATTGTGGCATTATCGTGTAAATTTAAGGAGGCCTTCAACAAACATATTCGAAACCAGTTTATGATCCATTGTAGTAGTAACAAGATAAGGGAAGAACTGTGGTTGAAGGATGAGCCCACATTGGAGGAAGTGTTGGATATTGCAAAAAGAATTGAACGCTCATTGGCATGTGTGGCAAGAATTACAGAAAAGGAACACAGTGATATTAAAGTCGAGGTTTTGAGCCTGGCATAGTCTAAGCAAAAGAGAAACGGGAAGGAGAAATCTGCAGTGAAGGAGAAGATTGACGTCAAGAACAATAAATAGAAAGGAGAGAGGAAAGATGATTGCAAACACCTATGCTTCAGATGTGCAAGCAGCATGCATTTTGCCGGCTCGTCGTGTTCGGGGAGAAGGGCCATGTGTGCTAAATGCAAGAGGCACGGCCACACTGAAAACTGCTGCAAGAATTATCAATTCAATCAAAGAAGGGTTTTGTTTGTCAACGATGAGGATTGTCATGGGCCATCTGATGAAGAGGAAGGTTGCAGTGTAGAGAACATCACAGTTAATGTGATTCAGGATGAAGGAGTGTGAGCATTCCTATGCAGATGTGCGAGTGAATGGAAATATATTTTCAATGATGGCTGATTCAGGTTCAAAGATATCTTTGATGTTGAACAGGATATGGAAGGAGATGTACACAATTTACTTGAACCAGACATAAATCCAGGAGGACATAACCAGGATCGGATCGAGCTGTTGGGCTATTTTTAGGCAGAATTTGATCTCAAAGGGAGGAGTGCGCAGGGAAAGGTATACGTTACAAAGAAGGGTATGAAACTCCTAGGGGCGACACGAACAGAAAAGGTTGAGCGTTAGATTGGATCCTAATGAGGAGGATCAAGTGTTACAGGTATGAGCAACGGTTGGTGATAATTACAGAAGTGTTTAAAAAGGATGTGGGAAAGGTGAAGGGTATGCAACACCAAATCGTTCGAAAGAAGGGGAGCATTCGGTTGATGCAAAGTTGCGACCAGTGCCCCTGGCGCTGAGAGGGTGTGAAGAATGAGTTGAATGAGCTATTACGAATGGGGATCATTGAGAGAGCAGGAGGCGTTGAGTGGACGTCTCCATTGGTGGTGGTCAGGGAGACATCTGGTGAATTGCGTCTGAGTTGAATAGATGCGTGCTAATAGATTGGTACTCTTTACCCAACATGGGAGAGATGCTTGCAGTAATTGGTCATGGACAAGTGTTTTCAAAATTGGACCTGGCTTCTGCATACCATCAGGTTGAGTTGGAGGAAAGTTGCAGAAAATTCACTGCATTTATAACTCACAAAGGAGTGTTCCAATTTCTCAGGATGCCTTTTGGTCTTGTTTCAGCGTCCGTATTTCAAAAGATAATGGACAAGCTCTTTCATGGAATGAAAAGGGTGTTCTGCTTCCAGGACGACATATTGGTGTGTGGAGAGAATGAGGTCGAGCATGACAGAGTGTTGGACATAGTACTTAAGATTCTAGGGTTAAGGGGTATAACGTTGAGAGAAGAGAAGTGCATGTTACAAGTGAATATAGTTAAATATTGGGGCATGAAATATTGCGCAGGGAATAAACCCTAAAGGCACTATGGTCAGAGCTACAAAGGAAGTGGAAAAACCTAAGTTTAAGGGAGAATTACACTTGTTTTTGGGGATGTCAGCATTTTGCCAAAAGTTTGTGAAGAATTATGCCGATAAAGTTGTTGAAATGAGGAAGCTACTAAAGAAAGGTGAAGAGTTTGTGTGGAGTGAGAAGTGTGATCAGGAATTTAATTTGGTAAAAGAGATTGATCTCGCAGGCCCATTGGAAAAATGTTATACCAGAAGAAGGAATGTGATTACGGTAGATGCAAGTGATGTGGGCATAGGTGCGGTATTATCCCAATTAAATGAAGAAGGGGAGGAGATAACTGCACATCTATCAAGAGGTCTGAGTGGTGCTGAAAGAAGATATTCAGTGTTCGAGAAAGCGGCATTAGGATGTTCCTGTGCAGTTGAAAAGTTCAGGAATTGTGTGGGGCACTGAATTTGTAATACAAACGGACCATATGCCTTTAAAGGCCATTTTTGAGTGCAAAGGGCTTGATAAGGTGTTGAGGCAAGTAGCAGGGTGGGGTACACGGTTGCAATGTCACAGGTTTTAAATGTGTGTAATATCTGGAAAAGACAATACATTGGCCAATTGTCTGTCAAGGTTAGTTAAATGTCAAGGGAAAGGCATGAGATCGAACCATCATAATTGGTGTTTGTGACTTACAAAGGGATTATAAACAAGGAAGAGCGGATGGATGCCACAGAAAAAGAAGACTTTAACAAAGATTAAAATGTATGTGAATCAGGATGGCCCAAGAAAGGTGAGGTCTTACAGGGTGAAAGGGCATTCTGGGTGGTGTGCGAAGAATTAAGTCTGGTTGATGGGATCATTTTCTGGTGGGAAAAGGCGGTTGTTCCTGAATCTATTAGAATAAGGATAATTGATCTAGCGCACAAAGGGCACATTGTTGTTAGCAAGATCAAAGCGATTTTAAGGAATGAATACTGGTGGCCAGGTTTTGATAGGGAGTTCGAGAGGAGACTAATGGATTGTGTTGTATGCACAAAGGGCTGCAAGGGAGTGATGTCAAAGGGCCAGCCTGTGATGGCGTTTGATGTGCCATGGAAAGTATGGGATGACATCGAAATGGATATCCTAGGTCCTGTTGAGATGGGATTTGGGCGGGGAAAATACATTGTGGTGGTGTTGGACTTATTGTCGCGGTGGTGAGAGTTTAAGATGGTTAAAGAAATAAGTGGGGAGAACTACAGAAGTTTTTGCCAGGGAAGGAATTCCCAGCAGTATATTGATGGACAATGGCATGCAATTTACAGGTGGATGTTTCAAGCAGCATGTAAAAAGTGGTATGAAACCCAAGCAATCAGCACTGTACCATCCTGAAGGTAATGGCATTGTGGAGAGAATGATTAGGTGTATCATGGAGACGATTTGCATGGCTGGTGCGTGTGGGATGGACAGAACACGGCCATTCAGGAAAGAATATATGCTTTAAGGGTGTCTCTAAATGCCACAGCAAAGGGGTCTCCATTTGAGCTTATGAGGCTAATTTGGAGCTCATGGTTGAACGTGGTGATTGGGTGAGAATTAAGAAAGGTTTGGTTAAGAGGAAAGGAGATGTGTTGTATTAAGATCGGGTATGTGTGATTGCCATTATGAAAGGTGTGGTGAGAGTAAGTGGTGGCCAAGTTTGCAACAAGAACAGGATTGCAATTGCAAAGAGGGATTGCGTTGGATAAAGAAGGGAAATGTGTAATAATGTGTTTCAGGTATATAATAGAATGTTACTAGGTAAAAGCTGTGTGATGTAGTTAGTAATCCAAATGGAGTGTTATGTATTAAAAGCATGGTTGGTTCCCGAGAAAGAGGCTGTTCTGGGGATTTGTGCTTATGTTGCTTGAAATAAACGCACAGAAAAGTGTTCCCTTGTCGGTGATCCTTTCTTATTTCAATATAAATGTTTAGGTTAAAAGGTGCACACCTTTTATACTTTGCCAGCAGCGTTCAGGAAAAATCTCATCCAGCTTTTTTTTCTGGGTATTGATGATTCATTCTGTAAAGACCATACTCATTTCTATTTTTTATTTTCTTCTTTTTGGAAAGGGCAGTTGTATTAAATGTGCCATGTTTCACTTTAGGATGCATTCAGTCCCTGTGAGTATGTTAATGATCCCCAAACTTTTTTCTGGACTTGACATTTGAAGACCTGCAGAATTGCTTACTCCGACTGCCTCAGTACCTTTCCGGTAAATAGGCATTGTTATGATTGCACTATACTACAGCAAAAGCACTTTGCTCTGTCTGGCCCAGGGCTAATCCCTGCCCTTACATTACTGGAACGTGCTGTCACATTAGGTCTGTTTGGATTACTTACCGGTGATCTTCATTATTCTTTGTCCTACACTTCCTCGTCAAAGTACTTTCTTTGGAGTTACCCATCGCTATAAATGATTCAGCTCACTCAATCGGCTATTCCAAAATAATCACCACTCCTAGTATTGCTACGACTAACCTTAACAGTTAAAATACAGATATTGAACTTCAGTTTATTTGATCCCAAGGACATTAATGACTAATTATCGGACACATTTTCTGCGATGCAAATAAAGGGGCCCCACACATCTTTTGCCGCCCAGTGCCCCACAAATCCTAGTGCCTGCCCTTCATAAGCCCCATATTTGCAAATACTCTAACATGGGTGTTTGTTGTTTGTGTGTGCAGCTCTGGATCTGTAGCAATCTTCTGATCTGAAATGAGTGCGAGAAAAATGGGGCTCGCCTGCGAGTAATCACAGGATGACATTAAGAGCAAAAGAGAGGTGACGGGAGGGAGAATGAAAAGGAAGGAGACAGGAGAAACGGACAGGGAAATAGATCCACACAAAGACCAAGACAAGGGAAGGAGAACGATGAGTGGGGAGTAGGACAGCCATAGGAGGAAGGAGGCATAGGTGGAGGGGAAGGCCAAAGAACAGTGACACAGGTGGAACAAAACAGAACGCCTAGGTCTGGGGGTCAGGTGAAGATAGAAGGAGACAGTGGGAGAAGCAGGGACCATGGATGGGTGGAGGAAGGAAGAAGGGGATAAACTAGGGACCAAGTGAGAGGGGTCGAGGTTGAGTAGTGGGGAGACCATGACAAAGAGGGGCAGGATGAGGTGGGGGCCGACAAAGGGATGGAGCAATAAAGGGGAGTGGCTGAGGCAGAGACCAGGAAGGGAGGGTGAGGTGGAGGGGGTGGGTGAGATTCAGACCAAGAGTTGGGGTTGAGGCAGCAAATGGGATGGGGGGCGTTGAGGTATGGAACAAGAGGGGGTGCAGGAGGGAGTAGAATAGTGGGAGTAGAGTAGGGGAATGGACAAGAAAGAGCAGGATGCAGGCAAAATCGTGAAGGCAAAGGGAGGCAAAAAGCCATCACTGAAGAGTGGCAGCTGTAAACGTTTCAATGAATAATAAAAACAAGAGCACTTGCTGTGGGCAGCCTTCTAAACCATTGTTAAACTGGCTCTTCCATTGCAGAAGGGTAAAACCATATCAAACCAAGCTTGGCCCCACCCAAAAAGCAACCGTCTGGTCCTTTCTGCTAGGTCAAATCGCTTCTGCACAAGACCATAAGAAACCCTTAGGCTAAGATTCCTTGTTGCCAATTTGCCAGGGCACATACACTAAACGTGTGCAAAATAAAATAACAATGGCTGAATTTAGACCATTTATAATCCTGCTTATTATGGATTTGCCTCATCAAGCCAATAAGGACTGGCATAGAGAATGTCGGCAAAATATGGGAGTTGTTGCTGAACATTTTGCTGCCTTTGGGGTATTCGTTGGAAGGATTAGCATTAAAAAATATAATTAACAATGGGAGAAAGTTACGTAAATACTTGCGACCTTTGCTTTTAAAGCACCCCACCGCCAGAAGACCAAACACTTGGCTTCCTTTCTCACAGCAGCAGAGCAACAAGGAGGGAATTTCTGAGGTAAAACCTGGGGTGTACAGTGCATTAAGGAATGTCAGCGTGCCTGAAGCTCGCAGGAACATAACTTCAACGCGAGCACTGCCCACCCTGCATCTCCAGCCTGCAGTCCCTTTAGATCCCCTCGGCCTCCCATGTCGACCCTCAAAACTCTAGCCTTCCACTTGCATCAATGTTCGGGGAACCCTGGGAGTGTATCCCCTTGTTCAACAGCGCTTCATTGCGGGGTTTGCGGCGCTATGCAGGACTCGTTTCATTAAACCCCGACGCATTCCGATGAATATTTCCACCCGATCTCATTTATGAAGGTTAGTAGAAAACACACCATTTCCTTTGGATTGCCTACCGTTTTGCACAAGTGCAGGCCCACCGGTGTGCCCCTATAGTTCGTACTTGGCTGCTACGTGAAACTAAGCACACAGCACCAGATGGCCACGCAAGCTTGGCTGTTGTAATTTGTTCGGGCTAATTCCGGCTGCAGCAATTCACTTCACTTTAATGTATTCAAGCTTCGCATTAGCAGATGGAGCCTCGTCCACAGTGCCAAGTGTGTCGAGCACAAATGTTCTGTGACAGACCATACATGAAGCTGATGCAGGTTAGGAAGCCAGCTAAAAGCAGATCTACGTGCCTGGCGGAGATTTGCGTGATATGGGCAGGCAGCGAAGGTAAAGGCTGGACCCCATTAACGTCTGGCCCAGTGAAATGACGCATCTGATGGGCTGTAATGGACTATGGAGACTGTAACTAAGATAATTAACCTCCTAGAATGCCAGACTTAATTGGGCATACCTAACAAGTACACGATTTACAATCCATATGCTCCGAAAATGGAGGCAAGGGCAGGAAATGGGCTGCATGGGAAAGAAAGGAGTGAAAACACTGCCTTAGGGACCCCCCCTGCCTGAAACTTGGGGTGGTGATTCACATGATCATGGAAGTCTGGAGCCACCACCCACTACGTAAAGCTAGGGCCAGGGGCAGTGTGGGCAGAACCCCTTGGTCCATGTGGCAGGGGCTCATCACATGCTGCAAGAACAAGCCCCTGTCCTGTTAGTGGCAGTCCACCACAGTGAGACCCTCAAGAAGCCAATTGACATCAAGACTTGTCCCATACAGATCTAAAGGCACACCTACGTCCTGCTGCACGCGCTTGAAATCCTGTCTTATTAGGGTATTTTTTGAGCGTGGAACTACGTTGGCGAAGCAGTGGAGCTCTTTACAATCATAGGGGGAACAACATGGTGAGGTGAGCAGAGAAACAAGGTAGTGAGAGCAAAGGCAGACAATTTGTCAGCAAGGGAACTATAAGCAACTAGCGGATGAAACAGTAGGGGTCAGATCACCCAGTCTCAGCTAGGGTGGGGAGTGGAGTGTGTGTGGGACTAGGTGCTGAGCAGGAGCCATTCCACAAAGGACTGTCTTGAGCTCCTTCCTCAATTTTAGAAGCGAGGGGCTGAGTCTGATGTTGAACGGGAGGAGGTTCCACATTCTTGGGGTGTAGAGAGAGAAGGCCTGGTCTTCAGTCGGCCTCTGGGGAGGGTGAGAAGCTAAAATTCTGCCCATGATGATCGGGTGATTGTGGAAGCACAGAGAAATATTCAGCCTGCTGCAGAAACAAAGATTCACACACAACTAGCACCTGCAGACACTCATTGGAAAACTTCAGGCTGGGTGTCAAAGAGCAAAGCTTCGCGCTAGCGGCCCTACTGCATACAGGTGCATAAGAACATTCACAAATGGTGGCCAGTCTACAAGAATGCTCACACTGCGGTTCAGGACATCTGTGGTTGGGGCAGCAGTAACTGCAGGAAAACCATCCCCCATTAGAAACCCACCAATCCACTAGCACTACTTTTTGTTGAAACTTAAATGAGCAGGTAGACGGGTAATATTTCCCGTGTAAGTTAGCCCCAACCTTAGTAAACAAACAACCGTAATAAAACTAGTGTCCATCAAAAAGCCAGTCTTCCGTGTCCTCATGATTCATTCAGCTCAGCTTCCTGGCAGTACTCACGAGTTCACTACTGTCCTGGGATCAACTTCTCCCAGGGTTGCCAGGTTACTCTATCTCCCAAAAGAATCTCCACACCCACAAGTAGGAGCATTGGGCTGCATGTGTGAGAAGGCCCGAGTACTCAGAAGAGCACATACTGTGCTGCGATAAAACCGCCCAAAGGCCCTCCATTTCATTCTAAATCCATAATAAATCAGTGTAAATGTGAACAGCCTCAGACTTTATCGAAGGCATTTGGACGCTTCCTACTTGATAAACGGTGCACGCCGTCCAATTCCCAGCCTGCCCCAGATGCACGAATGCAGCACTGATGGGCGCATGGGTGGATGAAGAGGGCGACGAATTATTTTATTCCTTAAGTTTGAGAAATGGCGTCAGAGCAAAATAAACATATGTCGGCAACTGGTGAACGCAGCACACCGACGTCGCCTCCCGAATGTCGCCCTAATTAGAGCTTGCTTAAAACTCGCATTGTTGGGAGCAAGCCGTGGAGTGCACTTAAGGAAGAGCCCGAAAACGCGCAGTTCAACAGCTTTCAGCTGCGTCTTTGTCCTCCACCCTCTTGAACAATTGACTCGGCACCGGAGCTTCGAGAGCATAGCCTCACTTCTACGGGCTCCCACAGAAAAGAGAAGGTTCCACCCAAGGCCCAGCCCGCTCTCACCTCGAGCGCATTCACAAGTGAGCAATGTTGTGACAGCTCTAATCGAAGCTGGGCCCCTGCCAACTCGCCGTGACGTGCAGAACGCACCCAGGCATTACACAGAGAAAGCAAAAGAAAAGAAAGCCGAAAAAAAGCATTACAATTAAATTAACACCCATTTGAGGTCTTGGCCTTCAATTGCACAGCAATCAGGAGTTCTGGGACGGAAGGATTGTGGTATTATCTGTGGAGCGCCCACTTTTCGCCAAAGGCACCAGAAACGATTGAATGTTTGTAGTTGGTTTCTCTCTGCGGGCGTGGACCCATGCGAGAAAATGAGTCACGTTCCCTTTATACTATATAGGGCAGACATACAACTCAACAAACTGCATATTTTGTTATGACGCTTTTCTCGATACATAAGGCGTATGATCATGTCTCTAATCACTCACATATTCACCTACTCAAGTAGTCTCTGTGGAAGGGGGCACCTCAGTAGTAACCTCCCTGTGCATCATGAGCCCCCACGGTAAACAGGGACTAGTGAGGCTTTGCATATCGCCCGGGCTCCATGCGTGCTCTGAAGAGGGTACATGACCTGCCCCTTTTATTAAGATCCACATGCAACAGTTAAGTCACTCTGCTGCGCGTGCTAGTTAAAGGGACACCAGACTCCTCCTTTTTCATAACAAACAGCAATGTAGCAACAACCACCATCCACTCAAAACATGTGGCAAACCAAATTAAACACCCCACAATGACAGGAAAGTAACAGTCTCCATTATCTCCCGGTTGCTTGACTCAGGGGTCCAGTGCATAGTCACTTAGGCGGGCAGGTCTCTCCCTCCCTGTTCATTGGGGATACCGCCTGCCCCCTTCACAGATCGGCCTCTCCTCACCTGCGTCACCTCGATCTAGGGGAACCTGAGGGCTGCCAGACCCACCACCTTCATCCAGTTCTTCGCACAGTCTCTGCTAGGGACAACCCCAGCCCTGTGCCCTCTCCTAGTCTCTTCAAAAAGCTGGCATTTCGGGTAACAGTTGCCGTCTCAACTGAAGCGGTTACCATCAACCCCTTCACCGCAACCACGTCCATGGGCTCGGCTCATACGTGGTTAGGAAAGATTCCCACTTATGTGAAGTTTTCTCTCCAGTTGTGTACCCCACAACTTTTTGCTGCTGTTTTAACACCATAGTCTGACTTTCCCAGTAGAGCACAGCCTTCAGCTGCACTCCCCTGGGCTTTTTGCACACTTTGTTATGGGGAAACTGACACGCCCTTAAAGACAGTCAGTACTGGGAGACTTTGTTTTCCAATGTTGCAACTTTTCTGCAACATGTCGCAAGTTCACAATGTACCTTACAGTACAGTGCACCTGGGTCTTCCTTTCATTTCTAAAGGCCATAGACACCCTCAAAGGATTTTTTTGGGAGAAGCGCGAATGTGCCTTGGACAGGGCTGGTGGTAGCTTATCTTTTCATATATTTAACCATTTTCTGCTATGCAAACTGCCCCCAGGATGTGGGCTGGACTGTCTAGTTGCAATCCACATCCTGGGTGCCAGAGCGTCTGTGTGCTGTGAATGACTGGAACCACCGTGGTCAGTGATTGCGCCACATATGATATTCCTGTATGTGAGCAGATCTCCCATTGGGTCCTCTTCGTTTTGGTGCGAAGTAGATTCTGGATAAGAGAAGGCTCCAAACACCCACACCAGGTCAATCTCCTGATTTCCGACAGAACGAAGGATAGGATCCAAGTATCCTGAAACCAATAAGCTGAGTCGAGGAGCCGCTGGTGACCCGCTGGAAAGTTTGGCACCCTGAGCCCGCTGTTGTCCTGCTGGACCCCTCTGCATCTGATCGAACCAGAAGGTCTGCGAAGATGCTTTGACCCATTGGAATAGTGGATTCAACTATTCTCAGCACCTTCAAGCCCTGCAAGTAAGCCTTCTTGGAAACGTCCCTGGGCCAACCAACATGCGCAGGACTTTTGCTCCGACACCACCGCCGTTTCGAGTAGACCCTTTAAACTTGGTACATCGCAAGCTCTGTGTTCATGCACTCTCACACCGAATTCCATACACTTGGCATTTCCATGTCTGGAGTAAAGAGAGCGACCGAACCAGACTACACGCGGTTACTGTGTCTCCCAGCCGTGGTGACGAACTTCGCAGCAGCCTTGCTGCTGTGCCCTTTTGTGCCCTGAAGTCTGCTGCAGTGAAACTGGGATGATCCATCCAGCAGGAGCAGCAAAATCACCACTGTCCTGTAGAGCAATCATCGCTGTATCTTCACTGCTGAACACCGCAGAGCTGCACAATTGCCGCATTTGAACCTGCAACCAAAGTGGACTCAACTGCCGAAGTTTGGTCTGGAGGGTGCCGGGGTTCGGTGAATACTTGCAACCCTTACCGGTGGCCCCTAAGCATCCATCCATTTTTACGCACGATTGTCCTCTGAGGGCCACTCTCCTTTCCACTGATAGCCTGAGCCATCGAACCATTCCCAACTCTTGGAACCTTCTCTGCCCTTTTGGGTAGACCCTCCACAAATAGTGGGAACTTATTCTGCATCACCACACCCACCTTCCTGAGCTGCTACAGACCCTACAAGACACCCCGTATTCGTCCATCTGCACTACTGCATGTGCCAGCATTGCAAGTACATTTGAGCAATAGGCTTCCCTCTTCTTAGGGACTGTACTACCTTTCAGTTAGGATTGTGATTACTGTAGAACTTTCTAAAGATAATTTGCACAGCCCGTTTCCTTCTCTTGCATATTGTGGACCCATTCTGTGCGTTTGACCCTTTAGGCCACTTGGTCTTGTATATATGTATTTTAGTGGGATTGTGTTGGTTTAAAAGTATTACTGTTGATTATTACTGTGTGCTGAGCTTCAAAGGCCTTGAATAAATGTACTTATCTTTTTAATTTAGATACACCTGTCTAGGAGTGATTTGTAGTGTCCTTTACTCTGTGTGCTCATTGAGGTCTTTGTCACCCTCACCCCTCCTGAGACCTAGTCTTGACGACCGCCAATGCTACTTTGTTTGGTCTGGCTTGTCCAGGAAGTTATCCTGTTCCAACAAACTAGGCTTGCCTTCTGAAACTCTGTCCACCAGGTCAAAGTTCAGAAATCCATCTCAATATACATCAACAATAGCTGGTCTATTCCTTACAATCACCTCATCGCCCGGGGGCCAACTGGTGCTGTTGAAGCCCCCTTCTCAAGTTTTTGCCCTCATTCCAGCACCTCCTCTCCTACCTAGGCGTCGTCAATTACAGCCGGCTCCGGGTCACCTGCATCTGGCAACAGGCCCCTGAGGCATCTCCTGAACATGGCCTCCGCGGGGGCTACCCCAGTTGTGCAGGGAGAAGTTGCTCGATATTCCCTGAAGAACTGGTAGAGGGCCCTGCGAAGGCACTGGCCCTGTCCATGGGCGTTTGTAAACACCTCGAGTGTCCTCATATATCGCTCCACCTCGCCGTTGGCGCAGAGCCACACTGGGGTGACTTTTCTGTGGTGTACGCCATGCTCCTTGAGAAACTCGGAAAAGCTCTCATCTTGGAAAGGCAATCCATTATCGGAGCACAAAGTCTGTGGAAAACCATAGGTCACGAAGATCATTTCTAGCGTCACTGCCACATGGCACGCCACTGAGTCAACAAACTCCACATCCGGGTATCTAGAGCACTGGTTCACCACCACTAGGAAATGGACATCTCTTCCCGTGGATCCAAAGTCTGCATGCACTGCCTCCCCTGGCCGTGTTCCTTGAAGCATGGACTCAATGGGCGGGGGGGCCCTCTGCACTGCGGAGGCCGCCTGACACCAGACAGGCCCTCACAAACTCCTCCACTCTCTTCGCCATGTCCGGAAACCACACCTTCAGCCAAAGTCTGGCCTTGGTCTTGGTCTTGGCCATCCCCTAGTGACCATGATGTGCTAGCTCAATCACTTGCTGCATCTTGTGAGCGGGCACCACCATTTTGACTCCTCGCAGTAGTAACCCAGAGTCTGTGAATGTTAGCTCATCTCAGAATCACCACAGCTGCTCCATAGTTGTACAAGCTTCCTGGGTTCTCTTGCCCAGACCTTCCAGCACAAACTTCCACTCCCCTCTCTGCAGGGAGTTCTTAAGGATCCAGAAGAATTCATCTTTTTCAGACGCCCTTTCGAGCTCCTGGGTGGGCATCAAGTGTGGGGTAGCCGACTCCACGACAAGCTACACATGTTCTTCGGTCTCCTCGAAGCTGGACACATCCATGCCCTCCCCTCTGTCCTGGGGGTGATCCGACAGATAGTCAGCTGCAGCATTTGCCCCCAGGCAGTACACCAGCGAGACCCCATATTCCAGCAGCACCAGCGTCCATTGCTCAATCCTGGTTGGCATCTTGGAGGACGAGCCCGCCATGATGGGCAGCAGAGGCTTGTGATCTGTTATGACGGTCACCGGCCTCATTAGTACGTAGAGTCGAAAGTGCCTGCAAATGCACAGTACCGCCAGGGCCTCGCACTCAATTTCGGAGTACCTTTGCTCAGTGTCCGACAGAGCATGACTGGCATACGCAATGGGCCTCCCCTCCCACTTGACGTCTGTCTCTATGAGCACTGTACCCTGACCAAACGGGCTGTCGTCCACTACCACTTCTGATGGGAGAGCTGGGTTGAAAAACACCATTGTGTCGTCAGCCTGGAGGGCCCGTTTCACATCTTCAAACGCTGCTTGCTCGAGATGGCCCCATTGCAAGGTTGTGTCCTTTCTCGTCAGGCTCCTCAGTGGTTACAACCTTGTGGCCAGGTTCTTGATGAATCAGTCACAGTAGGTGACCATAACCAGGAAGCTGCAAACCTCCGTCAAAATTTTCTGGGGGCCTTGCTGCTATTACGTCCTTAATCTTGCGGGGATACGGGGACACCCATCCTTTGAACACGAAGCCGAAGAACTCCATGCTCGTCGAAATGAACTCGCATTTCTCTCGATGCAGCATCAAACCCAGAGCCCGAATGCGTACTAGGGTTCTCACCAGCCGTGTCATGTGCTCCACTTCCAATTTGGCGACATGTTCAGGACACCTTCCAAGTCCACCAGGGCCCCTCGTATCAGGTTTTGAAAGACCTCAGCAGCTGACAACACACTGAAACTGAGTCGCTTGTATCGGTACAGCTCTCAGTGTGTCGTGAACGTCGGGATGTACCAAGATTACGGGTTCAACACAACCAGGTCGTATTCCCGCTCTCTAGTCCAGCTTGGTGAAAAACCTTGCACCCTGCATCTCTGTGATGAGGTCCTCAATTGTCGGGGTAAGGTGCCTCTCCCACTTGATTGCCTTGTTGGAGAGTCGCATGTCCACGAAAATTCTGACGGACTCCGGCAGCTTGGGTTTACGGGCTATCACGATGGGCGAGACCCAGGGCATCGGGCCTTCCACCTTTTCAATTATGTCCAAGTTTACAAGGTTCTCCAACTCCTTGTCCACTAGGTCCCGTAGATGAAAAGGGACTCTTCAGTGCCTGCACATCTTCCACATACATTCTGTATGCAAAGCAGACTATGCCCAACGCTTCTGTAGCACAGCTCAGGAGGGTGTTGGTGCTCACGTCTGTCATGAAGAAGCATGCCTTGATCGAGCTGTCGCCATGCTCCACCTTTGACACAAATGCCCCCCACCAACGGGATGGGCCGGTCACCCCTGAAGGTGAATATCCATGCCTTCGGACGTTGTAGGTTCTCTCAAAGCCTCATAGTGTACCCTAGCAATGACACTGACCGAGGTACCTGTGTGCACTAACACCGGTACTGGCGACCCATCCACCTGAACCATACACTTCTTCATCTCGAGTCTGAGCAGCCGAATAAGTTATCATCCTCTTCTTCCTTCAGGTCCTGTGTGGCACCGTCGTCCTCCTGATCCACGAGTGCCACATTTAGTGGACGTTGCTGCTGGAAGAAACCAGCCCGAATGGGGCCTCTCTGAACCACCACCGGGGCATCGGAGCCCTACACATGTGGGACGAATGGTCCATCCTTCCACATGCCTTTCCCTTTGCGGGACAGTCTGCAGGGTACAGTAGATCATACCCACACTTCATATATGACTCGGGCCCCCTGCTGCACAGCGGGCCGACGGGACCCCTTGCCCCTTGGCCATGAACAATTGCACACACCTCCTCCAACCTGGCAGGGCGAATCGCCACATCCATTCTTGACATCTGTGTCCCTGCCACCTCATGTGACTGTGCAAGCTCCAGGATATAGGGCAGCGGGAGGTCAAGCTCCCGAAGGACTTGACGCTGGAATTTACCCAACATACAGCCGTGAATGAGTTGGTTTCGAATCATGGCCGGTTCATTGTCCCAAGCACATGATATCGCCATTCGCCAGAGGCGTCCATGAAAAACTCTCAGAGGCTCGTTGTCCTTTTGCCTCACACTTCACATGATGAACCTCCCATAGTCCACATAAAGTGTTTGCGTCTTGACGCAGCATAGGATGCATCCACAGGCTGTATCGTTTGAAATAGTTCATGCACTGCAGGGCCAGCATAGTAGAAGAGTGTTGCCACCTTACTTTCCTCATCAGTCTCTCCTGTGGCCTTGAAATATATGTCCATATGGTAAATCCAGTATTTACAGCATGGACCCAGGCTCAATGGTTCCCCCCCGAGACGTCAAATTCAGGCATAGTGGCCAACACACCCTGTTGGCGCGGAACTCGATCACCCCATTTGGGCAGCTGGCGCAGTTCCAGCAGGACCTCCCTCCTGCCAGTAGATCGTCCGGCATGTTGGTGAGCGCTCAGGCACCCCTTCCCTTTTAGGGGCCACAACCCACGCTGGAACCAGAGTGTCCAGCACCACCGGGATTTTGCACTCCCCAATAACTCCTGCCCTTCCACACCGTGCAGAGGCGCCGATATTGAGCGCAACTTGAAAGGCAAATCCTCCCCAGCTGTGCACAGTAGCAGATCAAAGTCACTGAAGAAGAAGAAAAAAAAATCTCCCTCACCACCATGGGTGAATGATCAAAATAGGAAAAGGAATGGTGAGTAGCAAAAGTACAGAGAACAGAACCATTTGCTGCTCCCCTTTGCTGCCCAGTCACACAATCTCTCACCTTCCCTTTGATGGAGGGCTCTAAACCTCCAGAAGTCAGCTATGCGCCCATGTGGCGTGGGTTTTTCCATAAATTAGGCGTGGGAGGTGCACACGCACTGTTTTATTGAGCGGCAACCACCTCCACTGTGTGCTACAAAAATGGCGGTCAAAAATGCTGTATGTGTCGCTCCGCGGCATGAGAGAAAGTTATAACATGAGCCGTAGCTCTCCTTTCACCGCCGCATTAGCCCAGTTGGTCCGTGTCAACCTGGACGACCACCTCCTCGCCAATGTGGAATGGAGCTCCCCCAGTACAAACCTCCCAGTGAACCGCGAGTCCCTCCCCGGCGAACAGAAGACCCGTGAGACTCTGAATCTTGTCTGGGCTCCACGCGTGCTCTGATGAGTGCACATAACCTGCCCCTTTTATTAAGATCGACACGCGACTGTTACATCATTGCGCTGCATGTGCTATTGAAAAAGCCACCACAGTTTGCAACGCCATGCCTCGAAGGCCCCAAACGTGTCAGGATTTCAATATATCCCTAGTTACTATTAATGAGACAGATCTGCATCGATTCAGAATCATTGTATGTGAATAGCCCCACCAGGCCTGGAGATCAGCATCCTTGACGTACACATCTCAACGTGAAAATTCAGTGACAACTGCCTTCAGTAAAAGTTTTTTGCTCTAAATATCCATGCCGCAAAGAGCAGAGTAAGTAGGTTTGAGTCTGTGACAAAGGGGTTCTAACGCCTTTCTCCACTGCTTCTCGGCTACGCGTTCCGACATCCAAACCTGGCCTGATGACGTCAAGGATGGATGCCCTTTGCAAACTTGTTTATGTATTTGCCAACATTTTATGAAGAGTAGTTTTAGGCAAAAGTAGGTTCTCAGTGGTTCTCCTGCTAAAGCCCACTTTCCAATAGCAAGTACAGAGACAGTCTATTAAAATATGATCTCTTAAACCAAATGCATGCATTTTAATATATAGTTGGTGGGAATCCCATCCGCCCTTCCTTCAACTTTAAATCACAAATGCAAATTGAAGAGTAGGCGACTATCTGCGTTATGTTGTGAGACAGGGCACTGGACAACAGAATGACCCTGAAACAATGTCAACATGACACCAAGCTGGACATCGGGCAACCCAACAGGAATTGGTGGGTGGAGGGGTGCAAAGCGGCATTGTCGGACAGAGGAAATTGGGCCAGCATAGCAGGAGAATTCTGAGGAACAGCTGTACAGAGAAGCTAGACTGAAAGCAGTTTCACACTTACGACACAGGCTACAGAATGCATCACTCTTCCATGCACGAATAAAAGGTGACCGGGCTAAGGAAAGCAATTTAGGGGCATTACAGTGCGCCCAAGGAGTTACATACCTCTTCCATTTTCCTTCAGAGCCTGCTGGGTTCTTCAGGTTTAGAGCCTATTCCTTCTCCGGAGTGGCATGTCGATGATATAGTACCAAATGTGTTTGACGGAACAAATCTTCATACTCATTTCAATGCAAAGAAAGTCGAGCACAATTGCAATGTGCACTTGTTGGCACAATACACATGTGTGGATCCTACCATAAATCTGCACTCTCAGGTTATCTCAAAATGCATGTGTGCCTAACTATTCAAAGCCAAGGCACCTACATGCACGCAAGTCAATTAAAAAGTCATGCACGACTCGAAGCTCTATTGCAAGTCCAAATACGAAAGTCCACATAAGGACTTCTGTGCATAGGACACAACCACTTTCTCATGTTGCCAAGACAAAAAGCGAAGGCCAGCATTCTTGACTAGGGTTCAGTTCTTGTGAAATCGCAGGGCAGTCATAATGCAGTCTAGTCAGGCAACATCTGGTCTCTCAGTAAAGTGGACATTTACTACGGATATACCCTTTCATAAGAACATCAGCATCTGTAAACGCGAACAACACTTGAGATGCTCACGTTATAAATTCAAAAGGGGCAACCCACATCAATGGAAACCAGCCCCCAGTGTGCCCAATTGTGTTAGTTTCCAGATGGTGCAAAACCAAATACAAGTAGAAAAAAGATGTGCCCCCCGCACCCCTTGCAGGGGTGCCTTGAAACACATAGTGGCCATAACAGCCATCACAGAGAACACTGTTCCAGGAACCAGAGTCCACCTGTGTGTTCCCGAGCCATTCAGGAGTAGGAACAGAGTCTTGGTGTGTAGTGGATCGACTGGATGGAAAATCCTTTGGATTTTGTAGTAGCAACAGGGGCGACGGGTGAATTGCAAATGCTACTCTCACCAGGGCAGCTGGTATAAAAGACTTTTGCACAGCACGAAGAGCTTTAGAGAGCCTTTTTATTGGCAAAAAGAAAATATGTGGAGACACGAGTGTAGCGTAACCTCACTTAACTGAATCCTATGTACTGTTTGCAGCACCTGCGAGTGAGCTCTGTACATATCACTTTCTTAAGCGACTGGATCGGCCGCATCATCCACAGATGTCAATACAAGTTGGCATCAATCATCAACATTGGTCGCACACTGCATTTTGAGACGCTGTTAACCATTTCACCACTAGGTCACACCTTGACTTTTAATGGGGGTAGGAGCACCCACTCCTTTATGCGCTGTCCCCTGCCAAGGTGTGGTGCAAGCGGGGGAGAAGAGTGTGATGTAGGCATCCTTTCAAGCCCAAAAGCCTTGAGACGCCAACCACTCTGTAGCAATGGTGGCTGCAGGGTTGACTGCAAACCTGGGGTACCCATGAGGGATGCAAGTCTGAAACCGGTGTGAGCCTAATCAACTGGGCAATCCATAATCAACTAGGTCACAGAACTCAATCAGCCCACTGTGGCCTTTTTTAATGCATTCAATTCATACACTTGACACCTATGGCATTTATCGAGTATGTATTTATGGGTTTAATTTTTTATTTAACCCTGCTTTCAATATGCTTTTTATGTACTCTATGTTTAGGGTTAAAAAATAGGCAACAGAGTGAAATACTGGTCAGTGTGTGCAAAACATATCGAGGGCGTGGGGTATACTTGTACATGTAACACAAACCATCTAATTTGCAGTACACCTCTTGATGAACGGCCACCCCCATTCACTACCTCACTCCAAAATCGGTGCTAGGCTCAAGCTGCTTTGCCCTCGCTCACCGCCTCTCCCCAGCCACTGGCACATTGCAGCAAGTGGAAAAGGTAAAATCTCATTATGACAGGTGCACAGTAACCCCACACAGCCTCCAATCAGGCCACTGCAGTACCATAAAGCCAGAATTCAACGGTACTGAACGAAGGATATGAAATGAGGAAAGGCAGCACAAACCATAGTGCACATCTGAATTACAACTATTACTCAAACAATTTTTAGTTTTTTGGTATTTTAATTGCTTGAGGAAATCAAAACAAAAAGCTCCAAAATACATCTTACATAAAGCCCAATTCCAAAAGCAGCGACGGAAGTGGGGATCGAACCCATGTCTTTGCCACCTCACAACTAGCGCCATGAGGAAGAAGATTGAAGAAGCGTAAATGATCAACCCATCCCCATAAATCACAATGCACTCTGCTACATTCAGCACGTCAGTCTTATGAGACGGTACATTGTAGTGTTGACACCCTGCGTACCCCTGCTGGACACACACTGTTCTTGTGTAGCATGCGTAGTAACAGCATGGCTGAGGAGGCAGAACAAGTGTTGCCAGTTAGGAATAGAGGAATGAGCTGAAGGCCACTTCAAAACAAGGATAATCCAACAACATAGTAGAAAAGGAATCCCACACCTAAAACAAGGCCTCAAAGCAAGACACAAACCATACAAAATGCAAGATCCTAAATAGTATCATTTCTTCTTTGTGATTGATTTGCAAATATTTACTTCTACCTATTTTTTGCTTTCCTTTCTTTTCACCATGCTCTATTCTTTTGCCCCAGTAAAGTGCCACCTAATAGACCAAACTAATGCATTCGAGTACAGTTAGGGAGAAATGGCATATGAGGAGGGGCAACGCTTGTAGGTGTTATTTGGTTACTTGCCCACCCATTGACTGTCCATTGCAATGCTAAAACCTATGGCCATTCCAACCCACTTCCTGCCCCCCCCACAACCAAAACACCTACTCATGGGAACTCTTTCAGCTCACTGTAATCAAGCCTCATCATCAAACGTTGCACTCGAAGTGCCTGCCGGTGTTTCCTCAAATCAGAGTTGATGACTTGAGGCATCATAAAAATGTCTTAACCAGGTCTGCTTTCAGCCACTCCATTTATAAGCACTATGCATGTCCTTCACTGAAGTCCTGCTAAAACATTGGCAAAGCCAACAGTTGGTTTGTGTATAAGTATTAGGCATTTGTCAGGCACTTTTAGATACTCTCACATTTTGCACCTGCTATCATCAATTGCCTTTTAATACCACTATGGCAGTGCCTGGCAAGTGCCTTTCACATGCCTACACAAAAGCCCAAACTGTTGGCATTGTCAATGCTGGTTTTATTTTGATTTCCTTCTACCCCTCACACCATGGAAATTGCCACCAATTTGTACTCATTCCTTTCTGAAATGGACTTATTTTTGAACCTAAAAACAATCAATTGACCAATAACAGAGTGTGGTGACTTTCATTTGAGCAGTTGTAATAGTGCAGTGGTTCCTCATCAGGTGTTAGCCTCCAGGAGGTAAGCAGGGAGAGCTGCAGAGTGTTTGACTCCAGCTGATTCACACAAGGATCCATCCTGTCACCTATACTTTTTAACCTTTACATGGAGCCCCTCTGACGAATCAACTTCGGGGCACCAGTGGTTCAGGGATGAATATCAGTTTCTAAACCATCAATCAGCCCCACACCTCTAGTACACCAGAAGCGATCCGAACAGATTGGAAGCACAAGTGCATTATAAACCTCAGTGTCCAATTTTGGTAATGTGGACAGAACGGCAGTCGTATCTCTCCAAGGTTGTGGATCGTTGGTTAGATGCAACACAGCAAAAATACAATTATTACCACCCAGTGATAAAAAGGCACTGTCCAGTCGAGGTTGCATAAAAATATCAACGTTATTATTATTCAACAGACAGTTTTACCACACTACAAAATACAACCCACCCTGTAAAAGAATGCAGAGGACAGACCATTTCAAGAAGAAAAAGGGATGCACTCTGGATACTGACAGGAGGGTAGTTGGTAAAGAATCGCAATACTTCAAGGATACTTGGTTTCAACACAGAGGTAGCAATGGGTCCTAAAATGTCACTAGGCGCCTTCAGAGAAGGACCAGGGGTACAGAACCACAATGTACCTTGTGCTTCTAGAAGTTCCTGGTGCTCGACAGTCGATTCAGTTTCAGGGTGCTTTGCAGCTCCTGGGACAGAGTTCAAGGCGGAAGACAGCTATGGGTATCAGGCAGCCGGCAGTTTGGCGAGTGAGACTGGATGGGCGGCTGCAGGCTGGCCTACATGGTGGCTCGGGGTCAGGAATCGTCTCAGTGCTGCTTGGTGGATCTGAAGCACTGGTTGAGGCGTTGGACAAAGTGAGCGACTGCAACTTGACAACAGTCAGCGGTACATTCGGTTGCAGCTCGAGGGGCTGGCTCGAAAATGTCCTTTATGGTAGATACTGATTGATGCTTGTCAATACCATCCTCCTAGCTTCTTCACTGGGCTCATATCCTTTAAGGCAGGCGGCCCAAAGCTGAGGAGAGTCTTGCAGGCAACTGCCTTGTCCTTGGTTTGGTTCAGAGACTCTCTCTCTCACTTCCAGCCTAGTAAGCTTGCTTGCAAAGCCCAGCAGGACACGCTGTGTGCGTGCTGGGTACCGGTTCTGGGGCTGCTGGAGGGTCCTCTGGATTCAGCATCACCCTCGGTTCCCTGGGAGATGCTTAGTGGAGTGATCTTGCTTCCCTCTTTGGAAATCCTGGCCTTTCTTCATTGGTGAAAGCTGTAAGGCAGACTGTACCTTCAGCCAGGGTCCAAATGAGTTCTCATACTCCTTGCAAAGTCTTTAGATGATCTGCCAAAAGAGGGGCTCACCCATCTTTTAAATCCAAATGGGCCCCCAGTGATTGGTGCAGGCCAAGCCTACCTTAATGAACAAATCCTGGGTCCCCACCAACAATCTCCTGTATGCATGAGGTCATAACCAGGGTGCTTCGCAACAGAAGAGGTAAAGGGATGAAAACCTGAAATACTAAGTCCCACCCATCTTCCTGTCTGTTGTGGATCAAAGGGTCTCTCTGGTTAATTGAGCTGTCTGCGGTTCCTGATTAAAGCGGCAGGTCTCCCTTGAAGCTGTGGCGAGACCAGACTTTTGGTTGCCTCCACACCACATACACAGACATTACAGGTCACTGCCCTGGATACGGAGAGGTGGAAGCTGGCTTCAGGTTGACAGTGCATATCAAAGGTTGTTGGGGTTTTCTTGTCTTTTTTTCACCTCTGCAGCTAGGCCCCATGTGGGCCTGTTTGAAGTATAATCTATTAGTATGTTAATTGTTGCCACCATCCTGCAGTACTTACACAAAAGGACAGGGGGCGTATCCCTGGTGCCTTTGACAGTTAATTAGGCTGGCTCCAAAAATAAATATGGTAACCATCTGAGGCAGACTGACCACTTGTCTAAAAACTGTTCACCATGTTAATAGTGAATTAGGCTGGCCATGGCAAAAGGAACGTTTTGCCTTCCTCCTGAGATGCCTCGATGTACTATTAGCTGTCATATTCCAGCTAAATATGACAAGGGGATAGAGCCTGTAGGCTGTGTCCACCCAGAGTATACGAGTCTATGTGTATGTCGTGGGGTGAGCATAGGAAAATATGAGCGAATTAGGCCCACACATTTTCCAGAGGTTGATCTACCATCATTCAATTTCATTTAAACATTTTAATAAAAATAGGCGAGCGCACACCTACTGTATGGATGGATGGTCAAATTCCTCACAACCCCTGCACACACTCCTCAAATATCCCAATATAGCCATCCATCAATATGTGGACAATAGTCCGATGTCCTTTGGGCATTTACAATGTACAACTGTTGCCTGCGTGATTACCTAGCCACCATCCAGGATGGAGGTTGAGTGCGTACCTCAAACTTAACACATCCAAGGCCGAATTTGTCCTCATCGGTCCCCCGTTAAACACATTGTCCAACAGTGGCTCAATGATTCGCGCCTAGAAGGATTTGATCCACAACTCTTCAGCAAAATCCTTACACTTCAACGTTGACTGCAGCCTGTGCTTCCAGAAACCTAGCAAAGAAGGCCCAAATGGCCTGGCTCCAAATCTCCACCCTTCTCAAAATCAAACTATTCATCCCGCCACAGGAATTCCAGACCATAGTGCAGGCCCTTGTGGCCTCACATACCAATGGGGGAAATGCTATCCTTGACGGTCCTCCCAGGCATTCACTTGGGTCTGCCAAAAGCAGTCCACCACACCGCAGCACGTCTGTTTACAGGTGAGGAGAAATTTGACCGAATCACAGCGTCCTACGCAAACTACATTGGCTTCTTTTTTAAACATTTTTTATTTTATTGTGTTTCATTCGACTTTTCACATTACACAACTATCAAAACATTTCTCACGCAATTTACAGATTACAATAAAAAGATAAAATGCATACAAAAGAGGCAAGGAAAAACAACTTCATGCCCAGATATCATTTTCTCCCAGAAACTCATGGAGGACAACCACCCCCTCATTGGCCACAACATGCAACATAAGCCTGACTCAATTCCCAGGTACCACTACAATTAATCATGTGTTTGAGAGTCTGAACTCCTGATTTGTGCATAGAGGACAAAGGTTATCCTCAACTGTTTATATCGTATGAACTGTATTTCTCTACTAGGTAAGCTTCAGGTGAAAACTTAAAAATTCTGTTCACCAATGCAAATTAGGGAACCGCCTTAGATATGTGGGCAGATAACCTCTTGGTTTATCATATGATGACAGTGATCCTGCTAGGGGTGAGCTGGGCATCTCAGATATTGTGCAGAACCAATCCATCGTTTGAAGAGATTCTTTGACACTTAAGGATTTGTCATTAGGTAATTTTCAGTGTGTTCACCCTCCTGCAGGAACCCCAACACATCCTGTACAGCGCTCTGCTGCTCTCAAGCTAGGTCCACGCTTTACACAATACAAAAAAGAATGCCGGTCTGACTGGCACCTAACCTCTGACCCAAGCAGGCAGCCAATCATTGAGCAGAGGCTGCAATCTGGCTTGGAAGATGCCTGTGAAAAACAGTATCATTTTCACATAACCGATAAGCTGAACAAAACCGAGACAAGTGAACTGCAAACATTGTATACGATCATCGTTAAAAACAAGCCCACATTAACTCATAAGCATACACAGCAATAGTATGCAGCAAACACCTTTGGTGTTGTTAGCTCTTCCCACCCCTAGGTCCAATTCTTCAATTCCCCTGCCTCTCCACCTCAAACTGACCTTCAGTCAGAGGTGCATGCAAACTTGACTTTAAACCCCCTCCCCGGTCATCAACTTCAATAATGGTTCCTTAACAGGACTGTAGCCAGTGGGCAATGCCTCAAATACACTGCCCCGTCCCTCTGGTGCCAGCTACTATTCAACAAGAAACTTTATTTTGGTGTCCCATGAAAGCAACCTTATTGCTTCACCCCTGTCCCCAATACATCGACATTGCTGCAACTGCCCATGAGCTCCCTAATGCATGAATGGTGGCTGCTCACAGTACAGCCAAGATATGTCCATGCATGTTGAACACAACATTAAAAATTGAATAATTATACACTACATAGTTTCATTTCTGGACTGGTATTTATTACCATGAATAATGCAACACTTAAAGTTGAAAACCATTGAGTGCGTAATTAAAGCAAGCTGGGCTCGTAAGACAGAAATTAGCGGTTTCGTCAAAGGACAAGATTGGCATAGTGTTTCCCAATGGGTAATTTATGCTCATCCTGGAGTGGAATTTGCCTTTAGTTGTGGTCACCAAACCACAACATTCACAGAACAGCACACTAGAATCATCGAAAAACATTCCCTAGTATTAAGGAGGGCTTTTGTTGCCTCTAAACGAATCATGGATTGACGAATAGTCAATTAGTGTCGGGAGGATAGCTCAGGGGAAAAGTGCTCGCCTTGAAAGGAATACGACTCCGAGCAATACAGGTTCGATCCCAGGGGCCGCGTTTAGAAACCTCTGGGTATTAAGCCCGTTCTAAATAACCAATTACAATTACAAATATGCCTTGGCAGATAGTTTGGATTACAGCTCTCTTCAGCCCTAGACTTAACATGGTCATTGGTAAGTGAGTCATGGGAATGTTAGTCCAATACATACACAGCGATATGCAAGTTACAGACTTCAACCTTTTACACTGATGCATTATGTACTTACTGTAAAGTCGGTACATCAAGACAAGGATGTCATCCCTGGTTTCAAACTTGGGGGATACATTTTGGGATAGCTGTGCTGGGATTTGTAAAATACAAAGTTATGTATACAGCATTTCTATACTTATTAGGAGAAAGGGTGTACCGGCATATCGAGTCTCTTGTACTGCTAACATGGCTATAGTATTGGTCTATTACCCACCTTTATGCACAGGATCCTAACAGGTCTCTTCAAGCCAAATTGAATGCACTGTCACTTAAAAAATGCATTACAACTTAAGATTTCTGAACATCACATATCCAAGTCAGATGCATGTTCGTGCTGGGGAAAACCTTTCCATTAAACGACAAGGGCATTCACAATGCAATTCTGTCCTACCTCACTTTAAACAAAACAGATACTTTATTAGAAAAGTCACTGCCTATATTTGCCCAATCAAACCAAAGAAAAATAAAGGGTACTGCAGATGAATTCCTTGATTTGACACCACCCCCATCTGCTCACACCTCACTTTCCCCACCTATGGGGGATGACACAATTACCTTTAGAATGGCCCACAACCAGTACCAAAGCAAGAGTGTTGAAAAAAAACAAGCAATATTTCAATGCATCACTGTTGATCTCAATGTTTGAGAGTTGCCATACCATAGAGTCAATGAACTTTTACAAGACATAATCCCTGCTGTGCAAATTCCACCTTGATCACCCAGAGAATGGAAGTCAACACCCACCCTGAGGCACATACAGATCCTGGCACCATAACGCCCAGATAAGCCAACTGCCAAATCTACTAAGGTGTCACAAAAGAACAGGGTGCTCAATATTCAATAGACTAAACAGCTAAAGTTCATTATGTAATGTTACCCTATGTTACTGTAGAGATTAAACCGCACACCACTGACTAGCCCAATCAAGTAGTCCATCTCATTCTCCGAGTGCAGTGAAATCTTTTTCAAAATATGTTCTGCTACATGATTAAGTGCTCATATATTCCAACATACAACAACTCTGCCTCTTCATCACCCGCATACCCCTTTACAAGTTTTGCCTTCTGCCCCAAACCCATCCCTGCAGTCATTACCTTCTCTTCCACACTCACAGTCCCCGCCTTCTCACCCATGCAAGATTTACCGGTTTATTTGGAACCCCTGAATTCCTCCCCCTTTCCCAATTGATGCCCTGCTTGACATGTGCTCCTGCCCCCATTCTGTGGCTCCAAAGAAGAGTAATGCATGTCACGGTTGCACAATTATGCACTAAAAACCATTTTAGAAAAGGATGCAGTGAGCAGGTGATCAATACTTGTTAGGCACTAACCAGGTGGTACGGTATCCATACTGTTAAAACATCTGGTCACTTCCGAACAGCATGAGGAGTTGTGCAAAAGAGTACATTTTGATGGATCAGACAACAATGTAGGCCTTCCTGGGGGGAGACAAAGGGAGATTGAAGGGGAGAGAACAGTGGGGTGGGAGAAAGAGAACAGACAGCTGGCCGGAACACCACAGAAAGGTTGCAAGAATGAGTGTGTCTCAGTAGGATGGCACAGAGCCCAGCAGAGAGGTGCATAAGCGACTCCACCCCAACCAAGCAGAGAAAGTCATAGTAGGATGACGCAGAGCCCAGTGGAGAAGCCGCATAAGAGACACTGCCACAACCAAGCTGAGAGATCGAGGGTGCATCTCGAAAGGACAAGAAAGAGCCCAGCTGACAAGTCACATAAGCCATTCAACAGACTGAGCTGTGGGAACAAGAAGGTAGTGTTTCTGAAGGCCAATCCAGAGCCCAGAGGGAAAGTCGCATAAGCGACTCAGTGCTGACCAAGTGGCCAGGATGAGAGAGTCGAACCCCGGGAGACGGACATGGAGGCCAGCAGAAGAGACCAGTAAGTAGCTCCCTGCTGATCAGAGAACCGGCAAAACCCCAGCCCTCTAGAGGAACACTGCTGGAGACACTCAGGTCACTGGTGGTTCCAGTGGAGAGGGTGACAGGCGAAGGAGAGAGGAAGAGACAAAAAAGCCCAGATTGAGGAAATACAAACACCACCCTAGAGGAGGGGAGTGAGAAGGGAAAGAGCCCTGCAGTACACACAAACTGAGCAAGCCCCAGAGTGGGGAGTGAGAATAAGCAGAGCCCCATAGTAGGAAGAGCATGAAACCACTGTTGGGATGGAAATTAGTCTATCCCACCACCCTAGGCGCTTTAGACAGACAAATCCCATAGGTAGTTGTGCGATGCGAAAGGGGGGAAAAGAACTGTGTTAAGAAACACAGCATGGATACAATATGGCAGGAATTATAGATGCATAGATTTAGTGCATGCATATAAAGAGACACTATTTTGTAGTTATGGTAGAATCTCAGCCCTGCCTGGTTGTGCGGTAAAATGTAATCTTGAAGAAGAAACCGAACAGGCCCAAAGCACGGAGGAGAGATGAGCCTGCACGGCTAATTCTCACAGAAACTTCCCCTTGTCCCTTAGCTATTGCAATTACTTGGTATCACAGAAAGGAATGTGCCCTGCAAGGCCACGAGACAGCACCGGGGCTTGCGCATTCATCACAGCCAGGCCAACAGACCTCCAACCCCCACCCAGCCCACCAGGAGTAATGGCACCCGCCACTGACCCAGTCCAATAACCCCTGCATTCCACAACGGTGAGTGACCACAGCCCGCCCACGATAAAACCAATGGTCATAAAAAGATCTGAACATGCACGACTATTCCCCTCTTCCCATAAAACACCCTTTGTAGTATGAGGTACAGGGAGGGATAAATTATAGATCAAAACAAGAGTGTAAGCCTTGGGTGCAAGTAGTGCGATATAGACAGAGCACAGTATGTGTGGGTGAGCATGATTGTATTCCTACCCTTCCCCCCTGTTGCCAGTCCCCGAGCCTCCCAGGTGCACGCCATAATGTAGTAGTAGCATTAGCTTGCAATTGTAGCCTTGGAATAGCAACATGTGAAGAGGCTAGCCTTCACTCCCTGGAGAGATGAGCCCAGCTGACCCACGTGGGACCAGACAGACAGTGGAGGCAGGAACCAATTGTAGCCTGGCATCCCCTAAGAAGAAGGACATTGCATATGGTTTCACCAATCAGCTGTGTGGGTTCAGACCCTATGGATGACATCCTTAGTGATGCTGTGGACTCTTATAATGTACTATTCATGATCATTTTGGCAGAAGTTCCCCTGCTGACACTCTTGTCTTTTGTACAATTAAACCTTGCTATCCTTGCAAGCAATCTCTTGGCCTTTCTTCCCTAGAGGATTGTTTTATTACTGTCGTGAGTGTAAAGGGACTTGCCTTCACCACCCCAAACTGGGTAGTGAGAAGAGCTCCAAGGTGGGGAGAGTCTGAGAAAACCCCAAAATGGGGAGTGGAGAAGGAGAAAACTCCAGAATTGGAGGGATGAAAGACTGAAAGAATCCCAGAGTGGGAAGAGACATAGGCCTGGGCTGCTGAAACACCTTGGGAGCAGTCACACAGACCAAACACAGCAAACAAACTTTGGGAAGAAGTTTTCTAAAAAGGGACAGGGTTGGGGGTTAGAAGCCAGCAGCCATCCTTACCAGAGAAATAGTTCTACAAATTGTTTTCATTTCTTTTGTTGTTTTCTTTTGGAAGATGGAAAAGTGGTTAGGTTACAGTAGGATTTTGGACAGAGGGCGTTGTTAATTTACAGACATTGTGGGAAGCATCCTTTGGATTTCCTTTTATAGAATGGGGATAGAGCTTGTAGATTTAGGGAAACTTGATGAAAAAACTTAAAACAAATCCTTGGTGTTGAGTCCTAACTCAGGCCGATCACACTAGAAGCACCATTCCTCCTATTGCCTGCAATGTTATACCTCCGATAGTGGGAGGGGGGTGGCAGGGTTGGTGGCCAGTTTTAATCTACTGTCCAGAAATATTTGCATGCCTATCTACACTGCAGTACATTGTGGTAAAGCAACAGATTGTACAAGTGTGCAACTAAAACCTGCATGTCCCATCATGCAATGTGTTTTACATAGACCAATATAAAGCAAGCATTTGTTATATTACACTTTTACCTCATCAAACTGAAGCTGTACAGCACATACCGATCTTTATGCTTCATATTCCTCTTCGGTTGGTGCACTTACCCACTTGTGTGGTAATAAATGGCAGACTGCGTGTGGAAAGTCCCAAGTGTTATGAACCATTGCTGGATTTTGAAAATAGTATAGCCAGTGTTATAAAGCTCAGAGCTTGCTGTTCTGTTGTCGCGGCAGGGGTTCTATAGCAGTCGCTCCAATTACCAGCAGAGACACACTCGGGCCCATCAAAAACTCCCCACCGCAAGAACGGAAGACTCATACATGGGGCAACGTTTACCGTCTTTATCTAATAAACGACAGGGATCACACTAGAAAAACGAATTCTCCAGGGTTCGCATCTTCTGAGAATGTGTCACCCGGTTTTATCCAGGTGTGACATCACAAAACCAAGCTCTGTCCCTGAAACACATCGGGCATTCACATTGGTCAGTTTAGGCAAACTATGTATATATCATATAGGGGCTAATTCTACTATTGGGTAGCCATGTCTGGTGGCTCCTCTTGGGACCACATCTACATGTTTCAATGTACAATTTTGCAGGGTCGCAGGAAGTCCACTGGCTCCTGCAGCATATTGTATCTTCAATGAAAGGTGACTCTGGATTGGGTAGAGTGGGTCATCCCAGTCCTGGGATCCTGAACGATTACCAGGCTAAGTTAGCTTCTCAAGGCAATGAGAATAAACATGGAGGGGCTGTGTGTTCCCTAATGTTGCCATCTCAGATCACCTATGCCTGGGAGAGTGCATTCAGTTGGCAGTTAGTGAGCAACCCTTGTATCTTTCCACCTCTGATTTACAACTTCTCTCCGTCCACCTCGACTGAATGGGCATGGTCTTGTTCTGCTGGGTCACGTGTGTTGAGACCAGAAATGGAGCCCTCTTGCCTGTAAATTTGAGGATTTGAGTCTGAATTCCTCGCAGGTGGTTTATAGTCTTGGTAACCAGGAACTTTCCATCTCCACTCATGCTTGCCTGGGTGCATGGTTTCTCCTTGCTTCTAGTTGCAGCAATCACGCAAGCACTTCCATGTACCCAAAGCATGTCTTCCCTTTCTCATTCATTCCATTGGGCCTGTGACTTCCATATTTTTCCTTATGGCTTTTCCATGTTAGTGGCAGTCAAGCAGATGCAAGCTTGGTATACGTATGCTTTGGCATCTTGCGGTTCAGCTTTGGTGAAGAGTGTGTGATGCTGAGAGATATGTATGTGTCTATCATCTACCTGCATGAGTCATAAGCATGTGTTTCGTGCCTGTATGCAATAAACAAATGCATTTTTCTGCAACTTTGTGAATGGATGGCTATGTACTTTATGTCTAAGTGCAGCTACGTTGTGGTGTCAGTGTTGAGGTCATTGATTTCTTGATTTGGGGTCTACTTGTTCGATTGATGGCATCTCCAGATCATCAACTGGGTATGGCCTGAATGGCTGTCAGAGTAATGTTTGTCACATCTGTGATCGACGATGGCGTTGAAGGAGTTAAGAGTAATGTCCATCCGTCATGTCCAGGGTTGGACTGGGACAAGAAATAGGCCCGGTCACCCAAAAAGAAGTGGCACAACCCTTGCCTCAAACCTCATCTCACAACCCTTAACCTCTGATGACATCACCAGAAGTGACATCATTTGACCCCACACCAAAGTGACATCCCGGGAAGCGATGAAACACTAACTTTCCCCCTTGACAAAACAGGAAGTGCCATCAAATAACATTGTTCCCAAGTACACTAAATTACTGTGAATCCAAGCAGACGTCCAAGGCCAAATGATATGTTATTGTATAGCACTTACGCTTAAGCTCTTTTTTATAGGAAAATATGTATTCAATATCACCCAACATCTGTTACTGCTTTATCGACCTCAGAAGGATGAAAGGCTTTTTGAAAACAAAAAAGTAAGTGAACATTTTATATTTTTTTGAATTTTTTTCTTCCAAACCGGCCGAGGCATGGCCTGAAACCAGCCCCCACTCCCCAGGGCCAATTTATGCCCGGCCACGGGCCGAAAGGCCAAGGGGCCAACCCGATCCTGGTCATGTCTCATCGGGCTGAGAGTCGTGTGGGCGTCATGAGGGCCAAACTTGGACCTCAGTCTTCAGTTCCTCGAGAATTATGCATTTACACATGGATGGGATCATGAATTCAGGCATCACAGGGCCATCAGATGCATCTGCTGTAACCGCCTACCCGTGCAATGGCTCATGAGATGCAATGTGCACTGAATAGTTTCCTCCAGAATGGCACCTTTCAATGGGGCAGAGCGTTGGAAGGCAGGGCCCAGTATGCTATTAAGTACAACACGCACGCCATGGTGCACAACGTACTTAACATTTTCAGCTAGACAGAAATCATCCCTGTAAAATGCTGCAAACAACTTGCAAGTGAGCAATGTCACTGGCAGGCACTCTGCAGGATTTTGCATCTCCACATCAGAGGGGCGTCCTTAACACAATGCAATGGAAAATAAATAGCTAGAACACCTACTAGAAATGACGTCTGATTACCATATTTTAGCCAAAAAGCATGACCGTGAACTTAAAAGCGATGGTGAATGTCATCAGCGGCAATACACAGGGAACACCAGCCTTGGCCACACACTGTAAAATAAAATAAACTTAGGGCCAGGAAATCCCAGGTGCACCATACAGGCTTCAAGTCTACATCAGCTACAAATTAAAATGCAAAGGCTGTTAACAATGGGAGTATCTGCTTTAAAAAATAAAATAGAAGACCATTCCCAAAAAGGCATTGGCGGAGATGGTACTCGATTCCAGCTCTCACAACTGATCTTCGTTCAGAGGGCCATGTTGCATCTTCTTGCAAGAATGGCATACGTCACGATGGATGCAGCTCGGCAAAACCCTGCACATGAAGCGCGGATTGCACATGGCACCACACTGTGGAGATGTGCAGCCACTTGCCCTTCAGGGATACCAGCAATGGGACAAATAAAGAAATCAAGCAGAGGTCACTCAACAAGAAATGTGTCTCATCGACTGGCAAAAGGGGCATCGTGCATCAGCAGAGATTTCAGCTTTTGACGGCAGCTGTTGTAGAAAAATTCCCAGACAAAAAAGCAATTTAACGTCCAATAATAAACGTCCACTATGTGTCGATAGGTCACAGGATACAGAGGAATAGTTCACATTAAACTCTTGCCATCTGAACAATGTAATTTAAAGTTCTAATACATTTTGATTATTTGAGTTTTATCGCTTGCCCGTTGTGACCTTCCTCTGATGAATAGTGTAAGTATTGTGCCTTCTTGTATATTGTTTTTTAAAGATCAAGGGGTTACAAAGTCCATCTTGCATTTCCCATTATAACTGAAGGTTTAGCAGAAAAACAGTTAAAAAACAAACAAGCTTGGGTAAAGCCAAAAAGTCAGACTTTTGTGAATGTCGAACATAAGCTGTTTTAGTGAGGTTCCGATAGAGCAAAATGAGTAGCTTCTACTTTGTACCGCCAGACCTTTTGGTTTTTCACATGGTGATTTTTGTAGTTGCAATTGAAGATAATTCCCAATGCTTGACATCTGCAGGACAGCCAAGCTCCCAGCTTGCCCTGCTGCCATTTTCTCACAGCAGCAGTTACTCTCGTCCAGAAATTGGCCAGGTATAATTTGCATACTTCAAATCACAGTTTGGACTGGAGACAGCTTTCTTTCGTTCATCATGATCCATTTTGTATAAGGATATTTCAAAGGGTTGATGAGAGATTTTTCAGGAACAGCATATTATTATATATATATATATATATATATATATATATATACATACACACACACACACACACACCTTTACAGTACAATACACAGAAGAAAGCATAGGTTAGTTTAACAAAATGATGGACACCTTTCTTTCTCCCTCCTCTTCCTTTTTCTTCCGCCCTTAACTGAGAGATGAGGTTTGCTAAATGGTTGGGTTCCATCGTTTCTCTGGGTAGTGCAGATTACTAATTGCATCCGTTCTCCCTTCACAGTGCTTTATTTAGATCTATCCCAGTGGGACCCATTCCAGTTTTCCCTCCCTCAAACAGAAATAAGCAGCATTCCTGCCCTACGCTTGCTTAGGATTCCTTACTACTTTTTGTCCATTCCCTGTCCCCGTTTACTCATTCTTCCACATAGGAAACATTTCCCCCTTTTTCTCACAGTATGCATCTCAGCGTGCCGATTGCATGGGCTCACATAAGCATCATAGTCTAGGGGTTTGAAAGACAATCCTCTCTCCCTTGTGTCAAGCTGACCCTCTTCACCTGCCCTCCCCTCTCGACTGGAAATAATTACCTCCCGTTTTGTTGACATGTCCGGGGGTCCAATTGCCACTACTGGTGCCTTAGCCTGGATGATCCAATCCCTCCCAGGCTTTTCCCTTGGCACCATTTATTTTTTTGAGCTAGCTTTCTTATGCAAGTGCGTCCATGTCTGAGCTCACTATGCCCCTTTTTGCTGGTTTTCAGAGCTCTTCTTTTTCATGGTTGGAAGCTACAGCAGCCTTCCTGCCAGGTACACTACATTTTGCCCTCCCCACCAGGAGAGGTCTTCCTGTAGCATCTACTCGCCTGACCAGCCTGGAAGCAGTTAGGAGCCCAAATCGACTCCGATGGATCCATCACCATGGTTTCAGCAAGAATGCATGGAAAACCTTGGGCATGGCAAAATGTATAGCCACATATTTGGTACTAAGGGACTACAAGAACGGCAAGATCGTCCACATTTTAGAGTGCAGAGCTGGAATTTAAAGAAATAAAGATTCCAGATTATGTAGGTCACCAAAAAGGGGGAAGGATATGTCCGAGCATGTCTGAAACACATTGGATCACGGCTCTCCCGAACAAGTTCTTGATGTATGTCCAGAAGAGACTGGGAGGACAAAGTGCAGCTTAAAGAGACGTTTGCCCACTGATTGGGTGACTGAGTGGGTTCACACAGGAAATTAAACTCAAGTAGAGAGACAGGCAAATCAGAGACGATGAGACTTCGTAACTGCCCTTACTCTATCCAGTCGCTCGTGATCTACCTGGATGCAGTATGGTGCATTAAAAAACTGATTCAGGCTCCTTCTAACATGCACACTCATGAGTCTCTCTCCTCTACGCTTTACTCTTGTCCATTCCGTCTGTAGCACGAAGCGAAGTGCATTCCTGCCAACAGATTGATGGAGCACATATCTGCCTTTAACTGCGATCTTCCCTGACCCTAAATTATATTATACAACTATGTTCCCAGAACCTGGTTGCAGTTGAATAATTGCAAGCCACATCTGATTATAACAGGTTGGTCTCTGAGAATCCACAATTAAGCTGGCCAAAACCTTTTGGTATCATTTTATTGCCCGCTGGGTTTCTAGTAACCTTCCAGTCAGGGCCTCTTGTATAGTCACTGTCTGGGACCGAGTCACCAAAAAAAGGCAATTTCCCTTGTTAAATTTTTCTCAGCTTCAAAGAAGACCAGAGTTTCCCCACATGTGGCAGCGAGCGGTCCATTGCTTCAAAGTAGAGGCTCTGCCAGGACAAAGGAAATCGTAACTAACAGACTCTTTAATGTAGCCAGACAGCAGTAGAGGGCAGATTTGGTCCAGCCAAAAGAGAAGCACCAGTCCACAGAAAGGTCCCACAATCATATAGACAAAGCACTCTGGTTAGGACATCACCTCCAACTCTGAAATAGAAGCCAGGATTAGACCCTTTACAGAAGGTAAGAAGGGAAGCAAGGGGTGAGACAATCCTATTGAATTATATTTGAACTACTGAATGATTACACCAGGAACTTTGTTGCGGGGTACAGTCTGCTCCAAAGTCCTCTTCTATAAGAGGTAACAACAACTACTGTCAGGAAACTTGCAACCCTTTTCCTTTAACAGAGTTGGCCACCTAGGCTAAATATCCAGAGGTGAGGGCTGCACACCCTTGGTCTAGCTAAACCAGCTAGAAAGACATTAATAAGGATTATCTATATAAACGTTATTAATTTGCTGTAGTTCAAAGAAAATGACATCCAAAAGACCAAGCTATATTTGCGTTAAAACAATTTTTGCGGCCTCTGAAAAAATGCTATATTGCCAATGCATTTCGGTCAATATCCATCATCCGGGCTAATAGCTGCCAATCCGTGCTGCATAACGTGTCTGCTGCTCTCCTCACAGTGAGGAGAGGAGCAGACACGTTATGCACGTACCTAAAGTACAAATACAGTACGTACCTACAGTAGGCAGTGCCCACTCACCCACGTTGCTTGTGCAGAAACCTTTTCCTTTACTCATTCCAAAGGAACACTTGAGGCGATCTGATAGCTGGACAGGTCCTACTGTAATCTGAGACCACAGATACCTAGTAACCTTCCCACTAGAAGTAACAGACCCTGAACGTCCTCTCTATAAAAAAAAAGGTGGACACTGTTAAACAGCTTCACATCGAGGGACCGCTGAGCTGAACTGACCAACTGCTTGCCTGTTCTCCACCCAATCACAGCTACAGGAACATACCACTGGACTATCTCGGGCTGACTGGCTCAATGACTACAATCCCTGGGGAAAAATAGACCAAACCTCTTGATGAATTCTACCCATTTGAAACACCTACATGCCTGGTTTGATGCGGTGAAGACCAAAGAATAAGCATAGAAAAAGGTATTTGAAGTGGCTCGGTCTACTGGTTTGCCTTTAAAGGGCCCTAGTGACTATTAAATTCCCACTCTACCTTATTAAAAGGCATCTTCCGTGAACTTTACCTTGCTGCTGAAAGTATTGCTTGTGCAAAACCTGTCCTCCGACTCAAGAGTATACCCTTTCCTTACACAGTCTGTATATTTGGTGTCTTCTCTTGCAGGAGTGGGTCATAGTCTTCTTGATTAGTGTGTATTATTAAAGTATCCTATTTTTATATAACCTTGGTATTGGTTAGACTGCCATATTGATAGTTCACATTCTTCCCGAAGAGTATAGCCTATACTGTGCCCATGTTAACTTAAAGAAGCAAAGGAAGTATACCCGTCGGGTCGCGCATGCTTCAACTTTTTATTTATTTTTTTTTATTATTGATTTAGTTGCATTATTTTTATGTTACAACTTTTCAATGAACATGAAATATCAACACAGTCTGAACATGGTAGATTAAAATAATATTAAAAGCAATTTAAGATCATTTCTCTAAGGACCATTCAGGGTGGACAACAGTAAATACAAGATAGATATTAATAATCTCATATTCACAATTTGATCAGAGTTTCTTCGAAAAAACAAAAAGAGGACACAGTGACTTAAATTTCATCATACTCGGTTCAACTAAGAGTAATCAATCGCAGATTCGATGAATTTTCCCTTGATCTAAGTTTAAAGAGAGAAGAAAATGGACCGTTGCTATCTGAATTTTCAAGTCTGTCGAGCCAAAAATACGATCCCAACAAGCATCAGGTTCATACATAGCATATCCAGGGCAGTATTTATGAAAATGCAATTGCCTCAGACTAGTAAGGTTTGGACATGCAGTGATTAAATGTGCTAAGGTTTCTGGGATTTTGGTTGTTTGACAAAACCGACAAAAATGTTGAAGAGGTCCTGTAAGGTGACGCGTACAGAGCAGATCTCTCGTTTCCCATATATGTAGCCGGAACAGAGAATTAAATTTCTATATTTCGGTGAAGGGGCTCTTGACAAATAGGATTGTGTGGTGCCTCTCTTATGTGGTGGAAAACGAAAGCTCGAAGCATGTTTATAAGTGAGACATTTCTGATGATTCATGATCCAGGAGGTCTGATGGATTTTTTGTTCAGCCTTATCGGGATTTTGCAGAAGGATTTCAATTGAGATATCTGCGTCAGCCAAGATCTTGTAAACTGCTGACAGCCATCTTTGGATAAAAACGTGATCTGTCGTAAAGATGTAGTTCGACAATACCTTAAGTAGGTTGTCTATCTGAGATGATATTAGACATTTCCTAAAAAATGAACATTGTTTCCAGTTAAGATGTGCTGACAGGGAAGAGAGGCCTAGTTCATATCGTAACCATGAGATGGGAATACACTGCGGCGAATGCAACACATTCCGCCAAAATTTAGCCATTTATCAAGGGTAGTGGATGGTATGGGGGATCCTGTTTCCAAACCATATAATACGGTGGGAATGACTTTCATCTGCCAAAATGTTAAGGCCGGGATTATGGAAAATTTTCCAAATTTTGCAAGAAGAATACGTGATTGTGAAATCCCTGTAAGAAGTTTAACTTCGATCTGAGCCATGTGTTTCAATGGATGGAGAGAGGCTTCAAAAATAATACCCAAGTAGGTATATGATGAAACCAAGGACAAAGAAATATTATTACCAATCAGCCAATGTTTCCGAGTATGGAAACCAAAATGAGGATTGTATATCAAGACTTGAGTCTTTGTGGAGTTAATTTTTAAATCATTCTCTATGACATAGTGGTCTAGGGCAGATAAAAGTTTTTGTAAACCATTGGGAGTCTTCGAGATGAGAACGATATCATCAGCATATAACAGTGCTTGAATTGGGACACCATTAATTTTCAGAGAATCTGATTGGATGGGTTCAGAGGAAAATTTGATATCGATATCTTGGATATAATAATTAAAAATGGCTGCCGCTAACAGACAGCCTTGTTTAAGGCCGCGTGTAGTCCGAATCGGATGGGAAAGTAAGCCATTCAATGTCAATCTAACCTGAACCGTGGTAGTAGAATGAAAGTGATAAATAAGATCAGTAATGGAGGGGGGACATTTGTCATGAATAAGTTTAGACATAAGTTTGACTGTAGAAATTGAGTCAAATGCAGAGTGCAGGTCCACAAAAGCAAAGTAGACCTGCTGTGTTTGAATGTGACACAAAGATTTGATGGAGTTTAGAAGGAACAAGTTAACTGCTCTGCCCATTCCGGCAACAAAACCTGTTTGGAACGGATTGCGATGTAGATGGATTGAGGTCCATGCAGAAAATTCAAGCAATAAAAACTTTGCAAAAATCTTTGCAAAAATCTTGCTCGGTCGATAATTCTCGGGGAGCGAACGATCTCCCTTCTTGTAAATGGGCACGAGAATAGACGAGTGCCATGAAGATGGGAGTGTTCGAGAGATCAAAATATTTTGAAATAAAAGGAAGAGAATTTGGGCCCAATGGTTTAGTTTGGATTTAAGAATTAAATTGCCGATTCCATCGGGTCCTGCAGCTCTTGAATTTTTAGCCAATTTTATGTAATTAATATTGGTTTCCATCTCGCAGTTCAGTGACCATTGCGTGGTGGACTGCATTTGGTATTTGAAATTACTGAACTCTGGATCAGAATATAATTCGGAGAAATGTTGGACCCATTGCGCTTCTTGCACGCCATTGGCTTGTGCATCTAGTTGATGATTACAATGTTTATGCTTAAGTAATTTCCATACACTTGCAGAATTTTTTGTAGCTAGAATGTTAAGCATAAGCTCACTATCTTGTTGAAATAACAAGGCTCTATGTCCACGGACCCAGTTGGTATAGCGGGTTTTTGCCTGCCTTGCATGGTCAAACCGAGAACTTAGTGACGAGGAGAGCAATAATTTCCGTTCTTGCCTATAACTGGACCTTCTATGATTTAATTCATGATCAAAGGAGTGTAAATGAGTAATTGACCTCTGTTTAGAGATAAGAATGTTGTTCTGAAATTGTTGTAGAAGGTGTGTATATTCGACCTTGGAATTGGAAACCGTAGAAGGGGCAAGTGATTGTTTTAACATCCAAAACATTCTAGAGGACACCGAGAGGCGATTACCAGAGGAATTGATAACCAGTTGTTGAGAGGACCTTTTAGTATAGGAAGGCGCTATCGCAAGGGGTCTTAGGAAATGTAGTGTCAAAAGCTTGTGGTCACTATACATCTGAGAAGTGATGTTTAGTGAAGTGATGTTATCAAACAAATTTGAATCAGCATATATGTAATCAATTGTACTGGTGCTTAAATCACGGCGCCAAGTAGTTGAGGGTGGAAGATCACCAGGCATAGACCCGTTGATCATCATAAAGTTATAGTGAGACATGAAGGTAGACCAAGTCAGGACCTCCTGGGCTGTAGATTCAGAAGTTGGATTAAAACAATCAAGATTAAGATCACCAAGAAGAAAAGTGGCAGTAACATCAGATGCCTGAGCATCTATTTCCAACATATAGGAAAGTTCTCTAAGGAATAAATTCAAAGAGTTTTGCCGGATTCCAGTATATATTGAAAATGGCCATATTGCCTCTGCAACCAATTACTCGGACTAATTGTATATAGATGTCGAAGGCGCACCATGGAACTATTTCTAGGTCAGAAGATTGTCTAACTGCTACCAAGAGGCCCGACATTGGACGACCTTTCTCACCTCTTACAGCCGCAATAAGTGCAATTGCATAATTGTCCCAAACAGGAGGAGTTAGAAACCATGTTTCTTGAAAAGCCAGTATATCATAAGAGTGAGTGAACACATCAATAGAATGTTGTAAGTGTACATGGCCTCTGGTGTTCCAACAACCTAATGAAATGGAACGATATTTCGGAGGATCTTGAGGTTATAAATTGTGACAGCCATTTTTGGTAGATTGGTAAACTCGTGTGGTTTGAAGGGATTTACCTGAGTCACTAGCGATAAATTTGTTGAGGTGAACAGAGATTGTGATCGATCGGGGTCCTGAGAGATAAGAAATCCCATCTCAAACAATATCAGCTTAGCATCCCAAAGCAATTTCGCCACAGTAGCTGAAGGAATCCATAGACGGACAATGGTGAAGTCAGCATCCGCAATGAATTCCACCAGGTCAATGTCTGTTGACGAGCTATGTTGCAAGGTGTCAACATCATTCAGGATGTTTAATACACACTGTCTATTGAGATCATACAGAGGATGAGAACCACCACGACATTTCATGGTCAATGAGTGGCCATTTGGTGCACGAGTATTGGAGACTTGAGATAGAGTTTTGGGAGGTATTTTACTAAAGTTCATATTTTTAGATGACTGCAAGGTGGCAGGGCGGGGAAGGGGGTGGTAGTTCAACTTTGTCGATGCAGGGGTGGTGACAGAGAAGGACTGGCGAGTAGGAAGGCTACGTAATGAGTCCTGAGATTGATGTGGAACTGCTATTGAAGAACCAGGGCGCGGACCACTTTGGACATGAGTGATAGCCAGCGCATTATTATTGGAAGAACCAATATATGGAACACCGTGGGTTTCAAGAAAAGCATCCATCAAAGATTTAAACTGAGAGGTCATCAAATCAGAATTATGTAAAGAGTTGTCGCACGGCATGTTGTTAGGAGCTTGATCTTGGACTCTGGTAGCGGGTAACATGGGAACTGGAGGGGGAGGCGTTGTACTTGTAGGCACCATTCTGAAAGGATTGTTGGTTGAAATCCGGGGAACAGCATCGGTAGACAGTGGGAACACAGGTGGGAAGAATAGCCTGGTTTTTCCAGGGAAAGATATTCATCAATGGCATTGTTAATGAGAACAATTTTTGCAGTAGATGAATTATCAGGGCAAATTATGGGGCCGGAAGTGATCAAAGCAGGCACAAAAATTGGAATGGAAGTGATAGAAGTAGCAGCCTTTGAACATGCAGGAGGCACCGAGTTTTCCAAAGCATTAATTAAATTATGTAGAGGAGAATAATGAGAATTATTAAAAAGGAGGTGGACTGCCACAAGGACCACTCTTATCAATTTGACATGCTGGCTTGGGTTGATTGATAGATGGAGCCTGTGGAAAACTTGCAGATGAAGGTTTAAAGAAAGAGGCAATGGAATTCTTCGGGAGCTTCGGGGCAATCATGTTTTTAGATTTCTTGATAAGTGATTGCCTAAGCGGCAATTTCTTTTTCTTTTGACGTTTGCCTTTTAAAGGCTCCTGAACAATGTCAGGACAAGAAACAGGAGGGTGGCTAGTAGAAGGAGTTGGTTGAATAGAATCAATAACCACCAACTCGGGAATCTCGTAAGGTAGATTTCCTTGAGTCGTGGAGATGTTCTCTCAAGAGGAATCATTGACCACAATGGCTTCATTAACGGGATCGTCCTCAATGGAGCGAATGATTTCTTCAAATGAGGGAACAGTGGGAAAGGGTCCCAACTGGGTAGAGACTGGATGAACAGGCACTTGAGTTGGCACAGGATTTAGGGAGGTTATCCAATCATACATGGTGTCAATCTGCAAGGATTGAGTAGAAATTTTGTCGTCAAGGCGTTCAAACAGGTTATAAAGACTTAACACCGTGGTATTTAATGCAGCAAGCGTGATTTCAAGCATGGTGGGTAAAGTGATAGACGCAGAAACCGGTGAAGATGGTTGAGGCTGCGCACACGGAGTCGGATGCGCGTAAAGTGAACCATCACTTGGAGATTTACTGATGGATGAGATTTCATGTGGCTGGGCTAGATCGTGGATACTAGCCACCGAAAAAGGGGAGTGGGGTAAATCAGCATAAGAAGAGATGGTCTCCTTATTTGCAGGGGTAAGACATTCATGAATGGTATCTAAAGTAGGAGCTATTGGCAGGACATGCATTTTGAAGCGATGGTTATCGGCAGCAATCAAAGTTGAATCAGAAACAAGTTGTGACAATGGGGCTATTGGAGACCCTGTCCATTGACGGGGACCAGCAGCACGACACGGAGCATGCACCACATGTTGAGAGGTGCCAAACGTGCCGTGCACTGGAGTATGGGTTGACAAAGGGATGTGCGAGTGTGGTTGCTTTCCGTGATAATTGAGCCATAGGTTGACAGTGGAAAATTATCTGTGGGTCTCCCTTGTGATTGCAATGGAGGGGCAGATAGAGACGGCAACCTACGAAACGCACAAAAATTATTCATCACAGAATTTGTCAGATTAGCAGCAATTACAGAATCATCGGGCATGCCTACTTTGAGAGACTGAAGATGGGCAAACAGTGAATTATGCAAAAAAATTAGAAAAAAGAAAATTAAAACGGAGAAAAAAATAATAATATATATAAAAAACAACAAACAAAATGGAGCACCCTCAACACCCGTGGACAGCCGTAGACAGCCCTTGCCAAACAGCGCTTCACAAAAAAGCGCGCGCGCAAAAAGCGCGGGTGTCCAGGATTAAATGGATTGTGGGAAAGGAGGGCGGGGCCAAGGGGCTCGAAGAAAAAAAACAAAGTCTCCCTAGAAAAGAAAACGAAAACAAAGAAGGGAAAGAAAAATAGTATCAGAAAAATAGAAAAATAGTCAGTCTATTTCCGGCTTGCATGGATCGTGTCAGCAGCAAAGTCCCATACCCTTTGAAGTCACGGGGAAGAGTCAGCAGAAAGGCACAGCTAGCAGCAATCCTTGAGAGGGCAGCAAGTCCAGCCGTAGACAGCCCTTGCCAAACAGCGCTTCACAAAAAAGCTTCAACTTTATGAATGGGATAATTCCTGCTTTAGTAGTATTTTATGGCCAAGTGTGATTTTATCAATTACTCATCCCTGTTGCCCTGCAGAGCAGTAGTCATTTTATCACACTTCTGATCTCACAAGAGTGCCATTTATCACCCACAATCTAATTGATACAGAGAAGGGTAAACAAGGTCTTAAAAGAGCAATCAGTAGGCTGTAAGTCAGAATAATCACATTTTTGAGCACTGTGTGGGATAGAATGTGGCCCCAGAAGTTCCTCCACAATTGGCTTCACACCATTAGAATTCATGATAATTATGCAACTCGGCAGTTGTATGGATACTGCCCCTCTTGGGCACTCAGCTGGGATTACCGAAAAGAAATATCAATAATGCAGGAAATAATGAGCTGCAATGACGACATCTTAAGTCTACAGACGATTGTATGACACCGCAACAAAGAAAAGCTCCATCTGAGTTTAAGGTATTGTGAGGAACCCAAGGGCATCCTCACTTATTTCTCCCCCCCCCTGTATCCTCCTCTCGGGTGGCCAGAGAAAGGCCATTGCTTTTTGATCCTGACGCTGGGGCTGGATATGCAAGGGAGGATCATCTGGGTGTAGGAGACTTGGGGAGAGGATGTCCTTAGGTGAAACAAGGTATCCCCTCCCCCCATTTCCTATTCATAGTGAAACCTCTACCTCGCAAGCTTTTGTAGGCAATTGTCAGCCCTTTCCCTGCTGTTCCCTTAAAATATTCCCCAAGAAACACCATTTTGACACTGGGACGAAGAAGAGACCAACTAGGAAGGCACATCCACATTTTGTCAATACAGACATATTGGCCTCAGCTGTGTACTGGGACGAGGAGGACAGTGCGAGTAAGGCAGGACTGGCATTCTAATTGTAAGGTCTAGCCTTTTCTGGACTCATATGGTGGAAAGAACTTTAAAAACCTACATCCTTTTGGAAATGGAGGCCACTGTGGACGCTGGGTGCAGGCAGAGCCCTCTAGATCGGCAGAGTGGCAAGCGTAGCGCTCGAGACCTGTTCAGGGATGCAGAGTATATGCAGCGGGAAGCGAAGTCGAAGGACGCTGGAAGCCGGTAGCAGACCGCAAGAGGGAGGTCGGCATGACCAAGTGAAGTGGGCATAAGGATCACAAGCTGCAGGTGTAGCATCGTCGGGTGAGCAGAGCCACAGGAAGCCGCTGGGAGAGATGCAGCGAGGTACCATGCGGGAAGAAGAAAATCCATGGCAGTGGAGGAACTTGCAAAGGAGCTTTAAGATCAACTGGTGAGCAAACTAAGAAGGGGGAACACCGGGCTGGCAGGCGCATATGAAAAGCAAGCAAGGACCATTGCTTAAAAATGAAGTGAAAAAATTACGAATACTTTTTTGAATACTGCTTGAACTGAAAGCAATTACAAGTACTCTTGTATAACGAATTAAGTGTAAGTAGTTACAAGTACTTTTGAATACTGAATGAACTGAAAGCAAATATAATATATTAGAATACTGAACAGAGCGGATGCAAGTGTTGAGCATTCTTGAACATTGAGCAAAGTGAAAGTAAGTTTGGGAATCTGCCTAATACAAGGAACTGTGCATTATATCAGACATTATGAGAAAACAAGCATTGGCAACAGCCAAGAGAGTTCAAGGAACTTTATGTCATGAGGAAGCAACCACTGGCACAAGCCAGGAGAATGCAAGTAAGTTTGACAACAGCATAGTGGCCAAACAAGCCACACCACAGTGTCAGGAGAGTGACACAGGTGAATGATTCAAGCATCACTGTCAAATTGAAGTAGTGGCAAAGCATTGAAGGAAAAGCAGCCAAGAAGGGTTATCCATTGTGTGACCTGGAATGAGTGGACTGTGTGTTCCGTCAACTGCACTTAGACCGAGAGCACCCCTGTGTGGAAAAGCCATTGAAATCACCTATAACCAGAGGTGTAGACAGGGTAGGGTCTGAGCGGGCAAGACCCACCCAAAATCTGTAAATTCTCACTCAACAGTACTGTGTGGGCATTTACAGATGTTAATGTGACTGTGGTGGGCCCTACTACGTTAGCTGATGAAAAGCAACCATATAATAAGAGCTGGGCACTGTCCCAGAGAATTGTGTTTTGAAAAGCTGGAAGAGTTGAACTCCTGGGGAAGGGAACACCTGTGTCTTTTGAACTATTATGAACTTGGGGAAGGGCAGATGATTACAATCCAAGAGCTGGAAAAGCTCTGAACTTTTCTTTGAACACGGTTTATGTTTTTGCTGACATCCCTACACATTGTATACAGTTAGACAGCAAAGGACATGAGGGCATGTATAGGTTTTGGACAGACATTTGCTTTGGACTACCTGACAAAGACTATCCTTTGTTTATTTAGGTAGGGACATCCCACCTTAGCATAGGTAGGCCTTATCCAAACCTACAATTTGCGTCAATAAAACTTTGTTGATTAAACTTGAATCTGTCGTCTGCATCTGCCTCGTGATGCCTTCACAGTATGCATAAACGCACCACTTTAGTAGACATCTGCTGCAGGCACGGCTAGCCATCCACATACTTTAGAATGCAGCTACGACTGCAACAAATCGGTCTAGCTGGTCACATAACTGCTTCGCTCTGAAACAGCAGACTTGCCTCAACACCTCCATCATTAGACTACAGCGATAACCTACCACAAATTGCGGTCTAGCTGGGTACATATTGAGTCTCTTGCACTAGCGCTCTGTTGTGAACTCCCTCAGCACCCATCCACATGCCTTAACTCGTGGGTTGCTTACTGGAGCCTAGCCAGCCCTCCAAATTCCCAATCTTGACCAAATGCACACATGCATCTGAAGCCTCTTCTGAGAATGTTCCCATACCTGGACTTCAGTCCCCAAAGGCGTTGCTGCTAAAAAGCACTTTGAGGCCATACAAATGGAAAAGGCACTATATAGTGGACTACTACAATACAATTTGTAGAGGGGGCTCAGCATCAAAAGGTGCCCATAACCAACAATGGCAATCCTCCAGGAAGGTGTGAGGAGCAGCCAATGTAACATTAGAGAAGATGTGTGTATGAAGATTAAGCGGTTACAAAACAAATCTGGTTACAAAACATATCCAAGACTGACCATGATAAATGTTTTGCCACAAGAGTTTAAAATTTCAAGAGATCAATAAGGTGGGCTCTATTAAGATAAACCTGCCTGGGTGCCTCATCAAGGGGATGTCCAGGGTCAGCTATCCCCTGAAGGTAGTGGACATTGTGACCAATTGTGGCGGACCAATTGTTGATGGTGGAAATCAAGTGACGAGTGTAAAGATGCAGAAGCAGGGCATGGTGCATGTTGGGGCAAGTGATCGCGTTGCAGTCCAGATCACCCTTTCTGAGAAGCAGTTGTCCCTCAGAGTGACCAATTATGTAAAGCAAAATTGAGCGAGGACATGTTAACCCCACATGCAAAAAGGCACTAGATCCTACTAGTCAGTGTACACAAAGTGAAAAAGTCTGACAGCTACTTTAAGCCAGATTAACTACAACTGAATGATTGATGTTTAGTTTTTTCTATTTGTATACTACGGCTACATGTGTTTTGTACTTGTGAGTGATTCGATTAGTTGTAGTTAATCCTGGCTACTTATGTATGTTTTGAATCTGAATTAAAGTAGCTGTCAGACTTGTTCACTTTATTGTGTACACTGGCTAGTAGGATCTAGTGCCTTTTTGCATGTGGGGTTAACATGTCATTGCTCAATTCTGCTCTATATAATTGTTCCTTCCTGGGTAGAGCAAGGCATCAACCAGGCGCCCTTTGTTTGTAAATCTCCTCAGAGTGACCCTCCAATCGAAATGGAGATTGTTCTCACCTATCGCCTGCATCAGGAAATGCTGTGCAGGTTGAAACATTGCTGAAGCTGGTGGACATCTACCAGAGCCCACCTCAAAACGCAGGTTGGTTCAGCAATGCTGAAGGGTCCACAGTCTGGCTGCAAGTATACATGGGTAAATGATGTGTGCGTATCTGCTGGGCATGTTCAGGGTTGTTTGGTTGCATGTGTAGAATAATGGAATTAAAATGTGGTGTATGTCTGCAGGTGGAAGCTTGGGGAAAGTTTGTTACTGACTGAAGTGGATGGGGTTGCTCTCACAAATGAACCTTAATTGTCAACTCACTTTTGTGCCTCTGACTCGCCTTTACATCTGGGCATGGGCAAAAACAAACAGATTTTTAAAAGTGATAAAACACAAACTGCAAATGTGCACTAGCCCTGGGGCTAGAATCATGTTCATGCAGCTAGCAGGTGATGGATGGGTAGTTGAGAATCTGAACTAGGAGAATAGCTACGTGCCAGACCAGTTCTATCAATGTAGGTAGTAGTACCCCTTTTTAAAATTTATTTTGGTAATAGAAGCCCAATTTGGCACTTTGAGCTCTTCTCTCGTGCTCGGAAAGTAGGCAGCTTCTGTCACCTGCAGTCAAAACGTTTTCAAGGTGGAAGAAGGCCTTTCCACCTGGTCTTGGGACAACGGCCATGTACTCCTGGAATTCAGCAATCACTCTAGATCCAAGAAGATGGTGAACTGAGGACTGAAAAAAAAGTGGGAGTGCTGTTCTGCCTCACATTTCCAGTTATCAATATTTCCACCTACCATTGTCTTGACCTACCGACTCTTCTGTACTGGCCCAGCTGCTCCTTTTACAGAGCTGGTGCTCCAGCAAAACAGCCCCAGAAACGTCATAGTGACCATGGATTGTGTTAAACTACTGGGTAAATGTTGAGTTTGAGACTAATGTGACTGGGTATAGGTAATTATGTCAAAGTAGTAACCCTCATCCTGGTGATATTTGACCAAGAAGGCTCAGTTTTCTGGGTGCTTAAACAGGGTGGTCAGTAGTTGCTTTGGTAAACCTGCCTTCCGTGTAATGCGAGACCAATGATTCCTGGATATGATGGTTTGGCAGCTAAAGGGCAATGTTACTTTTGTACTCTACATGGTGGTGATGCAACAGCATCACTAGCCACGTCACTGGCTAACTTCATTTTCTTTCGGAGCATGAATGAACTCCTGTATAGACGAGCTGATCGTTTTGCGATTTCAGATGTGGCAATAATGCATTTTATCTTCCCGAAAATGGAAGACGTTATTGTGACATATTTAACAACTGAATCATTATGCAGAGAGTCGATGGCTAGATAATCATCTTGTTACACAGATTTAAGCTTTTTTCCTTCGTAAAGAACGTGATGAAACCTGTCAAATAAGAATTGCAATGAGCTGGAAATTGCTTCATACTTTACATATTGCAGGAGTTCAACTTGTGTTTAATAGATGTAGGAATAAGAAATTACTGTGCCAGAAGGGTAAAAGAAAAATCCTCCTAAAGGCTTACCAGCGACTATATAGGAGATTGTATCTAGCAAATTGTAATTTACTATACTCGAGAAAAGGGTTTGAGCACGGGTCGAATCCTAAAAATAAAAGTGTGGGGGGGGAGAGGAACTCATCAACTCATGCAATGGGATGTGATGTCACCATAAATTAGCATATCAAGTTGAAATATGCACATTTCATTAAATTGGCTTTGCATAACCACCCAAATTGCCATGGATGAATGATATTTGCCATTCATAAAATCAACACACACCCCCTAGAGAGGATATTTTCTTCTCAGTGTTTTTGAAAACGTTGAAGGTGTGCATGTTTTAAACTCCAAGAACCAATAGAAATGTTTTCCCTGGAACTTACAGCAACAAAACATGAAATTTCATCTTTAGTTATTAGCTGTTTTTCATCAGGTTATAAAGTACAGCAGTGAAGTGTGTGGCCCGCAAATCTGATGACTGCGAGGTCGGCTTTAATTCATAAATTGAAAAGGACATTCATTGTTTCTCATTTTAGCTGGGGGGAGGGGGAGCTTGAGTCCACCCTCTGAAAAAAGTGGGTAGACTCTGTCCACCCGGGTGTATCCTCGACTTGAGCCCTGGATTTGAGAAACATTGAATACATTGCTAGTGGAATTGGCTATCCTTTGACGTGAGATGCAATCAGTGTATCAAATAAGGTGTGCCAATGAATGTCCCTAAAGCATGGGTCTGCAACATTTGGCTCTGCAGATGTTATGACTACAACTCCCATCAAACCTAGGCAGCCTAGTAATCAATGGTAGGGGGATCATCCAAGTCATATTCCAAAACATCTGGAGAACTGCAGGTTGCCGGCCCCTGCCCTGGAGTAATGAAACCTTTCTATATCAACAGTATGCCCTTTAAAACAAACAGAGTGATGGATGGACAAGCTTTAGATTAATCATAACCAATACTGTATCTATCATTACAAAAGACGAGCTATATGGAAACCAGGCCTTTTGGGATAGAACCAAACATGATTCGCAATTTTGAAGTGGCCTGTCAAGCCGAAACCCTACTGAATGGCAGCTCACCAGTTAGGTTAATTTCTAAATGTTTCCACCTATCAATCTTCAGGGTGGTGAGAAGCCAATGAGCAGCAGAAACAACACAGCATTAACATGCTCGCAGCCAAAAATAGTAATTTAAATGGGTTTCTTAAATTGCTTTCTAAGAAGAAATAAGAGTTCCACAATGACTTCCTATATATTTCTTATTTTATTTAGGACATTTATATAGTTAATACCTTTTCGAGAATGATTAATGGACAGCTATACAACACAAATAATGTATATATACACACACAATACAGAAGTGCCACACTCAATCTCCAAATAAATATACAAAATGAATACTAATTATGCAACAACCCAACCACCCTTACACAAGTGTCAAAGAAACATCAACAGAAATCCCACAAATGGTGTACCAAGAATGCAGAGAATTGTTTGCAACACTTTCAGGTTGAAGGGACTTCAAAAAGCAGAGGTTTGTAAACTACAAGGCGTGCTTGCCGGTTAAAATATTTTGAACTACAGAGAGGGGTGCTACCCAAATCTAGCGGCAGCCAAGAGAATCCAGGGCTAGCAAAAAGCTCCAATTGATCAAGTCACAGAATAAGGTACAACACTGTTATTGATTGATTAGCAGTTACTTCCACTAGCATGCTGGCCCAAATGCACAATTACCAGAAATAAAACTATACATACAATCTATACATTTACTGCTGAAAACTCTGAGGGGAGGCTAATCAGAAGAATAAACTCCTAATGTTTCCAAGAAAAATCAGTTACTCCTCTTAACTAGCGAGCAATAGATAGAATTGCTAGTTCTGTTTCATTGTGTATGTACTGGGAGAAAAACACCTCACAAGGATAGGAGGCTATTTAGAAACAATGCAGCTCAGGCTGATGCGTTCTTTATTCATCATGAAGCCAAGTTTGGGGATTTTGCCACTTGCATATTGTTTGAACAAATGGGATAGCAAGATGCCGAACAAATACCACCATTACAAAACTGCGATTGAATCCGAAAATAACTTTATTTTAATATTGCCATTGCACTTCAGGATACTGTATCTAAGGCCAAGGTTCTTATCTTATGAAATAAGATCCACTGCCTAAAGCATGCATTTTGCAGAAGGATTAACGATGAAGCCACAGTTTTTGGGGTTTGTTGTTGCCAGTTTTGTATACATATCATGGTTCAGGAGAGCAAATGCATTGAAGTTGACAGACTGCATAAGATCATTGATATTAAGTTACAATCAGGCTTGGTCAGAAGTAAGTAGCGTTCTAATTAATGACCTTATATAGGTTTCATAGGTATGTTGATTTTAGCATGATCATATTGTGATATGGTGCAACAGTGAGTGGGTTATGTCTATCTTAAATGTATATTCCTTCTGTATGCAAACTGTATGTAATTTTGTACCAAATTATTTTGATATCTATTAAAGGTAAATAAAGAGACAAGGAAACCTACAAATAACCAGGATACATACTTGCACGTAAGAATGATAGTTGACAACCCGGATGACCACAGAGAAGCATTTACCTAACTCAATACCATGGCAACCAGTCTAAAAGTCCAGAGGCTCTCAAAGAGTGCAGAAGTGGGAAGTGCTGAATGCTGAAAATATCAACAGCAGACACCAAATAAAGGTCCGCAAGCATAGAGGTTAACTTGCAATCAGCGTCCCTTGTCGAATGAGACTGACCTGAAAAGGGTCAAACACAATATGTGTTCTGAGAAGTCACCATATTTAATTAGCTTTTGGAGATTGGAAATGTGACAGTATTACCAGTTAGACCATTGAGCTGCTTTTCGTACAACAGTGCAAGGAAATCGGCGTTCCCAAAGCAAGCAAAATGTTTACAGTCTGCAGAACAAGTTCCTCGAGTGAACAAACCATACATTTGCTTTAGAAGTTTAGATGGGTGAAGCTCAGAGCCAATGTGTATAACTCTTGCTAATAAAAAGCTTAAAGGGTTTGTCTTTAAAGCTGCATCTAGATAGTGGATGCAGCAAAACGCTGCCATGACAGCTAGAGCAGATGCGGCAAAGTGCTGCGATCACAGCAAGAGCAGAAGAACTTAGAGGAGCCCTTTCCTTTTTCTGATCCCATGACTGGAGTTACAGAGTTCAAAATAGGGAAGACCGGGAGAGGAGTTGTGCTAAAGTTTCAGGCAGCTGCTGACTCTCTGCAGGGAGGAGAGCGCCGTGCAAGAAGACGCAGCGAGTGGTGAAGCCACAAATGCTTTGCAACAAAAGTGAACACCAACTCCAGAAAGAGAACTAGAAAGAGGAGACCAACAGCTAAGAAAGGGAAAGATACAACAGAGGGGACTCCCAACACCGTGCAGTATAGGAAAATGGAGGAGAGATGTGCGGAAGTGGAGAGCAAATGACCATAGAGAAGGCTAAGAGAGAAGCACTGATCAACGCCAAAGGGTCTGAAGGGAGGAGAAGAGGCACGAGATACCCACAAATGTATTAGATCCAAAAGTGAGAAGGAAATTGAGAGTACCATTGATAGAAAATCAGTCGAATGCGATGCATACTGAGAATTGTTATCCAAAGACTCGGTCACAATTTAAGAGGCAGTAAGAAGTCATTTGAGTTCCATGCTGGCAAAAGTAGTCCAAATACCCAGCAACAGACTAGGAAGTGCAGAGTGGAGAAGCACATAAGTTGTATGATGGGCAATTTTGCCCAAAGAGTTAATCAAATAACCTGACTAAACCTCTCCTTCCACCCCGGTCACACCATGCTCTCTTATATTTGACTCTACCATGCATAAACATTATGGCTGGCACTTCCTCCACATGGCCACATTTAACAATTTCCTGATTACCTCGAATTTGCCTCCCTTGGCCATGTGAAAGTTTTGCTGACTTGTTCCTGCTTCCACCCTTTTAAGGTTTGCCGCAATATGAATATCCTGCAAGCACCACAATGTCTGTTCCAATAGTGCCTTAACAAAAGCATCAACCACATGATGTAACCCAACTGTCAGCTCATGTCTCTGATACCAACTGTAAATAAACAAACTACTTGTGTTTGTAACCTTGTCCCATGCTTCCCATTTCCTGTATATGTGTCACACCTTTGTATCATACTTGTGTCCTTTTTTGTTTTCCGCAGATGCCTTATAAAACTAAAAAATAAATACAAATATCTAACACTTTGTGATTTCCAAGTCCATGACCCACTGACAGTCTAGGAAGGGCCGACAGCCTGCACAATCACTAGAAGTACAGTTTGAGAATAGTGTGATCAAGACCCCAACAAGTGTCTAGAAACCGAGTTAAAAAAGTAATTTTAACTCGAGGCTCAAAAGTGTGGTCTAAAGACACGAGGTTGAAAAGAGAGATGGTACCAACGAGATTGGAGGAAGGCACTCTATCATGCATCCCAGAAGGAAGACCTGATACAGAGACAAAAAATAAAGTGTGACATCTCTTGGATCTTTATTAACTGTAGTCAAGCAAATAATGTAAATCATGTTTGGTGAAGTAAAAGAAATTCCTTAATTAAGAAATTGTGTGACATTTCGTTAGGTAGGTATATCACCACAAGCGAAGGAGAACAAAAGAATTGAGTTGCACGAGATGGTTTGCAGCTGCCCAGGAGCCCATATTTGACATGGAATCAGTGTATTTTTCAAATGACAAATTTAAAGAGGAGTGTACTAGGGTGTACAAAAACATGAGCATAAACAGTTCCATCTGCAGGTTGAGTCAGAAATCTTCAAGTTTAGTAAAGTATTTTATGTCATCCATTTCAGCTGAAGTCTTTAAGCCAAATCATCATTCTGACTGACAAATATTCTACATTTCCTTTAGTATTTCAAGTTGGGAGTTTTGTAATTCAAGAATAAAGCTTTTTCATTTGGTTTTAGGACAAACGTGAAGGACTGCCTACTGGCCAAGATACTTATATATATTCTCCAGCATCTGTCCACATTACACAATATGGGAGGTTCAGGGTCCCGATGGCAAGAAACCTACAAGAACATTGCCCAACCTGGAACTATATGCATATAAGGGAGAGACCAGACATGGAGTGAGATGCAGGAGTATTTAGCATTAGCATGAGGGAAGAGACAGAGATTAGTAATCTCAAAGTGGAGGAGTGCAGAGATAGATAGTGAAGAGTATTAAGGAGAGGGAGTAAGGAGAGGAGAAAGGCAGGATAGGATGAGAGATGCGAGATGCGAGAGATCTGGAATCAGCCTTTGGAAGATTCCGAATGTTATGGATACCTAGGACGTTTCAGTTAGAATTAGCTAGAAAATGCTCCAGGCTTTAAGACCTCCATTAGAGAAACATTAGAACCAGACCATGGGGTTACCTGGCATTAGTTGACATCTGGAGGATTGTAGGATTATGGATGCATGGGCTAGGGAAGATGGAGCCCAAATGAAGATTAAAGGGTGGCCTTAGCTGACCCAAACCAGACCTTCTCGAACCCTTGAAGCACATTTATCTGGTCTGTGGATTCTGCAGCCAATTTATAACAACTCATTCGTGATTGTAGATCTGGCAGTTTTTCTATGAATGTTAGCTTTATGTATTGTGATGAATCAGCATAATACGTCCCTTCTCCCCAGAGGGGAGCCATCTCCTTGGAGGCGAGGGAGGGGAGCCCACTAAGCAAGACCCTCCCTAGGGGTTTGGACAAGTGCGACCTCACTGGGGAGGACTCCTCTTGGGGATAAGGACTCCCATTCCGATAAGGAACTCCTGGTCCAAAACACAATCTCTGCCTATATGACTGTTGGAAAGACTTTGGTATCTACCGTTATGGCTATAAAAACAAGGACCCTTCTTTCACTCCTTTGGCTTCAGGTAATGCTGAATGTCATCTGAATGCCAAGATCAAAGAGGATGGCTCCATTTCTTTTGTTTCTCGATAACCTACATAAGAGCAGAGGTGACTGCGAGCTAGGGAGAGACTCCTACAGCGTGAGCAGTGTAATCCATATGCAGAGGCAAGCCTCTGTTGAGACGATGTCCTGGAGAGTTGGAGCCATAACAGGGCCGCCAAACCATGGAGGATGAGAGAACCACTAGCTGGAGGCTGAAAGGCAGGTGTTCTGACCAAGTGTGAGGCTCTAGTCAGGAAAAAGATGGAGATGGAAACACAACCATCTCAACTGGTGGCAGTATCACGGGAGAACGGTGGTGGGTCCGGCAACTGATGAGACCTTAGGGAAGAAGGGAACCCAGGTCTACAAGCTTCACACAGCAAGTACTTTTGCCGCTGAGGGAAGCAAACGCTCCCAAAGTGAAAAATGCCAGTGAGGGCTATGAACTTTGGTTTCCAATATTGGCAAAAACTATGAGGTTAAGGAGATTGGAAAATCACAAAAAGAGATAACTATGTCCAACAAAAGTATGAGTGCTACTTGACGGGCAAACAGACTATGTAAAATATTGAGAAAGATGTGTGTGCTTTATTCCAAGGCTGGGAAAGGTATGAGGAACGTATAAAGCCAGAAAGGCATGCACCCTACATAAAACAGGTCGAAAGGAGTATGAACACTTTGCAGCAAGTCTGGAAAAGCCAACTAGGTATAGGGAACCTGCAACACCCAAGCGGGCAGATGCCTCAAGTCTATTGAGTTGAGAGAGCCAGTACGTCTACCAAAGAGTCACTGAATTCTGGGGGTGTGGGGGTCCAGTGCCATGAAGGTTGGGCATAGATAATTGTGTTAAACGTGATCCTGTGGGTGTTGGAATACTTTTCTCAGATTTTTACAAGTGTTCAAAGGACAATCCTTTTCTTGGGGGGGGGTGGGGAGGGAAAGGAGAGAAAACTATACAGAAGATTTGTCTTTTTAATCAACAGAATCAACAAGAAACCTGAACTGTGTATTTATATTATGTATATTCTAAAAGAACTTGAGACTGAAAATAAGTCATCTAAGTGTTTAGGCCAGGCCGAAGCCACAAACAGAGGCTAATGCTCCAACCTCCTTTTTCTTTTAGTTGGATTTTCTAAAGTGGTAGGGCCAGTTAATTAACTAGTATTTAGACATAGGACTATTACTTTTCGGACTGTGATGAATACCCTTAATTTTGCTTAGTAGGTAAAGAGCTCCCCTCATAGCAGTAGGGCCGGATAGACATGCGTCTTTCGTTTCGAATAAACACACTGGAATCTTGACGCACTGTCGCCCGAGTATTCCTTCTGGTGCACCATATATGGTGTTAGAGGTGGAATGTAGGCCAGTTGTTATAAACTGGGAATCCCGTCCGCTTTACCAAGTTGGTAGAGAAGGCCATATGATACATTGCTCACCATAATCGTATTTCTGATGCTTGTATCTGCTTAGATTCACATGCTGTGCATAGGCTGACATCTAGTGGAAGCTGCGGAGTATTACCGTTTGTTTTTCGAAACTCAAAAATGGGCGTCGACACAGGCCAGTAATACTATCTCTAGTGTGACGTCCACTGTACCCATGATCCCTCACGCTTGTAGGACCCTCAGATTGTTTTTTTCCACCATACTTGACGGAAGCATTCCACGGAGTTCCCTGGCTTTCAGCCATATTTTGCTAAATATAATATTTTCCCGTTTCTTCCACTCCCAGGTTGAGTCATCGAAGTTCGAGGTTTGACGCCGGCCCGGAGAAGAAACAACCGTCGAGAGCTGCACGACGGACTTTGGGCCTCGGAAGGCCTCTGGCCTCAGCCCTGTAAGTAGAGAGAAACCTCCATAAATCACACCCAAGCAGATGGCCTTTTGGAGCGGTCTAATCAAACCCTAAAAAGAACCTGCCACTAGTTGGTAGAATCTGATGGTTAAAATGTGAACGTTATGATTCCATGGGCTCTCTATTCGGTTAGGAAAACACCTAAGGCGTCTCTAGGGTATTCCCCTTTTGACTTACTATATGGGGGAGAACCTTGAGGTGTACTGGATATGTTGAATGAGACCTAGGAGGAGAGAGAAGAAACCATACTACCCATTTCTCTGAAGTTAATATCCCATAATGCTGTTGTGAGGCAAAATTGTCATACATTACCTAGATAGGGCACAAGAACATAAAAAATCCCTACATGATTGACAAGTGGTAGCCAGATCTTTTCCCATTGGGTAATCTGTCCTAGTTCTCTTCCCCACCTCAGAACAAAATTCTCAAAATTGTACGGTTCCTATAAAATTCTAGAAAGAAAAAGGTCCCTTGAATTATATAGTTGCCCAACCAGATGGACAGCAGAAAATCCAAATGTAGCATATAAAATAGAGAGTGGAAGGTCGATACAGTGGAGGAGACTATGGTCACTATAGCCACCTGCTCTACAGAACCAGACCTTGACCAACAGTTGATCCCTAACCATGTACCACTCTCCCCAACAAGACCTTTGCGACATTTTAGAATTTCCAGAGGTCTTCCATGAGCAAACAGGGAGAGTGCAGAATTTCTTCAACACCATACGCACCCCAGCCGGGCAAACAGTGAATTTAAAGCCGCACTTGCTCCCTGAGGCAAGGAGGAAAATTATCAAGACCGAGCTCCATGAGATACTTAAGGCCAACATCATTGATCAGACAGAGAGCCCATGGTCGTATCCCATTGTGCTGGTGGCAAACTACACAAGTGGAGAATTTGTATAGATTTCATGAAATTAATTTGCATCTCCTCTTTTGACAATTATCCAATTATCCAATGTCCAAAATAGACTCCTTGAGAATTTAGGATCATCTAAATACATATTAATTCTGAACCTAACCAAATGTTACTGGCAGGTAGCCCTAAACACCCACCCATGGAACAAATAAATTTCCCACCCCACAGGGACTCCTTCAATTGGTTGCAGTGATCCTGCAACATTACAGTAATTGATAATTGATGGATAAGAACTTAAGGCAGTACTATAGCTTCTCCAGAGCCTATTGTGATGAATCGGGTGAGCCAGTCACTTCTCTCCAAGAGGGAGCTTTTCTTTGTGAGGCTAAGGAGGTGAGCCTGCTATGGCATATCCTCCCTATCGGTAAAGGCAAGCAGGATCTCACCGGCAGAGACTACCTCCCCCACACCCATGGGGAAAAAAAGACTCCCCTTGTGACTAGGAACTCCCTTCCCATTACTCTCAGAAATCCACTAATAGCATACCACTTGACAGACAAACAGAATCCCCATATATTTGCTATTCTGATGTTTTGGCAAAAAGACAAGTACCTGTTTGGTAGCGAGATGAAGAAACCCAAAATGAGTTGTAACACGTAGGACTCGAACACAAAGAAAGGACTCAGAGCAGCATCATAAAAATGGTAGGCGCAAGACAAGAGGGAGAGACCTGGGAGTTTCAAATCAGCTGGGTCGAGGATGCTGGCAACATGGAGAGAATGCTGCTTTGCATGCTGGCGAGTAGCTGGAAGGAGGATGTTCCCGAGCTGTACTATATGAAGGATAGATCAGAGAGTGTTTGTCAACTGGCTGATAGTCCCAGGAGGGATACACTAGAAGGACTGGAGAGAAGCCCCGACACTGATGTGCCTGATTCGCAGCACACAAGGGATGGACCTGTGAGAGTCTGTCAACCCAAGAAGGACCCTAGCACAGAACCGAGCGAGAGAAGTGGCCAGGAAGGAGAGGGAGTGAAAACCCCTTTCAGTGCCGATACCACTCAGAGGAAGACATCGGAATGTGTCGCAGTAAGGAACAGAAATGCATAGGAGAGCCATCTTGACAAGACACGAAGAAGAAAAGGAGAACATTGTCCCGGTGATGCAGGCCCCATTACACTGAAGTTAACACAGAGCTGGAGACCCGGGGAATAAGGCGCCTATGATAATCATATTCTTCAAAGTCAGAAAAACAAATATAATGATTGGAGTAATCCTACTCGTCCCAGTGAATGGCCGAAAAAAAAAAAAAGTAGAGTGAGGATCATTGATGGGCTCAGCTTGGCCGCCTCTGTAAGCAATCCAGTATTAACAAGAAAATTACTTTTTCAGGGACTCAGCCTACTGGTCTAAGTGAATGACCTAATTTCAAGAAGAGAGAATCACTCTTGGGCACAGCTTACTCACCCCAGTAAGGAATCGAGTACTGCGACGAGTAATTCTTATTTAGGGACTTGTCCCAGTGAATGGCCAACTGCTAAAAAGAGTGAGAATTGTACCTGGGCCCCATTATACTGACCCAAGTAAATGACGGAATACTATCTAGAGTAAGAATCTTTCCTCGGTTTATTATGCCTGTCGCAAGGGACGAGTAAACTACAAGAAGAGTGAGACTGGTCGTTTGGTACATCATATAGATCCCACTGAAGGGACAATTGATCATAAGGGCACATACAACAAGTGATAAAAGAAGGGGTAGAATTTATTAAACTGGTATCAGAGAGAAAGACTTAACTAAAAGAAGACCAGAGTGAAGGAACATTTGGGTGCCAGAGCATATAGAGAGACGTTTGAGACCCCAAAGGAAATCAAATAAAGTGGCCTAGAGAAGTCCCTAAAGAGAACTGAATTAACTGGTAAAAGAGATGGCAAAAATCTATCTGAAGACCCCGTATCGATAGGGGCTTGCTACAAGGCATACCAGGCGAAAGGAGTCATGCTCCTGGTTTTTAGTTGTGTAGTGTTAGGGGTAGAATCAGCGTAGACTAATTTTGGATGAAGGACAGACTTTTGTTGTGGACACAATTGACAATGAGCGCCCTAGTTTAGTTGCGTTAGGCAGGGAAACCCGAAGATCTGGCAAAGTAAGGCGTTTCCTTATTATTTACAATAAACAATTTACAATAAAAACAATTTCCTGAAATGGCAAATTTGAGTCTTTTTCTTCTGAACCTCCACACTATTTAGATGATATCATTAACATAGTAAGACCTGACCCAAACAAATGCACCATATTTATGTGATCGCAAGAGCCCTGAGGAGAGCAGATTTAACAGCCAACCCAGAGAAATGCCATCTGGCCCAGTCCGCTGTAAAATATCTGGGCTACTTTGTGGGAAATAGACTGATTAAACACCAGACAGAATAGGTCAAAGTGGTACAAGAGACACCTGTACCCAACCAAGAGAGACGTTTGCGCTATCCTTGGACTGACCGGCTATTGTAGATTATTTATACCGAATTATTCCACCTTGGCTGCTAATCTCAATCACTCCCACCCACAAAAGCTTGCCTGGGAAAGAAGACCAAAAAAAGCTTTGAAGGCCTCAAACAAATCCTATGTTAAGAGCCTGTCTTGAAGATGCCCGACTTAAACCAAGAATGTATTCTTCAGGCGTATTCCTCCAACGTCGCACTAGGAGCACAGTTGTCACAAGAACATGACAGCTTGGAACACCCAGTCCGAAGTTGTTTGATATACCACAGTGGACCCTGGAGCCCTACCCATCAAGTGGGCAATCCTGATCCTGCATTATTATCTCACAGGAAGAAGGTTCCAGCTTGTGACCGATTGCTCCCACCTACCTTATCTGGATGAGTGAGAAAAGATTCCAATACTCGAGTTATGAGATGGTTTTTAGATCTGCAACCATTGTGATTCTCGGTGGAACATCGAAAGGGGAAAGAACAAGGAAATGTGGACTCAGTTTCCAAATTGCAAATCAAGGGGCCACCTCATTTAATGGGAAGGGTATGTGCTGAATGTGGACAATTCATCCTTAGTCCCCAGAGGGGAGCCAACCCCTTTGAGGCTAGGGATGGGAGCTTGCTAAGCAAGACACTCCCTAGGGGTCTGGGAAAGTAGGACCTCACTAGGAGCAACTCCCTTCTTGGGGACAAAGAATCCCATTCCGATGATGACCTCACAGTCCAAAACACAATTTCTGCCTATATGGTTGTTGAAAAGATTTTGGCATCTTGCACTAGGACTATAACAAACAAGGAGGCTTCTTTTCACTCCTTCGGGTAATGCTGAATGCCATCTGACTGCCAGCATCAAAGAGGATGGACACATTTCTTTTGTTGCTGAGGACGTACATAAGAGCAGAGCCGACAGTCAGGGAGAGACTCCTATGGAGAGAGGAGAGTAATCCCTAGGCAGAGGCAAGCCTCTGTAGGCGGCACCCTGGAGAGGTGGAGCCACACAAGGCCACGGAAACAGTGGTGGTTGAGGAAGAGAGAACGGCTAGCTGGAGGCTGAAAGGCAGGTGTTCTGACCGAAACTCAGGTCAGGAGAAAGACGGAGATGGAAACAACCTCAACTAGTGGCGTGACCATGGGAGAGCTGCAGAGTCCATGGGGAAGATGAGAGACTGGGTCCCCAAGCTCCACACGGCAAGTGTCTTTTCTGCCAGGACGAGCACCAACAGGGAAGTTAGCCCTCATTGGCATTTTCACTTCATGAGTGTTATGAACTTTGGTTTCTAAGATTGGCAAAACCGACGAGGTTACAGAGACCGGATAGTAACGAAGTGGGAGAACTACATCTGGGATAGCCAACAAAGGTATGAGCACTTATTGTACTGAACTGGCACAAGCCCTATGGAAAACAGAGCGAAAGATACAAATCGCTTAGATCAAGACTGGAAAAGACGACAAAAGTACGAGAGCCTGAGAGAGCTGAACGGGCATATGCCCTATGTAAAACAGAGTGAAAGGTGTGCTCGCATTATGCCAGGACTGGGAATAATGACAAAGGTATGAGGAACTGATCAAGCCGGACAGACGTGTGTCCAACGTAAAACAGATTGAAAGGAGTATGAACACTTTGCAGCAAAGCTGGAAAAGCCATCTAAGTCACAGGAACCTGGAACACCCGAGCAGGCAGACACCCTACATCTATTAAGGTCATAAAGAGCCAGTAAGTCTAGCAAAGATCAAAAGGACTTGGGAGTCCATGTGCCACGAAAGTGGTTGGACATATAGAACTGTGTTAAAAGTGATCTTGGAGGGATTTGAACACTTGTCAAAATCTGAGAAAAATGGTCCAAGTAGAATCCTTTTCCTAGGGGGCGGGGGGAGGAGAGAAAACAATACAAAGTATATTTGTCTTTTTTAAATCAACAGAATCTACAAGAAGACTGAACTGTGTCATTATAATCTAAAAGACCTTTGAGACTGAAAATAAGTCAACTAAGTTTTTGGACCAGGCTGAAACCACAAACCGAGGCTATTGCTCAGACCTCCTGTTTCTTTTGCTCGGGCCTCCTTTTTCTTTAAGTTAGATTTTCTAAAGTGTTAGGGCCAGTTAGTTAACTCAGATTTGGTTTTAGAACCACTTCTTTTGGGACTTTGACGAACACCCTTAGATTTGTTTTAGAAGGTAGGTAGCTCCCCTCATAGCGGTAGGGCCGGATAGGCATTTTTCTTTCATTTTGAATAAACACCCTTAAATCAGGATCCCCTTGCCCCCATAGTCAGAGTCCTTCAGGTTCATGACAGTAGGTGTTCAAGTTAATTATGCAGAGATTTTTTTTAAAAACTGTTCACTCCTACTTGCCTATCTTCAATCTGAAACTTGCAATTCATGAAGCACTTTGAGAAACCTTGCTAATCAAGTGCAAGCTTTCTTCTGAGCAAAGGAGCAATGTTGTGTGTGGAGGAGCAAACTTGAACTTCCAAAAAAGTACTGCACCAAAAACCCTAATGAGATGCAAAAACATCATCAAAGATTAGCCGTTATGGCTATGCAGCCTCACCAGGAAAAACTTCATTTCAGTGATCTCACAGAAGTCTTTCATGCCAATTAGGGTCAGGTGTTGTCCCGGTCAGTTCCAGTATCCTCGTGTAAGAGTGTAAATGACATTTAACCATAAAAGCTTATGGAAATTAGAGCACATTTATTTGAGGTGATAAAATAAGACCGTAGACGCAGAACATCAAAGGGAAAAACAAATCTGTACAGGTCCAGGCAGAGGACATAGTAGTAGATGGATGGACGCCTAGTTGATATTAGTGGGTGTTGCAAGACATCAACATGGTAAAACTTGCAACAAATCAGATTAATGGCACGCAATTGATTTTTGTGGCCGACTCCTCTTAATTCTGTATACCAAATGACAGTTACTTTGGCAGCCATCAATCAAGTTAGAACCTCAATCACTGATGGTGGCAATGAAGGTTAGGAAGAAGCCAGCTTCACCCATTAGCGGTAGAAAAGAGGTTAACTCCACTACTGACTTGGACATGTTCCCCCACCAAAGGTTCCATAACAGGATCTATATACTCGAGCTAGGACATAGCACTAAACCGGACGGACAGGGACCAACATGATTTCCAGGTAAAACAGGACATCCCTGATGAACTTCTCAATGAATAAACGGGACACTAGGAAGTGGCAACAATGTGTTCTCTGGAACCAAAGATCAAGAACTGAAGACGCATTGACAATAGCAAATAATCTTCGCCATGGTGTGACACCAAATAGAAGGTGTTTGAACACCTGAAATTAGCTTCCTGTCAAAAACTATGATGTACGTTTTATAAAGTATATATTGCTAAATGGAAACTAATATTCTTCAGGTCTTGGAAGCGGATAAAACAAAGACACAAGGCAACCAGGACCTTCAAACACAAAACAAGTTAATGGCAATCAACTTTTTATCTCTGGCTTAGAAGTAGACACTATCCTTCAATCTGGGAGGAAGGATAGTTCAGGGGCAATGCGTTTGTCTTGGAAGCAAGACAACGCTGTGCAACAAAGGTTCGAATCCCGCGCTTAGAAACCACTTACTGTATTAAATGCGTAATAAAAGGATAATTATAATTCTTTAATACAAGAACATAGTAGGATTAAACCAATTTTTTACTGGTGTTAGGGAACATATTCAACTGCTGTCAAAAAAAGCAGACACTTGCCATATCACGTAAAGGGAGTGAAGTGTGCTGAACACAAACAAATGTATGGGCATGCACAAATGAGAAAGATCTACAGTTGTAATGGAAACAAACTCTTAACTTTTATGGACCTGAGAGAAGTCCTCTAATTGTTGTCAAAGAAAGAACAGAGTGCCCTCCCACCTGTCAACTTGGTAACAGGACCAGCGATTCATAATCCTGTTTCATGCAAATCTGGAGGAAAGAATGCAACTTCTTTTACTGCCTGATGCCTTTCTTTAACATTGCGGTATGTTGACAGCTTGCAATCCTTCATCCCCAGGAAACTTTATAACATCAGAATCAAGGATTTTCAAATGGCATACAAATTCAGACCGATGGTTTTGGTCCTCTGACTTTTCAATTGATTTGTATATTTTGATTTGACCATTTGCATCTTCTTGAATGCAGTGGGGTAATTTTAGCACCTGGCTGCATTGAGGGATGATGCAATCGGTGTTCCTTTTCCTATCTCCCTGGTTGACTGTGTATGAATCACGAGCAATTGTTTGTATCATACCAATTGGGTACCGCTCTGTTTGAATTTATTTTACACTTGTGGGTTATCCATCTCTAGGTTAGACTTATTGACTAACCTCTGTTCAAACATGGGGACCGAGTAATTGGTCAGCACACTTATCGCAATTGTGTCAAAGAATAACGAAACCATTTTTTGAAACATATCAAAAAGCAAAACCGCATTTGTTTTTTGTTCAGTATGCATTAGTTTACTATTTCCTTTTCTTTACTGCACTATTAGATGATACTAATCCCACCTATTGTGCAAACAATTAATAGTGTTGTATTCATGCCTTATTTCTCTGTTTAGGAATGAGACAGTTTTGGAGTGTATATTTTCATTGTTGGTGAATTTGAAAAAACCAATAAATTGTATTTAAGTACTACTGAGCAGAAGTTATTTCCTAGCCTCTCAGCTTTGTTTTGGTTTGATGATTTAACAAGATATTTAAAGGTTATTGAGCTTACGTTTTGAAGCTCTGTGTCCAAGTTTCCTTTAAATAGTATGATTAAGACACTCCAACATTAGGAGAGTGTTGACAAATATATCTGTGGTTGGAGCTCTTCTTTGTTCCATATTTTTTTAGCTCTTTTTTCCTTCCACAGTAGGGGCTATCCCTTTAGTTATAAAATACAAATTCAGACAAAGCAGTCCTTCTTGTGAAAAATCTACTATGACATAACTACCAATTCGTTTTCAAGTAAGAGTATCGTGCAAGCTGTAACCCCCATACAATTAATGGAACAAAAATGACTGCTTCGTGGGCAGTAGGGGGGCTTCAGGAGCATTTCAAATTCTAAGCTGGCTATCGCTCCGGCATGTGGAGATGGGTTGGAGCAGTCATTTCATTATGGCAAGTACACCAGTAGCATACAATGTTGAGAATTTGCGAGTGAAGCATAATTCACTTTAGTATACTAAATATTACTTCAAAAAGACAAGAGTACAAAATACTGTTTTACTTAACTGGCATCCCAGTTAACATTAGAAAATTGCATTAGCAGATAAGCAATTAACATTTGTGTCTGATATGTTTGTGCATATTGAAATTACCCTTTCAACTTTTATGGTTGTGGCAATTAGCTAGCAATGTTTGTCTTTTCCAAATCCGATGTTTCCAACCCACTTTGCTGGGCTGCAATTTTTCAACAGCCAATGTACATTTATTTTAAATGTAGGTCACCTATGACTACATCTTAACTATATTTTGCGGCAAACACATCTGCAGGTTTCCATTTGTATATGCGGCAGACACAGCTGCAGGTTTCAATTTGTATTTCCCAAATAGAGAGTCATTGATTTCATTCTTAGAATTTAAAAATTAGTTTAAACAAATATTCATTGGTGCCCCGTGTAATTAAGTTACTTTTGATAATGATAAATACCCATCAAGGCAAAAATAAATCTTCAGAGTTAAGTAGTTCATTGTAGCACAAGGTTATCTTTGAGAAAAATGGATTTCTAATCTCTGTTCACAACAAACCTTTCGGAAAACCACTATTCCTGAAAGTATCATTGTGAAAGGATGGTAGTCCTACGACATAGGACAACCCCTATGAGACAATGACAGTGGGTTCCTACAGCACATTAAGTGCATTTCATCAAGTAGATCAGAAATCCATTATTCTCGAAGATAACCTGTGGCTCCAATGAACTATAGATGATGAAGCTGGCACCAAAAAGAAGCGCCACAATTTTCCCGAGTAGACTATACCAGACCCTGTTTTGTAATTTACAGAAAGTAAGAAATAAATCAATACTCCCCTGAACGAGGTCCATCAGTCAGTCTCAAATAGGACTGAAACATGTACATGAAGGGATAGTAGGTGACCAACTTCTTTTAAAAAGAAAATGGTTTTCAATTTTCAGAAAGAACATCATGAACAATGTATACATAACAGGCTATTAATTCAGAATACATATAGGGTACAACAGCAAAAGGCTCATTAAATATCAAATGCGAAAATGGAAAGGTTCTCAGGGAAGAAAGGAAGGAAGGAAAAAACAAAAAAAGAGGGGAAGCTAAACATACAAGTCATTAAAATCAGCCAAAATGGTGGCATGCTCATCAAGTCACTGTTTTTACTTGGACACCTTTTCCCTGCCAGAAAGGATAGACAAGCTGTGAAGACAGTCCTCAACTGTAGGCCTGGCATCACTCTTCCAATGCAACACAGTAGGTTTCTTGGCCTTCGCAAGAGCTCTATACATCAAAGAGAGCTTATCAGCAGACAACCCAATATCAGCTGGAAATAGGCCCAACATACACAACGTAGGTGTGCTAGGAAGAGAAAGCCCAGCACAAGGTCAATACACTGGCGATCCTCCCCACAGTATGACTTTGACAATTCCAGAACAAATGAAAGGTGGTACCCACAGCCCTTTTATAATTCCAACTTACTCAACCTACAGGACACCAACTTTTCAGGGGACCAACAGATTTAATGATTGATCCTCTGCTGTGTGAAGCACAGTCGATCTTGAATCTGCATCCACCAGCACATATCCAAGACCATTCCATATTGAAAAAATGTACAGCAAGTATATTTTGTTAATGACTTTCAGCGCAAAAGTAAAGTGAACTCTGATCAGTAAAACAGACTGTGTAAAAGAATAAAGGCTGATGTTAGAAAATGCAGTATGCAAGTTCATTTCAGCCAAGCACAATGGGCAAGATTCACAAGTGGCTTCCCCAACTGCCAGCCTGGTTTGTGCATCCCCACGGTTTACAACTGCAATAAAATGTGTCCTGCCTGATTGGTGTTGGAAAACAAATTTTCTCTAGACTTGCTGTCTTTGCAGGGCAATAGGCCCTGGCTGATGCTTGACCGGAACGTAGGGAGGGGGAAAAAGAGGGGCTACCATCAATAGAAGCAGAAACTTTGAAAGAAATACAAGAAATAAAAGCCTTTCAAATCAGAATGTTGGTCCCCTTCAGATAAGTGCATCCCCCATTTATGATCTGCAGCCACCAACTTCAAACAACCAACTTCAAACAACAAACAGACTAATACAAAGTCTGGCCACTGGCTGGCTGAGCGAGATAAGGGGCTTGGAGGAAGCTGAGCTCCTATTTGCATTAACAAAGATTTACTATTCATTTAAAAGGCCTTTTTCCCTCAGCAACCACTAGTCGTAATGCCTTCATATATTGGTCATTCTTCAGATAATTTCTAGGCTATATTGTTGAAATAAAAATCATCTACCTGTGATACTTAGGGAAATGTAATGACCACCAAAAATGGGCTTCTGGCTGATGTGCAAATGTCCCGAATTTTAAGAGTTGGCAAACTGGTGGAGGGTAAAATTTGTAATGAGGGGAGTAAATTGAGTGTTCATAATTGTGTTCAGTGTAAACGGTGGAAAATTGCCACACGGCCGTGAATGATGCAGAAATGGCGGATGTTTTATTAAATTCCCCATGAGTAGCTGAAGCCGCCGAATATATGTATAAAACTAAGTTTTACCCAAAACGGACATAGAAACAAAAAGGGTATTTCAAAGGGAAGTTGCCATATGCCTGTTCCAGACTCTTAAAACAATACCAAGAGATGGGCTGGAGTTGGGAGGAGAGAGAAGGGTAACTGACCAATCCTGGGTGTGAGCTGCCCAAGAATGTAAACTTGATGGTATCACTGCCATATAAAGTGGATGCACTATAAGGAAAGGGGAGACCTCCTAAAATTACCATTGTGAAATAAGTTGCTGTAATTTACCATCTGACAGCCGCAAGGAAACACCAAAAGAGTCTGCTGAGATTGCATCTGGGTAGAGTGGTCTATTGCTGGAGTGGCCTAAAAGCTGACTTGGTCCTATGGTGAAGAGCTGGGGACCATCCTTGAGAGTGGAGTGACCAGACCTCTGCCCTGTCGTGTCGTCCAGGAAGGTCCTGAAATGCAGCTGGCTTTCCTGTACTTTAAACAGAGGTTTTATATGCAAGTAGAATTGCGCCATTTGAAAGCAAAAGGTGGGGGAAGTCTGCGTGCCTTAAATCCTGCTCCTTTATAGTGGGTGGGGGGGGGGCAAAACTGTGTAGATCCTTAGCCTATTTAACTAAAACAATAATTTGCCCTTGGCAGAACACCACGGGGTGATTTTTGTTAAAATTTCAAAATGAACAAAGCTCCTTCCCAGTGTGCACTGAAAACTATAGACTGTAATTTAATTGGGTAAGCCTATGTATCAAACTTCCCAGAACACAGGTCTTCAAGTGGAGAGGGGGTGTGAGAAACCTCCCTGGAGATCTGTCATCTAGGTGGCCAGGACACGGCCATCTCTACTGGATCCAGTGGATGGGGCTGGACCAGTGGGTGAGGATCACCTGGATGGGGGTCTTCGGGAGTGGAAGTGGGACAATGATGAGACGATCATGTGCACGTATATTACTTTATCACAGCACCCCCCGCCCCCTGATTCCCCCAAATAGGTCACTCCAAAACTGAGCAATGGAGAACAAAGAAGATGCAGCACTCGCACTAATATCTGGCTTGGTAACGCACTAATTATGAAAACAGCAAAAAACATATTTCCAACCAAATCCAAAAAAAAGGCCACAACTGTTCAAAAAGATCCAAAAAGGATAAAGTACCATCTTCAAGTTTTGGGCAAAACTTTATGGAAATGTTAAATTATAAAGGGAAACACCACAAGCACCACAAGCACATAGTTTTGATGCATGGGAGAACCTCAGAATCTAGTTGTGAATGCTCTATTTGCCATTGGCTGAAGTGTGACCTCTGGTGTCCCTGGTAGTCCACAGCATTTTTGGAGGTCTGAAAACAGTACAAGAGGTGCAGGGCCACACATTGACCCACCACTCCAAAGGAGCAGGAGGTGAAGAGCCTCACAATTCCAGAGATTTGCACACCTTTAACTAAGGGGAGATGAGAAGGAAGCCTTGTGCAAAAAATGCATCGAACATGTATCCTTTTTGCACTACAGCAATGTTTGCCCTGGCGCATGCCAAACTTCACTTGTCAAGGTGCAATTATTTTCTAATATGTCCCACTTTTTACAATTAGGGCAAACTTTGTCCTAGTGCTAATACTGGACAAAATACACCAATGAATAGGTTCAAGGGTACTCATACACGAAGGGCTCCCACAATTGGTTTGAAAAAACGACTCTTTGAAATTGTTATCATAGAGCAAGATCTCTAGAGGACTTTTTATGTTGTAATTGCATGAGTCAAAAACACAACACAATTTACAGAGAGAGAATAGACATCAATGGTCTGTTGATGCATGATCTTTTTTGTATGAGTCACATGCCGTTACCATGACAACCAGTTGGCTAATTTTAGCTCCTAAATTAATTTTTAAGACAGATGTGTATCCCGTGTGCCCACTAAATTGATTTATTATCACTATGCTCCAACAGTTCAAGCAGTATACATTTTTTCTCTGGCTGCTCGATTTCAGCCTGATCCTAACATGGCTGCCATATAAAACACTCATGCAGCCTTGGCAACAGCTTTTTCCCACGCTGTGCAGTGTGCTCCTTCAGACACTCGAAGATGCCCTGCTCTCTGCACGCAGCCTTTTGACAGCCTATCTGGCCCACCACCAAAGGTAAATTTGCCAGCATGGGCACTTTTAGTTCCACATGAGCAGTCGTTACATTCAGACACTTAAATGTGACTTTCTGTTTACTTGCAGCCATACCTTTGATGGCTGACCGCTTTACAACACATTGGACCTTTTCACCTGTAGTTATTCGATGAAAGTTAAGAAAGGTTTTATGCTTTGTGTACATTTATATTTATTATGTACATAACGGTTGGGGTTTAGACTCACTCCCCCCCCCTTTTTTTTGTTTAATACAACAGGAGTACCTAGAGACCAGCCCAATGTGGCGTATGGATCTCTAATACAGTGCCCATCAATTGCTACATAGATAAGCTGTGTTTTTTTCTATTTTGTGACTACACATTTTTGATTCAGTCAATTTAACTTAGTTCTGCGGCTCATACACCCACCTGATTGTGATCTCCCTTCCCCACAGCTTAGACGTCCCGTGTACAGAACCTTGTCCTGATGATGGCCGTCCCAAAGATGAGGCTCATTTCGCCCAATTCTAAATGGCCGAAACACGTGGTGTAGACCTACTACTCCCCGAATTCACAGCACATTGATTGCTGTTCACACATGAAAAATCTTATCTGTTGCCTCTTAGTTGTTTTACGTTGTCTTTAGAATTCCGCTTTGAATTGTTTCACAATTGAACTGTGTCTGTTTTGACAAACCTCCACAGAGGTTGGGTTTGTTGCACACACACCATTTTCAACTTTGTCCCGAGCATTGGTGGTAAATGGTGTTTTAAAGCATTTACGTTTATGTTCTGTTATGGTCCAACAAACCATTGATGATGTCTATTCTCTCTGTAAATTGTGTTGTGTTTTTGACTCATGCAATTACAACATAAAAAGTCCTCTAGAGATCTTTCTCTATGATAACAATTTCGAAGAGTCATTTTTTCAAACCAATTGTGGGAGCCCTTCGTGTACGAGTACCCTTGAACCTATTCATTGGTGTATTTTGTTTCCGATTTAACCCTCCTGGGTAGAATAGGTTCCATACCAGGAGCCCGAATTTCTTGATTCTAGTGCTAATACTGTAATAGAAGGGCATGCTTTTGTTCCCTCATAATCACAGATCTGTGGATTGGAATTCAGGACTCTTGGGAAGAAGGCCACTGCAGCATGCTCAGATTGTGGCAGTCCAAGCATTCACAGTTAATAGGGGTTCTTATTTTTATACTCCCACTGAGTTTTTAATGCACTATAGTTCCCAAAAGCAACAGATTTAAGTGCCATTTTTAAATTGATATTGTTAGGAAGGAGAGAGGGTCTTCGCACCCTCCTAGGCGATACCGTATGGGAAATAAATGCTAAGGGAGCACATGCAGGGAGCAAGGGGTGGGGTGCACATAGAGGGCGCACGAACAGCTTAGTGCAGGCTATAAGGAAGATGCAGGTGTGAACGCCATCTTGGTAAACCGCAGCCAGCTTAGAATTTAGGCCCAAGCGCGACAAACAGCATTTTGTGTTTTAGCATTAGACCCCTTGCATGAGCACGAACACCACCTCCACCCTGGCCAGGTTTCAGAGATCCACAACATCCTCCATTGTTCAGAAAGTTACAGACCCTCGCGCACTGGGAAGATAGAAATATCATGACATGTGCGGCTGAGTTGTTAAAAGGAATTGGACTTTTCTTTCCCATTGATTTTGTAAATGATTTATAACAATGATTACTTGTGGAATGCTTCTGGTGTTAAAAGACCGACGACTTGAATAAAATGACAAGTTAGCAGAAACCCTCCTGACCAGGGGAATGTAAATCAACTCAATTTCATGTTACTTTTAAGGAGAAAAGATCTTTGAGGGAAGGCCACTGTTCATAAGCAAGGTGCATTAAGTGATAGTCAACACGTGATCTGCTCGTGCATACGGTCCATCCATTATATGGTTTCCTTGAGGGGTGAGCGGGGGAATTACTTGCATAATGCAAGCGGACATGAATTGGGCAGATTTCTTTGTGAAGTCATTTTCCACACATTATCTTGAACGCATTGAAATTGATTTTTTACCTGTTACACGCCTCAAAACAATTCTACCAAGAAATATTACGATTTATAATAACGATAAAAGGAGAAATCCAGCCTACGGTTGGGTTTGCTTCAGATTTACCTAACTTAAGCGTAGAATGGATTGCTTACATTAAATGTTCATAGACTAAAAGCAAACAATTTTAGCAACAGTAAGCGGCAGTTGTAGCACAAGCTTATCAGCTTGGCTCTAACAAATAACGTGCGGAATTACAAAAAAAAACTATAGTTTCCAACTTGCTGCACAAAGTGCATCTGCTAGTGGGAAAAGAGGCTAAATTTGCAAAAGGAGCAATTCAAAAATGACATTTGCTCATGCACAGTTTGTGCCGTGTGTGTGAAAAATCATGGCCTGCACACCGGTTTGAAAATACACCCAATAGGTAGGTATTGGGCTGGTGGGGGTCAAGAAGCTTCTCAGCACTCCCCAAGTCGCAGAGGGGTGCTCTCAGAAGCAAGTTTGCCCCTTCTTGCCTGCAGCAAGTGCACCCAGGTATACGGGAAGCCAAGGAGTGGGCATACACCCGGGACAGATGGGCATTTGAGAACCGCTTCCTTTCTTGCAGTGCCTCCTAAGGACAGTCAAGCAATGCAGTAGCCTGCATACACAATTTAGAATGTCCAACCCCAAAAAGTGGTGGTAAAGCAAAAATAAATCCAAGCGATGCACCAGGGACCGGCATTACTTCACACGCCCGTGTATTTCGCGAATCGCAGGACCCCCAGGTCTCTTGGCCCGGTCGGCGGTCGCACACACAATGGCACTGCACTTTATGCTGTCGCACAGATTATTCAGACCCAATGGGCATTAACTCCCATTGCCCGTAGCATTTATCGATCAAATACATTTTTGGTCACTTGCAGCGTGCAAGCCATGTGCTTGCTCATCTTATTACATCAGGTAGATTTATGTCACTGCCATGACTCTTTCTCTTGATTAGGGCCCTGTTCTATGAAGTGGATTTTAGTGGCTTCACCCGCCCTCCACCACTGGCCACAGTTTAGTTAAAAAAAAAAAAAAAATGGTGAAGTTAATCGAAGCATCATATTATGGCACAATGCACAAGTGATACTTCTAGATGTGTGAGGAATTCGACCATCCGCAAGATGGGTGTGTGCTCGCTTGGGCTTTTTTTTTAATTTAAAATGAAATTGAATTATGGTAGATCAACCTCCAGAAAATGTGTGGGGCTAATCCGCACACATTTTCCTATGCTCACCGCACAACATACACACAGACCCTGTGTACTCTGGTGGACACAGCCTCCAGGTACCACCGCCCCGGTCATACTTATTTGGGAAATGACAGCCAAGAGTACATCAAGGAATCTCGGGGGGGAGGGGGTGGTCGCAAAACCGCCCAGGCTAATTAACTAACTAAGGCTACATGGTTACACTGTGCCCTTTTGTTAGCTCTGCTGGTGGCCCACAGGGGCATGGTCGCAGGACTAACAAAAGACAGGAAAACCCCAACAACTGTAACGCTCACCTGGTTCCCTCGGAGGCGCGGGTCTTGACTGGGCGGTGAAACCGTCTTCAACGTCAGGCGTAGGATTCGTTTGGCTCCCGGATTTGGCCCCTTTCTCACCGAAAGTTTGACCTGAAGGGTGAGGTGTCTGCAAGTGGAAAATCAAGGTATTAGTGGCTGGAAGGTTGGGAGAAGTTCCAAGCCCCTCTCTCCCACTCTCCCCGTGGTACTCGGTCGATTGTTGTGCTCACCTTAAATAGGTGAATGCTGGGCTCTCCATCCTGCGTCTCATGCAGGGGCGCTGGGTCCAGTTACGTCACTGGATATGAGTTCAGCCTCTTAATTGCAGAGGGTAAATTGAGAGCGATGCCGCCGTGTGCTGCACGAGCGTGACTTGTAAGTATTAAAGTTCCATTTAGATTGCTCTCTTCAAATGTCTTATCTCCTTAATGTCTATGTCTTTTCCCTTTCAGATGCTGTCGGTGCCGAAGAAGATGCTCCCCCCAGGTTCGTGGCAGAGAGCGTAACAAGAAGATGGTGAATACGAAGGCACGTAAGTAGAAAGGCTGCTCTAGGGCTGTAGAATGCACCTTAATGTCTCTTTTGTCTTTACAGGTGCCGGAATGCAGCGCGAGCAGAGTTGGAGCGAGCGTAACACAGGTAAGCAGTTTTGTAACTAAGCGTTACTAACCAATGTTCTTTGTCTTTGCAGGCCCGATGCCGGACGAGATATGCAGAAAAAACGCCTTGAATGCTGCCGATGGATCGGGTAAGTTGAACCGCTAACTTTGCCTTTGCCTAACCTGTGCCTTTTGTTTTGCAGGAGCTGCTGAAGACTGAGGATTTGTTCCCAGCAGGTAATTTTTGTATTCACAGGATCCGGAACTGAAGATTCGCTGGAGCTGACACGGTGAGCGTCCTGCTGCAGATGCAGAATAACGCGAAGCACATTGCACCAATCGGGTGTGGTTTAAATAGTCCATAGGAGTGCTTAGGTGTCTTCTTCCACAGCCTCGCCCAGGCAAAAGAGTTCCTGCTTCCAGAAGGGGTCCAGCATCAATGATCCAGGGAGTGGTGCCTGCCCCACCCAGAAGGAAAAGTAGTCCCTGCCAGAAGAGAGTGAAACATCATCTTGCTGGTAAGTAAGCAGCATGTCTGCTGCAGGTAGGTACACCCAAGCACTTTCACACTTGTTATGAGCCCGGCGCTTCCTGTGCCGGGACGGGTCCATGCTATGAGCCTGGCACCACCGGAGCCGGGACAAGGTCCAAAAGGTCCCTAATAAGACTTGCTGGTGCCGATAGTATATGTTATGAGCCTGCTTCCAAGGATGTTGGGTAGGTCCTGACTCCTTGGAAGCAGTGGTCATGACAACAACTTTTGATATGCACCGTCAACCAGATGCCAGCTCTGGCCTGTCAGTATCAAGGGCAGTGACCAGTCATGACTGGGACAGCCGTTTACAGTAGTCATTGCTGCAGGGGGAAGCCATTCAGAAGGTACAAGTATGTGGTTTGGGGGCGACTGAAAGTCTTGCAGCAGCTTAAGGGGGACCTGCAGCTTTATTCAGGAGCCACAGAGAGCTCCATTAACTAGAGACCCTTTGATCGACAACAGATAGGAAGATGGGTGGGACCTAGTATAACCTCATACATACAGGAGATTCTTTGGTGGGGATCCAGGATTGGTTCATTAAGGGATGCTTAGCCTAAACCAATCACTCTGGCACATTTTGGGCAGAACATCTGAAGACTTCGCAAGGATTAACAAGAACTAATTTGGGCCCTGGCTGAAGGTGCAATCTGTTTTACAGCTTCCACCAGTGAAGGAAGGCCAGGATTTCCAAAGAGGGAAGCAAGACACCTCCCCTAAACATCTCCCAGGGAACAGGGGGCGATACAGAATCCAGAGGACACCTCCAGCAGCTCCAGAACTGGTACCCAGCCGGTACACAGCATGCCCTGCAAGCAAGCTTCCTAGGTCGGAAGTGCCAAAGAGTCTCTGAACCAAACTAAGGGGAGTGCATCGACAAGCATCAACCAGATTCCACCTTAAAGGACATTTTCGAGCCAGCCGAGCCCCTCGAGCTGCAACGACTGCACCGCTAACTGTTGTGATGCTGCTGTCGCCAATGTCATCCGAGATGCCTCGACCAGTGCTTCAAACCCGCAAACCAGCACTGCGACGATTCAAGACCCCCGAGCATTGGGGTTCTGTCCCCTCTAGTCCTCCTCCGGAGGCCCCTAGTGATATTTTATGGCCCATTGATCCATTTTGTGCTGAAACCAAGTAAACTTGAACTATTACGATTAATTACTTTTACAGACTAACCTCCTGTCAGTATCCAGAGTGAAGCCCTTTGCATTTCTATGCAGGGTGGGTTATATTTTGTAGTGTGCTAGAACTGTCTGTTGACTAATAATAAAGTAGATATTTTTATACAACCTTGGCTAGACAGTCCTTTTTACCATTGGGAAATTATTGTATTTTCACTGTGTTGCAACTAACCACCGATCCATGAACTTGCGGAGATAAGCCTGCTGTTACGTATACATTACCAAAATTGGACAAGGATGTTTATAATTTGCTTGTGTTTCAAATCTTTTCGGATCCCTTCTGGTGTACTAGAGGTGTGGGGCTGATATGGTTTAGACCGATCTTCATCCCTGGACCACTGGTATACCGAAAGTTAATTTGTCACAATATGAGATGGCAAGGCAATGAACAGGAAAAAAAAGTAAATAAGTAACCCTTTGTTAAATAAAAACACAATTCATTCAATGGGATTTAGGCCCCGACATTGCATGTTACAACAATGGTAAGATTCCAGTCTACATTGAATTTCACCACATTTAAAACTCCCTGACATATCCGGAGATTTTTGATGACTAGACTATCCACAAAAAAAGTCGGAATGCATCAATGAAACAGACTGAATAGTGATGCAAAGAGTACCTTTCAACGAAACTCCAGGACATTTGTTACCATATAGATTTTTTTATTCAAGCAGTTACTGGAAGGCCATGAGGAATTCTGGTTTGGACTACAGAACAAGAGATTTTTAGAACATATTTTTAAACTCTGTCTGTATGTAGGAAGCTGCTACCTTGTTGGAGTTTTACTTTTAAATTTGAATTTGCTGCAGTCCCCTCACATGTGTTGCAGCTGCTGAATGAAAGAGCTGCACTACTAGAGCTACACTACAGGGCCTTCATGTCTGTCATGAGTAGACCAATGTCGATGTTCATTCCTCTTTGACGGGTGGCGCCCCAGAATCAGTCAAAATACAGGGACGATAATTCAGACTTGGCTGAAAAACCTACATCCTGAGGTAAATTAATAAATAATAATGGCAAATAAAACACTGATTTGAAGTTAAACATACTCACATTTAATGCATCATTTCCGTAGGGTTGACCTCCTTATAGTTAAGTGAACAACAGGAGCTGTAGGCGTCATAGAAAGGCCAAGAAGTAGTCATTCGTACACATGCATTGCTGCATGTGAACACCAGAACCCCGGTACACAGGAATATGCACACACCCAACAGACAATAAGGTTTGTAGTAATTGCTCCAATTCATTTAAACGAGACTTGCCTTTTGCATGATCGTTTTATCATACAACTGGCCCTACAGGTTATTCCCACAAAGGTTCTTTGTGTAACATTCCACAGTGGTACATTGATACAGCGGGTTTGAAGGGCGTAAACCCAGGTACATCGCAACCACAGAACCGAATGAGGCATAAGAACCAGTGGAACGATAGAGTACATGCAATTTTAAACCCGGATCGAATTATCCAAAGCAAAACCCACCAAAACGGCTGCAAAACCGGTACGGAAATGGCTTCTACAATGAGATTAGTGGTGCTGAAATATAACTCCCATGCCTCATATGCAGTGCCTTACTAATAACTACAATATCAAGCTCTGAGACAGTAAGTGCGCTTTAAAGCCGTAACTCCTCTGGCTAGTTTGATGAAGCAGTGTGGGGAATAATCTTTAAAGGCTTGCGGGCCGATGAATCTCTCGGTGACATGCAAAAGTAGACTAAAAAGACACAAATGGAGGCCCAGCGATATATTCAAAACGTGAAACAAAGCCTTTATCAAACTCAGAATCACCGAAGAAAAGTGGTGCAAAATATTAAAACAAAAAATGAGCTGAGCACCAATATCCATATAAATGAGGGTCAGGTCAGGAATGCAAAGACAGTTTGGGATGGGAATTCAGGGATACTTACCATTGAGGTGAGGTGAGGCCTTTGTGTCATACAATGGTAGGGGGAAGGGCCAGAATCCCTCTCGTGTCTCCCCCATAGGTCTGCGCAGCTCTCTCCCACAAGTCCTAAACTCTACTCACGGTCCAAAATTAAATTCACAACCACTGTAGATGCTGCTGCATGGTGTCACAGATTGCACAGAAGGGGTCCACAACACACAAGGGCATAAAGTGTAACAGGAGTTATATTAGTGGACACAGAACAAATAGTGGTTTGGATAGGAGTGAGTAGGGGGGAGTGTCCAGGTGCTCTCCTAAAGGCAACAAAAAAGAAAATGCTTCTGTTCAGCAAAGGGTAAAGTTTTGTACTTTTCCCTCTGCACTTATAAAGTGGGGCAAAGGGGACTTAAACACGACGGGTGGGGTATTTGGGAAGAAGTCCAAAAACAGGCCACTGTCTAATCCAGATTGTACTCAAAAGAAAGGAAAAAAGTCTTAAAGTTCTTGGGTTGGGCTCATTTTAGCCCTACTTCACAGTTCATTAGATTACTCTTCTGGTTACGGGTTTTCAGGATTCCAAAACCATCTTCTGATAACCCTGGGGTATAGGCCATCCTAGTCCACAGTTTTGGGACAGGGTACAGTCCAATAGTCTCCTTCTAGAGGAGGTGATATTGCTGTAGCCTTTCCCACACAGAGACACATCTCCAAGGTTGAGGCCGGGTTTGGGGTCTGATGGCTTCTGGAAATCTACCAGCTTTCGGTTCCTAGTAGGGTGGCGGGGGGACAGGTGACTCCCATTTAGACTGTCATGGCTCCATTGATAAATATTCCATGCCGATATCATGGTACACCTACCTCACTATCAAGAAAGGGTCTAAATGAACAAACACCACATCTGCCTCCACTGGTCGTTCTATATTGCAGAAAAAACAAAACCAAGGGGATAAACTCAAAATGCAACAGGACAATTAAAACAGTTATCTCAAGATTCAATGTAACACATTGCCCTATCTGGGGGACCTTATGGAAGATACTTATGTGGTCTAACCTGCATATATCTGGTCCTCAACTCTGATAGCAATGCAGAATGCTCCTTTTGAGGCTTTGGCTAGCTCACAGCCCCTCACTTTACCCCCATTACCGATTCTTGACACCTGTCCTAAATGTCAATACCTGCCATCCTCAGTGACGATGGAGGATGATCCCACATTCACTGATTGCCACCCTTGCATACTTCATCATGAATTTAATGAGCACTTATACCCTGCATGAATCATATTGCCCTTGCCACATAAGCCACCTTATTGCGTCTTTGCAGTTCTGGCATAGCAAGACATTGGTGTTTGTGTTAAGCAATGGCAATCGCCTTACAACCAAGGGTTCTCTTCCCCTTACGATTCTGAAAGACAAACTCATCGAGTGGGAGCACAAATTTACTAACAACAGATACAGTTTTTATTTATTTATTTGCATTTTTAAAGCGCTCACAAAGCCCAGGGGCATCAAGGTGCTGTTACCGGAATATATGACTTTTTACGTAATTATAACAATACCCAGAGGTTTCTAAGCACGGACCCGGGGATCGAACCTGTGTTGCTTCTTGTTGTCTTGTTTCCAAGGCGAGCACATTGCAGCTGAGCTATCCTCCCGGGAGGATAAAAATGCATGTATGTTATCCAATATTTCTACTGCACCCATCACCACTGTAGTGGTTTTATGGCACATAGCCTGGTCCAAAATGTGGACAATTGGGACCCTCACAGGGTGTCACCAGAACTACAAAAACATACCAAAGAATGTGAAGCTAATTCTCCTTATAGCAAATCATGATCAAAAGAAAGTCCAGGTTGCGCTGGCCCATGACCCAGTTTCAAAGTCCAGGACTAAATTCTTGCCTTTGTATTCGGGTTATGGGCTGTTGGGGTTCCAGACCACTCTTCCAATGAGTCAGGGGTTATATGCTGATGGGCTTTTGGGTCCACATTTCTTTGACAGGGAGCCATTTGTTGGTCTCATCCAAGAGATGGAGGTACTCGTGTAAATTCTCCCACAGTGTTCCACCGCACCAAGTTCTGAATGCTAGGGATGTGCTCCCTGTAACCCTCTGGTAACTTCCCTGTTCTTGTGTCTTAGCCCTGGGGACACTCCCACCTGGACCAGTCCTTGCAATATGTTCCGACCCTCGGTGAGGTCGCACCATCTAATTCCCCACTTCCTATCTCTGAAGAGGGTCCTGAGCTGAGCTGGTGCGACAGATCATCCCTGGTCTTTCTTACTAGTAGGGGTATACTGCTCTCGGGTGTCGTCACTTTATCTCTCCCCTCTACTTTTCCTCTACTCCCCCAAAGGGCTTTGTCTGTCCTCCCACCTTACTCCTCCAGGTGTTACCAACTCCTCCTCCAATCTCCAAACTTAAGTCTCTCCTCCAGCTCTCTTCTCAATTAGGGGTTTACCGAACCTCGGCTTCGAGGAAGTACTCGGCCGAATTCCGGCTGAAAAGAAGCTATTCAGCTCCGGCCAAATAGTTTCTTGCTATTCGGCTCCTGACGAACACTTTGACATTCTCATTTGAATACAATGCACCATGAACTCAGAAAGGCAAATATAAACTTCAGTTTGCAAAACTGAATAGAATTAGGCCAGACAAATTGCTATCACAAAACTGAAAAATATATCATATTGTAATCTGCTCTTTAGGGCATGTTTTGTTACAGATTCCTAGACAAAAAAGGTGCTTATCTTTTATACTTAGCCTGCAACAATACAGGAACATCTTTTCTTTTGGCGAATGTTTATATGCAATGTGCACTTTTTTCAGTTGGAAAAAAATTGAAAGAAATGGGCAGAGATACTTTCAGTTCCTGTCATGTCACTTCCCATTGCATACATCATAGTCCCCCCTTTTCTTTTTTTTTTTAAGGACTGGAGTCCAGATTTTAACATTATCTGAAATTTTATCAGGAATTATAAGTTGCATATGTTTGTGTATTGGCGAGAAAGAGTGGCTAGGATAAGTGAAAAGTGAGCAGCATTTGTTTGGGTGGGGTGAATAGTTGTGAGATGGAGTTCACGCATTTCAGATTTCCTCCGGACTTGTGTCCTGCATGATCCCACATTAACCATTTCATACATTTCTATGTGAGCTGCAAAGAAGTTTTGAAACTCGACCGCATCGACTTTGTAACTGGATAGAGAATGCAATGCATTTGATTCACAGCCTACTTTAACTGGCAATGGATGTGCAGCAATGTTCTGTACATTTGGTCCCTTGATTTTGGTTAGATCGGCTTTATTTCTGGCTTTTATACTTTAAATAAAGATGCTACATTAATTACAATGAAGAAAAATGAAAGTATACAATGCATTTAAAATGGTGCTTTATTTGTTTTTTTAATAAGTGTCTTTTTTAGTTTGAAACATTATGTATTATATAAAGCAACTATTCAGCTTCATATTCGGCTGAATACTAAATATACTATTCGGTACAGCCTTACTGTTAATCCACCTCTAGGTCGCCAATCACATCGCCTCCAAACCGCTTCCTCCATCTCTTCCTCAAATGCCCCACACTACCAAACTGAACTGTCTGCTTTTTATAGGGCAGTCTTCCCACCACTTGAACAGTGATTTATGGTATTGGTTGCATGAGGCGTGTATGCGTACTGCCTCTGAAAAAGGTAGCCCGCAAGCAGTGGATCCAGTGTATTGAAATGACAGTGGCACGATACACCGAACAGCTGTAGCTAACATGCACGTTTACCTGCAGATCCCGCCGCACCATGAAAACTATACTCTAATTCCAGGGGTCTGCAACCTTTGGCTTTCCAGATGTTTTGGGCTGCCACTTCCATGATCATTCATCATTGACTATGCTGGCTAGGCATGATGGGAGTTGTAGTTCAAAACATCTGTAACGCCAAAGGTTGCAGACCCCTGCTCTATTCACAATTGTGTCCACGATATCTGTATGTATATATATTATCTTTAAAGAAAAATGCTACGTTCGTTCTTTAGAGACTGCCAATGAGAGCAAAAAGAGCGATACAAATGTGGGAAACCCAATACCATCCGCCCCAAGGCGAAATGCTATTAAAGCATTTTGTTGGCAAAGCATTGTGGTTTGCAGTAAACAGCGGAACTAATAAAAACTAGATGGTGTTTAACAGTTGGAGATCCATAATTCATTATCGGCGGGCTCAAACTCGCCTGCTTCCCATTTGTGCAATCTGTTTCTTCCGCTCATTTCTGTAGTCAGGGGCATGAGACGGAAGCCTGCATCCGCGAGATGCATCGGAGCTGGGACGCCATTGTTAGCAGCCAACAAACGCCCAGACTCCACAGCACGGGAAGTCAATGGAGTCTGCGCGGGAGTCAGCGCGTGCGTTCGTATCTTGGTGACACACGGAAAGGAAACCAGGGACATCCATGTGTAATGCCACCATATACCTATAATATTAGGCAGGGAGCTTAAATTGCACACAGGGGAATTACAAATTAGTCCCAACTGTGATTCAGGCGTGAAGACTGATATGCAAAGTAATCCCCCTGTGCGATTACACTGGTCTGTCCACACAGGTATGTGGAGCACTCACTGCCTGCCTCAGCTTCGTGTGCTCACGAGTTCATGAAGCGCCTTGCCTGTTTTACAGATCTCCGCCTATAAGCAAAAGACTGGAGGAATGAACTGCAACAAGGAGCCCACCATCCCTGGTACCATCGGCCATGCTGGATCACGTTCCAATGCTCTCCATTTCTAAAATGGCTTCCACACATTTTTAGGCACTATTTAAGACCAGACTAAAGCCTTATTCTAATCGCAGCCATCCTCCCCAATGACATTCAATAAAGGAGATCAAAAACAACGGTAGTGCACTAATGCCAGAATTTTCTCAAAGCTATGGGGTATGGAAGACCCCCTCCTTCCCCGATTTCTGTCACATAACAATTGCATCACCTCATTGCTGGAAAAAGCTTCTCTTGTCATGCTAATCTGTCTTCAGGACCAACGTGTAAGCCTAAAAAGCTACCCACAACTCTGCATTTTAATTGGCAAAAAAAGACAACCAACACACCCAGGCTCTGCAACATGCCCACATATGCCCTAAAACGCACAGTAAGAAAACAGTATACGTAATAAAATCCTGCCCACAGCATGTAAAATCTTGGGCTCCTTTTGGCCTTGCTACACTTAGCCCTAAACTTGGTCCACTTAAGGAAAGTACTCAAAACACCCTCTAGCCAAATGAACAGGTCGATTTTTGTATCTACATTAATACATGGAAGCATCCATCAGGCGGTCATCTTCACAAGCAGGCATTCCCGGACTATGCGACAACCAGGAAACAGTCAAATGATATACACCCAAGATTCCACACATCACTATGACCTCACCTATGGTGCCAGTCGCACAGGTGCATGCCTTCAGGATAGGACCATATTCTTCTGGGGGAGAGGGTGTCTACATACGCTGGCCCCATAGCACCACACAAATGCTCGAACACTGCATGCGAAGCCCCCCAAAAACCCAGACAGACACCTGGACATGAGCCTACACGTTTTGCTATACACCAGGATTGTCTACATTTCGGGCCAATTTGTGGCTCAGTGGTTTGATGTAATGGGGTAAGGCGTGCTATGTCGTGTTAAGATTTGCTATGTGTGCTTTCAGATTTGCCTGTGACACTCACTAACCAGCCATCAAGGTCTGCATCCTGCACTAACCCACTTGAATTCTAATTTTCAACAAACAACCATACCAGCTAATCCACCACCACATGTCGGATTTACACTCCTCCCAAAAGACAAACATCAGAACAATACAACTTTACCAAAAACTTACATACCACAGCCCGGGTCAATGCATCCTAGTGCCATGAGCACATGAGGCTCCCCTCGGACACAAATGCTTTAATGCTCTCAACACAAAAAAATCACGAAACGGACCTCAACTCAGGGCACAGGCCACTTGCGCAGAGTACACATCCACACAACAGCAAAGTTACCCCCCCCCCCCCCACTGTCCGATCAGCCAGAGACCAGGAGACCATTTAAATGTCAACAACAGAGTTTGGTACAAATCCCAATACCACAACAAAGTGGATACTATGTTACTGCGTGTGTGTGTGTGTTTGAGAGAGAGCGCTATAGAGACATCTCATCATAAGCAACTTATTTAATTTATGTAACACGATACAACCTCATGCATAAAATAGAAATACATTAGTGACACTGTGCTGGTGTTTACATGCTTATGTTGAATACAATGCTTCTTCAGAAAATGGTTAGCTCAAAATGGTTGTGTCTGTAGGAACAGATGTTCAGAAGACAATCAGCATGCCACAATACACAACAAAATGTCTCAATCTTCCATACACGACTGTAATTTGTAAACCAGTGTAAAGGGGTAGAAAGCCAATGTATTCCTGTAAACATCACTGGTTACTTGTGTTGTGGCATTTCATACTATATGGTGTGGCGGGTCGGAAGAAGGAGTCGGCCACGCTGAGGACATTCGAGATTATCTTTATTGCAATTATAAAAAATAAAGCCCAACTTTGCCTATTTCTAGAGGGAATACCCTACCTATCTAAAGGAACTAAAAGGTGCTTGTCATTTCAGGTGCTTTTCTTCCCCTGGTCTCTTCTCTTCTGATACTCGGTTTCTATTTGATACAGATATTTCCTAAAGTAACCTTTCTAGGGTAATAGCTGTAATCTGTTCCTGTAGTTCTTCAAGAATACTCTCGGTTTCATGCAATTTGTGGTCCTATATTTACTATATCTTTCCTTCAAATAGTCCCTCGCTCTCTTGTTATCACTTGTAGAATCTTCCCAGTCTTTTACTTCAGGCTTTCCGGATTTGGATACATTTTGGTTCCCTTTTGGGCTGTTGTGTTAAAGGATTCCATTTCTTAGTTCTCCTCTTTTATCTTGTTCCCTTGACAGCTGTATTTCTTGGCTTTAAATACATGCTTCTAGGTGGTGCTTTCTGCAGCCTTCAACTCTGAAGGTGTAGGGCATCTTCCCTTCCTGTCAGGAGATTTGTTTCCAGTCTCTGTTGGCTACCCACCTGGGTTGGTCAAATCTCCCTTTTATAGGTTTTTCACCTCTTGTTAACTGTTCTCTTTAATGATATCTCATCCTCAGGATTGGAAAAGATGCTCTTCAAAAGATATCCACTTTTTCTAACAGAATTATTTCTTACTTGCTTTCTCGTGTTTTTACATTTTTTATTAAACAGTCTTATATTAAATTTCTTGTGCTTGGACGAGTTTCTTCTCAAGTATAGTGATGCCCTGGCGACCTCTCACTTTTCCCAGTACCTCTCTGTAAACAGGGAAAGGTTGCAGGGCTTGGCTCTCGCTCGGGTGTAGTGTCTTGCTCCTTCCGCACATCGGCTCGTCGTTCTCGGTCCCTCGTCGGGTTACTGCAGTGCTCAGGCACCAGCAATCTCAGATGTTATTCATGCTTCCAGGATTGGTAGTCTCAGCATCGTTGTTTGGGCATCTTGTCCACCACGCTACAAGTGTGGTCATGCTACAAAAGTGTGGTCATGCTACAAGTGTAGTCACGCCACCACCAGGTTCCTCGGTCTTCTCCGCTTCCTCATAATGCTCTAGCGTCTTGCATTGGCCTTCTGCTGCTAATTGAAAGTTGTGCATTCCGTGACTGGGCTCGGCCACACATCCACAAGGCCTGATTATGTCCAGGGGCTTCCCCTATGCATGGCACTCTCTTCCTCCTCCTCCTCCTCCTCCTCCTCTTAAATATTTGTTAAAGAGACATCTTCCTTTCTTTTTGCATTACCTTCATGCAGATTTAAAGATGCCGCACTATTCTTTATAGGAGACAGGAGTCCTTGTCCCCAGACGGAGTGGCCTCTCACAGTACAGTGCAGTCCCCTTTACCTCGACCCCTAAGGAGGCTCTTGCGGAGCAGGCTCACCTCCCTAGCCTCACAGGGGGAGGCTCGGCATTGGGGAGAAGGGACAAATACCTGCGATTCATCACAATAGTCATTAATTTTGTGTTGAACATTTGACATGGGAATGGACTTCTATCAACTGGAAGTTACACTGGCATTTTATCAAAGTTATACAGACAATGGTACCATGTTTTGACAATGTAATTACCCTTGGTTGGAGCAGCCACAAGAGTACCAAACTTTAAATCCAAGTCAATAGGAAGTTTGCAGGTGCACATTTTATTCGGTGTGGCAGGTAATTTATTAACATGGAATAGCTAATCACCATGCTTCTACAGTGTATTGCAATGTGTGTTTTCATAGCTCTTACACTTATATGGTGTACTTCAGGGATGTGTGGCGAGTGTTTGATAGCCCCTTCATTTGCTTGGCAGCATTTCTGTAAGGGGATCACCAGTGGTACTTCCATTCAGGATACCTTTGTCACCAGAGGTGTGATAAAGCACCACCTACATAGCGGCACCTTAGAGCAGTATTGTGTGTTTATGCTGGGTGTTAGTGTACTTTTCCTAATAACAGATAGCCCTGAACCCCTTAAGTGCTAAGGGCATGCATGTTTGTCCTGAATTCCCATAAGGAATCATTGTGAGCTCTGCCCACTCCAGCAGTTCAGTTAAAGGAAGGGGGTGAGGAGTTACCAATAAACCAAATGTAGTCCATAAAGGTTGAATCTGAAGACATCTTCAGGTTTTTTCGAGATGTCTGGGCTGGAAGAACCCATGTTCATGCATCTAGATGCTGTCAGTGTCCAACACTCAATAGCTATTGTGCAAATCACGCAATTGCAACCGACGATCCACTCAGAAATCCATATCTGCAGAATGACTGCAAGGTAATTTATCCCAATTGCCCACAACACAATTGCATTGTGAACGAAAAGGCCATTTAAAGAAGTCAACACATGGCTAAACCTTGTAATTCTAAATGCCTGAAACACAGGCTTGGCTTTGAAGCTACACCTGACGCTGTGCTGGAGGTTGATCATGGCCAATCAGTGTCACACCACGCTTGTACCTAATGCACATTTTTTAAACATGATTTGAATATGTACCAAACAGTTATGCACAGATGTAAGTGTTAGAGGAGCCTCACAGCACAGCATTGTGATATTATGTTTCAACGCCCCTGGCAAATTATGCCAATCTGCCTTCATATCATTGACATTACTATCTCATAAAACATTTTGCTCTGCAGGACAACACCCTGAGAGCCCAGACAGCCAGGATATCTGGTTTGCATTGCCTCGAACTGATCAAACTGCCTTCGAACTGGGTTTGCTGCATATTGAACCTCATGACCCACCTATGCTGCTTTTGGCACTCAACCGAACTGTTGAACCATGATGCTTGCAACTTTGAACCAGACCGATCCCTCACTGTGTCCCTGGAGAACTAGTCACCTGGCTTGATTCAACCGCTCCTCACCAGACTCAAACCGGTGGAGTGTCACACATTGACTTGGACCAGCAGTCACTGAACGACTGTACCTCAAACTGCCTCTTCATCAAACAGCACACTAAAACATCAAGATCACCAATCCGAAACTTCGAAGACCTTAGATTCAAACTGCTGGGGCGTCACATATTGGACCTACCGAGTGTTCACGAACAAGCGCAACACCAAGCCAACCCCAGTTGAGCGTTCAGACCTGCAGTGCTCAAACTTCTCCTTCGAACCACTCTAAACCACTGCATACAAACAGACTCACCACCACGTCACCACTTGGGCCAACATGACTCACCACAACTGATATGGGGTTGAGCCCCTCACACAATAACTCGAAGCCTTGTTTGACAGAGTTGAACCACCAATAAGGTACTTTTGACCCTTAACGGACACCCTAATGCATTTTGGGCTCTAGAGACTGGTTGGGTCACATGTGCACCTTTTCTATCGAAAGAAAGCCTTTCTAAAAGAACATTGTGGTTACTAAATTGCCTTGAACCCCTTTAAAGAGTGCTGCATGCTCCGTTTCCTTGTAGCTTCTCCGTTCCCTTCACAGGGGTGGGTTTTGTACAGTTTTTCTATTTAGTTTACTTGCAGATGGTGTGTTTAATTAAAGTATATACATTCTTATAGAACCTTGATTGGACATTCCCTTTATTTTGGATTATACTCTACTGTTTGGGTTACTACTGAATCGCATTCACACCCCTCTTAAGAGTATAGCCTTAACTAGACCCACATTACAAGGCAATGGAGGTATCTCTTACCTTTATGATTGGGATCACTGCAAGATTAAGTTGAGCAATCCGTGATGTGCACTATTTTAGACTTTATCTGACCATACGTTTCCAAATAATAAATAAAAGTTAAAACACTTACAAGGTACCATCATTACAATGCTTTAAAATGGCCTTTTGTGCTATGCATTTAATGAGTCATATGGCTATATTTTACTGAACCAGGAAACCAGATAGAGAAAAACCATCTCAAACCAGCTCACCATGTGAAAGCAACATATGCACACACACCCAGAAGATGATCTCACAACTACAATTAAATTGAAAACAAAATAGCTTGTTTATTTTTCTTTGTCCTGAAATACTGGATTATGAAACATGGTTAGTGATGAGCCAGTTAATGCTGTGAGAGTACATGGGCTATGCAAGCAATTTGGAGATGCTCTACCCCGAGAAGCAAGTCATTCTACATTCTTAGTTACTAACTTGAAAGGTAAGTGGTAGCAGACACACAGCAAACATGACACATTCCTACCATCCATATCACTCACTTGGCAGTCCACTCAACACTGAAAAGGCACCACCTCACGCAAGCATTCCACCAGGCATAAATCCCCAAAATGGAAAGCACAAGGGAGCACCATACCTCTGCCAAACCAGAGAGGATAACTGGGGATAATGCAAGCCATCATTATACACATGAAACCCTAACCATTTTTACATTCATTCAACAGCACACTACAATCACACACATGAAATACATTATATTAATGTGTCCTTATACAGTGCTTCATATCAGATTATTCCCGCTCATCAGCACTGTGATAACAGGTGCTATTCATTGGTGTAACACAAAATAGACTCCCCTCCTCCACCTGCAAGCACTGTGCAGGGTCTCCTTCCCGCAAGCTAGTCAAAGAAGCGCATTGTGCACTACAGACTCTTGGGCCATCCTAGGCCACCACTCATGCCTAACGAGTAGGATGATCAAGCTGCTGCAGCAGCATGCTGCGGACTGCCTTAGGTGAAAGGTCAGGTTTTTAATCAAAATCTTATACCAAACATGGAAACAAAGGAGGGAGGCACCTGGCCTCCAAATGTTCAAGCTGCTACTGTGCATGCTCAGTAACATTGTATGCCGTGCCGTAGTGGAGGCAGCTTTCGGAGGCAGAGGCTCAGATGGACTCCTGTGGGAGCACTAGTATTGGAAATGATTCAAGATCAGCAGCAGCAGGTGGATATCTTTAGTGCAGGCACATTAATATCTTACATAAATGAGTTCAAGTGAGCAAGAGAGCCCTAAAGAATGTAGGAGGAAATGGAGGGTTTCTCCCTAGGACATTTTTTAAATAATCTATTGAAATGGTGGATTTTACAGCATATTTCTTTTTTTGAAAGATGACTTGAAAAGCCATACAATTTGCAATTGGTTACTAGGGCATGCATGTAAAAGTAGTGCCATGTCCCCAAGATTTCACATGAGCATTTGACATTTCCATGATGCCTGGGTGAACAACATATGCCAGCATTGCCATTGTAAGTCTTTTTTGTGTAGCTGCGCCCATGATATATTCCATCATTGCCAGTGTAAATCATTTCATGAAGCAGAGTCCAGAATAAATTGCAGCATTCCTACTGTAAATCACTTTGATTTTGTGGCAAAAATCTATGCTATTATGGTTGCTGTAAATAACGTATGAAGCTGAAAAAACACTAGGTTTATATGGTCACTGTAAATCACGCCGCTGAAGCTACAGTCACAATCCATTCCAAAATTCTCAATATAGCAAATTGGATGATGCAGCCCCTATTGCCAAACAAATGTACCCATTGCGCACACCCACACATCACCAACACACTGCGCAGACACAAAGTTCAAAGTATACACCAGAAGCAAAAAACAAGGACATGCACAGACTAACTCCAAAGGTGCAGGAAGGAAAGAACCAGATCGGCCTTCTGTGTCTATGGGGGAAGAATGGCACAATTGTTCCTGGCTGCTTTGCATAAAATCAAAGAGCATTTTGGGAACCCAGAAAAATTGACAGATTTTGTATTTAGCATATAGGTCTGCGATAATGATGCAGGCATCCAACTATTTTAAGCACACAATGCACACCGAGTGTGTTACACATTTCATTTGTCAATACTCACTGTAGCAGTAAAATGTCTGAAAAATATAAGCCATATAGCAGTTTCGTTGTGTGAAGCCTGCACGGAGTATAAAACTACTTCTATTTTTGCTTGCTGCATTCGTTGGGCATGGAAACCACGTTTCTGGCAGCGATTAGTGGGGCGGGGAGCAGCATGTAATTTAGGTCCCTTTTAGTTGGCCCCCTCTGGCCCTGGGCCCATATCCACCTGCACGGCAGGTGCTGTAGAAGCCCCTGCTGCACCAGTGGTGTTGTGACTAAATGTAACAGTACTCAAAGTATCGACCTGAGTCGGACTGGCCATGATTTGAACTTCTGAAATACAGGCTGGTCCCAAGTATGACGCGAGAACTCAACTCATGAACTAGCCACTTGCACCAAAGTCAATAAATGTAAATGTTCCTGAACGTGCACGTCACTGGTCAGCACCTCTTGCCCTTGTTCCAGGAGAAAAGGGGGAAGCCAGGGAACAATTGGGAGAGTGAAATGGAAAAGAAATAGAAGCAAAACCATAAATAAAAACATGTTGTGTAGGCTTTCAAAGCAATTTAAATGCAGTTCTCATTCAAAAAGAATGGCTGTACACCCAATGGGGACCGAGTACCATAAGTTTCAAGTCCAGAAGGCTGGCTGCGGTTTTCGACTTCAATGGAAATATGTCCATAAAAGGGCAAGTCAAGACAAGATTTGTGATCCAAGGCATAACAAAATGTTACTACCGGTGCTTGCTTATGTGAATAATTATGCAGTAAAAAAAAAGGACTACTTGCTTCCGAATTGCACTGTGAAACATCACTCCTTAATTTAATCTGGCCCTATGCACTGGCCCCAGTGTGAACGGGTTCATTTAGAGCAGTGGGCACCTGCCAAACACATTTTCTTTTACTGAGGGGATAACCTTTAATGAGCCTGCTTGCCCACGCTAGGCACTGACCAATGATGGTAGCTGGCTCAGGGTGATTCTCATAACATCTTACATGTCTAATAGCAATATACAGACATAATGGCACATACACATTGACTGACAATGCAGCGGGCAGTCCTAGGCAGAGATCCAAATGCAGTTTAGCAAATCTTCCGGGAGCATAACTGTGATCGCCCCTTCTCAAATAAATAGCTGCCAGCAGTGGACACTTGGAGACACTGTTTGCCCTAATGTTCTGCCAGCCCTACGCCAAAGTTTCAATGTAGCTTGCTAGATGGGCGCCGCATGCCTCCATGTACTGCAGCATGCAAAGGAGAACAGCAACCAGGACAAAGTGGGCAATGGAAGCCATAATCAGACTCAATGCCAGAAACAAAATGGTTTGACCAGTGTGTGTATCAATGGCACAAATGGCCGTTCTGCCCTGCAAAATGCCCCGGGAACAGAGGTTGCTGCAGCAGCCGAGCAAGTCCTGGCATGTGCTCTCATCTTTTAAGCAGCCTGAAGCACGGTCCTGGCAGTCTCCTCACATTTTCTCTGCTTGGTATTGGGATCGGCTAGCCATCCACGTTTAAATAAAATAAAGTGTAAGCCAGACCATAAAACTAGTACCACTTGTGATGAATCCTGCAGAGTCATCACTGATTCCCAGTCTAAAGTCTCCTCCCATGTGGCCAGCGTAAGGCCGTTGCTACCTGATCCTAGCCCTCGGGTGGTATTCTGGGGGTGGGTCATGGGTGCGCGAGGGGGTGGCTGTTGGGGGAGGTGATGGCTCCAACAGGAGGGATGTGGTATTCCTCCCTTTTCTGTGAAGACACCCTGATTTCAGAGTTTCTAATAGCATGTTGTCATTATTCAGAGCCCTTTAATTGTAAGAAGTTAAAATGCACTTTTGTTAAACATAGAAAGTGCCAAGATGCTTTCGGGCTTGGTGCGCTATACAAGCAACAAAAATAAATAAATACATCTCAAACAGAACTTTATTCATTCTTCATATGTACAGAACGCCTCAACACATTTGGCAACCACATCTGCACGTAGAACCAGTGAGTCAACCCAGAGCAGTTGGGGTCCCCGGGACGTGCCCACAAGTTATTGAACACTTGGGAATATATTTTGAATATCGACCAAGTAGATTTGAAGTACCTGGGCAAAAGTGGTACAACTCTCCTTATAGGAGCTGTCAATTTGGGGAAACTTGGAAACCGCATTGCCCTAAGTCAAAAGAAGAAAAACAAGGGGAAAACCTGTACAATTCTCCTTTCAGGAGACGTCAATTTGGGAAACCTGGAACAAGCATTGCCAAAAGCCAATCTATATCAAGAAGGAAGTTGACAGAACTTCAGCAAACCTTCATACATGGGATGTCAGTGTGCGGGAAGTTGGAACACGTTTTAACTGTGGTCAACAAAGCTCAACTAGTGAACAGGTACAATTGAGTTATACTTCATAAAGGAAATTGAACATTGCAGACAGACCCGATACAAGATGTACATCAGGTAGTGAACCTTTTTGGCAAAAGATACCGGACAGGAGAGTATAGCAGGGGATCTGCAAGGACCAAAGGGGAGATATTCCTGGCAGGAGAGTAAGCCAGGATATCTGTTCAGTTGGGTAGTTCCTGGCAGGGGAGCAGATCAGGAAATACAATCTTGTGTTAAAAAGAGATACTTTACAAATGTTGTTGAAATTGAACATTTGCTCTGCCATTCTGAAAACTAGGAAAGACTTGCTCTTGCTAAATTCCAACTAGATTGTGGAAAAGAGAGGTGTTTGGGTAGTCTGAAAATCATGAAAGACTTTCTTTTGCTATATTTTAACCTGTGTTGTAGAAAGGAAATTTGTTTAGCCATCTTGAAGAGAACATGAAGTCAGAGACATTTTCATTACTTTTAATAGAACTTTGGTGAAACTGAACATTTAAACACTTCCTGAAACAGTTCAGGGAAGAGAGCACACCCTGGACACAAGACTTGTTTGGATAGGAGATACATTACTCACCGTAATCGTATTTCTGATGCTTGTATCTACTTAGATTCACATGCTGTGCATAGGCCGACATCTAGTGGAAGCTGCAGAGCATTACAGTTTGTTTTTTACGAAACTCGAAAATGGGTGTCGACACAGGGCGTGCCAGTAATACTATCCCTAGTGTGACGTCCACTGTACCCATGAACCCTCACGCGTCTAGGACCCTCAGATTGTATTTCTTCTGACATGAGGTAGCATGAGGAGTAGCGTGAGTACAGATAATTCAAGCAGGTAGATAGATGAGACTACAAGCATCCATGCGCCTTCTCTCGGAGAGGACGACGGGTGGGTCGCATGTGAATCTAAGCAGATATAAGCATCAGAAATACGATTACAGTGAATAATGTATCCCTTCTGAGGCTTGTGGAATCTGCTTAGATCACATGCTGTGCATAGATTAGCGAGCAGTGTTAGAAGAAGGAGGTGGGATGTGAAAAGGGTCATGAGCAAATAAAGGTATTAGAACCGCTTGTCCCACTTGAGTATCTGTCTTGGAATGGGTGTCAATGCAGTAGCGCTCAGTAAAGGTGTGAATAGAGCTCCAAGTAGCGCCTTTGCAAATGGTTTCAAGGAGTACATTTGCAATGAAAGCCAGAGTGGCCCCAATGCCTCTTGTAGAGTGGGCTCTTGGCGTGAAAGGCAACATTATTTCAGAAAGGGAGTAACACAGCTGGATGCAGTTAACAATCCACTTAGAGATGGCACTTTTAGAGACGCGATCTCCCTCTTTGCCTGTAGCTACGGAGACAAACAGTTGGTCTGTTTTCCTTAGCGGTCTGGTTTTGTTTACATAGTATAGGACCGCCCTATGCACATCTAGAGTATGTAGTTTAACCTCAGCCGAGCTTTGTGGGTCTAGGAAGAAAGCCGGAAGCTCGATGGACTGGTTCACGTTGAATTTTGAAATAAACTTAGGTGAGAACCTAGGATGTGTACATAAAACCAGTTCATCTTTATGAACTGTAAAGAAAGGATCCTGCACTGACAGAGCCTGAATTTTACTGACACTTCTTATCGATGTAATTGCTACTAAGAAGGCGGTCTTATAAGCCAGGTGTTTGAGACTGCTTTTCTGCATGGGCTCGAATGGGGGGCCCATGAGTTTAGCTAGCACCACGTTAAAGTCCCATCCTGGTGGTGGGTTAGAAACTGGAGGGTGAAGTCTCTTTACTCCTTCCATGAAGGCTTTAACCACTGGTACTTTCCACCACAACACCTTGTTATGGGAGGTGGTGTATGCTGACAGAGCTGCCAGGTGTACCTTTAGGGAGTTAAAATTCAACCCTGCGTCCAGCAGGTGGAGCATGTATGTGACAATTTGTTTATTTTATTTATATAGCGCACCAGACCCTGGAGTAAAAGGGTGCTTAGACAAGTTACAGAAGGCACAGTATAGGTAGTATTTACAGTTATACAGTACAATATATACAGACAGTGTCATTAAGGTAAGCAATCGAAAGGTATATACAGTATGCATGGTTTTAGTCTGGCTGAGGATTAGATTGTTTTTCCAGTAGCCGACCGATGACTAGCTTCCTGAACATATGGAATGAGGGGGCAGATTTGATGTTCAGCGGTAGGGAGTTCCAAAGTTGTGGGGCGAGGACCGAGAAGCTTGAACCACCAGCTCTTTTAGAGGAGAATCTGGGCACCATGAGGCAGAGGGTGTTGGCAGATCTGGTGATTCTAGTGTTGGGTTTCAAGGAGAGTTTGTTGGTAAGGTAAGGGGGGCAAGGTGGTTTAGGGCTTTGTAAATGAGGCAAAAGGTTTTTAGGTCGATTTTTTGTTGAATGGAGAGCCATTTGCAAGCGATTCTGAAGGGGGAGATGTGCTCTCTCCTCGGGATGTTTAATGCTGCGTGCAGCGCGTTGTTTTGGAGAACTTGGAGTTTATTAACTATGGCTTGGTTAGCCCCTAAGTAAAGGCTATTACAGTAGTCAAGCTTAGATTGTTTAAGCGCTCTCGCCAGTGTGAGGCAGCTATTCTTGGATAGAAAAGGTCTGCAAGCTCTGATTAATTTCCCGGTGTAGGCGGTAGAAGAGGCAGTCATGTTGACTTGTTTTGACAGGTTGGTATTGGCGTCGAGATAGAAGCCTAAGGTTTTGACGTGTTTGGACACGGGGATGGTATTGCCATCAATGGTGATGTTGGAATAAGCAGGGCTGAGTTTCTGTAGATTTTTAGGAGAGCCAACCAGGAGAAGATCCGTCTTCTCATCATTCAGGCAGAGGCCATGTGTGGCCATCCATGCCTGAATGATGGAGAAGATTTTGTTGATCCTGGTGACGTCAGCCTGGTAGTTGCCCGAGATGGTGAGGAGTATCTGGGTGTCATCTGCATTCATTAGTGTAGGTGACACCCAGATGGTCCAATTTGTCAGAGGGGTTTTGTAAAAATATTGTAAAGGGTGGGGGAGACACAAGATCCTTGCGGGACGCCACAGGTGATGGGGATAGGATCTGCTGCAGCTGCCAGTGAGAAGATTCATCGTTCTATTGGCTAAGAAAGATTGTATCCAGCTGACAGCTGAAGGTGAGAAATGGGTGGCGGATGAGAGGTGGTTGCATAGTATTTTATGATCAACCAGGTCGAAAGCTGCCGAGAGGTCAAGGAGGAGTAGTATGGCAGCTTTTCCTTTGTCTTTGATGTCATCAATCTGACTTTTGAGGTCAACCAGGGCCGTTTCAGTTCCATGTTGCGGTCGAAAGCCAGATTGACGTAGCCCTAGTAGTTGGTTAGATTCGAAGTATTCCTGAATTTGTAAGTATGCAACTCTATCAAGGTTTTTTAGCAGGAAGGGAACCGTGGTGATTGGCCTGTAGTTTGTGGGAACGGCTGGGTCTAAAGATTGTTTTTTGAGAAGGGGGGAGAACCCATGATTGTTTCAGGTTGTCAGGTATAGAGTTGGTGGAGAAAGAAAGGTTTATGAGTTTGGAGATGAAGGGAGAGAGGTCTCTTGCAGCATTTTTGATGATTTGGGCAGGACAGCTATCCCCCTTGCAGTTCGAGGGTTTGAGGGATGCTATGATCTTTTGGACTTCCAGTGTGGTGACCTGTTTGAATGTGAATCCAGCAGAGGTATTGGTGGGGGTCGATGTGCTGGGGGTGGAGGGGTTACTATTGGATAGTTGTAGTCGTTTAGCCTCAATTTTAGTTTGGAGGCCAGAGATTTTGTTGGCAAGGGCATTTTGGATACCGGTGCACCAGGGTTTGTCTTTTGCGCAAGTGTCTATAGGTGGGTTGGGGTTTTCTAATTCCTTCAAGATGGTGAAGAGTTCTTTCGTAGAGGATCCTGCCTTATCGATTCTCACATTGTAGGCTTCCTTCTTAGTGCAGATTATCTCTTTTTTGCAATGGGAGGAGATGGTCATCAGATTTGTTTTGTTTTCGGCTGAGGGGGTCGTTTTCCATAGGGTTTCCAACTTGGCTTTCTGTTTTCTAAGTATTTTGAGTTAAGGTGTGAATCATGAGTTCAGATGCGCTATAGGTTTACCTTTACATGACTTGAGTGGGGCCACAGCGTCGATGGCGTTTGACATGGCGTCATTGTATGTGTTGACTAGGAGGCTGAGGTCAGCGGTGGTTGAGAGCGAGTTAAGGCGGGGGAGAACTAGTGGTATGAGGGTATCTGCTGTGATGTTTCTCTTATTTCTGGTTAGACAGGCAGGTGCGAGCAGGGATTGGGATTGGGATTGTTAATGCTGATGTCGAACGGTATAAGGAGATGGTCTGTCCATCCGAGAGGTTGGGGTGTTTTGCAAGTGATGTTGCAATTGTGGGCTGTGACTCAGTCGACGGTTCTACCTTTCTGATGTGTAGGTAGTGTAACGATTTGAGTATAGTTATGTTCTGCTAGGGCGTTGGTGAGGGATGATGCGTGCGTATCGTTAGAGTCGTTGTACCCGAGGTTAAAATCTCCTAGATGATGTTTTGAGAGGAGGGCTTGGAATTCTCGGCTATTAATGAAGTGATGTCTTCCTCGAATGTGCCTGTGGGACCTGGGTGTAACGCTCACCTGGTTCTCGCAGAGGCGCCGGTCTTGACTGGGCGACTACCGTATCTTCAAAGGTGATGTGCAGCACCCGGTTGGCTCTTTGGGCTGGACCTCTGTGCCCTGTATGCCTGACGTGCAGAGTAAGATGTCTGCAGATAGAAAATACGGGGTAATGAACTGGGGTTATTGGGGTGTCCCTATCTCTTTCCTCTTCTCCTCTCCTGTAGACCCCCACAGGTTAACGCTCTCACCTTAGGTAAGTGAATGCCGAGCTCTCCATCTGCCTCGGGGCAGGGTGCTGTAACCAGTTCCTTCACTGGATAGGTAGCGCAGGCCTCTTGACTTCAGAGGACTGCTGTCCGTCGTTTACTGCACGAACGGTAAGTTTCGAGTAACTCAAATGTCTTTAAAGTCTTTAATAATGATGTCTCTTGTTTTGCAGGGTTCCGGCGATGGCGAATGACGGGCTGAAGTGAGTTGAAGATGGAGCCCGTGTGATGAATAGAAGCGCCTGGAAGCACGTAAGTAAGCGCTTGTTGCCAGCTTCACGATGCGCTCTAACTGTCTTTTTATTTTGCAGGTACAAGTTCAGAGCGGCTGCAGGGTGCCGGGATACCCACTGGGTTAGATGTGGAAAGGAGTAATGGCATGTGAGTATTAAAGTTCCCCAATGTCTTTAAACGCACCTTGTTTTGTCTTTCAGATGCGGGATGCAGCGCCGACGGCCTCCGGAGCGTGCGAAGAGTTGGTAAGCTTTTGTCTTTCAGATGCCGGAATGCAGTGTGAAGACCTCCGGAGCGCACGAAGAGTAGGTAAGCCTTTGCCTTTCAGATGCCGGAATTCTAACCTGTTCTTTCTTGTCTTTATAGGTGTTGCTGAAGACTGGATTCAGGATGGTAAGCCTTTTTCCTTAGGCCCAGGACCGGATGCAGAAGACACGATGAGCGTTCTGCTGCAGAGGGTGCAGAATAACGCAAAGCAAGATTCATCCACTGGGTGTGGTTTAAATAGCCTCCTGTAGTGCTTAGGTGTCTCCTTCCACATCCACGCCTAAGTAAGAAAAGAGTTCCTGGTAAGAAAAGAGTTCCTGCCTTCCAGAAGAGTTCCAGTGTTCTGAATCTAGGGAGTGGCTCCAGCCCCACCCAACAGGAAAAGTAGTTCCAAACAGAAGAGGATCAGAGGCTCAACTGGCAGGCAAGTAAGCAGCATGGTCTGCTGCAGGTAAGTCCACCCAAGCATTATGAGCCCGGCGCTTTCAGCGCTGGGACTGGGCATATTTATGAGCCTGGTGCCACTGGCGCCAGGACTGGGTCCAAAAGGTCCCAATTGGGACTGGTTGGCACTCGGAACCTGGGTTATGGATCTGCTTCCAAGGGAGTTGGGAAAACCCTGACCTTTTGGAAGCAGAGATCATGACAGTACCCCCCCTCAAGGCCCCTCCCAAACCGGGCTTCTCAGGGGGTTTTGGCTTGTCAGGAAATGTTCGGTGAAATCTTTTGATTAGGCGAGGAGCGTGGACATATTCAGCAGGTTCCCAGGATCTCTCTTGGGGGCCGTAGCCTTTCCAGTCAATTAGGTAGAATAGTTTAGATTTGGAGATCTTGGAGTCCAGAATGCTTTTGACTTCAAACTCGAGTTCTCCATCAACTAGGATAGGTTTTGGAGATTTGGTTAGTCGGGTTTGAGGTTGCACGGGTTTTAATAGAGAGACGTGGAAGACCGGATGTATCTTCATGTGCGGGTGCAAGTCCAACTTGACCGCTACTGGGTTTACTATAGTAGTGATGGAATAGGGACCAAGGTATCTTGGGTTGAATGTGCGTGGCCCTTTTAGAGATAGATATTTGGTGGATAACCAGACTTGATCCCCTACTTGATAGTGAGGGGCTTCCTTCCGATGTTGATCTGCTCCTTTCTTGTATTGTTCTTTAGCCCTTTGAAGGTGAGAAACAGCTTCCTTAAAGGCTTGGGTGATTGTAGAATGCAGGTAGTCTACTGCTGGTGTTTCAAGATCTTGGAGGGGATCCAACTCCGAGGTTCGAGGATGACTGCCGTACAAAAGAAAAAACGGGGTTTTCCCAGTTCCCGAATGGACAGAGTTATTGTAGGCATACTCGGCTATCCAAAGGATATCTTTCCAAGTTTTTTCAGTTTGTTGCAGCATGCAGCGTAAATACTGTTCCAGAGTTTGATTGGTCCTCTCGGTTTGTCCGTCGGTCTGAGGGTGGTGACTGGTCGATAGTCTCACATCAATTTGAGCCGACCGACAGCAACTTCGCCAAAAATGAGAAATAAATTGACTACCTCGATCCGAAATTAGAACCGAAGGAAAACCGTGCAGTCGGACGATGTTTGAGAAATTCTCGGGCCAGAGTTGCTGCTGTTGGCAAGCCTTTGAGCGGAATGAAATGCGCCATCTTGGAGAATAAGTCCACGATTACTAGAATCGTATTGTATCCGGAGCATGGAGGTAGATCGGTGATGAAGTCCATAGAAAGCGTATGCCAAGGGCGAGGTGGGATGTCAATAGGGCGTAAGAGGCCTGCTGGTCTTTCCTTTTGACTCTTGTTTTGGGCGCATACTCCACAGGACATTATAAAGTCTCTGATATCTTTTTTCCAAGACGGCCACCAGAAGTAGCGCTTGATCTTTTCTGAGGTCTTGGCTATACCGGGATGACCTTCTATTAAAGAGTCATGATAACAAGAGATTACTTTTTTCTGTAAATCTGTGCTGGGTAGGTATAATCGTTCTTGGAAATACAATAAGTTGTCCTTTACTGCAAAGTCCTTTCCCTGCAGATGCCAATTCTGTATGTCTGCTGGAGTTACAAGTTGCCTGGCTTTATCCTTAACTTCCTCTATGGATTCTGTGGCGATTACACCCAGAATTCTTTGTTCGGGAATGATTGGTACAGGTTTAGGGTTGATCAAGTGTTCTTCCACTCCCATCCGAGAAAGGGCATCGGCTTTACCGTTCTTTGTACCAGGTCGATAGGTAATTATGAAGTCAAACTCGGCAAAGAATAATGCCCAACGGAGTTGTCTAGAGGATTGGGCTTTTGCGGTTTTCAAATATTGCAGGTTTCGGTGATCCGTAATCACAGTAACGGTGTGTCGGGCCCCCAGCAGATAATGCCGCCAAGCCTTAAAGGCAGACTTGATAGCCAGAAGTTCCTTGTCAGTAATCGTGTAATTGACTTCAGGAGGCGAGAATTTGCGGGACCAAAATGCCCCGGGATGCAACTGGTTGGTTACCGGGTCCTTTTGTGATAGAACTGCCCCCATGGCAAGGCTTGAAGCATCAGTTTCCACGATGTAGGGGAGTTCGGGGCGAGGGTGTTTTAAGATTGGTGCAGAGATAAATTTAGTCTTCAAATCCTGGAAAGCTTGTTCCGCCTCGGTAGACCATTCAAAACGTTTGTTTTTCTTTAACAAGGCAGTGATGGGCTGGACTATTCGAGAGAACTCGGGGATAAACCTGCGGTAAAAGTTAGCCAAGCCTAACATGCTTTGCACACCTTTTACGGAGGATGGTGATGGCCATTTGAGAACTGCATCGACCTTCTTTGAATCCATACGCACTCCGCCAGGTGATAATATGAATCCCAAGAATTCAACTTCAGTCACGTTGAAAACACATTTTTCCAACTTAGCGAAAAGTTTGTGTTGACGCAATCTTTCGAGGACCATTTTCACGTGTTTCCGATGTTCAGATTCCGATGAAGAATAAACGAGAATGTCGTCGATGTAAACAACAACACACACATCTATGAGCTCTCTGAGGACATCGTTCATAAAATATTGAAAGGCGGCCGGGGCATTGCAAAGTCCGAAGGGCATGACCTGATATTCAAATAGCCCATACTTGGTGCGGAAGGCCGTCTTCCATTCATCGCCCTCTTTTACTCGTACCAAGTGGTAAGCTCCTCTAAGATCCAGCTTTGTATATATGCATGCTTTTCTGACTTGGTCCAGGAGTTCAGGGATCAAAGGTAACGGATATCTATTCTTAACGGTGATCTGGTTCAGGGAGCGATAATCGATACAAGTTCTAAGGTCTCCTTCCTTTTTTGGAACGAAGAACAAAGCTGAAGAGGCAGGGGACTTGGAAGGACGAATAAACCCATTTGCCAGGTATTGTCGAAGGTGAAGGTTCTCAGGCTCGGTGAGGGCATAAATTCTACTACAAGGAGGAGTAGATCCAGGTATCAGGTCTATCTGGCAGTCATAAGACCTATGAGGAGGTAGAGAGTTAGCCTGCTCCTTCCGGAAAACATCTTGGTATTCTAGGTATTCGGGAGGTAACTGGGGAGTCTCTGAAGAAATTGCTGCCAGTGCAACACCAGGTGGAGGGTGACAAGTAGAGACACATTCTGGAAACTGGACCGTTCTTGCTCGCCAATCGATCAGAGGATTGTGTTTCTCTAACCAAGGTATCCCTAGAATAATCTGGAACTGAGGGGCCTTGATCACATCGAACACGATCTTCTCATGGTGTCCATCTTGACTTACTAGCGTCACCTCTTGAGTGGTATGCGTTACTGGCCCGGAGGCTATCTCCGTACCATGCACCGTAGTAATGACGTCCTTTACAGCCTTGGGACAAAGAGTTAGATTCATCCTCAAAACCATTTCATGATCCACATAATTGCCGATGGCACCGCTGTCGACGTAAGCTTCAATTGCATGTAATCGATCCAGATTATCAGGGCTAATGAGGACCATAGGTATCACGAAATGCGAGGTCACGGAACTGGTTTTCACGCTCGGCAAGAGGACCTCTATTCTTGTCGGGCGAGGTCGTTTCCCTGCTCAGAGTGTGTAACTGTGGTAACTGCAGCTCCTACGGCCTTCTTGGCAGGTTTCACCGGACAGTCTCGAAGAAAGTGCCCTGAGTTTCCGCAATATAGGCATAATTGCAACTGTTTTCTCCTTTCCCGCTCCCTTTGTGTTAGAGGACCTTTCAGACCCCCTATTTGCATGGGTTCCCCGGAGTCTACTCCTTTGGAAGGAGTTGGCGGTTTGGAAAATACTCGAGCATCAAACTTGGAACGATCGGCCTTCCTGTTCTGCAGTCTGTGATCTATTTGAACGACCAAGTCTATATAATCCGAACAGTCTTGTGGGGGATTCACTACTTGGGCTAAAACGTCTTTGAGCTCTCCACGTAGACCTCTATAAAACAGCGTAATCCTTTTGTCCTCAGGCCATTGAGTTTCCACTATTAGTCTATTGAAAGATGCAATATAAGCCAAAAGGTCTTGATTACCCTGTCGCAACGAAAGAAGCTCATTGTCCAAGGCCTGCCCCTGTGCATGTCTTGCGAACAGTTTTTCCATACTAAGCTGAAAGGCTTGAAAATCATGGAGAACCGGATCATCTTGATTAACTAGAGGGATCGACCAGTCTGCCGCATTACCACTAAGGTACGAAAGTACAAAAGCTACTTTAGCTTGATCAGTTGGAAAGGCTGCTGGCCGGCATAAGAAGTGCAACCGGCACTGATTGATAAATACCGCAAACCTCTTTGGGTCACCAGAAAATCGTTCGGGCGGAGCCAGAGGTACATTCCCAGGTAGGTTGATCTGCACTGGATTCATAGAGGATGTTGAAGGAAGATTTGCCCCTGATGCGGGTAGCGGGGTCTGTCCGGCTTGTGACTGTAGCAATTGTCTAGCAAGATCATCTGTTCTCTCCTTGGAAATAATTAGTTCCCTTCTTAGAGCGTTCGTTTCCTGACGAGCTGCATGCACTTCTGCCCTTAGTTCCCCAAGTAACCGGGCTAGGTGGTCAGTATCCGAGGTTTCCATAGCGCCTGGGCGAGAGTTTTGCGGTAGGCTTTGCGTTCTGTAACGCTCACCTGGTTCTCGCAGAGGCGCCGGTCTTGACTGGGCGACTACCGTATCTTCAAAGGTGATGTGCAGCACCCGGTTGGCTTTTTGGGCTGGACCTCTGTGCCCTGTATGCCTGACGTGCAGAGTAAGATGTCTGCAGATAGAAAATACGGGGTAATGAACTGGGGTTATTGGGGTGTCCCTATCTCTTTCCTCTTCTCCTCTCCTGTAGACCCCCACAGGTTAACGCTCTCACCTTAGGTAAGTGAATGCCGAGCTCTCCATCTGCCTCGGGGCAGGGTGCTGTAACCAGTTCCTTCACTGGATAGGTAGCGCAGGCCTCTTGACTTCAGAGGACTGCTGTCCGTCGTTTACTGCACGAACGGTAAGTTTCGAGTAACTCAAATGTCTTTAAAGTCTTTAATAATGATGTCTCTTGTTTTGCAGGGTTCCGGCGATGGCGAATGACGGGCTGAAGTGAGTTGAAGATGGAGTCCGTGTGATGAATAGAAGCGCCTGGAAGCACGTAAGTAAGCGCTTGTTGCCAGCTTCACGATGCGCTCTAACTGTCTTTTTATTTTGCAGGTACAAGTTCAGAGCGGCTGCAGGGTGCCGGGATACCCACTGGGTTAGATGTGGAAAGGAGTTATGGCATGTGAGTATTAAAGTTCCCCAATGTCTTTAAACGCACCTTGTTTTGTCTTTCAGATGCGGTATGCAGCGCCGACGGCCTCCGGAGCGTGCGAAGAGTTGGTAAGCTTTTGTCTTTCAGATGCCGGAATGCAGTGTGAAGACCTCCGGAGCGCACGAAGAGTAGGTAAGCCTTTGCCTTTCAGATGCCGGAATTCTAACCTGTTCTTTCTTGTCTTTATAGGTGTTGCTGAAGACTGGATTCAGGATGGTAAGCCTTTTTCCTTAGGCCCAGGACCGGATGCAGAAGACACGATGAGCGTTCTGCTGCAGAGGGTGCAGAATAACGCAAAGCAAGATTCATCCACTGGGTGTGGTTTAAATAGCCTCCTGTAGTGCTTAGGTGTCTCCTTCCACAGCCACGCCTAAGTAAGAAAAGAGTTCCTGGTAAGAAAAGAGTTCCTGCCTTCCAGAAGAGTTCCAGTGTTCTGAATCTAGGGAGTGGCTCCAGCCCCACCCAACAGGAAAAGTAGTTCCAAACAGAAGAGGATCAGAGGCTCAACTGGCAGGCAAGTAAGCAGCATGGTCTGCTGCAGGTAAGTCCACCCAAGCATTATGAGCCCGGCGCTTTCAGCGCTGGGACTGGGCATATTTATGAGCCTGGTGCCACTGGCGCCAGGACTGGGTCCAAAAGGTCCCAATTGGGACTGGTTGGCACTCGGAACCTGGGTTATGGATCTGCTTCCAAGGGAGTTGGGAAAACCCTGACCTTTTGGAAGCAGAGATCATGACACTGGGGGTCTGTAAATAAGTTGCATGTTGATTGAGCTCTTGGGGGTGGTTTGTATTTTGATAGAGAGGTGTTTGCATGAATCAAATGGGTGGGAGGTGATGGATCTGAGGTCAAGTGAGGTTTTGAAAATGAATGCTACACCTCCTCCGCGAGCATTAACTATCTACTCTGTGGATGGAGTAGTTGTTAGGAACGGCAAGGATTAGATAAGGTCCGGCTGCCTCGTGTAACCATGTTTGAGATTTCAAGGAGGTCGAGATCAGCTGAGAGGATGATGTCGGCAATTTCAGTGGGGTGAGCGATAAGGGATCTGACATTGAGTAGTGTGCCTTTCAAGGGTGCAGCATTTGTGGTGTTGGTACTTTTCTTATTGGTTTCCTTGTTAGGTGTGGTGGGCGATTTGCTGGGTATGGAGTGGAGTCGTGAGCCTAGTCTATTGTTCCGGGTTGGTAAGTAGCTGGTGGTTTGGAGGTATGGGCTGGTTGGTATTAGTGGTAGTGGAGTCATGCTTAGGAGGTCTAAGAGTTTTGAGCAGTGGGTTATCAGGAATAGGGCTAGCTTTAGTCGCAAGATGATTGTGGGTAGTGGGGGGGGGAGGGTGGTAAGGTGGGCAGGAATGGAGTGGGACAGGGAATAGGGAAGTGTCTAGGGCAGCCCAGTTTGGCTAGTCCGTTACTCAATGATATGTAGCTGTTAGAGCTGCAAGGTGTGTTGTTCATCACACAAAAAGGGAACATAATGAGAAGGAGCCAGGGGGGCATAGTTGTGAATATGGGTCGGTTGGGGGCTAGGTGCAAGCAGGTGGGTGCTATAAGCAGTTATAGCCAGCTGCGACTAGGTTTTTCTGATATAATGCAGGGGTTAGGCTAGTTCAAAATTGGCTAATTCAATGCAAGGCTATACAGATTCGACTTTACTGGATAGGTACAGAAATTAGCTAATTCAATGCAAGGCTATGCAGATTCGACTTTGCTTGATAGGTACAGAAATTGGCTAATTCAATGCAAGGCTATGCAGATTCGACTTTGCTTGATACATACAAAAGTGGGCAGATCAGTGCAAAGGCTATGCAGATTCAGTTTGGATCACAGACGCAAAAGATGGGCGGATTCGACTTTGAAGCATAGTGGGAGGGTAAATCAGCTTTGCTAATTAGGTACAGACAGGTGCGGCTTTGCTGATATGTGCATGAGTAAAGATGCAAAACTTATATGGAGTCACCTAAGCTAGTAGATGCAAAAGTGGGCGAGTTCAGCTTTGAAGCACAGTTGGGGAGTGGGCTAATTCAGCTTTACTAATTAAGGCAAAAGTTGGGCGGAATCATATGCTAATATAATGCATGAGAGGGCTAGAGTAGTATGACTAGCATAGTTAGAATATTGGTTAGTTGGCTAATGCATGGACGTGGGCTACGTGCATAGCCGCGATAAGTGTGGGCAAATTAAATGAGTACATTGCGAAGGTGTGGGTGCAATGAGACAGTGCTCCGGAGTCCAGAAGGTAGTGAAGCTACATAGAAGTGTGTCATAAGCATAGTGTGGCTTGAAGCAGTAATGAGCGTTTGGGAGCTCAAAGTCAGTAGACTGCGTATAGATTTGGTGGCTCAGAGGCAAAGGGGGTAGACTCACTGTGATATGGAATGCTGGATTGAGGGAGGCTGCGAAGCATGTTCAAGATGCTGGCGTCGATGGGCAGTGCTACAATTGTGGAAGGAGTGCAATCAACAGGGTTGATTTGCTTATTCTGGCACCAGATAACAAATCTTCTCCATTTGTCAAAGTAGCAGTGCCTCGTGTTTGGCTTCCTAGACTCTCTTAGGATGTCCATACATCTCTGCGGCAAATTGAGATGTCCAAACTCTATGACCTCAGGAGCCATGCTGCCAGGTTCATGGAGTTGGGTTGAGGATGCACTTTCTGACCCTGGTGCTGGGACAGTAGGTTGTACCAGCCCGGGAGTTTGATGGGTTCGCACACCGCTAGTCTGCGTAAGTGTGGGAACCACGGTTGTCTCGCCCACATGGGAGCAACCAGGACGAGCGTCATCGATTCTCTGTTCATCTTGTTGACCACCTTCCTGATGAGGTGTTGGTGGAAAAGCGTACGCAAACATCCCTGGCCAGTTCATCCACAGGGCGTTCCCCTGGGAGTCTGGTTGGGGGAACATGGATGCAAATCCTGGGCACTGTGTTTTTGCTGGTGGCGAATAGGTCTATAGTGGGGAAACCCCACTGAGAGAAGATATCTTCTACGATTTCTCTGTGTAGACACCATTCGTGTTCCTCTGGGACGGGATCTCTGCTCAAAGCGTCCGCCAGAGAATTGAGATCCCCTGGAACATGTTGAGTTGACAGGAAGATGTTCCGTCTGAGTGCCCATATCCACATTTTCTGGGCAAGCTTGGACAGATTTGGCGAATGAGTCCCTCCTTGCTTGTTCAGGTAAAACATGGCTGTAGTGCTGTCTGTCCGGATCTGCACTGACAGGTTCAACAGGTAGGGCTCGAACGCTTGATGCGCTCTGAATACTGCCAGAAGCTCTAGCAGGTTGATATGATTCTTGGCCGCTGAGTGAGACCAGAGACCCTGAGCTGTGTGGTGGAGATGGTGAGCTCCCCACCCTGACAGGCATGCGTCCGTATTGACTACCGCCTGTATTTCGGGATCGTAAAAGAGTTTCCCCTTGGACAGATTTTCTCTTGTCCACCAGTGAAGACTTTGTACAAGTGTTGGTGAAACGACCACTAGAGTGTCCCACTGACCACTTGCCTGAGACCACTGTTTCGCCAGCCATTCTTGCATGGGACGCATGCGCAGGACGCCATCATGCCCAGCAAACGCATTGCTTTGCGTACCATTATCTGGCGACCGGCCCGATATTGCGGAATTTGCAGCAGTATATTCTGAATTCTTTCCTCTGATGGAAAGGCCAACCCCTCATGTGTTTAGGACAGCTCCTAAAAACTGTTTGGAGGTGCTTGGCACCAGACTTGACTTTTTCTCGTTTATGGAGAAACCTAATTTGAAGAGGAGGTCGATCGTTCTTTGAATGTTTGTTCTGCAAATTACTGGGGTCTCCCCCGTGATGAGCCAGTCGTCCAGATAAGGGTACACTGGGATTGCCCCCCTGCGTAGGTGTGCCGCCGCCACCGCCAGTACCTTGGTGAATACCCTTGGAGCCGAGGTTATCCCGAAGGGCAGTACCTTGAACTGGTAGTGCCGACTGTCCACCTTGAAGCGCAAGTATCTTTTGTGCGCTGGGAACATGGAAAATCAGCATCTTTCATGTCCAATGTTGCCAGGTAGGAGGGGGATTACCTCTTGGAGAGTAGTCATGCAAAATTTTTGGGGCTTGACATACTTGTTTGCAGGCCTCAAGTCGAATACTGGCCGCATTTTCAAATCTTTTTTTGGCACAAGAAAGTAAGCTGAATAAACACCCTTGTTTACCTGGTGTCCCGGGACGAGTTCTATCGTGTCCTTTGCTAGAAGATTGGCGATCTCTTCGAGGAGGATCTTCTGGTGGTCTAATGAGTGTACTTTTTGACGTGGCGGGTGGTTTCGGGGACGCTCTAACAGTTCTATGCAGTATCCTGCAGACACTGGGGACAGCACCCATCTGTCTGATGTGATCCCTTCCCAAGCTTGGGTGAAGTTGGGGATGCGTGAGAAGGGACCCTGAACGGAACATCACTGTTTTGGTGGAGGCGTGCCGCCGCCTCTACTGGGGCTGCCTCTACCCTTAGCACATCCTCTCTTATTACCCCTGCCATAACTCTGGGTAGACTGCTGGTTATTTTTCCATGGTGTACCCTGCCCCTGGGAATAGTTTGTTCCTCTCTGGGAATTCTGTCCGCATGGGTGACGAAAATTGCCATTCCCTCTTTGATTCAGGGGTTTGTTGGTTAATTGGCCTAGGGATTTGAGAGTCTCGTACTCATCCTTGGTATTTTTCAGGGCATCCTCTACCGCCTTCCCAAACAGTAGATCTGACTCCACCGGTTTGTCTATTAATGATGCTTGTGTTTCGGGTTTGAACCCAGACTGCCGTAACCAAGCATGTCTTTTGATAACAGTGCTTTCTGCTATCAATCTGCCGGCGTTATCCGCTGCATCAAAGATTGCTTTTAAGATGCAACCGGACACGGCTCTGCCCTTCGACGCAACCCATGCCAATTGGCCTTTTAAGGGTTCTGGGGCGGAGTCTATGAGTGCCGTGACTTCCTCCCACTGGTGGCAGTTGTAACTCGCCAGTAGGGTGGTGGAGTTGGCGATCCTTGCCTGGTAGGCGGAAGTGGAGGCTACTTTCCTACCCAAGCCATAAATCATCTTGCTCTCCTTGTCGGGAGGAGCTTCGGACGATGACATGGGTGTTCCCGCCCTCTTTCGTGTGTTCGTAACTACCAGGGAGTCCGGTTTCAGTTGCCCCCTTATGTACAGCGGGTCCGATTGGGCTGCCCTGAAAAGTTTCTCTATCCTGGGGTTTACCGCCCTAGTGAGGTTGGGATTTACAAGGGAAGGGTCTATTCCTCCTTTGTATCGATTTAAGGATAGGGATGGCATAGGCAAAAGGTCTCCTTTCTCCCACTAATTCTTCAGCAAAGTCCCTCTCTTCCTGTGCTCCCTGGGTGTCAATGTGGAAGTGTTCTGCCGCTCTGGACAGAACTTCATTCAGGAGAGGTGGGTTGTCGACCGGGGAGTTGGTAACTGGGGGATCTTTGTCTACTGGGGAATCTACTCTGTAGGTTTCTGGGTCGTCCTCTTCCTCCTCTTGGTCCTCATCATCCCCATAGTAGCCCGTCCCAGATTGTTCTCCCAACATGCCCAAATCAGGATCCTCAATAAAGTGTTGATCCTCATTATATTGAGAGTAGGGCTGTATACAGAAAGGGTCCGAAGACCGTGTTGGTGCTTCAACCCGGGACTTCTTACTTGGGGGTATCGGGTCCCTAGAACCTGAGGGTGAAGCCCCGTCAGGGGTATATGAGAGGAAGAGTTCAGGATTCTTGGCATAGAAGTCTGCCAAAGACGACATCCTAAACATAACTCTGTCCATGTCGTCTCTACACCATTCCTTTGAGCTGGGAATGACTCTTTCCTGGGAGAGTTTCCCTGTCTTGTCCTGACTGGACCTCTGTGTTAGTGCAGGGGTCTTTAAAATGACAGAAGACTGAGACTTGTCTGTCTGTTTTTGCCTGTCTGAATGCTTCTGAGGTGTGGAAGAAGGTAGAGAATGCTTCTTTTGTTGTTTTCCCCCCTCCCCGTGGGTGGAAGAGTGTTTTCCCCGTTTATTCACCCCTTCGGAGCCTTTTGACGTCTGGCGTCGAGGTTCGGGGGTAGCGTCCCTATCTCTAGAGTGTGGAGGTTGGGACTCGGGAACAGACGTTAAGCGGTCTGCTGACGCCGACTCCTGAGTGCGGCCTGGGGATAGAGGTCGGCTTCGTCTTCCGATGATCGAACCTCCGTTACCTTAGGGAGCGAGGCACTCTTGGCAACAGTGGATGGCTGCCTGGAGTCATGTGGCGATCTAGATCGAGAACACCCAGAGGACACCGATTCGGTGGACCGTTCTCTGTGTGCCTCTTTCCGAGAAACTTATGGTTGGTGGAAGTGGTGTGGGTAGCGCTCGTGTCGCCGGGTGTTTTCCCCATAGCCGCCCTGCCGGACGACCTTCCGACGTCGGGGACTTGCGCTTGGCTGTCCCTCAACGCCACGTTGCCCTCGCCGTCCGAAAGCACAGCGTCGCTGCCATCGCTGAAGGCGCCCTCCGCTGCCATGGCCTCTTGACGCCTGGCGTGGTGGGCCCAACGCTTGATCGAACGGTCCTTTAGTGTTTTCGGTTTAAACCTACTACACGCTCTGCAGTTCACCTCGGGGTGGTCCCTCGGCAAGCAGAGGTTGCACGTGGCGTGCCTGTCAACCCAAGGGTACTTGCGGTTGCACTTGGGGCATAATTGGAAAGGGGTATCCTCCATACGCACCTTGTGGCAGCGGGCTAACGATTGTAGGAATATATAGAAGATGTACCTATATATTAAAGAGTGTAGAGTGTAGAGTATGTGCCACCCCCCACTCTCCCTACTTCCAAGGCCCGGGCCGAGGCCAGAGGCCTTCCGAGGCCCAAGTCCGTCGTGCAGCCATCGACGGTGGATTCCTTCTCCGGGCCGACGTTGAGCTTCGAACTTCGGTGGCTCGACATTGGGGTGGAGAAATGGGGAAATATAACAATATTTTAGCAAAATTGTGGCTAAGGCCAGGAACTCCGCGGGATGCTTCCGACCAGTATGGTGGAAAAAAACAATCTGGGGGTCCTAGACGCGTGAGGGATCATGGGTACAGTGGACGTCACACTAGGGATAGTATTACTGGCACGCCCTGTGTCGACGCCCATTTTCGAGTTTCGAAAAACAAACTAATACTCCGCAGCTTCCACTAGATGTCGGCCTATGCACAGCATGTGATCTAAGCAGATTACACAAGCCTCAGAGATAGATATATATATCTATATATATATATATAGATATAGATCCTGGCTGGCCCGACACAGTTACCAGATTTCCCTGCAGCCACATCCTGGTACTTACCAGAGGGAGTCCACCCTAAACACCTGAATCCAATCAGCCTCTCTGAAGATTGCCGAGGCATTAAAGCACGCTAGGAGGAAAAAATCCTTGGACTGTTTGAGCTTACTGCAGCTGGGACCCAGAGTAGCGCCCCTGCCACCCTTCCTTTTTGTTTATATAAATGTTTTTGCGCATTTCTTTTTATTTGAAAACAAGAATATTTCCCTTGTATATTTTGATTCGATTTGTTAGTGTGAGGTTCAGATGTATTTTGGACACAGTCATTTTTCTTTAGTTTCATAGGTAGGGACATTCTCTTTTGGATAGGGAAAATAGACCTTTATCCAAACCCCTTTTCTTTTAATAAACATGGCTAATGTTGAGAACATTACAACTTTGTGTCTGCCTCTCAATGCTGACCCCTCACACACTGCAGCAGCAACAGTACAGGCTTTCCTCAGTGAAGCGTGTATACTACATGCATCGCCAGTACAAGCTCATCCAAGGTGCAGTGCTGTTGCCCGTGCTGTACCCTTCCTATGGGTGAATCATGCACAGCCAAGTTCCATGATGTATATGCATGTTCTGTGACAGGGAAGAGTATCGTTGCTGGCTGAGCGCCATCTGTCTTGGGTGTGAAAGCTGTCAAGCTATGCCACTCAGGAACAATTTTTATTGAAAAATCTAGTTCTCGAAAAAGGTCTTCAAAATCAAACCCCTTCACTAAATCTGTTTTGAAGTGGAGCGAAAGATTGTGGGTTCAGGTTGAGAATGAAGAGTTCATTCACAGTAAATATTAAAACGAAACCAACAAGGAACATCAAAAAAGAAAAAGCCACAAATAAATAGTACTTAAAAAGGAAATGTGGGATTCCAAGATGGCCACTGGGATGAGATGGTGTGAGCCATGCAAGCTCACTCACCAGTCCTCGAAAGAAGTAATAAAAGAATGCAGAGTCTTTAAATATGCAAACTTCCGCCTACAGGGGGGTATTTAGAGGCGATGCGGACTGAAAGCAGCATCAGAGCAGCTGCTGATGAAGCGGTCGCAGCCGTGGAATATCCCCCGCACCCTGGACTGAGAGCAGCTGATAAACCCCGATGGAAGCATCACAATTGTGCAGTGACCGGAAACGAGGGACCCAAGTCAGCTTGCAGTGGTGAGTTGAGAGTGTCTGCCTGGCCGGGGGAGCTCCGATAGCGTTTTAATGGGCAGACACCACTGAATCTACACCAGGGCATGGGCTGCATCAACCGTGGTTGAGCATCCGGCTCATGCACTGGCCTGGACATGGGCGGGGCCAGCCTCATTGTTGCAGCGGTCTATGCTATTGGAATGGGCCACACCCAGGGACATAATTTGATCTGTATCTCCCTCGGGGAGGCTTAATTACCCATCATTGCCAGCAATTGCGAAGAGCAGCAGAAAGGGCAGACACAGTTCCTGCTGCAGGAGTCTCCCTCACAGAGCACAATATACGCCCAAACTATAACCAAAGCTGCCCACCAACTGACAAATCATATGGCAATGGCGATTTCTCCAAGTGTCCAATGCCCAGACCAAGAATTAAAGATGCGACCCCCGGTTTCAAAACCCCCTGGGAACGCACAAGGAGTAGGTAGCTGGGTCAGGACAAAAAAGCAGCAAATCGTCTCGGATCGTCCTCACCTCTGGAGACTGTCCCCATCTACAATGGACCAGGCAGCTATGGCAATGAGTAAAGACGACCTGCTGGAATGTTTTAGAGAGTTTCAGGACACATGGACTAAAAAAGCATTAAGGAAGAATTGAAATGTACCCTTCAGGAAATTAAAGGCGATCTTGCTTCCCTAGTAAGATAGATACCGCCAGGGATGCACTTCAAGAACTCACTAAAGACACCAGTAAAAGCAATTAAACACTGGAGCATATTTAACGCATGGCACAGAATCTGGAGTTGCAATGCGATGACCTGGAAAATAGGTCAAAGAGATTGAACATTAACTTAAGAATCTCCCTGAAAATGTCAAGGAGAAGGATCTTAAGGAGACAGTGTAACACATTTTCGGAGGCCTATTGAGTGTGGAACAGGATGTTGATATCCCCTTTAACCGCATTCACTGGGTGGGCCCAAAGAGAGGGGAGCCGGGCTCTTGGCCCAGAGATGTTCTGGTGGCTCCCCCAAAATACTGTCAAAAATAACAGATTCTGGAGGCGGCACACAAAGGAGGTCTGACTAAAGTGGATGGAGAGGCGGTCCACCTGGTCCAAAACCTGGCGCAATCGATACTCACCAAAAGGAGGGCGATGGGACCAGTGGTTCAGATCCTGTCCCAGAAACAGATCAAACAAATGGATTTTCCGGGTCGGCCTTGTCCTTGCATGGGTAGGGAGGCAACATTGTATTTCCACATATGGAAAAGGTGCGACCATCCTACAAAAGACTAAGAGAACCCATCCACAATGGAACTGGAAGGATATGATCACCCCTTTAAGAAGCCATGGGAGTGGTCAAATGTCGGGAGTAACAAGGACCTAGGGAATGCCCTCAGGGGATGTAACCGGTGGCTGAAACCGGTTGGTGCAGGGGCGGCAGCATCCCCACATCAGATTACGGACAACACCTAAGAATTGGCATCGGACTATGGGTTTCCCCATATAATAATTCTGGATGTTTAAAGTGGCTCAACGCAAAGGGAAGGCCACCTCCTAAACTCCTTAGGAACTTGGATCCGCACCCAGAAAATGAGTTCAGTTTGTTGGTTGTGTTTATGGGGTGGGGTGGCATAAATGGTAGGCGGGATAAAGAGGTTAAAATGAGTGGTTAAGGTGGGGTGGAGAGGGTGATGCGATGGCCCCCCAATGGTCTCAAAAGTGGGGGCAAGACGCAAACCCAGGAATGGTGTCCATTCACATTTTTGACATACAATGTGCGGGGGCTAAACTCCCCGACTAAAAGAAGGAAGTGTGATGAATCCAATGATGTCATCAATTCTTTCCCAGCAGTTACCTCTCCCCATGTGGCCAGGTGACGATAGCTACTACCTGATATGGACCGTGGGGGCAGCTATATGAGGGAGGATCAGGTGGGGGGGGAACAACCCTCAAGGGAGGGACATGACCTCATTGGACAAGAAATGGTATCCCCCTCTTTCTTTTCAGATACCCCATCCATTGCCCATGCCTTTATGGCATATCGTCATATCCCCCCTCACCCACTAGGAAGACTCCTAAAAACACCTCCCCATATTCTGCATATATCAAGAACTGACTTGGCTTTCAACATCACTGAGAACACTGTTCCAGACTTTTTATACGAGTTATCAAAAACAGACTTCTATTTCCCTAAATAGGCAGTAACCTCACAAAGGAGGAGTCTAGTAATGAGGATTAATAGAGGCCAGGAGCACAAGCTGCGCTCTAGTTGTTGCACAAACGTGTCTGATGCCGGGAGATTTACACCGGCAAAGCAGCTGACAAGCAGATGCTGGCTGGAGAACTCTAGTTCTCTCGGTATCGACAGAGGGACTGTGGTACTGTTGAGGTCTGTGGAGCCAACCCGCTCACCAAAGAGACAGAGGGGAGCTGGAAGAAGGATACAATACGCTGCAAGGATGCCTGAAGCAGGAGAAAGGCTCCAGAGCATTCACAGGTACTCTGAAGCAGCCTGCGCAGCACCCGAGCCTGGAGAGACGCCGAACAGACATGCAGGAGCCGCAAGAGACACAGAAGCTACAGCACTGAGGCGGTGGAAGGGAGCAGAACACTAAAGAGCCGGTACAGGCATACCACAGGAGAATCTGCACACACTATCATGAGCGGGCGAGTCCACCCGAGGGAAGCGGGAACACCAGGCCTATTGACAATCTTGCCGAAAGCAAATAACGGGTAATGCAACATATAGGAAAGAATGACCAAGTGAAGGGACGGTTGTGTTTTAGAGATTCTGTGACAGTTTTTAAACACTGGGAGAACACAGGCTGCATAGTTCTTAAAGTGGATGGTACGTTCTGCCAACTGGTTATCTGCTAGGTGGCGCTCTGGGGTTAGAATGTTGGTATGTTCAGACAGTAGAGAGCATGTTCCAGAAACGTCTATCAAGCCTCCTTTCTCCTTCTCGCCTACAGATAACAGCTGATGTATCTCAGAGCGGGTAACCGTGAGATACGAGACGCTAGAGAAACAATTTCCTGTGCAGGACAGCACCCAGAATGGAATGCTTGCAAGTTCAATTCTCTGCTTAGCCAACTAGGAGCAGTTAGAGATGTTTCTCTTCCCCCGATTTTCTTTTAAACCGTATAGTTACAAGCATTTTTCTTTAAACTGGTTTGCACAATCGCGACATCATCACCCTGCCTTCAGAGGCACCTCCAAAATCTATCCTTTTTTTGTTTTAAGGAGTGTGCTTTGCCAAGAGGAAACCTACAACAGAGATTTGTAGATTCTTAGTTTAGAAGGAGACGCTCCGGGAAGCTTGCATTGCTTCTACCCATGTTGTGCCTGTGCAATTTAGGGACGTTTCTGCTGCTTCTACAAGTTGGATCTTGTAACGGCAGCTGCCCTTATAATAGAGGCAAAGCTCTGATAACAGCGGTGCAAGTTTCCCTCGTGTGCTTTGAAACACTGCACTGTTCCTGCCTGTGCTGGACCTGGCAGTGCAATGTCGAAAGCAGCAGAACCATGATCAGCGGCAAATGACTGACTGTCCAAGAGGCAATACCGCTAGCTCATTGTTGAGTTTGACAGGATGCGGATAATAAAGCATTAACTAAAGCGGATTCAAACTGGCATGGCAATGTGGAAACTGGCATGGCAATGTGGAAACTGGCATGGCAATGTGGAAACTGGCATGGCAATGTTTATTCGGACTGGCTTCCATAGCGAGCTGAATGCCGGCATATTGGAGAATGCCATGATGTATGTGAGCCTCACTCCTAGCAGGTTGTCACACTGGGCAGACACTTGGCAGCAGCCTGAGCAAGGCACTGAAAATGACAGAATCCTGCATCATTTGGGCAAAGCACAAACCTATATTTAATGCAACCGATCATGTCGTGTCAAACCTACTGCAGGTAATGACTACATTGAATTTTCTAGCAATTCGAATCTTACTTGCACAGGAACAATAATGTCCTTTAAATCTCTTGAAATATTTATAACTAAAATGGTTTCTCACTTATATTGTCCTCAGTCAGTGTGATAGTGGCACAGGGCATGAGGCACTGCTCCAGGGATGTGACAGACGCGTGTCTACTGTCTTTAAGAGCGCAAAATTTCCGATGGGTACAAATCATTTGCAATGGTGAAATTGAATGCGGTGTACTCTGGATGACATGGAGGTATTGTGATATTTCACGTGTTCTTACTGACATGCTTGTACATTTTAGGTGTTGCTATCCAATTTGTCCTGAACATTTGTTGTACAATGCACCATATCAAACCCTTAGTTTATAAAATTGCCTGCGGGGTGCGAGGGGTGCTTGTTTGGTGGGTGCAAGGGGGGTGGGGGGGGGGCATTCCCAGTTGGGTGAGGTGGGGTTTACTAGCTTCCCAGCACATCCATATTTAAGCCGCACCGATTTAAATCTTCAGCATCCAGCCGCCCGCCCTCACTTCCACGCCAAGCACCCAGACCCAATTTCCCCAGATGAGATTCAGAATGTGGGCCCCTACGACGAGGAATAAGCTCCCAGTGCCTTTGTTTAGATGCTCCAGCCATTGATTTGAATCATTTATCCATGAGCGTCCCATATGCCTGCTACTCAAACTGGCTGGATCCAAAAGTTGCCTTCAACTGAAAAGGGATTTATTAGGTGCTTGAATTCCCAGCTCTTCAGCGGGAGATATTGTGACTTACCAGTTATTTGCATGTGTCCCTTCTCTCATTCCATGTGTACAATCTTCTCCTCGTCAGCATAACTATTACACTGTGAATGGCGTTACACCCGGTTTCCTATCCTGCACCTTTAACTGCACGTCCTGCTGGATTCCAAAGTGCTCACTTGGTTTGAATTGAAGATATTACTGGCCCTTGCCTTTCCAGTTCCTTCACATTGCCATAATTCATTTTAGCAAATCCATTCCTCTTATTATTCTATCTTGCAAAATGTACACTCTTTCGAAAGGTCTGCTGGCCGTCCTCTGCTCGCATGTACCTTGCTGAGCAGTGTCAAGCTTCTTCTGTGACACTAAGTGATTAGAGTGACGTTGTTCCCGCACTCCATAGAGTTTCTGATCTAGAGGAACACTGAATCAAGTTTCTGCATTCCAGCCAAATCTCCTGCTCCTGAGCGGTGCACTAGTTCTTCATCCATGGTAGTCCCACAGAATTCATAATGCTCAATGGTGTTCTTTATAGAAGCAGGTTCTACTTCCAGATCTTGTGACTTCTACCCTGTGCACAGTAGTTGAAAACTAGCCACGGCTCTTTAAATAGTCTTATTACTGGCAGAAAGCGGGAGGTTAAAACGGCTCTGTAGATTGCCTTTGCTAGGCTCGCTTTATTGTCGGCTATGTTTTTAATCCTATAGGTGTCTGAATTTTCCGTGTTCGCTGATTAGTATTTTGTATCCTTCTGATCAAGCCGGTCAGGCGGCACAGTGAGTGGAGCGCTCGCTTTGACATCTGTGCAGAGCATGGTGACTCAGGTTCGAATCCTGGCAGGGCTAAACTCAGCCTTTCATCCTTCCGAGGTCGATAAATGAGCACCACACACTGTGGGTAATAATAAGCAGTGCTCCGATACCTGAGGGGTCATACCGCTATATAAATGTTAAATTATTATTATTATTATTATTATCTAGTCCCTCTTCATGATGTTGGCAATAGTCGCAAAGAGGATCAAATGAATGCTTTAGCTGCATTGGTGAGATATCGGGGCAAAGGTCTCTATACTGAGCGGGAGGCCCCAGCATTGGACGGTAGGACATATCCTCTGAAGTTCCTCCAGATCCAGCTTAATGCAGTTATTTTTAAGGATAAAAACACCTAACGAGGCCCTGTGTCAGCACTGGGCAGATGCTGGAGCTTTGAATGTTTTTACAATTGAGGGATGATTTGAGAATAAAATGTTGGCCTTGTGGGGAAGTATTGTACGTTGTCCTGCGTGGTGGGGTTGTATTTTTCATGAAAATCTGATCACGCTCTTATACCTTGTTAAAATTGAAGTGTTCACCTTCTCCCCCTGTCAACACTGCCCCTGGCAACCTTTTCAATTTTTGTCCAAGATCTGTGGAGGGGTATGAGGAAAGTGGGCTATGGGGAGAAAGAACCATGGTTGGTTCTCTGTTAGAGTAGTGTTCCAAGGGGGAAACCAGCATTGCAACCCCGGCTGGCCGGCTTTCAAATAACCGGCAAAATTCGACTTACTTTCCCGGGGTGCTCTGGACACTGCCTGCTCAGCGTTTGGAATTCAAAATACTGATGGGCAGAGAGTAAGAAACCAAAAAGGAGCCATTTCAGGCTAGAACTTTTAACACATACATTTATTTATTTGGCAGATAATCCGTCTTCCTTCAGATTTTACGCCTTTAAACTACCACAATCATAGCTTTAAGGTGCAGCAGAATCTGTTACAGTTCAAATGTGTAGCGGTTTGATCATGAATTTCTGTACAAAAGGTAAGGTGGTTACAAGATAACAGAAGCCAGGACTTGATGGGGAGGAGTACAGTAATATACAACACTCTTATTTATTTAATTTATAAAGCGAGCAGCATCCCGTAGGCAATCGAGGCGCAGTTACAGTGAACCTGTTACTTGCAGGTGATACATTCAAAGAGCATAAACAACAGCTGGTGAGGTAGTGTGGAGCAGCGTGGTGTGGGGTGGGGTTCTTGTGCAAATACAAACCTAAATAGAAATTCACTATTTCAGGAGTGGCAGTCCCCCCCAACTTTCAGCCCTCTGCTTTAAAACGCTCGATTCCTATAATTATATAAGAAGGCCAGTAGTGTCATTACAATAAGTACATCAAATTGCAAATAATGGTCACAGCTAAGAACGGCTAGGCCACGGTGGGGGGGGGGGGAGAAGGGAGAAGGGGGGGGAGAAGGCTGCAAAGCTTGCTCTTTTGCCCGTCATTGTCAAATCGACCACAAGGCAATCTGCTCCAGGATTACTACCCACTACAGGGACTATCGAGATGAACCAACACTCTACCAAACAAGTGCAAATGGCATACCCGGCAGGGCTAAGACGCGCACACTAACATTTCCGCCCCCGCCAAATACATGTTTTCAAAGATAACAGTACAAGTTGCGAGTGGGACACACCCTTGCCCGCAGGATCGCAAGATGTCGTGTTTTGAATGTGAAGGCATGGATGCAAGATGTCCTTGCCAAGGAACGCCCAACCCTTCTCTTAAAGCCATTACTAGAAACAAGAATGGTGTGCGTCACTTGGACTGAAAATTAAACTGTACCTGCAGCGCCAGAGTTGAAAAAGCACAACCCCATGTTATTCCAAGTCAGTGCACTAAAAAAGCTCCTGCAAGAGGTAACGTATGTTATACACACTTGATAACCAAAAACACGGTTGGTGACACGTTAGGATATTATCAGCTCAGTGAGACTTAAGCAGGGTGCACCAAACTACCAAACAAGTTTCAAATGTGGCTCCTTCAGCATAGGAGGCTGATGACATCACGCCACTTAGCATACGGGAGGGATCGAATCCTTGCAAAGGCTCAGCCCAGGTCGTTTGAGTCAAGACAGATGAGAGGTTAACAAGACCAAGACACTTCTCTGAAGAAGGAAAAAAAAAGCATTCACCTGCCTGGACCGATTTAGAAACCAGTCTTCCATCCAACCAAACCAGCTCTTAAAAGCTGTTCTCTTCCCGTGACACCTCCCTTGATACATGCGCTCTATCTTCCCCACGGGCACAGGACCCATTTTAGTAAGGGATGCAGGTCTCTTAGCCACCGAAGGGAGAGGATGGGAGATGCCTGCCAAGGAGCGAGTTTGCGGACATGACGAAAAAGGCTGGGTAGGCAGGTTGGATGTGTGCGCCGTTTAGAGTAGCAAAGAGACCTATGGCATCTTCAACAGACCTACGGATCACCTTTACCCTTTAAAGGTGTAATAATGTCAAACATTAAAATGTGGGCACAACTAACATTAATTGAAAGCGTTGAGCTGGTGGGGTTCCTTGGATGGTCAAATTATCATTTTGACATTGATAAGGAGTGGAACCTTGTTCATACCCTTCAAACGCACGGCCACTTGGGAGCAATGTATATGTAACAGAGCTTTCTGGCAAAGTGGGCCACCCAGTTATCTGCCAACATATACTGTAGTCCTGTCTACTAGCATCATGAGTCTCTTTGGTGCAGTCACCAAAGCAGCCTAAAGTGAGGTCCAAAGTCAGGCTTTGGGATCCAGAACCTAGACAAAGCCTCTCCTATTACGCTGTGTAGAGTGTCCTCTCAAACCGATGTGCTCCCCTACCATTATTCCAGACAATTAAGGGGTGCGCTATAGCCTGGAAGCTCTACATGCATGAGAGTGCCAATGCTCTGTGTACGGCAGTTATACCTGCGCTAGCAGTGACTCACCAGTCCCAGGATCCCACTCCATGGAGAACCACCTTTTCTGCAAGCTCCAAACATGGTCGCTGCCATCTTCCGGACAGTACGCTGATCCAAGGCGAGAGACCAGTTTCCGCACGACAGACGCGCACCATACAGGCCAGGGGGACCCATTGCCCTTGGAACACTAGAAATGCGACCTGCTCTTGGCCGAATATAGGAAAAACGCTGCTTTTGTGCGTTCATGCTCCGTTCTTGATCTTTTTCTTCTTTCTGCTTCTCCCTGATCTCCAGTCTTCCCGCTTTATGTAGTGCCCTCTGCTTGTCATGCCTGCATTGCCTCTTTTCTACCATATTACCTTTCCTCCCTGCTCTGCCTCACAGTAATCCTCCTTTGACATGCTTGCCTTGAAAGTCTCCTCAACTGATCCACTAATATTTCCAGATAAGACCATAGCACACCTTACAGTGCTTCCACTGTCCCTGCACCAAAGAAATATCCGAGAGCTGCAAACCTAGTGTAGGGAGCCAGATCTGGGTCCTCGCAGCGTTTTATCTTTGCTTTGGCCAAGTCTGCCCATTGCCTTGATGCAATAAGAGCATGACGCAGGCATCGTGGAGACAAATTGCCTCCATGAAGGAGGAACAAAAGCACCAGTGCAAAGCATTGCTCACAGATTGGCATGCCAATATCCTCTGCCTGCTCGGTATCGAAAAAATATTCAAGAACTTTGGTAAAAAAAACTCAAGACACTTCATGTGGAAAATGCTACTCTCAGGGAAGCAATTACTCAGGGTGCCTCTGCCCGGCCAAATGGCAGTGCTATAGCCCATTAAGAGCACCATGAAGTACTACGGGAACCCCATAATTTAATGGAATTATGCAATCATTACAACATCCAGCTTTGTTTTCCTGCTCACTTAGGTGATTTAGAATAAAGACGATTTTTGCTTTGTCGCTAACTAAGCACTCTACCTTGGGATGCCACTCCCCATGTCGCTTCTCTAAGATTGGGCTTCTTAAATTTTGCCGATTTTCAGAAGGTCTTCCTTAACGTTTTCTAATCCACTAAATTAGCATCTGGTGCCCAAAACTAACTTGTGCAAATTAAGAACGGGCAACACACAAGCTAGCATCCTTTGTGAGCAGTTTTCGGCAGCTGACTCCCAATAGCCCAAGATAACGCACCATACTCTTTAGGTTGGGGGTTAAAAGAGGAATACACAGACCAACTTCTTTACATTTCTGAGCAGGATCACTTTTAAGCCTTAAGTAACAAATGTATCACCGACTATACAAGGAGGAAGAGTTATGAGCAAGCATGCCAGATAGGAAAGTGCTCCCCTGCACTGTTCTCGACACCCACACACAGAAGCTGTGGACCCATACACATGGAGAGGCTGTAAAGAAAAACAAACCGGCTTGAATTGTTCTGTGGGGCAAGGGACATTTTTTGGGAACATGACCATTGTGCCGTTCAGTTCATGCAAAATTGAACCCATGCTTCTGGCAGACTTATTTGCTCTGGAAGTCACTCCATGGCAACAAATACAAAAAAAAAGAAGGAAAAACCCACAAGTGTTGCCATGATCGATGTTGGGCACTTTGGGAAATTGCATGGACGCCATCTTCATGCAAAACGGAAGGTGGCCGGTAGATGTCAAACCCAGGGCTAGGCTTGTGAAGGCCATTAATGGCGTCTGGACTCATTGATAATACATTTCCACTAGTTTTGGCTACCAACCAGCATGTGGAAATGGTTTCCTATGCGCCATTAAGACTCCACACATCCAAACATTTTGGGCTTGACTTGGCTAGTTCAGAATTTCCCTCATGTTAATTCAACAACCCATGCGCTTGTGGTTTCCTCAGACCTCTATACCAGTTCTCATTTTAGATGGCCCAAGCCTATGCTGCTAGTTTTTAAGAGCCTTCAAAGAACCCCAGCACTGAATCCCAGGGAATCAGCCTGTGACATTCGGAACCTACGCGTTACTACCAATAGTGGTTATGTGTTCTCTCAAACAGAAGATGTCATTGCCACCCCATCGTCTAGATGATTGCGACAGTCTGCTACTTAATAAGCCCTAACCTCATGAGGGTACTCCCTGACCAGTGCAGAAAAAGAAGAATTATGAAGTCATTGAGAAAACGTCAGGATAAGCGGTACATTACGTCACTGCTCTCAGAAGGGGTACCCCTCTTGTACAACCAAAGGAGGGCACCCTTAGGTCATGTATTGGATATAGACTGCTTAATATCACCCAAGACGACAAACGCTCTTCCATCAATTCATGAATGATGTCTCTACCATCTTTACCGAACAGGACGGCTGGGAGGCCCATTGTTTGATCTAGATTAAGAGGTGATAAGTGAAAGGCTGCATTCAGTACTCCATGGGGGTATTTTGTAAATAGGGCAATGCCCTTTGGCTTATGTAAAGCCCAGCCGGTCTTCCAGAACTTCATTTTCTTGACTCACCTGGAGTTATAAGTCTCAATGTATCCCGACAACATCCTCGTCTTTCCTTTGGCCAGGAACAAACAAATATGTCTCTCAAGAACTATGCATGTATTCTACAAATCAATCACCAAGTTCCTTGGGGGTACATTTGCTGCACTGGAATACAAAAGAAAAGGGGCCCGTGTAAAGTCAAGGCCAATTTGAACTGGCTCACTCCCTACAATGTGAAATCCACATATATTTTTTCTTGGCTTCTGCAACAATTACATCAGTTCATTGATGGCAATGCCTGATTATTAACCACTATCTGCCACCTTCTCTGCAATTTACTGGAATTGCACAGCTGAAGTAACATCCAAAAACCTGAAATCCATGTTTTCAATACCACTGATCTTGTAGCATCTAGACCATACATTGCTGCTTTTTTTAAATCATTGAGGCCTCAGATTTTTGGGCCAGTATTGCTGCAGTTCAATGATACCACCAGTCAAGAACACTATGTTATAGGAATACCACAAGCTTAACCTAGGGAACAAACCTATGTGGTCACCAGCAAGGGGTCATTGGCTGTCAAGGATGCCTTTATTGAGGGAGACATCACATACAAGGTGGTCCCTTCTCGGTTGAAGTCCAGATAGGTAACTACAATCTGCTATGCTCTCTTGCATGCAAGAACAGCCGCCAATACCAAAGGGCCTTTTTTGAAGTATGAATTCACCATCCTACATGTCCAAGCTCAGAAAATATGAATGTAGATGCCCGCACACGCTTTCTAGTGCCAAAGTCAAAACAAGGCATCTTCTTGCCTGTAATACCAGTGTGGCACTTCCTCACTGCCCCGCTTCTTTTTGTAGACCTACAAATTGAGACCTTGGTGGGGCAAAGCATACCTGATCTACAAAACACGCTCCGCTCCAAGTGTCAGTCTGCAACAGACCCCTACTCCACTCCACTTATAAAGTATATATGTACCTACAAAATGCCTATGGAAGGCAGTACTTTCTGCATTTTAGGCTTCTGGAATCGCAGGGCATTGTCGTTTGCGCACCAATTCAAGAACTTCCATCTTAACACTTCTGATGTCCAGGGATGGCCTCGCAGATTATGAACGATTTCCGTGCTAATTAGCAAATTTATTTTTAAATTCCATATGCGATTCTAAGATCAGACAATGTTGATTGTACCAGCTCACCAACTAGAAAGTCTATACTGCCTGTGATCGCACTTAGGAACAAACAACCCGCATAGCACACTCCCCAGTTGGTGAGCTTCTACCAAGGTTTTCTGTGGAAGCCATGGGCACCCACCCTTCCGAAAAGGACAGGGTGTTACACCACCCATAAACCCGACCTGCCACTGCTCAGTGTATGGCAGTTCTACCCACATTGGCGAGTACATGCTGGTCCTCAGATCACTCTCCACAGTTACATTAGCACGAGTTACAAACTTGGGTGCCGCCTTCTTGTGAACAGCATGGAGATGCGCAAAACCAAAGTCTACACAATGGACCTTAGCAGTTCAGCACATGGTGGTGCATTGCCATGCAAGCCCTAGAAATGAGTCACAGCCCCGCTCTGCTCTTGGCCTGTAAGTGATGCCGTTGGCATTCCAGGTTTCAAAACATGCATGGACACTCTATTCCTCATTTACTTCTCCTTTGGGGTTTTCCCTGCTCTCCAGTCTCCCGCTCTATGGAGTACCCTCTGCTTTCTAGGACTGATTTTCCCCTTTTACCCCATTCTGCTATATTCCATGCTCCTCCTCTGCGTTCTCCCCTTGGCCTGCTTACCTTGGAATTCGCCTTAGCGGATAAACAAGGGACTGTGTGGGGACTTTGCCATGGACGAAGAGCCTGTCAACTGTAGGAAGGATGGAATCGTCTTATTCGCCAACAGACCAAGAACCATCTAACTGTAGAAAGAATGGGCTCTAGCGACCAGGACAATGACAGCTAACCTGTCAAACTGTGTCTGCAAGAGCTATACAAACAAGTTATTGTTAAAATGTTATTGTTATTAAGTTGTTGTTACCCCGTTGTCTTCTTCCTCCCTGATCTCCCACTAGTTGATTACTTCACGTACTGTCACCACCTGCCCTGACCTTCTCTACCAGTGTAGCTTCCAGTAATCTTCCTTCCTGCTTTTTTCCCTCCTTCCGTCCTCTGCCTAAAATAGTACTACTTCAGTAAACTTGTAGCTCCCTTCCTCCTTCCCCTTTCCCTTCTTCCCTAACCCCCCCCCTCTGAGTTTATTCTCTCTACTCTCCCCTTCAGTCTCCAACCTCCCTTGCTAGTACCCCCTCTATTCCTCTTGGTCCATCCCCTCCTCCTCCCCCTCTGACATGCGCGTTCCCTTTCTTCCCTCTGCTCTTACTCCCTTATCTCCTCTCTCCACCCCCTCTTCCCACCCCTACTCCTTGCCCCCTCATCTCCCTCTCCTTCATCCTCATGACCACAACCTTCCTCAACCTTTCCCCCCCCCCCCCCCCCGTCTGCTCCATCCCCCTTCCTCCCTTCCTTATCGTCCCAACCTCATCTACCCCCCTGTCCTCAAACCCTCCAGCTTAATCAATATTGCCCTCTGGACTTCAGCTGTTCTAGACATGTTTTTGAGACTCAATCTTCAATTTCTCTGTATTACAGAAACATGGATTCCCCCCACAACTCTACTGTACCTGCTTCCCTTACTACCTCCTCCTTCTCTCATATCCCCGGCCCCTCTGGCCGTGGTGGTGGCGTAACTTGAACTCCTCCCTCTTACTCCCTCCCCTCCCTTTCCAATGTCTTCTCTCTCTCGGCTAATGATGCCTTATCCTCTTTGTCCTCCTCCATCACCTCCAGCCTCTATGTACTTCACCCTCTCTCCTCTTTCCACCCTACCCGCAAACCCTCTCAGCCTTGGCTCTCCCCCCCACACCCCAACTACTGTCTATGTGCCGCGTCTTACGTCGCCTTGAGCGACGTTGGCTCAAATTCTGCTCGCCTGCTAACCAAGTCTCCTACTTCTCATACCACTCTCTTTAGGACTCCTGCCTCAGCTCAGCTAAATGATCCTTCTACTCTAATCTCCTCCAGTCCCAATCCTCACACCCGCGTCACATCTTTCAGGCCCCATCTCGTCTACTCTCCCCGCCTATCCCAGACCATTCTACTACCTCTCCTCTCTCTGACTTCGCCAACTTCTTTTCCTCCAAAATACTCACTCAGCGGCAAAACATTCTTCGCTCTCCTTCTGACTCCCTTCCTCCCCCCTCTCTTACCACTCCTACAACTTACATGTCTAATTTCTCCCCGTTACTCCTTCCGACGTTTCCCTCCTCTTGTCCAAAACTCACCCTACTGCGCCTTGCTGATTGCAGATTCAGTCCGATGTGCCCAGCCGTCTGTCCCAAAACCAGATCCAATTCCCGGACCAGAATCCTGACGGTTCCATTTAAAACATATCTAGTGATCATCTATAGAAAGACTGTCTCACTAGTATATGTACCTTGCTTAGTTAATCTTAAACCCATCCTATCTTGTATTCAGAACCTGTAGTGTTGGGAGTACTTTTGAATTGTCTGAACTCTCTATCCAAACGATCCTATCTTCCTCTGTACTAGTATTGCTAAAACTATCTTTGCGCTGATCTTTTCTCACCTGAAGGCGAGTTTCCTCTGCAGGCAGTCATTCTGATCAAGTGGCTGTGTTCCAGTGGGGTATTCATTTTGTTCATAGTCATCCCCTAGTGTAAGAAATCCTTGCGTCATCCTAAAAGTGCATTCCCGTTTCCCATTCTTGCACCCATCTGGAAAAAAACGACCTCCACTAAAACGTCCTTAACGCCCTCAGTTTTTGTGCTAGAAACATCCACAGCTCTAAATCGCATCCAAATCCATACGGTTCCGACACATGTAAAACAGCTTTTGATTGCTTTCGACTTGAAATTTCAAATTGTTTCATGCTATTAAATCAATGCTTGTGTTTGTGTGCAACTATCCAAAGTGGCTCCCATAGGAATTTATAGCAATTTCAGCACTTTTGACCATATTGGGTGTTTTTGCCCAGTCCATTCTAAGATAACTTTAAAAGCCATTCTGACAGCTTGACAGTCAATTCCATGTTCTCTTGCGTTTGAAAGGGGGAAAGTGGGATTGATATTTTGTTTGAATTTTGCCATTCCTGAATACATGCTCTCTCCTATCTCTTTACATTGCCTATTGGGGGTTGAGGGGTGTGCAAGGGGAACCTTTAACCACAGTGCTACCTAATCTGAACGAACACACACACACGTATTATTTCTGTGCTGAATTGTTTTGCTCACTACTACGCCTTGTGTATTAAAGAGATTATTCTGTGTTTCATCACCCCATTGGTGATTATTGTGTACCTATTAAAACAGTGTGATTAAATTGTAAATACATAAACAAATATTTTAAGTTTGCAAAATCAGCCTGATTCCTGGTTCAGTGTGACGGGGGGGTGGTGGGGGGTGGGTGATAGGAGTGGTATATTGTTCTGAATAAAGAACTTGCATTGACTTGGGTGTGTGCCGGATTGAAATCACTTACAGAATCCATGCTCCAACCTCCCTTCACCTGCTTCACCTTCTCCGACATTCGTCCTGCTCTGCTCACTAAACCCCCTCACCCCCCGATGATTCGCCTTGCCTTGATCCATCACCATCACTCTTCATGCACATCTCCAGTTCAATCTGGTTGAGTAGTTGGGGTCCAATTACTGCACCGCTTTATTACACTAACATTCTTGCTTTATTACCCAAGTTCTCATTAAGGTTGGGAGCATTTAATGGGGTATGGGTTTAGGGAGACCCTGAGAGAAACATGTGAAGTGAAAATAAAGAAAACCATACTGCAGTGAATAACATGGACAGGACTCACTTTTATCCCATTGTTTCCGTGAAACCTTTCCGAATGGGAGGCCCACTCTGCCTAGGAAGTGCTTTATAGGGTTCAGCATTTGGGACGCTGTTTTTTCAACGTGAGGATGAGTTGATGTTGAGTGGGCTGCTGTTACCACGGATGGCCTCTCTTTTAGATAAATCCAGTGTCTGACTGACACTGCTTCTTTCTCTGGCTTAGTGGCCTGCCACTGTGATAAACCAGCAGTTTGTACCTGCATTCTAGCAGAAAGAAACTGGATGATCCTCCCCAGCTCTGAAACATGTGTGTCCAGTTTACCTGGGGTCAGCTGGTGCTACGGCATACTCCTGCATAGCATGTTGTGTGTTGACTTGTCAAATTTTAATGTAACAGACAGGTGTAGCAGTGGAGCCCTAAATAATACAATGATCAGAAATCAAACATTGGCAGCAGCATGTTGAAAGGAAGATGGGTGGATTTGGATGGTGTCATCATCATGACAGTATTATCTACAGGCCAGCACAGGACTCCAATTAAAGGCATGGTCTAGTAAAAATGTGTATCGTCCCTACGGTCGGATATGTTTTTTTAAGCCTAAGTGGCTCGATTTTAGAAAACTTTCCTATGGACCTTACCCGAGTTTTCGTCCATTGAACGCACGCGAAAACAAGCACCAGGGAGCCGCCATTTTCTGATAATCCTATCTTTTCCCCGATCGGCCGGGCTGACCTGCTTTTGCGGCACTAAATCAATTCCCCCGCCCCTGAGCCTGACATTATCAAAACATTCATATTCCCCGCCTCTCCCCGTGAGGTTACTGTGCTGCGTAGGCAAACGCGCCCAGTCTTCTGCGGGACTCCACACAGAACCCGGAAACCAACACAGATCAACTCAACACAGCGCGCCACAATTCGGAATATGAAACTGTACTTTAAAATGAAACAGCAACACAGTACTTTTGGTAAAGTACATTTATTTGACATTAAATGTTTAGAGAATATTCAGCAATTGACACATGAACTCCGGAAGCCATTTATTTTCTTTTATCTGTATCCGCAATAACTGTTCCGTTTCATCTTGAGTCACGCGCTGTTCATTTATGGTACACAGGGTGTTCATTTTCGTAAAAAGAATCACTTTGGAAGCACGGTGAACCGCAAGGCTGTTCCATCAACTAGGCACTAGTGAGCCTAAAGGTTGATATGTTGTTTCTAGCCACTAGTACAGCGTAAGGGCATCTGGGCCCTTGGCGATCGTCCCATAATATGGTGATCGTGCTCCAGTTGTTGACACGAAGCTGCAGGTGTCTGCTGAAGAATACATCCGCCGGTGTCTCAAACAGGTGGCAGTGGCAGAAAGGGATCAAATACCTGTAATGAAAACAAAAAAATGATAATTAGTCTCGCTAGCCGAACTTCATTAATATTACTCATTTTATTTATTACGGCCAATCAGAAACTATTTGCTTGCAAGGATAGTTCAATGGAGTATGTTCGTCTCTAAAATCAATGCGAAAAGTAACGAGATAAATCGAGGCCAACACACAATGATAGACAGTCTACATGCGTGAGGAATGATATGATATATGATATCCCATTTGTAACGCGCCTATACTCAAGTGTTTCTAGGCGTGACGAGGCAGGTGGGGAACAAGGACAGACAGACAACGATCCTACTAGGCCAGGTGTCTTTCTAATCACGCATGGGGAAGGGCTGTACATGGTTAGTTGAATACAAATTAAATAATAGGGCCAGCTGGTGGCAAGGGCAAGGTAAATGCCGGGAGAAGGGGCTGAAGGATACAGAGACAGTCCCGTAGTGCAGGTAGGCAGTGCAGGGAAAAGTGGCTGGGCCAAGGACCGAGATCGGTGAGACCAGTGGACCTGCATGCCCATGTGCCCACTACGCACAGTTTTACTTGCTTTTCCTAGCTCTTCATTCATTCATTCATGTATTCATGCATCCATTCATTAAATCTTCATTCCGGTATAAAAGCGTGTAAAGATTTACTTACATTATATTTGAAATTTCCATTGTGTCTCTTCATAATGCAGTCTGTAAAACAGACCATGCTCTTGACAATGATTTTTCGTATACTGACCTAAAACTGAAACTCTGTCTAGTTTCTGAATTTTCTGCCTTAACGTCTCTTGCGTTACTGCGCACTCCCTTCAAATGTAGTTCTTTCGGCATGGTCCCCGTCTCAAGGTCAAAAAACAATAGACCCTTATACTTCCAGTGCGACTTGTGGGCCTCATCTGGGCGCTGTCCTTCGCATTCTTTATTTGCAACATCACGTAGTATAGGCATCTGTGAGAACTTGAAGTTTAGAATCCGTCTATGTAGTGCGCCTCAATGTGCAAATGCGAACTGGCTTCTCTCCCAAATGGCACGGGCCGCTTGGCTGGCACGTTCTAAGTGCCCCAATTTTGTCCCCGTTGTCTGCGAGCTTTGCAGCCCAAATTGAGACATTTAATTTTTGGCGGAAAGTCAGGGAAAGTATACAGTACCACAGGAGTTGAGTTAAACCTGAGATTTATTGTTTGTTTGTTTTATTATTTGCAATACGCAAGCCTCCACTCCGTTAACAGTGCGCAGCATTTACATTTACATGAGATGAGACATGAGAAAAATATATACATACACATATATGAGGTGAATAGAGAGAATTCAAAGATGACACCAAGCTTGTTCGCCACCCATGATGGCGAAGGTAGGGGTTAGGGTTACAGGTACACTGTACAATAACATTTATTTACAAAAAGGCAATCGTATTGCAATTATTTAAACCGGGATTTGTACTTCACAATCAGCTGTGCTTCGGGTGGGCATGGCACAGTCGCAATGTTCGGTGGCAATGGATCACTGCTCTGCACAGAAACGTCCAAAATTCCATATCTGTGCTTCTCTAACACAGCAACAATAAGGCCTTTCACAAAGTCGAACTGCATTTCATCATAGACTGGTTTGATCACCCATTGCTTACTTCATTTTGAAAACACCTTAGTGTAGCGAGGCATCCTTACTTTACCCCTAGTCCTAGAGTGTTCACGTCCGACATTGCTGTTATGGGCCAAGACCGCTAGTAGAGTGCGATGTTTCATGCCCCGAAAGCTAAAATGCAAGCGCTTTGGCCTGTACTTTAGGCACATATTGTGGAACACCTCCAAATCTCCTGTGTGACAGAATTCTGTCAGTCCTCTCAAATCTCTTGATAGAGTTTTGTCGAAAACAATCTTCTCAATGGCTTTGTGTGTCAGTGAAGATGGAATCAACCACTTCTTCTTCCGTGCCTCCTCTGGGGACAAAGGGCCATGTTCACATTGGTGGAAATGTTCATTTGCTGTCCAGCGGTGAACGATGGTACAGTGGTGCATCAGTGACCGCCATTTTTCAAGTAGTATTTCCACTGACCCCTCAAGTTTTTGAGCTCCACCAAAGATGGTTGGTGATAGAATGTGACCACTGCAAAATACTTTCAAAACCTTTTTTTTCCCTGCAGCCGAGATTTTCTTATTGATTGATTTAGCAAGATGCCATACGTCAAATTGATGTTTAATATGTGGGAACTGTTCTCTCATTGACTTGGCAATTGAAACGTGGCCATGAGGTCGATGTGCATTCCCCTCGATTGTAGATATTCCACTGATTTTATAAAACCTAGTTTCTCCATGGCCACGGAGGATGTACATTGTGTTACCTGCACGACCACTGAACTCACAATTTTCTTACTATCCATGTCCTGAAAGTGGTAGGTGCAGTACTTGGCAGAAAATCCAGGGCTGTCGCACTGTCCATCGCCGGCTAGCCTGAATCGTTTGCCTTCAAATGTACTTGCTAGAGACAATTGTTCAATTTTCCAAGCATCACTAATGGTCGGAAACAGATAATCACGTTGGTATGTGTAGTACACCGCTTTAGAAATGAAATGGAGTCCCACAAACTGAAAGAAAGCCTCTAACTTTCTAAAACTGGAGCCACTAAAAAGTGATGCAGCTGCACACAGTAGATTGCCTGCTGAAAGTTTCCCCAGCATCGGTTGTGCAGACCATGAGAACCTATGATTTAATCTACAGGCGGCATTTATTTTGACGTTACTGCCTTTTATTTGACAAGTCACATTAATCAATGGCTTCCCAAATACTTTCCCTCTAATGGAATGCACACATTTCAGCATACTTATAATTTCCATCAAACAACTGTCGAATACAATGTATTTGCTCTCTTTCATTAGACTGTCATCCTGCGTCAACGTTGTTTCGGCCTTTGACGTTGTGGAGATTTAAACACATTGGTAAGTAATATCGCTGATATCAAGTTCTGATGCGTCTATGGATGCTGCGGTTGGTTGATTCTCTGTCATTTCAACATCTATTACTTCGACATTGATGGGAGAACACAACAATGTCGACAGGTTTTTTGGTGGCAAATTTTTGGCGGGTGTAGATTGTGTAAATTGATCTGCAACTACTTCAGAGCTATCTTCAATACATTCAATAACATCTTCTTATGGTGGTGCGGTCGCACTGTAGCTATGGTCCAATGCAACTTTGCTGTAGTCTCCAAATACAATTAATTCATGTTCTGGCCATTGGACACGAGCATCTCGAGCCTGAACACGCCTCGCCTGAATTAATATTTCCTCCATAGTGTACACGGTCTGGCAAGCCACATCTCTCATTCGCTTCACTATCTGTGTGTGTATAGTTCTGACACCCACGGCTAACTGGAGGAGAGATTGGAAAAGGGATGTTCAGTTTAAACACAAGATGGAGTGTAGTAGAATTGACTGGAAAAAAACAAAATAGTCCCCAGCACAAACATTTTTTTAAAGTTATGAACTGTTTGTAACTAACCTTTTTTTGTTTTTTTTCTTTGCAACTTTGAGTGGACCTTCAACATCTGCACGCTGCAGCTCCGATTCGTTTCTGCATGTCCTCCCTTCCTCTTGCGCTGCAAAGACTATATTTTCTGTATCCGCATAGACAGCACGGAATGAGGCTCCATCGTCTCCCTGAAACATAGTACTTTCATTACTATGTATCAAAATATTGTTAGCATAAAACACACGTGAGGACGAACACACAGGTACATCTCAATAGCCAAATACGATTTAAACATTGTGTGCAACAATCAAACGACAAGTATTCGACCAGTGATGATCTATTTCGATGGAACTGTCAGTATCCATACCCCTGGCTCTGCATGGACTGCCATGAATGGTTGTATTGGAGAGGAGGCATCCGCATCTCCCTGAAACACAGTACTTGCATTAGTATGCTTTTCAATATTGAAAACACAACACACACTTGGGGTCGACGGCACAGGTACATATAAAGAGATAACCGCGAAAGATGCATTGTCCAAAAGAATCAAGGAAAATCCAAATATGATCACATTTCATCGACTTATTTCAACGATTCCTTTACATCTGCATTATCTAAATGAGATGTTGTGATTGTGGTGGAAGCTCCGTCGTCTCCCTGAAACACAGCACTTGCGTTAATAGGGAAGAAAGTATAGCAAATGTAATCACGTTATATGATCACGCATGATGGAGCTGTCATTATCCATACCTCGTGCTGCTGAAGAATATCTACGGATGTTGCAAATGTAGTGCGCACTTCCGAAAGCTGTTGCGCCGATTCGTATACTTGAATGTCAGGCTCTGCATCAAGTGGAGGGGTTGACGCTCCATCAACTGCCTGAAACATAGTACTTGCATTAGTGAGGATTACAATTGAGAAAACATAACACACACCTGGGGTCGACAGCACAGGTACATATCAACGGCTAACCACGAATGAAACATTGTGTAGAACAATCAAACAACAAGAATTCCAGCTCTGATGATGACGCTCGATGGAGCTGTCAGTATCCATACCTCCTGATGTTGAAAAACATCTAGAAATGTTGTAGATGTGGCGGACGCTTCAGCATCTCCCTGAAAGACAGTACTTGCATTAGTATGGATAACACTAATTATAACTGAAAACAAACACCAGTGGACGATAACTAAGGTGTATATCAATTGGAAAGCACTAACCAAACATTCGGTAAAATAATTACACGATAGAATAAAACTATTACTTGACATGCATAAAACAAGTATGTAGCGGATTAGCCTAGTAAGATTACCTGATACGCGCTAGAAGTGGTCGATAACTGCGACCACGTCAAGGATGTAGAATGTTCTTGCTTCAGATTCAAGGGATAGTCAAGAAGTTGTAAAGGTCAATTAATGATTGATAATGAAATGCCAATATTAAAAATAGCCATGTAAGCCGACACAATACTTGAAAAATGCTCAATACAGCACAGTTCCCTGTCCCCATATATATATATACATTGCGTTTGTGGGTTATGAAATCAAAAAACTATACACTCATATCAATATCGAAATTATTACAAGGGATAGAACACCTACAATATCTATTAATCCATTCGGCTACACACTACCGCAAGGCCGAAAGCTAAATCCGGACACTTGACTCACCGGTGGCGGAATGTGAAGGAATAGAGTGGGAATAGCGTTTTCGCGCAATTTCCATGTCGTTCGCCGTTTATTCTTCTTTGTTACCCAAGAAGTTGTGTACATGTCCAAGGGAAAGTGCCGGCTGCAGATGCGGTATCGATCACCCCTCTTGTCCTCTAAGACTTTTTGGACTCTACTTTCCAGCTCATCCAGTGGATATCCGCAATGTCTGACCCATTCTCTTATTCGATCAACAGTTTTCGGGAATACATGCATTGTAGTTCCTTCAGATTTCGCATGGGTCTTCGAAGGGCAACCGCTAATCGAACAGGCAGGCATTGTTGATAAATCTGAAAAGTAAATATCGACATTATTATACAATCTTCAAGAGTAAAGATTTGATACAAAAGTAAATGAATCATACAATGATCAATGCAAGGTTTGTTTTGGTCGCAGGAACTATACCAGTTCATTATGTGCTGCTAAGTATTTGCATAAGTTGCAGAAATGTATAAACTGATGTGACTGAAATCTGAACATGTGACTCGTCCCTTGGATGTTCTGTCTTGCACGAGACGGAAACATGCTTACATTATTGACTGGACCCCCGAAGGATGCAATTCAATCACAATAGTCACAGATGAAAATAAATAGATCTATTGATAGCATAGCAATGGAAACTCAAGTTAATACCAATGAGATCAATGAACATAGCACTATTGTGTACTCTACTCGAAAATAGATAGAAATTTAAAAATCTGCGAAATATGACCAGGATACATGCCCTTACCTTGACCAACAAACAGTTGGATTCAGCAAGCAGAGCAGTATGTTGCGGGAGAATAGGTAGATGGCCACAGGTAGCGCACTGATGGGTATGCTCGAAGCGGTCACAGAAGTTAACGGATAGCACGACGACAAGCAGATTAGCATAGATCTCAGTGGTTCCCAGGTAGCACATTCAAGAGTTGACTTGCAAAGCACAAAGATGTTCTCATGAGACATATTGAGTGGTTTTTAAAGTATTAGAAACTGGGGTGTGTTTGTGAATGAATGACATATGTATGTATGTATGTCGTGGTATTAGAGGGGCGGCCTGCCTGGAGACAAGGGGTCTGAGGAGACCATGTGAACAATGGCCCCTTGGCGGGGGACACCTTTTGAAGTGTACATGTAGTTTGGCACCTTGGCCGTTTGCGCCCGTCACAGCCCCCCATGCCAGCGCGCATCCACCGGCGCGAACCGCCTTTGATACAAGGGGGTGGGATGGATGGCCCTGGGGCATGCAGATAAGGCACAGGAAGACTGCTGAATGGAGACACACTTATGTGGTTTGAAGGGGGAGGCCTGACTGGAGACACAGGGTCTGTGAGGACCATGTGAACAATGGCCCCTTGACATGGGAGACCTTTTGAAGTGTACATGTAGTTTGGCACCTTGGCCGTTTGCGCCCGTCACAGCCCCCCATGCCAGCGCGCATCCACCGGCGCGAACCGCCTTTATATCAATATACAGTATATCGCCTTTAAATCAATGATAGTATATCGTTGCTTATCATTAACAAATGCCACATACCGGAGATTCTTGTGAGCACAGACCCACACTTCAACCGGTGTATTATAGTGGTCAAGACTGTATAATACAATGGTAAATGTTAGTATAGATATATGTGTGACTTTTATAGAGACATAACCTACTGAAAGACTTTGAACAAGTGTGTTTTAGTGCATGCATTATCGAGAATATGTTATGTTAGCTTAGATAGATAGTGACCACCCTGCTTCACAGCAACCAGACCTTCACCCATTCGGAGCACAGATGTCTGACGTCCATCCTTGAATGGAGACAAACTTGATTCATTTAAAAAATCGAGACAACCGTTGTTAAAATATATCTGGTGTTTTATTTTGTATCTTATTTTCATGACACAAAAATACAAGACTTTAAAGATTATACAGGTCAGGTTGCAGCACAGCGAGAGAAAATCCCCTGTACTGACCGCTGTCACTCGGGAACGTTTCTCTAATGGCACGAACGGCACAGGCGGGTATCACTCTTCGAATGCAGTGTCCAAGCCTCCCGTGAAGCCACCATGTAAAGGAACGATAGGCCACCAGCCTGTACCACCTGTGAAAAGGAATGAAACAAACTGTTTTTAAATTACCAAGATAAGTTTAATAAACGTTTGTTGTCAATGACAATTCTTGTAACTAATGGCATTTTACACTGACAAATGCTATTTAGACAATGCACACTATTCAACGACTTACATGCGTTACAATGATATGTAGATGTAATTTTGGATATAGCAGAAGACCATGAAATAGGAGTGGCATGACAGAGTATACTTACTCGTTACTCGGATTACGAGGACGAACAGTTGCTCGAAGTTCGTGCATAAGCACCATCATTATTCTCAACACGGCCCGTGTGAGGCAGGCTGCCCTGAAGTCTGGCAGCTCGGTGATGCATTGCGGTCGTGGCTCGCCTTCCGAAATGTAGGCCAGGCATCCCGAGTTTTCTCGGCAGCAGCAGTTCTCGTCCTCGGTTGGCATTAGCTTGCACCGATTGCATGTGCACCAGGTGGAGACGCCGTCCATTCGACTAGGCCCAAGCTCTTCATCTGTTGATTCGTCCTGCCAACTGCCGTCTGAATCCCCATCGTTTTCGCGTGCTTCCCTTTCCAGTAGTTCCTCCTCGGTATACTTGGGCTCGTACATGTAGGGCATTATTGTAGCCATTGTGTGTTAAACAAACTAAAATAATTTATAGCGGTGGTACTGGTATCTGTTCACACGGGCTACAAGCGGCGAAGGTAGCTGACCAGAGCACTGAAACGAGTCACAGAATACTCAAAGCAACACAGAGAGGAATGGAATCGAAAATCGGCTGCTGTGTGTTGTGAAACGGTCTGTTTATATTTATTGAGGAGAGAGGCGTCCTGCCATTTCCATGGCAACACGTCATTAGCTGAAGCGCAGAGAATGTTGACACGAGACGTGCTTTGGCGTTGGGAAATGGGCGGTACGAGTCTGCTGATGACAGGCTCAGGGGCGGGGGAATTGATTTAGTGCCGCAAAAGCAGGTCAGCCAGGGCGATCGGGGAAAAGATAGGATTATCAGAAAATGGCGGCTCCCTGGTGCTTGTTTTCGCGTGCGTTCAATGGACGAAAACTCGAGTAAGGTCCATAGGAAAGTTTTCTAAAATCGAGCCACTTAGGCTTAAAAAAACATGGCCGACCTGTAGGGACAATAAAAATGTTTACTAGACCATGCCTTTAAGATTAAAGTATAGTGTGTCAGTGGTACACCTCAACATGAGGGGGAGGCTGTGAGCCCTACTGAGGGGCCCAAGCTCTTCATAAATAAGTGCATGCTGCACCACAGACTCCGAAGTCGGCTTGGACCATTATGCATGTGCAATGCACAGGACAACATGATCATGCTGCCGCAGTGGCGTAGCATGTGCTGCACTAGGTGGTATATGTACGTATGTTTTAGAAACAAACATATCTTTCACCTAGTGTAGAAATAGGGGGGTGATGCCTGTCCCACAGTGTCCAAACATCAGCCACCACTGTGCAAAATCAGTAACAAGATTTCTCGGGTAGCAGCACCTGAGGAGTACTGGCATTGTAAAAAAATTCAAGGTCAGTAGCAGCAGGTGAATATTTTTATTGGAGGATGTGAGGGTACAGAAATGAAAGCCAGACACAAAGTTGTCATGTTTTTGGTTATAGACTTTTATTCAAATTAAAAGGGTTGGGAAAATGCCTCTCTGACCCTGTTCTAAAGAGGAGTTTCCCTACATAAAACCAAAAATGAAGGATCGGTCTTGGTCAGGTTGTCATAAATGAAAATGCTGTAGCTGGGTCCAAAATATTCCAACCTGACCCTCGCACTAAAACAAAAACAACAAAGTGACAATGGAAATGTCTAGAACCTGGTATTTGCAAAAAGGTGGTTTTAAATAAGGGTAGAATGACTTCTACGTAAATGTTCTCCAAGATGAAAAGACGAATTCCAGAGGGTGATTCCCTTCCAGTAGATTTTTCACAGGTATCACAAATGTCTGAGACTAATAGTTGTTTATGCCTTCCTTAGCCCACAACAGTCTTGTTAGATAAACACAGTTCAGTCTTGTAAGCTCTCCTGCAACAAAAGTTCCTTCTTTTAACACAAACAGTTTATGCTTGACACTCTTCGTAGGTTTGCAATTTGCCTGATGTACTTCCCACTCCCCCAACCCCACCCACCCCGCCCATTGCAAGTACTTTTTGCACTCAAATGCCTGGTGTAGTCTCCTGCCAGGACTGCTCTTTGCACTCTCAGATGCCTTACAGTTCCACTTTATAATCTAAGAAGCATATACCCTTCTTGGAAAAAGAAAAGGAACATGAACACTTTGAATTAGAGCTGTGAAAACCATGGAAGCCTGGCAAGCCAGGGTGGAAAGTCACACTATGTGAAATAACTTGGTTGAATGAAAACCACCTGGACCAGTCTCTCAACGCCTCCAAAGGGAAAGTGTGCATTTCCAAGTAATCCTCGAAGGATGGAAATGTTTGCACCTAGACAGTTTTCTTGATTAAAAGGAGACACAAAGTAAAAACCCGATACAAATACTGGAAAGAATATCCAGCAGTGAAAAGGAACCTTGAAGACTGAAAAAAAGTCCAACAGAGCTTGGGCCAGGCAGAAGCCCTACCAAGGCTAGAATGCAAGCCACGCCATTTACTTTTAGTTAGGCGTTTTCTAAAGTGGTAGGGCCAGTTAGTCGTTTAGGATTCAGACTGAAGCCTCTTTACTTTGGACTTAACTAGTACCCTTAGCTTTTGGTTTGCTGGGCAGGGAAACTCCCTCGTAGCCATCGGGCGGGTTAGGCGTTTTTCCTTTATTTAAATAAAATTTCGGTAACGTGACCCAATGTAATGCGAGTCCTTCTGGTTAAACAGCTGCTTGAGATATGAAAACCACTGGTGCCTATTTTATCTTCTTTAGCACAATATAATGCAATGCTTCAGTGATTTAGCACAAATGTCAGGGCATCGAGTAATTTTATAGCACAAGCAGTTTTCCAATGGGCCCTTGAATGATTTGTTGCAGTAAAATGTTCACCATCACTAAAATGTTCACAAGCACTAATCGCACATTTGCCATCTGAAGTATTGCAATGCTACGCATTTCCCTTAAGAACGGCTTTTAAATCCGACAGCTTTATACCGCATTCCTTATTAAAAAGATGATCAAATGCATTGTTTCAATGGATTACAAAAGAAAAACTCGCCCTCCAAAACACAGCCCTCATGAGTCAGGCTGCCTCGCAATGCTCAGTTCCTCACTGCAATTCAGGCCAACCAACTTCAAGTTTACCTGCCTGCCCGGACATTGCCACCAGCTTCCCTTCATCATTCCTTTTCCTCTCTGCCTAGGTCAGTGGTAGGAGGGCAACTCAGGGGGGTATGCAGCGACATTGGCACCAAGAAAAAGGACACCAGTGGGCAACATTTAACCACATTTGCGCTGTGAAGGAATTCAAGCACTACCACAAAATATTCTAGGACCGTTTAAAATAGTAAATAACACCAGTCCTAGAATATGTTGGGGGAAGGCTTTTTAGGGATCAGGAAATAAAAAAGCCTGACTGGCAACCTTTTCCTGGCGACATTTTCACATCGAACCATTTGGAGGCTTAAGGGTACAACAGTCACATAGGCAAGACGCTTACACTTACTCCTACATTAAGGCCCTGTCAAATCCATCATCCAGACTCTGGGATGGATTTACTACGAATCCAGGGAAAGAGGGAGCAGTTACCCAACATGCAGAATCTGTCAAATAGGCTTAACATAGTCTAGCAAAATTGAGTGCCACCATATGCGCTCACACCCATGCAAAGTGTTTCAAAACGTCTGGGCAATGGCCTAATTTTCTACCTTGCAGATGGCCCCCAAAGGCACTTAATGTCACCCCACATCTAAAAACTCAAGTGCGCTTATAAGATGGAGCTGCAAGGCCACTCACCATGTAGCATTCCAAAATGCAGAATACTACACAGCGAGTAATAGACACCTGTGTTACTGCTTTGCCGGACATATACTTCCCATACATAAAAATCCTTGATACCCTCCAGGTAAACAGTTAGCACTCTAAGGAACTCATGGTGGCAACCATAAAGACAGACAATTGATCACAGTTCAAGGGCGTTTATTAAAAACTGTATATGCGGGTGGAGAAAACACCTAATCTAAACCTAAATCTAAGATGGAAGCAAACTACAACCATCAAATAATAATAAGGCAGTCCTAGTGGCGTCTTCCCAAATAAAAGTGCCTATACTATGAAAAACAGATTGCCAATTCTTACGCTAAATACAAAGTTTTCACAGGATTCACAGGAAAGAAAGAAGTGTTCACAAATAATAAGTCAGGATGTACTAGCCTGGGTTCTCCCTTCCCCATGTTTTGAGCATGGGGCAAGGTGGGATTCCGCAGCCCCGCACACGCTCGAGCTTTCCCAGCACGAGCCAACAGTTCCGCTCTCAGCTATCAGGGCCTTCAGTGGTTAAGTCCCTTTTCTACAAAACGTCTCTTGCCTCTGAGGATTTGATGTGTTCCAAAATAATAAACAAAAGTTCCTTTCTGCTTGCAAGTTGGGTGATGCCTTTTCACCCCTATATCTCCCTCTTCCGGGTTCAGACCCTTCTCAAATGTTAGCCGGTCGGTTCACTAAGGCTTTCAACACAATCTCATCTGTGACATTCACAAATCTTAATCTCTTTTTAAACCGTACACTGGACATCCCTCTGACGAGTTCATTCTTGTCACACTATTTAAATCGGGACTTTTGGCTTCAGCCCCTCTTTATCAGCATACATCTGTTGGGTTCACTCTTGCCAACTTTGTCAAGAACATTCCTTGAACAGTTCTGTACGGTGTGGGATTCACTTCCCTTAGCTTCACGATTATCTGCCGGTCAAAGACTTTAGACTGTACAGAAGATTTTACTAGACCCCTGTATGACCACTTTGACCCTTTTCACGCCTTTTCCAAGGCCTTCTGGTTACGGTAGTTTCAACAATAAGGTAATCGCCCAGTGATTCCAGAGTGAGCACCCACGTGGTGCCAGACTCCTCTGTAGCTGGTTTTCCCCTCTTGTATTAACAGTTTTGTACTTTCTGCAATTAGCTGTTTGCTACTTTTGTTCAACAGTTCGGTTTCTTCCCTCGACTCACCGGCTGTGATGAACCGCTTGGCTTTTCTTGTCTCTGGAGTCAAGGCCGGTACCACGGTCACATCGCCTCTCCCCGGATTGGTTGTCAGCAGAGGAGGGCCCCGTGTACCATTGACATTTGCTGCAACACACGCTGGCCATTGCTCGTTGTCTTACGATTCCTTTCTTGGAGGTTTCACGGGCCTGGTCGGAAAGGGCAAGGTTGCTTCTCTCCTTGCCACATTCTCGGTTTGCGCCGTCTTTCTCCTCCTCTTGAACTGCCATGCTGATTCAGCTCTCATGTTGTGCTATCTCCCTTGCTCGTATTGTGCTCTAGTGCTCCACCTTTTATCCCTGTGAGGAAGGGAAAGGGCCATCAGGTGTGTGTGAGATTCTGGTCAATTGCCTGACTTTGCCTGACCTTTATGGTGGGACATTTCAGGAAAACGGTGCTGGTGGTTGTGGTGTGCGAACGTGTTTGTGTCAGAAAAGGGGGTGGGGTAGAGTGTTTGTATCCTGCGGGGTAGGATGGGGCAAAGGTGTTATAAGAAGGGCGGAAACTGTCTCACCTGTCGGTGTCCCACTTTCACTCCCTGAGGACCCCCCCATCCAGATGATACTGCCTCGCTGCTACACCCCCCAGAACTGGATCCAATAGCAATGGCCGTGTCCTGGCCACCTGGATGACAGATCCCCAGGGACCAGTTAGTGAGACACCTTCAGGTTTCTCACAGGATGGGAACAGCACGCTCAGGGCCTGATTCTCAACAGGGTGCAGTGATCATGCTAAACAGCATGCATCACTGTGCCTTTTCTTGATGCCCAGGCACCACACATTCTGAGGTGGGCCTGGGTGTCACTGCAGAGTATGACAGTGTTCCATCTGCAATCTGCCTGTTTTGGGAATGAACGGGTGGATTGCAAGTCTCGGAAGCATTTTCCTTAAATTGCATGATAATCGCAATTTAACAAAAGTGCTGCCGAAAACATCTCCTGGCCATTTCTACTTTCGAGTCCCTGCCGAGGCGTCATGTAAGATAAAATAAATGTAATTAATTGCGGATGTATGCATGAATAGCCATTAGTGAGGATGTTAAAGGGGCAACATGAGTCGTGACTTTTACAATGTTGAATGAAGCATGCATGCCGGTGGTCTCATGCACAATGGTGTCTCCAATTGTGTTGTGATATATAAACTTACCACTACAGTCCTCTGGTGTCGCTCCTCCACAATAGTGACAGTGAAATGAGCAGCCCACCACCAAAAGTACCACCGATATGTGCACCAATTGTAGACTGTCGCTATTGTGGAGGAGTGCCACCAGAATCACCATGCAAAGAACGTTTTCCGAAATGGTCGGTTGCTAGGTTGGTTTCCAGCCAATCCTAGCAACCGGCACACTAAAGTGGCACTTTCTGTGCACCCTCGGAAAAATGTGCCTGCTTCAGATTAGTTGCCAACCGAAAATTTCGGTAACCCTTTATGCAACTTTTCTGGTAATTAACACCTTGTTGAGAATCGGCCCATAGTGTAGAAGAGTTAGCAAGGCACATTTCCAATAGTGTTGCTGACCTTCCTTTTAAACAAATGAGGAATGTGTGCTAAGCACCACCGTTTCCCAGAGAAAGACTGCAGTGGCAGAGACTCTACATCTTGCATCTCACCAGTACAGTGCATGAAGTAGCCATGATAAAAAGCGCAATCTTGCATGTCATAGGTTTAGAACCGTACAGGACCATGAACTCACGTGGTGTGCCAACGAAGAAAGTACAATACAGAACTGTCAACCAGGCTGAGGTCTCTGAACAGGCAGGAACAAATGAAGGAAGCCAGTAAAAAGGTTAAACCCGATTTTCAAGGGGGGGGGGGGAGGAGGAGATACTCCTGTGGCTGAATTCTACATCTGCCCAGTTCCGAAGCAAAACAAAAAACAAAATGTCCTTGAGCAGATTTTTCTTCCCATCCCGTCGCAGTAACACAATCCCTTGCTTTTGTGTTGTCATCTTGGAGAAATGTTCCTTGCTGCATGGATAGTCAGCAAGTTATTCAAACAATGCCCAGAATAGATGGTGTAATAATATTGTGCTGTGGGATTGAAATGACTCGGGATGTCCACGCATTGAGCAATCCTGTCAGATGAGTCACTACCAGGAGGGACATGCTGCCTCTGAACGCACTGTACAGCAAGATGAATTGCTTGTTGTTTATCCATAGCATCCCTTAGTTGTTTCGTTATGCTGCCTGTGTTCCCATTGAAACAGTAACAAAAGGACTTTAGAGCTCTAAACCAGATGTCATCATGCCCAAGTACACCTTTGATTATTTCAACAATTAAGGAGTGATTTAATGCATCGAAAGGTGTATCCACAGAGAAAGATGTCCTCCAAGTTGCTCCCTTGAAAATAAATTGACATTCCAAAGGAATTTGGATGCAGTGGATGGTCCATCCATGAAAGGTGGCTCCATCCATGAAAGGTGATCTGTCCAACTTGCTATCAGAATTGAAACAAAGCATCTTAAAAGAAAAAGTGACTGCACCAGTGGGATCTCCAATTTAAAGAAAGCATCCTAAAGATCAAAAGGGTAGAAGAAGCAGAAAATGCCCTTTGTGAGCAATCGCTTGGATTAAAGGAGCTAGCACAGAGGGTCCTACCCTGGAAAAAAGTAAATATATTTGGCCGATTAAGTGGAAGATTTGCATAAATGTCACCCTGCAATAACATCCGGATAAGATGTGTACCACCAGATGTTCGGGATGCGGACATACCCTCATATCTCCAAGTGCTATTTAAAGATATACTAGGGGATGGTAATGAATGATAAAGTTATTCAAATAGACAAATTCCATTAGGTTGACTCAGGTTAGCAGAAAAAGAAAAGCCCAATCCCAGATGGCCTAACCACGCCACATTTCTTTCAGGATACAGAGCGTATTTTTGCAAAAACTCTACAGACATTGATTTTCACGGAGTAAACATTTGCCTATTTCAAGACCTTGCCCCAATTACGGTACAATAAAGGGGTGGCATGAGACGTCGGCTTGTGGTTGCTAAATCATACCATTCCTTGTAGATGGGGAATTTCCTTTTAAAGTTAGATTTATCTGTCAAGGGGAGCAACATGAAGTCACCACAGCGGAGGAAGCAAAGAATACTTCATTTAGATGACACATTGGTGGAACAGAGTACTGAGGAGTCATCAACTCACTCCCTGGGGTTGAGTAATTGACCATCAAGGATGGATAAGTAGCTCCCGAGAGCTTGAGCCCAATCTGCATATTTGGAATTAAGGGAATTAAGTCCAAACATGGATCATACTTGACTTTAGGTAAATTGGTAAAGAAACTACGCAGCTTCGAAAATATTTATGATGTAGCTGTTGATTAGGAGTTGTGATCATTAGTTCATCTTTACTACAGGTTTTCCTTAGTTATTGGTCCACGCCCATTAGTGCGCAACGAACATGCAGAATTGGCTGGTCATATAAAACCTTGAATTCAAGGGTGACAAATTTAATTCCAAGGTTTATAATATGCAGAAACATGTGTCAAATGATTTGTGTAACGTGGTGGAACGGGTTCTTTGGCAGATTTATTTTAACCCTGGTGATAATCTTAGTTAATGGTTTAATCAAACATGGGAGAGCATGCTTAAGATAAAGCTCTTTATTAAAAGCAGGATTAAGTAACATACTAGGATGTGTTATATAGGATTCATGTTCATATATGGCTGCAACATCACAGCTTCTTTCTACTAAATGTGAAAGGGCTTAACTCTCCTAGAATACTGAGAATTTAATTTGAGAAACGTTCATGCTAATACTGCTCTTTCGAAAGAGAGCCATTGGAAATCGTGAAAACCAAAGTAGACTGCTTTCCAGATGGTTTCCTATTCAAAATGTCCATCCTCTGGAGAAGAAACACAGTGTGGCAATATTAGTAGACTGGGATACTGATTATAGCAATATTGGACAAACAAAGCTGCTTTTAAGGTCTAAAAATTCGATTTGGAAATCAACTACTAACATTCTCCACATACGGTCCTAATGATCGCCATGACCAATTCTTTAATATTCTTTTCCCTAGAATTGCGAAAATGTTGCTTATTGTGATTTTAATACAGAAATGCATCTGAATTTAGGTAAACCAGGATTAACACACCAGCCAGAGTAACATCTTCCCTGCGCTTCATAAAGGGGCTTCCAATATGGACACAACTGATTTATGGTGCTATATAAATCCCTCATCACATGAATATACACTTTAGTCCCACACCCATACAGTTTACACGTGTGAATATGTTTGTCTCCAGATCACGTCTTCAAATACAATTGACTGACAGCTTACCAAGTTCCATATTAGACTATTCACCTGTTCTACTTTCTATCTCTTCGACTGTTGGGGCTACAGTTAAACACATGTCCTGCCGGGCTGAATGATCTACTTCAGGACTGATGCTGGAAATGCATTGGAGGGACAGGGCCTGCGTAGCCTCGTCCTTTCCTGCTTTTTATTGTGTGTTCTGTCGTGTTTTCCGCACAGGAGTTCATATGGGACTCCTGGCAGTGGAGCTCTCTTTTGGTTTTGGTAAACTGACCCATGCGATACCCTTATGGCACCCAAGAGTGGGGGTACAACCCTGTGCCCCTAGTGTATGTTTTTGGGCACCTGCGTGTGACCCACACAGCAGGGTACAGGCTGGGTTCAGCTCCATGCTGAATTGACTTGTGCCCTGAGCGTCCTCCATTTTGGGATGCCCAGGCCCTGTCATTGGAATCAGTAGACTCCTGATGGACAAGATGGCCCCCGTGGCCTCTTGCCTCCATTTCCTGTTACCTTGATCTTCCCGAAGTCCCGGGAAGCCCTGACTGTCCCTTCCCCCCAACTGGCTGTTGGGTGGAAGTACCATATATGGTAGTGTGGGGAAGTGCCGACCAGACTGGCTGGAGCCTTCCCAACAACCATACATTGTGGTTTCACCTGTGGGAGGGACCTGGGTGAATGGAGTGTGTGATGAATATGCACTTCTTGTTGTGGATGTCTGGTATCTGGTGTTTGACACAATGACTGAGACAGCCCTTCCCGAAACTGGTTTGAATGCAGTGTGTAGTGTTGAATGGCGTGGTACTTGTCCGAATCCACTTTCTGTGTTGCGAGTGTCTGGATGGAGAAAAATGGCCTGAATGCACCATGCTCCTGATTGGCTGACAGACTGCTGAATGCCCTTCGTAGTGATTGGATGCTCGAGCGTGACCCAGAGGAATGAATGGGAGATCAACAGTATATCTGGGGACCTCTCACTGCTAGGAATCATGTTCAGAAGTTTATTCTACAGTTTGCCCAGGTGGGGGGGGGATCACCACATAGAAGTGCGTCTAGTGATAGGGGCCAGTATTCTGCCAATTGTTCTCACCAACTGCTTTCCTCTTCTATCTATTGTTGGTTTCCTTTACGAACTGATTTGTGTGCCATTTAACTGTACAGTTGATGCACTTTAAAGAGATCTAATAGTAATTGTTGTACCACGTAGAACTGTATATTTGCCATTATAAATAGCCGAGTACAAAGTGAGTTATCGTGATATTGTACATAACCTTGAACATTAATTATATAAAGACTGTGTTTTACCTAATACAGTGTGCAGACATTCCTTTGTGGGTGCTTGGGGACTACACTGTACTTAAGAACCAGCCTGCATCACCTCCTGAGAAGCTAGGCCTTGATTGCTCGTCCATTGCTACCTTATTGAGAATTTTGGCAGGGGTCCTCTATGCCTCTCCTCTACCAAATAGAGAGCGGAAGTACAGACCCCCCCTCCTCCGGTCCTTCACACTGACTAATTCTTAGTGGCATCTCCAACACAAAAAGCAGGGAAATTATTTGAAGAAAACAAAAGCAATGTATCTAATTTTGCATCAGTGTGGGAGGATTGTAATCCCTCCATTAGGGGAAGAATTAGAAGTGCAAATGCAGCCAGATATAAGGGTCGCTGATCAGTTTCTCTATGTTTAGAATAAATGGTGGAGAAGAATTTATAAACCATTGTCCGCCATTAGAGGCGAACCTCTATGTTTACAAGCAGAGGAGGGGACTAATTTACTTAAAGCTAAATAGTATTATTTCTCCATTTCAAACGAAGATCCCAAATGATAGACCTACAAGCTAATATCTTTATGATCTACCAACACTTGAGCATAATTCAGACCTGCCATATAAAGTACATTCTGCTGAACAATCAAAATTAATGTTCTTCTCACTGTTGAGGCTACGATTACTGCCGAAGAAACCTTGGCTTTCATTACATTCTTGTCCAACAGTAATCCAGTGGGGCCACAGGGTTTCACTTCCTTGATCTACAAGAAAATGGGGACTGTGTGGCTTCCCCCATTTAGTAGAACCTTTGAATTCCTTCCAGTATTCTGGGCAAGCTACCCCTTAACTAGTGAAAGCCCTGGCTTTATCATTGTTGAAGCCGGTAAGAAAACAATTGCTCTGTGAATCTTACACACAACTGAGACTCTGACACTGGAATCTTTAGCAAACTGTTAGGCAATTGCATATCCCTGTTACTACCCAAGCTAATTCACGATGATAAAACTGGGTTTATTCAGGATCACTGAATTTACAATGATATTTGTATAGTGATAAATTGTATAGCTGTAGCAAAAACAATTAGTGTATTATTGTTAGGGTATTTATTGAGCCCGGACCTAGCGTCAGGAAGCACTGGAGAACTTTACAACAATGGGTGGAGGGGAGGGAGGGGGAGACAAAGGGAGGGAAGCAGAGAGAAAAAAGAGCAGCGAGCCAACATGGGAGGCAGGGCAATTGGCTCATGGGGGTAAATTACCAGGTTACTCACCGTAGTGACCACCTTACTCCTAGTCCATCCCCTTTCCTCCATACTTATGGGACATCTCTTCGTCCTGTGGGACGGGACCGGAGCACTTTGTAAAAAGTATCCACATTTTTTTCAAAAAATGTCCCCCTCCTCTCTTTCCTGCGCGGGGCCTGGCACGCGGCCGTAACCCCGCCCACCTTGGCCCTGCCCCGCGCATTTCCCATCAGTCCTTTTCTATCGCAGGGTCCAAGACCCATTAGCAATAACAGAGGAATCTTATTAGAGGGGACGGCGGACGGGCGTATGGAGGAAAGGAGACTATGGACTAGGAGTAAGGTGGTCACTACGGTGAGTAACCTGGTAATACTCCTACGTCCCGTCCCCTTTCCTCCATACTTATGGGAGATTCCCAAGCACTCCTTACAGGAACTATGGGTGGATGGAAATGCCCCTTACTGAAACAGGTTCTTCAGCACAGCCTGGCCGAACTGAGCATCGGCCTTAGAGCTCATATCGAGGCAGTAATGCTTACAGAAAGCAGATGGGGAAGCCCAGGTAGCCGCTCTAGCGATGGACTCCCAGGGAACATACTTCTGGAAAGCAACCGCAGCTGCCTTGCCTCGCACATGATGCGCATGAATACCCTTAGGTGGTTTCAGCTTTTGGACGGTGAAAGATTCCGTGAAGCAGGCAGCAATCCATCTGGAAATGGATGCATTAGACACCGGCCTGCCCTGGGGTTTACCGAAGCTCACAAACAGTTGGGAAGAGCTCCGAAGCTCGGCAGTCCTGTCCAGGTAGAACTTAAGAGCTCTTCGGACATCCAGGCAGTGCAGTATCCTTTCCGCCTCCGAGGCAGGGTTCGGAAAAAAGACTAAGGGAAATCGACTGGTTCAGATGGAATTCGGTCACTACCTTTGGTAGGAAAGCTGGCTTAGTCCGAAGGACTACCTTGTCCTTGTGAAAAACAAAGAAAGGATGCTCCACCGACAATGCCTGGAGCTCACTCTCCTCGCTGACGTAACGGTGACCAGAAAGGACACTTTCCAGGACACGTACTTGAGGTCAACCGTAGCCATTGGCTCGAAAGGTTTATAGCACAGCGCCGTCAGGACTACGTTTAAGCCCCAGGGCGGGTGCAGAGTACCAACCGGAGGGTAGATGCGTGTCAAACCAGCAAAATGTCTCTTCACCACCGGGTTAGTTAACGAATAAGAACACCGGTCTGTAGAGAGGTAGGCGGAAATTGCTGAGAGATAAGTCCTGCAGGACAAGACATGAACCCCTGACTCAGCTAGGGAGGAGACAAAGGACAGCACTGTGTCAATCGTCGCCACCCTCGGGTCAAATTCTTTCTTCAAACACCAATGACAGAACCTGAGCCATTTACTCTTGTATTGGGATCTGGTTGAGGGTTTCCTGGCTGCCTGGATAATGCCCATGTTATCCGCAGACAAACCCAAAGGCTCTAGCGCCGTGAACTCAGGCACCATGCCGCCAAGTTGAGCGATTGTGGGGAGGGGTGCCACATCTGCTGTTCCCCTTGGTGAAGAAGATCGGGAGTTACTCGTAACCTGATCGGCGGACACGCCGACAGGTGTTGAAGTTCTGAGAACCAAAACCTGGCCGGCCACCACGGAGCTATCAGTAGAAGAGAACGGTTGACAGAGCTTTTCAACTTCCAAATTGCTCGATGAACCAGAGGAAGAGGCGGGAAGGCGTAAGCTCTCATGTTGTGCCATGGGATCTCGAGTGCGTCCCCCAGAGACGAGGCTCCCAGCCCCCCTCTGGAGGCGTACTGAGGAAGCTTCTGGTTCATCGCCGTGGCAAAGAGGTTCACCTCTGGTGTGCCCCAACGCGAGAAAAGCCATGATACGATCTCCGCCTTCAACTCCCACTCGTAGCTGACCACTGTCCGCCGGCTGAGGGCATCCGCTGTGACATTCAGCCGGCCCGGGATGTGCACTGCAAGCAGCCAGACCCCATGAAGCACGGCCCACTCCCAAATCTGAATGGCCAGATCCACGAGAGGGGGAGACTTCGTTCCCCCTGCTTGTTTATGTAGTCCATTGACACCACATTGTCCGTTCTTATGCGGACCACCTTGTTGACAATGTGAGGTCTGAATGCCTTGAGTGCCAGAAAAATCACCAGAAGCTCCTATTGATTTATGTGCAGGAGCTTGTCCTGAGGTGACCAGAGGTCCGAGACCTGAAGAAGATCTAACGTTGCACCCCACCCGAAAAGGGAGGAGTCTGTCGTGATCGTCACCATGGGGCTTGGGTCCTGGAACCCGACACCCACTGACAGGTTGCTGAGAGAAGACCTCCAGTCCAGGTCCACTCATGGAATCCAGAATCATTATCCGTTTGGAATCCAGGTCCACAGCCTGACACCAGGAACTCCGAAGAGCCATCTGGGTCCGCCTCATTTTGAGACGAGCAAGAGGAAGAGCCAGCACACACGAGGCCATGAGGCCCAGAAGCCTCTGGAACCACCAGGCCGACAAACTCTTCGACTGCGTAAACATCTGACACGTGGCCAACAGATCCGCCATTCTGTCCCCGGTCAGATACACACGGCAGTCTATCGTGTTCCAACAAAAATCCAGGAAAGGTCCTGTGAGACCGTCATGGAGGATTTCCGCCAGTTCACCGACAGCCCAAGATGGAACAGGAGCTGAAGGAGAGACTGGAGGTTGCCTGCTGCTGCCAACGGGCAAGGGCTGCATAGTAGCCAGTCATCCAAATAGGCATACACATGGATACCCTGGAGATGAAGAGGGGCCACGATCACCAACATCTTCGTGAAGACAAGCGGAGCCGAACTGAGGCCAAAAGGAAGCACCCGAAACTGGAAGTGCTCCTCTCCCAGAGAGAAACAGATATCTCCTTTCTGGGTTCCAAATCAGGATATGCATGTACGCATCCTGAAGATCCACCACGCTGAGCCAATCGCCCGCCTGCAAAGAGGAGCAAATTTGGCCAGGCGTGATCATCTTGAATTTCTCTTGGGGTAGGGAAAGATTGAACTGGGAAAGGTCTAGGATGGTGCGCAGGCCAGCCTGGTTGGGTTTGGGCACCGTAAACAGCCGGGAGTAGAAGCCCTCCCCTCGCTCCCCAAGGGGAACGGGTTCCACAGCTCTGAGGAGCAGAAGTTTCTGAACCTCGGCCTTGAGGGAGGGTGAGCCGACAGCTGAAAAGGAGGGTTGAGGGGTGGGGTAGGGGGTAAAGGTAAGCGGAAGCCCGCTCGAGCGACTGACAAGACCCATCTGTCTTCAGTGATGGTCTGCCACGCCTCCCAATGAGACGCAATGCGTCCTCCCACCGGGGTCTCGTGCGAGCACAGAAAACCCTCATTTGGCAGGTTTATCGGTGGCGGTGTCACCTGAACCTGATGAGGAGGCTGAGGAGCGGGCGAAATACTGTGTACGCTGTTGTCTACGACGGTTATTCCCCGCAGGAGTATTCACTCTGCGATTTTTGCGGTCGAGGAAGCCCCTAAAACCAGAGGAAGGTCGACCTTGCGACAACGACCTTTGAGTCTTGAAGGGAGGTTTAACCAGAACAGACAAAGATTTAGCCGTCTGAGTGCTGTCTTTGGTGAGCTCTACATCAGTAGAAGAGTGAAAAAGCTCCTTATCAAATGGAAGGTCCAGGACCTTGTCTTGGACCTCCTTCGAGAACTTAGTGGCATGCAGCCATGCTTGCCGCGAGGTATCAACCCCTAACATCAGACCCCGAGCTGAGGTGTCTACGTGATGAGCCGCAGCCTCCAGGAGATCCTGGGCCAAGACCCTGGCATCGGAAAGGCCTCCTCTGAAATCCTCCAGCTTCTCGACCGGGATATGCTCCTCAAATTCTGACAGACCTCTCCACATCCGCATGTTAGCTTCCGTCAAAATCAATTCTGCATTGGCCTGCCTGAGCTGCAAGGCCGAATTGGCAAAGATTTTCCTCCCTAGGGAGTCCAGGAGCTTGCAGCATGTCCTGCTTCCCCAAGACCTGAGTCGCCGTCACGGAGGAGGAAGCTGCAGGTCTGGATTGCAACGTGGCCGCAGCCACCACTGTGGAGGAGGGAGGCGGACAAGACAAGGCCACTTCTTCCGAGGAACGTAGCCTGTACCTCGCGTCAATCTTTTTATTGACAAATAGTCCCAAGTGTGGCTTTTCCCAAACTCTGGCCGAGGTCCGAAGAACGTCCTTCTGCAAGAACAGGCCAGTACGCTGCAAAGGAGACAAGGTGAAAGCCCCAGAAAGCACGCCCTCCTGCGGAGCAGGTGCCTCGGGCACCGGAACATCCAACAAGCTCATCATGTCCAGTACCCGGTAATGGAAAGCTCTGGTAGAGCGGGGCAGGTCCTCGTTGTCCTGACCGCCTTGAGGGTCATCTGACAGGTCCGGCTCCTGCTGAGCCGAGTCAGGCACTGCCTTGTCCACTGGGGACAATGGCGGCACAGGCGGAAGCCCAGGGGAAGGCACCATGGGCAAGGGAGGCGCCGGCGGAACCACCGACGGGACGGTTGGAGCCGGAGGCGTGGGTGGACATATCTCCTTGAAAAGCCCCTTGAAATATTCCCTCATGGGGTCGGTGCGCATAAGCGCTTGAAACTTACTGAAAAAGGCATCCTCAGGAGACCTGAGGAGGCCTCATGAAGTGGACAAAACCAGGGACGCAACGGGGACGGGTGCCACACCGGCCCCTCCGCCGACTGTATCCACATAAATCAAGGGAGCCGCCCCCGCGGGCAACGAAACATTGTGCGGAAGAGGCATCCGGCCGTTCCAATCAAAAACTGGCCGGTAAGGATGCGCACAAGGGACCTTAGGTTCACCCGAAGGACCGAACCCTACACCAGGGGCTGATGACGTAGTTGTAGGGGGTAGTACCTAAAATGGCCGCAGTGGCGGGAACGGGCACCATTTTGTCCTCATCTGAGGGGAACTGCGGCATGTGAGGAAGTGAGGCAGGGGTCCCCGTCAATGGATCAGGGGTCTTAATTTTAGCCTTAACGTAAGGAACCTCGGTAGAGCCGGTACTATGAGGCCTGGAATGTTTCTGCGACATACCAACCACCAACTGAGCCTTCGAAGGAAGAGCCTCGGCACTGCCGGTAAAAGAAGAAACCTTCTTTGCCCCCTCAACAGATCTGGTGTCACCACAAGTGCGGGAATGGTGCACCGTCACCGACAGGGCCTTGCCGACCCCTCAGAACTGTTGGTAGCCTCAGCCTCTGTACAAGGAACCTCAGACCTAGGCCCGGTAGAAGCCTTATCGGCACGGGCCTCGTACATGCGTTCAGTAACCTCAAGCCCATCCAAGACCACGGGGCGTACCCCGGTTTTGTTTTTGAGGGAAGCCAAAAGAACGGCCTCAGAGCAAGCTCCGGTACCCCATAACTCAGAACTGGGGCTACACACAGCCCCCACAGGAGGAGCCTCGGAGTGTACTCCGGTGAACACAGGCCCCTTACGGAGACCCTCGGAGAAAACTCTGGTAGAATTATTAGGCCTGACAGGCACCTCAGGGCGAACCCCGGTAACAGAGCGATCAACGCCCCTCCCGGCTCGAGAGGAACCCGGGAAGGTATCCCCTGGCCGGGGTGCTCTGAAAATCAAAGAATTTACCAGGCGTTTTTTCTTCTCGTCGATGAACGCCTGAAAATGCAAAGGAGGAGTCCGACTGAACACCTCCTCCCACCGCTCCAACCGATGTTGAAGAGCCCGGACCGAAAGGGAGTCACAGTAAAAACAGGAGTCCCAACGGTGTTCCGGAACCAAGCACTCTAAACAAAGAGGATGGGGATCCGCCCTCGCGAAGCGACGTTGACACGAACAGTCTGAAAAATCTAGTTTAAAAGACATAGACAGACTAGTAAACGAACGCTAGCGAGAGCCACAGAGGGAAAAACGGAAGAAAAACTTCAGAGGATGCAAGTGCGTCCGGCCCCGATCATGTGGAGAAAAGGACTGATGGGCGATGCGGAGCCAAGGTGGGCAGGGTTACGGCCGCGTACCGGGCCCCGGCAGGAAAGAGGGACAAATTTTAGAAAAAAATGTGGATGCTTTTTACAAAGTGCTCCGATCCCGTCCCACAGGACGGAGAGATGTCCCATAAGTATGGAGGAAAGGGGACGGGACGTAGGAGTAACAGTGGAGAGCAAGTCTCCTGTAGGGTGGGGAGTGTAGGGTATGTGGACCTAGGTTCTAAGGAGGAACAATTCCTTGAAGATGAAGGTCTTTACCTCTTTCCTGAACTGTAGAAGTGATGGGGCAGGTCTGATGTTGACGGGGAGGAGGTTCTAGAGTCTTGGAGAGTAGATAGAGAAGGCCTGTCTTCTAGTTCTTTCCTTAATTCAAGTCTGCACATTTCCTTACTTCTGGTGGATCGCAGGCCTCCAGAGATGCTGAGTTTCTCAGTGAGGTAGCTTCGGGATTTCAGGATGACAGCCTTGTAGATGATGCTACAGGATTTGAAGATGATACAGAAATGTAGTAGAAGCCAGTGCAATTTGAGGAGGGTCGAAGTGATGTGGTAGAATTTACAGAGTCAATTAACGGGTCTTGCTCCAGCATGCCGGACACATTTCAGCAATGCCAGGGTAGTCACCGGAAGGCCTTCCAAAAGGACATTGCCACCATCCTCATGAGAGAGGACAAAGGCTTGGACTGCGGATCTCAAGTAGTGTGCGTCTTCCTTGAAGTGTGCTGTTTGAACGTTAGGGGTGTACCGATGTTGATCCCCAAGAGACTTGGCACAGGGGGCCGAGCTGCGGTGTGAATTCCATGGGTTTCATAGCAGAGAGGCAGGTCAGGGTGTTCAGTGTTGTTGGTCACCAGTAGGAATTCAATCTTGGAGCGGCTGAGCTTCAGGTAAGCACTGGTCATCCAGGAATTGATAAATGTGAGGCAAGCCTTGATCCTGTGGATGTCTTCGATGGAGGATATCTTAAAGTAGATCTGAGTGTTATTTACGTATTGGTGAATGTGGATGTGTGGAGAGATGAGGGTTCCGAGCGGTTCCATGTAAAGACTGAAGATTACAGGGACAGGATGGATCTTTGAGGGACTCCACAAGTGATGGGATGAGTCAGTGATCTGGCAGGATCCATTTGTACATCTGTTGGTGGATCGCAAGGTAGGATTTGAACCAGCCGAGGACAATCTCGCTGATCCCCATGCGGCTATGTAGATTGTCAGTGAGTGTCTGGTGGTCTGCTGTGTCAAATGCTGCTGAGAGGTCAAGGTAAAGGTAAAGTAGGAGGCAACGATTGCCAACTTTAAGGACTTTAGGAACATCGTCTGCAACTTTGATGGTAGCCATTTCTTTTCTGCATCTGGGTCCGAGGCCAGAATGGTAGGACTGAAGGAGGTTATTGGATTCAATGTGTTGGAGGAGTTGTGTAGCTACTGCTTTCTCAAGGATCTTTTTTTATTGAGTTTTCGATTATACAACAGGAGAAATCAAGATAAACAAAAACTTCTATAAACCTACTTTCCCCCAACCCCTCCCCACCCCCACGTCCTCTCCCCAGTCAGTCGCCCGTGTACACCAAATATTACATTGCATAAGATTTAAAGATCAAAGGATATCCAAAATGTGCAAATTCTGTTGGCAGTGCTGCTCCATAAGTCTCCATGTAAAAGTTCAAGATCAGTGCCCATTCCATCGAGAACTTAGCTTGTTGCCCTTGGATTGTGCATGTGATCCACTCTAATGAAACACAATTCCACAATTTATAGTGCCAATCTTTTATATGTGGGTCCACTGACTTCCATTTTTGGGCAATGACCAGTAGCGCAGCCTAATGGAGAAGATGAAATGCTTTCCTCTGAGATTTCAGCTATTGTATATTGTCCTGTTGGTATTCCTGTCCCAAACCCAAACATCAGCTTCATACTTCGCTGCACCGCTTTCCAAAACTGTGATAATTTAGAGCAGGACCACCATACATGCACCCAATCCCCTCTCTCTCCACATCCCCTCCAACATAATACAGAGACCGTAGTAACAATCCTATGTAATCTTTCTGGGGTATAATGCCACTGATGCCTAACCTTTACCCAACATTCCCTGATCTGTATGGATCTCGTCATTTTCAGGAAGCCGGACCATAAGCAGGACCATGCCTCTTCTGATGGCGTCTACCCCAGAGTATTTGCCCAAGTTATCTGAAATGTGGGGCTTTATAGTGGGGGTTTGTCGTTTATAAATTCTTGAAATCGTCCCTCTCTCCAGAGGTAGATGATACAAATAACTGAAAAGGTGCGAGTGGTCTTCTCACTGCTGACCTGTTGGGTGGGGCCAACAGCCAGTGGCGGACTTGAAAGTAGTGGTAGTGATGCTTCGAGAAGACCCAGCTCCTCCTAACGTAACCTAAAAGACTTAGATTTCCTGATCCAAAAACATATCACGAAACATTATGCATCCCAACTTTCTCCATTCAGAGAACAAGCTAGCATGTGCTACCGACGTAACTTGCGGGTTTGCGGAAAGAGGGGTAAACGGGAAGGGAAATGATGTGATTCCATGTTGGCGAACCGCTTGTTCCCACAAGTCCTCCACTACCCCTGCAATTACACTGTGGTGTGTACTTCCGGGTCTGTCGGGTCTAGGTAGCCATAATTTCACCCCCATCCTAGGACCCACCATTGCTCTTTTCATGCTCATCCACCTTTTTCCTGTGTCCTCATCAAATCACTCCTTGATAACCCGGAGTTTAACTGCACGATAATACACCCTGAAGTTAGGAAGGCCCACCCCTCCTCTATGCAGGGGAAGCATCAATGTGCTCAGTGGTATTCTAGGGGGTTTATTTTTCCATATATATTTTGAAATAGTTTTATGTAAGGTTTGGAAAAATGTAGCCGGGATTCAGATCGGGAGAGCTTGAAACAAATATACCTTGGGTAAAATAACAATTTTGATCAAATGAATTTGCCCCAACCATGACACCGTTAAAGGGCTCCACGCCTGAAACAGCCTTTGAATATCATCTAACAAGGGCCAAAAGTTTGCAGAGTAGATTTCTTCCAGCAAACAGGGTATGTTCACACCTAAGACCCAGATACTTTGTGGCATCCAACAAAACTGTGTCTCCCTCATTGCTTTTGTTAACTCTTCTTGTTTCAAACCTAGATTCAGGATTTCGGATTTGGTAATATTAATTTTAAGACCCGCAACTCTGACAACATTTTCTAAATGTGCTAATGCCACCGGTAATTAACTACACAGGTTGGTAATTGTTAAAGTATTTCTTCTGCATAAGCCATCAACTTGTGCGTCTCTCCCCGAAATGGTATACCTTCTATCTTTTGCGATTGTCTAAGTTGCGCCAATAAAGGTTCAAGGTGCAGTGCATATAAAACCTGTGAGAGAGGGAAGGACTGTTTCGTGCCACTGGATAGAGAAACCTTAGAGGAAAATTTGCCGTTAATGAACAGTCTAGCTGAGGAATACACAGTTAGCCATGACCATCTTTAAATATTTTCAACCAAAACCTATGGTATGTAAAGTGCTAAAAAGGGCCATTCGACTCGGTTGAATGCCTTTTTGGCAACTGACGACACCCGTACCGCTGCAACCCCTTTCTTTACCACCTTTTCAATTAAATGACAGATTCTACGCAAATTATCGTGGGTTTGTTGCCCTTTTATAAAGCTGGTATGATCAGGATGTATCCGACTGGGCATCATATCATTAAGCCAGTTTGCAAGCATTTTCCTGTGCATCGATATTCAGAAGCGCAATCGGGCGATACAAGCCACATTTGGCAATATTCTTTCCTGGCTTTGGGATCAAAATTATTTTTGACTCTTCCAGCGATGCAGTGATTTATCAGCTTTTAGCAAAAGAGTTAAAGTTCAGTTAATTTAGGGGCCAAAGTTACACAAAACCTTTTATAAAAAGAATGTCATGCCTGCTGGACATATCTCTGGACCGGGAACAACCTCTCCATACAGAATGAGTTACGCCCATAGAACCGCAAGACTGTTCTATTCGAAATGGAGGTTGTTCGATGCATTGCCAGGAAAACGACATCTGCATTTTTCACATCGTTAAATTCACGTGTCTTAGTTCAGTTACGTGTGTCACGGCAGTACGTACATAAGCAGCGTGGAAACTTCGATCGCTGCTTCTGATTAATTCATTTTTGGCGATTTGTAGCTGAACTCTGGACCTGCGTCCTCGCATTCTCTTCAGCAACTTCTTTGGCCTTTTGTAGCGTGTTTTCCGCCGCACGCTAATTTCTGGAGCTGTGTATCCTGTTCGCGTGCCAAATCTCCACGCGGACGCCATCTCCAAGCGCGGCTGTCCTGGGCTGCGTGCATCCTGTTCGCGTGCCAAATCTCGACGCGGACGCCATCTCCAAGCGCGGCTGTCCTGGGCTGCGTGCATCCTGTTCGCGTGCCAAATCGACACGGACGCCATCTCCAAGCGCGGCTGTCCTGGGCTGCGTGCATCCTGTTCGCGTGCCAAATCTTCATGCGGACGCCATCTCCAAGCGCGGCTGTCCTGGGCTGCGTGTATCCTGTTTGCATGCCAAATCTCCACGCAGACGCTATCGCCAAGGGCGGCTGTCCTGGGCTGTGTGTATCCTGTTTGCGTGCCAAATCTCTACAAGCAGACGCTGTCTTCAAGCGCGGTTGCCCTGGGCTGCGTGTATCCTGTTCGCGTGCCAAATCTACACGCGGAAACGCTGTCTCCAAGCGCGGCTGTCCTGGCTGCGTGTACGTGGTCACGTGCAATCCTGCACGTGGTTCTCTGAACTTTTGGTACTTCTGATAGTTAACAGGTGAACTTCTATTTTTGTTCTTCGTGGGAAAGGAAGTATTTCATGAACTATTGGAAGGTGATTGTGCACAGTACTTTGGACGCTATCCTGTGGTGCACCAACCCGGTATCTAGCGTGAGCCTCGTACCGTTCGGGATAAGTCTCCCTTACTAATCTTCCCCTCCTTTGTCGTTGGTTTATCTCCTGGATTTCTTCAAGAGACTTTCGTTGAATACTTCCGTTTTTGCCATAAGGTCAGTGTTTTGAATTTATGCTAATACTGTGCTATCATAGTGAGTTGAGTTTGGGACAGTTTCTTATGATACTTTATCTATCCTAGGCTGACTTCCGATACAATACCCACGCCCTTTCCAGTGATCCATCTCTCTGCCTGTTTCATCAGTCAGAGAGTTGTATCATTTGGAAGGTCTAATTTGACTTAACTACAATCAAGTTGTGTGAAAAAGGATCCGGAAGAGCCCTACCAATTGTATCCTTTTCAATTGATACATTGGTGATTTATGACAGAATCAGAAGCCATAGAGGGTGCAGATCCTTTAACTGTTTTGACTCAGTTAATCAATGACTTGAGAAATGAAATTATTACGGCACAGGACATGCTACGGCATCGAATGGATGTTATGCAAGATGCCATGCATGCCACTCCTCAGGGAGCACAGGTTCCAGTAGCCACTGCATCTGGATCTGGGACTACGGCACCATCATTATCACAGGAAACTCTTAAAGTGGTTATGCCGACACATTTTCCCTTGGCTCCCCCGGAAAGGTTCACAGGTGATACTAAAACCTATAGAACTTTTGTTAATCAGTGCCGACTCCATTTTCTTTGCCGGCCTATTTCGTTTCCCGACTTAACTACTAAAGCAGCATTCGTGCTTTCCCATTTGGGAGGTACAGCTGCTACTTGGGCTAATCCATTATTGGAATCAAATAGCCCCTTGTTGTACGATTGCGATGATCTTTTGGCTGCTATGAGTAAAGTCTTTGATATGCGCTACGCTACTCAAGCCACAGATCTGGAGTTGCTGAATCTACAACAAGGCAGTCAACCTCTGTTGGCTTACATCGCCCGATTCAACCAATTAACAGCCGAAACCCAATGGCCTGAAGACAAGAAGACGGCTGTTTTCTACAAGGGTCTTTCAGAAGAACTCAAAGATGCCTTGTCCACGGTCCCAGTGGTTCCTACAGGTTTCTCAGAATTTCTTGATTTGATTGTACAAATTGATGTCTGAAGAAATGCTCGCAAAGGAGAAAACCTTTCCTGCATGCACCGGTTCGTTACGAGACACCGGCAGCTTCTTCGCATGATCCTGAACCAATGCAAATTAGTGCAGTGAGAGTCTGGTTGTCTAGAGCAGAAAGAGAGAACAGAAGAAAAAACAATTTATGTATGTATTGCGGTTCATCTGAGCATTTACTGGCTGCATGTCCTAAAAAACCAGTTAAGCCTCCGGGAAACGACAAAACCCGGCAGTAGCAGGAGTCCCTGTGTCGAGTGTTACATCGGACTCCATTACATTTCCAGCACACACATCTATAGCTGTTGAGCTGTCTTTACGTTTTGATGATCAAGAACTGGTTTCCAAGGCTTTGGTTGATTCTGGAGCCACTAATAATTACATCGATATCACATATGCCAAGAAATGTTCTATACCCATTGTAGACAAGAACAAACCTGAAACTGTTAATACTGTGGATGGATCGGTCTTGATTTCTGTTATGGTAACTCGGGAGACTGTACCTATTCAGATTACTTTATTAAATGGTCATTCGGAGGAAATAGTCTTCGATGTCAATGCGGCTCCTCAGTACAAAATATTACTTGGACTTGCTTGGTTGACTCTTCATAATCCCGCCATTGACTGGGTTACGGGATTGGTCCAATATCCTTCCGTTTTTTGCAATGAACATTGCTTTACCAGTCAGGAGGTGTCAAATAAATCACATATTTTGGCCTCTATGGAGGGAATTTCCACTATTAGTGTGGTACATCAGAGTGGTGCACATATACCAAGTGAATATACAGATTTTGCTGATGTGTTTGACAAAGGCCAGGCAGAACAGCTGCCTCCACATAGGCAGTACGATTGTCCAATTGAACTAATTCCTGGAGCTAAAATCCCTACTGGTCGGGTCTATTCTTTAACTCCCAAAGAAGAAGTTGTCTTGAAAGAATACATCGATAAAGCTCTTGATATGGGATTTATACGACCCTCTCAATCACCTGCTGCTGCTCCTTTATTCTTTGTTCCGAAGAAAGAAGGAGATCTAAGGCCTTGCATTGATTACAGGGCTCTTAATGACATCACCATAAAGAATCAGTACCCTTTACCACTGATAAATGTTCTGTTAGATCAATTAGGAACTTCCAAGTACTTCTCTAAATTGGACTTGCGCGGTGCTTACAATCCGGTTCGCATTCGTGAAGGAGACGAATGGAAGACCGCTTTTAAGATGCGGTACGGCCTTTATGAATATTTAGTGATGCCTTTTGGTCTTTGTAACGCTCCCGCCACATTTCAGTTCTTCATGAACGATATCTTCAGAGATATGATGGACCAATTTGTGTTGATTTACTTGGATGACATTTTGATATATTCATCATCTTTTCCAGAACATGTTAAACATGTGTTAGCTGTCTTACAAAGACTCAGAGAGGACAAGCTTTTTGTTAAAGCCGAGAAATGTGTCTTTCATACACAAGAAGTGGAATTTCTGGGTTACGACATTACCAATCAAGGTGTTCGAATGAGTCGTTCCAAAGTGAAGGCCATATTGAATTGGCCCATTCCACACAATGTCAAGTCATTACAATTAAACATTCCTAGGTTTTGCAAATTTTTATCTCAGATTTATTCATTCCTTCTCTAAAACAGTGGCCCCATTGACAGCTTTAACTAGCTCCAAAGTTCCATTCTGTTGGAACCAGAATGCCCAAGCATCTTTTGAGATGTTAAAGGAAGCATCACTGCACCTTTACTTCAACATCCTGATCCGGATTGTCAGTTTATCGTTGAAGCAGATGCTTCCAGTGTCGCTACAGGAGCTGTACTTTCGCAAGTTTGTTCAGAAACCAATGAGGAGCATCCAGTTGCTTTCTTCTCACGTAAGCTTACCTCATACGAACAGAACTATACCATCACTGAGCGGGAATTACTTGCAATCAAGGATGCTTTCCGAGAATGGCAACATCATCTTCTTGGGGCTAAACATCAGGTGCTGGTGTACTCGGATCATAGAAATCTTCAGGCATTCAAAACTATGAAATGTCTTACAGCCAGACAGGCCAGATGGCATGTTGTTTTTGCTCAATACAATTTCCAAATTACTTATCGCCCTGCCAGACAACATGTCAAATCGGATGCTTTGTCTCGCATCGGTGAAGGAAGAACCCTCGGTGCAAAATAAATTGTTGGCAGATCACGTGATATGTAGTTGTTCTGCACAACCTTCCCTAAAAAACGAGTTACAGGAGTGGGTGAAACTAAATCCACAATTGATTCAGGGATTGAATCTTGATATATACAATGGTTTGCCTTTCAAACAAGGAGTACTCTATCTACCAACTGATACCACTCGGGGTAAGGCCCTCCGTTGGGGTCATGATTCCTTGCTTGCCATCCATCCTGGACAGAAGAAGATCCTAGAGTTGCTTAAAAGATGGTGTTGGTGGCCGTCCATAACACAAGATGTTATAAATTACGTTTCAACATGTTCTGTATGCATTCAATGCAAGAACACTCCTGGCAAACCAGTGGGTTTACTCCAGTCCCTACTTGTTCCTAAAAAACCATGGGACATGATATCAATGGATTTTTTAGTAGAACTTCCAAGAAATAATGGCTACGATACCATATGTGTTGTGGTGGACTACTTTACAAAATTGGCGCTTTTTATCCCCTGTATTGGTTTAACAACAGCTGCTGGTCTGGCTGATTTATTCATCCGGCATATATTCTGTTTTTTTGGCCTACCATCAGTGATAATCACTGACAGGGGCTCACAATTTGCGTCACGTTTTTGGAGAGCACTAAATTCGGCATTACTAATTGATGACAGGTTGTCTAGTGCTTATCACCCTCAAACAGATGGACAGACAGAGTCTCAATAGCACTATGGAACAATATCTGCGATGTTTGTGCCTGCAGTTTCAGTCAGATTGGCTCAATGTCCTGCCGGCAGCAGAGTTTGCCTATAATAATTCATACCATAGTGCCATAGGTACTTCGCCTTTCTATGCTCTGTATGGGCAACACCCCTGATCCATTCCTTTGGATACTCCTGCAGCAGGACGTAATATTAGAGATCTAAAGAGTCTACAGACTAAAGTTAAGCAGCAATTGGAGCAAGCTAAGAAACGAGATAAGACCTATGCCGATGCTCAGAGAATCCCTGCACCTGTTTAAAAAGCAGGTATGAAGGTATGGCTGTCCACTAAAAACTTGAGGCTACCCGGTAAAAAGAAATTGTTGCCAAAATACATCGGGCCATATGAAGTGCTCCACGTTATAAATCCGGCTGCTGTCCATCTGGCATTGCCACAACGGTGGTGAGTGCATCCTGTATTCCACGTGTCACTCATCAAACCATGCTCTGATGCTACTAGATTGCCTATACAGCCTGTTGCTATTTCTGTGAAAGGTTCAGACGAATATGAGGTACAGGACATACTGGACATGAGGCTACGGTCTGGGAAGCCGTATTATCTGGTGGATTGGAAAGGCTATGGTCCCGAGGATAGATCCTGGGAACCTCTAACATTCATGCTCCTGCTTTATTAAGGCGATTCCACTCGAAAAGGGGAGAGGTTGCTCCTTTGGGGGGTGGCACAGTCATGCCTGCTGGACATATCTCTGGACCGGGAACAACCTCTCCATACAGAATGAGTTACACCCATAGAACCGCAAGACCGTTCTATTCGAAATGGAGGTTGTTCGATGCATTGCCAGGAAAACGCTGTCTGCATTTTTCACGTCGTTAAATTCACGTGACTTAGTTCCGTCACGTGTGTCACGGCAGTACGTACATAAGCAGTGTGGAAACGTCGATCGCTGCTTCTGATTAATTCATTTTTGGCGTTTTGTAGCTGAAGTCTGGACCTGCGTCCTCGCATTCCCTTCAGCAACTTCTTTGGCCTTTTGTAGCGTGTTTTCCACCACACGCTAATTTCTGGAGCCGTGTATCCTGTTCGCGTGCCAAATCTCCACGCGGACGCCATCTCCAAGGGCGGCTGTCCTGGGCTGCGTGCATCCTGTTCGTGTGCCAGATCTCCACGCAACGCTGTCTCAAAGCGCGGCTGTCCTGGGCTGCGTGTATCCTGTTTGCGTGCCAAATCTACACGCGGAAATGCTGTCTCCAAGCGCAGCTGTCCTGGCTGCGTGTATGTGGTCGCGTGCAATCCTGCATGTGGTTTTCTGAACTTTTGGTACTTCTGATAGTTAACAGGTGAACTTCTATTTTTGTTCTTCGTGGGAAAGGAAGTATTTCATGAACTATTGGAAGGTGATTGTGCACAGTACTTTGGACGCTATCCTGTGGTGCACCAACCCGGTATCTAGCGTGAGCCTCGTACCATTCGGGATAAGTCTCCCTTACTAATCTTCCCCTCCTTTGTCGTTGGTTTATCTCCTGGATTTCTTCAAGAGACTTGCGTTGAATACTTCAGTTTTTGCCATAAGGTCCAGTGTTTTGAATTTATGCTAATACTGTGCTATCATAGTGAGTTGAGTTTGGGACAGTTTCTTATGATGCTTTATCTATCCTAGGCTGACTTCCGATACAATACCCACGCCCTTTCCAGTGATCCATCTCTCTGCCTGTTTCATCAGTCAGAGTTGTATCATTTGGAAGGTCTAATTTGACTTAACTACAATCAAGTTGTGTGAAAAAGGATCCGGAAGAGCCCTACCAATTGTATCCTTTTTTGGTTACCGTATCCTTTTCAATTGATACATTGGTGATTTATGACAAAGAAGCGTTATACCCATCTGGACCCATCGCTTTGTAAGTTGGCAGATTAGTTATAACTGATATAACTTCTTCTTGAGTGATATCTGTATCTAAGCTCACTATCTTCTTCTGAGATTCTTTCCAGTTGGGTCTCTTCTAAATATTGTTTTTGTGCTACCTGGTCTGGGGAATCTGAGTCATACAACCTAGAGTAGAATGCTTGAAACTGCTCGATTATTTCTTCCACTGCCGTTACTTTATTTCCCTTTAAGTCTTCCACCCCTTGAATTGTCTGCAACGCCAACTTCTGATTTAGTTGTCTAGTCTTATCTCTTGTGCTGTTTGGCTTATGGCTTCAGTTCTTCAGTTAGGTCCCGATATAGTGAGGAGATAGCACTCTCATGGGAGTTGCCCCACTTTTCTCTGCCAATCACTCCTTTCAGAGGCTGATAATCAAGGTGATTTTCACCTATGGACCAGTATGAGATGGAGCGAGTTACTTGTTAAAGTGGTCAAAGTTCCCCCAGTGAGGCAACTTCTATTGGCTAGTAGTCTGTGCCCCTTTCCACTCTTAGCGTTACTTTTCTCTACTGGAGTACATATCTGGTTGCTGTGCAAAACATCAGTGCTCTTTCCCATCTAGTGTAGTGGTCAATGGACATGTGCCTCAAGGCTTTGGATTCTTAGTGAACAAAGTTCCAGCAAACAGAGTCTGCTTGTAATAGTAGAGTAAATGCAGAGGCGGTGCCCTTACTATAGGCTTGGTATCTCAGAGAAAGAGGCTTTGTTGCACTGGCTGGGACGATTAACCGCATTTATGATGGGGTGGTCTCCCAGTGGTGGACATACAGGACTAAGAAGTTCACACTAACAGAACCTTATCCCAGCCAGTTTCGAACCTGGCCGTTGTCCCTCAGCTCCCCACGCGTATCCAGCGAGTCGTCCCCAAGCTGCTTACCAGTGTCAGTTCAGATCTGATGCCGGTGCACTTGGGGGTTGTCCCTCAGTCCAGTGCCTTCCAAGGATAAGCTTGCGGGATCAGAATCCCCCCACCACCCCGGGAAACAGGAAGGGGCATCCACTTCCAAAAGTGGACACGTTGGGACAGCGTCCACCACTCAATTCGCTCCGCCAGAAACTGGTTCCTCCCTGGTCCGCTCCATGAGGGACGGGCTCCCTCCTGGTCTGCTCCGTTCCACGAGTTACGAGTTCCCTCCTGGTCCGCGCTCACATCAGTCTCCCGATCGGCCCGGGATGCTAACCGTTCGCCCAAGTCTTCACTCCTCAGCAACCCTGCAGTGCTGCAGTCTGGGTGCCAATGTTCTGAGTGCTCCTGCCTCATGGAGCACTCATATTCTGAATCACTGTTCATTTGCCCCTGGGGCACGGAGCTCAAACTGCCGTGACTTCATGGGCTGGTGGCCATCCTGGATCTCCTTTCCTTTCTCAAGGATCTTAACTATAAAAGGGAAGATGGGTAACAGGGCAGTTGTAGCTGAGAATGTCAGTGTCCAGTGTTGGCTTCTTAAGAAGCAGGAGGATTTGACCAGTCTTGAGGGTCGAGGGGAAGGTGCCTTGAGTTAAGGAGCTGTTGATTGTCAGGTAAGGGAGGAGTGCTTCAGTTGGAAGGGACTTGAGTAATGAGGCAGGGAGGATGTCATCCGCATATGATGTGGCATTGAGGAATGCTAAGGTGGAAGTGCGGTCTTCCATAGTTAGTGTCTTGAAAGTTGTGGTTTTGTGAGATGGGGTGTGCAGTGTGTGCTCAGTTGTGGCACTGGTGTCTATGTATTGGCAGACCTTTTTGATAAAAACATTTTTTTTTTAAATTCATGGTGGTGAATTTTTCAATGGGTTGTGCTCCGGATGGGTTGGGCAGAGGGTTGATGCAGTTCTTGATGGCTTTGAAGAGGGCTCTGCTTTCAGGGTTGGCCTTGGCTATGGTGTTTAGGCATTAGTTGGCCTGGCCTTGGTAGTGTTGATCAGTTACCTTTGTGTATCACACAGAGTTCCTTGAGCAGGGCAAGGTTGGATGCGCTGCAGGATTTTCACCAATTCTATTCTTGCTTTCTGCTAGCTTGTTGTGGTTGAGTTCTTGAGTGTACCAGGGTGCAGAAGGTTTAGGCTTGAGGGTGCACCGTTTCACTGGGGAATGGTGGTTGATGTTTGTGAGGGTGGTGTTTAATTCTTGGAAAAGCAAGTCGCATTCCTGGTTCGTCAGAGGTATATCAGCCCATGTGAGGTGGAGTTTGGTGAGGTCTTTTGTGAGAGTCTCCACTGGGAAGTTCTAGAAGGATCTGAAGGCTTTATTGCTTGGTATCCAATGGGTTTGCTTGAGAGGTGTGGTGTGAACAATTTCAAAGTGGATTGCCAGATGGTCCGACCTGTGGAGCAGAATAGGAGAGCTGTGATGAAGGGTGGGCTGTGTGGTGCTAATAAACGAATAAACTAATTAACTAGGATTTCTAAAGCGTGAACTATGGCCCGAAGGTATCAAGGCGCTGATGAGGTTGAGGATATTACCTTTCCTGCGAGTTGGTTCTTTTGTTTGCTGCGTGAGGTTCAGTGTGTTGAGTATGTTCCCTGCTTTACATTGGAATGATGAGGAGAAAGGTGTCCAGTAGGATTAATGAACATTGCTGTCGCATTTCGTAATATAACCTTACCAGCGCCTTGGGTTCAACATTTCTTGTAAAATGGGCATGGCGAGGAAGACATCAAATGGCTGGTTATCGATCAACTGCAACCAGACCGTAATAATCTTTTAATGCCTTCACGTATGTTCAAGTTGGAACAGACTTGGATCTTTTGCCCGAGAATCACACATCGCACATGAATGGTCTGAATGAGGGACTGCGATAATGGACTGAACCCACCTTCTTTTGGGGATCTATTCATGGACACACTGATTTAGCATTGGTTTAAGCTTTAATCGATAGGAGGGAAAGGTAGCTGTATGGAGGCTACAACCGTGTAAAAAAATGACATGGTGGTGTGGCCCCCCCCCCACTTTCCTAAGAACAGGTTACATCTGTTCTTTCAGTTTGCTGGACATCGTAGTTTCTGGGCTGCTGCGGCACACTGTTACTAAGGTACTAGTGAACAAAATGAGGAATCAGATGGCGTTCTCACTTCTTTCCTCAATAAATCCTCCTCCCAGGGGCCAAGGAAATGCCATTGCTCATGGATCCTGACCCTGGGGGTGGATATGCGAGGAAGGATCACCTGGGTGGAGAAGAATTGGGGAAAGGGGGTTGGGGCATCCTTGGATGAGACACGGTATCCCCTCTTTTCCCTTCCACAAGGAATCAGATGTCCCCCCAAGCCTTCATAAGGCGTGATCAATCATGTCCCGCTACATTCAGAAAACCTGCTCAAAACACACATCTGTCAGGTACTAGGACAAGGAGGAGGCAACGCTTAGTTATACATACTTCCTTTATTAACTCAGTCAAACATCACTCTGGTACGGAGACGAAGAAGAGTGCTATGGAGAAATGCAGGTGGAGCAACCAGGCAGGTGTACCTAATGGGTTTTGCCATAGTCAGACCCACACCTGAGAGCAATTAACAATCCTAATGGATTTAAAAGACAACACTGCATAGAGCAAAGGGGCATGGGCTGGATAGAGAGAAGTCAGAGATACAGGAGCAGGGAGCCGTGTCACACAGGAGAGAGAGCGAGAGAGACCCCCAGGGCTGAGGCCAGATGCGAGAAGGGGTCTGGAAGTCCTGCTATCCTCCTAATCAAGGAAACGCAGCAGGAGCTGTGGTACGCCCAAGAAACTCTGCCACATTTGGAAACCGAAGAGTGAGCTGTGCTCTCTGTGGCTGCTACGAGACAAAAGCAAAGCTTGTGGAAGCCGGGAACAGAACAAAGAGTGTTAAGAGTCCCGTTGCGAAGGACCGCAAACCAAAAGGAGCTGCTGTGTGCAACCAATGAGTAGAAAGCAGGGAAATTCATACCGGGGCACTCTGGGAACTTGTAACAGTTACCTTTTGAATACCAAACTTTGTATCAAGAAAGACTTTTGACAAACAAATATAAAAATATTGAAAAGCATTGTCCAGAGTCAAAGGGGGCGTTGATGAAGCTGTAAAGTAACAGCAGGTAACTTAAGATTGATCTGAATGAAAATTGTCGTGTTGAAAATAGAGCCATTGGAAACTGTGAAACAAGCATTGGCAAGAGCCAATGGGAACTGTATGCATCGAGACATTGGCAAGAGCCATAGCAATGTGTAAAGTGGATACAAATTAGACGTGGCCAAACAGGTAGCAGTAAAGCAATAAGGAAATGTGAAATAAGAAGCATTACCTGGCAGGCGAGTAAACCAGGCAGCACTGCAGAAGTGAAACATTGACATTGTGAATTTGATAAAAATGACACAAGTAAGGTGTATCAGTTGCGTGACATGTAATGGGAGGAATGTGTGGTCCGACAACTGCGCCTAGACCGAGGACACCCATCTCCTGAAAAGCCACATAAGGGACTTGCTGTGACACCTGTGATTGAATATAAAGGAGGTTTGATGTGAAAAGGATTTGTGAAACTTGTAAAGAATAACCCAACCAGAGGAGCTGGGAAGTGTCCCTGGAAATTGTGTTGTGACAAGGAACCAGAAAGCTAGGGAAAGGTAACCCCTTTGCATTGTGAATGGCATTGAAACTAGGGGAAAGGGACCACTTTTGCAGGCCCGGAGCTACAAGAAGCTCAGAACTGTTTGGGCACATATACCTTTGACTTTAAGAATCCCACACAGTGTATACAAATAGATATAAGGGCAAGTGTAGGCTTTGGACACAGTTATTTTCGTTGGACTTCCTGATGCAGACTATCCTTAGTTTCATTTAGGTAGGGAAATCCCACCTTCGCATAGGACAAGGTAGGCCTTTTTCCAACCCCTATTTGAAGTTAAATAAAATCTTGTTACAAATGTTTTTCTGTTGTCTGTGTCTAACGTCACGATGCCTTCACAAAACATAAGTAATTGAGGTGAACAGCAATATAAGATGGGCGTAAAGGTAAGTGATGCGAGATTGCTGCTGGCTCACATATATAGATGGACTAGTTGTGGTAGTGCAAATGATATGACAGGTTATTTATAACACGCTTAATACCCAGAGGTTTCTAAGCGCAGACCCGGGGATCGAACCTGTGTTGCTCCGTATCGTCTGGCTTCGAAGGCAAGCGCGTTGCCACTGAGCTATCCTCTCGAGACGAAATGGAGTTGTGTGGCGTTTATACAGGTCAGATGGCCACTGGTCGAAAACACAGCACCATAATTCTTGGTGTTCCGTTTATAACACGTCGGACGTCCCTTGGGGATGTAAGTACCGACGTGCTTGGTTATGAACAGGAGCAGCGCATGGTTAAATTGAGGTCTATAGCAGCATAATGTGGCTGCTAGAGAAAATTATGTGAGCTTGCTGTCGGCCCTCATGCGTACGTAGATGGCCAGTTGTGGCAATATAAACTGAGTGGAGTAGTGTTTATACACCTAAGATGGCTGCTGCCCAAAATGATGGCACTCCAGGCAACGTGGCAATGTACAAATCACGTGGGACATTCTTCTGAGAAGTAATATGGCTGTGCAAGGCATGGAGCAGGAGTAAGACGCAATGAGTCACCCATGTTAGCAACAGGCTAAATGTGCCCCATTTTGCAGTGAGTGTAATACAAACCAGAACAGAGGTTCCGTGATTTGGAATTCGAGGTCCTGAAGATCAAAATTAAGGAGTCTGTGCTGTTGCAGTTCCTCGCTGGTGGACTGAACAACTTTACAGGAATTGGTTAAGTGATAGCATTTGCAAGTAGCACACAGATAAATTCATGCTTCCTTTGGAGCAACCACACTTTGGCCATCAGTAATCGCATGGAAGGCTGGAAGCAGCAATAAAATGTTAATTTTTTTTTTTTTTTAATTAGAATTCTGTGAGCTCTTGAGACCAAGTCTTTGATTTCTTGGTAGCACGTTTCTAACGAGGGCATAGCATTTTAAAAACGTTATGGGTAAGGTATTTTCTTAGAGCTTGGGAAGGTGATAGTCATACAATTAGAAAATATGAGGTGAACTAAACGTAGTGTGCCTCTGTTCTTTGTTTGACAGTGGTGCACCCGAGGGTGAGCGATGAGGTCCAGTTGTTCCCATAATTTCACATTTTTTGAATGGTTCTACATTAAGAAAAATCATTCAAAACAAACAAGGTTAGAATGAATTGATGATGATGATAGTGCCAATCATTGAGCTACACTCTTTGCCCGTGTGTGCTATGGGTTGGGGATTCAAAATTAGTAAACATTGTTTTCTATGGTTTGCAAGAGTACTCCCTTGTGACGATTGGAGTTTAGCCCTGAGGAAAGCTGGGTCGCTGGAAATAATTACTCACTAGGCTGAAACTAGAGTTGACTATGAAGAAAACATTGATATACTCCACCATTACTCAGTTATTACCCAACTAGCATTCAGCCCTAGGTGGACAGCAATCCGCCGCTGGGCATACTTTAAAATAGCAGCACATGGTTGGATACATTTAGAGTGCCTGACCATAATTAATAGTTGGTCAAACTGTGGTTTTTGCACAGATTGTTATATTTTGCACATTGGATGATTGTTTAATGTGTTGTAAGTATTGTCTTTGTGGCATGTTTATGTTTGTTGCAAGGGTGGTTGAATGCAAGAACTTTGATACTGCTTAGGTTTAATGAAAAAGGTATGGTTTCACATTTTCACACGACGACAATTATTTTATAGTATTGAATATATAATAGAATAAATAGGATTGATGCAATTTTGTAAGAATATAAATGTGTAGGAAACAAATTCTTTTGACCTTCTAAAATTGCTAATAGCCAACAAAGTTATACGTTTACATAGGCTCTCTTAATTGTGTGCATCAGTGTGTCGAGTAGGCAGTGGAGATCTTTCTTCATTGATTTGGTTGCTGGGTTGCCAGGGATGTTGAAGTTGCTGAGGAAGATGTTGGCATGCAGGAGAGACATGGTGGTGACCAAGTCTGAAGTATTTGATAAAAGGAGGTGTTGGGCTTGGGAGGTCTGAAAATAAGATGAAAAAGGGACTGCGTCTGTTGAGAGGAGCAGGAAGCGGCAGGATACGTTTTCGAAAGAGCAAATTGTGGTGATGTCCATTTGGGTGCATGGCCATGATGCCTTGTGAATGATGGCGAGGCCTAAGATCTTATTTGGATGGTCTTGTTGTATAATTCTGTAGCTGTTGGGGGTAAGGACGTCATCCAGGTCTTAGTAATGAAGATGGAATCCAGGTCATGTGTGCTGATGAGGTTGGAGATGTCAGCTGCATGGTTGATTGCTGAGTGGACATTGGCGAGCATCAGTTTTCGTGTAATGGTGGATGGAGTGGTGATGCGGTATATGGTAATATGGGTGAAATTGCTGCAATGTGGTGTCCATAGTGTTGCTGGTGAGTGGCATGGTTGGCGAAGAGTGAAGATGGTAGGAATGGGCTGTTGGGAGAGAGAAGTGAAACACATATTCAAGGGAACATACCTGATGTTAAGAGGGGCAGGGATTCTGGTCCTGGGTGTTCCCGGTCCGAACAGGTCCAAACAGGAATTGCCCTTTTCTTCGTCTGCCCTTCAATTCAGACTACTGGGTGAGAAGCGCACAAAGGAAGTGGCAGCGCTAAGAAGGTGGGTAGGGCTTAGGCCAAATGACCTAGATCCACTTGCACCTGCAGACAAACTGCAAAGGAAAAGAGGCTGAAGGGCTGCTTAAGTAGGGAAGGGGTAGCGATCTGCTGTTCCTTTTGCCTGGTTGGCTCTGGATGCCCATAAAGCATTTGATTTGGACCTCTTTTTTTGTTGTTATGGTTTAATGTTGGCCCCATTTTTAAAGCCTGTACTTTGGCAAATTTGTCAGAACTTCCTACTAAAATAAAAAAAAAACCTAATTACCCCAGTTCTAATGCTCTATAGAGGCACAAGACAAGCAAGTCCATTCCACTTTAGTTTTCATGTTGTCAAAGGAATCCTTTGCACAAACTATCAGAACCGGTCTGGGATTTGAGAGGATGATGGCGGAAAGGGACCGGCATGAATTGCAACCGTTTGCACACAAGGTCATCGTGTTGATGAAAATGCCAGCCATTCTATAGAGTGCTTAGAAGACTTGTGAGGTCTCTGGATATCCAAATACAATAAATCCGTAGATCTGGACATCCAACAACCCGGCTCCAGCGCAACAAGTGCACTCCTATCTACTCCACTGGGCTACTTAAAGTAAAATATTTGTGAATTAATATTACCAAACCATACTGCACTTTGTTCCAGCATAATGTACCAGAAACTTTCTTTAATGGAAGATTTAGAGTAACAATTTTAGTTTTTTAATGCATAAACTAATAATTTATTCTTATCTGCTTAAGACAAATCCATACAAATGTTATGAACAGCGGGTATTACCCAAATTGTTAGTTTACAATTGTTCGAATGAACAATTGACTGATTTTAAAGGGTCACAACTGACCTTTTCACAATTGATATATATATTATATATAGTAAAAAAACTTTGCTAAAGGAACGTTATGGTTCCAAGTAAAACCGGAAACCCCCTGAAATTCGCCAGTATAGTAAGCTAAGCAACCATAACTCGAGCCACCACCGTGCACTGCTATGACTAACACCCAGGACATCAAAGATGACATCAAAAATGTCATTGATGACATCACTGATATCACATGTCTGACTCGCTGTTTTTTCCTTTAGTGATATATCTTACACAGTAATAGTTAGGAACAAAAAAATCAAAAAGTACTATATGTGTAGACTTATACTTTAAATATGTTCTTACAATAGGATCCACTCACACCATATAAAACATATACATAGGAAAAATACACAATCAGTAAGGTTATCAACACTTTCTTATGCTTTTGCTGTTTTGTTACTGTACTTTCTCTGGATGTGCTCATATTTGTATTTGCATTAGTTTCTTTAGGGTGCAGTCACATCATGTGATATTTGCACAAAAGTAGTAGGTTTGAAGCAGAGCAACCCTTTCTGTGCATAAAGATAATCAGTTAGGTTGTGAACACTTTCTGCTTCTACTGCTGCTTTTTTGCATACTTCACTTTCTCTATATATACTCATATTTGTATATGTTGTGTCTGTGTTTTGTATCTAATAATGAAATTATGTAGCAAGTGTTTTTATTAGCTACTTATTGCATGTTGCACAGTACACAAAACTAATAAGAAAGCATTTATCATTTCACTATTCAACATGGTAAGATTATGAATATTGCACCTCCATCATGTATGCTGCACACAATGCTTATATTTATACTTGAGTAGCTTAGTATACTGTAAAGAACTTCCTAATAGAATACTATTTATATCAATGCACTGCCTAATGCTCTACAAAGCTCAAGATATCCATTCCAATTATCCTCGACACTTTCTGTGAACATTATAATAAGAATCCCTTGTACAGAGTTTTCATGAAAACTAAATGCACATGTGATGTTAACAGTGATGTCCGTGGACAGACATCAACACTACCCAAAAACTCAGGGGGTATCTTAAATTGTTATATCATGCCATATGAACACTGCACAAGTTCAAAAAGCAGCACACAAACATTATATATAATAATACATAAGAAGTGGAACCTATTATATTATATATAATAATACATAAGAAGTGGAACCTATAACACGTCAACCACCCATTTAAATACCATATGTACTAAAATGGCATATACCAAAACAAGATAGATATGCTTCTAACATAATTATCTCACATAAACTGCACAACTAGGAGCAACAGCAGATCTACAGAACAGTAAGAACACAATTTACCAGAATCTAGTAAGTAAAAATGTTTTCTTATATATTTCTAAAATTCCTGTATTAGATACAAAAAAAGTAATGTATATATTTTTTTTTGTTCACAGAAATGTCCAGTACTTTAGAATGGCTTTGAGGAGAATTTCCCACATGAGGAAATGTCTGAAGATAGTGATACTAATGGTAGACACTTCTCTATATAATCAAATTAATAAGCATTACTTTATGTGCACTTAACACTAATATATATATATATATATATATATATATATATATATATATATATATATATATATATATATATATATATATATATATATATATATATACACACACACACACACACACACTTTCACGTTACCTTCATATCTACATGATACCAAAGACTTTCTCAGTAAAATTGAAGGAATCACATGGGAAAGAGATTTCATGTTTGCAACATTGGACGTAGTATCGCTCTACACCTCCATTCAACATAACGATGGAAAAAAAACATGTAAATACTTCCTTGACAGTAGATCGTTAAATTATCTAAGTCATGGACAAATGATAATGGAGATGATAGATCTATGCTTAACGAAAAACGTATTTCTCTTCGACAATGCCTACTATAATCAACTGCGCAGAACTGCGATGGGAACAAGTTTTGCACCGTCCTACGCAAATCTGACAATGGGATGGTGGGAAAAATGTGTTGTTTGGACTGATGCCAATACCAAGTATACTAACCAAATAGTCCTCTGGCTACGGTTCATAGATGACTTATTTATCTTGTGGAATGGAAAAGAAAAGGACTGGCTTGACTTTGTAACTATGTTAAATGTCAACAATTTGAATCTGAAATTTACGGAGACTCATAGCCATTAATCCTTAATTTTTCTAGATGTACTGGTGAAAACTGATCGTAAAGAAATCAGCACAGAACTTCATCGAAAACCAACGAGTTCCGACATGCCATTATTTGCGAGTAGCAATCATCCGACTCCATTAAAATGGAGTATACCATACGGTGAGTTTGTCAGGATCCGTTGCAACTGTAGCAAATTAGATTGTTTCGATAGAGAATGCAAGATCACAGCTCAGAACTTTGCCAAACAAAGGTACCCTAAGGCAATTATTGAGAGAGCTTACATCAAAGCACAAAACCTAGATCGAACAGCATTACTCTCCACCAATCGAACATCTGAAAAGATTCATGTACCTGACGATGTGAGATTAATACTCACGTATGGCTCACATGCAAAGATAATAAGGAAATATTACATAAACATTGGCATGTCTTAAAAACCGATTAAACTTTATTTCCATTCACTGGAGACTGAGTCAACATAACCTACAGAAAATCTACCTCCATCAAAGATACACTGGTTAACAGCTTCACGTCCCCGAAGAAAGAAACCAACGCTGCATCCACATGGTTGAATAAAAAGAATACTGGGTTCTCCAAATGCACTAAGTGCAAAGCATGCCAATTTGCTCTGAACAAAACAAATTATGCACACCCAATATTAGGTCATAATATTGAGGTGAAAACTAAAATAACATGCAATACAGAATTTGTAGTATATGCAATGCTTTGTTCATGTAACCTTTGGTATGTGGGAAGTACTATTGGCAAACTGAAACTGAGAATATTACAGCATATGCGGGCCATAAAAAATGTAGATGCTTCCTACCCAATGGCAGTACATTTCAGAGACCAACATCAGAGCAAATTAGAGAGTTTTAGATTTTTTGGAGTACACCACATAAAGCTCAATCCACGTGGAGAGAACAATGAACTGGAATTACGCCAGATGGAGACACGATTCATCCTAGATTTTCAAACCAAGAAACCAGGAGGACATAACTTAAATGAAGAACTGTATACATTCCTTGGGACATGAATCTCCTCTTCTGCTTTAGTCTTGATGATGTCTTTAAGTTAGCAATTTAAGGAAACATCTTTTGTTGATTTTTTGATACTTGAGCTTGTTTTAACTTTAATCTTTTCTACAATTTTTATATGTCTGTTGACTTTTTATGTAATAGTGAGAATTGTATAGCTTTTAGTCTTGACTTCATTCATCTTGTCCTTCGATATACCCCCGTTTACATTGCCCGAAATCCTGGCTTCTATTTTGCATGTTTAATACTGGCCATGGTACGATTGTATGTTTACAGCACTAAGCACTTTAGCATTCTTCTATCTCGCTGCCACAGAAAATTCATTTGACAATGTGTGAGGATTGATGTTCAAGATACTAACAAAGCACTTTGCACTATGCACTTTAGGTTTTAAAGGTAAATGGATTGAGAGTTATGTTTACAGCACTATGCACTTTATAATCTTGAACTTAAAAAAGATCAAACGATCGGAATATCATAGTTCCTCACATATGTAAAGTTGTTCAATAGAAAATTAATCAGAGGCAGCGTGCAATTAATTTTATGACTCCAGTATTTGACTGCAAATTCAGGCCGTAATTGGGAATAATGTGTAAGTGTACAGCGAGCAGGTTTCGATTTCAATTAACAACTATCAGAGCGACAATATATTTAAAATTGTCGCATAAACGAAAGTGAAAACCCGTCAATGCACACTGAACAGCACTAAAAAATGATTGTGATAGCTCTTAAAAATGCACTAAGCATGAGAATCAACACATCTTAAAATGGCTGCATGCATTCAACACAGAATGCTTATGGGGTATTGCAAGAATTGAAAGAGAAGGTCAAAATGTGTAGGGCAGAATCATAGAGATTGAGCCCTTCTGTACTTAAAAGCACTTCAGTCTCATTATGTTTTATATGTGAGCAAGCAACGGTAGCGTTACGAAACGCCTCATAGCTTGTAATGCCTTGAATAAAACTGGATATGGCATAAGAACTTTGGCGAATGGTGGATTGACTTACTTTCTTGGAGTTTTATACTGGCGTCTTGACCGCATTGAGTGCTGTCCCCGTGTGGAGAAGTGCAATTACTTTTTTTTTTTTAAAGAAAGGAAGAGATATAGATATCTCTTTTTTTTTAACAGACCATAAAAACATTGAAAATAGTACACCAAAAGATACTTTGGAAAAGACTCCAGCGCATGGAAGAAAAAATGGACATGCTCATGCCAAATTTCAACCTTTTGAACATGTTTGTTGAGGACCATATAAAAGAGAAAAATTAAATACCACTGTCCCACCTGTACCTGTCCCCCCTCTCCATATGCCAGTCATTATCCCCAAACCCTCCCCACGAAGAAGAACGTTTTGATGAGACTTCCATCCTTTCATCTCCTCCTATCCATCCTCTTTAAACCCCCAATTCCCCTGTGTGTGTGTCAGTTTCTGCTTCCCCTTCTCTTTCATAAAATGTACACACATATATATATATTTAAAAAAAAATGTTATGTGTTTTAAAGAACTCCTTTGTGCCTTTTAAAAAAAAATAAAAAAATTCAGTTGTGGTGTCTGCGGACAGCGCGGGTGTCCGGGATGTCCACAATTAACCAAAATTGGGGTGTCCTAAGGACACTATACCTGTCCGTACTGTTCGTACGCAAGGTGAAACTGTTCTAAGAACACGCACCTGTCCGTAACTGTTTGTGTCGCTTGTGTCGCACTTTTAATTAGTTCAGGACCAGAAAACTGTCCGTAGAACAACCGCGCGCATGCGCACGTTCGTTCCCGTGCATTTGGTGTCCTACGGACACCCGTCCTCTTCGCGGACATGTTCGCCAACACCATCATGTGACCGCGCCCACGCTGAGCGTGTGTCCTTAAATGCGGACACTGTCCGGGTCCCTGAACATTTTAAAAGTACCTTTTCAGGCAATCCACAGTATTTTATAGCAAAAATCCACCATAGCACATGTCCCAGACAATGACCCTGACTTTTTACATACTTTTTTGAACTTTTTGAGCCTTTTAGGGGTGTTCGATCTGTCCGCGGACAGCGCGGGTGTCCCCGAAGCGCACACCAGCACCCCTATAAAAGGCAACATCCCAGAGCTCATCCTCATTGTGTTTCTGGCGATCTCACAGAACACTGTGTACTTTGGCTGCCAATCTTCCAGATTTTGCCGAAACCCGATGGCATCCATGGCTCCGCTACTTCCACCTGATGCTACATCTGCCTCAGCACCACCACCACCACCACCACCACCACTTCACCCCCCCCCCCCAAGGGCCTGAAGAGGGGAACAGGAGTGAGGATGTAGAGCAGGATGATGAGGATGAGGTAGTTGAAATCCCTACTACCAGCACTCGCCGTGAGTCTTGGGTGTGGCAGTTATTTTCCATTCATGGTGACAAGGCGCGTGCGAACAAGGTCACCTGCAACCAGTGCAATATGCTGCTGAGTCGCGGGAGGCTTGGTTCGTACAGCTTTGGTACGACAACCATGAAGCGACACCTAAGGTCGTTCCACGGTGGGGCCTTTCACAAGGTTGTACCTTGCGAAGAACGTAGTAGGTCGAGTTCCTCTACCACATGCTCCGTTTCCGCTCCTCTCACCAGAAGACATACTCCTGTGGGAGAGCGCATCCCTCCAGCTGCCTCACAGGCCATTCACAATGCTGATGACCCTTACCTTTCGAGGGTCATAGTTTTGTGTATGTACTGCGACGCAGTACTCTGCAGGGGGGAGAGACTTCGAAGTGCTTTTGAGACTGCGGTCTAGGAGCACAAGAAGACCTGCCCACTACCTAAGTAAGGCCACCCTACATCTTCCTCTCTCCACCTGCCCTTTCTTATCCCTGTGGTTTGTGTACCCCCCTTACCCTCCTTTCCTCAAAACAAAAAATATAAAACAAAACAAAACAAATGTCTCTTTTCAGAGCTGCCTTTCACAGTTTAAAAATAGAAGTGGCAAATAAATGGAGCAGGGCCCTGTGCATTTTTTTTTTTTTTTTTTTAGAAGTCTGAGGACAGTTCGCAGACATCTAAAAATTTGGGGTGCTGCCCTATCAAAACCATTTCCCTTTTCTCAACCAAACATATAAATCAATACCACTACATTATAGACATAAAAAATGTCTTTTATTCAATGTTATAAGTCCTTACAAACTACCAATGCTAACATGATCTTTTATTTTATCACATAAATTGACAAAGAATATATGTACTCCAGTTACCAAACCAAACAGTAAGTATATTATAATAAGCACAACTCATAAATACTGCTCCATAACACAACCATTGAAGCAAACAATGCATATAACTTCGGTCTTGGGTGCATGGCCCTGGCCACAACCACCACAGCATATCACACCCATAGAATCAAACATTTTAACTATGGCATATGGGCATTTTTTATGGCCGCAGACACCGGTAGTGTTCTTAGAACAGTTTCAACTTGCCTGCGGACAGCACGGACAGGTATCGTGTCCTTAGAACACCCCCATTTTGCCCGATTACGGACATCCCGGACCACGCGCATGTTCTTAAAACAGTTCTGAGGATACAAAATCAAGAGGAAACATATGAGATAGTGGAACGATGTCTACAAGAGATAGAGGGTTGGATGTGTGTAAATCAGTTATTGCTGAATGCCAGCAAAACTGAAGTATCCGTATGCACCTCAAAACATCTACAGAAGGAGAAACTGCACCCCCCCCCTGTCTATGTCTTTCCGGAGGGCTGTAAAGACCTATCTGTTCTGTTAGGCTTCTGATTGAGTATATTTGCTAAGTAATTCTCATAAGATCCAGTGGACCATTCACAGATAAATGTCAATTGATACATCTGTGCCCAGTTACGATTTAGTTCATTAGGTGCGCGTTACAAATACTTCAAAATAAAAAAAAAATTCAAGTTCCAACTTGCCTGCGAACAGTACGGACGGGTACAGTGTCCTTAGGACACCCCATTTTGATTGATTACGGACATTAAGGACAGCGCGGCTATCCGCAGACACAAGAGGGGTGCCTGCCACCTAAATAAATACAAAATTTGACCCATCTCTTACTCCCCCACCCTCCCCAAACAGTCTTACACGCCAACACACTTGCCAAAATTGTATTTCACCACCATTTGTCACCGGGCTGTCCGCGGATATCCACGGTTACAAGATGGCGGGCGTTCTCAAAAATCTGACGCACTCCACGCTCTTCACCATCCAATCAGCGAACACACCAAATATCCGCGGACATGACGCAGGGCGCTTAGCCAATCTGGACCCTATCCGCGGACCGAACAGGAAAGTGATACCACTAATTTTTTGTGACCTACTTTTTGGTCGTTTTTTTAAAAACCTACTGGACGGATTTTCACCAAATTTACAAAAGCACGCTTTAGGGGCCAAGCCACTGCTCCTGCCGCAAATTTGGTGAAAATCCGTCCAGCGGTTTGGGCTGTAGGCATGAGCAAAGTTTTTTCCCCATTCAGTCTATGGGGAAAAAAAGATGAAGTTTTGGGACCCCCTTATAACTTTGCCCCCCCCTGGACCAAACCTCAACAAACTTTGAGCCTTTTTGCAAAGTGAGCCATATACTTTTTTTGCAAATTTTGGTGTGGATTGTAAAATTGTAAAAGGGACATTTCGTATACAACCGAACAGCGTAGTGCCGATACATATTGCTGTACACCGGTTTCAGAGAATAACTTCTAGCTAAAGCATGGAGGCATGGCAGTCAAAAGTGATAAGAAAGGAGGGGAGCAATAAGCGCAAGGCAGAGATAATTCACACAACTGACAATATTCGTTACAATTCGATAAGCACTAGGATAATGTAATGGCACATGCATTGTTAATGTGTACTGAATAAGAATCTCAAGAACACAACTCCTCGTCCTTATTATTGGCTTTATGTTTAAGCGGTCACATTCTAATAATTAATTTGGCCTATAAACGTCCAAGTTGTTTTTCTCTGTCACCTTTACGCTTATGTTCCTTCACACGGGCAAGTGCACCAATTTGCATAACAGAGACATCACAGTCATGTTTCGCTTCAAAATGTACAGCTAACGGATAATTCATATCCTTGTTTTAAATTGCTCGATAATGTTGTAAGCCATTGTAAGCCAATGTATCTCATCTGGCATGGACAATCTTATATAGTAGACCACAAAGATGATACTACATGTTAAGTTGCCTTTAACATGATAAATCGCATATTGTCTATATTGGACACTATTTGCCTGGATTGCAAATTTACTAAATGTGCATTTATTGTCAGCTGGATTTACTATACAAAAAAAATTGATAAACTGGAAAAAATTAAGAAATGAGAGGTTAGCAAATGGTGGAAGCTATGACTTTGCAAACATATTTGGAAGCAAGAAAAATTCCAAGAGGCCTCAGAATTCTAACTATACCTATATATGCTACTGGAAGAACGGTCGGAACATACTAACACAGATAGTAGCTTGCTCTCTACCCCATTGCACTCACTGCATTTAATAGGCAGAGCCCTCCAGAGAGAATCACGCTCTATCTCTATTATTGTTTGAATATATACTATATATATATATATAAAAAGTCAATGTGTGGGTTTGTGGCTTGGCATATGTTCCTTATACAATTCCACACCGTTTCACAAATCTTCACCAAATTTTGCACAGTTCCCTGTGCCTATAAGGGATGAAAGGCCGGCCAATGCCAGGTAGATCAGTTAGTGCTTAAATAAAAAATATTTCCTGAATGTATTCACTATTGGCCACATCATTTGCACTCAGTAAAAATTGATCTAACTCAACGGAAGGCAAATCTATAGATGCACATTTCAAAGTCTCAGTACATATGTACCACAACCAAAACTTATTTAAACTAGATGTTCAGTGGTACCTTACCCCAGTGAGGTTACATACAATTTAAGCCTGACATTTACATTTATACTGGAGAGGTTTATTAGATAGAGAAACCGTGTGCATTTATGATGAACTTGTCCTGCAATACAATCTTTCTGGAAGAACACTCTCATGCAGATGAAAAGGTTCACTTCATTTGATCTCGCTTTGGGAGCTCCTTGTCAGATTAATAGTTGATGTAGGCCAGGGTATCTTATATCCCTGCTTCAAATTTCATTGCATATTCTTTGACAGTGGCAGGAATAGTCACGCTGAAGAACCTAAGCCACAGTTAGTGGCAGAATGGTGGGCAGGAATGTGTCAGACTTTAGAGATGGGTGAAATCTCAGCATTCTTGCTGAATAAATTGCCAAAATTCCAAGAAATTTGGGTGACTCATTAAATTTGTTTCAACCAATGATTTCCCTCAGATACATTTTAAAATGCTTTATCCGGTGTATTTTTCTACTTGCAGACACTGCACTGGGAACGGTAAAGACAAGTAAACTCGAGAATGGCTACCACATTAGATCCTGGACACTACCTGTTGGATTGAACATGAAGCAGCCCGACTTTGAACTCAAGGAATTCATATAAATCAGCATTTCTCATATTATAAATTATGTTTTAAATATTAGAAATCTTTGCCAGCACTACACACCTTCCAGGACCCGGATATCCCAGTACCTTTGTACTAATCCTAATTCTAACTTCAAGATGAAGCAACCCAGAAGAGCCTCATTCTTCCTACTGGCTTTTAAAAAACTTTGCAACTCTCTACCTAAGCACCTGTGCATGGAGAGGAACCACAAGTATTCAGGAAACCGCTGAAGACATGGCTCAACTAACCAAATTGGATAATAGGCAACCAACCAAGACAAACTTAACAAAATAATTACTCAAAAGCTATGCTACACCTCAAACAAGGACAAGGCGGCAGTCGGCCGTGCAAAACCTTACACTAGAGAAAACTGCTATACCTCCCACTTAAGGAACCACGATCCCAGGCAAACGGGGGCTATAACTAAAATCAATACCCCAACAAGATTAGGCACTAGGACGGATATCAAAATACTAAAAGAACAAGGTGCACCACACCCAGGTGAACAACTACAAGCAATCAGTTCAGAGAGTAAATCACCACTGCAAAACCAGCAGCTATTAAGGGGTAACTGCACAGAGTCTCTAGATTCTAAGTCAGTATATAAGTTATATTTATGAATTATACAAAAAAGGTAGCAGGCGCCCCTCTCTCGAAAGAACCAGGCATGATAACCACTGAACAGGTTATTAACCACAATGAGAGTTCGCAGCCATTGCTTTTTGCTCACTGTACCTTCACAGATGGGAAATATCCATTTGCATATCAGTCTTTGTCCCGCCCACAAGGGCAGTCCAGCACCGAAATGCTATGGCAATTCCTCTCTGAACAAGAGTACCATCAGCAACAACATACACGTGTTTCAGCCTTGTTGGGCCTCATCAGTGAGGTGAAGCGGAGCCTCTCTAAGCACAGTGAGCAGGGAGTCCACGTCTGGTTGCCCCCAGGTAACCTAGGGTGACCAACCCCAAGTTCCTTTCAAAAATACAAAAAAGGTAGCAGGCGCCCCTCTCTCAAAAGAACCAGGCATGATAACCTGTTCAGTGGTTATTAACCACAATGAGAGTTGCTGATGGTACTCTTGTTCAGAGAGGAATTGCCATAGCATTTCGGTGCTGGACTGCCCTTGTGGGTGGGACAAAGACTGATATGCAAATGGATATTTCCCATCTGTGAAGGTAAAGTGAGCAAAAAGCAATGGCTGCGAACTCTCAATGTGGTTAATAACCACTGAACAGGTTATCATGCCTTGTTCTTTCGAGAGAGGGGCGTCTGCTACCTTTTTAATATTTATGAATTATACTTTGAAATATCTATAGGATCTATAAAAAAAGCCCACCTACAAAACATCCATCACCAATACAACACTAAAGACCCTTAAGACCATCTATTGTAGTGATCAGGGCACACAATTTGCACTGCCAGTAGCCACTGCCTAATAATAATCAAATCTTGGCGAATAATAAATGCTGTTTTGCATGTATGTATAGAATTAGGTGGTGAGATATTGGATGTATAGAATTACTGTGGTCATTGACTGTTTTATGGCGGGCTCGTAACTTGAATGTTTGCCCACTGGTGATTGAGTTTTTGCAGGTGTTCATTTTTTTTCTTCAAATAAGCAGTGTGACCTTACCAGGTCCAAGTGCAGCCCAGAATGTAATCAAGTCAGCCAACTTTGTGCAATAATAGAGCAACTTTAAATATAATAATGAACCATTACTATAAGCAGACTATTCAATTGTATAAATTTCCGTAAAGGTGTGACAGCCATTCTTTCATGTCATTTTTTAACCCAACAAATTAACGTGAGTTTTAAGGATGGGTTTCCATAAAGAGGAGAGTTTTGAAAAACAAATAATATATATGTGATGGATTATCTCGTTTTCATGTGTGTATACAGTTCAAGGGATTGGTCTTTCTAGGTGTGCTTCTAGTACACATTGATTTCAATTTACTTTTAATATTTTTATAGTTTACTTCGCGCGGATATTGGATTTTAAACAAACTCCTAAAGGTAGGTGTTAATGTCGAAACCGGGTACATACTGATGTACGTATGGAGCCAAGATGTATGCTGAAGAGTCTACTCTTACTCTGGTGTGAATGTCCAAGCCCAAGGAACTTAAAGAGGGTTATGTGGAGCTTGTCAAGAACAGAGTTTCGGTAAAGGTCACTGTGGTGGCAGAGATATGCGATTTACACAATACTAATGGGGTGGGGAGGTTTGTGTAGAGGCCTCGAGGGATGGGAAGTATATAACTGGGCTGTGGAGTGGAAGATGAAGATAATACGTCACAGAGGCTGCTGCTTAGAGGAGTTGTGGTAATGAGCCGTTACCATGGTTCTTAATAAGTGCATCCAGGGATGAGGAGACAGCTTTGTCATTTTGGTAGCAGGGAATGGCAGTGGTGACATTTAAGTTGCTGTGCAAGCTGGGATTGGATCCTAAGGAGCTCAATAAGGGTCATTGATTCGTGTGTAGAGATTTGGTAGAGATGGCTGTGTTTCGAGATACGCTGCTAGACTCTATAATGCTTGCACCCTGATGTTGCCATTTTGATTCTGGGGCAGAATCTGTGACCAAGTGAAGGGGCCAGCAAGCTGGCGAACAGAAACAGGCTAGACCCTCTTCCAAACACCCTAAAGCGGCCACACAAGAGAAGTCAATTTCCTCAAAGGGCGAGGGGTGGCCACCTGCTGTGCCCATCTAATAAGAGTCCTGATTGCTCCACTCGACTACATTTGGGGAAAATATTGCCCATATCCAAACTATTTCACTTGGTGGACCCAGATGATAGACTAGGTCTCCCAATGATATTGGGGCTGAACAAGGGGAGAAATGTCTACTTCTCGGTTCTCCTCAACTCTGCAACAACTTCCTATGCCTCTGGGGCTTGGCCCAATCCCATGTTCTGCGAAGCCTAAGGTGATCACACCGGCTCAAATGGGCAGCACCAGGGGAATGATCTCCTTAGCACAGACTTATTCACTTCTGGGACATGGCAGATGGTCCGCCGAGACTGTAGTTGGTAGTAGATCTAGATTGCTGTGCTGTCTACAAACCTCGCCACAGGTATAAATAACCTAATACAAACTATTCATTAGTACCAATTTCGATTGTGTAATAACTACATAGTCTTTAGAAGCACTTTATCATAAAAGCCATTATAAAATACAGTTGCAATTTTTTCAGAGGAGCATTTTAGTACGACATGGAAATCGCTTCTAGGCATGGTTTCAAAGCTGCACAAACCAAGCCCATAACTTCAGATCAATGTGCTGCACTCGCTAAATCTCCCCAGAATGTAATCCTGTCCATACCCCTTGGCAGAAGGATTTGCAATTTGAGGCCTAGACCGCCTTGTCGTGCCGCGTTCACAAAGCCTCTTCTGAGACGTGACATTTCTAAGACCAGTCGCGCTACATACCCAGAACTGAAGCGATGACATTTAAATTCAAAGAGAAAGGAACCCACATTTTCACAAATTGCATAACGAGTTTGCAGAGAGCCGGCCCTGTCACCAATCTAAAGCCTTCTGCATGCAGATGACAAGCACACACACGTTCGGTAAGACTTCCCATTAGGCAAACGTAATACAAAATAAATACCTTGTTTTAACCCGAAAAAGTAACATGCCAAGGCAGCTGGCTCCAGCTCAAAGCAATTTACTGTTGGAATAATTAAATTCTTGGCACAAGAAACCTCTTTACTTGCATGCATAGCTGTGAGCCTTAAACGGCCCTGCAATAAGGTCCATTATGGAGGGGGCATCAATGAAAAAATACTGTGGCCGTGCAACACGTCATTAACCAGTAGGTTAAAGAAAAAAAACGTTTTAAGTGTCCCTCGGCTGCTTAATATCAAATCAAACGTAAGAGGTTTTTTTGTTCACATATTTATAGATCGATCCTACAAGGAATATTTGGTTTCCAACTCAATATTAATATTTTTAACACACTGGAAGGCAGATTTGCAGGTTCATGTGGAGGCAAGTCGCATACACAACTTTTGGCGCTATACATTTATCGGCTATTCCTCATTTCCTACAGAAGCAGGGAGGGTCAGTGGTAACCCAAGTCTTTGAAGGATCAAGGGCACGGAGCATTCCTTCTCAGACCAAGTGCCATATTGATGACCCCACCCCCCCCCCCCCGCCGCCAACCACCACTTTTACATTAGGGGCAAAACATTGAGACTAGAATCGCACTATTTGGTAGCCCACTTCTACCTCACTCTGCCAGTTGCACCCTCTGAAACAGTCTAGAATGACCTTGCTGCAGAAATGGCCTCGTCCCTGCTAATAGCCTACATCCTTTCACTTTGGCCTTTTGGTTCTGTAAGAGTGGAAACTTCCATTAATGAAAATGTACAACAGCGCCTGGGGCCTTTGTGATCATTCCTGTTGAATACAATCTCAGCAATGTGAGGTAGCGGACATTAAAGAAACTCGCAGGGTCAGAGCAGCCATTTCGCCATGGCACACATTTTAATATCAAAACTTTTGAAATCTGCTATAATGCACGGGAGAAATCATGTACACCCCTGTAAAAAATAAGATTACACAATCTGCAGCTGCATAAATATGTGGAACTGACAAACACTTGTGTGGGTGTGATGGGCTGGTAAGGGAGAGGGGGCAAGCGTTGAAGCAGAGGTGCAGACACATTTACAGGCCGATTCATGTAATTCCTCACAAAAGTGTTGCACGCGGCTGGCGCACAGCGTGCCCGTGCGAAGGTCTGCGCCAGCCGCGTGCGATAAAATCAATTTCCGCGCACAGCGTATTCATGGATTCTCGCCTCCAAAAGCAGACGTGGCGCAGCGACCCTGCAGCAGCGCCAGTTACGCCCCCAAGAACGCCCTCGCGCAAGGAAAAGCCATCAAGATCGCAAAACCATCGCAAAGGGCTGCGCCAACCCTGTACCAGTTTACCGGACTGGCAAACAGCAAACGCAAAGCGGGGAACGCGTATTACGGGTGTCGGGAACACGCGTGCGCGAGAGGTTTCACACGCGAATGGCCTGGGCGCGTGTATTTCAGGGGTGCGCGAGAAGTTCCACACGCGATCGTGAAGTTCCACACGCAATCTGGCCTGGGGGAGCGTGTGCGTGTATTTCAGGGGTGCGCGAGAAGTCTCACACGCCATCGAGCCTGGGGGAGCGTGTGCGTGTATTTCAGGGGTGCATGTGAAGTTCCACACGCGATCTGGCTTGGGGGAGCGTGTGCGTGTATTCCAGGGGTGCGCGGAAAGTTTTACACACAATTTCAGCAGGGTGTGTGTATATTTCAGGGGCCCCGGGGAGTCCTACATGTGATTTGGCAGTGTGGGTCCTCCCAGGTGTTCCCTGTACACCCTCCACGGCCCCTGCAGGCAGCCCACACCACAGGGGACTACCCTGCATCCCTGGTCATGTCCCGCAGGCAGCCCACCCAACATGGGCATGCCCCCCAGCAAAGGCACATGTCTCCTTGCACTAATGATGACCAACTCATGTCCCCTTGCACCCCCACCCCCAGCATTGCGGGGCACCTGCCAGCAGGCCCCAACTCATGTTCCCCAGCCAACATGTCATCACAATCTAGATCCCTGGTCCCTATGGCCAGCTTCCAAATGCAAAACACCCACCCGAGTATTGCATCCACCCACTCAGAAATGGCAATTACATGACAGAACACCAATTGCAAGTTTCGAAACAAACATGTCCCTCACATACACCCAATGGGTGTCAGTGAATCTCAAAACCCATATCATGATATGCATGAAACCAATGAGATGATACTACACATTGAAGTTCGATAAAAAAATATGTATTAAAGGAAACATAAATAGAATCAAAAATAAAGAAACAGAAATGGGAATGTACAAAAATGAAAAGAAGCATGTCCGTGAAAAAAAGCAAAAGCAAAAATCTTAATCCAAAGTAATGGTGTCCAAAGTCACTGTCCACAAAAGCAAATCCAATGGGAAATAATAATTGAAAGCCATTGCTCCATGGGTAAATTGTGAAAGAAAAATAAAATCCAACAGTGAGCTATGTACAGACGAACACGCCAGGGTCCATTATCCCAACAAAAGAAATGAAACCTAACAACACTAACTAATAAAATAAACTATATACAAAAATGTGGCCAATGTCCAAAAGGTCCAAAATAAATCAAAAAACAAAGGATTCCATGAATACGTGTTGTAGGCGAGCGTGTGGGCGTTCTGCGCACTTGCCTCCTGTACTTCCCCCGTGACGCCCACATTTTCACAAGTTGTTCCCCATTCTGCGTGTGACGCCCCGTGTTACGCCTACTTTTGTTATGTGCGCCGCGCTATGTGCGAATTGGCTGTGGCCTTATCGCACGGCGTTCGATGACCTGTGCGCCAGCGTGCGCCGTGCACTTTTTCAGCGCACATCCCACATTTTGCGCGTGCACGGACTTCCATCAATTGATGTGCAATGTTTTCTGTGCGATAATCGCACTTGCACTGTGATTTTCGCTATTTCACTGCGAATCGCACGTTTTCGCACGCGTGCGCCGTTTTTTCGGCGCACATTAATTCCATGAATCGGCCTGTTAATGTGTGCTAGTGCTACATTTTTTTTTAAACAAGTGAGAAAGCTCTAGTACTACATAAAAAGAACGTTTACTGTGAAAACGTACCTTCACCTACTGTTCGGCACAGGAATGGGTGCGGCATCTGTGAAGTGTCAACTGGTCCATCAGGCTCAAACCTAGGCCAGGCACGAAAGATGTGCATCAACCCCTGTATTTTAGGCTATATTTACAGAAGAAAAAGGACCCCTTTAGGCTAAAAATGGGCAAAGAATAAAATACCCGATTTCCAAAGCCTTTTTCAATGGGGTTTTTATTTTTCAAGAGCAAGCCCAGTGTCTGTTACGAAGTTGAAAGTATTCAAAGCAGAAGTTCTTGTGCAGTCTGGGTCATGGCCTCTCCCTTCAGCATAACACAACAAAATAGAAGCAACGGTATCTGTGCGCAGGGTGGTCGAAACAAAGAACAATGTCTCAATTCCTCGCCATTTCTCTTCAACTCCTCCTGTCAGTCTTAGTCTTTGGGCAAAGTTTAAGTCTATGGTATTCATAGTTTTCTTGTTGCTGTTCTTGTTTAGTTGAAGTACGCTAGTGAGACCTCCTGCTGGGTCTCAATTCTGAAGTGGAGTCTGTTACACAGGAAAACAGGAGGCCAACTTGAGGTATGTACAGGATTATTACAGTCGCATCACCCCCCCAAACCCCGGACGGGTGTTCCCTCTCGTTCTCTCTCGCTATCACTTTCTCTCGTGCATGCGCTTGCTCTCCACCTAGTCTTCCTAGGAGCTCATACTTTTACTTCGAGGGCCTTTCCTACTCCTATTCCCCATGCTTCATCTGAATGACCTCCTCGATGCTGCACGACATGCTCATTTCTCCACTGGTCAAAGGGTCCCCATTTCCACTATCAGGGTTCGCTCATCTCTGCGCTACTACCTTAACTTGCTCAGGGTCTGACATACCCCTCTTCTCTCTCTGCTATATTCATCCTCTTTTCTAGTCTCAGTCTCATCATCCTCTTGCTCCTCTACTTGCCACTTCAGCTTCTTCCTTCCTTCCTTCATATCACCCTCCTCCTCTCTCAACTCCAACTCTTCTGTTTTCTTCATCTGCTGATTCTTTTTCATCAACCTCCTCTTCTATTGCTATCCTTTGTGTCCATCACTTCCTTCTCAAGCATCTCCCGATTAAGTGTCTCCTCCCTATTCGCCCTCCTCTTAACCAAGCCTCTTGGGGCGCTCATCCAGTCTCCTGGCTCAAGCAGTCCTTCAGAATATTGAATAAAGATTGTATACAAAAAGATTATCATTAGAGATAGATATATATATATATATACGTGAACAAGCACTCAGTTGAGTGTTAAACGCGTTGTGTGCGGGTCGTGCGTACCGGCGTCCTGCCTCTGTTTTGGCCGCTGCTCCTCAGCCGTAATTTGTATTTTTGTAATTTTGCCTTTTTTTATGGTTACATTAAATATTCCAAGACCTTTACCTTTGTTGTGAGCCGTTTTATATTTGTTTATGGATTCTGGTCTTCTAACTGACCGCGGAGAGTGCAGTTTATTCCTTCCTCTTTTTTTATCTCAAAATATATATCATGGAATTGATAGTTGCAATATTTTTGATTTGAACACGTATAACATAATGAGTTGTATATTCAATAAGGTTCAATATGGAAATGAAGGATTTTACAGAAATGAAATAGGATATTGCATAAAACAAAAGTCAGGAAAATGAATGTACTTTATTTACATTATATAGAAGTGTATAATTCTTACTCGATTAGAGTGCCGAGGAGACAACAAATATTTTGTTGGGTTTGTTTCTCTCTGGCCCAAGCCAAAAGTAGAGGGCTTTCTCAGAGGGGGTCCAGCAGGCACCCAAAAGGAACTGCTCTTGGATGTACCTCCCCAGTGCCCATCTCCTGCCCTAGTAGTCATTTCTTGCCGACTTGGGGAATTGTGTGTTCCTGGTGAGTTATGGCACTGAAGCAAGATTTCCTCGAAACAGTTTCCTTAAAGAGGCCATGGGCCCCAGCACTTCCATGTAAAGTTCCCTGCCTGCGGTTTGTAGTATGGTGGAGATAGCCAGAGGAGCATCCCCACACAACACTCGGGCCCAGCAACATGTTGCTCATAGAAGCACCCAAACCCCCTCACAACTCCACCATCCACCAATGTACATGAGGCAAAGTACTTAGATCATGAGGGTGGGCAAATTTGATGACAAATTAGGGGGTTCTCAACTCTTTCTGGAAGACAAACAAAATTGCGCTAAACATCAGAGGTTAATTACTTGTGGGGGGGCAGGATTCTGGTGGAATATTAAGAGGGGAAAACATCAGTTTAGGCATAAAACACTGCATCTCGGGAGAGCATCGAAATATGCAAAGCAGCCGTTGGGCGGGGCTGAAATATAGGAAGAACTTCATTTTGACAGATTTAAAGGAACATCAAAAATGGTGGAAACGTCTAGTTTACTGATAAAATCATATTGTTATCAAGTGCAGCAACACATTAGAATGGAGCAAAATGGCAATTATTCGGTAGTTCATAGTAAAATGAATCAAGGGAATGGTCGAAGTTCCAGAACTGGGCGGGCATTAGTAAAACATATGATGTCCTCTTCTGCCAACTCGCAGAGGCTTGTTTTGTTCCTCAAGGGACACAATGTATCTACTGGAGACAGATAAGGGGAGAGACAGACTGCATTGGGAGCTAGAGAAATGGAACCAGTCTGCAAATGGCTAGGGGTAGGAACGGAGGGTTGCAATCGGATTTGCTTTCTAAGACCAACCCGTTCCTTCCAAGACTGACCATCGCCTAAAACCTCCAACCACATTACACTGCACACAACACTGTCAAAGATGGCCCGATAGGCCTATCTGTCACCACATCAACCTAACCGAGCCACGACTAAGCTTTTCTCTTTAGCCCTTCTGCACTATCCCACATCAGCAGATAACCAGACCCAAAGCACTGTAGTCTTGGGCTATGCATAACATACTCCCATGTTTCGTGGCCATACTCGAGAAAGTAGAATGGCACCTGAGAACTAGGTACTTCCAACCTGCACCCACCGACAACACAAGTTTATTAACTCGCTTTCCTACTAATCTACCCCAGCCCTGCTTTTTTCTTACAGACCCAAGCGCAAGTGGCATCACCAAGAGTGGCAGAAGAATGCTATAAAAGATCACTTACATTACATTAAGGTTGTGCAAATCATCGTGCTTGGGCATTCATAAAGATTGCCTGGGTCCCAAGACCTTTTAGCTCCAAGGCTCCTGTACTCAAATGTAAAAAATATACCAACAATTTGTGCAGGGAAGAATCCAGTCCAGGAATGACTGGAAAGTTTGGAGCATTCACTGTCTATAGACCTGCAATCACTTACCATTATCTCAAGTATTTTGGGGGTGAATAAGGAGGGCTCCTAGAATAGCAGGAGGAATAAAAGGCAGCGAGGTTGGACTGGTCAGTGGGAGTTCGAACCTGGGGTAGTAAGGCCACTGCATAGATCGAAGGGGCGCAGACTTGGGATCCAACCCTCACACATTCTGAGCTGCAGTGCCTGCTTCTCTGGCATCGCAACACCTGTGTAGCCGGGACATCGAGTAGGCCACAGGCAGTTTCGAGATTTTTACTTGATATTGCCAGGAAAGCTGAAAGATGATGGATCCTTGGCCATTTGAATAAACTGTCGTCCTCTGCTATCTCATGATAGTCAAAGGCTACTTGATCCTTCTCTTGCGCAGGAACAAAAAAAGGAACTTGGGCCCAGGTTGTAGAAACATTTACTAGGCTGCAAGTTTCAATTTCAAATTTGTTTCTCAAGGTTTAAGAGTTTGCAATTGCATGTTGGGAATGGATTCAGGTCCATGCTTGAACAGAGGCGCCAGTCCAAGGTGAGATTAGCATAGGGTGGGTCCTTCACAGTCTTATGATAGTCAAAGACTTGCCAAACAATCAAACATTCTCAGACACACTGGCATCTGTCACGTTTTGTTTTAGTTGTACAATCAGGCCAGGAAATTAGCTCAGGTATTTAAGTGATCTTCTCCAATGTGTGTGTGACCTGTGGATACGGGGTTCAGTGCCAAAAGCGCCAACTCAGTCCTTCATCCCTCTAAGATCAATAAATAGAGTCCCATTATATTGGATAACAATTATTACAGTGCTTAGAAGTGTAAGCAATCCATCATTAGGAACGAAATAAAAACATCTTGGAAAAACACTTTATGTTGCAGATCAAGTCTTGCTACCATCTGATGTACATTAGCATTCTCTTGCCAACTCTAGCGTGGATATCCGACTTCTCCCCCTCCCCCACACCCAAGTATAACGGCAAGTAAGATCAGCCTGTGATCATTGAGCATTGGCACAATCTGTACCTTCTTTTTGGGCCAGACATTGAAAAGCCAAGATAGGGATGGAGACATTGCATGGTTTCCCAGGGCTTGCCCCTCACTATGAGAGGATACCCTCAGATGTTAAAAGATGTGGCAGGTGAGTAATGCAATCAATTGGATTGCTGAGAGGATGGGTAACAGGGAAACAGGATCACCTGGTCTGTGGCTGCATAACTTCAGCATCCAAGAGCTTCAGCAGTTCTTTGGGAAGCGCAGATTCGACCTCTCAGCTTGGTGGGTTGGATATCCAGCACCACTCACATACAGCCCTCCGATCATTGGCAGTATCTCTCTCGGGTCACCACCAGGGAGTCGCTGCACCAGAGATTGAAATGGTCATAGCCTCCACATACCACTTATCACAGTGCAACCGATGCAGTTTGCAGTGGACCCCACTGCATCATCAGTTATTTATCCTGCTGTGTCAGCAACTACCCCACCATGAAGCTGGTGGGAGCTACCACATTCCTCCACCCTTTGCATCCCTTCATTCAGCATTACACCTGATGTTAGTGTGTCAGTAAATATCTCCCATGTGTTTCCACGTTTCATTGGGTAACACTAGAACATTAATTGCCTCTCACCACTAAAACAAAATGGCTTCCAATTACCCAACTCAATGCTACTCATGGTATATATTTCAGTATCATTGAGGATTAAAGGTGCATTTGGCAGAACATGAATTGTAACTTTGATCTAAACATTATCCCCAGATTCTGCAGTCAGTGATCAAGGCATGGGAATGAGGTCATGGTGGTTTGGCAAAAAAAGAACAGGCCAGTGTCGGTCAAAGCTCCTGAAGTAATATGGAGAGAAAAACAAACTCCCTTTATTTGCAATTGAACAAATTTATTTCCAGCATCGGTTACTCAGGAGCAACCACATTAAACTTCTACATTATATTAGGTCACTTTGCATTTCTATAGCGCCTTATGTGTCATTGGTATGATCTCAATGCGCTGGTAGGTTAAACGCCCTTGGGTGGGGGGGGGTGGGAGAGAGAGAAAGAGAGAGAAAGAAAGAGAGAAAGAGAAAGAGAGAGAGAGAGAAAGAGAGAGAAAGAGAGAGAAAGAGAGAGAGAGAGAGAAAGAAAGAGAAAGAAAGAGAAAGAGAGAGAAAGAAAGAGAAAGAAAGAGAGAGAAAGAGAGAGAAAGAGAGAGAAAGAGAGAAACTTTCATGTTCATGATAGTTGCTTCTTAGCGGTAGGTGTGGTGTTTGGGAGGTCAGGAATGTGTGTTCGACACCCAGAATGATTTTCTGGCTTTGTTAGGCCCGAGGAGACGCTTAGACTAGCGGTGTGTGCTCAGCTAGCTGTGCATTAGGATGTTGAAGAGTAAGAGGCAGGTGTTAATATGAGAACAGCTATACCGAATGTGTCATAGTATCGCTGTGTTCTAGTTGAGTGGTGGTGTATAGGAGAGAGTAAGCGTGGTAGTGTGATATGGTGGTTTTCAGTAAGGCCGATCCATCCACTCCGTCTGTTCCATCCGCTCCATGCGTTCCATCCGCTCCATGCGTTCCATCCGCTTTATCCATTCTATACATTCCAACTTTTCGTTCCACTCCATCTGTTCCATCCACTCCACCTGTTCCGTCCACTCCATCAGATCGATCTGTTCCCTCCGTCCCATTTGTTTCATCAACTCCACTGTACTGTCTACTGTATCCGTTCTATCCATTTGATTTGTTTGTTCCATCCACTCTAATCGTTCCATCTGCCATCGCCATCCAATTTGCCATCAATAAAACCATACTACAACCCACAAAACTAAAGCACTAATATATATATATATATATATAAGCAATCACTACACTCGGACTGAGTTGTGGACATTAGCAGGTATGGCCAGTGTACCTGCTAATGTTCACAACTCGTGTGCGGAAAAGGAAAGAAGGTAAGGTTATGAAGGAAGTAGATGGAAGTGGAGGCCAGATGTCAAAAGGACTGAGTACCGGACAAGCCCAGAACAGGACAGAAGCGCAAAAATGCCCCCACACCCCAACTGGGGAGATTACGCAAGCCCGGCACCTCACTTGAGAGAGAAATGCCAACTAACCAATCCACTAACAATTTTCCCATCTGCATACACCTCTCAAACTCCAAACCAAACACAACCACACACCTACAGCACAACAAACCGCACAAACTTCACTACGTTGCAACAACAAAACATGAAACACACAGACTCACACAACAGTACACGACGACTACCGGCCACAAACATCCCAGGCAACGGACCCACCGTGCTGAGGCCGCCAACAGCACATCACTGCTCTTGCACTTTTCCAGCTTCCTCCCACTAACTCACCCTCCCTTTTTCCCCTCTTTCAGAGCCGCCAGAGGACCACTCCGGTGGTGATAGCGCGCGGTACAAGTGTCCTTTAACATTAACTTAAGAACATTAATTTAAACAGGGAAAATAGAAAGTACATTTAGAAAAATGAAACATAGTACAAAGGAATCCAGCTGAAAGGTTCCACCAAATATTTTTTTTTCTTAAGTGCTGATACTGATGCAAAGGCCAACCAACCACACTTTGAAACATAAATTCCACTCAATAGTAAGATCTGACAAAAGTGTGCCAATAAAGTCCAAAGCCTTAAACCAAACATTCAAATAATCTTTGTACAAGATTCTACCAACGAGTGCGGCTAAAATAAATGTTTAAAACGGTTTCTCTAATGGGTACACAAAAAACAAATATTATGATGCCCATTTCCCACCTACTATACTGCATATGCAAGCCCCTCAAACATCTCAAAAAAATAATGCCCCCGGGATTTGTCACAGTGCACTTTAATTACAGCAATATAAAATAAATATGTTAAAAGAAAGAAATACACCCTGCACACACAAATACTGCATAACGTTTCTCGGCTAGGGTTATGAAAATGTGGGTCAACAGGGGATTTCTTGCACACATTTGTATAGTGAATGACATTTTCTTTATAAAAAGTATAGATTCAATGTTGAAATATTAACCTATGGTCACCCAAAGAACAATGAACGCATTTAAAATCATCATCTTTGGTTTCCCCCCACTTATGGTAATATATAAAATAGTTCTAGAACAGCAGCATCAGTTTATTCACGACAAATAATCCTCACAACAATGATATAACTCAAATATAAAGTTGCATCCTTCTAGCAATAGTTTAAATTCCAAAACAGTACTTTTGTCTTTCAATGACAAACCGTTCTGCCAACCAATCCACCCCAGCATAAATATATTACGTATTGATGGGGCACAACATCCCAAACACATGCTGGAAAGAGGATCCAAATTGGAACCTTTTAGACATTCTTGAAACACCTGCATTTTGAGGTCACTGAACCAACTAGCTGCTTTTGTTAACCTGGGAAATCCTAAAAGACTAGCTGAGGGGGTGGTATTGTTCATTGCATCCATCTGGATCACAGCTTTCGATCACATACAAAATCCCACTTCCAGGTAATCTCGTTCATGTATATTACATTAGGGCTTGATTTTAGGAGAGAGCAAGATGGCCACTTTCCTGGGGTTCCCACCTCAACTCACGACATCCTGAGAATTAGTCTGGATTTCAATGAGTTTTGCCTGAGTATAGTTAAAAATCTGGTGCAGGGAGCAATATTGCTATGGACAAGACTCATCTAGAAGAGGCCCAGAGGTTGGCAAAACAAGTTCCATTTCAACTCCCACCTTGGATGGCAGATTTAAAAAGGTAGTGCTCATGGAGGTAGTGGCTTGTGACTTAAGCTGCCATCCTCTCGTCTCGTCTGGGTGGTCTAAAAGTCTTAGATCAAAGCCTTGAGCTGCCGTTTGTTCCACTGTGGTGCAGCCAGGACCAGAAAAGGCAATCCTGCACTGAGGATGACCATTAAAAGTCTCATAGGCATCTCAGAGTGATAGGTTTATCACTGTACCCCTGGTCAGGAATACAAATGTGCTCTTTGGCCACTTTGGATTGGGTGGGCATGAGGCAGGGTAACATGCCTCGGTGCCTGGTGGTACTCCCACCACACACTAATGTGGTGGGCACTCAGAGTTGAACTATTCCTGGCTGGCAGTTTGGACATCTCTGCACCTTCGTGTACTGGCAGAGGCTGCTGAAAATCCTGTGGTGCAGCCTTGATGGTGAATAACCCCTTGGTGAATTCAGCACAACATACTCAGATTTACTCTATCCCCCACATCCCCATGGATGCCATTGTTGGGTGCAGCAGTGGATAAGTGCTGGATAAGATGCCACAGAAGTTGACAACTTTAAACCCCTAAATAAACCGTGCTCTCCACCCCTCCCTCTTTAAGGAGGATACAATTTGACCTACATTTACTGCAAATGGATGGGTGATCAATAAAGGAAATTGGTATTGCAGCAATTGGTGGAATAAGTGGATACGTTTGGAGGTGAAAATGAACCTCTGGGAGTGGAATTGACGCTTTCAGTAGTTTAGCTCCTTCCATCTCTCAATATATACAGAGGGGATTGTCAGATATTTTCTGCCAAAAACACAAGCAATGACTTGACGGTGAAGTTTGGGTGTGTAGCCCAAACGTTGTAGCTACTTGGACCATGCAATATGTGGTGAGGCTCCATACAAAAAATACCAATCTTGCTCCATGGACTACCTTTTGCATCCATTCCTTCGAAGATGCGGAAGAGCTAGAAAAAAACTTTCAAAACTAGTCAAATGTGTGAATAAATCAACAGCCTACTGGTTAAAATGGCAGCTAAATCAGCCCAATCAGAAAACACAGTTGAACAGTCACTTGAATTGAGGAACTTTGTATACAACATGAACCTTATTAACAAGGGGGGTCCTCGGAGTCCCTCTGCCAGACATTAGTCCTGGTTACGAGAGACTTACCCAGAGTCTTTAGCTCACTATCTTTCACAGAGAAGAAATATCCCAAACATATCAGTCTTTGTCCTGCCCTGGGGCAGTCCAGCACCGAAATGCTAGGCAATTCTCCTCTGAACAAGAGTAGCAACAGAAACCCTAGACACGTGTTTCGGTCTGGCTGGACCTCATCAGTAGGGTGGATCTGTGCCTCTCTAAGAATAGTGAGCAAGGGGTCCACGTCTGGATTCCCCTAGTAACTTAGGGTGAGACCCAAAGTTACTTAAATATGCAAATTAACAAGGGGGGTCTGGTTGGTACTCTTGTTCAGAGGAGAATTGCCTAGTATTTCGGTGCTGGACTGCCCCAGGGCAGGACAAAGACTGATATGTTTGGGATATTTCTTCTCTGTGAAAGATAGTGAGCTAAAGACTCTGGGTAAGTTTCTCGTAACCAGGAATAATGTCTGGCAGAGAGACTCCCAGGACCCCCTTGTCAATTTAAAACATGAACCATACAAAGGATAAGGTAAAAAGGAAGTTAGAGGCCTCCCAACTTTAGGTAGAGCAGCCATGTTCCAGAGTTGGTAAACGGACTAGAATTGGCAAAACAGAGGATGAGCTCCACAATCTGTACTCAGATAAGTTGTACTAAAGAAAAAACTGCAGCAATTCAAAGCAAAGAATGTGGCTTTAGAATTGTGGTCAAGTAGCAATAACCTAAGAATTTTAGTTCGACCAGAAATCAGCAACAGCAGGTTGCATGGAGCAATTTCTGAACAAATACTTCACCATTCAACCTGTGGACCCAATCTTCACTCAATCATGACAGAATGTTCATATTGCTCGGTGCCTCTCTCCATCTGGCGTTAACACACCCTTTCATTAAAAAAGACCACAACTTATTACTGAAAGCCAGGGAGAAGGGAACCATGTGGTACAGTGCAGTTATTTCCAAACTTCAGCTGATTGATACAGGCTACCTGCAAGCCTTTCTCAATGTTAAAGATGTAAAGGGGCAGCAACATAAAATATCAGATGAGGTTTCCAGCAAAACTTGAGAACCTCTGTAAAAATAAATCTCACATCTTCACTGATGCTTATTCTTACATAACCACCAACATAGCATAAGGTGGGCCTTCTACCTCAACAGCCTTTAATATTTGTTTGGATTACTCATAATCTGCTGGAGAACTGTCCAGAATAAACTGCATCTGGGCCCACGTGGACAACAGTGTAAATATATATGAATAAAAGCCAGGAAAATCCCCAAATTACTTGAAAAGGTAAACGCCTTAAGGGCTCTAGGAAAGGGAAGTATATTGTATACATACACACAGCACATGTACTTTTATTTTTTATTAATATTTTATCATTTTCAATCCATCAAATACCAGCAGTAGACAACAGTGTTGACAAAATATAATACAAGTAAAAAACAAAGAAAGGGTAACGCAAGTAATACAATGAGAGAGCTTGCAAAAGCAGAACACAGAAAAAAAATCCAAACCTTTCATTGTTGTAATACAGAATATCCCAAACCCACTTTAGACACTTGTCCTCGAACACAATACACAAACACGCGACACAAGAAAAGACAGCACAAACATGAGCAAACACTAGGTGCAAAAAGGGACGAGGGTGAGCTAAAATCAGCAGATCATTATTCATACACACATTATAAGATTCCATAAAAGGCATATTTTAAGCATACAAGTCATTGAAAATGCCCCAAATTAATAGATTGTCTTCAACCAATTTATTCTCGGCGTATGAAACGTTTTCCCCAGCAGCCAATAGCAACATACTCTGAACCCAATCCTCAAGTTGGTGTTTCTCATTAAACTTCCCTCAAAATCTGTTTTAGTCAGTAATAATGCTAACTCCAGCTGATAACTGCAAACCATTTGGGAATAAGCCCAGAACCCAGAATAGTGGAGTATGTGGCAGCACTAACTGGGTTACAATCTCCACTCGGGAGAGGACAGATTCCCAGTATTCAGATACTTGCGCACAAGACCAAAACATATGGGTATTGGTTCCAATTCAGTTGCAGCAAATATCAGATTGGGAAACTTGACATATTTTCATCCTCCACGGAGACCAATATAGACAGGCTATAACCCTCTGTTTTGTAAAGGAAAAATCCAGGTCCAGTTTGACTTTCTTCAGGCATTTACATATCGACCAGTTGGAGTCGGATATCTGAACATGCATTTCAGACTGCCACATTTTTAGCTCGGGCCGTTCCAAGAGCACTTTATGGTCTAATGCCTACTCTCGGTGACCTCTTGATGCAGAGAGAGGGCAGTTCTACATCATGACATAGGACAGGGGTCATGGATCTTGGCATTTAATGGAGAGAAAACGGATGTCAAAATTCCTTGCAGCACTACATACTTTGATCTTTCAGAAATAAGTAATTTCTATTTAAATTTCAAGAAGACAGACTAATAATGCTCTGTTCTGTAGAACATGTTTCAGCTTCCAAATACCGGCGCGCTGCAATGTGTACCACTTACGCATTTTATGGTGAACCTTAATCGCTGGATTCTTCCACATAAATGAATCCAGAGATACCAGGATTTTTGACTCAGTTATGCGATTCACACATTTGGATTCTAAAACCATAGGTCGTACTGTAGAGAAACATTTGTCAAGAAGAAGTTGATAATCCATTGCAAAAAGAAAATCAAAGGGTACAGGTGACAGACTCCTTTTCCATGCCTACCCACATAGGAGCTGGCTCAGAATCATCATTAACCCAGTGATGTAGATTGCTGAAGGAAAAAAGCAGTGTGATATTTCCTCACATCTGGAAAACCAAAGCCCTCTTCCTCCATTGAGCGCAATAGGATTGACTTTGGCATTTTCGGGTGAACTCTAGTCCCCCATAAAAAATTTCTAAATACCTTCTTAATTTCTCCCAACAAAGACGGCCAAAGAGGAAGAGGCAACATACAGAACAGATAAAATCTTAGGAAGCATGGTCATCATAATCATACCAATTTTCCCACATATTGTATGGTTGATTCTAGACCATTTTTTACATTCGGAAATAATTTCTCTGAGTTTAAGACATACGTTTTTCTCCAGCATAGGAATGATACCTCTAGATGCGTGAATGCTTATATGCACACATCCTTCTCTAGCCCTTCGGAACTCCAAGAACACAACTTTTGTTCAACATTAGGGTAATTGGAAACATTTTGGTCTAAGATGACAATGCATTACTTACCGTAAAAGCATTTCTGATGGTTGTATCTGCTTAGATTCACATGCTGTGCATAGGTCCGACATCCAGTGGTCACTGCGGAGTATTGCATTTTGTTTTTCGTAGTCGAAAAGGGGACGTCGACAAGGCGTGTCTGTAACACTATCCCTATAGTGACGTGTGTTGTACCCACAATCCCTCACGCGTCGAGGTCCCTCTGTTTGTATTTTTCTGCCCTGAGGGAGCCTTCTATACGTGAGCGAGTACAGAAAAGAGAGAGATGTAAAAATATGTCTATGTTCCTTCCATCCGAGCGGGGAGGAAGGGTGGGCGCATGTGAATCTAAGCAGATACAACCATCAGAAATGCTTTTACGGTAAGTAATGCATTGTCTTCTGATGTTTGTTAATCTGCTTAGAATCACATGCTGTGCATAGACTAGCGAGCAGTACCCGGAGTTGGCGGTGGGTTATGAGAAGGAACAGTAGAGAAAAGATGTCTTAATACTGCCTGTCCCACCTGGGAGTCAGATCTAGAGTGTGCATCTAGACAGTAGTGTTTTGTAAAGGTGTGCACAGAACTCCAGGTAGCCGCTTTGCAGATGGACTCAAGGGGAACATTTGCAATGAATGCTATGGATGCCCCCGTGCCTCGAGTAGAATGTGCTCTTGGCCTAAAGGGCAGTTCTCTCTTAGCAAGAGTATAGCAGAGAGTGATGCATTGGACAATCCATCTAGAAATAGTGGACTTTGAAACTGCATCCCCTTCTCTTCCTGCTGCCACCGAGACGAAGAACTGATTAGTTTTCCTCAGTGATCTGGTTCTTTCCATGTAGAACATGACCGCTCTGCGCACATCTAGTGTGTGCAGAGTCCTTTCTCCCAAGTTGGAAGGATTTTGAAAGAACGCTGGTAGTTCTATAGACTGGTTTACATGGAATTTTGAGATTAATTTTGGAGCAAACCTTGGGTGAGTGCGTAGAACCACTTTATCTTTGTGAACTGTAACAAAGGGGTCTAGAACAGAAAGAGCCTGTAGTTCACTTACTCTCCTGATGGAGGTGATAGCTATTAGGAAAGCAGTCTTGAGAGTGCGGTCTTTAAGAGTTGCTTTGTGCATGGGTTCAAAAGGTGATCCCATGAGTTTTGTAAGTACCACGTTAAGGTCCCATCCGGGAGCTGGGTCAGCTATCGGGGGGTGTATTCTTTTTACTCCCTCCATGAAGGCCTTTATAACAGGGATCTTCCACCACGACACTGAGTTGGGAAGTGGTGTATGCAGAAAGTGCCGCTAGGTGGACTTTAATGGAATTGAACACTAGACCTGAATCTAATAAATGGGTCAGGTATAGAACAATATGTGTGGGAGAGCAGTCAATTGGGTTGATGCTCCTTCCTCTGCACCAGATGACAAATCTCTTCCATTTGCTAGAATAGCAGTGGCGAGTGTTAGGTTTTCTGGCTTCCCTGAGGATGTCCATGCATCTCTGCGGGAGCTGTAGGTGTCCAAATTCTACGACCTCAGGAGCCAGGCTGCTAAGTTCATGTTCTGGGGGCATGGATGCAGCGTCCTGCCCCTGTCTTGTGACAGCATGTTGTACGGGCAGGGGAGTTTCACTGGGGGAGATAGAGACATCTCCATCAAGTGAGCGAACCATGGCTGTCCGGCCCACATTGGGGCCACCAGTATCATGGTTACTTGTTCCTGGTGCATCTTGTGCACCACCTTGTTGAGAAGGGGAGTCGGGGGGGAAAAGCGTAAACAAATTTCCCTGACCATCGAATCGACAGACCGTTCCCCTTGGATTGGTTTTGGGGGTACCTGGAGGCGTAGCTTTGGCATTGCGAGTTCTCCAGGGTTGCGAACAGGTCTATTTCTGGGAATCCCCATTGCGTGAAGACGTCGAAGACGATGTCTTCGTGCAGTCGCCATTCGTACTCTTCGGGCAGGGGGAAATCTCTGCTGAGTTTGTCTGCCAGCAGATTGAGTTCCCCTGGTACATGTTGTGACAGGAGGAACATATTCTGTTTGAGAGCCCACTTCCATATGTTCTGGGCCAGTTTGGACAGGCCTGGAGAGTGGGTTCCCCCTGCTTGTTGATGTAATACATGGCTGTGGTGCTGTCTGTAAGGACCATCACTGTCTTGCCTTGTAGGTGTTCCTGGAAGGCTTTTAGCGCCTTGAACACCGCTAGTAGCTCCAGAAGATTGATGTGTTTGGATGCTACGCTTGGAGTCCACTCTCCGTGAGCAGTCTGATGGGAAAGGTGAGCCCCCCATCCTGTGAGGGATGCGTCTGTGGTTAGAGTGGCTTCCGCCGCGGGTGTGGCAAAGGGTTTCCCTTTTTCTAGGTTTTCTTTTGTCCACCACCGTAGCGAGAGAACTAAGGCCTGCGAGACCACTAATAGATCGTCCCATAGTCCGCTGGCCTGACACCACTGGCTGTTGAGCCACTCTTGCATAGGGCGCATGCGCAGGCGCGCGTGAGGTACCAAATAAATACACGACGCCATCATGCCTAGCAAGCGCATTGCTTTGCGTACCGTCACCTCTCGACCGGACACACATTGAGGGATCTGAAACAACATGTTTTGAACCCTCTCTTTGGAGGGGAAGACGAGGCCGTCCTTTGTTTGAATTAGAGCCCCTAGGAATTGTTTGATTTGGCTGGGGTCTAGGCTGGACTTCTTTTCGTTGATGGAGAAGCCCAACTGGAACAAAAGGTCTACCGTCTTTTGGGTATTGGAGAAGCATGTTTCGTAAGAATCCCCTGTTATGAGCCAGTCGTCGAGTTAAGGGTAAACTGGGATGGACAACCTGCGCAGGTGGGCCGCTGCCACTGCCAGTACCTTCGTGAATACCCTCGGTGCTGATGCTATGCCGAAGGGTAGCACTCTGAACTGGTAGTGTTTGCCCTCTATCATGAACCGGAGGTACTTTCTGTGCGCTGGCAACATTAAAATATGAAAGTATGCATCTTTCATGTCCAATGTTGTCATGTAATCTCCCTGTGATAGCAGTGGGATCACTTCCTGTAGGGTCACCATACGAAACTTTTGGGGTTTGATAAACTTGTTCGCTGGGCGCAGATCTAATACAGGGCGCATGGTTAGATCCTTTTTGGGTACAAGGAAGTACACTGAATAAATACCTTCCGTTACCTGAGATAGAGGCACGACCTCTATGGCTCCCTTTTCCAGCAGTTGCTGTACTTCTTGTAGAAGGATGGCAAGATGTTCCGGTGACATGCGTCGTCCCCTCGGGGGTCTGTATGTTGGGGAACTGTTGAATTCGATGCAGTATCCGTGGGCTATGGTGGAAAGTACCCAGCGGTCTGACGTTATACCCTCCCATGCTGGAAGAAAGGATGTTATCCGGCCCCCGACCGGCGTTGCATGGGAGGGGACGCAAATCTTTGTGTCACTTGGTGTTGTCAGGGGCTTGGGAACCTCTGGGGGTGGACCCTCGCCCTCTTCCTTTGCCCCGACGCGGTCCTCTTTGACTGTACTGGCCACTACTGGTCTGGAAGTTGGTGGCAGGGTACTGTTGCTGCTGGTTTTGTTGTTGGCGTTGGCCACGAAAAAAGCGTTTATTGCCATATCCGTGCCTGGTAGCGGGCTTAGAGATTTGGTCAAGAGTTTTGATAGTATCGAACTCTTTTTTAGCCATCTCCAGAGCCTCATCCACCGCCTTCCCGAAGAGGTTGGAGTCTTCAACAGGTTTATTTATTAAAGACGCCTGTGTCTCCGGTTTGAACCCTGAGTTGCGCAGCCATACGTGTCGTTTAAGGACTATTCCCTGAACTAGGGAACGTCCCGCAGTTTCTGCCGCATCCAGAGAGCTCTTCACAATACTCTGGTTGACCTGGGTTCCTTCGCCAATAGTTGAAAGCAGGCGTGTACGTAATGGTTCCGGCGCTTCTTCGGCGTCTTTGCGCAGTTTAGCCCACTGCGCGTCCGCATAGCTTGCGAGCAAAGAATTGTTGTTGGCAATTCTTGCCGAAAAGGCGGCCGAGGATGTAATTCTTTTAGCAAGGGCATATAACCGCTTGCCCTCCTTGTCAGGTGGTGCCTCACTGGTGGAAAGTGGTACCCCTGCCCTCTTTCTTGTGTTGGTTACTACCAGGGAATCCGGAATGGAATGTCCCCTGATGTACAGCGGGTCTGAGGGTGAAGGAGTGAAAAGTTTTTCAATTCTAGGATTGACCCCTCTGATTAGTGCGGGTGTGGACAGCGAAGGGATGATTCTTCTCCTCACCGAAGCGAGGAGGGGAATTGTCTGACTGACCGGGGGTTTCTCCTTAATTACCCTTTCTACAAAGTCTAATTCAGGAGAGAGCTCCCCAGTGTCTAGTTCGAAGTGTGCTGCTGCTCTGCGCAACAGGGCATTAAATGTGGGTTGATCGTCAATGGGAGACATGTTTCTAACCGGTGAAATGTCGGGAGGATTTAGATTCAGGACATCAGTGTCGGAATATATTGATGGTGATTGCCAGGGGTGAGAAGGTCCTTCTTCTGGATTTTCTCCGAAGCCTTCTCCTACCGAGTCTGGGCTGTCCTCCAGACCTTCCTCTTGGTTCCGTCCGTCTTCCTCGTCCATAAAATCATCCTCTTCCTCAAAATGATGTTCTTCCCCATTGAGGTCATACACACTGTGGAAGTCTGAGGCTGTGTCCTGGTGGGGATTGACTAATCTTGGAATTTTGGCCCTGGGGTCCTCCTGAGGCCCTTCTCTTATTCTCTTTGGAGTGGGAGGGTTTTGGGCATTCATAAACCTCTCCATCCTTTCCATGCAGAGATGGAGCCTTTCCATGGTTTCATGGGGTACCCCTGAGCGGTCTAGCGGGGGAAAATTGGTGTCTTGTATCTGAACACGGCTCGACCTCTCCCATAGCGTCGAGGAAAGTGTCCCGTCGCCTTCCGAAAAGCCTTCAGGTGTGTCTTTCGACCTTTGCGTAGCGCTCGACGTGTCTTTCGGCGTACGCTTTTGGGCGTCGGCTACCACGATCCTCGCCAAGCTCTCAGCGACTCGTTTGTCAGCGGGGAGCTGTGGTTTCGACGTTATGGGTGTCGAACGCTCTACGGCGGCATGCGCTTTCTGCTGATGCGCTCCGGCCGATGATTTGGGGGCGGCGCCCTTATTTGCCGAAAGCCCAGTCGCTGGTCGCGGCTGCGGTTGCGAGAGGGGCTTCGAACCCGAACGGTCCGAGGAGGCCGCCGGTGAAACCTGCGTCTCCTTGGGCGCTGATGCTCTCTTTGCCTTCGGCAAAGAAGAGCCATGGGTTGTGTGCTTATGTGTGGTCTTGTGTGCGTCAGTGTCGCCGGGGTGTTCATCCCCATAAGCAGGGCGTGAGCCGAGCCCGTCGGGGCCGGGGACAGACGACGAAGCGCGTGTGCGCTCTCTAGGGGGGTTTACGACTTCCGTAGCGGAGGTCGTGGTATCACGTTCCTCGTCACTGTCGGAGGTAGCGACGGTGGGTGGAGCGTCGGCCTTCGACATAGCGTAGGCCGCCCACCTTTTGACCCTACGGTCTTTTAGAGTCTTCGGTTTAAGAAGCCGACAAGCCGTGCAACCCTCCTCCTTGTGATCGAGGGGCAAGCAGCGGTTACACCGTGAATGCTTGTCCTTCCAAGTAAACTTGCCCTTGCAAAGCGGGCAAAACCTAAAGGGTGTCCTCTCCATAGCTGAGGCAATAAAACGTGATAACCACCCCAAGGGAAAGGAAGGGGAAAAGGAAAGGCATTCTCAGAAAAGAATTAGAGATGTCCCACGACCCCCACTCTCCCTACTGTATTTGGCCTGCGAGGCCAGGCCACGTGTTCGGCAACGCCGAAGGGTCTCCTCCGCTCGTCCCCTCCGTCGAAGATCTTGCTCGGCGGAGAAGCTTCACAACAGCGTCGAGGGGAGGATCGATATGTTCTATATTAATATAGGAAAACGACCAAAGGTCGAGGAGATGAAATCTGCAATGTCTCTCGAGGAGCTCCGCGTAAAGGCGACCAGTATCTGGGCGGAAAAAAACAATCTGAGGGACCTCGACGCGTGAGGGATTGTGGGTACAACACACGTCACTATAGGGATAGTGTTACAGACACGCCTTGTCGACGTCCCCTTTTCGACTACGAAAAACAAAATGCAATACTCCGCAGTGACCACTGGATGTCGGACCTATGCACAGCATGTGATTCTAAGCAGATTAACAAACATCAGAAATATTAATTTCAAATTTTGATATATTAACAAAGCAATGAAATAGTTCCAATGCATTAATGAGTACTCTGGATTTGAAAGAAACGGGAGGCGATCATCCGCATACAATAGCACTTTAGAAACATTAGTGCCACATTTAATACCTTGAATGTTATAAATTTAATCTAATTAATTTGATCTAAGGGCTGCCGCTAAAGGTTCTATAAGAATATTAAACAAAAGAGGAGATAAAGGGCTTCCCTGATTGGATCCATGCTGTATATTAAAGACAGTAGATTTAGCCCCATTGGCTAGTAGGGCTTTTGCCCTACTATACAGCACACGAATGAACAGCATAGACTGGGCCAAAGCGAAGATGTTCCAATATAAACCTTAAATAAGTCCAGTTCACACGAACACCTTTGCTGCGTCCACACTCACTGCCATTAACGGTTCATGCTTATCCTCATTAAAAAAAAATAACAAATGACATCCAAACCTCTCACATGTTATCATAGCTATAACAGCCCTGCATAAAAACAGTTTGATTTCCATGAATGCAGCTTAACAGCCACATTAAGCAGAGAGATGGGGATCTAGTTTGCACATTTAGTACCATCCACTCCTGGTTTAGGGATTAGTGATTAAAGCCAATTGCATGGAATCCGGTAGGAGACCCTGGTCCACAATTGCCAAATTGACATCTAACAAATTAGGGCATAGTAGGTCACTAAATTCACTGTAACACTCAACCAGGAACCAGTGAGGCCCAGGACTTTTATTGTTAGGGATCTTCTTAATTGCCATTAACAGTTCTTCTACCGTAGGCTTCTCATCTAAGGATTCAATTTCATTGTCCTGCAATACCGGCAAATTAATTCCTTGTACAAACTCCAATTGTTCAGCTTCTGTGCCAGATTCCTCAGTCTTATGCAATTTCTCATAAACGGCTCTGAATGCTCTGTATCCTCATTTTTTGTCAACACTGCATTATCATCCAGGACAATGGACATACTATTCTTACTCTCCTCTACTTTAGGGCGGTCATCCAATAACAATCCCACTTTCTCCCCATGCACCCAGTAGAATTGCCTTACATAAAAATCCTCTTTTGGCTTTTTCAGTCAACCAACCATCTAATCTCTGCCTGGCCCGAAGTACTCTCTCCCTTTGACCATCTAATGGGTTTTCACAGTAGTCTTTTTCTGCTTCCCTTAGGGCACTTACCACATCCTCTTCTTCATAGGCTCTAATCCTCTTAAGATGGGAGGAAAGGCCAATTATATCACCTCTGATGGTGGCCTTCAGTGCCTCCCACAAAAAACAAAAATATCCTCCACTGAGTTCTTAATGTTTCATTTATGTAATTAGTAGCTTCCTTTCTAATGGATTCTCTAATCGCTATTTCAGAAAGCAACCTAGTATTGAATCGCCGTCCAATATTTTTCTTCTTATTCACTACGGAACAAGGCATAGATATTCTAACAGCTGCATGATCTGAAATTACTATACTACCAATAGAAGAATCCAGTATATTAGGGAATACTTTTTTAGAAACCAAAATAAAGTCAACACAAGAGGAGGTGTCGTGCCAACTGGAACACAAACTAAACTGCCTTGTGCGAGCATTCAATGGCCACCACGGATCAACCAAGTCCCAAGCCTGCAGCAAATCTTTAAGTGCCTGAAGCGACCACCCTCCTTTTTGCATAGGGCTGTTGGATGACCTATCAACTCTACATAAAGTACCCGATTAAAGTCTCCACCTAAAATAATACGCTCTCCCTGAAGGGACCCTAATACATTATCCAACTTCCTTGATCCATATTTGGAGCATAAAAATTAATCAGGATGAGATGAGTCCCCCTCCAAGTTGGCATCTAATGCAACATATCTGCCTAGAGGATGCACAACTTTTCTACCCAAGGCGGTTTGTGCGGTATTCCTGAAAACCACAGAAACCCCTCTGGATTTTTGATGGTAAATGCTAGACACTTCCAACGTATACTTTTGATTTAATATGTACTCCTGATCAACTTCTAACAAATGGGTTTCTTGTAAAAAAGAAAATGACATCAGTTTTCATCAGAATGTGTCTTCTTTTGACAGGGCTATTCACACCCTTAACATTCCAAAACATAATAACAGTATTTATCCATAAATTGGTTACAGTTTGCCACACACCCAAGAAACAAACTCCAAAACCAACATACCTTAGATGACTCAAAAGAAAGCAGACAAAGGGGAACCACAATAGGGTAAACAAAAGCATATATTAGCTACTCATGGCGCCAATGGTCACCCTGAACATACACTAAATACTAAAAACAGCAAATCCAAAATTGCACCTCACGATATAACTAGTTCAAGGGTGCGACGCCACCTCTAAAGATGACAACTATATAAATCCAAAATCCAAGTGCTAATACATCCACATCACTATCAGCAGTAGTCTCAAGGATCAGCCCATACCTCACCAATCAATCGAATACACAGCCAATGCATATATACATATATATATTTGGTTATCAATAACACGCTCAATACCCAGAGGTTTCTAAGCGTGGACCCAGGGATCAAACCTATGTTGCTCTGCATCATCTTGCTTCCAAGGCCAACGTGTTGCCCCTGAGCTATCCTCCCGAGACATGCATCACATAACTGCCCGAAACATGTGCTCGGAATAGCCAGTGCAATAATAACTTCAATAGCTAGTGGGGAACACCATTCCTTTCCTACACAGTTCCTTACCTCTTAACACACATGGCAATATATAAAGTAGATCCGGTCCCTGCATACCTCAACTGCGTCCAAACTCTAATCAATGTACATCGATTAGTCTGCAACTGCAACCCAAATATATGTCTGAATATACCATTGTTAACTAGCCTGAACAGGTAACAAGTATCAAGTACTGTAGCCCACTGGAAACAGAAGTAATACAAATCAACCATCCTTCACATATATCATTCCACACAGGAAAGTAAACAGGAGTAAGGAAGCCCAAAAGAAGAAGAGTGGCCAGGTTTGCAGCTACAGTATTCGAACTGCATCAGACATCAAGAATTTTACATGCAGTGTGGCACATGCACCGCAACCATAGTAGCATGTAAAAGTATATAGAGCCACCCAGCAGCATCTACAACGTGTAAGCAGAAAGCATTTAAAGCAGTATTATCAGAGAAACCTTTGTACATTACATGTCACACAACAGTGAGAGGCTACCGCAACGAATCTGTTATTGCAATACATATCAGCTTATACAAACCATAAATCATGCACCAATACTGCACACCACAGCACAACATTTCTTTCTCGAAAAGAGTAAAATATCACTAGCAAATTGCTAGTGGCGAGTACACATTTCGCACCCCGAGTAATACCTAGCACAGTAATACATGGGCTATGCTGCTGTCATATAGGCCTTTTACTTGAAATATGTTCAATAAACCTACAGGTAAGTGCACAAGCTAGGGAAGTAAATTTAGTAGTGTGTGCAGAGGTATTGCCTAGTAAGAGTAGGAGTAAGGGTATTACCCTGAAGTAAATGCTCATTATTTTGTGTGGGTAGTTGGGCTAGATCTGGTGAGGTTGTTGCTTCCGATACTTTTTTGGTGCGTTATTCAACCACCCCAAACTCCATGTTTGGTGAGAACAGCCTGGTTGGGTTGGTCTGGTCTGTGCAGGTATGGGGTGGGAGAAGGATGTACTTGGTGGCCAGTTTAAAAAGCAGTCCTATGCATCTACAATGATTCCGAATGCACATCGAAGGAACTATTGAGTTGATTTCCATCACTAAAGCAGTGCATAATGCACCACCTGGAAATGTTGGGGGTACAAAAATTCCATTGAAACAAGAAAGTTTCTCACCCTAGGCAACACAGTGTAAACATAGCTATGATGCACCAGGGTTATTCTTAGAAGCAAACAAATATACTTGTCGGATGTGAATAATACCATAGCACATATCAAGCTGGACCGGTCATTGGCAGTGATACAGCCTCATAAAAAGCCACAAAAATAATTCTGGAAACTATGAACTTTTATTCTTTACATAACATGTGGAGATTGAAGCATATTATTAACCAAACAAAATGTATAATCTTCAGCCCGAATACAGTCTTGCCTATCGCAAATGGCAGTACTTAAAGTCTGAGAATTTAGAGGATATATTTTAGGGACTAGGCCCAAACCCAAAATTTGAGACATTCAACGGAGGCGTCTGTCTTCAATAACCCATGTTCTTTAGAAATGCAATTAGGAAAACATTAGCAACCACTGAACACATTCTTTATAAACAGAAAACAGATACATAACGAGCATCAGTCGCTAGCGGAAAAGGAAATCAAATGCATGTCTCGGCCCATAATAGCAAGGAAATATGAGAAAGCGGAGAGCAAGACAATATCGCTCCTTGCTACTCAAGCATCCCAAATCCCCAATTAACTGCATCACAGACAAAGATGGGATACCATATACTTGGGATGAAGCTACAAACCAAAAGCGTGCAATTCAGAGAAATCTGGAGAATATCTATACTCTTCCTCCATCACTGTGGGGCAAGATTACACACAGGGATATTAGAGGCGACTGCTTTGGTGTTGGTCGGAAATGGCTGGACAGGGCATTTACAGTTACCAAAGTGAAGGAAGCAGTAGATCTGGACACTGGGAAAACATCAGGGACTCATGGCAGACTGATGCTACGATACCAGCATAGTATTTATAAAAGTTGTTCATGGTGTACCAAATATCTAAAACCCTGATGGAATGGGCTGTGGTAGTGCTACTCCAAGTCAGGGAGCAGATGTAAATGCCAGTCTTCCTACAGACTGGATTAGACCATTCTAGCCAAACTACTGGTGAGACTACACACACCTTTAATGTCTACTCTAGTGTTACCAGATGCTGGCTTTAGACCAGGTCATTCCATGCTTTAAAAAGTATAATTTGAGGAAGCCTTTTACCATTCTCTATAACGTTAAGGAAGAACTTCTGGCAACAACAGTCCTGCTCAAGCCTGCAAAGAAGGACCTTCATTTGCAGAGGGCCTATAGCCAGAATGTAAAAATTGAACTATTCCGCCCCCCCTCCCTCCCTTCCTCCCGCCCTCGTGGGGTTATCCAAGGATATTAGGCAGGAGTGCTCACTGTCGTCCATTATTTGCAATTAAAGTCGAGCCCTTAGCATGTATATTAAACGATACACGAGTATAAAGTTACACAATTATCTCTTCATAAAGGCACTTATCCCACCATATGCAGATGATACATTGTTCTACGTAAGCCATCTGATGACGAACATTCCTGCATTAACGTGAGAAGTAGTGGCCGATGCGGTATGCATCAGGCAAATTAGATCAACTCTTCCAACTCAGAGCGATTTCCACTTACTGAATATATGGCGGTTCTTCAGGAACGGCCCTACAGTGAAGCCAGGATTCAGTCGGATACTTATGGCTAAACGTAGCTAGACATTTACCAGATCTAGTATCCCAAAACCATAGGAAAATACTGAAGTACATGGTTCGACGCATAGAAAAGTGGATATGACTGCCATTATCTACAATGGGAAGACTGGCAGGTGAAAATCATGTGCTTTATTACGTATTTCAGTTTGGTTGCCAATCTTCTTTTTTGGGAAATTACATGCCTTGAATATTAGACTGGTTTGGGCTGGGAAACCACAAATTAAATGGGTTACTCTATAAACACTGACTGCGGAGCATGGACTCCGAGCTCCAGATTCAAACACTTACTATTTGGTGGCCCAGGCACATTATACATATTATTGGCATGTGTATTTTGAAACAGCCTAGATAGTCACCTGAGCTCCCTTCATATAACCCTCCTATGACCACAAACCTCCAAGTGCAGAAGTGGCTACTGCCGATAGTAATCTGGGCTTCTGCACAAAACAATTCAAATAAAATCCTGTCAGTTTCATATCATGCATCACTTTCAAAATAATTTCCAGTGTATACAAAAACCAACAACATCGCTTCCAGGCACACTAAAGAATTTAGTGACTGAGTCACCATACAAGCTGGAATTAATTTTAAAAATTAAAAAGGCAGTTCGGCATAAAACTCTTTTTTTTAAAGTGCCAGTAGGCTAGGGCAGCAAATGTGTGCATTCCTCTGGCGCAGTAGAATAAAACGTATTAGTATCTCCTCTACATTACTGCAAACGAGGCATAATGAAAAAGAGTCTTGCGCCCCTTAAATTAAGCATAAAACGTACCCAGTGGCAGTAAACCAAACCCCACAGGTCATCTCTTTCTTTTACATTTTGGAATCTAATATAAATAATTGTCCATGCCACCAACTAAGTTCCAATTGTAATGTTCTCCATTTCAGTCACCCTCCATTGGGGCATTAAACAATGCTCGAACCCTTCCAATGAGAAAAGACTGTAATGGAACTGACGGCAGAGCTTTCTGAATATCGTGTAGCCGTCATCACTAATATGTCTACAGATGCTCAACAAAGTAAGAGCAAGCATCTCATGAATGAAATCTATCAAAACTTGATTGTGCGCCTACTCACTAAATCCATCAATTGAATTCTATTGTATGAAAACCACACCTATGACGCTTCACGGAGCTCAAATAGCCCTCTTTCTAAGTGGTACTTTTTTATATTCTAGAGGGTCGAATCAGGAGAGAGGTGCTTAACTTGCCTAGATCGGTACTGACAAGCGTCATACAATTAGAGCTAAATTTGCACTCATCGTTGATGGTGTTCATGAACAAATGTATTTCTTTATATAGGACGCTCTCCAATGCAAAAGACACCTCTTTGGACAGTATATTGAGAGAGACTATGAAAGGTGAATCTAATCGGTATTTACGTGATTTTAGGAAAATTTGTGCTGGGTTCGTTCATGTAATCGATTGTCAATGATGCCGACTAACAATGTCGCAAAACAAAAATTACAAAATTGGGATAAAATAACAGACGATTTGCAATGACTCAAATTGTATAAAAGAAAGTCTGTGTGGTAGGTTTCCAAACGTGAACTTAAACCATATCTTCAGAAGTTTCCCTCTAATTTGCACAGAACCTGGTACATGAGATTTTGCCTTAATCGTATTCCCACTATGGAGGTCATTGGCCCTAAATAGAACATTCCAAGAGAAGCCAGCAACATGTAGATTGTGTAAAATTCAATGCTTCCCGTTTCCTCCTACTTCCTCCTCCACCTGTGGCGTCCCCGCAGAGCTCCATTCATTCGCCTTGGCTCTTTAAAATCTACCTTACTCTGCTGGCACGCCTCATTTCCTCCTTCTCCCCCAACTTCCAGTGCTATGCTGATGAGACAACTCTTCTTCAAACTTCCTACAGACGCCCTTGCACCCTCCTTCATCCCAGACTGCCTCTCAGTCATGCAAGCATAGTGTACTTCTAATAATCTCTGCCTCGACACCAGCAAAACAGAGATCCTCCCTATTGGCACCCTGGCACTCGACTTCTTCCCTTCACTCTGGCCTTCTTCCCTGCTCCCTCTTCGGAAGCCATAAACCTTGGAGTAATCTTAGACTCCTCTTTATCCTTCCTCCCCGATACTCAGGACATTGCCAAGAAGTCCCACTTTCAGCTTTTCCTTCTGAAAGGAATTCTACCTTTCCTCACCTTCCCTCCCCCCAAGAGACTCAAAGTTACACAAGCTCTGGTTCTCTCTAGGCTTGACTATTGCAATAGCCTTCTCCTTAATCTACCTAATCTGCCTCAAGCCCAGGGACCGTCTCTCTTCTGCCCTACAAATTCTTTGCTGGCTACCGATTGCAGCAAAGATTAAAATTGCAATCACTCTGAATCATCCACAAGGCTGTCTGGGGCCAGGGACCACTCTATCTGCAACTCTTTCTGACCAAATACTCTCCCTCTAGACACCTGCGTTCCTCTGGTACCAACTCCTTGCGTGAGAAGCGGTTTGCAAAACAGAGAGCAGGTGGTTGATCTCTTTCCAACAGCCTCCCTCTCCTTCTCCCTTTGTCTTGAGCAGGACCTCCTTAAGTTCCGGAAAAGCCTCAAGACCTTTCTCTTTACCTCCTCCTTCCCTTCCTCTCTCCCCTGCTAATCGCACAGCAGCTATACTGGTGTGCAGAGCCTTTATGCATCCTCAGGGTCCTGACCTCCAACATCTTATCCGAGCGGCTGTCTATCCTCTACACTTGCCTCGGCTCACCCTCCACCAATGGAGGTTGCACTTATTTTTCCATAGCAATTCACCTGCTGCTCTCCATGAGCACCACAGCACCTATCCCATACCCCTCTCCTCTCTGCACTTGCACGTTCTGAACACTTAAGGAATAGTAGGTTCGTCTTCCCCTCCCCATTGTCTCTTCTTATTCATGTCCTGTCCCCTCCCTGTTGCCCTGTGGGAGCTTTGAAACAGTATTTGCTTCCTGTATAAACACCTAACAAGTGAACAATAAATACAAATATATAAACTGTGTAGAATGTAGTCAGATTGTCCCGCGTTATGGTTACTAAGACCAACATTTCTGAGCCCGTTTGTTGCTTCTACTCGAGTGTTATATCTCAGGCCTTATGGGAAAACCTTATGAATAGTACACAAGTCTCTTTAATAATAGCCTTAATAAGATTTTTAATAGAAAGTTTTAAATTAATAAATTTGGTGGTGGCATGAGGAAATATTGTTTTTTCTCTTTCTCTTCTTAAATGAAATATAGGAATTTTATCGTTGAGGTTCTTAAAAACAATTGTGTGTTGAGTCTTTTATACCTATGAAATTTCTGTTTTTAATAAGATGGGATATATAAATGTTTTTGTTGTGAATGGTATAATGTATACCAAAAACACAAATATGTCCGATTTACCTCGTTGGGTACAGCCCAGTTTGTTGCAGATTTGAAAAAACAGATCCTTGCATCTTTTTATGTTCTTGAATGACTGAAAGCCCCCAAATATGCACAATCAATACCAATTGCTCTTGTAGTTGCAGAATGAATCTACAACATGGCCTCCACAAACTGGCATCCTTAATTTGAAATATGCAATGTTGCACTGTTTACCTGTGCCACAGGAAAGACGTGCTTCTCAATGTTTAACTTTTAAAATTCTCACTACACACCACATCGAAATATGGGAAGCTCTTTGCCCTCTCCAGCAAGATAACATTGTATGTAAGATTGTGTGAGCAGTGTCTTCAGCTCATGATCAGGCACATAATATGCAGATTTGATCAAAATCTGCAATGCCTCACGTGTTCCAGCAATTAAGATGGTATCTGCATTGCTCAGCACCGAAAACAATTCCAGCTAATTCCTCCTCAACCCTCATCTCCTCCAGCAAGGAGTTTGTGCTTGAAAAGCAGGTGTTCCAACAAGCACCCCTGATGAACACCCCTCCTTACTAAAAAGTAAGAAAGCACTATCCTCCTAACCTCAAGGGCAGATTTTTAAAAACACTCAAGGAGGGTTCTAAAGAAAATTCAGCATCTCCCAAAGCCATAAGTGATTGACCATGTCCAATGCAGAGGCAAGGTTTATGAACATCAAATATGTTGGAGGTTTATACAAACAGAAGTGCTTCCCAATTAACACATAAATCACTTGTTTTGTCGTTCGATTGCCATCCCTGAAGCACCCATGGAATCATTGAACACATTCTCCTCCTGCTATAAGCCTTCAATTAACTAACTCAGACGATGCATACAAGAGGGAGATACAATTTTGGATGGTTTCCATCTCCCTTCTTGTAAATTGGGATAATGAAAGCCCAGTACCAACCTTTGGGGACCTTTCCTGTAAAGAAAAAATGTAAAACTAGATCATTGAGTCCCCCTGCTCACTAGTTTGGTCTTAAAGACCATCCTTGCCAAAACCCATCTTGCTCAACTACCCTCCCTGCCACACGCTCCCACAATTTAACTTCCACCCTCTCACAGAAATTGACGTGGCCAAAATAGTCAAAGGTCTCGAACCCTCCAAAACAGCGATACCTGCCTAGCCACTCTTATGGACCGCGCTCACACCCTACTACCACTCCTCACTGCCATAAAACTCTTCCTTCAATTTCTGTGCTGTCCGAGCACCACTCAAAGAATCCTGGGTCGCCCCCCCCTTTTTTTTTAAAAAAAAAAAAAGGGCTTTCTGGACCCTGCTGTCCCTACCAACGACCGCACCATCACTTCAGTACCATTCCTGAAAAAATATTCTAGACAGAGCAGCATACCTCCAGATCCAATCTTACCTCCAACAGTATCACATCCTCAGCTCCCATCAATCTGGTTTCCGTCCCCGCTATGGCCTGGAATCTGCCCTACTTGATCACCAGAACCAGATAAATAATCTTATGTCTCCCCTACCCTTTACAACATTTACACCAAACCCCTCTTTGACCACCTTGACTTAGTGGATTTCTCTGACACCAACAGCCAGATCCTTACACTCCTCTGTGGTATCTATAAAGAAGAGATCACCAATGTCAATTCCAATTACGAGACCATCCAGGCTTGGATGGCATCCCACAGTCTCTGCTTTAACAACAATAAAACTGAAATCCAGATCGCCAGCAGACACACCACCTTCTCCAAACTTGACCCAGCCTACTACTCATTCCCGATTGACGGGAACACTATCCCTGTATCAAAACCATAGGTGTCTCTCGTCACTAACCTCAGCATGCCACGACATGCAAATGCCATAGCCTCTTCTGCTGCTCACACTTGAACTCTTTAATGCCAGCACACCCTTCCTCACTTCTGACAACTGCCTTGCTATTGCATGAGTCATCATCGGCGTGAAACTGGATTATTGCAACGTTCTTCCCGCCGGCACCACTGAATGAAAGCTGAATACATTAAGTTATCCAGAACAATCTCCTCAGGGTTGCCCTCAACCTTTCAAAATACGATCACATCACTGCCCACATGAAAATATTCACTGGCTTCCAATTCGAGACAGTATTAAATTCAAGACCCTGGCCATCACCCATCAATGTCTCTCCAAAACTGCACCTTCCTACCTCTCACAAACACTGGCCCAGACGAACATAAAATATCCACACACTCCTGAAACAGTAACAAGCTGGTCATTACCAGATTCAAAAGAGCAAGAGCTGTTGGATCAAGATTCCCTGTCAACTTCCTCCCTCCTCTGGAACTCTCTACCACTTGCTCTAAGAACAGAATCTTCATACAAATCCTTCAGGAAACAACTTAAGACGTGGCTTTTCAACTGACTATTCATCCACCTGGCATGACACTTCGTGGACTCCTTTATCCCGCCACAACGCCCTGACATTGCAACTTGACATTTCATTGATGCTTGCTACCCTCAGGTTTATCAACTGTACCTCATGTAACTAGCGCCCAGTTGTCTGTGGGTTTACACGCTTTATAAATGCAATAATATATTGTGTAATAAAACAGTTTTGAAAATGTCAGGTTTCAAAAACGATGTTATCCTCCAGACTGATGCTCCATGACAGGACTAGGTGCCATACTATCCCAAGGACATGATGGCATTGAGCATCCAGTATTATACACTAGTCAAAAGCTTTTCCTGAGGGAACACAATTATGCCACCATCAAACTGGAGGATCTGGCAATGAAACGGGCTGTTACCCACATATTATCAGACTGGTCGAAAATGTAGATTGGTCACTGATCACACTCCCTTAACATGGATGAGCATAAGGAAAGACACCAACGCCAGGATAAGGAGGTAGTTCTAGGATTTGCAACCATTTTGTTTCACCGTCAAACACCAAAATGGACAAGAGCAGGGAAATGTGGATTTGATTTTCTCAGCCAGTTTTCTTTCAATGGAGAAGGGGAAGCCACCAAATCAAGGGGGGGTGTTTGTGACAAATCATGGGAATGTGTACCTTCTCTGCAATACCCTCCCTAGGGGTAGAGGCAAGTGGGCACTCACCGGGAGAGACTTCCCTTTCGGGACAAGGGCTCCCATTCCAAGGAGGCACTCTCTAGAGGACCTTGGAAAATAACACCTCTAAAGCTTTCTGGGGATACGCTCTGAAGAGATGGCCAATATGCGATATTGCCAATACAAAAAAAGCTCCTTTTAAACTCCCATTCCACGGGGACGAAGAAGAGACTGTATGGAGGAGAAGAGAACCCACAAGAGAAAGAAAAATTAACAGATTAGCGCAGGGGAAGCCCCAAGGCTACATCAATCCAAAAGGGGGAGGGTGCCTGGGGAAACGCAGGACCAGTCCGTGAGTTTCAAAAGGGTAGACACTGACTTCAGAGCGAAGCAAAGGCAAGACGCACAGTGTCCTGCAGAAGTGAGAGAACAAGGTGTCAGGTGTGTTATCGTTGTTAACCAGGAAGCCAGAAGATTAGAAGCTGGGTGCCTGGCATCCCAAAGCAGAGAGAGGAAGCAGCAAGACCAGAGCTGTGACCAGCGATCCAAGTAACACACCAAACCATTCTGACACGGGCAACTAGTGACAAGCTAATACCAGAGACACCGGATTGCCAAACAAGACAGAGGGAGGAGAAGCTAGTAAAAAGAAACAAGACACCAGATTAGGAACAGAAGATAATAGCGATATTGGGAGACCCGGGGAGTGGATGAAAACCAGTATTATTGCACTGTTCATACTCGCAGTCAAGAGAGAGATAACATCTCTAGAGTGAATGAGAATCATTATTGGAATGCTCATACTCGTCACGGCCAAGAAAGAGAAACCAAAACAAGAGTGAATGAGAATTATTGTTGGACTGTTCATAATCACCTTAATCTAGAGGGAGGTGTTGTACAGTCAGAACAAAGAAGTGACAAATAAATATTCTGGGGATGAGCCCATTCATACTAATTTATATCAAGAAGGTCAAAGTGAAATAAAAGAACTGGTTATAAACAGGAAGCCTGAGAACAAGCTGGTATAACATATTGAAATAACCAGCCAAAGATTATGAACAATTGAAAAAAAAAAAAAGAACATAGCCCAGAAGGAAAAGATCATTCTTGCATAGGTTTACCAGGGCAGGAGAAAATGATTAATCCTTATAGAAGAAGACAAGAAAATAATCAAAAGACCAAAACCAGTATCAACGGATAGAAGTGATCACTAGAAACTATCTGAAGATCTATTGAGAAGTGACAGATAAATCCACAAACCTCAGGAGAATGGAGACAGTCTCCTTATATAAGAGTTGTTAAAAATAGTGGTAGTGTCAGATAGGTTAGATTCTGATAGTAGATGGTTTCCTTTATAGACATTAACTGATGAGCACCATAACTAGTTAGGTAGGAATGCCTTGTAAAATAGTGACAGACATGCTTTATTCCTTTTCTTTAATAAACATACCAGTGAAATATCTAACCCCATCTGTGTCCTCCTACTGGCCTACCACAATGCTCAGACAAATGAGGATCATATTACCGATGCCTATAGCATATGCGCAAAGGTGGGAGTTGATGAGGTAAAAATGTCTTGAAAGCAGGCTTAATGAACATCTCATAACTTCATCCAGGGATGTTGAAGGGGAAAGTTCTAAAACGTTTTCAAATCAAATATTTTATAACTGTATCACCGAATTCTACAGAATATGGTGGTTCTGGTAAACCAGAACTGGTAAACCAGAACTGTGATTAAGCACCTTCTCACCCTAACTTCACTAGCGTTCACCTACGTCCTAATCCAATCTGTTGTGTAAATCAGCCTTTGCAATGCACTTTACTGCCATTGCTGTGGCCTCCAAGCGCTGAGCTAGTCTGAGGCATTGGTCCTTGGTACGGCATTGCATTAGATCATCAAGCAGTCATTTTCAATAGCAGAGAGGGCTTTGCAAAATGAGAAACTCAGATGATGGACACATTTGGACACAGGCACTGAAGTGGGAGAGGCAGAGACACTAACACAAGCCTGCAAACATTTTTTCAGTAGCAGAACCCGCTCACAGCTAGGGATAGGCACCGAGGTGGTATTGATTAAGAGTTCAAACCGAGAAGTAGCAAACAAAGGCTGGAGGGCCAACAAAGACAAGATGGTAGGTCAGTTCTATGTCATAATTTCACTTTTAGTAGGTCACCTGACCAATAAGACCGATTTCTTTTGGGCCGATTTTAGACGGCCTACAAAAAGCGAAAACACAAATTGCCTCACCCCCTGTTCCGCCCACCCCTACCACTCGTCCCCCCACTATGCGATGTATTAAAAATCAGGGGTTACACCCCCCAAGCACCCCTCACTCAGTCAACTCCACCCCCCACTACCCAAGACTACCCCAACCCAAAGTTACACACACATCCACCACACACTTAACCGGTCACCCCTGACAGCGCTTCCGGGTCCTGGCATGGTGGTCAGCCCCTGTGCGCACTCGAAAGACTGCTCAGTCTGGTCACAGAACAATCTTTCTGAATAGTAATTTTTTCAAAATTATTTTTTTCTTTTTTTTACTTTTTTTTTTTTAAAGTGTCTCTAAATACCGGGAGGTCACATATGATTTACTGAGAAACCAAGAAATACACAAAAGTAGTATTTTATTGTGGAATTTGTATTCCAAAAGTGGAAGCCTCGCACCATCGCGCTGGCAAAGCCAAGAGAACCAAAGAAGAAACCCATCATGGGACCAGACTCTCCAATACTACAAAAGACTAGTGCAGAGACCCTGACAAAAGACCAGTGAATCCAAGAAGAATTGCAGACTGTGAATAGTGGTTCAAAAGGCACAAGAAGTGAGGCTGATCGAGTCAAAGGAGCCAAAACCAAAAAAATGTTGGGAGTACAAAACTCACAGGGCTTATTGTAGTAGCACTGAGAAAGCAACTGCACTAAGGAAGGAAACAGATTGATAACCATGGCTCTAACATTTCACAAACACAAAGTTTTAACATTGATGAGCAGAAGAGAAGTGGTTAAGAACTGCATGCTGGGAGTCGTGATCATGATACGTCCCTATAGAGTCACTGACGGGTGAAAGGAATAATTCAATGTGATGATTGGGCTCACCACAGTGGCTCCAAAAAGGACTTTAAAACATGCAAACTATAAGGGCACGTAGACCAAGATGGGAAAGGCCACAAGATCTAATGATGGAGAATGCATTAAACTCTTAGCAACAAATAAATATCCTAACAATCTTGAAACCCAAAAGATGTGTAGTCAAGGGCCCACCTAACAGAGAGAACAGTCTTTTTGCAATGTGTTAAATGAAGCACAACATCGTCATTTGAAAAATGTTACAGTTGCAAACCCTCAATTCAAAGATTGCGAAAGGTCTTTGAATACAGTGCCATCAAGACATACCCTCAAAGTGTAGTTTCCAGCACAATGGGGTCATATAGTTATTCTTTCTCTTTAAGAAGAGGGCTATTGTGCTGAATAACCTTCCCGATTCTGGATCTATCCCTCCCTAGCCCTTTTCAGTGGCTGGTTATCTCTTGGCCTGTGTTTCTCCAGTTAATGCTTCCTATGGTATTGAATTCATTTTCACAGAATTCAACACGCTTAAGCTTGTTAAAAGATGCAAAGGTAGTAAAATGGAGGTCTCCGAGGTTCCTCTAGCCAGCTTCAACCTGCGATATTCGTCCTATCCTCCTGAGCCTCTTGTTTCATCACCTATGTTATGTTAAACCAGCATGTTAAGCTTTGGGTTCCCCAAAGGTCAATTCTCTTCCAAAGGTAGGAAGAGCTGCGATGGCCCCAGAGGTAGTGAGGAGGTTATGTGAAACTCTGCCACAATGGAAGCAAATGATCAGGATTCATTGATCTAGCTAATAGTTTTGATGGTTTCTAGAAGGAGCTCAACATCTTTCTTATCCTTTGAACATGAACAGCGAAGCAGCAGTCACATACAATATAGTAGGCAATCTACATTTTGCAGTAGGCAGCACAAAGACTACAAGGTGTGAAAGAGATTCAAGAACCACTTACATGGAAGGCGGGCCAAGTCCTTGAGAACAGGGTACAGTGAAGGCAAGCGTACATGGTATAGGAAAACTCACAGCAACAGTAGAATATCACTTTACCCAGGGGGGATTTCTAGATAGATGGCAAAGTATACACCCCAGTTTTAGGTGACTGTATGCAGTACAAGAACATCCTTTTACTTAGTTTATATTCAAATGCATGTGTCCCAAAAACAAATCAAAAATCAGGAAAGTGATGTGCAGTCTGATGATCAAACAATTTAAGATGGTTTATGGGACGTTGCTCCAACTACATGAGACACACACATCACACCTTTATCAGTGTCACAACCCATTTGCTGCTAGATATGAGAGCAAATCAAACCCTATTCAATTTTGCAGAAGTTAAACTTGACTATGAAAGGGGTTTCAAAGTCTTCCTATTATTCTACACCACTCTTTAGACAAGGGCCAACATCCAGATCATGTGTTTTTGTTTCATATGTTCATTGATGGTGCCAGTTCAGAATCTAGCGACAGGCTTTGGCAGATCCAGTGTCTTCTCACCACTCAAGTGTATATCAAACCAGGAGTGAAAATACATTGGCTCAAAATAAATGCCTCAATTCAGAAATCCAATGTTAATTGATAAAATAAGACATCTTATCAGTATATTGCTGTTTGCCCAACCTCAGTCACAATACATTTTTTCAAGACTGTATATATTTTTCTTTCCAGGTTAAATCAGCATTCCATTGGCCCGTGCATTCTTACTTCTAGCTTTTTTCTTCTTTACTTTAATGGAGCCCAATATGGCACCCTACCAGCAGAATACCCTTTACAATATTCCACTGGTTAGCGACAGCGTGATTCCCCATGACCGCATTTTACTAGATCACATGGACACAAATACAGCTGCTCTGGTATTCAGCATTACATGCCTTTGTACCCTACCATGCATAAGAAAAATAAATAAAAGGCTGCATAGTCATCCCTCAGGAACAGAGCTCTTCCAACTGTGGGGCCGCATCCCTGGGGGGACGTGAGATGTTAGCTTGAAATGTTAAAATAAAATATATATTCTTTTTTTAGATTGGAGGAAATGGGCAGGGGCGGCCCACATGGTCGGACTGGAGCATGAAACAGTCTCAGGCACCAATGAAAAAAGGGCCCGCAGTTGCAAATGGATATTCATTCCTTTAGTCACAGACTGTTTGAATAGTACCCAAGGTGGTGTGTTTTGTTAAAACCTATGCAAATTGTGATATACAAAGAATATTTATTCAGCAACAATTGTCAAAACTACTAGCTGCATAATGAACTAACTTAAACTGGCCCACACTGGCCAGGATTGTGGCCCATTTTGACTAGCCCACACTAGCATTTTTGGTATGGGCATTGCCCTACAGGCCAGTCTGAGCCTGGTGGCTCATCCATAATGGGCGAGGGGGTGTCCACGCAGTGGCCCCCTCACCCATTATGGAGCAGCCGAGGAGCCAGCCCAGTGAAACACTGAGCACTCCCTAGGCTGCTTTTTCCAGCTGAGGGAGTGCTCCTGGACTGGCTGATCTGTCAAAGGGAAACAATGTTTCCCTTTGACAGTTCAGTTCCCCAGCCGCACATGCTCACTGAGCCACGCAAGGCTGGGGGCATTTTGTTTTGCCAACCTTGTATAGCTCATTGAAAATGCTGGCTGGGGCACAGCATGTCTGTATGTGCGAGGGGGAGCTCCTGCACCTCCTCGCACATACGGACAGTGCAGCTCTACACACTCGACAAAATCAAGCTGAAGGTTGCAACTCTGACCTATAAATGCTTGAATAATGCTGCACCTAGCTACTTGGCCGAAAGATTCAACAAGAGGTCTACAACCAGGACTACTAGACTCTCGAACACTAATCACCTTGCAATCCCTAGATTCAAGTTAAAAATAATTGGGGGTTGCAGCTTCCCTGTTAAGGCAGCCGAATTATGGAACTCATTACCACCTTCACTAAGAGTGATTCAGTCTGCCCATAACTTCCTCAAGAGTACTATTAAATGGCTCAAAGAATCATACCTATAGCCTGTACCAGACATTGGATTGCATTATGACTGTAAATAATGATTGTAAATATCCGGCCTCAAATTGTATAACTATGCTATGTACACTACTTTGTTACCCGTTTACCTTCTCGCTTTTGTATATTGTACCTACCGCTGTTTCTCCTTTTACTTGCTACCCTTATCTTGTGTGTTCTATTTGACTACTACTGGAATCTTATCATGTAACTAAGCTCTGAATTACCTTATGCTCTGCGCCCGGTTACCCCTGGGTCTGGTGCGCATTACAAATAAACAAACAAATAATAAACAAAAAAATGTGTATGGATGAGCGTATGCTTGTGTTATGAGTATGGATGCGTTTATGGTGAGGTGTGTGTGTATGAATGCGTGCATGGTAATGTGTGTATGGATGCGTGCATGGTAATGTGTGTATGGTGGTGTGTGTGTGTATGGTGGTGTGTGTGTGTATGGTGGTGTGTGTGTGTATGGTGGTGTGTGTGTGTATGGTTGCGTGTATGGTGATGTGTGTGTATGGATGCGTGTATGGTGATGTGTGTGTGTTGGAGTCTAGGGGTGTGTGTTTTGGTCCGTTGAGCTGATTTTGGCAAGTGGGGGGTAGCAGAGCCGGGGAGGAGGGATGTGCAACCAAGGCATTTTACAACCAAGGCATTTTAAAAATGCCTTGGTTGCACAATCCCCCTACCCACCTGCCAAAATAAGCTCTCCTTCTGTGGCGCTGTGGAGCCCAGGGGACAGGGATGGTATTTTTTTACTGGATATCCATCATTGATGTCCAATCAAAAACACCATGCTTGCCCTTGGCTCCCCCAGCGCTTTGATTACACACAATCATGTTTATTGTGTAAGGCACTGTGGGGCGTAGTGTGAAGGGAAGGTATCTTTTTACCGGACATCCATCACAGATGTCCACTAAAAAATATCATGCCTGCCCTTGAGCCCCCCAGCGCCAATTGCAAACGGTTTGGCTTTTTACCCATTTAGTTTTTAAAGTATGCTCTAAAATGCAACATTTTAACACATTATTTCAAAAGAATTCACAGGGGAAAACCCCCCAAACCCTCTTGATTGGTTCAGGCTCCCTCGCTACACTTGGTCGCTATGGCATACCTGGTGGAAATATGTATGTATGCACCTCCACTTAAAAAATAATTCACCAGCCAACACTGGCCCTGGGACTGTGCTGGGAGCAGGGTTTGGAGAGCTCAGGGTCTGTGGTGGGGTAGGGTAGGGAAAGCACAGGGACTGGACTAGTAGTGGGATGAGGAAGTCCAGAGACAAGTGGGAGAAGGTGGGGGAGCCCAGAGACTATACTGGGAGTAGGGTGCAATGACGGCGCGCAATACTTTATAGCCATTTGGACTTAGTCCATTTGGCATTTTTGGGGGGTCCCGGCCTGGCCACAGTTTGCTCGGGGGGGATAGGCCTGAAAAGGTTTGACCGACTGAGGATTGGTCACTCATAGATTGAAAAATCAGTGTACAACTATATAGGACTCATAATTGACATTGCAAGGAAAACTGCTCCTTACCTATATGCAAATGTACACTATTTACTAACACTCACCACTCTGTTCTGCTTTACTCCTGTTGCAGAATTCCCCGAATGGGAAAATAATTTGTTTAATTTCTTTTGTAATTGATGCAAATGTACCTCTGCTGTTTTTGGTAAAGAATTCTACCACTCAAGTGATGACGTTATGCAGAGTTTTGGTCAAAAGTTTATTATCATAATTTAGTTATTTTGCTTTCTGGTTACTTCATTCCTTTGCTTACAGAACAGGTCTGAGACTTATGCTCTAGTACTGCCTGGACACTGTATTTTGGTTTTTGCTGTTTTGATAAAGAAAGTGGAGTGCAATAATAATAAAAACTGCATCTCTAAAAAAGTGGTTTCTCTTAATAACATAGAGCACACCCATACAATACAATTCATATCGTCTTGTCTACCCCTTAGGGGGTTCTAGATTACATCACTAGGATGAATCGTTGGTGAATTTCTCAACTTTACTAGGCGGCTACCCCTCCCTGTGACACACTGAAAAGGTTTGACGAACGCTCCTCTGGAACAAGAATCAGCGAAACTAATAACAGAATGAACAAGGCAAGTAAGGGCCAGAATTTAGACCTTGAAGCCACAGAGATCTTCAACCCGGGTCTCCCCCGTCCTATACAGTACCCCCTTATCAATAGTCCAAATCTTCTTTACAGCACCATATCTGCACTATATAAATGTTTAGTTCATTTCATTTGTCCAATCCAAAGCAGATACTTTACTGAATTGAATAAAATCTACCTACATGACAATAGAATCTAACATCACCTCGCCTTTTTTACATTGCAAACTTATTTTTGGGCATAGTCTATTGCCTTCCCCAGAAGGAATATTGCTCTTCCAACAATGTCCGCACCATGCAATTCAGTATCAGACCGGTGTACATCGTTTAGCAAATCCATGCTAACACCCATGACGAAAGACTTTTTCCAATAAGCAGATGCATATCTAAGGTAAAGGACATCTCAATGAATTGTGGATAGAATCACACCCACTAAACACAGGCCAGGAACAGTATGGTTTGTAGAGCATTCATCTGCTGAAACGTGTCCCCATGTGACACGGATCGAGAATGCAGAACTCAGCTTGTTACCAATTCTCCATTCAGCGTTTTCATGCTTCCAAATTAACAACGATGCTAATCACTTACAAAAAACCCTGCAAGCTGTGAAGAGTTCTTGTGTCGCTGGGGAGAAAAAGGAAGCTATACATTTACGTACTTTATCAGTGTGGATCTCGATGAAGACGTGCAATGTGTTGCAAATTCCAAATATAAATCATTGGGTGGTGGTTTCTAGAAATGCTGTTGCCAGCTTCATTTGAGAGGTTATGGACTACTTTATAAAGGACACTGCTGAAGTTTATTGTACACAAACCTACTGCTTGCCTAGGAACATTACAAGAATACCCAGAGAAAATGGTGATGCAGCGGGTGGCTCAGAATCAAAAACATACTGTGGAGGCATCATGAAGCAAGACACAGATTCAAACATAGATAATATATTAACTAAAATATCTTTATGGTTGAAGGCCTAACCTGCCCTATATAGTTAAGGTGAGATTTCCATACCTGATCTCAACTAAGGAACGTCTGAGACAGTTCAACTTTGTCGGTCTGGGTCCAAAACCTATCCTTGCCCTCACAACTACAGCTAAACAGTATGTAGGGATGTCAATAACAAAAGAAATGGTGATCAACACAATGTTCTGAGCATCTTCCAGGTCTTTGCTTCTTTATCAGCTCCCCTTACCCAAATTCAAGTAAGTTCCACAAAAGTCTCAAGTTAAAATCAATACAGTTCCACACAATCATCTGGGTTCCCTTCCCCAAGTTCAAGGCAACACAGTTCAAAATAAAAAAAAAAAGTCTTTAGGCTCCATCCTCAAGACAGCATCTCCAACTCATCAAGTCTCAGGGTTCCCTTCCCCAAGACTTCAATGTAGCAACTTGTACTTATCTCTGGTTTTCAAAGTTCAACACAACTCCAGGTCAACTTGACCCTCCTTCTGGATTTCGTAAAGAGTTCACTTACATTTCTCCTTCTTGGTTTGTTCACAATTTGGGTCTCACTGGTCTAGGCGCAGTTGTCAGACCACACTGTCCACCCATCATAGGTTGTGCAACCAAGAACCCTAGGCTCTTGAGCCCACACAGGTTCTTTTGCATTTGCCCTGTGTCCCAATTCAACTTTATTTAGCTTCTCTTTATCGGCCTTCTGGCTTTATGTGCAGTTTCACACTCTCCCGATAAGCCTCTTGGATTTTCCATAATCTGTTGCACGTCTTATGCCAAACTTTGGACTTGCCACATTGTCGCCATTCACAGTTCACTCTGTGGTGTCCTCCCTTCCTTCCTTCCTTCCTAGTTTCCCACATTTCTGTTGCACTCTTTCACACTTGTGCTCTTTTCCGTATGTTTTCACATGGGCACTTTCCCTTTTGACTTTCATTAGCCAACAGCTTTGCTCACAAAATTTCACTCAACTCGGTATTGAATGTGCGTGATTTAGCTTTGCTTCAAGTTTCATTCAGTGAGGTAATCAGTTTTGCTTCATACAACACTTTGTTACTCAAGCGAAGCGCCCGGCTTTGAGTGTCATTTCCCTGCACTCCCCAATCCTTGGCGTTCCCCTACGGCATCTCCGCTGCTTCTTTTTTGGTTCACAGGCTGGTCTCTGCGAGCCCTGCTTGCACTCCGGTTGCTTCCCAGCACACGCCGGCAGCTCAGCTCCTCTGCCACAGACACGGATGGCGTCCTTTCTTCTTTTTCCCGCCCCTGCAGCTGCTTTCTCCCAATCAGGAAGCTCCCACACCTGTGGCAATCTAATGCTAGCTCTGGGCTCTACAGGTCTTCTGGGACTTCTGCCAGTGTCCTGGCTACATCCCATCATGACTGCCTCTTCACGGAAAGGTTCCCCCTGCTGGTCTCTCCCACACAGGCCTCCCAGTTCCCATTTTTGTTGCTGCTTTGCTCTCTTTTTAATACACCTGCAACCACTTGACAGGTTGCAGGTGTAAGCTCCCAATTGAACTTGCCGGACCATACTTGAAGAGACATGCCTGACCTTCACAGTACAGTGGTTGCAGAATTGCTGTTTTTATTAGCACACACAATTCTAGAATAATTCAAACAAATTGCCCTGTATGGTAACATGTTTCGGCATCTAAACAGTGCCTTTCTCAAACCAGGGCTGTGCAATATCAAAAACAAGTTTTAAATCAATATAGATATCAAACAGAATATAGAAAAACACAACTTATATTTTCAGATACAGCAACATAATATATTGCATAAATGTGATTTTGACATGTGTTGGAGTAGGACAGAGATGAAGGATGGGTAAAGGGGAAGGATAATGCGGTAAAAGAGAAGGTCAATGGGAAAGAAACAAAACTTATATTAGAATTGGATGTTTGAATCACCTGATTTTAGTCACTGCTATGATTGCGATAACTTAAGGAAATTATCAAATTTGTGAAGATATATGCATACTGTTTATGCACATGGTTACAATAAGGCACCAACATACGCCTGTATTTCCTCCATTTTAAACATTTCAATCTGAGCTGATCACATGAGGTAGAGGCCTACAATTTTGTTTTCAAAGCATCATTGGTCAGAAAGCACTTACGGTTTCACCTCCTGTGACATGATATATTTCATTTATAGTGCACCCCATACAGAAATGTTTCAAAGTGTGGCGGGGCAGGGGAGGGGGAGGGGGACAGGGAACAAGACAATGATCTTACTAGGCCCAGTGACAGTAAGATCGCGCAAGAGAAGAAAGGGAAAAGTGCCATGGAAATGGGAGGAGGATCAAAGCGCAGGACATGAGAGCAAAACAACAAGAGCAAGAAGTGCGGCCTGCAAGTGGCAATGGAAGGTTCAGTGCAGAACAGTAAGTGCTAGATAGTGCATGTAGGAGGTTGGGGGAACTGTGGGGTTACAGATACAGCCGCAAGTGCAGGGTTGCCAGTGCGATATCAGACAGATCAACAGGGAAGAGGAAGAGAGAAGGCAGAAGCAAAGAGGAAAGTCTTGAGCTACTTCCGGAAACCGGAATAAATTGTGTGATAGATTGCCATCTTGCAAGGGTGAAAAACCCTGGCTTTATTTGTATTAAATAATAAACAGAGGCAGATAATTCCATCTCTGAAAGGGTTACATGCAGTTCAGATGCCCCATGCCAAAAGCATAGTAAGTCTTTGTCCTGCTGCATCAGTATCTAGATTTGCAGCGCCTGCTCTACCAGTAACAGAGCCGGTTCAGAGGTCACAGCTGCATTGACAGTCAAGTCTCTGCAGCACAGGGACTGCATTACGATATGCACTCCTGTACCAAAACTATGATCATCATAAATAGCCCATGAGGGTGGCAGGATAAACTCTAAAAATAAAGCTATGCCTGACTTTAGGCACAGTGCATGGCACTACTTATGATCATTGCCACCTCATCCCAATTGATATCGCAAATGTGTCAACCCGGGCGTTTCAGCTCTGCTGTGGAAGGTGGTGTATTTCTTGTCAGCTGGGTGAACACTGCCAAAGGGCAGGACAGAAACCTGGAGGACCTAGCCACTTCTTGGATTGTTTTGTCAGTGCAGGCAACACTCTCCGCCAGAGAGTCGCACACCATGCAGCTGTCCTAGACCCAGGTATCCAAGGACCACAGCCATTCAAAAGGAGTAGCTTCACAGAAGAGTGCTGCATGTCTAAAGGCCTTTGTTCTTAGTTAAAAAGGGGAGGGGTAGGATTAGAGTAGGCAGAAGCAATCTGGTCAATGAAAGGAGACCTCCACCATTTTGTTTCTCTCCATTCCTCTTTTCCTTTCCAGTCCTCTTCACTTCCTCTGCAGCAAAGCACTTTGGGTGTTACACCAGAAGACCAAATTCCACTCTGTTCAAGAGCAGGGATCAGACCACCAAGGCAGGCTAGCTTTAGATCAATCACCTGGGGACTTTTGCTTTTAAAGGAAGGGATCTCCCACCCCTTCTTCAGATTCCATCAGTCTGTCGAGTTTCTTCCTTTTATTTCCCATTTATCTTTGGGGATCTCCTTAATTCTATTAAGTCCTACATTCAGTGACGTCATTTAGGGGTTGGCAGGAGTCACAACTGCGACCCTGAGGTCTCCTTTGCAACCCCTAAAAGAAAATGTAAACAAAGAATTTAAAAAAAAAAAAAGTGTCCTTTTTCATTTTATTATTTTTTAAATGCATGCTCCTGGGCTGTAGCCAGCGCCATGTGGCTCTTTGCTTCTAGAGTGGCTGGCTCTCTTGTTCAGGCCTCTTAAAAAAAGAAGAAAAAACAACAACAACAACAAAAAAAACACACAGGGGTGTTCCACAAGTCTAAAACTTTCAGCAGTGACCCTACATATGAAAGAATGGGAATACCAAATGTGTCTTTCTGGAATTCTATACATAATTGCTAGACTCATTAAAGGTTTAGTTCAGGCACACTTCAGGGGGTGAGTCACTGAATTGGTCTGTCCTTAAACAATTCAACTCAGCCTTTCATCCTTCTGATGTCGATAAATGAGTACCAACACAGGTTGGGTGATATTGTATGTATATTTTTTTTATTTAAAGTGCTTAAGTAGTGCTATAGAATAACCCATCATTATCGTTTGGCCCTGGACGTCTGCTTGCATTCACAGTAATTTGGTGATATGGGCCTATATACACTGATCTTAACGAAATATATAGTGATCCTTTCTTGTATGAAATGTCTATCACATTATAGTGATATCATATAACCATATTTTTCGTAGTGTACTTAGGAGCAATGCTATGTGATGCCACTTCATGTTTTGTCAAGGGGTGAACGGTCGTGTTCCATTGCTCCTGCAATAACACTTCGGGGCGGGGTCAAAGGACATCATGTGATGTCATCAGAGGTCAAGGTTCGTGTGATGTCACTCCCGCTACCCCTGGAATTTTGGTCAAATGACGTCCCTGCCTACATTGCCAATTTCCTAACTAAAATATTATTCATCATGCTATTATCTTGGATCCGCAGTCTGAGTCTTCAGGAGTTTCAGGATAAAAATTGTGAACTTCGTTACTAGCGAGGCAAAAACACTCACCTCTTGTTATTAATTCCAATTTTAGACATTCACCCAGCAAAGCAATTCTTACAAGGGTGAATTAACATTTGCCAGTGGTTAGTAACGCGCGCACACGGTTGCAGAATATAGTTTGAACTTTGGCTTGGACACTGACTAGCATAGTTCCCTCTTCTGAAACACGCGACAAGTCAGACTGGAAGGGTTGGCCCTTACTGGATGTTCTCTTTTGGAGAACCGCTGGTACCAGATGGCACTGCCACTGTACAGAACTTTCCAAACTCTTCTCAATGGTTAACTCTACAGCCCTTAGCTCTCCCACATATTTTCCAGGTAACAAGCCTACGATGAGAGGCACCGGTCTCTATCTAGGCTCAGAGGCGTACACAGGGTAGGGACCGAGTGTGGGCATGGCCCACCCAAAATCTGAAAATGCCCACTCAGCAGCACTGTGTGGGCATTTACAGAGGTTAATGCCACTGCGGAAGGCCCAACTACATTGGTTTCAGGTCCCACTTGTTAGAATATCCTGGCTACGCCTCTGTCTAGGCTGTTCACCACTGGACTGATGCGGGACAGTGCACATGAATCCATACAAATCAAAAAGCTTTTGTGTGTTCAAAAAGTCTTTGAAAGCCTGAACATCAGTCTCTGGCAATGAGCCGTGCATTTTAAGGGAACCGCTGCACGAGGAGTGCCAATTCCCTTCCGGAGCGTCCATAAGATTAAAGATAGCAGGACACTTGTGACGGCACTCCCGAGTGAGCATATTATGATTTTAAAGGCGTTTCAGTAACAGTAGATCTGATATTCAAAGCCCCAACTGAGTGCATTGCGTTGTAGAGCCATCTTAAGAAGTGAAAAGTGTGTTATGCGTAGTGTAGCATTATAAAATTGGTACAAGTGAAAAAGCGTTGAACTAAGCGATTCCGTGACACCACAATTCCTATCAGTTTGGCTCTGCCTTATCAGCTGAATGAATACGTGTATGTCCAACCCATGGGGGTATTTTGCCGTCTATGGCGACCAGGCTCGAACTCCTTGGTGCCAGGCATGTCACGTGCTTTACTGGATTATTTGCACCACGTTTGATACGGTGAAGTTGAAATCTGTTAGTACCGTGAGATCTGCCCTTCAGCAAAAAAGCGAATGCTCATTGGTCTGAAATCTTTCCTACAGTGAAATGCGGTGTTCGTTCATGGCCGAGTGAGAGCCTGCATGGAAGGCCCAGCGGCAGGTACGCCCATCAGGTCCGAGTGGCTCGCAAAGTAAAGTAGCCCTTTCTTAGGAAGCCTAAGTGGTCATTTTACATCTTAAATTTGTAGAAACACCTCTTGCCTGCTGCAAGGGTTTGCTCTCCAGGAGACCTTCGATTTAGTGAGGTTCTAGAGTCAACGCAGAAAGTGAAAGCTTCAGATGCAGAAAGCTGGGGTGGGCTACATCCCCAGAGTATTTTTAGGGTGCCATGGTGGATTTTAACATGTGAGCAGAAAAATTACTGTATAGGGTTTTATGGAAATTATACAATATATAATTGGTAGGGTTAAGTATCTAATGACATTGATTGCATTTGTGCATGCACGTGTATGAATGCAGTTGGATTATTTTTCCACCCAAATAAAAACTCATCCGAACAAACCAAAAGTCTGGAAATTTAAAAGATGCTACACAGCGACCGACTCTATTGAAACAATAGGCTGCTAAAAGGAACGTGCCATCATGAATTGCCAGACAAGTGACTCAGCTTCTCTTCAGTTTATCTAAAGCTGAAACTCGCACACACCCCACAAAATACCCGAGACACAGCAGACGGACCAAACCTCACTAGTGCCAACTTGAATAGAACCGTGGGGTCCCTTTACTTAACCCTTTAGAGCTGCACCAATTACAAACTATCCATCTACATATATATAAAAGTCCAAATGTGTGGGTTTGTGGCAGGATTTTTGGTGAAGTGTTGTTCCTTACACAATTCCACACTTGTCATTGGACAAGACGCAGTATTCCCCTCCTGCCCCCCAGTTCCATGAGGAAGGCCCTCTAATACCAGAGTTCTTAGTGGCCAATTGTCACTCTAGTCAGGCCCCCCCACCTGTGACACAAACTCCCACAACTCTCACATAACACCTTTTGTTTCTGATGTGCCTTTGTGTAAAACCTCTAGGAAAACAAAATCATTTAAGAGCTCCAATGACATTCATGGACACCAACTACCACAACCACCCAGGTACTGAGACGAGGACAGCAACGAGGGAGTTTGTGCAAAGTGACAGGTGCTCGAAATACAACAAGCAGACTAGTTTGTCCAAGCCTTCAGTGCGTGGGACAATTGAAGATGGCAACCACACTATTGGATCCAGCAGTGCAGGAGAAGACATTGAACCCCAGGCTGAAGCTCACAAACGTGAAGCATGCAGGCAGGCGTCCTGGAACACAGAAGGCCTCCGGGACAGGAGGAGAAAGGCTTTGGGAGGATAGCTCCGCGGGCAACACGCTCATCTTGGAAGCAAGACGACAGAGCAACGCATGTTCAATTCCCAGGTCTGCGCTTATAAACCTCTGGGTATTAAGCACATTATAAATAACCAATTATGTGCGAGCAAGAAGGGCCATGCAGACTGGGAGGGGGGGGGCAGCACATGAGCTCCTGGATGTTGGGCTGCTCGAGAAGACTGTTGTCTAGTCTGGGCCGAGAAGGAAAGCTGGCGTGTGACCGCAGAGCCACACATGACACTGGAAGAAAGTCTGCACACTCTGCAGTGGAAAGCAGGGAAGGAGCCACAACTGCAGAGGCGCAAGCAGTATTGGAGATGCTGGAATGGGTTACCAGACATTTGGTGGAAAAAAATTGGTCGACCAGACAAATGGTCGAACCAATTTGGTCGAATTTTTTTATTTTCACCTTTTTTTTTGGGGGGGGGTCCCCCCCCCCCCCAACCCCCTTTTTTTTCTAAAAACCAATTTTTGTAAAAAAACGAAAACCCGAAAAATAAATATAGAATTAAAAAAAAAAAATTCGACCATTTGGTTTTCGACCAAATTGCGTCGACCAAATGTCATTCAACCAGTTTTAGGTCGACCAAATGTCTGGACACCGCTGGAATGAACTGGTGAGTCTGTGAAAAGCAGCTGGGGACCCGCAGAGCTCCAACAAGCTCGCCAGCAAGTGTTTGAATGGTACGAAGTTACGGATGCAGAAAATACCCGAAGTTTGTTTGAATGTGGTAAGGGCAAAGTACAAAGGCAACGTTTGTTTGAATGCAGTCAAGAGAAAGCACAACTTTAACAACCAAGGAGAAGAATGCTTGAATGCAGACAAGGCAACATACTAAGTCAAACCCCATTTCAGTACAGATGAACAGAACATAACGCTCAAACAAGAACTTTGTGAGTTCAGAGAAGACACAAAGGAACTGTTCGCTAAACAGACATGTGTGCTATCCTGTTTAAGAATCCAGGAGAAGGGCACCATCCTCTGGATCCGAGGGTCTTTACCTCGGAGAACATTTTCGTTTTTATACTTTTGGTTTTGAACCCTTCAAGTTAAAGACATTTCTTTGCACCTTTGTCGTTTTGTTTATAGCAGTGATCCCCAACGTGTAGCTCGGAGCAACATGTTGCTCACAGCACCCTAAATTGTTGCTCGCCAGTTGCTCTGGGCCATGGAGTGGAGGCCCAGGAGGAAGTGCGGAAGGGAGGAGACCTCAGTAGCATTGTAGCCAGGACAGAGTCCTGGACTGAACTGTGTAAGACTGTAGATGCTAGATTTGAGTTTGTTGCCACCATGCCAATTATTTTTTAGTAAATGTCCCGACTTACTAAAGCAGTATCATTGTTAAAACCCTGTCATCTTCAGATACTGTGCGCAGCAGACAAATGTATTTTTGAGCAAAATAATTGAACCATGTTTGTGTCCTGGAGGATATTGTCCTATTATGTACTGTTCAATAGCTAGCAGGAGCATAATGGACAAATAAGTGACACGTATACCCAACTTTCCTTTCTTAATAGTTTGCATGCACTGCTTTTTGTACAAGTCAAGTTTGTTTGATGCCAAAATTGTCATCGTTTGATACTCTCTCAATCTGGCACTTGGAGAATGGGCAGATAAGGCATATGCATGTCACATTTTTCATTATTAATTTGCCCTATTTTCAGATCCAATTCAGTTACTGTTAATACATTTAAATTAACCAGACAAATTAATTCAAAAGTCTAGCTAACACCACCGCAAGCCTCTATGAAGTGGTTGTCAAAAGCTAAATGTTTTGACCAATGTTTGCCATTATGCTTTGTTTAAAATCCCTTTTGGGCAGAGGCGAGCGACTCCAAATCCCTCTGAAAATTATCATTTTTATTCCTAACCTCTCTTTCACCAAAGTAACAGGCCCCAGGGGCTTTAAAAATCACCATTACTTGCAAAAAAAGGAATTCTTAGGAGATAACCTCCAAAGCACAAGTGAAGTGATCTTTAAAGCCTACATGTAATGACCAGTATTACTCAATCAGCATTTATTTTATATTATTTCTTCATTACGTTGGCAACATTTAAATACATGTTTCATAAAATACCTATAGAACAATTCCAAAATAAAAAAGCAGCTTTAACACATTCAAAGAAGCTATATATAAAAACCTGGTCAACGACAAATTAATGACTCCCATTTTGCAGGCACACCGTTTCCTCCTGCACTCCATTAATTGAGGTTTGGGTACATTTAAACAGAATAGCATCAGCCTCCTGCATTCGGGGATCTAATTTCACAGATTACTTCTTGCTGTCTATGTGTTTGCATAAAAAGCTAAACAAGTAAAGACCTATGGGGGAGGGGGGGACATTTTTTCCCTGACCGGCTCGAGGGAAATGTGGGTCAAGATTGCACTGCAGTGGCATTATACGCCGGAGCGTCTGAATGGGATGTTCCCGATGGTCTCCAAACTATGCTCGAGGGGATGTGGGGCGGAAGGCACCTGGAGGCACATATGGTGAAATCCCACATGAAGGAGATGCTCCCTTATATAGGCCAAATGAGGGTCCAGGTATGGCTTTGTGGACTAAGACCACGCTGCTGAGAAGCTCTCCAGGTCACAATGGAGATCTTTTGCAGGCTTATTTATTTCGGCCTGGTCAGTTGTAGCCCAACATTGGAAGCAAAAAGCTAAACAAGGCAGCTTATGCATAATTTAAACATCTGCCTCTCTCCCCATCGGACAAGCACTTGCCTTAAGAAATATTTTGCATCAGCTTAATGTGCCAAATGTAGTTATAACCCAACCCCTATCCAAATGGGCAGTCCCTTACAACCCCCCGCTCTAACATCCAGCACCACAAGTATTTTTCTTTGTTTTTTTTTACCAGGGGAGGCCTCAATTATTTGTTTTTAATAAATATGTAAACAGTCTTAACTGGCCTGACACCTTTAAACGAGTACCTCAAATTCAGCTCATAAGGTGCTACCAGGTGTACCTTGAGGTTGGCCTGGTATTTGGTGCAGGAATTTATTTTACAACGCCTCCTGGACATTAGTTTGAACCACCCCAGATTTTTGTGCCATAAAATATCATGGAGAAGTTCTGTGCCTTATATACCGCCACGCACTTGTCCAATCTGAATGCCCCAAACTTGAAATAAAAAATGTAAATAGCCCTTTAATCTTTAATGATGCCCCTTCAGCTGTCTCCTTAAAATTATTGACACTAGCACAGCTCTTTGAGAAGAGTAGGCGCAAATAAAAATGAGAATACCCCTTTGTCTCTGCATTCATTTAAAAACCAGCTAAATGGCTACACCATTTTCCAGAAAAAAATAATTCTTTTATTTTTTATATTTAATTTCAAACTATAGTTCCCAAAATAGTCATTTGTGTATAGTAGGCCCTGTTGGGTTGGCGACCTGCCGGCTCTAAGTCCAAAATAGCAGTGTCATCAGCATAAAGAAGCATGCTATAAAATGTCCCCTTCCGAGAGGGTGTATTCACTTTCCTAAGAGAAGTACTAGAGTCAAAGTCTCAAAAGGAATACATTTGGGCAAACAGACATCCCTACTTTTCACCTTTACTGTTGGGGAAAAACAATGTATAATGTATATTGGACAGCCAAAGATGTCTGGGTATCACATTTGGATAAGATTTAATAAACCATTAAGGACCCCAGTAAAATGTAAATTATACCATAATAGGATTCTATCAATCAAATCAAATGCTTTCTACAAATCTGAAAAAAGCTACAAATAATCTTCCTCCCCTAACCTTACCATATTTCTCCATGATGGTGCTCATTGTGAAGCAGTAGTCAACGCACTTAAGACCTCCCCAGAAGCCCACTTGGTAGGCCTTCAAAATATTGTTACCTTGAGCCCAAATCTCCAGCCTGAGCAACAAGTATTTGGAGAATATTTTACTGGCAATTTTCAGTAAAGACAGACTTTAACCATGGGGGGACTGGTGGTCCAAGAACTACTTGTCCAAGGAGATGGCATAATGCCGGTCTCGACAATCGCATCAAACAAATCAATTTGATGTCTTTCAAAAAAGCTTTGATTAGTTCTCAATACATAATTTTTTGTGTCGCTTTTGAAACTATAAATGTAACGAGCCGTGTACACACCACTCATATCATGGTGCAATTTTCTTTTGGAGATTCTACATTGAACCATGGTGCATTCCTTTCTATAACCTGCACCGCCTCAACTTGGAAACACTACTTACCAACATTTCTGTCCCGGATAGTTTTAACCAAAGACTCAAACAAATGGACACTTCCATGTGTGGCTTCTGTGATCTGTTTAACAGTTTGAGATAATATCTTAATTTCTTGTGAATTAGTCATTCTTTCCAATGCCTCCTTGTAGAGCCTAGACTTCACCAACCAGCCCCTCTGGCTGTTGGACATAATCTTTTTGGTGCCTACAACCTTGACCATTGAAAAATTAACTCAAAAGATATGCAAACTTTCATAACATTCCTGAAGAGAAAACATTCCATAATACAGCAATCAATGACTGAGGAACAGTCATCCTGGTCTTGTATGCTTCTGAATTCACCATTTGCCACTAAAGATCCCAGACAATCCCAGGGCAGAATCCCAATGTACACATGAACATCAGTGCTGCATTTGTGACCAGTTGTACTGTCCGAACATTTGCACTAAACGCCTTACAAATATTTCACTTGAGAACCTAAAGCCCCATGTAATGTTTATTTAGTCCCATTATATTTTTGAACAACTTGACTCCTCGCATCTGTCTAAAAGTGTCCTAAAAATGTCAATGTCCTCAACATTTCCTGTAAACAACCACTTAATGTTAAAATAGGCTAAAGTGCTTGTACATTTATTTTACTAAAATTGTATGTGCTGTAGATACAGTTAGGTACTGCAAATTGAAATGTTCCATTAGCAGTTTTTAGTTCATTACATTTCTCATTTGTGTTGCAAACATTTCTCCGCCAACTGAGCACCGACACATTGTCGGAAAATTGATGTTGCTCACCATTTCATTTGATATACAAATTTTGGCCATTACACAAAACGTTGGGGAACCCTAGTTTATAGCATGAGGGTAAAGGTAGGACTATTTGGACACAAGGACGGCTTTGCAGTTACCGACATCCCGACACAGATCGCTCCTTAGTTTTGGTTTCTAGGTAGGGAAGTTCCCTTTTAGAATAGGGCCATAGAGGCATTTTCCCAACCCATTTTTATTTAATAAAGTGTCTTTAACAAAACATCACAGTGTCCAGCTTTTATTTCGAAACCCACACAACTCTCAGGGGACTTCTTTCCAGAATGCTACTGAAGCTGCTTTGGCTCGGACTAGGTGTGCATGAAGGCCTTTCGGTGGTTAAAGATTTATAACAGAGTAAGCTTATGAGATGCAGGAGACTAGCCACCTGGAGATGGTGGCTTTAGATACCCATGTACCTTTCTTAGAATTGCAAAATGTAACAAGACGATTTGAGGATGTTCTGTCAAGATAGACACAGGCATCTCAAGTAATGGTCCTTCATGTGTCCTGGTGGTTGGAAATGTGTCCCCATCCTTTCTTTCCAGCAGACAAGCCCTTACCATCACTTTATAGTTCTGTCTGTGGAGGTAGCGGGTTTAAGGGAAAATCTATATGAAAGAATGCAAGAAAGAGAAGCAGCAGTTTAAAAAGAAAAAGAGCTGCACCCTGCGAATAGCATCTACAAAACAAAATGACACGAGAGGAAAATGTGCGATGTTCACAGATCATCTGCAATAAAAGTAAATGGCCAACATTATTGGACAAGGCAAAAAAAGGAATTGTGATACATGGAAGAATCCAGCAAACGTAGAACCGTCCAATCCGGAATTAAAAGCACAGCATGTCACAGGAGAGGTAAAAACCAAATTTAGGCCTTGGATTGTGTAGATTTGCCTTTATATGGCTGAAAATCAGTTTTATATACAAAAACAGAGTGCTATAAAAAAGAAGTTGGGGAAGGAATGAGATGGTTAAGAAAATGTTATGTTAAAATTCTGAAGCCACATGGAACAGAAAATATTATAAAGGCTCTATTGGTGAATAAAGGTATCCACCACGCCCCAACCCACAGCAACACAAAAATGGAACTGTGGGAATGGTGGGGTTTCCCAGAAGAAACGTGGGAACATTGGCTTTGAAGCAGAAAATTAAAAACTGATGACTGCCTGGAGTCGATTCTCAGGAAGCCAGGCCCTGCAGAGCAAAACAAATGCCGAGCTTAGGCTAAAACCTACATACACATGAAAGGGCCCTCCTCAGCATCCCCCTCTCAAATAATCTGATCTCCATCAGCCATGAGAAGTATAATGTCACATCTTTGGAGACTGGATGTCTGACAAAAGGGGCGCCAGATAACTGAAGGTGGCGGGACTGAAGTCGTGCATGGCCTTGCCAGCAGCCTAACTTCAAAGAACTTGAAGCCATGCACCATGACAACAGGTGCCATAAATGCCCCATCATAACCAGCCAGTCATTCTGAGATGGAAATGGAATTTTGGGTAAAAGTATTAGTGAGTAAAAAGTCAAAATGTGTAACACACCCACATTAGATCATGTAGAATCTGTGAGGGCCGAGGTTGTTGTTCGTGCTCCTTTGGCTCTTGTGGACATTTCTGTGGAGTAACAGGCGGTGGTGGAGGGATTCTCTGGATGTTTAGGAGCCTCCTGTGGCTGTGCAATTAGATCCTTTAAAAGTTCCTTTAAATAGTTATTTGTGGACTCTGAGTGCAGTGTCGAGAACCTTTTGAAAAAAGGATTCTTCGCAACATGTTCTAGATTTAGACTGTTAAATGGGACATTGGCAATGCTTGCCTTTTATGTCTTTCGGTGAACTGCTGACCTTTTAGCCCCTTTGAGTGGATCCACCGAGATCACTCCAGTGAGTTTAGCCATGGATCCTCAGCCTTGCTGGTACGTTTTTTAGCCCCTTTAAGGGAAACCTTGGGGCATACCCTGGGTAGTTTTAACCCCGTATTGGAGAACCCTGGAAAAACCTCTGGTCTGCAGCTTAGTCCCCTTGAGGGGAACCACGAGACAGGTCCAGGTAAGGCTAGGGTCTTCACAAGACTGCCCTGCATAGAAAAGTAGATAGCAGTCGCAGTCGATGGTGCTCCTTGCTCTTCAAATGAATTCTTTCAGGTGAGCCAGAGAAATGCGATTAAAAAAAACAAACAAAAAACAAATCCTTACTTTCCCTTTGTAGTCTTCTTTCTGTGCCAGAACAGATAGTGAGTCCCAGTAGAAACACAAATCCCCAATCAATGGTCAGGCCCTAGGGGTATAGGTTATGGGGATCCACCTCTGCGTAGCGACAGCCACACGATACACAACCTGAACCCTTTATGTTCTAGCATAGGCAGAGGGAAAGGTCCACTGAGGGAACCGGGCAGGAAGTAGACATTTTGACAGGACTAGAATAATGTGGGGAAAATTCTGCAGGTGTTATTGTCTGTCCGTTCCAGACCACATGGAGAAGAACATGCTGAAGGGTGAAGCTTGGTGAGGAGGTCAAGAAGGTAGGGCTATGGCCGTACATGTGCCGGCCCTTGAGTAAAAATAACAAAGGACACTCATTTGCGGGTGCTACAAAAAAGTGCTCCAGTCCTGTCCTGAAGGACAGAATTTCCCTCAACTATGGAGGAAAGGAGACTGGATGAAGGAAGAAGATGCAGACGGGTGACACATCAGTCTCTAGGGTCCCAAAGGTCGACCATGGGGGCTGGACCTCACAAAAGTACCATATTCCTGTCTTGGAGGTTGAAAAGAACTGAACTAGACTTCAAGATCAGTGTGTGAACGGCAAGTCACAGTGATCCAGGCAGCAAGTCTGTGTCAAGTCAGGTTTCAATAGTAGCTCCGTGTGGTTCAATGTGGCGTTTGAGGGCAGCACTTTAGGGGTGCAGTTTGGTGAGGCCTGCATGGTCAGTTCAACAGTCAAGCTAGGGTTGATGCAAATAGGATGGTGGGTTGATGCATTGTCTGAGACACAGCAGTTCAAAAAGTTATCCACAGAGACGAGTTTCTTGTTCAAGCCAGACAAGGGGCACACACTTCTGGCACAAAGAGGGAGCAAACTGCTTTTATACAGCACGACAGAGTTTAAAGGTTTGAAAAGAGTGCCAAGGCAACACCACAGGTCATGAAGGTTTGAAGGTTTTTCTAACATGTCCAACTCTGGCTTGAAGGTGCGTCAAAGTCACAGGACACACAAAGCCAGCTGCTTTGGCTTGTCCAAGGCACACTGGGAAAAAAAAAGTCCTTTTCCTATTCCCTCCCAATATGAGGAGGGAAGACTATACGACACCTGCAGGCGTCCTTCACCTCCATTGAGGAGCCTGGTAACAGTGCAGCTAGCATGGAGCGAGTGTCTTGTCCAACAGCAAGCACAGTGTTCCCTGGAACAGAGCTTAGCTCTGCCTTTGAACTTCTGCCTTCACCACATAACTGGAGGACTTTGGAAAGGCCTGTTCTCCGAACATTGTAGTATTTCTTTATTTTAGCATACATATAGTCAATAAAATGACTTTATATACAACCCTAAAATCATCACAAAACCAGCATAATTAATCAAAAACCGTTAATATTGTATCACAAAATGTCACCATATAATACAATAATTTATCATCATGCCCTTCATTAAAACGTTCCCATTGATCCTCAGCAAAGTTAAAATCGGCCGAATTATCATAAGACCTAAAAATATTCGTACGTATCATAAATAAACATTCACATTTCATCAACAAATGTCGTATAGATTCAATGCCTTGCTCTCCACACAATCTGCATATTATCTTATGGTGACGAATACCTCTACTTGGCTCCAATTATTTCTAATGAGGCTGCAAATGTAATATACAAATAACACCCAAGAGTTTAACTAGTAGGATAGGCAATTATGTATCCTGGGACAGCAACTCTGTTCTGGTATTCTAAATACTTCCCACCGATAACCTTAGTGCCTAGATTAGCCAACGAGTTATCTTGATCAAACATGAACAACACCCTTTTTACCACCCACATGTAATTGTAGACGTCTGCCCTGGGCAAATAGAAAAAAAATAGCCCATCATTCATCCATTAGAAATAGACGCTTTGAACAGGAATCCCTCACAGGCATAGCATAGTCTGATAGGACTGGGTCAACTGATAGAGCAGAGTAAATGACTCTTTGCATTGAAGCTTCTCATGTAGCAGTAACCCTTTCTGTGTAACCACAGAAGATACCGAGGGAAGGTTAAACTCAAGCCATACGTATTGAATTGGCAGAGATTTGGGCAGCCTAAGTAGGGATTTCAATACCTTGCCCTCCAGCTTCTCCAAGGAGTCACCAAATTCCCACTCCCATGCAGCAGCCCCATCCATCATACACGTTTTACAATTTAGCCCCATATAGTGTCAACACTGCTTTCAAGGAGTAACCATCCTGTTTGCCCACAAACCTATTCCGAGCTCCTAACTGCTGTATGGCTTTAGAGTATACAGATTGTCACTGCGCAGTCCACTAGTGTTTTTTCATCAATTAGGATGCCTAGATACCTATAGACAGTAACTTGTTCCAATTTGACCTGATTTATCATCCAGGTGTATCTTTTTAGTTTCACACGTGTGGGTGCAAAAAACATGATTTTAAATGCATCTATAGTTATCCTAAACCCATTCAACACAGCATAATCTCTAAAATCCTGCATGCAATAGAATCTGCAACCCTGCAGTGTGCAATCGACTAAAAGCAGATCATCTGCGTCACCGAGCCATGCCACAGAGATGTTATTGAACTTCATAGGGCATTTGTTAGGGAGATTCAGGGCTTCATTCAAATCCGCCAGATAGATTAAATAAGGTGGTGGGCAAGATGCACCCCCGTTTCACCTCCCTATGTGGGGATCCTGTCAGAAACCCACCCTGACCCAGCTAACCTTATTCTTACATGTGTTTTGGTGTGGAGCTGAACAATCAGATGGAGGATACCAGCTGGTAAGTTCCAGGCACAGATTTCCTGCCACAAATGTTCGTTAATATAGTGTTGAAGGCTGCACTGAAATTGATGCAACATATAATGGTTGTTGTCTACAGGCCCAAGACTGTTGCACAAGATTAACAATTGTTAGAAGATTATGCAACATGCTACACTTAGGGCAAAACCCAGTCTGATTGAACGGCAATATGTTCTGAATTATTTAAGGCCTCAGATCTTTCAATAATACACATGGAAAGATTTGCAAGGGAATATCTAACATGGCAAGCATAAGATTATTTTTAGGATCTTTTCAGATTGCTTTTAGACTGGGACAATGTCGCTGGGATGGGATAAACTCACTAGTGCCAATAACCATGAATAAACAGAAGCGCTTGCACCCAGCCCACAGGATTCATTTTAACCAGGACATAACACGTCCCATCTGGGCTAGATGCCCTTTAAGAATTTAAAGATTTGATGATGGCCACAAGATCGCCAATTGTAAAATTAAACTGCCAAGCAGAACACCATACACTCAAACTAGTTGCAGCCATCATGTTAGCGCCCAAGTTTTGTGCAATATACTCCACCCAAACCTCAGCACTCTCAATTTCTATTGATTATATCACTTGAGCGAGAATTTACTCTTCTCTAAAATAATCTGGTGTCGTTTTTTTTAATGTGGTTAATCAACTGCAGCTGGATTTGTCTTTGTGATGGAATAGTTTCGAAGCCACTGCAGATATGGTTTCTTTAAGCTTTCAAATGTGCTAATGATTGTAGAGTGATCTTCATGTGTTCCCCATTTAGTACTATGCACTGTATCTCCTCCCCAAGTGATTTCTTCCTTTTCCTATATGGTTCTATCAAATGATCTCTTAAATGACTTATCAACTGTAGTCGTCTCATCTCTCCCTGTTCACGCGCTCTTCCACACATGTACATGCAAGCTAATCGCACTCAAGGATTTTTCAAAACCATCAATTAGGATATTAGCAGTTCGATTCCAACCCATGATTGTAGTTGCCAGAAAATATGTTTAGAAGGTTTGTAAATATTCGCCTTTTCCAACTTGAGGGTTGGAGGGGTGTTCCTACGCACCCCGTTTAAGCCAGCACTGACACTCACTGTGCCATTATTCTCACGTGGTAGCGGCAAAGTGCCAAATTCAACTTAAAGAGGTAGATGATAACTCTCTGCCCTAGTGGAAATCACCACATCTATGGCTAGCAATAAGGCTTCCTGATTCACAAATATCTAGTCAATGGTACTACACCAAGTCTACCTATCGTAGTGTATCTATGGGGACGATCACCTGGGCAAAATCCATTTAGCATTTTAAACTCCTGTTTATACAGCGCTGCAGCCCAGGATAGCCCTTTCCGATTCGAATGCTCTTTCGTGGCAGGTGACGAACAGATTAACTCTGCAAAAGAATCCAAATCGCCTGGGATGCACACATTAAAGTCCCCCCCATGAATACTGGGGATGTGGTCTTCCACGCAAATAATATGTTCGATTGTTTCAAGATTTGTTTTGTGCAATACCATCCCGAGGAGATTATACAGATATGAATAATTAAAATGTCTTTAACCTTATCGGTGTGCTCGAGATTAAACCAGCCAGTACTGTGTCAGTACTAGTATGAAACTTCCTTATAGCCCAGTGCTTGTGGATGGAAATTATTAGCCCTCCTTTTGGTCGCCCTACAGGACCCTGTGGTTGCAAGCGAGTGTATAGCAATCCATTTTTTGTTTCTGTTAAAAGTCCAAAAGTAAATAAAAAAAGAAGCGGGAGAGGTCACAGAGGAAAGGGTGAAAGCAAGCTTGCTTTAAAGGGTCCAACTCCTGAAGTGACAAGTGACTTGCCTTCTTGCATCATACCCAAAGTGTGCTGCTTTGCAGGAATTGGATGAGAAAGGAAGGAAAGGGGAGCCCACAGAGAGCACTATGGAGGAACCCTACCTCCAGTCTATTCTGCTCCGACTGTTGTAACTCCACCCTCGTCCCAAGCCGGCAGTTTAAGTGCACTTTGGTGTGCAACACGCTGGTGTGAGGCAGGCCCTTTGATTATGTGTGTGCCGCTTTGAATCATGGTTCCTCCTGCTGTGAGATTCCTAAGCTATAGTAGTGCTACCCAAGGGAGACTGCTTTCCTACAGATGGTCCTTCTGGCTGAGACAGACAGGCCTTCTGGCTACTATACACATAGCTTTTCCATTGCTGGCCTGAACTCACAATTGTTACGGATCAGAGGTACTGATTTAAATGCAACCTCTGCCTGCAGGGACTTTGATGTCACAGCACCTGTCATATAGGACACCTGTGACCTTTGAACCTGCTCTGTGCCACTAAAGAGCAGGGGCTGCAGATCAGGAGACTAATGCCATCGGGCACATGTGTCAACATGGAACTACTGAAAGAGGAGTGCCGATTAGCAGACCATCCGTTCACAGATGAATTACCTGCATTATTATATCATTAACGAAAATAAAACTAGGTCTTCACCACCCTTACTAGATGGCAATCCTTCACAACCCTACAACATGGAGCTATAGAACCCTTACACATGCACCTTTCTTTTCAATGCAGCAAACTGTCAGAGAGCACTAGCGAAGGGAGCAAAAAAACTACAGATCACAATGTCATCCCCTTTCAATGACAAGCGTGTGACCCAATGTGCAATCATCAGCGTGTATGACAATTTAAAGATCCGGCCATTTTTTCCTGCAGTTAGCTTTCAATGACAGGAAAAAAAAGGTTTTGGACTGCCAGTAGGACAACTGTGTGCCTTTAATCTAGTTAACCTTGATGAAACCCTGAGAAGGGTATCGTTTCACAGAAACTCCCTACTTTACAAATATCCCACAACCAGCCAAAAACAGAACTGGTAAAACGATAGATGCAAAAGCAGGCAGCCTGTGCACATAGGGAGATGTTTCAGCACCCAAGGTGAGTCATCTCAGGTTAAATGCAACAAGGGCGTCTGCTGGCAATGCTGCAGCGGTATTTTAAATTCTAATTCTTCCAGGTTCGGAACAAAATTGTAAAATCGCGTTACTCTGTCTAGCTATTCCATGGCTATGGTGCCAGAAAAGGGGACCCAAGCACCAGGGAGTTTGGCTGTGCGGAATTAGGATAAAGAGGCATGTCGACATCAGTTGGGTGAATGGTAGCCTTCGACACACAAGCTGCTTCCCAGGGAGCCACAGGCCTTGAAACAAACTGAACTTTTCTCATATAGTGTCCGACTGGTTGAGTGAGCAGGGGTCAAGATGACCAGGCGATGAAAGCACAGAAACTTTGCTCACTGGAAGACCCTTTTTGATGCCATCCAGAGCTCTCTGGCGCATCTCTAAAGTGCCCTTACCCACGCAATGACCATTAGGAGATGGAAGGAGCGCAGCCTCTGCTCTTGGACAACACTACACATTTGTAAGGTTAGCAGATCACAACGTCACCCCAGACCCACATTCTATTTCTGGGCGTTAGGTTTACTTTTGTCCAATGTTTTCAATTGAAGTGAACCAAGAATGCATGGCCCAGAATGCTACAGAGTGAAATTAAAGCCCAGAACTGGACCATTGTGTCCCCAGTGGCATGGGGTTATCAGGTAACCCTGAACTTTCATGGAGGAAGGTCTTATTTGGTTCATTAAACACAGTACAGTTGAACTTTTAGCATGCTTTCCCTCTGCTCAACACATTTGAAATGTGCAGCTATGGTGGAGCGTGTATGTGACTAGTTAATGGTGGTGCATTAAACAAAGCCACTATTCCAATATTACAGGACAAGTTAGTTCTAGGTATCTCGTACAATACCTCACGTTTATCAAATCAGGGCTCACAAACTTAACTTCCTTCCCTTTCTTGAAGGAGATTTTACTGTTTTCTTAAGTGCCAAGGACGAGTATGCTCGTCCTTTTTCCATAGACTTGCATAATAGCCTGGCAGTTAGGGGTCAAGCCCAGTTCTGGAAATTCCAGGTATTACATAGAACGAGAGTCTTCGCGAATGTACTTAATGTCACGGGCATTGATACCTCTAATTATTTTTCTTTAAGTGGGAAATAATTGTTTGCTTTCGTGTGCACATTATTTTCCATGTGTAAAGCTAACGAGGTAAGCCACCTTGTGAGCGTGCAGACCAATTTGCCTTGTCCCAACCACTGCAATTATTTACAAAGCAGTATAAAATGTGCATTTTACAGCACTTATTATAAATCTATTGAATTTAAAAAATCAAAATGTGTTATATGTGGCTATGAGAGCTCAAACCAATCCCAGACTTGAAGATATGCCAGAGTCACAACAATGTACTCCTATGCAAACATGTATGTATGTACGTACTGTGGCAGGTTAGAAATCGGACCACTAGACATTTATTCTCACAGTTCTTTGCCGTTTGGAACAGAAAAATCGTCCTGTAAACCCCAAGACCTATTCTACAAAAGAAAGTCACAAGGGTGCTCGTCAGGATGTCTAAACAATAGAAACGTCCTCTGTACAGAATCTTTCTCTAACCTATCCACAACCCCATCTTCAAAAGAAAACGCCACAAGACTTTGGGAAGGGTACCTGCTGGCCTCTGACTCACCTCAATCGTATCTCCTCTTCAAACAGGACCTGTGCCCACAATTTCAGAGTCTGGTATATAGTTCTTGATGGGATGGACTGTTCCAGCCTGAACAGTCCATCCTGAACTCTTTCAGTCTCTTGACAGTCTCATCCTCTTCACTCTGAGGGTTACTCAATCTCTTCAACACCCTTGGACTTTCTTCATGTCCACTCCCCACTCTGCAGTTCTCTCCACTCTTTCCCACTCTGGGGCATCTCACTCCCCGTTCTGGGCTCCTTTCTGGTTCTCCTCCTCTGGGGTGCTTCACTTGCTCACACACCACTCTGGGGTCTGTCTCTTGCTCACTCCCCACTTTGGGGTTTTCATAAATTCTCCTCTATCCGGGTTCCTTCTCTTCCTTTCACTCTTTTCTGCCCATCTGCTTCTATGTGGAGACATTAAAAGACTCCCATCAAGTGGCGGGGGGGGGGGCAGTGGCGCCCCAGGTAGTTGCCCGGGAAGCCCTGCCTTAGGGCCATCCCTGGAGGAGTCACGGTGGTGCTCCTCGGGAGGGCCAGGGAATCGGCTCGGCATTTCTGCTCATTGTGGAACCGCTTGTGTGACTGACTGAGGTACGGGTGGGTGGGTGTGTCTCGCTTCCTCGTGCTCGCTGTTCGGTCTCAGCAGAGTTGCCTGCGTGACCTCTGAGCTGGGCTCTGCTTCACTGGTCGAGGGTTGACTACCTCACACTTTTAGCCCAGGGCTGCTCTGGTCATCCAGTGGCTGCATCCTGCGACACCCTCGTGGTGCACATCTGGCTCCATCAGGCCAACACTGGCATTCTTCCTTTCTCCCCGGCCACCCCTCCATTAATCTCCTTTGCTTAGTTGAAATCTGCTGGGCCTGGGGAAAAGTCTGATGATTGGTTATCCAAGGGAAACTCCTCCTGGGGGCCAGTTTACTTGTTTCGCCTTGATTTTCAAAAGAGATTGGCCAGATGCAAGGTCAGAAACCAATTCAGCCATTACTGAAGGGTGTATAAGATCATGGTGTATCCCAGTCCCTAGCTATCCCACAAAAGTGTTCAGTAATGGGGGATGGGGAGGTTAGAATGGGCAGCGACACACCTCCCTATTAGGGTCTTTGGCCCCTAAAGGGGAGTTCCGGTCAGAGGAATACTGTTTACGCTGTCCATTAAGGGGTGAGGCTCACTTACCTTGCCCCAAATGGAGGTTGTGGGGGGGCTCCCACTTGGGGAGAGACGATCCCCCTGGATTCATCATGGTACCAAAAGAAAGCATTGTATGCCAAATGTATCAAGAAGTTCAGTTGTGATTATTTGTTGAGTGGCAAACACTGCTCAGAGACAATGCTGAACATGTTTTTCTTATGACATAAAACACAACGTGCAACTGCAAATGTTACAAAGAATAAATAGTATTTCTTTTAACACATGTGGCTTCCAAAAAATTCAGACATGATACTTTTAGTCGGATGGAATACATGGCAACCAACAAGAGTGTGCCTGAAAATATACCAATAAGAGTTCATGTGCCCACAAGAATTAAGTAATTTAATTCTGTGGCCAGTGGAACATGCCTCTCATAAGTTGGGATACAGCAATTCTGATGCAATGAGTCTCTTGAAACAGTAGGATATTATGGCCTTCACCCCTGCGGTTTGGGGTGAACATGGCTAGCAACAGCCTGCCAGCCCGAGCCTAGGTGGGCCCAAGCGAAGAGAGGACCTCGGGGAGGGCTGTGGGCCGTTACAATACAGATCCACCCCCCACAGCGTGAGTGAAAGCCATTTGCACCCCAGGGTTTATCCGGGGGTGCAAAGGGTTCCCCCGCCCCCTCTGGAAATTTGAGTTGCTTGCGCAGCCAATCTCCCAAGGTGGGAAAAAAAAAGATAGCCGCTGCCATAGGGAAAAGTGGAGTCCCTTTTCCATTTCAGTGGTAGCTGGGAGCGGGGAGCGGGAAGAGCGCCAGGACCGGAGCACAAAGTTTCAGTTCAGCAGGTAAGTGGGGCAGGAGGAAGGGGGTAGGGAAGGAGTTGAGTAGTTATAGGGAGGGGGTGGCAAGCGGAGAGGCTCAGTGTGGCCTCTCCACATTTGGGGGAAAATGAAAAATGACGGCGTCCGTGGAAGGGCCTTGGGTGGCTGGAACAGCGGGCAGAGAATGCATGTTCTCGCCCACTGTTCCAGCCACCCAATTGGCTTAGCACCCTTCACCGAGTGCAAATCAGAATTCTTTTCCCAGTGTTCTCCATCAACATTACGTGTCCCTCAGAACAGAGAAGCGATAACACTTACTCACTAGCAGCCCTACAGATAAGACAAGGACGGTCTATGTTTACTATGCAAACCCACCAAGATTTTAAAATATTCCAAACAAAAACTATGAAAAATGTGCACATCCAGCAGACCATCCATAAAGTTTCACTGATTTTTTCAGATCAGTCGTTTTGCTCACCCTTCCTCAACCAAAGGCTAAACAAAATTAAAACAAGCGCCTCACTGAGGTTCTACAAGGTACCCCTAAACAAATGTACACAAAAATAAAACATAAGCCTGCCGTTTCAGTTACAAGCAGCACATATCGGGCGCAGTACCTCTTTCTGCTAATGTTGAGCAAGATGGGGGTGCTGGGCATGCAGTCGGACTCCAAGCACAGAAATATATGGGGATATTGAAAAGCCCTCAGTAGTAGAGTACCTATAGTAAACTGTTCTGAGAGGTCACTGTTCTGAGAGGTCACTGTTGTTCCAAGCAAAGAACTGCCAGTTTCCCTCCAAAAGGCAATGCCAAAATATCTGAATTGGATTTTGAAAGTGGTTAATGTGTCGTTATTTCCCACGAAGTGTGCACCTGCTAACCCCCTGACCCTCCACACTCCTGTGCTGGCCTCCAAAACTAGTGGAAAGTGTTCAGTAAAAAGTGAGGTAGACTCCTATTGGCACAGAGCAGTCAGACTGCTCACCTGGATATTTGCATACCCACGATACTTTGGATACAAACGAATACTTAAAAGCCTTGGCGTAATATTACGGGAGAGCTTAAGAAGAAAATGTGATGACTCTGTACAGGCAATTTTTTTTGTGCAAACAAGACTGTTTTGGAAAAAAAAACAGCCCCTCAATATTGTGGAGTACAGTTCTACACGTGCTTAGTGAAACTGCTCATGTACCAGAAATTGGAGTTGCAAAAGCATGGAGAGTTAGGCACAATGGAACACTGCAAGTATGCAGTTTGCCAGAAAAGAACTGTATATTTCAGATTATCTATTGATCTAAATCCAGGTAGGAATAATGCCAGAACATTTCCATTCCCAGAATCCTTTGTATGCAAGGCATATAACATCGTAATTTAGCTTATCCATTATAGGATAGCGTCAGTAAGCATATCTGCCTACCCAAAATTGTTATGGGGCTAATTAAACAGGTTTGTAAGATCACAGTGGGGGGTAATGAAAACAGGGTTAAACCAGGATATCTGTTGACCTTTCTCAAAAGTGAAAGCAAATGGCAGGTAACTGCCATGGCTTGTGCATTACGAATGCTTGGCATGGTGGTACAGGTCATTTGTACCAGGTTGTATCATGCATGCAACAGAGTTCTGAAATACCAGGGTCATGAAAGAGGTTCCCATCTAAAGCACAGGCACGTGCAGCTCTAGAGGGTGTACATATGTGTGAATACACCACCAATTTCACAAGTCTTATAGAAGTTGTAACTTGGAAAAAAATATTGATTTTATTAGCCCTGGCTAAGACATGAGGCATCCAGCTGAATGTTTCGTCTGTGGTGGTTACGGCAGAGGAAGGCGATCAATCAAGTGCGTGTCAATCAATCAATTTAGGATTAATAATTTTTAATGTAGCACCGTAGTGTTTTTTATTATGAAAACGTTATATTAAAATGGTTATCCTTTTAAGCCAGTGTTTACTTGCTTTCAAACAATTAACCATAGTTTCGTGTGTGTTTGTCAGGAGAAGCCCATTCCTACCTTCGAAATCATTGAAGGAAGAATGTGCTGTTACAAATCTGCCCAGATATTGAATACATTCAATCAATCACCATTCAGTATCGGAGTAAGCTGCACTCAATCTAAATGTATACATTCTGCATATGCAGCACACCTTTCCCAATATGATCAACATGTTCAGAGGAGAATATCTGACATTGGTCCTAACTGACCTCATTTTCTTTTAAGCTGGCCCTCGTCGCTTTATCAATTGTGAACAGGCTGCAGCAAAGGGTAACAGGAGTGGCTTTGCACATGGCAGACAAGCAGATAATTGTTCACAAGTGTCATCGAGACTACATGCAAACGGAGAGGAGCCCAACCTGCACATACAATCCTCACACGGGTCTGGGACATAATATGCTGCACGGTAAATTACCAGACTATGTTAAAGGGATGGTCTAGTAAACATTTTTATTTAAAAAATAGATAGGCCACATAAAAAAAAATACTAGCATCCTCCGTTTTAAAACTTCCTATGTAAAATTTTGAGTTATTCAAGCTCAAAATTCGAAAAAGCAAGCACAGGGGGCGCAGCCATTTTGTGAAATGGAGGCCCTCCTGTGCTGGCTTTTGCGGCACTAATGAAGGAAAAGCCAGCCAGCTGTAGTAAACAAAGTCTACCGCTGGGTGGCTTTCCCTTCATTAGTGCCGGGACTCGGAGGACGCGGACCGGAGACCAGAGCAGGAAAGCTGCTGGAGGAGCCCGGAAAACTTAGAAATAAAACCGCAGCTTTAAAAACGTATTTATGTTTGCGGTCGCTTTTGAAGGCCGAGAGCCCCAAATGAGAAATGCTAAATGCTGCGTCTGCCTAAATCTGCTTTCCCATTTGGGGCTCTCGGGCTGCCCGAGAGCCCCAAATGGTAAAGCAGATTCAGGCAGACAACGCGGTTGTGTTGGAAAACGCTGCGGTTTTTCTTTCCAAGTTTCTCAGGCTCCTCCGAGCTGGAGGAGCCTGAGAAACTTGGAAAGAAAAACCGCAGCGTTTTCCAACACAATAACGTTGTATTTATGTTTGCGGTCGCTTCAAAAGCGACCATAAACATAAATACAACGTTTTTAAAGCTGCGGTTTAGTCCCGGCACTAATGAAGGGAAAGCCACCCAGCGGTAGACTTTGGTTACTACAGCTGGCTGGCTTTTCCTTCATTAGTGCCGCAAAAGCCAGCACAGGAGGGCCTCCATTTCACAAAATGGCTGCGCCCCTGTGCTTGCTTTTTCGAATTTTGAGCTTGAATAGCTCAACATTTTACATAGGAAGTTTTAAAACGGAGGATGCTAGTATTTTTTTTTAATGTGGCCTATCTATTTTTTAAATATAAATATTTACTAGACCATCTCTTTAAGTGGCTCTTAACTAGTCAAATACTCGACTATTGAACGAGCCTGAATCGATCGCCTTCCATTCAAGATCCACACTAGCTCGAAGGTTGCATTAAATACAGCAACAGCCTGGAGCAAGGAATTTTGAAAACTTAGAAGCACAAATAAAAGAAAGAAAATCCTTAAAGAAACAAACTACTGCAATGCTGTTAGCTCGCTGGATATTTGCACCTCTTGCTGTGCATTCTTTTAACAAAATAAGCATTCTCCTTAAAACTACATTATTACAATGCAGTTTACTGGCGGTTCCTCTAGATGTGTACAACTAGGATAATGATTAGTCATTTATAACGCGCTTAATACCCAGGTGTTTCCAAGCGTGGACCCGGGGATCAAACCTGTGTTGTCTGCGTCTTTCTTCCAAGGCAAGCGCGTTGCCCCCAAGCTATCCGCCCCAGACTAGTGTGTACAACCAGTGCACAAAACATATGTTTTTTGGAGACTTAACAGGTCAGTGTCCGCAGAAATAGCAGAGACCTGTACCGATGGCACAGACATCAGGTCTGGGAGGATATTATTATGTGTAGTAGTAAAGGACGGGTGGTCTACATTGGCTCCTATTGCTTGCAAACCAAATTTATTTCACTCGCCAAGGCCGGCCCTTGACAGATGCACATGTATAACCAATTATTTAAGTGGGATTCAAAAACGCGATGGGCGTCTTTGGAAAGGGGCATGGCCCGATGGTGCTGGGCATGGCCTAAAAGTCAGGCGAGTTGGATAAGGATCACCTGCCCCAAACAAACACTACATCATGAGCCTTTGCAAACTTGTATTTTGGCCCATCTAGCATGGTCTCGGGTCCTCTCATTTGCATCTAGTCTGCAGTAGCAAATAAAAATCCCTCTGGCTCGGTTTCCAAAGAAACTGCTGCGTGTAAATAAATCCCTTTCTGACTTTGGATATAGGTGATTCAGTGAGTAAATCACCTTTATTCTATAAATTTATAACACAGGCCCAGCATGCTTATAAGACTCTGAAGTGCGCATCAATGGCTTCAAGCTCCCATGTCTGCATGTCCCATGATATTCTGTAGCTGTTAACCCCTTGCAAGAAAGGACTAATGGTATGCACATATTTCTTAGGGAAGCACCAGTCTACTCAAACTAAAGGCTGTATCACTTTAAATGTGCTTTTGCTGGCCAAAGGCAGACCTCAAGGAGTTCACTTATCCCGGACATCAAGGCCGGCTCTGAAATCACCCATAACAGTACCGTGGAAAAGGGAGGACGACAAATAACACTAATGTAAACTACTTGCTGCTTTGCATAAAATCAAAGAGCATTTTGAGAGCATAGGAACGGACACACATTTTTTTATATATGACATAGTGATTCAAGGCTGCAACCTTTCTTAGCAAATAATGCACACTGACCTTTCTGCTCATTAAATGTATGATAAACGCCCCAACAATAAAGTGACAGTAAACTCATATATACTCCTGTGAAGACAGTTATCCTTGGGAGTTAGATTCTGGCTGTCCACCTTTAGCAGACAAGACTGCTTCCCTGTACCCATTTCTTCCCAGAATCCCTAGCACACGCAGACACTTTGGACCAAATTTGCACCAGGGGTTACTTGTGGGGAACTGAGGGAGCCCTATGAGCACCCTGGCTCAGGGCTCCAACCCAGCGAGTCTCAGCCAACTTAAGTCCTTGCCTAGAGCTCAAATAACAGTTCCCTGAACAGACTGCTTCCTCTGACGTCAAGCGTGCCAACATCTTGTACACAAACATTTTGCAAAACTACTTTTTACAGCGCACAGTCAAACGAGCAAATTCATTTCGCACATGCGCAATCACAGTGGAACTGTATTTGCATGGGTTCAAATGTTATTTCGCGAATACAAACAGCATTTGTGCATGTGCTAATGTGAGTGCACATATGCACAAAGGATCAGTGCATTTGCAAACGTAGCACAGTAATGTTACATGGTGATATGAAGCCCTGTTTCTGCGTGTGAAACCCGAAATGTTCTCCTATAGCTGAGCTGAGAATTGAGCGACTCGAAGGTCCACAAGTACAGTAGCAAATGCATTAGAATTAAATAACCAGCTACAGCGACATGGGCGTGATAACTTCTACTTTGCATATTTACCACTTTGGAAACCTCACAGTGGGGTAAGGGGGGAGGGGAGGGTTAACGGCAGCGCTTCCAGCTGGGTTTACGCGGTCTGAGGTGGGCTACCCTGCAAGATGCACGTTACATTTCCAATGAGGCACTAATAAACGAGACTACGCAAGGCATCAGTAAGGGCTCAGGCAGGATTTCCCTGGAAGTGGAACATTTTTTGCTTGGGCTCCTTTCAGGGGTGGACTGGCCTATCAGGAACTCTGGAGATTTCCCGGTGGGCCTCTGCACCCTGGGCCTCTTTTCTGTGGTATTTCCACTTTTTCTCATAGGAAAAGCATTGGGCTTGCTGACAATGTGTCATATGGGGCCACTTTGAACTTTATTTCCAGGGCCTCTTTTGGTCCCCAGTAATTATTTCCAGGGCCTCTTTTAGTTCCCATTCCAGCCCTGGCTCCTTTGCTGATCGGGATTACCAACCTTAAGCATTGAAAGCATAATTCAAAGAGCAACCTAACAATATAAGAATATCCTGCCGGACACTTGGAAAAAAAATATAGTCTCCTTCATGCTTAATCTAGATCGATTCGGATTGCTAGGAAAGAATGAAACTTTCGCAGTTTGTTGGTCGTAAGTAACTGTATGATGAGGAAGAGGATTACTAGCACGTCGAGTGAATTATTTACTGCCCCTCAACCAATCAGAATGCATCTAATAACTACTCAAATTGGCCTTATTCTAAGCATGCCCACTTCAATAACTTTCCGACATGAATTGAATACAGCTGTGCTTTGCAGCACTTACAGGAGAATTGTTATCAATTCAGGTGATGAAGAATTGGTGCTATGCACTGCCAGTGCCAAGCAGAAATTATTCAGACAGGACAGGTCAGATACTGTGGACCCATTGAGTACTTACAGATCAGAGAATATGTGAATTTCAAGCTAAAAAAAAGTCAAATTGGCCACAACTTTTTCCTTGCAATAAAATGTGCAATATGTACCTTTGGCTTTTGCCGAAATCCGATGCCAACGCTGGCACTTGTAGGATCCTGGAAAGCCAATAAACAACTGATGCGCAACTGTCACTCATGTCGAGTTGTTAGAGACACTGCAACATTTGGTTACCATCTGTCCAGTTTTGATTAACCACAGGGTGTGTTTTTTCAAGGATAAGACTCCAGTGGGAAACGATTTTGCAGGGGATATGTTTTGATCCCACCTCATGTGGAGAGAAAATGACTCAATGATTTTAGCACTATGTAGATTTCTTCAGGAGTTCTTTGCAATAGAGAGCAGAGGAATGACTTTTCTATTGATTATTTTATGGTTGTGAAAGGTTCATTTCAGTGCTCCCAGAAACTTGGTCTGCGGCCACTATAATCTTGATTTTTAAAGATGGGGATAGGACGTCACCCTTGTTCTATAGGCCTATACCCCTTTTGGATGCCTTAAATAACATTTACGCCAAAATAATTCTTAAAGAGCTTCAAAAATGAGTTAGGGAATCCAATTCTGTGGACATTTATCAGACTGGGTTCCGTCAGGGCATGGGCACAGCCTTAAATAGTTTTGTGCTGGACCTATTGGCTCAGCAAGCGAAAGCCTAAGCCAGACCTGTATTTGTGGCCTTTTTGGATATCAACAAGGCCTTTGACCATGTAAACAGGGCCCTGCTGTGGAAGAAAGTGGAAAAAAAGGGGTTGCCCGTCGTCGCCGGTGGGTATACTCGAGGTGTTGCACATGGGAACAAGAATTAGATGGAGGTTGGATGCAGATGGAGGGTACTCATGGATCCCCACAAATAGAGGCTTAGGCCAGGGATGTGTATTGGCTCCTTTTCTTTTTCGCTTTTACTTGTTGGTTATTGCAGACCACCTGGGTAAAGCCAACACAAATCCTCCTAGGCTGGGATCTCTGATAATACAATACTTATTGTATGAAGGTGACAATGTCTTATGTGAGCGAACAGCCACAGGCCTGCAAAGAGCATTGAGGGCAGTTGAAGAATTTCTCGAAACTCTGGATTGGTTTTTAAATACAGAAAAGTCTATGGTTTTAGTTCTAAAATGTGGGAGAAATAAAATACAAAACATTTCCCTGAAAATTTAAATCTGGTAAACTTGAAGTGGTTTCTAAATGTGTGTATTTAGGCTTGCCCATATATGATAATCTCAATGGGCTGGAGTTGGTAGATCTTAAGGCTAACTTTCTGGGAGCACTGGTAGAGCGGCGTATTTTTCCCGCTATGTTCGGAAGATTCTCGATTCTCCAGGCTCTAAAATTGTACAAGCAGCAATTGGTGCCTAAATTGACATTCGGAGCTCAAACAGGGGTAGACAAATAGATTGGTTTAAATTAGAAGGTATAGTCTGGCGTGAGCTTCTCTTCGGCAACCTTAATCAGTTTCTTTGGTGGGGGTAATTTTTGAATTGGGCTAACTCCCCATCCAAACTGTTATTAATTGGGGGAAGCTTCAGCTGTTCGCTAGCATTCTAAATCCACCGGTTGCATCAATTTATGAGGCCTTAAATAATGTTTGGAGTACAGGTGGATGTAAAGTACTGACAGACTGGGTTGCCGGGTGTGAAAAAATATTGGAGCAAACAAGGATATCAATAGAGGCATTGGTAATTACTCCAACAGTGGCTAAGCTAAAATTGGCTAGACGTGTGGGCTGGTGTTAGAGAATCCCTACTTCAACACAAATGTTTTGGTGATCATTTTCTCTGGACATGTAAAACTTTTAATTTGCCTGCTCTGTACCTGAAAGCATCCTTTGAGGGACTTCAGGTGCCAAATGCTACAAATAAGGTTAAACTTGGTGCAAACACAAGAAATACTAGGGCGGGGACTGAAGATCCCTCGGGAGGAAAGACTGTGCCGCCACTGTCATATACACATTGAGACCCTGAAGCATTTGTGTGTCCAGTGTCCGACTTTGTGCTCCCTGCGCAACAGAATTTTTACTTTGAAGTATGCTACTGCAGAGGAAGAATTATGGCGAAGGATTTTAAATTGTAATGAACTGAGTTTGTCCTTAGATATTTTAGAATTTTTAAAGGAATGTGCAGTGGTTCTTTAGAAGTTACATTTAAGCATTATTTAAATTTGTGCCAAGTTATTATTCTTGTGTTGGCCTTTTAAAACATGGTATTATGTGTTTGTTTTCTTGTGTTAAAAGTACATTTGTAGTAAGACACAATAAATAAATAAAAAATCAAAAGGTTTATTTCAAATCAAAATCACAAAAAAAAAAAGTTGTTTTCAGTGAAAGATTTATTTACCCAACATGACAATTCCAACCCCCTCGCCGCCACACAACCGGGCTTCCCGATGGAACTGCAATGTTCAGCAGACTGCTTACCATGACTAAAATAGGGACTTCCTGTAAAGCAGGCACTGAAACCCCAAACATCAACACAGTGCACATTTGCTCAGTTAACACCAATGTTATTCCCGTTATGTCCTGCCACAACGTGACACCAAACATCAGGGTCCAGCGCTTCAAACCTGCAGAATGTGGGTGCTAGTCTAGCACAATTCAGAGAAGGATCAGGGTGAATCCAGAGAGAAATTAGAAGGCAAAGAACCAACAGTAATGGGCGATTCACCAGTTCTTCATAATGCACCCTCAATTGATTTTTACTCTTTGAATAGAATGCCAAACATTAACCAAGGCGCAGTGAAGACACTGCCAAACATACTCACTTGGCAAACAGGTTCTGTCGCACAGACTTGTCAAACTAGGCTACAGTCCACCAGTCTGTCAACAGTGTAGTGTTTGCAAAAATACAGACATCCTACTCTACACAATATTCACATCATATAAAACTATTATTTGCATCGGCCTTTGGAGATTGAGGTGCAACACAAAACCACTTATAATCCTGAATAGGACAAGCTTGTCAACAGCAAACATTGACGCTTTAGAGCCCTAGTCAATAACAAACCTGACAACACTTTGTAGTGCCACTATGATAGAATGCAGAAATAAGAGATCATGCAGTTGCCTTACCACAGAAGGTCAGGCAGTGATATATCCTGGTTCAAACAATTATCCATCACGCCCAAAGGCATAACACAAGGATGACCTTCCTAGACAATAGAATCATGACAACACCAAGCACAGAATACTCATTAACACTGTACATATAAGTTCACTTATTCTGATCCCCAATGAGCAACTTGGTGCAACAGGTTATTGTGTTAGCAATAACAAAGCCCGACGCGTGTGCTTGGCGAGTTGGGTAACTCGCACCTGGCCCAGACCTTACGCCGCTATAGTACTGTTTAAAAAGGAAAACTTCAACAGATTTGCAAATGTCAGGCGGCATTACAGAAGACGAAATCACCAAAACTAAATTCCCAAAACAGGATTGCTTTCCTAATAAGTTGTGTGCGCCCCATCAAAAATACTGATTAATACTAGTCTAGAATGTGAACTTAAGAAGTGATGTGCATGAAAGTTTTAGAACAATAAATCTCCAACACCCCCTTTTGAGCAGTACTACAGTAATGTACCTTTTTAACCTAAAACCTCATGACCGGTGGTAGGATCATAGGGACCTCACTTCATTGTGAATGGATCATATGCTGAAGCACCTGTAGAGATTTGTTGTATGAACTCAACACTACGTGTAGCACATACATTTGACTGTTCTTGATTAGTATCTCCAAAAAGCAACACGTATGCAAGGATTTCCTAAACAATGTGGGGAGGGCTCAGTGCAGTCACACTCTGACAACCAGCCCCACTCAGCGAGAACCAGGGAAATCGGTGTATAATTGACTGGTGTTGAAAAAATGGTAAAATGGAAATACTGTAAGACAGATGGGGAGAATAAGAGGAAGGGTGGCCCTACTTAAATTCTGAAAGGGGGGAGAACTTGCAATGATGTGTTAATGTTGAACACCAGTCCACAAATAATTGTGGTTACGGATGTGTTCTGTGGCCAAGGAAATGCAGTTTGAAGCATCATGGAATCTCACATTGAACTCTAATGCAGACAACTCACAACTAGGAAGAGAGGGACTAATTGATAAACACTCAGGGCCCATGTCCTTCATGCTTCAAGCAGAAGGGAGCATCAGCATCCCTGTGCCCGCATGCAAATGTGAGATGTCAGCATGCTGGATATTTTAAAGGATGAGACAATCGTTAACTATGCAAAGAGCAATTGAGGAAACATTGAACAATTTGGTGCCTAAAAAAACTAGCATTGGCAATGCCAACAGTTTGGGCTTGTGTGGGCATTTAATAGCAGTGCTTTCAAAATGCCTTGCAGGAAAGTGCTACACCAGAGACCACTGCTGCACAAGCAAACCAATACGATTGTGGGTGGATGGGAGGGGGGGGGGGGCATTGGGAGCTGCGCAGGTCTCACTGCAGTTTGTTAGTGCCGGTAACTGGAATAAAGCCTAGTTTCATCACAGAATGGCCAAGTAACCACCTTTGGTTGACCTGGAAATACTTTCTGGGAGTGGAGCCTGCAGACTTACTGGCATTCTGTTCTACTGTCCCATGGAGGGTATTGGAGGAGAGTTCACGTCTCCTGTGTCTTCAAGTGAAGACACAAGAGTTCAACCTCATTTCTTCATCGGGCTCAGAGTCTCCTGTGGTGAGAGGGGGAGGGGGGAGCGAGGACACACCTTGCTCACTGGGTGGAGTGGGGAAGATGAACATTCAAGTTTTATTATGTGTCAATCAAGGAGGTGGCTAATCAATGATACACAAAATCAAGCCTAACTTCCCAACATGTCCCGCGGGCTACTCTACCCTACCTGCAATACTCACCAGCCACACCTTGGATCTCTGATGTGGTCTTTGCACTTAATGCTGCCATAGCCGACAGACTCACTTGCTGAGAAAAGGGGAGCCACCCAGCAAGGTTGAAATTGCCCTAAACGAACAGAAATGTTTGCTTACCATTTCACAAGCAGGTGGAATGTTTAAATGACAGTTCCCAAGCAGTAAGAAGGCTCTTCTACAAGCAGTTCTTTTATTCTGGAACCATGGACATTCATTTTCACATTGAAAAATTATTCTTCATATCAGGCCCATAATTTTTACCAACAGATAGCATTGCCACACACTTGTTTTTGTGTGTCTTTATGACTTGACAGAAAAGCTGCATAACCCATCATATTTTCTCTTAGGCTGACATTTTGCATTCATATAGTTGTATAGTTCCGTTCCCAATAGGGAACACAAAATTACTGTCATACTATTTTTGGATCTCATACGTATTTACATATTTGTCATTTCAGTTTACAGTGTGATTTCTGTACAAAGTCCTGCAAGCACACAGAGGACAGTGGTCATGTCAAAGACGATCTCAGTGCTAAAGACTCCGAGACCCTCTCCGACGTGAGCACTGTGGGGTTTCATGTCTTATTGCAAGTTTCTTATTTGAACACTTTACCGTTGGTTTAATAGCAGCTGGCAACTAAAACAACAGAAAGGGAATGCATTAAAGGACAATAATAGTGGTGAGTGAGCCATACAATGTATGTGCGAAGCCAAGCACAACCAGTCAGATTGCGGGACCATGCGGGGCAACCATCTACATGACCCTTCTCAGCTAACAGAGGCAATCACTCAGCCAGTAAGGGTTCGAGCACAACATGAAATGTATCACAACATTGCCAATTTTGTGTTGTAAGACATTGATACATATTAAAACTGATTTAAAAAGGACGAGCAACAGTCCTAGCTAGATTTTAAAAAACCAAAAAGGAAATGAAAGGCAGAATGGACAGGAATAATTACTTCTGTCGAAAGTATTGTACATTACCTTAGCTATTTTAAAATAGATTATACTCGCATGATTAAACATATTTTATTTTGAAGAGTTATGGTATCTTTCCTATTCAAAGATGGACGTTAGCTTTCGCTGGTTTCCAGAGAGCTTACTCAAAGATGGCTGCCTCCATGGAAGAGCTCAAAGAGTTCTGAGATGGCCAGGAATCCATTATCACATACGCAGCATTTCACAGACAGGAAAGCTTTTGGTTTGCGAGAAGCAGCAGCTTAAAAAAGGACTCATTCTTGGAAAAAAGCATTCCAACATGGTCAGCACAAGTGAACTCTTTGTAGTCCTTGGCATTTTCTAGCCCGGTTGCTCACAAATTTCAATGCAACTCAAAAAAGTAAGACTACTTAATCAAGATACATACATTTCATTCTTGATGGCCGTTTAAGAAAGAATTAAATGTATGTTTGCGTTTGCCCATCTAATTCGAAGTTTGCACATGGCAACTGCAGTACTAAGGTGTAAAAAAGTAGTAAGCAGCAGAGAAACAAAACATTGTTTAAATTCATCAGTCACATCTTCCATGGACAGCAGGATGTAAGCAGCTAAAAACACCAACAAAATGGCTGCCACTACAATGGAGATTTCACCAGAATGCACCTGTTTTGCATCATAACAGCTGAATGGCACCCGGGAAGTTATTTAATATTTATCTACAAGACCTTTGGCAGAGATCTAAAGCGCTCTGAGGCCAGACCTAATAAGGAGGACATGATACTGAGAGGACCGCATGCACCCCCATAATAGTTTGAACACCTAATCGCAAATAGAGCATAAATGACTACCACGAGATGCAAAATTTCCATCTGCCAACTAGCTAAAAGTCAACCTGTTAGGGGCTATTAAAATACAAATCATTTATTAATAGCTATGTGTTTGTGGTTCAATAAACCCACAAATCGGAATGCACAAAAATCAAATCATCAACCTAGCAATCGCTACGTCAATTCGCAGGACACACACACTAACATCCCGACCTTCAAATCAGAGTTTAGAGACTCCAGATGTGGAGGTGATTGCACAGACTGGTGCGGCCACTCTTGGGACATATACCTGCAGGATACCTGTGACACAAACCATGTACTAGCCATATCCCTTCTCTAAATTACTAACCCATATTCCGTCCTAAAGTATGTATGCAATGGCACCCGAAATGCTTTCGGCCCACTTGCAGTGGATGAGGAATATTCCTAGTGATCGACTGAAAAACCTCCTCACGGAAACAGAGGTAACATCACACGAGCCTGTCTTGTACAAAAAACCGTCAAGAGCAAGACAACATAACCCAAAGTCAGCATGAAACACGAGTAAGAGAATTTTAAATAGAGGCCAGAACTTCCGAGGGTTATGAAAAATGGCGGTTTGCAAAGCTTCAGATTACAAATACCATCGATAAAGCCACCACATTATTCTAAATATTCAAGTAAGTCACTGACTCTGTCCCAGTGAAACAATAGAGTAATATCAAAGTACAAGCAACAATCAGTGGCTAACCCAGTGTGATCGTTATTCAGTGAAGTAGAAATCACTCAAACTAAACATTGCCAGACAACCTCTTGCATAAACGTACAAATCGTGTATGCCTACCACATTCCAATCACCCATTGTAGCGTCTGTGTCAATCGAAGAAGCCCTAGTGAAACTATTTTGAGCTTCCACGGGGTACATCCCTATGCAAGCACGCCAAGAAAAAGGTATATAGGGAGCGTATATACAGAGTCTGTTCAGGAGTCAAAAACCACATGTTGAAATAGAAGATAGGATGTGATTGGTTATTTATATAACGCACTTAATACCCAGAGGTTTCGAAGCACAGACCCCGGGATCGCTTGTGTGGTGCTCTATGTCGCCTTGTTTCCAAGGCAAGCACGTTGCCCCTGAGCTATCCTCCCGAGACATCACTTACTAAAAAATATCTCACAAGACACGATACATGTGCCTATGTAATGAATCTAAACATTTCACTTTATGCTGTTTTTTATAAACTGAATATCTATTTTTACTCGCCCTCTATGTACCTTTTTCTTGGAGTGCTTGCATAGGGATGTACCCCCCTGAAAACTCAAACTATTGTCATAGTAACATCGTTGAGTGTTACCCATACCTGCAATCTGCTGCATCAAGAACCCCCACGACTAAAGTATTAGAAAACCTACTAAATTAAGATTAGAGCAGCTGAAAGGTCCATCAACCAACCACCCCAAATTCTCGTAACCCTAATCCAACTAGTTTCATTTACCTTGCCAACTATGGTTGTGCCGAAGCTTCCAAATCCTTGTGCCTTTTCAAAACATTCACATCCCTGTATGATCAAGCTTCAGCTCTATAATTATACCACAAAACCAATCCTAGCCTATTATAGAAGCATTGCCAAGGCCAAAAGTTCTGTTTTTTTCTATATTGAAAAGCAGGCTTGTGATCAGAGATCTCCTTAGAAATTAAGCAAAGCTTTGACAATGACGATACACTTGGCAAATAGTTTTGTAAGAAGGTGTGTGTGTTTGCACTTGTACGGATGTAATGTATACCTATCTCGCTCTTCCAACATTATTTAAATATATGTTCAGTGAAAAAACTTTAGTTAATTAAGAGTTAATGTGATTAGGTTTATCACAACAAAACTCTTGAATTTCAGTGGGTAGTGATGACCACCTTAACCCTGCGCACCTCTGTAGATGTGCCCTGTAATGTCATTTTTCTCTCATGATATCGTGTATGTGTCATGGGCTTTTCAACCTAGGGGGGGGGGGGGGTGGGAGGGGCGGTGAGGTAGTAAGATGCTCATCACTTCCCACACCCAACTGAAATTCAAGTGTTTTGTTGCAATGAGTCACATCACTAACGCTCTCTTAACTAACGTTTTTTCACTGAATTTCAAGTGTTTCGTTATGCTTGATTTTCTTCAGGGTTCATTGACCGATTGATCATACATGTTGCACCAATCATTTCAAAAGAGGGAAGGACATTGGCCTTCTGGCCCGGGACCATATCACCTGCCTAGTGCCGACCTGGATGTCACCACCCCCGGGCTATGCCCATGACCTGCAGCCTCAGGGGGCAATGGCCATCATCTGTGCTCACTATCAATGTTTCCCCAATTATTTAAAAAACTATAAATAAAAAAATAAAGAAAAAGAGTGGGCCTTAGGGAGCAGCCTCAGGGTACACTAAGCACAAACATGGACCCTCTCCCCTGCACATGTTGCACCGATTAGTCAAAAAAGACAAATATCCCACCTCTGTGCAGGTTAAAAAGGCCATGGCCAAGCCGTAGAGGTCAATAGGCTATTGGGTATTCCCGCCAAAATGAATTAATCCAGCAAGGCTTTGCTCGGATGATGCGGTCCTCTAGTCCCACAAAAATAATTCCCAGTAATCATTCCTGTGGTAATGCAAAGTATGCCGATTCCAGACGTAATGTGTCAGGCAATTTCTGCAGCATCATGAAAAATAAATGGGAACATTTAAAAGTCTTTCATGTCCCCACTAGCACACCCCATGCACCCTCTCCTCCTTTCTTGAAACCCCCCACCCCCCACTTCCCTCCCTTGTGTATTTCTTCCTACTACCCCCATTCACTCAGGTTCATATTTTGTCTTTTCTAAGCACAGCATTTGACATTACCACAGGAATCTCATGAGATTCCTGCAGGGTGCCCCACATATCGGACGACAACTTTCTGCTCCAAACAGATAGAATATTGAGCACGTTTCTTTTTCCGCTTACTTACGGAAGGACGCTATATTGTTTGCATCAAGAAAAAAAATAGAATTAGAGGCTTTTCTTTTCTGAAAGGTTTCTCTGCCGCAATGCACCAGGCGAGAGGAATATTTGTGGATGTAGGGGATCCCATCCTCCTTTGTCAATTTTTTTTTTTTTTAAATACTGGATGGATTTACACCAAACTAGCAAAAGGCACATCTTATATATTTAACGTGGTATGGTTTAAAAACCAACATTTCACATATACACAACAAATCATCATACGTTGATGACAGAAAAATTCACTTGATCATAATTTAAAAAATGCAGCTCCAAGACACAATTTAAGATTACAAACAACTGTTTATGCTGAAGTAAAAATCTTTCCTAAAAATCTTGCAAGAATTAAAGAGATATAGTTTAATAGTTTTTTATTTGTCCGTTCATATAGCGCCGGAATCCACAGGCATCAGGGTGCAGAGTTTCCCTCCAGAATTCTAAACCAAACATTTTTGGTTATCAAGATGTTAGGATTGTGCCAAATAACATTTTTTTTAAAAAAAATGGCCGAATCCAAATGATGCAAACAAGCACATTTAATGATTAGATGTTCCAAAGTTTCAATTTTGGTGTGATCAAGAACCAGTATACAAAATGTTCCTCACCTACAATCTTTAGCCATGCTCCAATTATTTCATGAGAGAAGACGATAAAACGAAATCTCAAAAATGTTTGCTTGTATGGTGAACATGGAAATTTGGGGAGTTATTTCTTTTTTTTTCTCTGTAAAACCAATCTGACTATACAGTTTCTATTTTAGGACTTCACTTGGCATTTTACACTAGTCTAGTCATAATTTCGCTTCTGCTTCTCTGGGTCTATTAGGCAATATATCTGTAGATGAGTTAATTGCAAATAACCCCATGTTATCAGTTCTGCAGTAGTACAAACATCCTCTATTCGGTAAAAATGATTGAATAATAGATTTTCGGGTGGATTTAAAAACTTGAATATGTAAAGAATGTTCCAATTTACTATGCAAGCTATTGAAGATAAACCTATCTCGTAATGGGTGGCTGAGTTTTGGTTGTCACAAGAACTATAGGGCACTGAATTTCATTTCAAGTTGACATAGAGATGCCCAAACTTTACAGTAGTTTAACACGACAACAGGGCAAAACACATCTGTGTATAATTTTACTAAAATGTGGGCAGGGCTGTGAAAGAAGAAAGAAGGATGGAGCAATTTTCTTTCTATTACTGCCTATATCGTGTCTAGAGCTAGTTTGCGCTGATGTACTGGTTATCGAAAAGGGACAGTATAAGGAAATATAAGAATTACTGTCAAATATTCAATATGCAAAACCTTCAGCCTTGTCCATCTTCGACCAAAGTCTTCCGTATAGATAAGTATATGGGAAGAGAAAAGATGTTTTAAAAAAAAAAAAAAAAAAAAAAAAAAAACACCCGAGGCATTTGTTCTGTTCAGTAATCTATTATAGGTACGTTATGATTTAATAGCCCATAGATTATCTGATTAACCATAGGGGAGCTTGGGTTAAAATAACACACGAAAAAAGAAAGAAGACAAACAAATCCTCACTCTGTTTTATAGTGAATTGTCTTAGCAGCGAGTGGGGGGAAGTAAAAGATTGCTCAAAACAAGGGTAGGCCAGATTCCGCCTCCTGAGTGTAGCAACCACAGTCTAACGGTTTCAGTGGAGCGGATGTTGATAAGGCCACTACTCGTGCGTAGACCCGATCATTGCAGGACAGGCGCCTGTTACGAACAAGTAAGCTCTTTCTCCGACCATGGTATGCTTCAGCTTTAAATAGATTTGAGGAATGAGGACCCATATGGGCGGTTGTGTTCGCCTAAACAACAAGTAAAAATGCTGCCTTTCCTGTTGTGAACTTTGGGAGTTCTTACAGGGCGTGTGGCACTGTCCACCTCATTGACATCTCGTTGTCATTTCTTCTTTGTTCGTGCATCAGGCTAATGACGTACCTTTTTATGCAGAATACAAGAGTCAAACCATTTTCAGCTATTATATATGGAACTGGCTTGCTCTTTAAAAATTAAACATTAACAAATACACGTTACATTAGGAAAGATTACACCATTTGTAAACAACCAAAGGATGCCATTTACAAATGCATCTTCCTCTTGCCCTCAAATGCAGAGTGCCATCAGTGGGTTACATTGATTCCATAGGCTATGAGACAACCAGGCAAAGCATTTTTTCAATAAAATACTGATCTTGTTGAAGCCAACATAAGGTCAGGCTTTCAACTGTAGATATACACTATCAATAAGTCCAGTATGCACTAAAACTGGCTGAAATTACTGTTCCTTTTGCCAGCATGATGTGTTTTTATTACAAAATAGTACTTATAAGAATAGCATTTAACAAGTTGCATATTATTAACCAATCAGCTTGGAACTATAGCAGAGAGGTCACCCTGGTCTATCCTTTTTGTTTCCAGGGTCCCTCACAAGCTTTTCCAGTCCATGGCATTTTGAAGAGTAGTAAAGTATACCCCACCCTAGTTTCTCTGGTCATTAATTAACTAATGTACCAGTTTTATGAAGACTGTCCTAATGAAAGTGGCTTTATCAACAACTGTTCCACTGAAACCGGTAAACGGTGGTTGCTACATCAGGAGGCGGCCTACCCCTGTTTAGAGCAATCTTTTACTTTCCTCACTTGCTGCTAAGACAATTTACTATAAAACAGAGTGAGGATTGGTTTGTCTTCTTTCCTTTTCGTTTCTGTGTTCTTTTAACCCAAGCTACCCTAGGGTTAATTAGATAATCTATGATCTATTAAATACTTCTCTATATGGAAGACTTTGGTCGAAGATGGACAAGGCTGAAGGTTTTGCATATTGAATATTTGACAGTAATTCTTATATTTCATTATACTGTCCCTTTTAGATAAGCGGTACATCAGCGCAAACAGACAAGATATAGGCAGTAATAAAAAGAAAATTGCTCTATCCTTTCTTCTTTCACAGCCCTTCCCACTTCGACAATTTTGAGACTGTGCTAATCTCTGCTGTAGTAAAAATGATACCCAAACATGAGTTTTGGTTGCCAACAGGAAGTTTTAGGATGGATTGCCAAAAAATCCTTTCAAGTTTTAACCAAGGAAAATTGGAGTTTGAATCTAGACACTCAGCACCATAAGTAATCACTGCAATAACCTTAGCCAGACAGTTACTGTTACTGTTAATTTGTTGTTTGTGTGTTGTTGTTTGTTTAAGAAGGCACAATTTCTGCATAAGAGTCGGATAATCCGAGTAAGGATTCCGGCCAATATACTGTATGATGTTGGAAAACGTTAAATGCCAATAAACAAATTTTAAAATAAAATAACCTTCGCTTTATACATTTTTAAAGCAGGAAGCAAAGAAAATGGAGAATTGATCTTCTATGATGGGGCAATTAAAACCTTCAATTTATCATGCATATTTATAAACAAAAATGGATTTAGTGACACCTACCAGAAAAAGATATTTTAACTGTTGCAACATGTTTAATGCCATTTAGATACCAGTTAAAGCCTTTATGGTTTAAGGCATCAATTAATGCAAGATCAATTTACATCAATTAACGCACGATCATATACATAAACTACAAACCACAGTGTTAACCAAACGAGGAGGAAAAGATCGGACTTTAAAAAGTCTCTCCAATGTCTCAAATAAAAAGACGGAACTGGTAGGAGACAAGTATACACCCTACCTCAGACCTCTAAAATGGTCTGAATAGGTGTAGTCAGAGCTCCCTTCTCTTGGTCAGTCTAACTTCGACAACAGAATCGTCATGGATATGGCAGAGCATATCCACCAAGTCAGGCGGACAGTCCCAGTTGAAAGGTTTTTGCCTAAGAAAGTGTCTGTCCATTTCATCAAAAGCAATAGTAAAATCAATAAGACCACAACAGAATGTGTTGGGATGCACGGCTGGTGTGCCAACGTAAGGGAGACGTTTGTGTTGCGCACGTCTTATTATAACAATGGTGTGGTGAGGTTAGATGAGATATTGACGTGATGTTCAGTGTAGATAAATGGATTAGGATAAAAGTTATTACAAATGTTACTTTGAGTTTAGTTTGGATACATTTTAGATTTGCATCACTAACATAATAATGTTGTGGGGACACAATGTAATTGTGCAATCTAAAACGTGTAGTGCTTAGAGTGGGAAGCAAGGAACTTCATGAATGCAAGAAATTAAAGTCCACTTGGGGAAAGCCACTGTGAGGGGTGCCGTAGTCCGGAACAATGTACATGTGGGATTTGATAAAGGTTTAGATGGGAGACATGTTCTAAGAGATATGGGGTTCATTTTGAGTACATGGAAATATCACAGATCACCATTCCCCCATAGTTGGGTTTCACTAGGCCGCAGAGAGTTTGGTTTGCAGAGGTGAACTTTTCATGGCCTGAAGGGTTGAACGACCAGGTCAAGGACGGAGGAGTGAAGCATTTACTCTCAGTTGAAGCCGTTTCGTTCGAATTGGATTTTGGAGTCACATTCCTACATTTGGTGACCCTGTGATTTGATTTTCAGGAATGGCCACTGGGGGGTTTTCGCTGTCACACATGCTTGGCTGCAGCTCCTATCTGCAAGTGATCAGTTTACGTGCACATCAAAGAATGGCCAGCAGGTACCGTATTGATTGAAGACATGCCCGTTTGATCAGCCAAGGAGCCGCGGTCCAACTCTGCATGCTCTTTTGACAAGGCAATGCTTTGAAGAGCTTAGAAGGACTTTTATTTATTTGGGTACGCTTTCCGAATAATCCAAATGGGACACAGGGAAAAATGTATTTATTTCCGAGTACGGAGTCAGAGAGGTTGTTGAGTTTTGTTTGGAGTCAGGAAGCTATTTGAAATTGAATGAAAGTGAGAGATTTGACGTATGAGTATGATATGGTGAATTGTTATATGTTGCAAGTCCTTTAATCAATTTATTTTTTGTTTATTACTTTTGGTAGTCAAAGTAGTGAGGAGAGATTGTCCCGTAGTCATGAAAAAACAGTGTTGTATTAAAAAGCGTGGTACTAGTGATAATAAGAGATTGTGGTATTGTAGTGGACAACATTGCACTCCTTTGTGCTCAAGTGAAGCAGATATATTGAGGAACCATGGTAATTGTTTTATTTGTATTATGCAGTCTTATATGTGAAAGTGTTTAAGTGGATACGTTTTGACTCAGGTGATTGTGGTGTGAGCGAGAACGAGGGGAGCAATTATTAAGAAGTTTAATAGAATTTTGGGGGAAAGCATTGACTTTTGTTCTGGAATGTTAGTAATTTTTGGAGGGCCGCAAGATCAGTTTTTTGGGCATTGTCAGATACAGGTTGCTTTTGGGTATGGAGACTCCACTGGATGATGTATGCCAAATGCTTCCAAGGTACAAGAAAGGTATGATCACAAACAGTGGGGGCAAGAAGTCAGGATAGGATGTTCAGATCTTGGGCCAAAAGGGGGCAAGGGAGTGTATGATAAAGTGGTGTTGGAAAATATGTTAACATGTTTTATTAACATTTTACAAGGAAAAGAAATTGAATAAAAGGCAGAACATATTAGAGCTGTGGAGGTTGTTTGACAAGGCACGGAAGGCCCCTGGAGCCAAGGTTGGGGAAAATGGGCTGATGCAGCGAGGCTTGGAGACCCTCATCTCTGTGCCACTTTATGGGTGTTTACCCTTATAGCCCACTGCAGAATATACCAATCCCCAATAGGAGCCTCCATCATCTCAATTCTCCACCCCAGCAGTTGTGAGGAGGAAATTCACACAACCAGGAATTGTTAGGCTAGCAGAACGGTTAAGAATGGAAGCAGAAGATCGTGTAATGCCGCCAATGGCCAGTAGAAAAATCAAGCACCTAGAAGTCTAGAAGAAGCACTGAAGAAGGCACAGTAAAAATTGGAACAAGTAAGGCAGCGAACAAGAGAGTAGCAGGAAGAAGATAGAAAGCAGAGACAGGGTTGGATAAGTGGAAGACAGGACAGTTTCTTATTAAAGTAGATATCAAGGTGGACCTTGCAGAGGGAGGTGTTGCTTTAGAAGTGGACCTTGAACTGCCAGCCAGAGAACCAGTGCATCATGGTAGCATAGGCTACAATTCTATATGCTCAGATGGTAAAGAATGTAGTAGATGCAGAAAAAGAGAATTGAAAATGGAGGGAGAACAAGGAATAACGTCAGAAACAGCAGTTACAGAAATCACACCATGGGGTCTTAGGACACGCTGTGGTGTTTGTGTATCAGTAATGAAGTCTAAGGGGAAAACAGGAAAGATCAGACAAGATTAAAAAGGAATGCAGTACCAGTTACTTCAGAAGAGGTTGGGGAGAGCACATTATGTCCCATGGTCACATATGTACCAGAATAATCGAATTAAATTGTGGCCCTCGCTCAATGCAAGGGCAGGGAGGTAGATTTACGTATTGGAAAAACAAACAGCAGGCATTATGTTGGCCATCAGAGATATGAAAAATGTGTTAACTACTATTATTGCACAACCAGTGGATGAAAATCAAGCAGGGTATCCACAGGGACAGCTAGACACTGATAATCATGATGGGTCGCCTTTTAATAATTGAATGGCCAATGTTTGGGCAGCTTTGAGAGTCATGTATCCCAATATGACTTCAATTATGGCTAAAACCATTTAGGCGCATGATGATCCCACCACATACATAGAACAGATTCAGGAGATGTGGAGAGCAGAAACAGGAGAGGCATGGGATAACAATGTGGACATATTTTATCGTATGCTAAAGGAGGTACAACATTATTTGGATAAAATTATGGGGATAGAAGCCAAGGGTTATCCAGATGTTAAAGCACATATAGTCAGGCCTCCAGATAAGGTGCGTACGAGGCCTTTTTACACATCAAAATCTTGTAAATGCGACAGTTTTATTATTTTCCGGTGTACATTTACACACAAATTTAGAGCAGAGGGCAGTGCACAGGTCAGGTTACTTGACAGAAACCAGAACGATTGTTATCTAATGTATTTGCAAGCCTCTGAAACAGAATGCATTTCTCTGAAGCATTTCAAAAAATGAAACTGCACAATGTGATAAAAGCAATGATTTCTTTCCATTCAGTTTCTGCTGTGTTGATGATCATGAAGCAAACAGCACTGTGCATATTAATTTTCCTAGCATTTTAGGATTGTATAATTATTAAGATGGAAAACTAAGTTGCAATTAAGAATTAAACTTCATCAAATTATGTATTTTCCAATAAAAGCAAACCATTATTGCACAGTTTTATTTTTTAGAGTTCTGGTGCTGTGTGCATAATCATGTGGAGGCAGATCATTTTTCCACTTTAATTTACACTCTAATTATATACAAACAGTGTGTAAAATGATGTATGCACGGTCCAGTTTACATCCATTCAATCTTGCAGTCAATGGGGTACATCTTTTCTCAAGGGTGAGTAATTGTCATTACACCAAACACAGGTGTTAAAGCCTCTCAAATCTTAAAGACTACAATTAAAACATCCAAAACCTGACTCTCCAGGAGGTGCAAGAGCTGTTCAAAAACAAACAAATTAAAGTTACATTTGTAATTGAAATAGAAACTCTGCAAAACCTGTCCCTATGATAATCCAGGTAGGTATTTAGCTTTTTGCAGGGCTTCATACATGGTTCATCCAACATATAGGGACTGTGATCATTATACCTCAGTCGAAACTCAGTTTACCGACCTCTGAAGGATGTTCGCCAATAAGAGAACCAATAAGATAGCTCAGCCAGCTGAGCGCTCGTTGCTGCGATCTGTGCATGATCTGTAGGTTGCAGGTTTGAATCCCCGCAAAGCAAACTCAGCCTTTCATCCTTTCAAGGTCGATAAAAGAGTACCGACTTCGGTTCGGTGATAATTGTGATAAACATGTTCTGTGTACAGCGCTTTGCCAAAAGCGCTATTTAAATAACCATTTGACCATGAGATTAGATATAGAATTTCACATAGACTCCTTGCCTCTGCACTGTTGTATCATAACATTTGCATACTGTTAGGTAGTAATAGCTCCAGGAAATTAGGACTTTCGTTAAACATGAAAAGACAATTCTGCTATCGAACCTCAAAACAATACAATTCATGTTTGCTTTAGTATGTAATTGGCAAGTTTTTATGTTTTCAACATTTAAATATATACAGGAGAGATCAAATGACCAGACCTTAGAGAAATAATGAAAGGTGCATTCTGTCACAATGCAGAGAGCTGCCGCTTAGTAATGATTTCCATGCAGTTTTTGCACACGTTGGCTGGGTGTCACATACATTTTACTCTCTTGCAAAGGAGAAAAGTCATTTTTACTCTCTTGAAATCACATTTTCTCTCAAAGTTTAAAAATGGGGAGTACAATACTCCCACCTCAAAATATTATCTGGAGCACTGCATATAGTGCATCACTGTAAAAGGAGGCAGGGGAAGGGAAAGGAAGTAGCAGAGCAGGTGCAGAGAGCTGAAGCAAAGATAGTTCAAAAGAAACTGGCTGAAAGAAGTTTATAAGGGGCAATAATCACAAACCCACAGAAGGACAGCAGGGACAATTTGAATCAAGTTGTGCACTGGGATGGGTGGATGGGTATACTCCCAATCAGAGTGAAATGGGAAGTCTTCCGAGAGGCAGAGGAGGCTTCCTGAGAGGGTGAGGAAGTGCATTTGGTGGATTTGCGGTAATGAGGCCTAGGTTTGGCAGGCAGATGGACAGTTTGGAGAACCATATGAAGTCCATTGTTGGTCCTGCGGGAGGATGGGACATTTGTCACAGGATTGTAGAATTAGGTCATCCTATTTTTATGACCCATGTATCAATCCCAATGGACCAGCAAGTCGGTTTGTGGTTCATCTCTGGCAACAGATACAACCTCCAATCATGCCATATGCCCAAAGTTCTGAACAGCCACAGCAAGCATTGGTAGGACAGAACCCAGAGTCTGCGGCTGCACAGACCGATGCGTCACATCGGTTGTGCCAGGACAGGTACCGGTTGAGCCATAGGACATGAATCCTTTGCCTCAGGGTAAAAAAAAAAAAAGAAAAATCGCACATTATACTGGAGCATGCATTTTGGGAGGTAGTCCTTTCACGCTCCTGGGAACAAGCACATGTCCTGACTAGGACAGCCCACAGAGAGATCCGACGTGTCCTGTTACTACTGATCTGGAAGAGGAACCCCAGGTAGTTGTGACAATAGGTGACCAAACAATTTCATTTGTGGTCGATACTGGGGCAATTAAATCTTGCATCAAGGAAGGCAAGCTCCTCTTTCAGTAAAAATGATGGCCACGCAGGGATTCTCTGGGGCTATCCCGTTGGTTCCCTACACAGAGGATTTACCCATTAAGATAGGTACCCACGATTTATCAGCACCTTTGTTGCATTGTACAGATACCCCAGTGAATCACTTGGGCAGGGATCATTTGAGCAAGATGAATAGGATGATCCCATTCACAGAAGATGATGTAGTATGCTCAACTCCAGGTTGGTATCTAGTCAAGACAATCGTGCCATTATGCGCATGCTATAGTGACAGCATGACAACAGGGGTGCCCATACATTACGATTTGCTCCTCTAAAGAGTGATGGTGGTGCTGAGATGGGTGCCTGGGATTTGAAACAAAGCATGGTGGGTACCAGCTGAATTTGTATTCTGTCCCGCAGTTCCACAACCAGTTACGCCAGGCACCATAGTTACCATACATCTAGAAGTGGTAGTCATCAAAAAAGATAGTGTTCTCTCAGGCACTGGTGAAGGAGAGGAGTGGCATACAGTTCTATGCATCGATCCAACACTATTGCTAATGGGGGTGTCCTTGTTCGAGGCTGTGGAGGACACAGGAGGGATGGTTTTTGAGATTGGTGTACCTTGCCAGATAGCGATAAAGCATAGGGAGAGATCTCAGACTAGGTCTATGGTCAGATATATATCCCCAAATTGGAAGGAAGATTAGGAGAAGGTTCTGAGTCAATTGTGGACTATTAATCCTCATGATGTGGGGTTGCTGAAAAGCATAGGGGCAGTATGGTTAAAGTTGATACCTGATGCAATATTGCCACATGTGAGACAGCACCCCATGTCTAGGGAGGCAGATGATGGGGATTTATGAGACCATTATGGCATTGTGGAAGCAAGGTATAATCCAGCCTTCTGTGTCCCCATGCAACTTGGCCATCTATCCTGTGAAGGCGGCGAAAGGGTCCAGTTGGAGGATGGTGCAGGATTTGCATCCTTTGAATAATATAATGGAGGTTAACTTCCCAGTGGTTCTGAATCCTGCTACCATTCCCTGTAACATTCCTACTGGTTCTACCATCTTTACTGCATGTGCCTAGTACAGTGATTCATTACGTGGACACGTTGATAGTCTGTAGCACTTCTGAGGGGTAGTGTCCATGAGATTCAATAACACTTCTCACCGGAGAAGGAGTACAAGGTGAACAAGGAGAAATTACAGTATTGCCAGACAGAGTTACTGTCCCTGGGGCATGTGATATTGCCTGCAAGAAGTAAAGTGATGCCCGAGAGAGCAGTTGCAGTTCAGAGTACACCACTGCATTTTACTATAAAACAGATGCAGCTGTTTTTGGGACCAACTATTGAAGGTCTTGGATTTTTGACTACTCTAGTTACACAAGGCCCCTATTGCAAGAGCTGAAGGAAGCAAAGAAAGTAAATGGTCAGATTGAGTGGTCAAAAGAGATGGTAGCTTTTTCCGGGAGCTTAAGTCTATGATCCCTAATGCTCCATTCCTGGCAATACCAGACTACAAGAAGCCACTGTTCTCATTCAAATGGGCAGGTGATAAGTGGTGGCCAGTCATGCAGAGTCAGTTCCTGTGCAAGCAGACTCTGGTGGCTTCTGCTATTCAAAAGTCTTTAGCTACTATTATGGGCTGTAGGAGGCATGTTATGTTGAACATGCTATTTTTATGATTTTGGAAAAATCCAAATTGACTCTCACCACTTCAGGATATGAGGTCATCCTATTGAATGCATCTATTCATCCAGTGAGGGGTCACATAGTCAAGCCCACGACATTTGTAGCTGAGCAGGCGAAACCTGATGCCGCACATGATTGTGCGACCTATAAAGGAGAAGGGGGCGAGTACAGATGTCAAAAAAGATGCACTAGAGGTACTCTTGGTCGACAGTTCATAGTCAATTGATCAGAGCACCGAAGAAAGGCATATGGGTGTGCACCTCTTGGACAGTGAATACCAAGTCAGGATGAAGATGCGTTTGCTTTTGCAGTATTTTGCACAGGTGGTGGAATTGGTAGGCCTCAGAGGTGCTAGAGATGAGTAAGGGGAAGGCAGTCACTATTCACTCTGACTCTGCGTATGTCACCTCGACCGTGCATTCATGGTTGTCAAGATTGCATAGGAGAGGGTTTAGAAGATTGGTTGGGACAGTTGTCCAGCATACTGCATTACTGTCCAGACTAACTGAAGCGCCAACAATGCCAGTAGAGGTAGCCATTATCAAATGTGCCACGCATACTAACCAAATTGCGCTGGACAATGATACAGCTAACAGCGGAGGCCATCAGTTTACCATTTACAGATTCCCAAGTCACAGAACCTGTGTCACAGCAGGTACAGTTGCCCGTTCCTTACACTGCAGTTCCCTTAATTCATGTTATAGAAATGCAGGAGTGAGTACCGAAGGATGAGAGGGATCAGTGGGTCAAAAGGGTGCACACCCTCTCGCCCACCGATTTATTACGGAGACAGGAGCTTAAAAGGTAAAGTAGTTATGCCCTTAGAGTTACTTATTGTGGCTCTGGAGCAGCTCTATTATCCGTCGCACACTTGTCAACGACAAATAGCACCAGACCTCCAGGGAGACTGGTACATCCCAAATTTACAGGAACAGGTAACTTGGTTCATAGCTAACATGTCATCAGGTCAAAACTGGAAACCGGTTGAGAACCTTGAAAGGGACATTGCCCCGACCTTTGGGGCCTTTCAGAGAACTTCATATTAACTATGTAGTCATGATAAACAGATGTAGTCAATTTCGTTATTATTTCTGTAGTTTTTCCATTTTCCCCCCCGATGACCTGTGGCTGCACCCTGTGCACACCCAGATGCAAAATCGGCTGCTAAATTCTTGATGGAGGAGGTACTTCGTGGTGGGGAATAGGTGAGGTCCTAAAATCTGATAATGGGACCCATGAGCTTTTTGCAGAAATTGCGTCTCTATTGGGCATAGAGCACATGCTGTGTTTGGTCCATCACCCACAAGCCAATGTTATTGTAGAACACATGAATGGCTTAATAAAGAACCCTCTAGTTAAACTGTTTCGATTTGAGAAAAATTGGGTGCATCTGTTGGCTCCGTTTCACCTCAAACCAGCTGGGGAAGGCGCATCAATTGACTCATGAGATTGTCACAGGAAAAAGAAAAAGATTACATACAATACTTTCACATGCACGTACAGCATCAGATGCTCAGAAGTTCGCAGAAATTCTAGGAGGAGGAGCTAAGGGCCTACTTTAGGGACTTAACTTCGGCTGTCAGACTTGTATTGTGAGACTCTTTAAGGTATTCTCACTTCCACTCCCTTAAGATCTTCTGTGCAGGTGGCAAGGGAAAGACCATCACTCTTGGATTCCGACCCTGGGGGGTGGACAAGTGAATGAGGATCCCTTGAGTGGAGGGTTTTTGGGCACTAGCAGTGGGGTGCCCTTGGGAAAGACATGGTATCCAATTTTCCTACTAGTGACCAACCCTTCCCCCACCTTCATGGGGCATTATAAGTCAACTCCCCTGACTTCCTCATCTAGGACTACTAACAGTACTGGGACAAAGAAGAGGCAACCGCAAGTAATGAAGACTAGATGGTTCCATGTAATGTTGCCACAAAAATCTCGCCATGCAAAATGATCGCCGAAAAAAGGCCGTTTTTTGTGGCGACATTATTGCATGGAACATGCAGGGGACACCCCCGCAAACCCCAAACTTTTTTCTTTTTTTTGCCCCTGTCCCCATATATATGGTCACCCAAATAATATCGCCACGACATTTTACCGGCGACCATATATATGGGGATATTATTACCAGATACTGACTAGATGAGTTTAAAATTCTAGTACTGGGATGAGGAAAAGGCCTGCTGAGAGTAGTAGAGGTAAGGCAAGTCCCCTTAATGATGGTCAGGCATGGCTAATTGTATATGCACACCTGCAGCCTGTTGAGGAGCTGCAGGTGTATAAAAAGAGCCCAATCAAGTGATGTCAGAAGAGACACTGGCAGAGGAAGCAGCGACAGAGTGTGAAGCAGCAGCAGAGATGCCATATGAAGCAGCAGGGAGCTATACATGGGGAGCACGACAATTCAAGGGAGAGTGGCTCAGGAGCTGGGGCTCTGTGGAACCGGATGAGCATTAAAAGAGGAGTCGTGCAGGGTTGCTGCCCCTTTCTCTGGTGTTCGAAGTGCTTGTTTCTCCTGGGAAGAGAAGCCAACCCAGGGGTGCCGAGGGGCAGAAGATGGAGCCCTGAGGCAGAGGCCGAGAGATCTGTGCTGCAGGAACTCGCAACAAAACAACCAGCAAGTTTCTATGAAAGCAGAAACCCAGCATGCGAGTGTTTGATCTTACGTGCAAGGTTATTTTTTTATCAGAGTGGTCGTGTGAATTATGAGGCTCATTTTCGAAGGACTCCGATTCAAATCCTTACTAAACAGTGAACAATGGAATTTGTGAACTTTTGAGTAATTAAGAATACTTTGTTACGGAGTGGTTGCATGTACATAAAAGCACGTTTTTGAAAGTCTGAGGGCTGGGCACATTTGAAAGCAAATTACAAAGGCATATTACAACAAAATGAAAGTTTGAATATGACAAAGTGAACTAAATGAAAACCTTTAATAATCAATCCTAACCGAATGCAAAGCTTAACAAATAGATCTTTATATTTATTGAATACCGCACTGAAAGAAAACGGTTACCTATGACAATTATAAGGAACAGAAGCTTTACAATTTATATAAACCCATTGGGTGTCAAGTTCACAGTGAATTAAACTTTAAATGCAAGCAAAGTTTATATATATTGAATCTACAAATCAATCAAACTTTGCATTGAAACCAATACATATTGAACCTTAAAGTGACTAGAACCTTAAATAGCACAAGTGAACCCCATGTATTTGGACTCCAAAGTGAATGGAACTTTGTTTTAATTCACTTGTTAAAGTGCATCTCCAAACTGCAATTGTCAGCCAAGACAATTTTGTTGTACAAAGACTAACCATATACTGAAGGACGCCAGGGTGGTGCAGAACTTACTGGGAAATACAATCATATCAACATACCATTGAAAGTGCATCTTGGGGAAGGGAACCCTAAGGTTTTAATAACTTTTTGAATTGAGGACAGAGTCTCAAGATATTGCGTGTTCTTTTGAACTGTGTTTTTTTGGAACTTGGGAAAGGGAACCCCGAGCACTGGTGAATTCTATATCATCCTGAACTTCGTGCAATCCTGAGATTGTTGTGGGAACTGCTTTAAACTTGGGGAAGGGAGTTAAAGAAGAAGAGAAATGTATAGACCATTGAGGGCGATACCAGGTCCCCTCCTTAAACCAGATTGGAAATGGTCAACCCTACCACTTTCATGCTTCCAGGCCATTAGACCTCTTAAAATCAGATCTGAAAAGATTTTCTAGAGGTATCAAGGAACGCTCTGGGACTATTGTTACAAGCGTTTATAATTTACAGTGGTTTACTTTTTTTGTGAATTGGTACAAGATGGGAGAGCTTCCAAGACAGAGGAACAGACTTGGACAAAATTGACTCAAATAAATAGAATAAGATTGAAGCCCACAATCTAGGGTGGTCCTTGTACATTACGTTGGACAGACCAACAGGCCGAGGGGCTCTAGAGGACTTGTTTCTAAGGATTAGATAGAGAATTTCATCCAAGGTAAAAGACAGTGTCCAAGAAGTATTCAGTTTAACATAATCAGAGCTATGTGCGTTATCAGTTACGTCGTGTGTCAGAGCTATGTCGCATTTAGTTAATATTGTTAATGTTAGCAAGTGCCACACTTAGGTACAATAGCGAATATTATCCTGCATCACATCTAGATGGGATTGTGAAGGTTAGCAAGTGCCACACTTGGCTAGAATTTTGAACATTAGCCTCCGTCACACCTAGACAGGACTGTGAACGTCGGCCGGTGCCACATCTAGATAGAATAGCTAATATTAGCCATTGCCACATCTAGTCTGCATTGGGAATATTACCAATTCCACATTTAGATAGAATTGTGAATGCTAGCTTGCTTCCCATTTAGACAGGATTTTGAAGGTGGACCAGTCCACATTTGGATAGAATTGTGAATATTGGTGTGCGTCATATAGGCAGGATTATGAATATTAAATAGTGCTGGATCTAAATAGAAATGCAGAGATATTCACATGCCACATCTAGAAAGAACGTGAAAATTTAGCACATATCACTTCTAGATAGCGAGGCCAATAACCAACCCACTAACAATTTCACCCCTCTGCATACACCTTTCAAACTATAACCAAATACAACCACAACCCTAAAGCACAACAAACCGCACAAACTTCACTACACCGCAACAAAACAAACCACACAAATCTTCACACAACAGCACAAGACTGCTACCGACCAGAAAGCACCGCCAAGCTCATGATAACCATACTGAAGCTGCCAACAGCACATCACGGCTCTCTTGCACTTATCCAGCTCGTTCCCACTAACTTTTCCTTTTCAGAACCACCAGCGCCAGGGGACCACTCCGGTGGCGATAATGTTAAAGGATATTTGTACCGTGCACTAGCATCAGTTGGAGCATACAGGTTTTTAAAGTATAAACACCAAGAGTCCTCACGAATTGTATTCATTCGACTGGACTCATGGGTTTCAAAGAGATTCAATATTTTCCAAAAGCTTGCTACATCGCAACCAAGAGCACAGTTCAACATTTTTTTCAGAATCATTTTGAAGGCGTGTGGACCTATACGATTTAAGCCAGTTTTGACAGCCTTCGAGAAGGGTCCTCTTATTTCCCAATCTTATATAGTGAGCGGTAGAGAATGCAGATTTATAACACAACGTCTCAGCTCTCTCTTTATTAAATACATTGATGTCGAACATGTGTGTTGTTCGTAATCTATGACGGACGAAAGGAGTTGAATTGGAGATCTCAGTGTTAAAAATCAATACAAATATTACAAAAATACCTAGGGGTTTGTCTACAAGCCCTGGAATCAAGGGGACAATTTACCAAGGGGTTTGCAGAGTTATTATTGAATTTAAATGCAGTCTTGGCATTCCAGGTAATGCGGTTTAGGCCCCCATTCAGGTTTAAATTGGTGGCACTCATCAACGTGTTGCCATTATGTGCCATCGTTTCCAGTTCAGAAGTACAACACAGTGATCGCTCAGATCAGTGCAATGGACTTCTAATGAGTGACAATTCTCGAATACATTATCAGTTACAAAAATCACTGAGCTACTAGAGCAGTTATGATAAGTCTTTTTAGCTGGGATGTCACCCTCTATGCATGTTTAGTTGTTGAAGACCCCCATGTGACATTAGATTGAACCATTTATTACCCCTCAAATGAGAAAGAGTGTCTTGTGTACCGAACATCTTCCATACCATGGTCTACACAAGAGCAATTTAGAGCCCCAGAAATGATGATTTTTTTGTAGCAGGATTTCTGACCATGTTGTGATCAATTCTAGTGGAGGTTTTCAGATAGTAGATTAAAAGTGGTGAATCAGGTTTCCAGTCGACGTTAATAAGGAGAGCTGGCTCAGAGAGGAAACTTAATTTTGTCCCACTCTATAAAAGGTGGTACAACAAATCTCTGGAGTTATTAGAAGCAAAAGAGAGCCACCAACAGGGAGACCCTCAATACCCTTATCTTGTGGATTTAAAAAAAAACTGTAAAGCCATCCAGTACAGGGACTTCTTGCAACCATAATTCATGCAATAATAATATATTTGGATTCAGGTATGTATTTGGACTATGAATGAAGTTAAAACAAATGTTGAAAGCCTCTAGGATTCCAAGAAAGATGCTTTATGCCCAACTGGTTTCTTATTTGGTGGAAATCCGTACAGCGTGACCTGAAGGTGTTCAATGGCTCACTTTTTTCTCTATAGGGAAATGAATGGGAGTAGGCTGAAAAACGTGTTTGGTAAATATATTCCTCAAATAGTTCAAGATGTATTAAGAAAACACATTTTCCAGTTGCCACTGTCCCAGGTGATCGGTTTCTTCCAGAAACAACCAACAAGTTAAAAGTTAATAGCACTAGAATTCGAGAAAGTGTATGTCAAGACTTTGAGTTGGTATGCACACCCTCTCCTTAACCACGGAACCCAAGTGGAGTACGACCCTCCAATCTTGGTTAGCACGAGTTCCTGATAACAGGTAACCATGAGGCTGTCAATGAGGGTGGGGGGGTGTTAGGGAGTGGTTGCTGATAGGCATGGGGGAGTTAAGAAAACCAGAAAGAGGGTTAGGGTTGTGTGAATGGATAGGTGGGGGTCGGGTGGGAACAAACACTGGCTAATACCAAATGTCGGGGATCACAGCACCCAACAGTACTGCCTTCTCCTGATCAACCTGAATCCTGTATCCTGACCTATTGCTCCCTACTTCTTAAACAAAAGCAATGAATGGCACACACATAAGCAATGGATGCAAGAACATAAATGCACAACAGACAATACATAATGCATGACCTATAGAAGGTGAGTAGCAACATTGAGCATAATAGTGACTAGCAACATAGAACATAAGCATAGTTGGTGTTTATGGCGGAATGAGTATTCCAATTCAGAACTTATGTGCAGCAACATTAACACAGCTATTCAACACTCCCTTGAGAGTGCACCATTTATAAAGCAGGTGTGCAACAACTTTAAGCCTGATGAAATGCAGACAGTGTTCCTAGTGAACTCCCAAACGGAGATTCGGAAGTAACCAAAGTCCTAAATCATAGTGCTAGCATGGACCTCTGTTAACTTGACAGAGGTTACAAATGCTCGGCGTGTTAGGCATCACGCAAGCGACATTAACAGTTAACAGCATTTCTTATTGCAAGACCTCCCCGAGTGCATCGAAGAAAGCCGTGTCCCCACACACCGGTGCGAGCAGTCCCAACCGCACCAGTTTCTTCCTCCGCTGCTCGCCTGCTCACTCCCGTGTCCTGACCGTGACAAAACAGCAATCACCAGCACCTGGTAAGGTCAGGCGGGGTGCCTAAATTCCCGCCTTGGCCGCACGTGATTGTGCAAGGAACATTGCCGCCGAGGCTTATGGGCAATGTAGTGGGGTCCGAGGCCCCAGAACCACACCTCCAGGACTGGTTTGTCCATTTCTAGTGGCTTTGGCTGCAAAGCCCCAACCACCTCCATGTACGCCCTTTTTCCCCACCAATCCTAACAGTCTAAGTAAATAGGTTTTACCTTAACTGTAGGGTGACGCACGCTTCCCTATAATTATATGGGAGATTTTCATTCAGCATTAACCCATGCACCCCTATGGAATCCGCCTGCCTTGTCCAACTGAAAAAAGGCAAGTAGATTCTATAGGAATCCATTGTACATTTTGTCTGCAAAGTATAATTTGCAGGAAGTATTGGTTTATTTTTTTAAATGGATAGCAAAACCGAGTATGGCAATTTTCCCTGGTTTTACTTTTCACTTTTAAACTCCACTTCATAAAGATATCCAATTGCAAGCAGGTGACGCAACAGCATGCTAGTACTAATGTTGGTGGTCTCCTGAATGAAATGAACATTTTTTCTGCAAAATTACCCACTTGGTGTTTTAGCATGCATTTTGGAAAGAGTGAGATCCTCCCTTTATTTTCTTGCAACTCTACTGCACAATTACTGCGCTTTTACCACGAAAACAGCTTGCAGTGATGAAAAAATAATATGTAGGTTTTCATTTCTTTAAAGAGCAAATTGTTGCAATGCATCATGGGGAGGATTGTATACATGTTTTTCAGGAGCAAGGGACAACCCATTCCCCAACGAATATTTTAATAACTACTGTACGGCTTTAAACCTAAACCAACAAAAAGTCACATCTGCAACACTTTGTTCCCAACTGGTTTCTTATTTAGTGCAAATCGGTCTAGCAGGTTTCACGCTATGGGTTCAATCAAATGCTTTTTTCTCATGCTTTGTGTGTTAAATGGAATGACTTTTTCCTCTATGGAAAAATGTTTTCGCCTTGTAATGAAATTTCTCAAAATGTACTGTTTTAAGGGGCCCAGGACAAAGCGTTTTTGGGAACATTTTATCCAAATAAGAGTCAAATGTTATAAGTAATATAGTTTTGGCAAAGGTGTATGTAAACAGATTTCACCTTAGTTGCTGCCCTATATTATAATATATCTAGATTGCGTATTGAAAAGAGTGAGTGTGGGTGATTGGGTAATACCACATATAAATGACAGATAGGCAACCAAAATGTCCTAGTACCCTAAGGGCCCAGAAGAGAGCAAAATTCTGCCCGAAATTATATTTTGTACATTATGAGCAATTAAGATCAGTTCATGAATTTTGTGTTGTATATTACACTTTGTATGTTTATGTGGAGTTGATCTGTATAATTTTGGTAACAATGTTATGAATTTATTTTGTGCACAATATACATTTTCATTATTAGGAGTTACATTTTCCATTCCCTTGTAATTATTTACACACTTACTGACATTTTATTTTCTGTACATCTTTTGGCCAAAGCCAACTTTGAGTGTTAGCTGGAGAAGGGGTTGGAAATAAACTACAAGGGGGCAAGTAGCCTTCACATTATTTTTCTATGACATTGCATTTTTTTACTAGCTTGTTGGGAAAATCCAGTTGAGTGTTCATATGGGGGAAGAGGATTTGCATTTGTGCAGCCAGCAATGGCAGGTTTTCCTACTTACTGGCATTAGGGTTGAAGCCAACATGAGTTTTCTTACATGAGGGGGCAGGGGAGCATTTGTGGATCCAGCAAGTGTATGTATTCATACTGTGACATGCCATTTCTACTGCCATTAAGGGCAAAGCCAACAAGAAATATGTTATTGCGTGGGGATACAGGTATATATTGACAGTACCAACATTAACAGGTTTAGTTACAGTATCAATACTGGCATTGTGAGCAAATCAAACAAGAGTATGTTCTTATGTAGGAATACTGCCATACATTGGTGGAGCTAGCATGGACATCTATGGGCACAGTCAGCATGAAGTGTTGGTTAATGTGGTTTCAAAAATCGCAAATAGACCCACAGAAATCGGAGTCAGTCCAAACCAGACTAATACGCAGCAGAAAAAGTGCATGGCAAAATCTAGCTTTATCATCATCATCAAATCAAGTCCTGGGCAGCATACAAGCATTAAAATCGTATTGCTCTCAACATGTTAATATGAAACAATTGCTTAAGTACTACAAACGTGTCATCTATTACCTCATAACAATCTTAGATTACAAAACCTACAGGGAATGGGGATGTTAGTGGGAGTGGGTTTGGCTGCATATAGGTGCATTGGGTCTCGGGTATCCGATAGCTCTACCTGGAACCACCCCCATATTGATAAAGGCAAAAAATACATTATCTCTATGACAAGTGGTTTGTTGGCATACTACTTAAAGGGCGGCACTACACTAGAGATTCCGATAGGTTGGTTCTCTGCTAACCAACCTTGGACACTGGACCGGTCATCAAGATATGAGCCAGACGTAGAGTAGGGGGGAGAGCGGCCCATGGACTGTTCTTTCGTCAATTAAAATGCTACCATTCGTCATTCTCGGGCCATGAGAGTGGGCAAATCATTTGTACTTGGCATTGTGTTGCACCTAGTGTCTATGTGTGCATTTAGGGAGTACTGCAGTTCTCTCATCTATGTTAGCTTCTAATGAATAGTCCGTGTTCTCCAACTATGGGTCAGGTGCTAAAAGACAGTGTATGAAATTGAATTACCGCCCATTTATTGAGGTTTTAGCTAGTAATGCGTGTGTTTTCTCTATTGCCACCAAGGACACTATTCTTCATCGAGTCTTTTGGCTTGCTGTTTTACTGCACCTGGCCAACAAAGACCGGTTGTATTCCTATAATTAATATTGGTGTATACTGCTTGCGTCTTGGGAATTGTTATCTTGTACCTTGGTTCTACAATTCCAATCCTCCCTTATTTCACTCCAACCTTGGCACTAGTTGCCAGCTACTGTCAGAGCTCTGCATGGATTTGATACTATGCCACTATACTCTGGCATTTGCATAGTACACTGCACTGGCACATCCTAATGCAATATGCCAGAGTATAGTGTGATCTACCCTAAAGAAGCTAAGGATTGATCTAGGATCATCACTGTGTATTATACAAACAGAAACACAGAGAACCTGTGTCAGATTATCAACATCAAGAAAAAAGAAAAATCAAAATGAAAAAGAAGTAGACGTGAGGACTGTAGGTCCCAACTACATCAAGTATTCCCACCTCCCAGAAGACAAATTCACCAGGGATGAGTGGGGGTCTTTTTAAACTAAAAAACCTGCCCTCAAATGAAACTGAATAAAGTTAATGTTATTTCATTCTGAGGACAGCCTTTTATGACAGAATAGAAGTTTTCCTAAAAATCTTTTTGTTTTTGCGAAACCATTTTGAATCAAACTCGTATTGAAACCATTCAAGCTACCTCAGAGACAGAACAGGGCTGCAGAGTCCGGAGACGCTAGAAAAACAGCTGTGCGAGGAATAAAGAGGAATCTATTGGCCTGGGATCACGGATGCTACTTCAAGGAGTAATTGCAAGGCACAAGGGGAGTCATAAGGATAAGCCATGAACACAAACCATGTTTCTCTTATATTAGGCCAAAAAGAAAACATCTGCAATAGCCAAGTATTGGACAATTAAAGATGCGAAAAACCTATGCAAGATGGAGTGAGCAAGTCTCCAGAGGTCAAGCATGGTAATAACACCCATCTCAATTGAATCAAAAAGAAGTAAATAGAAGGTTGAGATGGACAAATGTGTTGTCTCCTCACATGTGATTCAGAAGTTCAAAATTAGAGCAAATAATTAAGCCCAAACCAAAGCTAATGCTGTGCGTTCACTCCCTTGAATGTTCCAGAACATAGAACAAGCTTCGAAGTCAACTACAAAGGAGAAGCCTTGGCTTGGGCCTGACCGATGAGAACATGGACTAGTCGGGAAAGTGGGGCCTAGTCCCAGGTTACTCTCTGCACTAGAGCTTTGTTTTTCTTACGTGCTGCCAACCAGCCGAAAGTCCAAGGTTTGAAAATCATGCAAACCAATCAGAGGCAAACTACACACCAAAATGGGCGACAAGAAGAATATATGATTTGTAGAATTGCAAACAGCCATGTGCGGCACAAGAGGTGGAAATCGAATGAAAAATGAGGCAGCGAGAAGCGCGACTAATCTGCCGTTTTAGATGCGTCATCAACGGTCTCAACTCAGACCATGAACTTCATGTTTTTCTGTAACCAATATGGAACAATTTGTAACATGCTAACCACCGGTATAACAAGAATTATTAACCCTGACATAACATCATTTGCCTAGATGACATACACAATACGATAAGGGACCCAGCTTCGCAACTCAATGGGTTAGCACAGCAGCATAAGTGCAGACTTCCAGCCAGAGACCCCACCCCACATGGGCGGCTCGCAATCGGAGCAAGGTAAGGTGAATACAGGAAACCCCCCACACCTCTTTACAAGATAGATAATGCAACAAGATGCACTTGATAAGGACCTGCAATGAGCAAATGCTACACATAAGGACCATGCACCCCAGAATAAATAGCCTCCACAAGACTCAATCCACTACCGTGGCATGCGCGGCATGAGCCGACTCATCCAATAGCAAATCCAGCGGATTTCTACTGATGCATAGGTTGAAATTATGGAACACATGGACCAGCCGATGGAAGGCCCGGTCCTCCTAGATTGACTCCATGTCCCAAGATACAATTGGCCAGGCTCACCGAGTGCACACTCACATTTCGAGCATGCACAGTCGCAAACCACTCTCACGTCCTCTGCGCATGTGCACAAAGCAAAACAAATTACCAACATAGTAGAAATAAATGCTCTCAAAGCTGACAGCATTCCTGTAACCATAATACCAGAACAAGCAACAGGATCTAGCACATACATGTGTACGATCAATTCAGGATAGGACGATGGAAAGAGGACATCATGAGTCCGCTGATGTGCTCATGCTCACTATGAGCAGTATCTCCTGGATAGAACAATGTAACCAGGACTCTTTGTCCCAAGATGCAATGGGCCAGGCTCCCCCCAGCGCAAGCTCACAATTCGAGTAGGCACATTCGCAAACAACCATCACCTCCCCCTGCGCATGCGAGCAACTTAAACACATTACCAACACAATAGAAATGAATGCTCTTAAAGATGAGAGCATCCCTATGACTAATAGCAGAATAAGAAATTGGATCTACCACACACACAGCAATGATCAATTCAGGAACAGACGATGGAAAGGACATAAGTACTCTCAGGTGCTCATGCGCACTAAGAGCAGTGTCTTAAAAACCAGGATAGTACCGTGAATGCCCCACAAGGGACCAGTACTACTCAATAGAAGTCACCATGACTTGAAACATGGACTGGCACGCAGGCACGAACGATAAGTTAGTGTTGTACATGAAGTTCCATTGCCTGAAGCAGTGCACAAGTACTTGCGAGAAGCCTCACACCCCACAAATACCAACCAGACGGAATCGTGAAAGCACCATCAGGCCAACTGGTGAGTTAAGAAACAGCATGAGCTTTACATGGGAATGCACTGGTTTTTAAACTGTAGAATCCCAGATGAAACCTTAGCCCCTGCAAGATCACATCCTCTTGCACAATTAACCTCATTGGGCCCAACTGGACTTAATCCCACATACCAGACCAACAAGTGCGCTCTCCGATACAATTTATTTATTTTTATTTATTACACGCCCAGACCCTGGGGTATCACAGCGAGGTTACAGACAGCTTGTTAAACATTGGTCAAGAGACAATTTCAATATAGATACAATGATACAGAATATTTACAACAAAACATTTATACCACAAATGTGCAGCATTATTTACAAGTTCTGAGAATGCAAACTTTATTGGTATTGGTTAAATAACCACATTTATTGTAGTTTTTTAAAGCCAGGGAAGGTTTCCTCTTTTTTGATGCTGAGCGGGAGGGAGTTCCAATGTTTGGGAGCTAGATATTGGAAGCTACTTGCCCCCCTGCTCCGGCATTCCTGTAGCGGGGCGTTGCAAAGAGTAGGTGGTTGTTCGATTTTAGGGATCTGGTGGATTCTTTTTTAGCTATGGCATTGTTCAAGTAGATGGGGCTTTTTTATGGTGGCATTTGAAGGCGATGCATAGCGTTTTGAAGATAATTCTAGCTTTAATGGGCAGCCAGCGAGAACCTCTCCTAGTCTTTGAGATATGATCACATTTTTTCATTCCTAATGTGGCCCGTAAAACTTTGTTTTGTATTAGTTGGAATTTATTGAGGTTGGAGTTAGAGGTACAGAGTAGCAACACATTGCAACAGTCAAGTTTTGATAAAATCAAAGCCCTGGCCAGTGTGATGCAGTTGGTCGGTATCAAACTGGCGGCTTAGGGCAATTCATTTGGCAGTGTAAGAGGTGGATGATGAGAGTGCTAATGTGTTTGGCCATTGTGAGGTTAGCATCAAGGTAAACTCTTAAGGTTTTTATTTGCTTCAGAAAAGGCATCATTGTGCCGTCAATGTTGATGGCGGAATAGTCTGGATGAAGAGCACTTATTTTAACCTGGGAGCCCACAATGAGAATCTGTCTTCTCATTGTTGAGGCAGAGACTATTCAGTGCCATCCGGTTTTGTAATATGGCATAGATTTTATTGATGGTCAGTGCATCTTGGGCGTAATTCCCTGAGAGTGGAAGAAGGATCTGGGTGTCATCTGCAAAGTTTGTGTAGATGACACCCATGTCATCTAAAGCCGAGAAGAGAAGCTTTGTGTATGCGTTATAGAGAGTAGGTGAAAGGCATGAGCCTTGGGGTACTCCAATGGGGACTAGTATGGGTCCGCAGCTTTTGCCTATAGAGTCTAGACGTTCGTTCAGGTGGAAAAGATTTCACCCACATCGTGGCATCCGTGGAGAAGTTGAAATCTTTGGCTAGGGTGGAGCAGAGTTTATTGTGATCCTCAAGGTCGAACGCTGCAGATAAGTCCAACAAGAGGAGAATCCAGAGTTTTATTGTGTCCCTGATGATGTCCATCTGGATTTTCAAATGCAGAAGGACTGTTTCCGTGCTGTGATTGGGCCTGAAGCCAGATTGTCTAGTACCAAAGAGCTGGTTATGTTCCAGATGTGCTTGGACTTGATTGTAGGCTATTTTGTCTAGGATTTTGAGCAAAAACTGGAGTGTCGTTATTGGCCGTTAGTTTGTGGGCACAGTGGGATCTAAGGTAGATTGTTTTAGTAGAGGGTTAACCCAGGCTTCTTTAATGCTGGCTGGGACCAATTTGGAATTGAAAGAGGCATTAACAAAATTAGTTATAATAGGAGTGAGAATATGGGCGCATGATTTGACCATTTGCGCTGGCACTGTGTCTCATTTACAATTCGAGGCTTTGAGTTTAGATATAGTGTCAAGCACTAATTCTTGGGTGACTGGTGTGAAGTAAAATAGGGGGTTGGTATTCTCATTGGAATTCATGATGTAGTTACTAGTAGAGGATTTGTCAGCTAATAGTTGCCTTTTTGTTGTTATTTTATTTTGTAGAAGAGCAATCTTAGCGGCTAAGGCATCTTGAATGGTGGTGCACCACTCTTTACTGGAGTTAGCAGAGGCTGTGGCCGGGTTGGTCGTTTCCAGTTCTCTCAGGATTTAGAACAGTTCTTTGGAATCAGATGCAGTGTTGCTAATCCGCGTTTGCCGCCTGGAAGGCTTTTCCAGACTCTGTCGTAGGGTGTTTTCTGTGGGCATGTTCGGGGGCGGATTTGGTTCTCCTAAGTAATACTATGTCTTCATTGAAGGTGCGTTGTGTTTTGGTAGTTAGAGGCACTACATCATTTATGGTGGTGGTGAGACATTTATGGTAAGCGCCCGCAAGGAACAAGGGTTGTCACTGGTAATCGACATGGTATCTAAGGATTTACTAAGAATGGGGGCTAGATTGTCAGGTGTAAGCTTGCGCAGATTTCTGGTTTCGTAGGCGTTTGTTACTTTGGTTTTGAGGGGACGCGGTTCATCAGAGGCAAGAGTGAACTTGACGTTGTGGTGGTCAGTCTAGGGGGGAGATCAAATCAATGGTTATGGCCATGTTCAGCGAGAAGGTCCAATCTAATGTTCTTCCTTTAATGTGGGTGGGGGCATTCACCAGTTGTGTAAAGCTCATATACTTAAGTGAGGAGTGTAGGGCTTCTGCTTTGGGGTCTAGGCTGTCATTAAACCCTAGATTCAAGTCTCCCCAGATGAAGCATTTTTTGTTAGGTTTGATGAGTGGGCCTAATAATAATGGGATGTCTACTAGAATTGGGTGATCTATAGTTTTTCCGTTTGTGGCAAATTTGGCTAGTAGTAGCACATAGCCTGCAACTTTTTCGATGGGACAGGATCTCAATTGCAGTTTTGCCTTGGCTATAATGGCTACACCGCCTCCATGAGAGTGGGACTCATCGGTCCTAAAGATGGTGTAGTCTGGTGGAATTGCTAGCGTCAGCAGAGGACCAGAGGCTTGGTGGAGCCAGGATTCTGCAACTACTAGGAGGTCTAGTTGTTGTTCTGTGATGAGATCGTGTATTTCAATGGCGTGAGCTCCTAGAGATCGGGCATTAATGAGGGCACCTTGAAAACTGGTAGGTGGTTCCTGCTTAGGAGTAGCTGCCATTGTGGAGGTCTCTAAACACAGTGTGGTAGGTGCTTGTTTGGCATTAGTTTTAGGCTTGTGGTAGCAAGGGTGCACTATGGGCAATGTCTGCCTGGGTGTTTTAAGGTCTGGTGTGAGGCAGTGGTCTCGATACATGGTTTGTGATCTTAGGCGATAGCGTCTGGTCATGCCCAGAATGGGAAGAGTGGGATTCTTCTAGGATGTCGTGCATATGTGGGTACTCCGTTGTGGCCAGTTTGGAGAGGCCGTTTTTGTGGCTGACATAATGACTTCCGGTACAGGGTACGTTGTTCAGAATAATGCAGGAGGGCAACATGATGAGGGTTAACCAGCCTAGCATGGTTGTGTGTGGCTAAGGTTGAAGCGGCGGAGGGGCGCCTTGCAAAGTGGGCTAAGGATATGGGGTGGTACTGGATATAAGATGGGGATTGGCTGTTCAGGTTGGCCTGTGTAATCTGAGGCAGGATGTAGGGTATCTGCTTCCTAAATGGTACAGCACGTGATACTATAGTGGGCCAAGGCCATACATTACAAGTTAACACCTGGTAAGATGGTCCATGACAACAGTGGCCAGTAATGCAGCAGTCGGTCAATCAGATATTTTGACTAAATAATGCACAGGTCATTTGCAACACTGGACAATTATGCAACATACAGTATACTACGTTTGGCAACCATGGCCAGTTTAGCATCTGTTAACTATTGAGTGTTTCTAAAATAAATCATTGATGCATTAGACAAAATCATGGCTAGGTAATTATACAGCAATTGTATACTGCCACAGGAATGTTTGTGATGTACGGTATTTCAATTTTAACTACAATAACAGCAATCAAACTGCAGAGAGAGAATGCAAACAGCTTGGGGCATATAGGAGGAGACAGTATGACATCTGAAAACAGGTCTCTGTTCGGTTCGGGTTGCTAGCAATAGGTTGGGTTCCTATGGTGTAAAACTGGTATAGCGTTGTGAACAGAACAACGCAGTTCAGCGTACTGGCATAGAACAAAATACGAGTGAGGGGCACTTGTGAACACAAAGTAGACTTAAACATGAGCCAAAAAGCTGATGAGGGGCAAACGGCAACAAGAGTACAGTGCCATTAAGTGACTATACAATACAAATTACTGTGCAGGCCTCCCTAGTGGTAAGCAATGATCCTTGTTAGCCTGGCAGTTGAACTAGTAGCAGAATCAGCGACATGTAGCATTCGAAGAGGGAAGGCATATTGTGCTGTGACAAAATAAAGATGAGGGCAGTCTATTACGATGAATGTAGACACCAGTGCTGGTTATGCTAGTTTACGTGAGGTGTAAGCGTTCACATTTGCAATGAAAAGAAATGAAGCGCATTACCTGCAGGTTGTGCGGCGCGGTAGTGACAATATTCTTGTGCAGGGTAATGGGGAGAGGCTCCTGGCTCCCTGTGGCGAGCAGGGGCAAACAGGGCCTTAGCCTCGAGGGACCGGCTTCCACCTGTCGGCGGATGCGCGTCGAAATAAGGGTGGATGTGTTGCCTAGCAACGTGGCAACAGACTTCTCATGTTGCCGGCGGCCATTTTAGGAGCAAGCCGTTCCAGATACGGCCGAAGAAAATGTAGATTCACACGGCTGGGCATCCAAATGCAGGGATATGGAAGCAGGGGACGTCTTGCTTCTAGGTGCAGGCGGCAATCACGACTCACTGGAGGTCGGGGAGTACTCGGCTGCTCATGCAGCGCAGAGCCACGGATCAAAGCAGCTGATCCCGATGGCGTTGTAGGGAGAGGGCTCCAGTCCTTCCCACGATTCAGGGTGCAATAAACTAACCACAACCATAATTAGTATGCTTAGGCACTTGCATGCTTTATGCACTTTATAACAAACCAAGCGACGCGTTTCCAAATCAAATATACAACAATCCCATCAGTAACCCTATGCACCATGCATGCACCATGAGCACTAATCAAGGAGTTGCACTACCCTCCCCACACCCCCGAATCACAGATCACGATCACCGGTAGGCACCAATAGGTTCATGAGATTGATGTGCACAACCACCAGGTTTCAACCAACGAGTAAAAACAGGCACCTGCCATTAGCGCCAGTCTGCACATGCACATGCAGCAGTTTACATGCCCATCACCCAATATCAGGGGTTGCCTCACTGCAGCAGCTAATCCCACTTAATCATCCTATTCCCAGACCGAATGTCCAGCCAGGCCCACCTTGGTACAGTCCAAGCAGACTAACAGTGGAAGACATCCAATGTCCAGCCAGGCCCACCTTGGTACAGTCCAAGCAGACTAACAGTGGAAGACATCCACAACCAAACAGCCATCCAGAACCACTGCACCATTCGGTCAATGGGAAACACACGTTTTAGGTAAGGCCTACCGTGTCAGGCCAAACAATTAAGTAGCCTATATTCTTAGGCACCATAAAACAATGTTTTAACATAACGTCATATTAACAATGTTGCCGCCTTTCCTCCCTCTCCTTTTCCTTCCAGAGTATGGATATACAATGTGGAACTCATTATGCTATTGTAAACAATATGTAATGTATACGTTTTTATCCATAATGTTAAACTATACCAACCACTGAATACACTAACCAATGTCACAATATATAACAAATTGTTGCACAAAATAATGACTCAACCTTGATAAAGACCCTGAGAGTTCGAAACATGTGTCGGCTGACCACTCAAATCACCCCAATAAAAAAAATAAAGTATACAACCCATTACAAACAAAGATGTAAAGAATAAGAATCCCTTCTTTCTAGCGCATGGTATCATGGAACACACAAGTACCAACCAACCAGAGGGTCTATGTAGCAACATGCTATACAACGTTGCAAAGACCAACCTGCTGCCATTTTTCTGCAATAATCGGTATTATATGTATTTAGAGGTGGTTCAAGGCGTGCCCACCAGATAAGGGGCAGCCAATTAAGTTTTTAACACTTATACTTACTATGGGTACACATGTTCCATAAACAGTCCCTCCCTTCAATAGGTTTTACAGTTTGGCAAGTAGGATGACGTCAAAGATGACGCATATTTAAGTATAAAACCTTTGTATAATCATTGTTGGGTGTAAGTGTGTGAATTACTGCCCGTTATTCGCCAGAATGCCTTTCTTTATGCGAATAATAAAGTAGTACTTTGCCACATTCTTTGAGTATGTCCGGTTATTTGGGTCATTATTCATTATTGGTAATTAATTCCCTCTAGCACATGAGGCGCTTCAAGGTGCTAGAGTACACTTCTAATGCAAATGACTATTTTCAAGTGCTTGCAACAGCTATCCAAGCTCCGAACACACACACAGACACACACCTTCAGACAGGTGTAGCATCGGAAGCAACAGTACAACGAGACACAGGCTCAGACAACCACATTCCAAGCCCTACTATCTAATCACCCGCATTCAGAAAGAAGAACAATAGCAATGTTTGTAACTTGTGTAGCAGGATGGCCCAGCAACACAAGCAACAAGGCAGACATCAATCATGCAAGCATGCCATGAGGCATCTGACCAGTGGGTGCACGTCACTAGAGAACTACAGCGCAGGCCTTGAAGAAGAGGCATTCAGCACTCTCTTTCATCAATAACTTGACAGTAGGGTCTTGACTGCTTAGGTGCTCCCCCATGCGGGGTGAAAGCAGTATTGTGCACATTGGAAACACTGCCCACCCGAAGCGAGTTTCAGGGCCAGTCCCTCTGTGACCAGAGTGTAGTTGGGTGGCAATTAAGATGATAGAGGAGGGGGAATTCACTGCTGCAAGCTAGTGACCCACTCCAAATATCTCATAGGGTTTCCTTTCACATATCCTTTGAATTGGGCGTTTAAGACCATTTACTTCCATGTAAGTCAAGCAAGACTAACTTCAGCAATGCATTACATTTGTTGAATAAATAATCTGTAATAGTGAAGTCAATTATGCTACCATAAAAAGTAGCAACGAATCCAAAAAGGTTGCAGTTGCAAAACTGTATTTTGCAGTTCACAAATAAATTATAAAAGCACGTTCAATCCAAGCACCTAGAACGGATTAGTTCATGCCACCAACAAAAGGTGCAGGGTGCTGCTGCATGTATTTCAGAGCATTTACACGGTGTCAGCCCATGCATGACTAACTAAACCTAGTTTTTACTTCTGGCTAAAGAACACTATCTCTCTGGCAGAGCTCTTTAAGATGCATATTACAGAGGAATCCGGGTGCAGTCCTCTGCTCCAGCATATACAACATGTGCATCCTGCTAAAAGCTCAGTTACAGTGGTAGCCATTTTGTAGGAGAGAGAGGAGCAGTCTATGTTGTAGGTTTTCTTTTAAAAATAGTTTATTTCCCTTCTACTTAGTATATTGAAGGGCTTGCTCACGTGTGTGCTGCATTGCATGGTTATTGGTTTCTATTCATTTTCTAAAGCCTAATCTCCACCACAGGTCAAAGAAAGTCTACATTAACAAAGTCAGAGCTGTTTGCTTTGCCAATACTTTTCTATGCATGCTCGCATTTCGCATTCTAAATGTATGGCTACAAATTTACATTTTGCAAATAAAAACAGGTCTACGTGACCTAGTCATGTTTTTAATGAAGGAATTCAGAGCTCTGCAAGCTAACTGAAAGAGCCCAACTTCCTTGAGCAATGGCTTTCATAACTGATGGTGCAAGTCAATGTAGACTTTTTGCGTAATGGCTCCGATTGAACACACCCATAACAAAACCAATAACCAACTGAAAACATCAGCTTTCTCAGACTAAAGGCAAACATTGTCCACTTTCAGCCTAGATTGACATCAGGGTACCTTAGCCTAGATCAGAAACTGTATAGACTACAGCTCTGTAGTTTCCAGAAACTCGGCAGTGAGCAGAATGTAGTTTCTGGCTGTAGTGTCCATCATGACAGTTTGAAAAGGGAATATTCGAGTTCCAGATCTTCCAGAAGCTCTCCACATTCGATTATGGGAGATATAGTGCTTTCATCTTGTGCTTACAAAATAAAGTAGTTACTGGAAAAGGTATCGGAGGAGCGATTGTCCAGACAATGCATGCCCTTGGCGCCCCATGCTGACCACAACCACACCATAGATGTGAATGAACCAGTGGGGATGGGAGTACAATGAGAAAGAATTGATCGACCACCAAATTCTTCTTTTTGTAGCTTTAGAGAGTTTGCTGAACCCAAAATGTTGAATAAGTAGCAGCACTTAGACTTATACAAATGAAAGACAAACATTAGGCTTGCAGAGGATTTCTTATGCGCCATTAACTGTGGGAGATCCAGGTCCCCTCTGCCCCAGTCTTAGTCCTCCCCACCAGTATGTTCACATGTACTCCCTTTTGTGGCCCTAGGTTTAGACAACACTGCTGGCATTTCAAAGAATAGTAATTGCACAAGATTGGTGACTCCCCAAAGTGCCCAATGAGAATCACCCAGAAACTGATCCACTATTCCAATTTAACAGGGCCAACAAGACTATGCTCCAATCTAGGCATTGATATAAAGTGCACAGTGCCTCACTCATTTCGATCTAAACCGACCCAAAGGTGAATTAATTCTCATTAATTCTCTCCCTCCCTCCCTCCCTCTCTCCCTCTCTCCCTCCCTCCCTCCCACCCGGCCAGGGCACGGCCCTCACCTTAGGATCCAGACCCTGAGGGTGGGCCAGTGCGGGAGGATCACCTGGGTGAGGGGTTTTCAGGGTACGGGGGTGAGGCAGACAATGGTGAGACATGGTATTTCCCCCCCCCCCCTTTTTGTTCATCTAACCCATCCTGTTTTTTAGGATTATCTGAGGTCCCAACTCCCCCCTCCCCTTTTTACACGAACACTCGGCCAAGGAAGAGGGTGACATTGTACTGGACATGTCCCATTAATCGGGTGACGGTAAGTCAGGCACTTGACTCATTCACCCGATACCAACTAGCTCTCTTAACACAGATAAAAGGCAGAACCTAGAGACGCACTCTAAGCAAGGCGGAACACGAGTACGAGCAGCACTTCCGGGGCAAAGGCAAAGCAGAGCGACGGACCAAGGGAGAGCAGCGGGTTGAAAACCCCTAATATTCCCTACTGGAGGTTGTTGCTTCACCAGGCTGCAAAACACACCTGGAGAAGGCCAGATCCCACATCAGAAGGCTGCACTGTGTTTCAAGGACACCAGCGCCCATCCCGCGTGAACAGCAGAGATGGAGAGGCGAGGCCAAACCGCTGGTACTAACCTCAACTCGTGAATTGGAAATCGGAAAACCAAGAAAGAAACGCGCACAGCCGGTGAGTTGGCAAACAACCTGAGAGACCGGTGTGTGTTTTTGAAGAAAGTTTGAAGTGGCAACATTATATGACAAGTGAAGGCTGCACACGTGTAAATGAGTCACGAAGAAAGGCAGTCCTATTAATGGACTTTGAAGCAAGGACAATTGTGAAATCAGTGATACTGAGTAACGGAGTGGTCCTGCGAAAGGAAGCAGCCCACTTGGAAGCCTCTGTGAAAGGTGCATTGTTTGGAACGATAAAGCAAATGAACTGCAAAAGCGAAGTAAGCAAGATTAACTCCTAGAGAAGGGGAGAGTGAAAGTTGAACATTGAACTTTTAATCAAAGTGGTCCTGCAGGGGTCTGTAAAGAAAGCCACGCACATTCAAAAGTCTTCGACATCCTAAAGCAGGTTGAGCCGAAGTGTGATGAGTTTGTGAAAGGGAGCCCCCTTACAAGTCTTGTTGAACTTTGTTCTGAAGAGGTCCGAGCCCGACCAAGAGGGGCCTACATGAACCTTTTGTTGAAACATTTAAACTATTATGGTCATTTAATTGAGTTAACACATCGTATGATGGAGGTGATGCAGAATAACTCTTACACCAAATAAGACCGACTCGGGAAGTCGGCAAAATGTCTCTCTTAAATGGACATAAACGGACATCGCACAGCATAGTCTTCGGATTTCATTACTAAAGCATTCTTATATAGCAAAACCTCATCATATGTGATGTCATACTACGTGGCAAACTAGGGAAACCTACGCGGGATTGTGGTTGGTTAAAGGGAAACATCCAAGTATACCTTCTATATAGGGACGGGTTGTGATTGGATCCCTACAGTCAAGTGGACAACGCATGCCCATCCCTAGTGCATGGACAGTTATTAAGTACACGGCACATCATTGGCTCTCAAACTATAAGGCCCTTCGTTATATGGCCCTCTACAATTGGTTGCCATCCGTGTACCTTCTGGAATATTCGATTCACTAGCAGCACGTAAGCTGGTGCCCCAGGTGTCAGTTGATGGACTTTAACATGTCATTCCACGCAATTAGCCCAATATCTTTCAACATCCGTGCCTTCTGCCATACAATTTGCCTTTGAACTCAGCCTTGTAGTAGCTTCTCTTCTCTCAAAATAGAAGGGCGTGTGAGCATATGATTATCAAAGTTCTGGTCTGCATGCCCTCTTCTATTTTTATCCTTGACTCGCGTGATAGGAGCCATGAATCAGTCCTTGTTTTAGCATTCAATTGTCTTGAATAAAGAAACTTGCCACTCACTGTGTTCGCTCTTTGCAACTTAACAAGGAATGCCTCGGCGTCTCACATTCACTGTTCTTCAAGGCCAGATAACCAGGCTTCAGCCTTGGACACCAGGCCAAACAGCCTTTCTTGGTCTATCTTCGATCTTCAGCCTCTTTCTTTGCTGCGACACATGCATAGCTATCAATCCTTCTTTCTCTGTGGGTTTGAGCTTACTAAAATTGTGACAACGAATATCCAGATTCTATACAATGGCGGCACCAACCTGCAAACTATTCACTACATATAGCCAGCCTTATGATGAGTCTTCTTCCGTTTTTGCATCTGTACAGTTATAAAACAGCTTGCATGTTCTGCAGTGCTTCTTCACACGTGTAATCTTCAATCCGCATGTGAAAGTTTACTCGATTCTTTATTTCGTCATCAGATTCTATGAGGACTATGGTCTAAGAGAAGAATGCAGTCTTCTCAGCGAGTCACGCTCCCTTTTGTGACATCACCATATTTTTCTCTCATTTTCATATTCCTTCGGGGATCTATTCCACAAGATGGTCGGCTCTCAGAGGATAGATTAGATAGGGTTTTCTTAATGGATACCTCGTCTCGCAGGCTCCCTTTAGAAGAATAGTTACAGTCACTGGTGTCTTGCATGTCGCAACTTCTGGTTTCCAGCATACAGGTAGCATGGGGGCGGGACTTCCTGTAGAGGCATTCGGCTGCTTCTCTACACATTATTTGGAAGTCTGGAAAGAGACTTTAACGTGGAAGGCCAGGCAGGCCTCGATCCACGTTTTGGAACTGTTTGTGTTGAAAACCCGAGCCAGAGTGCGTCATCCTGCCTACAGGGACAGCCTTTCTCCGTGTGGTCGAACGTGGGGAGGAGAGCCGATTCAACCACATTTATTCTTTTTAAAACCGATTTTTCCTTTACATACATTGCTCCTTCATACACTTTTGGGGCAGGCATTAGGTTTTGTTTGCATAGGCCATTTTGATTTGACAGACTCCACTAGACAGTTGTTTATCGTTTGATGATCCAGACTACTCCTATCTTGGTTATAGAGCAAAAGTAGGAGTTTTTCCAACCCCAGAAACTTCAATAAAGGTTTTACAAATTGTACCTATTGTGTCAGTGTCATACTTGTGATACCATGCCTCCCCTAGAATACCAAATCAGAGAACAAAAAAAAAAAAAAAAAACACGTTTGACTTTCATAGCTCTAAACCACTGCAGAGAGAATCGCCATATTGCTGTTTTTAGGAAATGCATACATTTCCATCTACTTCACAATTGGGATGGACTCAAGGAGTTGATAGTTATGATGAAGAGCATCTTTCGTCTAGCAAATTGCACTTTGCATGGGCGCATAAGATAGTACAGCAACCTAAGTCCAATCAGCTACAACAAGACTATTTATTTTGCCTCTATAAAAAAAAAGAATTTCTGGTCCTTGGACTGTGGGCCTGAATCCCAAAAGAAAGTACTTGTTTTGTGATTGGCTGACAAGAGAAGAGAGGAAGACGAGTTACCACAAACGACGCCAAATGGACAGCTCATTGCCTTGTGCAAGCTCTCCTTATAGTATCTCAAGCTTAAAAGGCCCCTTGAAATTGCAGTGTTTTTGTGTGCTATTTCTGCGATCCAGTTGCAGACACGAATGTGCCTTTTTTCTGCCACAAGGGATACCCCACATCACCAATGCAGCAGATCTCACACTGACGCATGGCAGATCAGACAAGGAACCAACCTGCAGATACATGGACTATGGTTGGGGTACAATCCTTTCCATCCTCAATGGACAGGTCTCCCTGGAAGTCAAAGAATGGCAGAGGTGTATGCAAAGTATATGCTAACCCTGTGGGGTGGATGGGAGCCTACGCGGTTCTCTTTTTAAATGAAAATACCAACTTCTCATCCATAGCTGACCTCAAAGAAGACTCATTGGTTGCCAGTGGAGGTCTTACCATGAGAACGGACAAAAGCGCATTAATTCTCAGCACATCTGGCAAGCTCTCCTCTTGGCCCCTTCAGGGATAGATTTTGGACACACCGAAGGGATTTTGTCGAGGTGGTGCAATCGCATAAATTCTTTTCTAGCTGATGAAATAAGCAGGAACCCAAATCTTACAACCTCATTAAAATGACTGAATGCATAGCACTCAGGGCTGTCCAATATTGGGGAGGACTAGAGCTTCCGTCTACATAGTTGTCCATAGAGTTACCCTCAAGGTTTTCATCACCATCAGTAAATGGGTCAGATGGTCTGCAAGTGGATTACGGAGACCTTCAGAATTTGGAAGATATTATTTTCCAACATGTCCTTTAAGGTTTTCTTGACCAGCTTCCTAATTCTGGATTCAAGAGACATAGGTAGGTCTGTGGGAGGAAGGAGACTGTCCGCTGTAGTATATCCTCCTTGGTCCAATTGGGCCAGAATCATAGGAAGTATGACGCACACATCTCCTTTTGCAATTACCTTCTGCCTGCTGCATTTCCTCAGTGTTGTATTTTGTAAGCTACCAGCATTGCAATATTTTAACACTTGCAGATATTTCGCTAATTTTCCAAGTGTAATGCACAGTGCTCGAGCCGAATACTACCCAGTGTGTATGCAGTCCCCCCATTTCCCTTAATCGTATGCCTTCTCGACGAGGCAGAAATGATGTGCTGTGACTGTTCCTCTTTTACAATTAGCTCCGTCTTGCAAAAGAGAAAAATGACCCTTTCCTCAAACAAGGGCCTTAACAAGGGAGCACACGGATATCCTTAACAGCCACTGAAGAGGTCTTATGAACTTGATCTTGGTTCAAATCTTGGCTTTGGCAGAGCAGCAGCTCCAAAACGCACTAAAAAAATAATGTAAAAAAAAAAAAATAATAAAATAAAAAAAAGAAAAAGGAAGGGTTCCAGCACACTATTTTTTTTTCAGATCCCGGATCTTGGAAAATCCGGCCCATAGTCCCTCACTGGTTAGATGTTTAGAAAATGTAGGGATATTTTCTCTTTTCTTTTTTTTTTTAATGTCCTTGTAGTGAAGCGAAAGCCAACGAAGTCTGCCGAGCATGGGGGACTATGCCAAGAGTAGAAGGGAGCTGTAGAGCGTGTAACCGTGAAAAGGAGACCACAAGACATCCGTTTCTAATGTGTTAACATTTAAAAAATATAAGACAAACTGTTACATTTTTTAAATTACTAGTAGATTTTGAATGGAGGATTAAAGGACTCGGGCACTTTCAGCAGTTTTTAGTAAGCAGAAAGAATGTTGCATAACGCTTTAATGGCCCAGGGTTACTGTGAGATCCAGTTAATGCATTATCCAGTCTGTCTTACTGCATTTCCGGGCCACTTGGTAATGTTGCAGATGCACTACCTCAGCGCTGGAAATTGACATTTACTGGAGGAAACTCGCCCCGCCCCCTTTTTTTAAAACGGGCGTGGTCAGAGTGATGTGGGAATGTTCCAAGGGGCGGAGCCAAGTAAAGCTTCATGGCAAGCATGTGATGTTCTCAGCAAAGAAGATTTGCTATTTTTTTCTTATGCATACCAAAAACTAAAAAGGAAATGCTACTACAGAAGAGCAAGGATCCATACGGGAAGGAAAGTACAGCCTCCAAACGGAGCAGAATGGAATTTTCTGAACAAACGTTTAGTTGCCTTTTCGGTTTCTTTTATATAGGATGGCTCTGCGATGGGATATATACACTACACCAGCCAATAAGGAAATACTTCCACTGTATTCATTGAAGGTGAAGAATAGGCAAATAGTGTGGTTCTCCAGAAGAGCACCATATTTTCAGTAGAGGCAGCAACTTCTTCCATCCCACAGGATCTCCTACGCTTAATGGATCATTGTATCCAAGCATCCGTAGGCAGCAGTTATTAGAGGGGCTACGTGCTGAATAGAGGCCATCCGTCCTAATAACAATACACGTCGTCATTAACCGACTATGCGGCTTCCCCAGCGACTGCAGCTCAACTAGAGAACTGCAAGGAAAGATTCCAGCTCAGCTGTTCTGCCAGCTTGACCTTGCTTCTGAATGCTGATGCAGGCTCGATGCTGCACAGACTGCACACCAGACACAAAGGACGCTTTGTTTTTTTTGTTGTTTTTTTTAAAGAAGGGGAAATTTGGCTTTCAACAAAACAACTGTTGTCAAGCATGGCAGGACGATGCAGCACCGGCACCGGAGCCCGTGCGCTAGAGATGGGAGACATGTACACACTGCTCTGCCACGGTCTCATTTCGTCTCCAGAAAAAAACCTCATGCCGCAGCAAATGTTTCACGGGTTCCGTTTCCGAAGCGAGTAAACTAGCACCCCAGGATCCTGGCTCTTAATCACAAACATCTAGGCAATATTAAAACACCTGAAAACAGGACCGGACTGGCCTATAGGTTAATATCCGAAATGCCAGCCAACGATTCTAATGTGGCCTGTTTTTTGGCCAGGCTGGACACGTTTCATAAGTTACTACACTAGTTAGCAACTATGCTTTCAACTGGTTTATTATCTGCTTATGTCACCACAAACACCACTCCTCCCCATTGGGAACCAACTACTCAGTCAGAAGTTTGGATTGGGGCAAAGAAGTCAAGGTGTGTGCGTTTCCGTTGTTATTTCATATGGCGCCAACTGTTGGCTTCGCGGCACGGGGAGCACGACAGAATGCTGCAGTGCCAGCAAGGGGAAAGACAGAGGTAAATGGGATTCAGCGAAGTTAGGAGGAATGCAAGGCAGCAGCAATAGTGTTAGGCTCAACGATAGAAGATAGCTTGTAATGTACGCAGCATAAACGACCTACGCTTTTACCACGAGTAAACCCGACCTCCAAATGCACTATCCTTATGCAGGGGCGCGTTTAATGCTGAAAATCAATATGCAGGCCTTAGGTTCGAATTAGCATGGTATGTATAGTTATAGGTCCAAGACAGAACTAATATTGAATTTTTTCAAGAAAAACGCCGAATATTACGCTGGGGTACCACCAGATACTTGCAGCACAGAAACACCAACAGTGTGAAAGCATTCGATAGATCAATGCCACAGTGTGACGGATTGCACTTTGGCAAAGGTGTAGAGGCCCCGACTTTTTAAAAAAATTTGATTAAAATTATGCAGTTAATTCCACCTTTGAAAGGGTAATCTGCTGATCAGATTCCCCTTTCATAAACTCCATGATAAAAGCATAGTGTACTCCTTTGCACTGCTGCATCAGCAGCACTAGTGTAGCACCTGCCCTAAAGTTGCACAGAGCAGATTCAGGGCAGAGGTGCCCACTAGAGAGCTGTAGCGACAGCCAAAGTCACGGCAGCACAATGGTGGCATTTAAGATATGCATCCCTTTCTTAAAATATCATGATTAGGAGTGCCATATGCTGGTGGCAGGGTAAAAACTAAATAATAGCCATGCCTGAGATAGGGCATGGTGCAAGTCACTACTCAATCACTGCAGCCACGATATCGCACATATGTCAGCCCTGTCGGCCGATTTCAGCTGTAAGAGGGTTATGTGTATTCTCCCTATACAGGCTGGGCATTGCCCTACTGGCAGGAATGTAGCGTGGAAGATTGCCTCTGTGTTCCTTTGTAAGGGCGGGTAAAACACTTTCCCCAAGGACCACCACTCCACAGGAAGCTGGCCTGGGAACAGGAACGTAAGGGCACACCCATTCACAAAAAGGCTTGGCCTCACACCAGGGTGCTGCATATCTAAAAAGGCATGTGATCCTATTAAGAAGAGAAGGGGCAGTGGTAAGTGTAGACAGGGAAAGCACTGTACAGATGAGGGAGCTTTCCACCATCTTGTTTCCCTCCGCCTCTCCTTCCTGTCCCCCCCACTCCCTCTAGCACAAAGCACTTAGCGTGTGATGTCAGAAGGGCAAAGTCCACTTCTTTCAAGAACAGGTATTGGACCCCTAAAGCAGCCTAGCTTTAGTCCAATCACGTGTGGGCTATTACCTTTAAAAGAAGGGGGTCTTGCACCACTTCGTTGATTCACTCTGGAACAATGAAAAGGATTCCTTTGACATATTTTGGGAGAGTTACACTTTACAAAGCCCTTAACTACTGAAGTGAAGGAGTAGTCCAAGGAAGAGGAGAGCACTGCCCCGGATGCACTCCAAAGGCTCATTGGGTGTGACTCTTGCAGTGGACCAGGAGCTGCAGCTCTGCACGGGAATCTCCAAAGGCTGGGAGCGCAGACCCTAAGACCCTATCGCAGGTCTGACAGCATCTGGAGGACTAGATCAGCCAAGGCTCCCCGTTCTTCTGCATCGAAGCTGGTCGAACTGTCGTTGAAGCCAGCGTATCCAGACGGTGCTATTTTGTGGTACTCCTTTAAACTACAGTGACTGAATCTCAGGCCCACTCGATGTTGCATCGTGCCCCTGCTGAGCCCCTCATCTGTAAGGCTTAAATCAATTGCTTAATACCGGGACCTGACTCGAACTGCTGGAGAGTCACTTGCCAACTCGAACTATGGGTTAGAATACAACCCGAAATGGCTCACCCTCGAACCACCGCTTCACCAAGCCGCACACCGGAGCAACAGGACCACAGTTGTGTACAGAGCGTCACTCATTGACCCTTCTCGGTGTTCCAAACCAACTCTAACAGATCCTGGTGAGCGTCCCAACCAGCTTCGCCAAAAGCCACCTTCGAACAGCACAAAGCTATCGCATTCAAACCTGCTTGACGCACTGGTGTGTCAGAAGAACACAAACTCTGATTTTCCAGCTCACCGTTGATTTTTATTAAAGGACTCCCAACTTTCCCTACACTAAGGGTGTTCCCTACTTACCAAAACTATGGTGCTCATCAGTGAGTTTAAATCAATATCAATCCAGTAACCAAACTTATATATCTTCACCCTAGCATTCCTGAATAACTAAAGTACAGAAGACTGACTCCCTTTTCCTCCAAGTTGGTTCTTCAGCAAGTTACGTTCAATAATGTATGCTTGGGTAGTTCTGATTAACTGCTTTTATGAAATCCCAGTTCCGATTCTTGTTTCTTCAAGGTTCCAACGGTCTATCACTGGATTATTATTTCTCCCCTTCTTGTTTTTTCTCGTCTTATTCTAATAGTATTTATCTTTCTTGGTACTGGTTTATTCCTCTTCCCTTTTTAATGTACACTCTTTCTTGACTGGGACAAGTTTGAGTGTTCCAGTATTGAATCTCTTGTCCTTCATTTTGTCTTAATGCTATATTTTTACCGGGACGAATATCAGCATTCCAGTAATGATTCTTGCTCTCCTTATTTACTCCTGATGCTTTGTCTCGACTGAGATGAGTCAGAGCATTCCAATATTATTCTTTGGTCCACCTCCAATGTCTACCGCTTTCCCAGTTACCTGGATTGCTCAGGGATAACATCACCATGATTCCTAATAGTCTAGGGCATTGTTGTTCACTTGTCAGGTGGCTTTTTGCAACTTCTGTAGTCGCACATATGGTTTCCCCATTCTGTCTTCAGTCGCTTCACTTCGGGTTCCATCAAGGGAAGTGGTACTGGAGTAATTCATGTACTGACCATTCCACCACAAATTGCTAGTGGTTACACCACCATGCAGCTCTCTCAAGGTCAGAATGGCATCCACCTCGGTTCTCGTGTCGGCTCTCCTTTCCAATGCTGCACCTTTGAAACTGCACCTGGGCTTCTCTTTAGCATCAGACATTGCGTATCCAGGTTTCCTTCAGAGTACCTCTGCGAGCAGACTCCAAACTCGCAGGCTCTCTTCCTCAATTTCTCTGCCTCATTACGCTGCCGTGGGACTTCTCAGCACAACGTCAAAGTCCTTCCTCTCTGTTTGACCCGTATTCTTCCAAAGGTTTTCTTCATCTCAGTACAACATATGTTTTCCTTCATATGCACAATTAGAGTCTTTACATGGCAATAACATTTTTTTTTCAGGTCTTTTTTCACTGGATGTTTTTGAAGGTGGGTTAATGAATGTTGCTTAGGGAGCTCCTCATAAGAATGCAAGTCCTTGTCACCAGATGGGGGAGACCCTCCCGGTGAGATAATGCTGGACTCTACACCCCTAGGGAGGATATTGCGGGGTGGGATCACCTACCTAGCCTCACTGGGAAAGGCTCCACCATTGGGAGAAGTGACGGAATCCCACGATTCGTCACAGTGCACATGATCCAACGTACCCGAACTGAGCGCAATCTGCTCGCAGCACTGCTTGAAGCCAGGCTTGGCACCGTCGACCCACCAAAGAACAAAAACACTAATATATATATCTGCCCCTCTAAGTCCAGTTTGGTACCTAGAAACTGGTTAGGTGACTGTTGCACCTTTTTCATCCAAAAACATAGCCTATTTGTTAATAATTTGCCTATCACCCCTATATTCATGCTCAGAATGCTACACTTTTCTACTTGTCGCATCTTCTATGTTCTTTCCACAGTAGTGGGTTTTGTACAGCGTTATCCATTTAGTTTTCTTAGAGATGGTGCATTTGCTTACAGGGGCTGGGTTGTTTAGTGTTTTTAATCAATTGTTTGTGTGTCGAGTAGAGTACCCTGATTTTAGAAGAACTTTGTTTTGACATTCGCTTTATGTTGCCATTTACTGTAGTACTGTTTGGGGGCTTCCGTACTGGTCCACACATCTGTACTGAGCATAGCCTGCCCACAACCAACATTAACAAAAGAGGCAGAGTAGGTATAGAATTCATTGTGAGCCTGTTTAGCCTAAATGACTATCCTACTCAGTAAGTAGTAGTGCAGGCTTTAGTAAAGTGCTTAGAAGCCATTGCTCAACGCTGTAATATTAATGGGCAGTAGTCATGTTGTCACATGTTACCTTTTCCATTATAAAAAAGACTTTAGGGATGCATTGTTTTCCCCAGGGGTGGATGGGAGAATTGCATTAATGTAGTATAGTCACAAAGCAAAAAACAAAGAGGCGATGGCTGGAATGTTCAGAATAAATCTTAACCACTGGCATTGCTCTGGGCAACCCTCCAGACCATCGTTCTTTGCCTGCCAAGCCATTACAGAAGGGGAAAGACAATATGCAAATCAGGCTTGGTCCCACCCCAAGAGGGGCATCCAGCCCGAACTTCTAGGTCGCATCCCTTCTGCACGAGACCACAAGCATCCCCAAACATGGTTCGGCCTTGTTGGACTTCATCAGTAAGGAGTAGCCAAGCTACTACTCACTGATGAAGTCCAACAAGGCCGAAACATGTTTGGGGATGCTTGTGGTCTCGTGCAGAAGGGATGTGACCTAGCAGTTTGGGCAAGACTGCCCCTTTTGGGGTAGGATCAAGCCCGATTTGCTTATAGTATTTCCCCTTCTATAATGGCTTGGCATGCTGAAAAACGCCAGAGCTGTGCCCGTGGTCATGATTTATTCAAAACCTTCCAGCCATCACCTTTTTGTTTTGCCAAAGTATAGTCACAAGGTAAGGTTGGGGTTATGACGGGGGGGAAGTGCTATATCTGGCGATTGGACAACATGGGTTCCAATGCCCTTCTTAAGCTTAAGTCTGCTTCTCCCGCTGACCCCCATTTCACTTTGTATTCTGCAAACCCCCTCTCACACAAACGTGTCCTTCTTAACTCAGCTCTCCAATACTCCTTTTACTCGGGCCATATTCCTGACTCACTCAACACGCCATCATCTTGTCTCTACTGAAGGAGCTCCATCTAGATCCTGCTGCTGTTGAAAATTACCAACCCATCTCTTCTGCCGTTGTTATGAAACTACTCAAAGCTATTGCCACTCTGCATCTTTCCGTTTCTCGAAACCAATCATCTTATTCATCCTTTTCAAGCAGGCTTCCACCCTGGTATGGGCACTGAATCTATTTTGGTCTCTCTTCTTGATGACATTGCCTTACTTCAGGACTGCGGAGAGACTGGTGCCCTTATTCGCCTGGACCTCTCTGCAGCCTTTGCTACTGTTGACCATCACAGACTTCACCGCCGTCTCCATGAAGCTGGAATTTCTGGCACCCCACTGAAGTGGTTCTCATCTTTTCTCTAAAAGACTTCAGACGGTCTCTCTCCCTCCTTTTACTTCCTCTCCCACCACTCTAGATTGTGGGGTACCGCAGGGCTTGGCTCACACTCCTCTTTTGTTTAATCTGTACATGCTGGCCCTTGCCAAATTGATGTCTAATCACGTCATTCACTTCTCTTATGCCGATGACACACAGATTCTCTTCCGGCTTAATTCCCCTTCCACTGACCCTCCTTATAAGCTAAAAAAATAAACCGGGTAATTCATAGAATTTCGCAGAAAAGTGTCGCAAGCGGCTGGCGCAGAGTGTCCGCGTGCGATTGTGTGCGCCAGGCACGTGCGCTAAAACCGATTTCCGCGCACAGCGTATTCATGGATTTCATGCTCCCAAACCAGCCGTGGCGCAGAGTATCGCAGCGAGCCTGCAGCAGCGCCAGTAACGCCCCCAAGAACGCCCTCGCGCAAGGAAAAGCCATCAACATCGCTAAATCATCGCAAAGGGCTGCGCTAACCCTGGACCAGTTTACAGGGCTGCCAAACAAGGAACGCAAAGCGGGCAACCTTCATATCAGGAGTACGCGGGAAGTTTTACACGCGATTAGCCAGGGTACGTGTATTACAGGGGTACGCGGGAAGTTCAACACGCGATTGTCCAGGGTACGTGTATTACAGGGGTACGGGAAGTTCAACACGCGATTGTCCAGGGAACGTGTATTACAGGGGTACGCGTGAAGTCTTACATGCGATTTCAGCAGGGTACGTGTATTTCAGGGGTGCGCGGGAAGTTCCACACGCGAATAGCCTGGGCGCGTGTATTTCAGGGGTGCGCGGGAAGTTCCACACGCGAATAGCCTGGGCGCATGTATTTCAGGGGTGCGCGTGAAGTTTTACACGCAATTTCAGCAGGGTACGTGTATTTCAGGGGTGCGCGGGAATTCTCACACGCGATTTGGCTTGGTACGTGTATTACAGGGGTGCGTGGGAAGTTACACACGCGATTAGGCTGGGTGGGTCCTCACAGGTGTTCCCTGTACACCCTCGACGGCCCCTGCAGGCAGCCCACAAAACAGGGGACTACCCTGCACACCTGCTCATGTCCCCCTGCACCCCCACCCCCCAGCAGTGCAGGGGCAGCCTCCACCAGGCCCCCACCCGTGTCTCCCACCACCCCCACCCCCCAGCAGTGCAGGGGCACCCTCCACCAGGCCCCCACTCATGTCTCCCACCACCCCCACCCCCCAGCCACCAGGGGCACCCTCCACCAGGCCCCCACCCATGTCTCCCACCACCCCCAGCAGTGCAGGGGCAGCCTCCACCAGGCCCCCACTCATGTCTCCCACCACCCCCACCCCCCAGCAGTGCAGGGGCACACTCCGCCAAGCCCCCATGCATGTCTCCCACTACCCCCACCCCCCCAGCCACCAGGGGCACCCTCACCAGGCCCCCACCCATGTCTCCCACCACCCCCACCCCCCCAGCCACCAGGGGCACCCTCCACCAGGCCCCCACCCATGTCTCCCACCACCCCCACCCCCCAGCCACCAGGGGCACCCTCCACCAGGCCCCCACCCATGTCTCCCACCACCCCCACCCCCCAGCCACCAGGGGCACCCTCCACCAGGCCCCCACCCATGTCTCCCCACCACCCCCACCCCCCAGCAGTGCAGGGGCATCCTCCACCAGGCCCCCACTCATGTCTACCACCACCCCCACCCCCCAGCAGTGCAGGGGCATCCTCCACCAGGCCCCCACTCATGCCCGACTCATGTCTCCCACCACCCCCACCCTCCAGCCACCAGGGGCATCCTCCACCAGGCCCCCACCCATGTCTCCCACCACCCCCACCCCCCAGCAGTGCAGGGGTAGCCTCCACCAGGCCCCCACTCATGTCTCCCACCACCCCCACCCCCCAGCAGTGCAGGGGCATCCTCCACCAGGCCCCCACTCATGTCTCCCACCACCCCCACCCCCCAGCCACCAGGGGCACCCTCCACCAGGCCCCCACCCATGTCTCCCACCACCCCCACCCCCCAGCAGTGCAGGGGCAGCCTCCACCAGGCCCCCACTCATGTCTCCCACCACCCCCACCCCCCCAGCCACCAGGGGCACCCTCCACCAGGCCCCCACCCATGTCTCCCACCACCCCCACCCCCCCAGCCACCAGGGGCACCCTCCACCAGGCCCCCACTCATGTCTCCCAGCGTGCTACGTGTATTTCAGGGGTGCGTGGGAAGTTCCACACGCGAATAGCCTGGGCGCGTGTATTTCAGGGGTGCGCGGGAAGTTCCACACGCGAATAGCCTGGGTGCGTGTATTTCAGGGGTGCGCGGGAATTCTCACACGCGATTTGGCTTGGTACGTGTATTACAGGGGTGCGTGGGAAGTTACACACGCGATTAGGCTGGGTGGGTCCTCACAGGTGTTCCCTGTACACCCTCGACGGCCCCTGCAGGCAGCCCACAAAACAGGGGACTACCCTGCACACCTGCTCATGTCCCCCTGCACCCCCACCCCCCAGCAGTGCAGGGGCAGCCTCCACCAGGCCCCCACCCATGTCTCCCACCACCCCCACCCCCCAGCAGTGCAGGGGCACCCTCCGCCAGGCCCCCACTCATGTCTCCCACCAGGCCCCCAGCCACCAGGGGCACCCTCCACCAGGCCCCCACCCATGTCTCCCACCACCCCCACCCCCCAGCAGTGCAGGGGCAGCAGGCAGTCAGGCAGCAGCAGGTGGGAGCGTGCTAGGGGCTCTGGGGGGCAGTAGTTCGGCCTTCCGGGCAGGAGCGTGGTATTCCGTGTGCGTACGCGTGGCCAGCTTGGTACGGAGTGATTTGGCACGTGAAAATCCTGCACGTCAGCGTGAAAACCGAGGAAAGGCCCTCAGCGCGTAAGCGCGTCTGTGACGTGACCCGCATGGGTGTTTCCCACACAGCACGTGATGACAGAGCACACGTGGAAAGACTGCACGTCAGAGTGTAATCGCGTGTGATTGGTGGAAATGGCCCTACACGCAGAAGTGACAAAGCGTGTGATTGGTGGAAATGGCCCTACACGCAGAAGTGACAAAGCGTGTAATTGGTGGAAATGGCCCTACACGCAGAAGTGACAAAGCATGTAATTGGTGGAAATGGCCCTAGCGCGTACACGCCGCGTAAGTGACGCTGGACATGTGGGCCTGTATAAAAGGTACGTGTAGAACACGTTTTCCTTGTATGTGCTTTTCGTGGTGAGCGAGTGGGTGAATTCTGTACTTCTTGTCGTTTCACACGCGATTTACTTCACGGCGTTTCAAGTTCGTATTCCCTGTTACCTCTGACAGCTTTTTCTCTTTTTTCGCTTTTACTGGTTTACCTGGGCCTGTTCCCTCAAACAGTGTTCCCTTCTACTGTTGTCCTGTCTCCTCAGACAGCGTACAAATCTTCTTTTGGCGGGGGTGTTGCCAACCAAACGTGCTCCTTTTACACGCTCGTTTACCAGGCAGACGGTGAGTCGCGCACGTATCTAACATCTGTGCTTGCCCCGTGTGTAGCCTACCCCTTCAGAGGTCATTCTAGGCTGCGTGTGACACGCATACCTTCATTCTTGTGTTACTGGGTGCCACAGCGTAGTGCAGGTTTTTCTTTCTGCACACGTGGTCTAGGAGGGGTTGCGTGCACGTCATCTCCCTTTTTTGGGGCTCCTGTGCGTAGCATGACCCGTCATCTTTCCCCAGGGGTTACAATCAGCCTTGCAAGAGCACTAGGGTACAATTACCATCTGGTACCCAACCCCTTTAACCCCCAATTGCCCAGGACAATAGTTTACAGCCACTCCCATACGCACATTTACATCAGTGCCATGGCTGGGAGGCGAGGATTCCGTAAGGGTGGCAAAGGTGGAAGAGCCACAAGTGGTGGCCGTGGTGGATCCGGTAGGGGACGTGGTCGTTACTTGCAGGGTGAGCCTGTCCCCCCATGTGTGGAGGACCAGTCAAGGGCACCCATAATCCCCCCCCCCCCCTCCCGTTGAGGCTGATGTGGCTGACACCATCCATGCTCAGCCCTTGTTGGACCAGCCCATTGTGGCACCAGATCTGGCTGACTCCATGGCTGACTTCCAGGTCAGCAGGCCTATGACACGTGCGCTGGTGCACGTTGAGGTCACCATGCCACGTGCATCTGGGCCAGCAAGGTCATCTGCTGCACCAAGGAGGCAGGGCGGAGAGGCTGCAGGGGCAGCTGCGGCTCCATCCACCCCAGCCCTCACACACCCAGCCAGGACAGTGTCGGTCCTAGTCCATGCTGCTGACATTCCCCCTGACACCATCACACTAGAGCCAATGCCTGCACCAACTCCCATGCTGAGTGTGCAATCCCACACTCCTGATACAGAGTCCACCAGGGCTCCTGCCCCTAGTGTCCAGAGCGGCGCAGGACACTCAGGATCACCACCACCTTCCAAGCGGAAGAGGAAGAGTGCTCGTCCGGCACAGGCTGATGCCCCAGACACGGCTACACAGTCCGGCCCGTCCAGGAAGCCCAGCTTCACGGATGACGAACTGAATGCACTTGTCGAGTATGTGTCCGCACATGACAACGAGATGGTCATTGTTGCAGGATCCAAGACCACACCTGCACAACGCCAGGCACACTGGCAGACCGTTGCGGACATCGTAAGTGCCCTTGGAATCGTGAGGCGCACAGCCAATGATTGCTATAAGCGCTGGAATGACCTAAAGCGCAGGGCAAAGAGTAAGATGGCCTCAAGTCATGCCGCAACTCTAGTGACTGGAGGTGGGTCTCCAGTAGTAGACATGGAACTCACTCCACATGAGTCAGTCGCTGGGACCTACGTCACGGAGGAACAGATCCAAGGCGTGGGAGATCTGGCTGATTACGAGGCATTGTCCGGTGAGTGCACATGCATGTGTGTGTCATCCATGTGCATGGTGTGTGTGTGAGGGCTTCTGTTTGTGTGCCAGGTGAGAGTGTGTGCGCCTGAGTCGTATGGGTCAGCCATGTGCTTCATGCAATACTTTCTGCGCAGCTGCATTTGGCCATAGCAGTATCCCTTCTGCCAACAGTAGACATCTAGCCCAACTGCACGCCAGTTGCCCTTGAAGTGTCACCTTGCCACAACATAGTTGCTTATTTGTCACTGTTCATTCAGTCAGATTGTTTGCATTCCCCCACTTTTACTAGGCATGTCGCTGTCCACTAGTCACATGTCTGACATGGCTATGGTAAAGTGGAGTGACTTTGTTACCTGGATATCATTTGTACACACATGTCCCTGTGCAATTGGACCATTTCAGACTGGCAGCTCCAGGTGAAAAATCTGACCTGTTAGAATTAGAAAAGCGATTACATGCGGGAACTGGACTGAATGAATAGGTGCTGCCCTCCTCTCCATCTTCACTCAATAGCAATGGTACATGCCATCTGTGTGATGGCATGTGTGTTTCACCTGGCAATCACAGGCCAATGTGTGATGCCACTGCCAGGCAGCATGCAGAAAATGTGTTCAACTTCCATCTTGGTGTCATCAGTGTGTGCCATTTGCCTGCACTTCATACGCAGTGAGGGTGCATGCATGGGAGGGTTTTAGTCATGTGGGACATGTGTCAATCAAGTACTGGTTCTCTTGCTTCTCAGCCCTCATTGTGTGCCATGGTGCTAATGCCTGTTTCCATTTCTTTGTTTTTATGTCTTTGCAGGGGAAGACGCACCTGATACTGCTGGGGTTGTGGAGATGGTGCAGACCCAGGAGGGGTCCGAGGGCCGACCAACCACCAGTGAGGGACGTGGTGTGGTGGTGGGGGAGAACCCACAAGTGCTGCAGGTCGTGCTCTCAAGGGGTGTCTCTGGCTGCACCTCCCCCGAGCTGTACTCAGGTGTTGATTCGGATGAGACCTACGTGCCGTCGCAGGTGAGTGTTCCAGGGAGGGATTCTGTTCTGTCTCACCCACCTGCACCAGGGTCAGAACCCTCCATGGGGATGTCAGTGTTGGCAGCTACGCCTTTGGTGGTTACGGATGCAGGGTCACACTCCGCGACATCTGATCCTGTTCCTGGGCCAGCAGATCAGAGGGGGAATGCAGTCCTGCAGCCTCAGGCAGTGCCGGCACAGCAAGGCGCAGTTCGCCTTGCCCCAGACAGGTGTGGTGCCCGCCGACATGGTGGCCGTACGCCACCTGGCAATACCGCATGGGAGCAATCCATTTACGGTATGGCAACCCAGCAGGCTGCATCATCCGAGATGATGGCTCAGGCCATGGATAGGGTGGCCACTTCCATTGTCCCCCCAGAAAGGCTGATGGAGCGACTAGAGCAGGCAACCGACTCCATCTGCCAGTCACACAGGGAGGACATGTTGGGGTCCAACAGGGACAGGCGGGCGGCACTGGCGACTCTGCAGGAGGCCATCTCCATTGAGTCCCAGGGCCACAGGGAAGCCCTGAGGCAGGAGCTCCTTCACCTCAGGACGACTCTTGTTGAGCTTGAGGCTTCAACACACCAAAGGACAGAACAGCAGCTGGAGCGTCTCACCCGTACGCTCTCAGCTGAGATGCAGGCAACGAGGGCGGAGGTCCGGGCATCCCGTGAGTGGTTGCATGGGGACCTCCGCACACTCATCCTCCAGAACCAGACCTACCACACCCGCATGCTTGCAGCCATGGAGGAGCAGACTAGGGCCTTGCCTGGGATGCCTCCCATAGTGCAACCACCTCCGGATGCAGCTGCACAGGGTGATAATAGCAACAGCAGTGATACTCCCACAATAGGGTAGCCGTGTGGGCCATGAGCCCATGGAGGTGTTTTATTTTCCCAGGATCCACGCAGGTGGGTTCTGGTGTGCATCCTGTCCTCGGACCTCCTGGGTGGCCTCCCCAACCCCCCCGGGCCCATCAATGGCCATTTTTGATTGTTTCTTATTTTTATTTTTATTTTTATTTATTTTATTCCCTATTTTTTTGGGACGATTTGTTGGCTTCCGTGGTTCCTGTGGGCATACGCTGCATTGTGGCTGGGCACATGCAGGCTTGTAATGTATTTGGTTCAGATGCTTGGGTTTGAGTCACACACACCCCTCCTGCTTCCCGTTTCCATGGGCTTGCAAAGGGTGTGCCCAAGTGACAGTGAATTACACAGTGACGTTGGACTCCCATGAGCTGTGTGGGAAGTCTGTAGTCAATACTGTGTATACATTCCTAGTGCATATTGCTGTTGTGTTGTACACTGCATGTTGCATTGATGTGTAACTCATCTTCTGTGTCTACCTCCCAATTTGCAGGTCCCTTCCTCATGTCTACACAAGGACCTCTAGTCTGGAGATGGGGTCCATGTTGGCAGCAGTGCACCTACAACTCTACATGGCGCCAACACTGCACAGTTGGTAGTGGTGGGAGTGCAGGCATTTCCAGGTGGTGAGACTACTAATATGTAACATATGTGATGTCATGTTAATGGTAGTACGTGCTCAAGTATGTTGTTGGTCCGGCATTGCTGTGAGCATTTCAGGTGTTGCAGGTTTCTAATAGGGACACTGTACATAGTGACACTAGTGTCATGTTGTGGGGATTAGTTTGTTTACCTGCAAATAGCATGACATGGCACGGTGTGTCGTGTGGCGGTGCTGGGGTTGGGTTGGCTGACATGGCACTGTCCTCTTGTTGCATTTTGCAAGTGGGTATTCATTTTAGCTGCTTGAATGTGTAACTTCACAAAACTGCATTGGTGGTGTCTGTGTGGGTAGGGATGCACACATTGTGACACTTCCAGGTGAACAATCTCAGGCTGATATGGTATTCACGGTTCATTCTCCACACATTCAGGATCAGTGTCAGGTTGAGTCATCATTGATTGTCAGATGGAATGTGCCAGGGCAGTGTGCACTCCACAGGGGTGTGATTTCTATGTGAAGTAATTAGCCACTAGCTGTGTACGGGCTGCCTCCCCCCGTGCCCTTTCCCCTCCCATGCGCAGCGGCTGTGCATGTGGTTGGGGATGTGGGGCCACCACCATGTCCACGGCCAGGCTCCGGCGTGTTGCAACGTTGTGCAGGACACATGCTGCCACTATGATCCTGCACACTACTGGGGGAGCGTATAACAGCTGCCCGCCAGAACGGTCAAGGGAGCGAAAGCGTGACTTTAGCACTCCGAATGTGCGCTCCACTATGCCCCGGGTCATAATGTGGGCTCTGTTATATCTTACCTCGGGTGGCGTGGTGGGGTTCCGAATTGGCGTCATCATGTGGGGGCTGAGAGGGTAGGCACTGTCCCCTGTGGAGGTGGTGATTGGTATCATTGGTGGGGTTGTGACCTTGCTCAGTATCCAACATGCATGCATGTGCAGTGGCATACATACTCACCAAGCAGCCATGTATCGCCATGCCGCCCAGCTTCTAGGTCCCGGCTTAGGGTGGACATTCGGTAAATGAAGCTGTCGTGGGTGGACCCGGGATAGTTGGCATATACTGAGGTGATGATTCCCTTGGCATTACATGCTACCTGCACGTTGATGGAATGCCAGTGCTTGCGGTTCCTATAGATGTGCTCAGATGCCCTGGGGGGACGTAGAGCCACATGGGTGCAGTCGATGGCACCTAGCACTTTGGGGAATCGTGCCACACCGTAAAAATCCAGGGCGGCAGCATGCCTTTCTGCAGGTGTTCTGGGCAGGTATATGTGCCTGCGGACTGATGGGCGTGCAGTGATGATGTTCAAGACCTGGTGTAGGCAGCGTGACTGGGTGGCCTGTGACACCCCACCCACTATGGCACTTGTCCGCTGAAATGATCCAGTGGCTAAGAAGTGCAGTACATTGAGGACCTTCTCCAGGGGGCTGAGTGCTTGGGAGCACAGGGTGGGTGATGTGAGGTCATCCTCCCACTCACTCACCAGGTCCAGTATTATGTGTGGTGGAAACCTGTACTTCCCATACACCTGGTCATCAGGCATCCCGAAAAGGCTGGTTCTGGGTGTGAATATTCTGGCCCTGACTATCCTCCTCCTCCTCCTCCTTTGGTAGCCCACTGCCACTGCTGCTAGGAACGGTATGTTCATCCTGGCATCTGAGCTTGTTATTGTTAAAGTGCGCAAATTTATGCTTTGCGCGTGTTCTAGGTGAGCGTGTGACCCGCGCACCCCTGGAATCCAGTTCCCAGTCCAATAGCGTGTGGAAATTCCCACGCACCACGGGATACAGGTGCGCTGACGTACTTGCGTGTGTAAGTGCCCGCGCACCCATGAAATACACGTACATGGGCCAATCGCGTGTACGCGCACTTTTGTCCAATTACACGCGATGACACTCTGACGTGCAGTATTTCCACGTGTGCTCCGTCATCACGTGCTGAGTGGGGAACACCCGTGCGGGTCACGTCACACACGTGCTTACGCGCTGAGGGACTCTGGTCCAATAGAATCGCGTATGCGTGCTGACGCGCTTATGCGCTAAGGGCCTTTCCTCGGATTTCACGCTGACGTGCAGGATTTTCACGTGCCAAATCACTCCGTATCAAGCTGGCCACGCGAAAACACACGGAAGACCACGCTCCTGCCCAGAAGGCCGAGTTACTGCCCCCAGTGCCCCGAGCAGCCTCCCACGTGCCTGCCTGCCTGCTGCCTGCCTGCCTGCTGCCACCGTGCCCTGCCATTTGGTGCCTGCACATCAGCCATCTGCAGGGGTCCAGTTGCTGTGTCCACCCCTGCTGGAACTGAAGACTCCCGACTGGGATTACATCGCTCCACAGCCCAGCCCCAGGACCCAGTTGCCCACCCACACCTGCCTCTGGGGTTGCCATGTCGGGCACTTCCACATCTGGCACCAGTGGCAACCTCAGGCCAGAGGGGCAGAGGGGCACCAGCTTCACTGCCACCGAAGTTGGTGTCCTGGTGGAGCATGTCCTGGGGCAGTATGATGCCCTCTTTGGATCGTCCCGCGCCAGCAAGGAAGGACGGGAGAGGATCTGGGCCGACTGTGTGGTTGCCATCAACGCGGAGGGGGTGGCAACCCGCAACGTCCTGAAGATCAAGAAGCGCTGGGAGGACTTGAGGTCCAGGACCCTTGTGAAGGCCCGGCGCCTCGTGGAGGGGGGCCGGGGCCGCATGAGTTCCATCCAGATGAGGGTCCTGGAACGCGTACGCCCAGCGCTCCACGCCCAGATCCTTGAGAGGGAGGCCCGTCTGGAGTTGAGCGGTAAGTGTCCAAGCATTACTGTGTGAGACAGGGCATGTTGCGGTGTGCTGGTTCTACGATACTTGCCTGTATGTGTGCCATAGGCCATGTATGCATGTATGTGTGCAGGGACATCATGGTAATGCATGTGCGACCAGTGATGTGTGACCCACATGGTTGTTGCATGTGTTCAAATGCCGCATGGGGAGCCCTATGCAGATTTTGAACATGAGAGCATGCCAGTCTCTGTACCTGGACATGGGTGGGGGTGAGGGATGGGTGCTGATGCCAGGTACATATATGGTAGCCATGTCTGTGTGCCTGACCTGCGTGTCTGTGACTTGTGCATGCCATGGATGCATGACACATGTGTGTGACAATGAACAGATTCAGTGAAGCAGCCAAATTACCCTTGTATCCGGTGTGTTTGGGGCCAGATGGATGTGACTGAGGTGAAGTGTGTGCATGTGATAGGCATGAGCCATGATGCATGTGAGTTACATATCATTGAATGTTTCAAGAGTCCATTGGACATGCATGGAAATGTCCATGGCATGCACCATGCCTGTTACTGTGTGTGTTTTGCCTGGACTGACCCATGTGTTGTGGAGGGACATGATGGAAGTGTACTTTGACAGTGGTGCTCATCTGCTATTGCTTCCTGTCTAGGGGACCATTGTACAGTGCCCTGATGCTTGTGTTCTTTGTCTCCCTCTACGCAGCGGCTAGTGAAGAAGAGGGCGGAGACGGCGCTGTGGAGCAAGGCGGCGGGGATGCCCCCACGGCTGCAGCGGAAGGGGTGGGTGAGCCCCCACAGGGGCCTGCTACGGTGGGAGACGGTGAGGAGCCATCCAGGTTGGTGGTTTGCACAGAGGAGGAGGCCGCCACTGGGGCACACATGGGGCCTGGTGGGGGCATCCCTGCTGGTGCAAGTGGTGCAGTCCAGGGCCAGGGGCAGGAGGCAGCACAGGTCACCGTGGAGGGGCCTGTGCATGTCGCTGTCCCTGACCCTGTGAGTGCACCACCATGCACCAGCAGGGATGCCCCGTCCCAGGCCCGTCCGCAGGTAGAGGGGATGTCCATGTCACCTGACTCCCCTCCACCTGCGGACGTGGGAACCCCTGGCCGTGTGGAGAAGGTCCTGATTGGGGTCGCGATGCGCACGGCTGTGATTCGTGATGCCGTGCGTGCTTCCCGGGAGGAGCACGCACGTCATCACGAAGTGCACCGTGCCGACGTGGCCCAATTGGGATCGGCCATGTTCGGGGGTTTCCTGCATGTGTTGTCCAATCTGGCGGCCCTCTCCTCCTCTGTGCAGGCTATACACCAGTCGTTCTCCTTGCCGTCTTCCGGCCCAGATGCCACCAGGGCCCCCTGTGGACCTGCCCCGACCAATGCAGCCAGCTCGGTGGGGATCCCATCCCTGCCACAGTTGGGAGTCGGAGGTCCAGCAGGGGTGGACAACACAGCAACTGGACCCCAGCAGATGGAAGATGTGACAGCATCATCAGGCAGGGCACGTGCACGACGGCGTCGGTGGTTTCCATCAGCCTGGATGCCGTCGTGCTGGCAGAGGCAGTGGCGTCGGAGGCAGCAGCAGGCTCGACGTGGGAGGCATCATGGCTCGGGGCCTTCAAGATCAGAGGGGCAGGCATCGGCCGGAGGGCAGGGCAACCCTGGGATGGTGGTGTCTTCCGTGTGGGAGCAGTTGGTCCAGCGGATAGGTGCGGAGCGGCAGCGGGCGGAAGAGGAGCGGCTCACCATGGTCAGGGCGGAGTTCTCCATGCGTCGGGCGTTGAGGCGGGCTGAGTGCCTCGAGGAAGCTCGCAGGGAGTTTGAGCTGGACATGGGGTTATCCCTGCGAGACCTCGGGGCCAGGACAGAGTCCCGCCTCCAGGACATCGACATGGAGTTCGATGATGCCCTGGCCAGCAACATCACCGAGTGAGCCGCAGGACTTGCCCGCTGCCTTTGTATATAGTTATTTAGTTAGTTAGTGTTAGGTTTCCTTTATTAATTTTTATTTTTTTGGACCGCTCGGACAATGGCCACTTTTTTGTATATATTATTTTCATTAGGTAGTAGTAGGTTTCATTTATGGTGTTGGGCTCATGGACCCTGGAATATTCGTGTATATAGTTTGCTTTTTGAAGAAACATTTTTTTTATTAATTATTGTGTTCACCATGAGGAAATGGTTTTTCATTATTTTCCTTCCACATGATATTGCTTTGGACAACATTTGTTTTTGGATTACTTTGTTTTTTTTATTTTTACATTTGTTCTCGGACATGGACCATTTATTTTGTTATCCCCATTGTTGTATGTTTGATTTGTTTACTTATTTTTCATCTTTAATACATGTTTTTTTAACTTTCACTTGTGGTATTTTCTCATTGGTTTCATACATGTCATGATATGGGTTTTGACATTCACTTGCACCCATTGTGTATGTGTGTGTGACGGACATGTGTTCATTTACAGACTTGCCATTGGGGTTGTATCATGTAATTGCATTCACTATGTGGGTGGATGCAATCCTTGCCTGGGTGTTTGTGCTGGGTATGCTGCCCATTACTGCCATGATTGAGTATCGTCAGGACCTGGGGGCAGGGGGACATGTGTGGGTGCCTGGTGGAGGCTGCCCCTGCACTGCTGGGGGGTGGGGGTGGTGGGAGACATGGGTGGGGGCCTGGTGGAGGATGCCCCTGCACTGCTGGGGGGTGGGGGTGGTGGGTGACATGGGTGGGGGCCTGGTGGAGGGTGCCCCTGGTGGCTGGGGGGTGGGGGTGGTGGGAGACATGGGTTGGACATGGGTGGGGGCCTGGTGGAGGCTGCCTCTGGTGGCTGGGGGGTGGTGGTGGTGGGTGACATGGGTGGGGGCCTGGTGGAGGGTGCCCCTGGTGGCTGGGGGGTGGCGGTGGTGGGTGACATGAGCAGGTGTGCAGGGTAGTCCCCTGTGGTGTGTGCTGCCTGCAGGGGCCGTGGAGGGTGTACAGGTAATACCTGGGAGCACACAGCCAAATCGCGTGTGGAACTTCCCGCGCACCCCTGCAATCCACGTACCCTGCCTAATCGCCTGTGGAACTTCCCGCGCACCCCTGAAATCCACGTACCCGGCCAAATCGCGTGTGGAACTTCCCGCGCACCCCTGAAATCCACGTACCCTGACAAATCGCGTGTGGAACTTCCCGCGCACCCCTGCAATCCACGTACCCTGCCTAATCGCGTGTGGAACTTCCCGCGCACCCCTGAAATCCACGTACCCGGCCAAATCGCGTGTGGAACTTCCCGCGCACCCCTGAAATCCACGTACCCTGACAAATCGCGTGTGGTACTTCCCGCGCACCCCTGAAATCCACATACACGGCCAAATCGCGTGTGGAACTTCCCGCGCACCCCTGAAATCCACATACACGGCCAAATCGCGTGTGGAACTTCCCGCGCACCCCTGCAATCCACGTACCCTGCCTAATCGCGTGTGGAACTTCCCGCGCACCCCTGAAATCCACGTACCCGGCCAAATCGCGTGTGGAACTTCCCGCGCACCCCTGTAATCCACGTACCCTGCCTAATCGCGTGTGGAACTTCCCGCGCACCCCTGCAATCCACGTACCCTGCCTAATCGCGTGTGAGACTTCCCGCGCACCCCGGTATACACGCACACGTTTTTTTTCTGTCAGCGCGTGTCTGTGTTTGTGGGTACCCCTTTGCACGTCATTTGTCCTGGAGGGCCACAGTATTGGGCATTCATCATGGCTGTATATAGGTGCTATTTGTTGGCGCACCTTTTGGCGCACATTTCTTCCAGGCGCAGAGACGCTACCGCCTGCTTTCTTGTGGCGGTCGTGTTTGTGCCTGTGCGCTGGTTTGAGCGTGGGCTTTTTTGCCCTATTCTATTCCATGAATACGTGTTGTAGGCGAGCGTGTGGGCGTTCCGCGCACTTGTACCCTGTGCTTCCCCCGTGACGCCCACATTTTGGCAAGTTGTTCCCCATTCCGAGTGGTACGCCCCGTGTTCCGCCTACTTTTGTTGCGTGCGCCATGTGCGATTTTCGCTCTGGCCGGTGCGATTTTCGCTGTGACCTGGCGCACGCTGTTTGATGGCCTGTGCGCCAACGTGTGCCGCGCACTTTTTTATCGCACATCCGCTGGTTTTCTCGCGCACGGACTTCCATGAATCGATTTGCGCTGCTTTTCGTGCGATTTTCGCACTTGCACTGCGATTTTCGCTATTCCACTGCGAATCGCACGTTTTTGCCCACTTGCGCCGCGCTAATTATTCCATGAATCGGCCTGAAAGTCTTTCTGCAGTCACTGACTGGATGGAAAAAAAATAGGCTCAAGCCTAAAGGTGATGAAACCTAGGTTTTGTTGGTCAGCTCTACCCACTCTAGTCCCTCCTGGACTCCCGACTACTGTCCCTCTTCTCTTGGCCCTTGTCCTGAACCCGTCTCTGTTGTTAAAAGCTTAGGCGTAAAAATCATGTCTTCCAGGTCCAGATCAGCCCGAGTGTTGGCTATTTGTCAATCGGGTTTTGCCAAACTTAAACTACTGAAAAAGGTTCTTCCCTTTCTCCCGACTGACTCCAGATCCAAAATTGTCACAGCCTCTATCACGAGGTCTATTGACTACTATAATGGCATCTACCTTGTCCAACCCGAGTTTTTACTTCAACGTTTGCAGATTCTTCAAAATTCGGCTGCCCGTCTTGTTTTGAATGCCCCCAAACTGGCTCACTCTCAGGAACTTCTTTGCCAACTTCACTGGCTGGACGTGTAAAGCAGCATTTAATGTAAAGCCCTCTGTCTTGTTCACCGAGCTATCCACAACTCTGGGGCGAAGTTCCTGCAATCTAAACTGGTACCCTACAGACCTTGCAGAGCTCTCTGCTCGGTTAATCGGTCATTGCTTTGCATCCATCGATTCCTACAAACTCGTTCCGGAGGATGATCCTTCTCTGTGCTAGTCCCTTCTCTGTGGAATGCCCTTCCTGCTGATATTTGTAACATCCCACGCTTTCTCCTTTTCCGTAAACATGAAAACCTTTATTTGAAGCATTTCTGGGCGCATCTCTCCTTGCTTCTCTCCAGCGCCTGGATGAGTTTACTGGTCTTTGTCTGCGCTTTATAAAGTATCAGTACAATACAAAACAATTGGGGTGAATGGCAATGTGTGAACTACATGTTGGTAGAATCAGAGTAGTGGGTTGGGCAAAAGTGCCTATGGGTGGGTTGGATAGTGTGGCAATGTGGGTGGGTTGGATAGTGTGGAGAGAGGAGCACGTCACACTTCTGATGAAGAATAGGGATGTGCCTGTCAGGCTAGGGTTATGTCCGTGAGGATTCTGTTCGCTTGGATACCCGAGCAATATAATTTACTAGTTTTCTGATTTGTAATTATTGCTAGTCCTACATGGCATGCTTCTAGCTTATTCAGTCTCGTTATTATTAATATTGTAGAAGGTCAGTAGTGCTCATGTCACATGGCCGAGGCAGCGCACACACACCTACTGCCACCAGAGTAAAGTTAATGGTTTCACTACGTAACGTAAAACTTAGGACTATTGAATGGAAATAGTTTCAGGAAGGCTGTAACAAATGTTCTTAGGAAGCATAGCCCTTGAAACCGGATTGTATATAAAAAGGGCTGCATACGACAAGGCATTCCGAAAGCTCCAGAAGGGAAGCTCTCCTACTTTGTGAGTTCCAGAGCTCAGTTATGCATTCTTCTGGAACCAGAATGCCCCTCAACCCCTCTACAGATTTTAGGGCTTCCCCCTTTCCCAAGCGCCCTAAATCCTCCCCTTATTGGGCCTCTCCTTCTCTTACATTACTTATGCCCCTCGTCTGAGGCCAATGGAGCCCTCTCCCTCTTTCACACATGCCCTCTCCTGAGGATCAAAGTCACTCATTCTTTACTGTAGCACACCCCTCTTCTGGGCTTTACTCCCCCCTCATAGGAGCACACACCTCTTCTTGGGTTTAGGGTGCTCTTCTCCCCCCCCTCACTGTAGCCCACCCTTCGTCAGGGGTCAAGAGGCTCCCCTTCTCTGGAGCTCTCCAGCATTCTCATCAAACTCCTCTCCTCAGATCCCAGCTCAGAGACACTATTTGTGGATCTTATCCCAAGTTTTAAAGCCCTCAACTTCCTCTCATTGCCCTGGCAATTGTTAGAATTGATTGGTTATTTGGCTTTATATTCCAAGCTCAGGTGGAAAGTCTTTAAAAAGGCAGGATGCCATTCTGGATTTCTTGGAGTTCGTTTTCCACCCAGGAGATGGTGTTTGCCTGATGCTCCAATCCCACCTGTTCATATTGTTTTACTCTGGGGAGGGTGAACATTATTTTTCTCTTTAAATGGTGCACAAGCACTGCTGCTGGGAGATGGGGGTTGGTGTAAGTTGGGCATTTTCCTTCGAGTATCCGCAACTGTGGACAATGTGCTAGTGCTCTCTCGGGGGGTTCGGGAAAAGTTCAGGGCTAGTCCCGTCAGTCCTACTGTCAAGGGTTCTAGGGCTTGATTTTGTCATACTAAACCCCTCCTAATGGAGCATTATAGCAACCCACACACCCAGCTACTAATCAGTGCTGATAGCCATGCCGGATAGTCAACATTGGTAACCCCATAGCCTTTTGCCATTATTGTGGATTTCTTACTTGCTAGTCAATATTGCAAATTCTGCTGGATGGCCTTACTTCTAATCCTATCAAATGGCCAGTAATGCGAAACCGGTCTGAAATCATTATTGCTCTTTGTGGGGCAATGCTATAGGTCTCATCAGTTTATCAGCTTGAGAAGAATCTGCTTAAAATGCAGTGTGAGAAACATCCTTGAATTGATTTTAAATGGTTAGGATTAGTGGGAAATAGTTCACATGGTTTCATTATTTGTGGGCATTTGTTTGCTGGCAAATGTTGCAGGGCAGAGTCTCTACCAATGGGCTTCTTTTACTCAACTGAAATGCAAGGAGCGAGAAATCCTCCGATGGCTTCCGTTGCTTTATCCTCTTTGTTGGTATTTCTGTAGTTGATGAAACCAGCAAACCCATGGTTTGCATCCTCCAAGACGGAAAAGAACACTGAAAGGACTCCGCAGGTAGCGCTGAGAATAACACTGGGATCTTGCCTTACAATCTTAAATGTTGTCAGTACATCAGCGTTTCCTGCAAACATTTCCTTCCCACAAAAGGGCAAGTCCAGAATGGGAAAACAAATGGCATGAAACCGGACTGCCGAAACCTAAACCTAGCTTTATATCCTCGACCACCATTTCAATGTGACCGCCACACAAATACAAGAGGCCTTTACCTGCATTGACTTATGTTTGAATTAAAGTACTGACCACCTTTCTAGAGAAAAGAAAGGTGTGTACTCTACGTGTCCAAATACAGTTCAAGAGCATCTCGCCTTTAAACCCGGCTCAGAGGGACCCCAGTGTCAACCAGCCTCTCTGCCCACGTGCTAAGCCATACTCTTGCTGAACCCCCTCCTCCTGTAAAAAGAACAAAAGCACAACCACACAAATGCCCACAACCTCTCATTGCTCCTTGCCTCCCGTGCATGGCCCGGATTATTAAAAGTATAAACACAAAACAATTTAACATTTGGCTGGAGTCACTTTCGACATCTTATTAATTTTGGTGTCAGTTAGAATTTTAGGACTACCTATATAGAACTAAAATTGTCTGACAAAGCTCTTGAACATACATATTAGTGGGGTCCTGGTGTCAACAAACTTCTTTGTAATGCAGAATGAGTGAATTAAGGCAAAAGCTGTTACAGCGGATCAATTTTGCAGAAACGGATGGAACTTTTCAAGTTGGGGAGATACTATATTTTCCATTCTGCTTGGTACATTGTCTTTTTTTGCAATCTTTATTATTACGTAGGCCTGTCATGGTTCATGTGGTTAAAGAACGCTGCCATAATGGATTGGGAGCCGTGCATATAAATCTTTACAATGCTCCCAATCCATCATGGCCAGCCTTGTAACAAATACAGATGGAGCCAATATGTGGAGCTTTGCAAATGTAAAGGGTCATTTTTTGGAGATATATATTACACACACAGACATACACACACACACCTTCTACATTTGCATAATCAGATCTACTGGCTTTGCCAATGCGAGCTTGTCTTTTGCTGACACTGCTTACTTTGTGGGGGTGTTTGCCAGGGCTCAGCCCTGCCACTTATTAATGAGCTCCACCACTTATTATCTCAGACACAGTTTCATTATGACAGTGTTTTGGCAAGTTTATTATTTTAACTGCCAGTCACTTAATAGACAGCTATAGAATCAGAGCAAAATGTAAAGGATTGTGTTTAAAAACACACTTCAACATGTGTTATGTTATGTGTAGATTGATTGGCATGTGTAAATCACACATCGGTCAACCACAATAGGCCGGTGGGAGTTGCAGCTTTAACTCTATAGATGGTAACAGCATGGGGAACAGCCGTGGGTGGTGTCAACAGGGGGCGGGGAGCTACCCATCCTGATGTGTCGCGGTAGAAAATATTTAAGCACCAGCACTTGATTTCTTTTACAAATTAAGCACTGGCTGTACACATCCATTGTGCCCCTACCCGCTATACAGAGAAGACATCCCATAATCCTGGAAGGATGACTGAACATGGCAGCAAACAGGATAAACATCTCAGAGCTACCCCCAAAATAATAACACTTAAGTAGGCCTCTATGCAGGCTTTCAACTCACCAAGTTACAACACTCCTTAAGTTTTGATTATGAAGAAAGTGAGTTGGTTTAAAAATCAGGTCAGTCCTTGTCGATCCAGCTGGCCACCAGCAACATCTTCCAAACTCTCCTATGCCACTGGCCTTTCAAACAAACAATACATGCTCACCAAAATAAAGGAGGAGCAAATCCACAGCACACAGGGTGCATCTACACATTGCGATCTACAACTATGCTGCGCAAAGTCAGGCAGGTCAGCAACAATGCCAGAGAGAATAGGAATGGCAAGAGAGTCTGGCATGCTTCGCCAAACACGTGACTTTTCAAATTCATGCAACAAACCAAGCCAACTGTCATTAGCATTCCGAGTTAATTAGTTTTCAACTCTGCAAAGTTTTCCAAGTCAGCCCCAGGGCAAAGGTCACTGAAAATAACAAATAACACAGGTATTTTATTTGGCCATGTGCAGCCTTGTTGAATGGCTCTCGTGATGGGCATTTTTCTCAGCGCACAGACTACAAACACTGACCATGGCTCAGCAGTGACCATAATTCAGGTGGTGTTGAAAGAAACTCCTCAGTTTGGATGCTTTGCATGTTCGAAAATCCTCAGATTTAAGGGCCATTTTTGGTCGATAGCCAAATTGGTACAGCATACAGAGGTGCTCACAACTCACAGCAGCGCAAGACGACTGCCCGGCTATAGTACAGGGACGAGTAGGGGCTTTGAAGTTCCTAATCAGCCCACATTATCAAAATGGGGCAAGCGCAGGCTAACCCGGCAGCAGGGTGTGAGCTAGCCTGGAAGCCATCAAAACAAATAGTAGGTATCAAAAATAAAGAAAGGACCAATCAAAGGGCTATACAAAAATGAGTTAAGCTAAAAGAACAGACAACTATTAACACACTAAGACCTGTGATAAATCCTGCATAGTAATTTCCCAGCGATCACCTCATCCCACATGGTCAGGGGGTGACACGCAGCCACTACCCAATTCCCGACCCAGACCCTGGGGGTGGTAATATCAGGGAGGATCATGTGGTAGGAGACGACCGCATGGGGGAGGTGGGGACTCCACTAGAAGATACGCAGTATTCCCCACTTTCTCCTGAAAACCCCATGACACCCAAAATGACTGCCATTCTAGTCAAAATCCCATTCATACCTTCATCATATACAATACACACATGCCACCTCCTGCTGCTGATGTTTTTCCAAGTACAACTCCTACACACCATTATTTTAGAAATCCCCCAAACTTCAGGGACTTCAAATTCCATGCAGCCTCAAGTACTGAGACGAGGAAGGAGTTGATGCAGATTGAAAGAAACCTGAAGTTGAATGTGCAGACTAGTTTGGTTAAATCACAAGTGCGCAAGACATTTCAAAATGGCATCCACACTCAAATTGAGAGCCGAACGGAAGAAGACCGTGCCGGAAGAAGTCAAGAGAACAGGTACATCCTTGAAGCAGCTCGCAAATGCATGAATCCCATACCGGCATGGGGGGAAGGCAGGAGATATGGCCATGCTGAAAAGCAGCATTCTCCAGTGCAGGTCACGGTGAGAAGCCAGTGAGAGAGCGCAGAGCTGAAAGGAATGCTGGAGAAAGGTCCATAGTGCACAGAAGGCCGTGCCAGAGAAGAAGCTTCCTCGCAGAGACATGCTACGGGTCGGAAATGCTGCAAAGTACCGGTGAGTCTGCCCTGAGGCATTGGGGACCCCAGGACGTACCGACAGGCATGTACACAAGTGAATGCATTAAGAACATTTGAATAATGACCAGATAAAGTGCAACAACAAAACTTGAACAAGTAACCATGTATGAGGTGTCAATGTGGGAAAATTTGGAGCAAGTGTTAACTTGTGCAAATAAATACCATTGAGATAAAAACAGCAAAAAAACTTGAACAAATCCCTATGTCTGAGATGTCAACGTGGGGAAAGTTGGAACAAGTATTACCTTAAGCAAGCAAATGGAAACACAGTGAAGTGATACAACTGTGGTATACTTAAAGAATAGTTAAACTGATAAGAAGTCCTAGTGAAAAGAATACACCATGCGGTTGGCAAGGTGAGGAAGATACCTGGCAGAGAAGTACACCAGGAGATCTGCAGGACCCCAGAGAAGGATTGCTGGCAGGCGAGTATACCAGGCAATCCATCCGAAAACATAGAAAGCTATAATACATTGTGTCAAGATACCAGACAAGGGAGTATACCAGGGATCTGAGAAGTCCATAAAGAAAGTCCTGGCAAACAAACATACCAGGCATTTTGGAATTGCATACAACCTTTAAAACTGTGGGAATGTACCTGGCAGGAGAGTACACCAGGGGATCTGAAGAACCCATAAATGGATACCTGGCAAGGGAGTATACCAGGAGGTCCACCAAAGCTGTTAAAAGGAAGCTTATTGTGAAAGTTAGCATATAAATAAGAACCCAGTACAAAGAAATCAAGGATGAGCTGAAAGTTATGAAATATATTGCTTCTACATGAACCTTTTGAATCTAATTTAAAGAACCGAGGAGATGGTTTAGACACTTTTGCCACCCTACCTGAACATTAATAAACTGTTGTTGAAAAGACACTTTTCCACTCTGCCTAAAAATCCACGGGAAGGAAACCACCCTCTTTATCCATGGGTTTCTCTGTGGAAAACATTTTTCTGCAAGACTTACTGGTTTACTTTAATTATGAACACTTTTTGGCAACTGTTAGTCAGAGACATTTCCTTAAACTATTAGTGTGAGGGCCAAATTAGAATGTTTTGGACACAAGGACAGTTTATAGGTTTAATGACTTGGCACAGACTGATCTTTAGTTTTAGTTTCCTATGCAAGGAAACTCTTTAGGATAGGGAAGCATTCATCCAACCCATTTTGGTTTAATAAACATGTCTGATAATGAGAACACTACAACTGTGTGTCCGCCTCTCATTTCTAGGGGTGTACCGAATAGTAGATTTAAGTATTCGGCCGAATATTGAACAGTTGGCCAAGTATTCAGCAGGAGCCGAATTGTTGCCTTTTTAATAAATAAAGTTATGTAGACAAGAAAAAAAAACAGTTGATTAATGCAAAACACCCTTTAAAATAAGAACAGCCAATTGGTATTGCATGTCCTCTATTTGTTGTCTACAGAAGATGTTTGTGTAAACCATGAAAGGAATACATTATAAGAAAACCTGTTCAATAACAGCACAGTTGTCCATTCATAGGTAATGCTTGTTGGGCAGGACTCGAAACTAAGAAAAGTCCAAAGGTATAGCATGCAATCACTGTGAAAGGAGACTGGGATGCGTGCACTCATACTTTCAAATGTTCCTTTTGGGCCGGCCAGTCTTCAGCCTCCTGGTTCTAGCAAAGCACTGAACCACAAAAAGAGTAAATCAGTACTCCAAATACTTAAACATTTACATATTAGAATAGGCCCTGCAAATAACAAAGAAACAACTTAAAAAGTAATTCCCCACCCAGTCTTCCCAAATCAATCCAAGCTCCAATTAACAGGTGAAGCCCACTCCTAATGAAAATTTGCATGTTTTTCTCTCCTTTTGTTCTACATGGTGGGCCCTGAATTAGACACTGTGGGTGGTGGAAAGAGGAGGAGGGAGACAGCACTGCTTTCAGTGCTGTGAATTACAGTTCCAACAGGTCTCCCGGGGAAGGGTTAACAGCCGGTTGTCACAATCCCTGCTGGCTGGCCATCGGCCATTAACCCCTACATAGAAGATTTATGGCAAGTGATTGGGTGTCTGGGTGAGCCTAACAGCCTTTGTTACAAATTCTTAGCTAGGAACCTGGAATACATCAGTTTGGTTTTGAAATGAGTACGTATCCCTGTTTAGTTGCCCAAGGTCGTCCGCTTTTCGTGCACTCCGAACAGATGCTGCAACAGGCGCAAGTCCATCACTTGCGCTCCCTTTGTTTGGTGCCTTTCTTCAGATTGAGAAAATGTGGTTATCGAGTGTGTTAACATTGTTTCTGGTTCTCCTTTTGAGTGTGGGGGAGTAGGAGGGGGAGGGGGATGGGAGGGTGCGAGTGGTGCACCCAAACGTCCCTGCTTCTGCAAGGAAGACTCTTCCCTGTGCATGAGATCCATGGGCATGCAAGCCCCAGAAGTGGATCTGAAGTCTTAGGATCACCAGCAGCAGACGGAGCGGGAAGCATCACAAAGGCTGCACGGGTAACACTAGCATTGCCTGGTAGCAGAGCCGGGAGCAGGCAGAACAAGCAGCAACAGGTTTGGCACCAAACAAGCCAACAAAGCAGCCAGCAACCCCCGACAACAGCAGAGCCCAGCCTCTACCTAGCACCAGAAGGGCCAGAGCACACACCCCGGAACCAAGACAGAGCAGCACCAGCACAGCCTGGCAGCATGCTGAGGAGGAAGCAGCAGGTGCTCTGGCATGCAGCAGGCACTTTCCTCCTTTCTGCCACTAGGGTACTCGCTAAATCCCAAGATAGGCACTCAGTGGGGCACACCATCCGCTGGCCACCTTTCACACAGGGCACAGTGTACAAACTTTCCCAACTTCGGTTTCTAGTACAAGTCGAGTAAGTATTCGGCTGAATGCTGAATAACTGCTTTTTAGCTGGAATTCGGCCGAATACTTACTTGAAGCCGAACTTCAATACATGCCTACTCATTTCTGACCCCTCACACAACTCACCCCTGTAGGGAGATAAACAGACCATTCAGGCTATTTGGTAAACAGGCTTTCTGGATATTTGAGAACCTAGGTCTGCAGCTCAATAGCCTTGTCGAAAGTCAAGCAAAGTTCATGAATAGGTTTGAGGCACAGAGTGCAGTCTCGCATATAACTAGAGCTCTGTGGTAGGTCAGGAGAAAGACAGACTGATTAGAAATTCTACTCATGACTTCATTAAAGAATATAGTTAAGGCCCATCTTTCCCTATTCTACAAAGCTTCCCTACCTAACAAAAACTAGGGTGCTTGTCATTGAATGTGTGAAATGAAGAACCACCCACTGTCCAACTCAAACCTCTCTGACCCTTCTACTATTCTTAACAACTTAAAGATAGGAGAAGGCCTCTCTTCCCCTGAGGTTTCTTGACTGGTCTTTCAGTCAGTCTTCAATAGATGATCTTTAAATAGTCTCCAGTAATCACTTTCACCAGTTCATTTACTGTCTTCTTCACTTTGTTTGCTCTCCTGATTTTCCTTTTAATGATTGATCCTTCTCTCATTCACTGGGTTGTTTTAATTCCCCTCTGGGATATCTCTTTCTCTCCATATATGCAAAAGGGACATTTGTGGATATGTGTGTGTGTGTGCTTGTTTGAAATGTTCAGCATACTTCCCAACATGCTACAAACCTGACACCTGGCATGTGGTTAGGATCCATGGTGTAGATCATGTAAAAAAGTATAAACTATAAACCTTTTTTTTTTTAAGCGGTCTGCAATGCTTACCCCTGCCATATGTCTCTTCGCGCCGTGGTTCTTCCATAGTTCTACGTTCATTGTTCCTAAAGTTCAACAGTTCATGGTTCCTAAACTTTACACACCATTAGCATTCTAGATCAGCAGCACTTACTTTGGAAGCCAATGCGGGTGACACAATGCAGTGCTTTTGTAGTAATGCGGGTGGCAGGAAACAGTGCATGTCTCTTCAATAGTGTCTGCAATGACCATCACATCGTGGCAAATCTCTCATGACAATTACAGAAACTTAATTACCCATGCAAATGGAGAAATGTATGCCATCTCAACAGTACAAAGCTTACATGCTTCAGCCGTACACATACAGGTACGGCACTTGCTTCAGCCCTACACGTACTGCACAAGTTGAGGTTGTTGCTGCCTCTGCTGCAGATCAGGACACCAATAATGTTGCTGCGCAATCTCAACGCTCCAACTCAAAGTAGCTGGAACCGATTTACAGGATTCATGCTTTTCTCATGGTCCGCTTAATGTGGGTTGCTCCAGAGTTGGAAACAAAGAATTTGTTTACACTAGCTCCTACAGGAAAGACTAACAATATGGTCTACAAAGAAGCATTGGGTTAGTTCATAAAATAAACTTCAAACTAGCACTGAAGTAGGAATTACAGTGCAAGGCACGGGTACACCTGCTAGTTTCTTATATTTCTGAACAGTTCACTTTCCTTGAACCTTTCATCCTCCGTTTCCTGAAATAGTTACACATATTTTGATTCCTTATCAAATTTCTCTTTCATGACCGACTCGTCTCCGGTCCTTGGGCCTTCTTTATATGCATTACACTCAGTTGGGCGATTTCCAATACCTTTGTCTGGCAAGTTTCTTTTTACTACTCTTGTTGTATTCTTTGCCCTCCTTCTAGACTGAGATGAATAGGAGTATTCCAGGACTGATTTTCTAAATATGGGCCCTCTTCTAGGACTGTGACGAGTAAGAACTTCATAATAACAACTCACAGTCTCTAAGTTTTCTTACCCTTGAAAAATGATGAGTTTTGGGGTCTTTATTCTCTTAACTGTGAGCAGTACGAGTCTTAAAGTAAAGATTCTCAGTAACATTTATTACATTTGTACTCCCTTCATTGTGACAAATAATGAGCATTCCAGTAATGATTCACATTCTCTCGTAGTATGTCTTGATTCTCTTGGCTGCAACGAGCAGGAATATTCCGGTAATTATTCTCATCCACTCGTATTCTAACTTTATTCTTGTGAGTAGGAGCACACCAGTAATGATTCACACTCCCTTCCCTGGATCTCCAGTTATCCCCTGTACCTTCCCTGTTGAGGGTTAACATCACCGGGTTCTTCACAGATTCAAAACCGGTCTCATATGCTCCCTTACTGGCATCTCGCCTCCAGTTTCTCCTTCCTCTTGTTTTCCGGTTGGTGGTTTGTTGACTCGGGTTTCCACTCGTCTCGAGCCACCATCAGCAAATGGTGTCAGCATAGTTAATTGGACCTCTTTTCCACCATGACCCTCCCGTGGTCATGCCACTACTCTTGGCATCTCTCACTTCCTCAGGATGCAGTGCATCCACTTCCTTCTCTGCTGTGCTTCTGGATAAAGACCGTAGCCCGTCTGACAGCTCGGGCCTCTGCTCAACGGCAGAACGCTGTACGTCTGGCCTCAGCAACTCATAGCCAGCATGTGCCTCCTGTGAAAAACCAAAGGGTGTTTCACAACCTAGTCCGCAGGATCCCATACTCAGGTGGCCAGGGAAAGGCCATCACTTTTGGATCCTGACCCTGCAGGTGAACAAGCGAGGAGTTGGGGGAGAAGCACCCGACAGTGAGATATGGGGCCGCATTACAAGGATGGCGGTAACCCACTGGTGCCACCGGCGGGTTGCAGCCAACCTCGTAACACTGTTTCCACCGCCTGAGATCCCGGTGCCATAGGCACATTACAGGTCCCGTGGGCCGGGGATATCAGACGGTGGAAAATGTTGTGCCCCATTCCCGTGGATTCCTATCATGGAAATGGATGCACGGAAGCACTACCACCTTTGTCAGCCTGCTGACCATGGTCGATGCACCTGCAGAAGCCTGTAGCCCATGAGGGGGCCTACTGAAAACATACCCCAACACGAGGCTACAGAAAAAGCACAAACCAAGGGGCTAGAGAGGCCTGCATTCCACAAGGGACACATCCAAAGTCGCCCCAAGGATGGGGAACGCAACACCACAGCAGCAGAAGGCACCAAGGAGGCAGTGACCGACGAGGAGCAAACTGAGAATATAGTGCTGGATTGGGAGACCAAAACCGACTATGAAATCAGGCTAGAACTGCCCAAAGCCCACTCTGGCTAAACAGTATAAAACCACAAGAAGTTGAAGCAACAGAACCAGATTGAGGAAGCCCGATACCATCTAGGAAGATCAGGTGTGATGCCAGGAAAGCCCAGGTACTAATTATTTACCAGTGTAATTCTGCATATCCCTGGAGAAAGGATAAAACACAATGGTTGGGTAAGGACATTAATTTTGAACACCACAGGAACGTTTAGGAGACATTTGTTTTCATTTAAGACATTCTTTGATTGTGCTATTCAAAAGACTTTTTTCTAACTCTGGGTTTGAAGGTCAGAAACCAGACGCCACTGCTTTCCGGCATGAGGTAACCATTAACTAAGCAGCAACTTAGGATCCGTCTTTCTAACTTCATTTCCATAGAATTGCATAATGTTAGATTAGCTTAGGTTTGGGACGGACTGCCTTTAGTTGTCAGACATCCTGACGAGCACCTTTTATAATTCTTTTGCATAGAGAACTCCTCTTTGAAGTAGGGACTAGAGCAGGTTTTCTTCAATAAAAAAGCGCTGAACTATGCCTCTTTGTGCGTCTCCTCAGTCTGACCTAGACTTGTATATACAAGTACTGTTAGGAGAAAAATAAGGATATGCAGTTAAACATGGGTGCCAGTTCTTTTAAAGATGGTCCATGGTTAAGGGAGTTAAGAAGTGATGGGGGCGACTGTTCTACATTCTAGCCACGACATTTACACTGAAGAATCTTCTGCAGAGTTTTTAAAAGTGCAAAGTTGAAAGATGACTGTTACTGGGGAAATGGCATTGGGACATAAGCATTTAGGAAGAATGTTGGACATGCATGACCAATGGGAAAAATGCTGTTCCTCTGCTCACACCTGTTGTGAATTTGTTGTAATAAAAATCAGTAAAAAGGTTACAAAAGATGGTCCATAGCTGTTGGAACGAATTTGATGCCAGCAGGCTATTTTGTGAAGGTACATGTCACTCTGTATTTGTGGTGTGGCCATATCACATTGCAGATACTGGAGCTTCAGAAGACAAGGTCCAGCAAAATGCACACGTTTACAATACTTTACAAACGGTGCATAGCAAAAATTGCACACCCTCACAGATTGCATTCGGTCACAACTACTAAAGCAGATCTGACTCCAAACGTCCATTAAAAGGGATTGAAGGCTTTCGTGATTTCACTTTACAGTTAGTTAATGATGGGTGTCTAGGATACAAAACGTCACCAAAAGATAAACAACCAGGACAATGAGCAAGGATGAAGGTTTGTTTCCATTAATGCAAGCGTGCAACTGAAATATACATACTTTCCACCCTAGCTCCATATAAATACTTCTCGTTAGGGTGACTCCAGAAACCCGAAGCCGGCAATTTCCATCTATTGAGAGGATGTTTGCCAAAATAAGCACCAATCAGCCATCCACCTCCACTAGATCTCGTCCCAGTCTCCCGCAAAAACTGAAGCAGGAACCTACACGGATCATCCTCCACTCCTCTTTTCCAACTGAACAGATCAGATTACCCCTGTACAACCACCCCAATGCCATTTAAATCCAACTTAATGTTTGTGTAGGCGCTTGGTGTGCACACCGTGTAGGTTCTATAGTGCTTCTAAGATAGTTTGTCTTTGTTCCTGTGACAGTTGCTTGAAATAAACCCAGAGGTGAGACACGCTGGGCCAACGGCACCCCACGGTGGTAGAACAGAGGGCATGTACTTGGTAGCGTACTCAGAGAGCAGGCCTGCCTGGACAGCAGGAGCTGGAGGATCGGCCAGTGGCAACAGGATCCGCTTTGTGCGGAGCATAAAGCTGGGGCTGGGGTCTATGCCGGATGCCTTATTGCGACTGACTCTCGCCAGAGGTGAGGCGTGCTCTAAATCACTACAGCGCACTCATGGGAGTGGTTCTGAGCAAAGGACCTCACACCATATAATGGCGTGGCAGCATTTTGGTTGCCAAGGATACCGGGATAAACTACTGGGAGCCCGCAGGACTGCACCCACGCCATCTTCCTCGTCATAGTACCTTGAGGATTTATTCTTTTTATAGAAGATTTATTTTTGAATCCCGGATCTGACAATCAGAAAGTGACCACTAGTCCTCAACATGCAGAGCACCCATGTAAAACCCCCTCCATTCCCACCTGCCCAGTCCAGGGGAACCAGCCATACCTTAGGAACTGTGGCTGGATTCCTTCAAGGCGTACCTCAGGGCAGCTAGCGGTGCGATCTACACAGATGACCAGAGGAAGGCAGTACTAGTAAACTGCCTAGGGATAGAAGGTTTGCACATTTTAAGGAATTTGCTGGGTGAACAAGTTACTGTGGGATCTGCTAGTAGGGCTAGAGTGGTGCGTGCCTATGAAACGGCCTTACAGAAGTCGACAAAAACTATTTGGGAAAACCATAAATGTAGTGCTGGAGAGGTACCACTTCTTTTCGAGGGTTCAGTGCCAAGATAAAACCATGGACTGTCATGGGACGGCCCTCAGCATGCTGACAGCAACCTGTAGATTCAGAGGGGTGCTAGATGAATACATAAGGGACCGCATATTGATGGGTATGGGCAATGTTAAAATAAGGGAGAGACTGGATTGAGAGAGATCCATGCCCAGAGAAGGCGATGGAGATGGTCCAAGCAATCAACGAGTCTGCCAAGAGCATACGGGCGATGACACGTAAGGAGGGTATGCAGAATAGCAGCAGTGGGCTGGTGGTGAAGGCCATGTACCCAACGAAGAAAACAGAAACTGGGAGGCCCAAAAGGTTTAAAGGGGAAGGACAACCCAATGCTGGGACAAGGCCCTTCTACAACAGGTGTGGATGGAGTAGTCACTTGACAGGGGCCAGAGACTGCCCAGCTCAGACAGTGGAGTGCAGGCGATGTGGCATACAAGGTCACTATGCAAGGCAGTGTAGGGTGGCCAGGGAGGGATGGTACGCGCCCATTGAAAGGGAAGGTCAACTAGGTTGAAGAACCAGAAGAATTGAGAATGCCAGTAGCAGAGGAGAGGATGTTGCTCCATGTGCAAGGGGAGAAGAAATATGGACTATGGGATATTGTGAAGGTTAATGGTGCCAACACTGAGATGATGGTAGTCTCAGGGTGTCAATGTTTCACTTGACGATGAAAGTAACCCTTGAAAGTCATGGATGTTGCGCTCCCCCTCCCCAAAGGAACTAGCCCAGCCGACTAATATACAGTCTGTGTGACCACCCTCCTGGGCGGTCATCAGTCCAATGACACAGGCGTCTGCTGCAGAGTTTGCCTCCACCTTCATCCCTCCTCCCGACTCTCCCACTGACTCGGTCCTTTCCAATGTTCATCTTGCTATCACTTTGACATTCTTGCCCCCGTCATGAGGATCCACCTGAAAACTGCATCCAAGCATACAGCTAGTACGACTCCAATCTAGCCACTCTGAAACACAAGTGCAGAGTTGCTGAATGAAAGTGGCAGATCCCGGGCTCATCCCCTAACAAACTGGCCCGTCGCCTACTCCAAATACCATCTCTCTATCCACTCCAAGAAGATGGCTCACATCCAGGCCCGCATCTCTAGAGCCTCTGACAACACGGCTGAACTCAAATCTCCAAGGAACTAGCCAATCCATCTGCAGTCTCCACCTCGCCTCTTCCTTCCCAGGACCGCTGTACTGCACTGGCCACCCATTTCTCTAAAACGCAGGACATTCTGACCTCTCTTCCTCCACTCCCTGCATCCCACCCTCTATCCCCCCTGCCGTCATGGCCCCTCTTCCACCCCCACCCACTCTCTCCACCTTCTCACCCATCACAACAGAAGAGATCTCTAGAGTAGTCCGCTCTACGAAGGTATCATCCAAACATGTGTCCCCTTGTTCTTCTAGCACCATTAAGGACATCTTCTCCCCCACTCTGGCTCTTGCCGACTTCAACAACCACTCCCTGGCATCTGGCTCTTTCCATTCTTCTCTCAAGCACTCCCTTGTGCACCAAACCCTTTAAAAAAGCCTTCTGCCGACCCCTTGTTTCCAGCCAACTATCGAAACTCCTGGAGAAGTTGGTCATCCCTCCAACTGACCCAACACACTGAGCTTCTGGGTTGTTTACGTGACCATCCATCTATATTCTGAGCATCCAGATGCACAAAAACTGCCCTACTGAATACCTGTGAAGAATTGCTCACAAATCTTGACTCTTGACTCTCCTGCTCATCTCATTCTCATTCTCCTTGACCTCTCTTCCACAGTCAAGCATTCTATCCTTATAAAGCGGCTCCAAGATACCCTTATTATCTCATAACGGGCACTGCATTGGTTGACCTCCTTCCTTACTGACCGCACTTCCCAGGTGCTCCTGGTCTCCTTCTCCTCCACCACTCTCTCTACATGTGGTGTTCCCCAGGGCTCTATCCTCTGGCCTTGGCTTTTCAATATCTACTTAGTGCCGCTTGCCCACCTGATTTCTGCCTTCGCTCCTCATTTCCAGTGTTACGCAGATGGCACATGCTCCTCCTCAAGCTCCCCTCTTCCTCATTCTCCTCCGCCATCATCCCCGACTGCCTATCTGCTATTCAGTCTTGGTGCGCCTCCAATGAACTCCGTCTTAATGCCAGTAAGACAGAGATTCTGCCCATCAGGACACCTGCTCCCAGTTTCCCTCCTGCACTCTGGCCACTCTCTATGGGCCCCACCTCCCACTCCTTCCACTGAGGCCAGAAACCCGTAGGTCATCTTAGACTCCCCCCTCGCCTTTACTCCTCACATCTTGGGCCTTGCCAAGAACGCCCAGTTTCAACTTCACCTCCTTAGAAGCATTATTTATTTCCTCACTTTCCCCCAGAAGCTCAATGTCTCTAGAGCTCTGGTCCCTCTCAAGGTTAAATTACAGTAATAGCCACTTCCTCAACCTGCCTCTTCCTTCGCTCCGTCCTCTTCAACTAATCCAGAATAGGGCTGCGAGACATATCCGTTGCCTCAAGCCCCGAGACCATATCCCTCCAGCTCCAAAATCTCTCTGCAGGCTCCCGGTTGATGCAAGAATCAAATTCAAGACCCTCTGTATCAACAAGGCTGCCCGGGACCTGGGTCCATGCCAACTGCAACTCTCTTGCTAAATCCGCTCCTTCCAGATCCCTTTGATCTTCTGGTTCCAACTCTCTGCTGATCACACGCTTCTTCAAGCAGATCTCTCTCCTCAGCTGGCTCCCTCCTATGGAACAGTCTCCCTCTATGGAACAGTCTCCCTTTTTCTGTCAGTCTTGAAACGGATCACCTCAAATTCCACAAACAACTCAAGACCTTTCTCTTCTCTTGGCGGCCTGTCCCTCAAGAGTCAAAAATGGTCCTGGCTATCAACCCAATCACTCCCAGCAGCCCCTTGCACTGCCCACAAGGCCCACACAGTCGCCCGTCAGGTGATCTTCGCCTTCATCCTGAATTTACCTGTTGGGGGGTAGACCTCCCTCTTCCCTTGGGATGTCCCTGCCCATGCACTTACCTGTTGACTCCCTAACAAGTACCTCTTGCACTTCCTCCCCTAGGGGACCAGAATAGCTACTTGCCCTCATCCCCAGACCCCCCCTTTTCGTTGCACTTGCAAACTCCGAATGCCACAAGGTCCAGTAGGAACGTGGTCTTCTATTTATTAATTGTTATTTCCATCGTCTTCCTTGTTCTGTTCCTTGTGGTGCTTTGAAACACTTTCTTGTTGTACAAGCGCCTTCTAAAATGTGCAATAAATAAATACAAATCCTGATGCGTTACTGATGGTTAACCCTAAACCTAAATACCTACTATTATGACTCAAAATACAAAATCGCAGGTAGCAGGATGCCTGGGTCCGTGGCAATGGGGCATAACACAGTTCCGAGACCGCAAGCTCCTGAGCAGTTGAGTTTTTAAAGTCTTGGAAGAGAAGCGCATGAAATCTAGGGTGAAGGGGAGAAAAAAAAAAGAAAAAAAGAAAAGGAGTGACGTTATACAGTGTTACATCATGCCAGGTAGGTAATGTGATGCTTAACGGTTACCACAACATCAGGAATTACCCAGATGCCACAGCAACCCATATCTTAGTCTGCCTGGAACTCCTGGAGCCCATCTCAGGCATGGGCATCTAATAGCCTGTAATAAGCGTGGCAGCCCTTGCCGCTTTAGGCAACCCAGAGGTAAGAGCGGCGGAGACTGCTGAGTTCTAACAGCATTCCCCCTCCCAAGACTCCTTCCCTGCAGAAGGATAGGACCAAGTTTGCAAGGATACTTTCCATGGAATCGTTAGTCAAACGTGGTGCCATAACATTATGGTGAGATACCAAAGAACGTTCCTCTAGTTCACATGATTTCAAGTGAACCAGTTATTGAAGAGTCCAACCCCAGTAACAGGAGTCCACGAGATACTGTACTTCGTACTGGCCTAGGGCCCCCATTGCAGGTAGTAACAAAGGAGAAAAATGAAAAACAGATTGACTACCCCTCTCTTTTAGTCTTATATGGATCTTAAGTGAGAGTTAAAGGCCTCCTAACCGTCATTGGTTAGGAAGTCGCCGGTGGAGAAAAAGTGCACTGTACGCTGCAACTTGTAACAAAAGTTCTCTCTCTTTAATGATTATAAAACATCTTAAAAAACATTTCTAAATTGATAATCATATCATTCATTCTACATTCATCTCATCTAACAGGGGAGTTCTAAAGTGAATATGAATCTTTGTTGGCATAACATTTCAGTCTGAGTATGCATTTTTGACATGGGAAAAAAACATTGGATTTTCCTTAAACAGTCGACATATGTTTCGGCCCGTTATAATATACCACTTTTGTCAGCAGTGGTCACTAGAATAAGTATAAGGCCATCTCCAGGACACTAATTGCTTTGTGGTTGATCAATCTTGTTCCCCTTTTAGTACACACACACACACACATCTGCAAAAAAATACATACATAAGTGTACGTGTATTAATCTCATATAAAACTCTACTATAAAACATTTGTTTAAAAAAAGACAGAACAAATTGTGTATCTCAACTTTAACTGAATTTAAGAACGATGGCTAGTTTTATGTTATTCTAAACCTGCCTTCACCTCACTAAGTCCATGTTATACAGTTTAGACTATTGAGAATGATCAGACATTGGGTGTCACTAACTGTGAAACTACCCTAGTCTCAGGTTTTCGTAACAGATGGGAAACCCTATAATCTAACTTTTTTGAACATTTTTCAAAATGACTACATATATTAAATGCACTTACATGTCCACATCTTGTATTTGTGTGACTAGGATTCTTTCTTGAATGAACTGCGATTGTCTCGCTGTCTGGGCTTGTTATACTCAAACCTCCTCTCAAAGGTAACTTGAGTTAACCTCTGCGGTGTTGGCACCTGCAGTTAATTAAAACAACTGTTTAGATATGGCACCTGTAGTTGATTCAAAACCACTGTTTAGATATAACGATGTTTATCTCATAACTCTTAGATGATAGGTGGAAAAATAATAACTTACAGTTTGGCATCAGCTGTTTGTGCATGAAAGGTCGTTAATGTCATTGTTGAATACTGCCAGGTTCCTTTTGATGGATTAGTATGAACCAAAAGGCCGTGAATGGGTTTATTTCCTGTGGCAATGGAAACGAAACATAATGAGCCTGGGAGCACATAAATGCGTGAGGTGCCAGTTAGAACAATGCTCATAAATTTGAGCTCTGTTCGAGCTGTGAAACACGCTATTTTGTCACGTTTCACTGTTACTGTTTTAAGCCTCATTGTTAAAAGACCACAGCGCTTCAGTTTTTTTTGCTGTTAGATTTAAATACACCATTAAGCTATTTGCAATCTCGTCATGTTTTATTGAACCTCGTTCGCTTCTGCACTAGCCGAGATGCTGTGAACAACAGTCTTATAAAGGAAAGGACACCCCTGCTAGGTTATCTAAACCTTTTGTAACCTTTAAACTGATTACACACCCAGACTGTCTCTCCTTGTGCAAGGTCAAAAGACAATAAACTAAACGAATAACGTTTTCATGCTGAAGTTTCTAAAGGCGCAAGCCTTATTTACCTTTTAGTCCGCAAAACGTGCGCTGGGAAGAGGACTTGTCTCCGGCAACGGGCAGCAAGACCAAAAGTGAAGCTAAGTCTTATTTAAATAGAGTCACATGATTCAGGGTTGCCATCACGTGATCACCGGTGTATTACTGCAAGCCCCAAGGATGTTGGGACTGGTAGTTTAAAACGAAAAATGACCTGAATTTGTTTATTTTTGTTCTTTTATTACACTTGTGTGTGTTTTACGAAGCTGGCTTTGCTTGAATGTGCCTTATTTTTAAAAGATGTACGCTAATGTGAGTTACGCAAACCCATTTATGACTATCACTGTATATAGCTATGGTGATACATCCTCAACCTCGGTGGCTAATTGGTCGGTTTTGTTTTCTACACTGGCACAGCAAAAAAGCACACTCTTAAATCGTGCTTATTAATGATCTAAATTGTACTTGTTACCTGTTTCTGTTAGATACCTCACCCTCAGCACTGTTGGTGTGGTGTGATGATACTGTGGAGTCCTATTTCCATATCTGTTAGTTCAAACGAACAGCATATCTACGCTCATTCTTAAAGAAGTGTGTTCCATTCTATGGCGATGTTGAGGCCATGTTTCACAGTGTCAAGGTTGTATATCCATTTCTGCTCACATCTGGTCAGATTGAGGTCCAAGTTGCCGCCCCTGGGGGATGGTTGGATCACTTGGATCACACACCAAAGTAATTCTGTGTATTTGTGCTGTGTACGAATATAATGAGCCACCAGGGGTTTGTTGTCCATTTTATTTCGAATGCAGGATTTGTGTTCGCAGATTCTTTGGCATACCTGTCGTTTGGTTTTACCTATATAAACTAAATCACATGGGCATTTAATGGCATATACCGCCCATTTGGTGAGGCAGTTAGTAAAAGTCTTCAACTGTATTGTGGTGTTACATAATAGAATACTTTTCATTGTCATAGTCTGTGCGCATACAGAACAATTGCCACAACGATGATGACCTACCACCGGTGGCAAGCCCCACAATTGGGTTTGGGTGGCGATTGCCCTTGAAAGTCTCGGGTATGTATGGACTAAGAAGTCTTTTATATTGCGTTGCCTTTTAAATGCAAAACGGGGCATTGAAGGATTAAAGTCTTCCGTTTTGATCATATGCCAGTGTCTTTTAATGATTTTCCTGAGATGGCTGCTGATAGGGCTGTATGTACTTACACATGTTATTTTGTCTTCTTTGTTCCGTTGAAATCGGTTCTAGGCATGTGGTTCTATTCATGTGTAGTGCTCTTTTATATGCCTGATGAACAGTTTTTTTGGGATACCCTCCATCTTGTAGCCTTCTTTTTAAGGATTTTCCATGCTGTTTGTACATCTCTACTTGTGTACAGTTCCTGCGAACGCGCAGAAATTGCCCATATGGCAAGTCTTCTTTCAGGCCCAAGGGTGAAAGCTGTGATAATTAAGCAACGTGTTTTTATCTGTCGGTTTTCTGTAGAGGCTAGTTGCTATGTCTCCTGTATTTGTTTTTTGTATTTGAAAGTCCAGAAATGGAATGGTATGTAGATCTGTATGAATGGTGAACTGTATGTTAGGGTTTTGAGTATTCAACCATTTATGAAAAAGTGCCAAATTGTCTGGTGTATCTCTCCATATCATATAGACATCATCTATATATCGTAGCCATGTCATGATTGATTTGGAGAAAGGATTTGATGGATCAAAAATGGAATATTGTTCCAGGTCGTGTATATATGTAAGTTGGCCAAATCTGGGGCAAAAGTTGCTCCCATGCTTGTGCCTTTAAGTTGGTTGTAGTACCGACCATTATATAGAAAAACATTTTCTGTGAGGGCTAGTCTAATGCATTCTAAAATAAATGCCGTAGGGACGCTATCAAGTGTCCTAGTGCGTCTGTCTAAATACTTCGCCATCACTCTTAAACAGTCGTTTTAGTAACAAAGACAAATCCCAGGGGTAGTTGTGAGATATTCAGAAGGGATACGTGAAAAACAAGAAGCATCTTGTACTGAGATGCTAGTTCTAGTTCCATAGCCACAGGATTAATGATACGGGAAATGGAGAAATGACCAATATATCTTGGTATGAACTTCTTGGAACATACAGGGAGTTAATGTACGTGGTGGACAACCATACCCGATAACCCATCTTATAAAGAGGGGTGGGTACTCTTATCGGCGTAGCACTGCGCATGGTCCCGAGCCAAAAGCAAATGATTTTTGCTGCTCCGAATCGCTGCAGAAACACACTGCATTTGTTCTTCGATAGATGGCACCTTATAATCGAAGGTCGAAGTGAAAGGGAATGGTAAGCGTAAGAAGCATGAAATGGGGTGTCCTAGAAAAGAGACAAACTCCAGGGGAAGAAGGTCCACCCACCAGCCTTCTTGTTCCATGGCATAACATCTCGGGTATTGCCCAAGGGTTTGATTGGCCCACTCGCTTTGCCCATCTGTCTGCGGATGGTAGGCAGATGAAAAGCAATGTTGACTACCAAGTTTCTCGCAGACTTCCCACCAAAAAGGATGAAAGGAATTGAGACCCACAGTCCGTGATCAAAACTCTGGGTATACCAGGAGAACGAAAAACATGGATGAATTGACCAGCAAAAACACGAGTGGACGGCACCCGTTTAATGCTATAAAAAAAGAGCCCTTTTCATGAATGGCTGTATGCCCCTTTTCAAGGGCCGATCAGTGATAAAGTCAAGGAAACACGTGTGCCAACGACCTGGAGGGACAAGAAGAGGATGTTAATAATAGTGATGTAATTTAGTTGACGGTAGTCCACACAGGGTCTGAGCTCAATTTGCATCTTTTTTAGGGATAAAAAAAAAATAAATAAAATAAAAAGAGTGGAGCCCCTGCAGGTGAAGTGGAGTGTCTGATGAACCCCTTTGCAAGATTATCTACATATTTCTTAAGAATAACCATAATGCAGAGATCATTCCGTACAGAATCCAAGCATTGTGAAAGAGTTCTATGCGACCAAGGAGTGCCAAGTATAATGTGAAAATGTGGCGGTGCAATTGCATCGAATTCTAACGTTTCTCTATGGTATTGGGCACATAGCATGGTCATTTCTTGGGTTTGTAAAGAGATGGGTCCTGAATTAAGCAGAGAGCCGTCTCCAGACAATATAGGTTCAGAGGTGTTTTTTGAGGTCAATGGAACTCCATATTTATGGGAAAAAGCGAAGTCTATAATGTTTCTGGTAGCACCATTCTCGATAAGGGCCAATATTGCTTCCCATTTATGAGAAGTGAGGTAAACATCCACAATAACAAACCGATGTGTGGATTGACTGGGTATGGTAGGACATCATTTGTAAGGGGAATCGGGCATGTTTTGGCTTGTCTGAAGATTCCCTATTGAGGGCGAGCTTTGGGGTTTCCCTGGCTTGGAACAATTCTTCTGGGACATTCCCCAAAGGATGTGTGGAATCACCACAACAGAAGCAAAGATTAAAACGTCCCAGTCTTTCTCTCTTCCATTGTTACAGGGCCACGTGTGCTTCCCAATTACATGGGTTCAGCCTCTTGGATGAATGTGTCTTTATCCCATCTGGAAGGCAATGCCCTACCGTATTCTCCTTTTGTCCTCATCATGGCACTTTGATCCATTCTCATCACCAAAGAAGCATAAGCTGAAAGGGTGTCGGGATGTTCTACCACCTGGCTGAGGGGGTCTTTTAGATCTTCCTTTAAGACTTTACAGAAGATGGTGATTTGTGCATCTTCAGGTGAAGCGGTTAAGGTGACCAATCCTTTAAAATGAGATAGGTATGTAAGAAGATCTTGCAACCCTTGTTTGATTTCTAACAGTTTTTTTATGAACGGCTTGGACAGTATATTGTCGATCAAATATAAGTTGAAAAGCTCAGAGGAACCTATCATAGTCTGTTAGGAGAAGACTGTTCGCATCTACATAAGAGTGGCCCAAGCTACAGCAGAGTAAGCAATATAAACGAGAATTTAGCTTGATCCAAAGCATATAACCAAGCTCAGCTAAGATAATGAATCCAACATAGGGTCGGAAAAGACTAACTCCTTAGGGTCCCCTCTGTACCGAGGAGGCATAAGAGGTGCAGGAACACCGGGGATTCCTACTGGTGCTGGCAAGTTGGGAGGGGTTAGGATGGGCCTGCTATCCGATTGGGTGCAGGTCCCAGAACCCCCAAGTGGTCTCTGGGAGGCAGATTAATTTGCCATGTGGTCTACTGTATTTTGTAAGGTAGTCATGGATTGGAATAGAACAGAGTTCTCTTGTCGAGAGGTGGTCACCTCGACTTGCAACTTCTGGACTGCTATGGCCAGGTCTTTTAGCACAGCATCCATGACTCAGGGAGGAGGAATACGGTCTTGCAATCTGTTAAGGTTTCACTTGGCGATGACCATAATCCTCGGTTGTCCTGGATGGTGCGATCCCCATCCCCAAAGGAACTAGCCCAGCTGACCAATATATAGTCTTTGTGACCAGGTCCCCCCGGCAGTAGTGCTATTGGACACACCCGCTCTGGAACTAGTGGCAACAAGATCACAGGAGCTGCAGAGATGACAGAATTATAGAATTAAATAGGACACATATTCACATAAAAGTAACAGTTCCAGAACAGTCTTTATACAATGTCCTTACCCTTTTACAATAAGCTCCTGGCGATGATCACAATGCCTTACATATGGTTAACTCTAAACCTAAATACCTACAACTCATAAAAGAAGAAATCGTAGGCATCAGGATGCACGGGTCTGTGGCAACATGGCACACCACAGTTGCGAGACACCGAGCTCCTGAGCAATTGTGCTTTTAAAGCCTTGGGAAGAGAAGCATGTGAAAGCCAGGGGGAAAAAAGAGGAAAGGACATTATATGTTGTGACGTCATGCGTTACGCTGGGAAGGCAACGTGATGCTTAACGGTTACTGCAGCATCAGGAATCACCCAGATACCATGGCAACCTCTATTGTGGTCTGCCCAGAACTCCTGGGCCCCATAGCAGGCATGGACATCCAATGCCCTGGAATAAGCGCGACGGCGCTTGACGCGTTCGGCGACCCAGAGATTAGAGCAGAGAAGACCGCTGAGTACCAACACAGGGTCTCCTTGCACCATGGTGTCCCCAGAGTTGTATCAAAAGAACTTCAAGAAGTCGGTGGAGACACTTTTGCTGCTGGACATAAATCCCAGTGCGTATGGACAGGTTCCCATCACCGTATTGGGATACAGGTGGGCTGGCAAACAGTTTGGCGAGAGACAAACAAAGGGGAAGTTACATTTGGTGCAAAAGCCTCCGTGGCTGGGACGAGCAGGCAACATTGGACATACAGATATGCCCAGGAAGGGCTGTATCTGTGTGTGGAGGCTGAGGACAGATGTCTAAGGAAAGCCTCAAGCTGGGAAAGTTGAAGACCTTCACACACATGGTCATGTTGAAGAAGGGAGCAATGCAGGAATGTACCAGTATAAACTCAGGAAGGACTCAAGGCAAAGTTGCATAAGCTGATGCAGGAGGGGATTATTGTGGCCTCGAGTCATGATGGTGTTGGCGAGAAAACAGGATGGGGTCTAAGGATGTGCGTAGACTTACGGGACCTGAACTCTAACATCTGGGTGGGCTGTCATCCCCTTCCAAACATTAACGAGTCGCTGATTACAATGGGGCAAGCATTGTGGTTTTCCACACTAGATTTATCCTTGGCCTACGATCAGATCGAGTTTCACGAGTCAGGATGCCATTGGACTTCTTTTGTGACACAATTTGGGCACTATATGTTTTCTTCTTTTACGGGTTTCCTTTTTCTTTTCTGTTTCGAGGTAAGGCGGAGGAGTGTAGTAGCTTGGTGTGCGGGTGCACGCGCACCATGTAGGTTCAGTAGTGCTTCTTGGAACGTTGTGTTTGTTCCTGTTACAGCTGGTCAGAAATAAACCGTGGGGTGCCATGGAACAACTTCTCTGGTGTCGGTCTCTTCTTCCACATCGAGGCCACCACAGTTGCAAATACGAGCATATACAAACAAAATACATTCCAAAATATATAGCTACCCATCACGGATTTGTTTTCTTCTTTTACCATTCACTATCAATACTATGGTGGGTTTTGGGTTTGGAAAAAAAAAAACATTTTGACTGTAGTGTGGTAGCAGAATAGGCCATTTCAGCTAATGAGCAGCACATTTACGGCGCGACCTAGTATCTATCAGTAGAAGTTAACTTCCACATCAGAGCTAAACAGCAATACACTAAAAGGTATTCAAGTTAGCTGAAATGTTCGCTTTTTGCTCCACACGAGAAAATTATGTTCTCTTATTGGGCAATGCTTTTATAAATATAGGCTTTATCAGTTCAAGACTGATGTCTCAAAAGGTATGCAACAACCAACCACAAATGTCATCTTCATTGGGGAACTTCCATACCATATAGGTTGACATCCTCGAGAGTGGACTATTAGGGCATGTTTACCATTCACCATCAATTTTTTGGTGGGTTTGAAATTAAAGCGAGGGGAAACCCCATCCACCTGCAATGTGCAAAGAGGAGTGCAAAGAGGAGGGCATGTAACCATTGGTGTTGCAAACATACTTTTTTTGGTCACTGCGATCCTTGGTTTTACACCAACACCATTCAAGAGCTCTTGTTTTATTCATTTAAGCAACACTTCTTCAAAGCTGAAACAGGTTGACTTTAAAAGGAAGCTTGATTTTCTTTTCAAAGATTGGAGCAGGGACATTCAAGGTCCTGATCAGTTCTTGTGACAAGAAGATAAAGATGGATTCAACAAGACAGTGAAAAATATTAGTGCTGTCAAATGTTTTTGAGAACAGATGGGAGTTACACGTTCCATAGGCCCAATCAAAATGATGAATCCAAACTTTGGAGTAGGATGACGTTTCACACATTCAGTAAACTGGAATTGCAGGAGAAGGTTCTCAGAACTAGGCACAGGACTGATCTGCAAGTTAGACAAACACACTGCTGGAGACTGACAGCATGTCCTCTAGTACTACCCCTCTGCTCCCCAATATAGGTGCGGTCAGAAGGCCACATTTTCAAAGAGACAAAAAGGCTGGAAAAGAGATAAGTCACTGAGGCCCACAGTCCAAAATGAAATAGTGTGTAGACCGCCAGATAAATAAGCTCATTGATCTGTGGGATGGCCTGGTAAAAATGATGAAGAAAATGAAGGTATCAGGGTCTATGAGACTTGATCTTTTTTTTAATTATTTTATTTATTTATTTGATATAGCTGAACAAGTCAACTTTTCAAATTTAACAACAATATTACAATTACAAATTTCAATTTTACCATAATATAAAACTGGGAGGGAACTCCATTTTTAAGAAAGGAAGCTTTTACAGAGTAGACACACAAAGGAGGACTGTACAGCAGAAGTCATCAACCTAGCAGGAATATGAAACCTTCCCCCACCCCCATTCCCATGAATTCTCTTTATTATGGAAGTATTTCTAGGCAAACAGAACAGACTTTAAATAGTTGCTTAAAATGAAAGACAGAGTGACTCATTGTTCTTATGAAAGGGCTGCATAGTTTTCATGCCTAAACAGTAGCTACTACTTTGTGCCACTACCCTGCATCTTTTTCCCCCCACAGGGATGGTACTGTAGGTGTGCAATTTTTTATTTTAGATACCGTCTAGTACTGTTCGTAAATTTGAAACTATATTTAGTTATGTTCAACTATCCGACATCTTTTCCACAGGGATAGTACTGTTGATCTGTATTTTGAACTTAACTACTGTCCTGCGCAACCTCCCTGCACTTTTTCCCACAGGGATAATGCCGTCGGTCTGCCTTCTTGATTGTAGCCGGTCTGCAAATTTGAAGCATTGCAATGTCTATTCCAGACAGACATCAGACTATCATGCATCCGAATTATGTTTATGTTTATTAAATGTATATGGCACTTTAACCCAAGCGCTTTACAATACAAAAACAGGTACAATGGATGGAGAACCATATAAACAATCATGATACAAACCAGTGCAACAGTTTCCTTAGATGGAGGAGGCGACGGAAGGGTGAAGGGGAAGGGAGTGGAGGTAGTCAGGAAGGGGTATCAAATTCAGTTGTCGGATTTAAGTTCCACGGTATGAGAAAAAGGGGGGGGGGGAGTGGGAAGTATGAAGGGGATAAGGGGGACTGGGGAGAAAGGAGAGAGAAGGAGGAGGTCAAGGGGAAGTGGAGAAGGAGGGTTTTCAAGGCAGAGCGGAAGGAGGAGTAGGTGGGGATTGAGCGGATGGAGAGAGGTAAGGAGTTCCAGTGTAGGGGGGCCAAGAGCTGAAAGGAACAGAAGCAAGAAGAGGCACATGGTGAAGGGGGTACAGCGAGTAGGAAAAGATCAGCCGAGCGGGAAGGAGAGAGGAGAGGTAGGGAGGGGCAAGGTCATGGAGAGATTTGAAAGCCAGACATAGGAATTGAAACTTAAGTTGGGAGAGGAAGGGAAGCCAGCCAAGGAGGGGGAAATAGAGTCGGGAGGACCTAGGAGACAAAGTACGGATAGAGGAGTGGTAGATGGATTTTAGGGGGGGGGGGTCAGATGAGAGACCGGGAGACCAAAGAGGAGAGAAGAGCAATAGAAGAGACGGGAGAAGATGAGAGAGGAGATTAATTTAGAAGCGTGGAAGGTGAGGGAGGATCAGATTTTACGAATGTTGATAAAGGTTATGTCGGCAGGCGCGAGAAGTGAGAGAAATGTGGTGGGAGAAGGAAAGAGAAGAGTCGAAGTGGAGACCGAGATGGCGAGCATGGGTAGAGATGGGAAGAGTAGAAGGGGGAAAGTTGTTTGAATGAGGGATAGGGGAAAGTGTGTTAGAAGGAAAGAAAAGGACTTCCGTCTTGTCAGTATTAAGGGAGAGAAAGTGGGAAGACCTCCAGTTTTTAATGGACGTAAGGCAGGAAGATAAGGAGTGGTGGAGATCAGGAGTGAAAGAGTTGGGTATCGTCGGCGTAGAAGTGGTGGGAAAAGCCGAAAGAGGAGATAACAAGGGCGAGAAGGGAGGTATAAAGAGAGAAAATGAAATGGCAAAGTACAGAGACTTGGGGAACACCATAGTCCAAGGGGATGTTGGAGGTGGTGCGGCCTCCCCAGGAGACAGTGTAGGAACGATTGGAGAGGTAAGAGGTGAGCCAGGAGATGACACTGCCTTTGAATCCAAAAGGAGGAGACAGTATTAAGGAGTAAGGGGGTGATCGACGGTGTCAAAGGCAACAGACAGGTCAAGGAGGATGAGGATAGAAGATTGTTTAGCATAGCAAGCAGTAAGGTGGGAATTGAGCACGTAAGTGAGGGCAGTCTCGGTGGATTGTTTAGGATGGAATCCAGATTGAGAGGGAGGAAGGAGAGAGCGCGAGTAGGTACACATGCTAAGAGTTGACAGTAGGCTAGGCGCTCGAGAAATTTAGAGAGGAAGGTGAGAAGAGAGATTGTACGAAAGTTAGAAGTGAGAAGTGGGTTGGCAGAGGGTTTCTTTAGGATGGGAATGATAGTGGCATGTTTGAATGCGGACGGAAAGGTGGTGGTGGTGAGGCAGGTGTTGAAGAACGTAGTCGGGTAAGGAATGAGGAGGGGGTAGATTTTAGTAATTAGGGAGGTGGGAAGGGGATCAGAGGGGGCAGCAGTAGGGTGAGTTTTGGACAGGAGAAGAGAGACACAGGATGGGGTGAAAGGAGCGAAGTTGGACATGCAGGCAGCAGGAGGGGAGAAGGAAGAGGGAGGAGAGTATTGGGAGGGGGATAGGAGAATATTTCGGCCTAGGGATAGAACTTTGGATGAGAAAAAGTTAGCAAAGTCAGAGGGATAGAGAGGGGAGTTGGTAGAGGGATCAGGAGTAGAGGCGAGAGGGTTTGGAAAATTCGACAGGGGTGAGAGGCTTGTGAGTGGAGAAGGTAAGAGTAGTAGGAGCATTTGGCTGATTTGAGGCAAGAGTCGCAGAGAGAGTGATATGAAAAATAGGAGTATTGGTTAGACAGAAATGGTGTTTTGATTCAACGTCGTTCAAGGTGGCAGAGAAGACAAAGCATGGATAGGAGGTGAGGGGAAAGCCAGGGCTGGGAAGGTTTCCGAGAAGGGTGGAAGGAAGTAAGAGGGTAGAGTTGATCGAGACTGGTGGAGATAGAGGAGGACAGGCAGGAGAGAGCATCACTGGTCGAGAGAGAGGAGAAGTCAGAGATAGTGGGAAGGGAGGAAGTGCAGGAGTTAAAGAAGAGGGAAGGGTTAAAGTTGTTGAGATCACGACGAAAGACGGGTGAAGAAGAGGGAGAGGGGGTGGAAAGAGAGGAAGGGGTGAGTAAGGGAAAAAAGAGTAAGGTGTGCTCAGAGAGGTAGTTGGGAAGAGAGAAGACAGGTGAGGAGGAGAAGGTTGAGGTGAAGATGAGATCAAGAGTGGAGCCAGAGGTGTGGGTTGGAGGAGTAGCAAGGGGAGAGAGGAGGTAGGAGTCTAGTATGGGGAGGAGAGGGGAAGAATGAGAGGAGCTAGAGAGAGGAAGGCTGAAATCACCAAGAACAGTGAGAGGGGGAGATGAGAGATAGGAGATGGTCTAGGTCCTCATAAAAGGAAGAGAGGGGGCCAGAAGGTCTGTAGATGATTAAGAAGGAAATTGCATGAGGATAGGTAAAGGATTTGAAAAGGTATTCGAAAGAAGAGAAGGTAGGGAGAGATAGGGCAGGGGTGGAGGAAAGAAATTTAGGGTGGTGGATAAGACTAATGCCGCCACTGTGACCAGTGGGGCGGGAGACATGAGAGAATGAGGAAGAGGGGGTGGTGGGAGAAGCAGGGACAGTGGAATTGGTGAGAGCAATTAACGCCAGATCTGTCGACAAAGATCACCACAACATGTACAACTTTATATACCCCTGAGGTGTGTCCTGCATGCGGCTGCATACCTTATCAAGGGTCTACGCAGATCTCACCACATCACCCCAGCCCTCATCGCCCTTCACTGGCTACGACTGCATGCCTTAATCACCTTCAAGTCTTGCTGCATCAATTATACGGCAGTCGCCCCGAAGTCACCCAGTTACTACGCATCTCCAGTGCACAGCACACCACCAGAAGCCAGGAAACTTGCAGACTTGAAATCCACCTCTCGCAATAAGGAAAGTACCAGAAAACAAGGTTTCTCTGCCTATGCCCCACAACAGATAGGCCATCACGTCGCCCCGCGTGCCACCCGAATCGCTAGACTCTGCCCCACCCCTCTCCTCCCTACCACATGGTACAGATGTACCCCTCTGTATCCTACCCACACTGTATATCTGTTCTGTTTCCACGTGAAAATAGCTCCATTATGTATCTGTATTGGTGTATTCCTCTGTAAAGCGCTCTATTGCTTCTCGAAGCTAGATAGCGCTCAATAAATGCAATAGTAGTAATAATCTTCAGACGGCCTGGATATCCTTTTCATCACAGAAACATGGTTCTTCTAGGACTTCCAACCATAGCGCACCGACCTTTCCCCCAGGCTACACCCTTATCGTGCATAACAGAGCCAGCAGGGCAGGAGAAATTGCCATCCTCTACATAACTCGCCTCACCATTTCGCACTCCGAGGAACAAGCCTGTGAGGTAGACTGCAAATCTCTCCTAGTGAAATTTCTCCTCACCCGCACTCTCGCAGCTTTTTACTCGTATACGAACACCCAGGCTACAACAGAAATGTTGCTCAATCCCTCAGCGACTCCTTAGCGGCCAGCCTGGTTACGCACCCCTCCTTCACCATGCTAGGGTATCTCCATATATTGTTCAATGTCCTGCATAACCCCATGACACGACCAAACCTGGAACCCCTCCACCCGACAGCTGGTATCAGGCCCACACACTCTGCTGGCCACACCCTAGATGTAATCTTTAGTTCTTACGAACTGATCTCCACACTCACCCCCTCTAACCGCAGACCACTAATCGGGGCAGACCACGCTGTCATCTTCTTTACGCTCTCGAGAGCAGACCCATCCTTCGGCCCTGGACGAAACCAGGACTGTCCACCCTCCTCCCACTATGGAACAAGATCAAAGTAATTCTGGACTAGGCTGACTCCCTGCTTGCCTTCCTACTCTAGGCGGGTGCGCTCTCCGCCATTTTGACCAATGGCTCTCCACAGCTCTTGGACCTCTCACCCCTAACCAATCCTCCTCCAATAGACATGACCCCCTGCCCAGATTGTTCACCACTACCCTCAAAGCAACATCCTGAAATGCAGATGGCAGGCTGACCCTTCACCTCAGACGAGAACTGCGTATGCCCAACAGATAAACATTTATGCCCTGAAATATTTGAAGGCCAATAAAAATCCTTCTACTGGAACAGCATCTCCAACGCCCCCAATACCAGCAGGGAACTCCACAAGACCATCTCAGAATTCAAGGCCCCTATTTGAACATCCTTCCCCCTTCCTCACACCCAAGCACTCCAACGCTCTTCCTGACCACTTCAAGAACATAGCCGTGGAAAGAAACTCCAAATTAGTAGTGCTTCTGCCCCGCAAAAGCAAGCACAGCCGGGCATCCATTTCACAAAATGGATGCCCCCATGTGCTTCCTTTTGTAAATTTTGAGCTTCATTTGCTCAATATCATAGGGACTTAAAAAAAAAAAGTGCCAGTATATTTTTTTTATTATTGGCCATCTTTTTGGCCAATAACAATTTTTGGGCGAATCATTCCTTTAAACAATGGCAGAATAGTTCTCTTGCTACTAAGACACAGCAAGTAGCTGGTGATCCCCCCCACCTGGGCAGCCTATAAATAAAGTGCATAAACAAGCCCAGTCCATATATGTTTAAGATAGTCTTGTTTCCCGCTAGCCTACCCCAATGTACCTGGTTTAGCAGAGTTTCTTCAACGGTTCGTCGACGCATTCTCGTGGGATAACTCCCTTTAAAGCAGGAGCCACAGGGTGTTGAGATTCCTCAAAGCAATGTGAACACTGTCGTCGGAACAGCAGCTACGACCTTCACGGTGCTCGGCGACGATCGGTTGTGAACATCCTGTGAAGATGAGGCGTGCAGTGCACTGTTGCCGTAAAGCATACTGATGAAGAACGTAGGCCCAGCAAGGGCGTTGGGTCATCAGCATTGGCAATGCAGATCAGGACTCGACCACAGCTGGCTTTCAGATCTTCGTTGGTCTGGGTCTTTGTGGACCTTGGGTGGTAAGAAACCCACCGGCAGATTCTCCTCGGTTCATCGGCAACTGACTTTCTACGGCGGGACAAAGCAGTCAATGGTGATGGCAAGGGAGCCCATTTTATCAAATGTGGAGCGTTAAGGCTCTGGTCGGACAGCACAGCGTAAAGCTGTCCCCGCTTCTGGGCAACACGACTCGACGGGCTTCCAGCGGTTACGGCAAACCTCGATGACGATTGACTTCGATGTCCGGATGCTTCACTTCTGGTTCTTGGAACACCCAGTCTTCAGTCAGCCAGTCAGCAGCCTTTCGAGGACAGACTTCCAGGGCGCCTTGAAGATCATCATCTTTGCACGATGTTCCCTCGTAGCTCGGGAAGAGGTCTCCTAGCCAGGTCCTCTCTTGGAGACCACAATCTGCTTTCAGATTGCGTTGAAGGAAAGCAGCAGCAGAGCCTTCTTCCAGCTGGGCTTCAAGGTTAAGCATCAAGTTGCGACTTCAGCTTCTAAACAATTCTGGTCAGTGAGAGGTCCCCAGATATACTGTTCTGTCCCTCATTCACACTGCTGAGCCAGGCTTAGGCAGCCAATCATTCAGAAGGGCATTTAGCAGGCAGGCAGCCAATCAGGCTCATAGTGCATTCAGGCCATGCTCTTCCATCCAGCCACTCACAACAAGGAATGTGGTTTGGGGCAAGCACCCAGCCTTTCAGCGCACCACACTACATTCATACCAGCTTCGGGCAGGTCTGTCTAATTCATTGTGTCACACACCAGAAACCAGACACCCTTAACATGAAATGAGTATTGATCACACACTCCATTCACCCAGGTCCCTCCCCAAGGGTGCACCCACAACATACAGTACCCTGGGAGGGTACCAGCCAGTCTGGCCTGGACTTCCTCCCAACAGCCAGTCAAGGGAAGGGTCAGAGTCAGGGCTTCTCATGACTGGGAAAACAAGTTAACTGACAATTGAAAGCAAGAGGCCACATGGGCCATCTTGTCTCCTATCAGGAATCAATTGATTCCAATGGCAGGGCCTGGGTATCCCAAAATGGAGGATACTCAGAGCACCCGTCAAATTCAGCATGGAGCTGCCACCAGCCCATAACCTGCTCTGTGGGCCAGATACAGGTGCTCAAAAACATATACTAGGGGTACAGGGTTGTACCCATGGGTGCCATAAGGGTATCCCAAGGGTCTGTTCACCATAACCAAAAAGAGGAAGAGAGCCCCACATGGACTCCTGTGCAGAACACAACACAGAACACACATGATAAGGGAGTAGAGGACAAGAACATGGATGCCCTGTCCCCTGCAATGCATTACAGCATCACAATATCCTCCTTCCTCTCAAACAGATACCAAATTACACACGCCTCCCTTCTCGACTCTGCGCCCCCGTTACCAATGGACTACAACATAGTGCTTCTCCATTTCCCCTGCTCTTTAACATCTACCAGAGTTTCCTCCCTGCTCTCATCGGTTCACACAGCCAGTCTTGCCAAAACTAAGCAGGCGACACCCACATCATTGTCATGATCCCAAAGGACACCTCAACCCCTCTCCCAACCCAAATTCAGGTCTCACAGAATTTGGCCACTGGATGACGACTAACCACAATCTCAACAACAGAAAATCTGAAATCATGATCTGTGGGAAGACCGCCCTCTTCCACCAACCCACCCGTGGCCGTCCTCCCTCGTCCTAACTTCAACATAGTAAAGAACCTTGGATGCACCATGGACGCAGATCTGACACTTAGCAACACATCAACTCTGTCACAATCATGCTATCTACACCTATGCATTCTCTGCATTTTCCCCTACCTCACCTACCCTCCGAGTGGCAGCAATCACAACCATTGTCATCTATTGCCTAGACTATGCTAACTCCCTATACCTGGGCACCCCTGCATCTCAACACTGAAATCTGCCAACTGGTTCAAAACACTGCAGACAGGATCCTCATGGCCCTAGGTCCCAGAGAGCACATCACACCCGCCCACTGTGTCCTGCACTGGCTCCCTGCCTGGCGATGGTGCACCTTCAAGGCTATGTGCATCACACACCATGCGCCACACACAGTCCCAGAAGACCTACAACACAAGCTCACCCCAGAAACCTGAGAACAGGCACAGCTCTTCTTGTCATCCCTTCCACCAGAATAAGGGGATCCTGCTTCTCTGTCCAAGCACCCACAATTTGGAACTATATCCCTTTTAGCATACACTGCATAGGAGGATCAGATCGCCTTATGGGAGGCACCCAAGACCTAGTTCTTCCCACCTGCGTCCTGAGGGACCAAATTCACTCCCAGACAGGTAGGCAGGCCATCGATGAGTCACATGAGACAAGTACCGAGCACACACAAAGGATTCCGGTAGACACGCATGCCAGGATCTACACTCCATCAATGAAAGAAGTATTCAGCCAAACTCACATGTACGCATCACACTCTTATCTCAATGGAAGGTAGCCATACCCCTCTCAAGGAACGACCACCCACCCGAATACATCTGCAATTATCTGCTACCCAATCTCCTAGCTCACATCACCTCTGGCACTAGAATGCAGACAAGTCCTGTGATAAAAATGTGGTCTAGCTGGACACAATCAGTCTCCTTGACTCACATACTCTCCTGACAACCTTCACAGCACCTTTTGTTATGGCCTCATACAAGTACCCAAGGGTCAGCGGTATAGGGCAGCTCCTGAAGAAGCAGTTCCAGGTCGTGTTTGCCAGTGATCTCCTGGGAAGCCTACCGCCATCAACCAGCAGCAACTGACAAGGTAGGCGAGGTCTGTACAGGGGCAGTTACTGCTACCCATTAGACTGTCCGCCCATCTTAGTACCCTATTATTGAGCATATGGCCCTTTAGGAACGTGCATATGTAATGGATGAGATCACACCAGATAATGGAACCAACTCAGGAAGATGGCAAAGTACTGTTTTATTAACAATTATCTAAAACAGGGAGGTTACAACGATCATCAACGGACGGATGCTAAGTGACTCAATGATCTCCACACAAAATATGGTTTGCATATGAAAAATACGTCAGTGCCATCATACTACGCGGCAATGGTTATATATCGGGGGTTGTGATGGGTTAAGGCAGACATTCAAAGTATACTTTTCTATAGGGGCCAAGATTGTTATTGGTTGTCCATTATCAGGTGGACAACTTCTGTACCTCCAAAAAACATGTAATTTCAGAAACATTAGATACACAGTTTTTTATTGCCCTTCAAACTATAGTCCATATAACGAAAGACCTCAATATAATTGATTGCCACGCTGGTGCCATGTCTGGGACATTCGGTTCATTTAGCACCATGTAAGCCAAGACCCAGGTGCAGGCAGATAGGACATGAAGTTACCTCACCACCCAATTAGCCCAACATCTCTTAATGCCCAGGCCTTCTGCCATGAAATTGGCTTTGTACTTGGCCTTGCAGAATATCCTTGTGTTTGGGAATGCACGGGAGTTAGAGCACTCGCTATTGTGTCTGGAACTTCAAGTTCAAGCTCTATTTCCATCCTTGGCTCACATGACGGGAGACGACGATTTGGTCCATTTTGCAGCTTTTAAATGCTCTAAATGAATTAAAGTTTGCCACCTGTTGTGTTTTATCTTGCACCTTAATGCGAGAAGGTTCATCCTCCACTTACTCCTTCAGAACAGATAGCTGACCTTGCTTCTTGAATCTTGACTCCAGGCCAGGCAGCCTTGCCCTTCAGCTTCATGGGCCTATTATTGTTGCTGCAACAGTTTTTTATTCCAGCTTCATGGGTTCTGGCCTACTGAATTCATGATAACCAATGTCCAGTTTCTATACAATGGCAGCTTCGCCTGTGTCCTATTCACTACTCATAGCCAGCTTCTATGAGGACTTAATCGACCTTGCATTTCAACAACTGTACATTTATTTTACAGAAGTTTTTCGGCAGCAGTTCATGCACATGTAATCTGTCTTTTCTATATTGGGAAACTCACTCGATTCTTTACTCCGCCATTAGTTTCTTCAGGATCCATACATCATCTTTAGCCAGTATCTCAAGACGTTGTGCACACTTATGACGTCATTAATTCATTGGTCAGCTTCTTTTCACACTCCTTCAGGTTATCATCAAGTCGAGGATACATTTGGTAGGGTGGTCTCAAGGGGTATCTTCTTCCGAACACTTGCTGCGGTATTGGTATTATGGCTGGTGTTAGGCACTGCACAATTTCATGTCTCCAACACATGGGAGATAGGGTGGGGCGGGATCTCATGCAGAGGCACACAGCTGCTCCTCTACATTCTCATATTGCCTAAAAGCCTGTAGTTAGTTGCAGATATGTATGTCAGCCATATCCAATGCCTAAGCCAACTGTGTCGCCTAGCCAGATCTCGCATCTAGGTAGATTGCGTTAGCCATTTCTCGCATTGAGACAGATTGGGTCAAGAAGCAACATCTCACATGTAGGCAAATTGTCCGCTGTTGTACTCGCAGCGAAGACACTTAACCTCCGCACTCGTAACCCAAACCTTGTAGTTTCCGTCTGCATGGTTATGCCCCCATTTAGGAGTCCCTCCCTCTTTCCAGGTGTCCCAAATCTGGGTTTGACTGCATTTTACTGTCTACTATTGTGTCCCCATTTGAGCATTTCATCCCACTATCCAGATGTCTCAAATGTAGGTGCTACTGTGGTACCCCCTCCAGGTGCCCCCTCTACCCAGGTGAGCCAAATTATGCTCACACATCTGTTGCACCCCAGTTGGACGTGCCCCTTCTAATCAGTCTCATATTCCGATGAGTTTGCAGCGGCACACCATGACAAGACCATTGTCCTTCCCTCACCACCACCCTTACCCCCCCCTCTCACCCCCACACCTCCTCCGAGCCCCTCTCCCACTGGTCAGACTTTTGCTTCAGGGAGACCATGAATAGCGAGACCAATCGCATTGGACCAAGAAAAAGAATATTGCAGTCGAACTCCATCCAAGCAGACAATACGCATACCTTACACCACACCTGTGGACAAAGGCCAGAGGCATGGCAACCAATCCATGCACCCTATGGCTATGGTATTCCCGCCTAAGCAGCTTGAATAGCTGTCCACACTGAAACCCCTGACGTAACTCAAACACATCTGTCATTGGTATTCAGCAACAACCTACGAAAAGAAATTTGGTGTTGCTGGGCACACATCGAATCTTCCGCACTAGCTAAACCACCAACAGCACCCACCTCATGCCCGACCTCCGGGTCGCTTACTGAAGCGTAGCCAGCCCATCTAAGTCCTAACAAAGCAAAATGCACACACATTTTTTAATTAAACTCTTAGAACCTCCTGCACATAGACTGCGGTCACTGAGGGCGTTCCAACCACAAAGCGCATTTAGGCCATACAAATGGTGAAAGGGCGCTATATAAATGACAAATACAATACAATAAATTTGAGCCCTTGGCTCTCTCCTCAAGACCATGACATCTTAGAGCAGATGTTGATTTCAGTAGCCCATGTTCCCTAGAGCTAGGAAACTGTTGGGATGCCTCTTTGGCTTCCTGTATTGCACGGAACAAACTTCTTCAGATAATCAGTTACCAGAGTATTCCCTAGGCCTTTGCAGGGGTCCACACAATCACTCTTGTGGGGAGATGGGCTGGGGAGATCACATGTGTGTTCATGCAAAAGAACAGACCAGGAATTTAAGACAAGTGAGACAAGAAAAGCTGCAGCCCATGAGATGTGGTGGGGTCTAAAGATAACAGTAGCTGGGAAATAATGGGAAAATGTGCAATGAAGTGGCACTGCATGGGGTTTTCTTCCTTTTACATTCAGCAGAATATGGGGCAGGAAAGAGGATGTATCCAAGATGGGAAGCACGAACACACGTACTTGGCAAGAGCCAATTTCGGATGAATCGTGTTCCTGCCCAATTCTGAAAATAGAGCCAGTCCTAAAATTGATAGACAATAGTAGTGCGGACATCCACACAAATCCACCTACATCAATTGTGCCATTTTCATACATTGGATCCTTCCTGCCAGCACCCATTTGTAGCTATTCCTATAGGGATTTATCCTGGCCATGGGCATTGAAGGGGTGGGTAATAACCTCACACCTACAAGAAAGTGTTCCTCCACATAGGCCATCTCTCCCTGGCTGTACCAATGCAATAGCTCCATCTTAAAAAATATAGCCAAAACTACAAATGTGGCTTTCTCCAACCAAGAATCAGGCACTTTTCTTACATTGTAGCACAACTGGACGGCAAAGCAAGTATACCATTTATCTGCCACATACTTTGTGTAAGAGACTAATCATGGTGTTCACAATCTCCATAAAAACCATTATACCACCCCCCCACTGCAGAGTATTTTTCCATGTCTACTACTGAATTCCCTTTCTTACACTTTTGGTGGAAAAGACAATACATGTGAAGGAGTCTTTGTGTTTCTCCCAATTCTCTCCCACGAGCATACATCTCAACATGCCCCATGTAACTTGAGACATTGAATGCATCACTTAAGGCACTGTAGCAAACCAAACATCAATCCAAAGAAAACAAAATAAATCGCTGCATGATCCAGTACAGGGTTGGCAAGAGCTACTGGGATGGTACTGTCCACAAGTATAAGAATTTGTACCAAGATTCTTCTGAGAAATTTAATTGATTTACATTAAAAAAAAAAAAGAAATAACATTAATTTACCATAATGTTAATGACTTCAAAAACAGGTTTCTTTCATTATTTTGGATTAGTAGCAGTCTCAAAAAAACTGTCAAGCATATCAAAATGTAGGAAACCAATTGGGACATTCATTGTGAAGGCCGACACTGCATGATATCCACCAGTGCACAGCAATCTGTGTGTAGCTCGAAACAGCAACAGCACTCTGGGCTAAACGCCACACCATGATTCCACACATGGTGTGGCGTTTAGCCCAGTTTTTTTTTAGCAAACACTGTACTCATAAATTGCACCATTTCAACCCAGTATTTAAAGGCTGAAAGTCCCATGCCACAATTTGACATCCCTGTAGATCTCCCAGTCTGTGTACATAGCCAAAGGGGATCAAACCTAGTAATGTTTTCCCATCCCATGGCTCTTCTTAATGTCATCACCCTGTATTCACCAACCTGTTTTTTTTACAGTTCTCTGTTACTTAGTAACTAGCCTATACATATCAAAATATATACTAACCACTGTTTACTTGTCTAACCAAATTACTTTGTTCATACTCCCGTTTCGTGAAACATAGGCTGAAACAGAACTCTTAAATCATGCTTTTAAGTCCTGGCATTGTTAGCTCATCACATTAAATTCCTGTTTAGTTTTATAAATGTAACTGGACAAGGAACAGAATGTAGTCCAGCTAGTAGTTTTCCACATTTACTTAAAAGTAAAATTGCTGTTAGCTCTCGAATTCCTGAATTGGGAAAAGCACAGAGGTCCTCCATAGCAAGGTAAATAACATCTCAACCTTTAATACAGTTGGGGTACTACTGCCTTAAAACAGAGGGCTCAGAATCTTCAAATGTAAAACATAATTCACAGTCCTACCATAAACAACAACACACAATGCTAGATGTACATTTTTCTTGCAAGCACACACACAGTAGTTTCACTTTTCGGATTGAAAGCCTACAATTACCAGCATGCAAAGTAATGCTAACCAAAAAAAATCTAAAGAAACAGACTGAAACAATCACAGCCCCTGCTTGGCTTCACATGGCATGCAGATTTACGCATCCCTTCCAATACACATTTCCCCATTTACTTGTGTTATTGATAGTTAACCCCTTGTTGGGACACAAAGCCCTTACAGCCCAGATGCAGCCCCTCCTCTCACTGTGGACACAGTTTTTGACTGTTTTCTTTGCAGGAAGAAGAGGGGGGTTTAAGGGGGGGGGGGGGGGAGGCCCCGGGACTTCAGACACCAAAATAAACACCCATTGCTCACTTGGTGTCTGATGTGAAGAGCTACTGGGAGGTCTCAGGAGAGCTACCAGTCGCTCGTTAACTACTGTTTGAAGACCCTGGGTCTAGTTTCTATAAGGCATAGCGACAGATTTAAGAGGAATCAAAACATGTTTTTAGAAACAGATGAAATGTATTTTCTTAATTATAAGGACTAATTTCCTGCACATAAGGTATTTCAAGATGCTAATGTTCATTTCTTGCTCAACACCTGGGAATCTTGTTGGGACTGGATTTAATCAATCATTGTTTTTGGTAGCCACACCTCCTTCCCCCTCCCCAGACCCATACCATGCATGCCTTATTAATGCAGTTCATTTCTTACTCGCACTTCGGTTTTGCAAGCAACACATTTTCTATCTAGGGTTCTTCCATTGCCATGCCAGTCTGTCCATCCCCATGCAATCAGTGCTCCTTCAAGTTGTGTACTCTTTATGCTTCCTTCAAGTAATCTGCTATCATAGATGCCACAACTGTGTGTGACTCGTGCATGAAGAACACATGCTCAGCCTTGGGTGCCAGTTTGATTAAAGCTTTTGCAGCATATTCTTTTCTCTACACAAAAGGGATTAGCATTCTTTGTGCATTGCTTTTGCCAGGTCGATCAAGTGGTGCTTTGTTCAATACGTACTGTCGAAATTCGATTCCAAAATCATCTTCATTATTAAGTAGGGTAAGCCCTCTATGGTTGCATGCTCAAATCCAAAGGCTGCTGTTCTTTTGTCTTCAAGAAAGTGAACCCAGATGCTTAAATGGGTTATAATTCGGTTTCCTACAAGATGTGTTGGTTGGTAGAAAGGATTAAGTGTGGCAAGAGAGGGTGCAGGTCAATAAGTCATGCGTACACAGAAGCAAGTGTTAAAGTTTTTTGGGGGGGGCTGCGGCTGAGCAGCAACAAAGATGGCTTGCTCGGGACCTGGCAAAATCTGGATTAATTTAATATCCTCTCTGGTGCCAGATCTACAGTTTTAAAATCTGTGGCTGGTGCAGAACATACAGTGGCTGCTTCATTAACTGATCCGATGGTGGAGTGGGAGGAGCAAGCCTCGGTGGTGATCTGCGGTGCAGCGGGGAGGCTGAGCCTGGGGAACACGAGGGCGCTGCCAATGTGCCTTGGTGGGGGAGGGGCCACAAGATCCTGCAGCCTGGGCTGAAACCAGCAGGCTGCTCAAGCTGAACCGCTAACCCTGTGTCAGAGGTGATTCTCGTGACAATGAGCCGAGTATCCAGAGCACGGAGGAAGGGAGACGCTGCTGCAGTAAGAGTGGAAAGTGGAGGTGTGCTCACCCTGGATTCCTATGCAGCATTGGCCCATAGATGCAGTGTGTCCTGTGTGAAGGCATCATGAAGCAAGACACAGACTAAAGATTCAAAGTTCAAAGCAAACTGGTTGATTAACTCAAAGTCAGGATGGTAGAATGCCCAACTTGCCCTATGCTAAGGTGGGATTTCCCTACGTGAATAAAACTAAGGAAAGCCAGAGTCTAGGAGTTCAACTTAAGTCCTTCTGTGTCCAAAACCTATGCTTGCCCTCACAACTAAAGCTAAACAACGTGTACGGAAGTCAATAATGAAAGAAATAGTGTTCAACATAAAGCTTTGTCTAGCTCTTAGCTTATTCTATAGCTCCCCTTTCCTCCCACCCCTCCCCTCCCTCCAAGTACAAGAAAGTGCCACAAAAGTCTACCTTGTACAAGGTTGAACAATTCCACACAATCCGGTTCCCTTCCCCAAGTTCCAAGTAGCACAGTTCAAAAGAAGGGGGTCTTGAGGCTCCGTCCTCAAGAGAACATTCCGCAGTTCATCAAGTCTCAGGGTTCCCTTCCCCAAGACTTCAACGTAGCAACCAATGTTAGTTTCAGTCTTTCAAAATATAACTTAATTCTAGGTGAACTTGACCCTCCTTCAGGTTTATGTCATCAGTTCACTTACAGCGCTCCTTCTTGGTTAAATCCACAATGTCTTTTGGCTTTCACTTTGTAGGGCTGGCTGGTCTAGGTGCAGTTGTCAAACCACACGGTCCACCCATCACAATTCACGCAACCAGGACCTCTAGGCTCTTCAACCCACACAGGTTCTTCAGTATTTGCCCCGATGTACAGATCCACCTTCGCTTGGCTTCCCTTTGTTGGCCTCGTGGCTTTATATACAGGTTAACATTCCCTGGGCTTCTCTGCCTCAGTCTCTTGTCCTTGCCATTATGTGTCACACACCTCTTTGCCAGTCTTTGAGCTTGCAGCACTGTATTCATCCACAAGATTAACTTTGGGGTGTTCTCCTTCATGCCCACCTTTTTTGTTGCTCTCTTTTACATTTTGTTCTTTTCTCCATAGGTTGCTTTTACATGGGCACTCTTCCTTTTGACTTTCATTAGCTATTTATTTTGCCCGTAACGTTGTATTTCAACTCAATATGCAATATGTTTGATTTCAAGTGTTTCGTCAACTCGGTATTCAATATGCATAGTTTAGCGTGGCTTCCCGAGTCGGTTTGATTATTGATGTAGGAGTACGTTCTGCATCCCCATCCATCTCCAAGTATTGCTACCTCGTTTTAAAGGGCCCTAGGTCTATGGGTTCAGTATATTGAAATATTGGAATTCTAAAACCACGCCTGCATGCGCTGAATGGCTTAACGAGCTCACCTACGCCAATGAAAAGGGAAGAGGGTTATGTGGCAATGGTTGTGGTGGCATGTCGACCGAAGGACATTTGGGGTCCGTTCCGAAGCCATTTACCCCGCACGCAACAGGATGGGGACCCGCAATGAAGTGTGTTCAGGATGGGTACTTCACTCATACTAAAGCAAATTTTTCAGCTGCACAAACCGAAGGTGAGTGTAAGTGTGTAATATCAGTATTGGTCCTGAACGCTTTCCAAGTCGGTGCATTGTGATTCAAAGCATGTCAGTGTTTATTAAAAAACGTTTTTTTTTCCCCGTGTGCAGCTGCTAGCATTTATTTATTAAATGCTAGTGATTGCTGCTTAGCCTTGCTACAGCCATTAAAGATTGTACAATTGTTTCTGAGTGTTACTGCAACTCATCAATCAGCAACAGCACTTTAACCGAGAGCCTCACGGTGACCGTATATTTGGAATCAACAAATATTTCATTGCAACACAGAAAATATTTTCACCAAGTGCAGACTAAAATTGGTGATTTTGTAAAAGCTACACTATAGTCTAGAAGAAAAGAAAATATATATATATAAGGATTTTGGATAGTGCCCACTGTGAACGGAATTTTTTCTAGGGATTTCCAAGTATGACGGGTATGCCACGGTGAGGTTAAATGATTTACCCAGTACAACACGCTTTGGTTAAGCAGTGAAGTCAGGATTTCAGCCCAGTCTGCAGTTTAGGCACTTAACATAGTTGTACCAACTTGACCTATGAAGATGTGTGTTAATGTTGGGGTTTCCAGGGGTAAAAAAAAAATAAAATAAAAAAAAAATGAAAAAATAGAAAAATTAATTTACTGATTTGTAGAGGTGAAGTAAGAAGAACAGATCACATGATAAACAAACCAGAAAAAATATAAAACAGTTATTCAAACATGTTGAGCAAGAATAATATGACGAGCTTCATTTCCCCCACCTGAAGAGACTTAAAAACACACAGTGAAAGAAAAACACATGATAAAGTCACCTACTTGTGCCCATTGCTACGCGCAGCAGGCACCTTTTTGCCCTGCTCCCATTTCTAATCACCAAACTTTCACTCGTATGGAGGATAATGCTAGCAGGAAATGTTGCTCCCAAGCACGGATGTGTTGACACCATTTTAGGCTACAGCTTTTTAAAAGTTCTGCTAACAAAGACGCTCTTCTTTTCATTTGCACTTGAAAAGGAAAGGTGAATAAAAAAATTAAAAAAATAAAAATAAAAAACACACAGATGAACGGGAGCAGCGCTCTGAACAATGGCTGGCAAGAGCCGATTCTTCACCTTTGCAAAAAGCACCCGTTTCACAAGTAACTGCTAATTTAACCCACCTGGAGAAATGGCCTTGACCAGAGATCTGTAAAGATGGCAATTTATACCATTTTTTATGAGAGGACAATCTCAAAAATAAATGGGGGGGCGAGATCAAGACAAATGAATACAAAGACATAATTATGAATATCACCGTGCATTCCAGCAGAATTATTGAAATAAGTATATGCAAATCTTAAGAGAAATCTAATAGGATACTAGAACGAAAGAGGATGGACTAGATGCGGGAATGCAGTCGAACATGTGCAAAAGTAGTTGAAGTGGTGATATACAACTATCAAGGTACGCGATACTTAGCCCCTCAGATCAGTTTGACCAAACTGTACCTTGGTCGGCTTGACAGGGACATTTTCGCCCACCTCAGTGGTCAAATTTACCGAAAGTCTGAAAACAGCAACAGCACATGTACAAGTACCAAGACTGCAGAACTGAGTCCACTCACAACCTGAACCTGGATAGCGGGGTGGCTCCACGCCTGGTCTTACGTTGCCCCTTAGAAATAAGGCTTTCTTGTTCTTCTTTTGGTGCCTAAATGTTTCGGAGAATCTCTGGAGATAATGGAACTACACTGCCACTGAGCATTCGGGTTTGGCAAAGTCAATCCTCTGCAGATTTCCTTCAACGATTTTCAGCAATCAAACCACGTAGGTCACCTCAAGGAAAAAGATAATTGAGAATACGGAATCTCCAAAAAGTCTTCGGTATTGTGAATGGAGCCAAGCGACACAGGGCCTTTGGGACTTGCAGAAAGATGCAATGTGTCCCAAAACTCTGGCTTCTTGCCCAGTCGACATGGGTTGCCGCACATTAATCAGGGTGTTGTTAGCCAAGGATGTCGCACTTCTGTCCAAGTGTTTAAGGGTTTTGAGGCAAGTAAACAGCTACTTTTTCCTCTGGTGAGACACTGCAACGGAGTCTTCCAGGGTCTATCCGAAGGTAGGTGTGGTCTACTCTTCAGGAGGTCTGCTCGAAGTCTTAAAAAAGAATCATTTACTGGTTCCAGATCCCAGGCAGATATGAAATGGCCTATCCAGACAGGGCAGAGGGTCTCCAGACCCCAAGTAACCAATTAATGGGGAAAGAAGTCAGTATTAGGACATTTACTAATCCCCTGTGGATACCAATCTGTGATCTTCCACACATTAGAGGTAGGCAAGTGTTATGTGAAGGACTGCCATCTGGCAAGTACATAGAATTGCTGTCTCTTTTGGTTTTTATTAAGTATACAATTATGTGGGTAAAAATCTCTCACAGAGGGTGGTCTTCTAACCAGACCTCACTCCTCACCCCAAACTCCACCTGTGCCTGGCTGAATCAGTACCCTGATCTCACGTGACACAGAGCAAGTTCAGGTCAAAGACAGCTGCAGTGACTGTCAAGTTCATCCTCAGACCAGCTGGAGAAAGGTTCCATCATCTGGTTCTCACCTTTCCTTCCGGTCCCCTCCACTTCCTTTAACACAAAGCACTTTGGATGTGATGTCATAAGGCAAAGTCCACTTGTTCCCAGTCAGGGGTTGGACCCTGACAGCAGTTTTGCTTTTATCCAGACACCTGAAGACTTTTGCCATTAAAAGAAGGCATCTCCTCCTTCTCAGATTCACCTTGCAACAAACACAATGAGGAAGAATTTTGTTGGACCTCCGTTGGGAGAGTTGACTTTCCAAAGCCCTCCACCAGTGAGGTGAAGACCGAGTGTCCAAGGCAGAGGCAACCTCTGTTCCCAACTCATCCCCAGGGCCTATTGGGGTTTACCTTCTTCTGGACCAAAACTGGAATATCTGCCAGTGACACTGACCAATGGAAATGTGCACCAGCCTCCCTAGGGAGCCAGAGAACAGGGACCACTTGTGTCCCAGAGAGAGAACACCTCAGAGCCAGAATTCCCACCACAGAACGACTATGGTCCGTGATCTGGATCTCCCTCTCCCCCATGACCGCATAAGAGCCATCACAACACTCCAGAACTGCTTTTGGAACTCACTCTTCGAATCGCTAACTGCACCTTCAAACCAGTTCACTTCTGAACCATGACAGCGGAGCATGTTGATGCGACTGAAATGCTCCACATAGCATCTGCCACCTTAGAAATGCTGTTTGACCCACCAGCATCTTCGCCCGACTTGAACTGCGCATCCAGTCACCAGCATCTCGCGGTTGAACAGACCATGGTGGCCCTCACAATCCACCCTTCTTCAAAGAATCTCTTTGAACTGCAACAAATTTGAGCTCTACCCTTTCTCGACCTCTGTCCCAGTCTAGAAGAATGTGACCACTGTGCTTGAGCTGCTTCAAACCACTCCAACAGTACCTATAAGCCTGGTTCGCCATTGTAGATAGACTGAGACTAGAGAAAAGTACTACTGACTGACAACTGCTCCCTTGGTCCATTTTTTGGGCTCTATAGAATGGTTAGATCATCATCACTCGTTCCTTTTTGCTCCAGAAGATATCTTTTTTACTGTCCGTGTGGTCCATTATTGACTTGTCTCCCCCATCCCCCTCCCCCTGTTTCATTACACAGAGTACTGCATCTTCTATTCCGGTAAATTCTCGGTTCTTTCCACAGAGGTGTGTTTTGTATAGTATTTTTCTCTTTAGTTATACTTGCAGATGTTTTCGACAGTTACACTTTGCTGTTGGGTTGCTACTGAATCACGGTTACATGGCTCTTGAGAGTGTACCCTTCCCTCGTTACCACAAAAGGCGAAGGAAGTATTTCTCTTAACTGTCCGCTTTCCCTTATGATTGTGATCATTGTTGGTTTATAGAAGTGTGAGGACTGAGGAAGTGGTTTCACTACTGCTCACCCTTGTACTCCCGCGGAGCAGAAATCATTTTGTCACATCTTTACAGGTAGAAATGGATTTGTCCAACTCAAACATCCCACTCTGGCCTTGTAACAAAGATGTTCTGGGGTGGAGGAATCCAGCCCAGTGGCCCAGCAGGAACACCAATCTATCCCCACAAAATATATACACTGCCTCGGTACACAGAAAAGGGGGCTATGGATCAGCACACTGGAACCCAGCAGCAACACAGAAACCTAAAATCACCCAAAATTCGAACCCTGCGTGAAACCCCTACTTTTAACACCAAAGAAAAAAGCCCCAAACACAAGTGTGTGTTAACTGCTACATTGCTGATATAAAAAAAATTAGAGGCAAAAATAAACAAGTGTACACGTGTAGAGTGCACGTTCAACCTAGATGTTTCTTGGCAATATGGGTCAGAGGTCTGCAACCCGTGACTCTTCAGATGATCCCTCACCACTGGCAATGCTGGATAGGTCAAATTGTAGTTGTAGTGCAACACGTCTAGAGAGCCAAAGATTGCAGACCCTGATACAGGTATATAACCCATGTATACGGCTATCCAACTTAATGGTACTCATCTTATCAAGCTTAGGAGGATAAAGTGCTGAATGGACCTGGTGCAATTTGATCCTGTGACCTTAAGGTCCATATGATGTATGCATTAGTCGACAAAGCCACAGCCACAAGTTTGATCAGCACTAGGTTGAGGGAGTGGGGGGGTGCAAACATTTTTTAAACACAAGATCAAATCAAACAAGCAAAGCATTTAAAAAGGGGCATCTGGCTGTTCCTTCTGTTGTTCTGTTAAAGGCATTGTTCATTCTCAGAATTACACATTTGGCAGCAATAGGGTCAATCTAATTTGTCACAGTGTTACATTGTAGGGCAGCGTCAGTCCTTAAATTCTCCAGCTTAGGACATGGCCACGTGTGTTTGAGCCCCAGGGTCACCCCGACAGTCTAACAACCCGTACAGTACAACAAATGAGCAGGGGGCACCCTTTCAACATTGCAGGAGAATGGCAGACGAAAGCCAGCAAACGGTGCTCATCAGTTTTTCGTTAATAGCCTTAGTCAACAGATACCCTCAAAGCACGAGAGGTTGCCCGCCAAGGACTATCCGCGCAGGAATATACTGGATGTAGGAGTAGCACAAGGCACCAGGCAGCCATAAAAATATTTGGGGGGGGGGGGTCACAGTTGTGGGATATATTTACCCACTCAGCAGTACTTCCCCCACATCACCAAGCTGCACTTCAGCAGAACCAGCAAAATGGCTGTGCTGGTTCCGGTGAGCACCATTGCACCCAAACTGTGTTTGCAGTAACAAAAGGATGGCTGCACTGTTTTGCCAAAGCGCCATTGTGCAAGATGGAACAGGAAGCACCCAGAGAAAGGCTACTAGGGTGTGTTCTTGTTTGTCTTAAAGAAATGGAGTGAAAAAGCAGTGCTGATTTGCTGCAAGCCCAAAGTTCCTATTGAAAAAGGGAACATTTCACCTTTAAAATGATGCCACTCTGGTGCTATTTGTCCCCTGTTTTCATCAAACTGCTTTTATCAAAAAGACCCGTTCATGCCCAGCCATATTCACATTGTGCTCCATCAGAAAAGAGCCTTATTCCTGAATGACAGGCTGTGCCAGTCAAACCTTAGAAAATCAACAAAAGCGTTCCTTCAGCTACACGGGAAATGCTTAATATGTACTACAAAATGTCCCAAAAAAATCACTGCTTGAAAAGAAAAATCATAGCTTTCTGTCCACATGTTGATTTCATGAAGACTTTTGCCCTGTACAGACTGTTGTGTAAAACAAGCCGATTACAGCTACAAAACCCATGTGGGAATCCAGATGGAAGAGGAAAAAACGAAATTTGAAAGGAATATGCCGGCTTTCACCAAATGCGTCAGAATGGGCTTTTACAAACCAGAGGGAAAAAAAGGCCCGTTTTAAAAAGTACAATGTTGAATGAAAGCTTGTCCGTGCCTAGCAATGTAAAGGGGTTTGTTGCTGGGGAAACATATATGGGCTGTTTTATTCAACAGGCTTGTTTTGATTCAGGACAAAATAAAGGACAAATAAAACTGTTAAACTGCATGGGCTGGATTTTGGAAGCTCCCAAAACAGGTTATTCCAGTTGGTCAGAGCTAAGGCTTCCCCCAAAAGCGAACCAGCATAAACTTCCAGGGCACCTGGATGATAATTGCTAGGCTGGAAAACGTTGACCAAGACAAAGAAACTTCACATACTAATCAGACTTGGGTCTGGGCTGGGCTATCTTACAATGGAACTTCTAGGACACGGATGCGCGAAGTGAAAAATCACACTTCCTCATGACTTTTACCAGAATCTCCAGAGGAAATCTCCATGCCAACCCTGGGTTGAGGGGGGTAGCCTTGGAAAGGCATGCCCATATATGGGGAACAATTATGACATTTGCCGCCAAGGACTATTTATTAATAAAAATGTTAAAGACTTTTATGTCTGCAACAAGACAGGACTTTGCAAAAATGTGAAAAGTTAACCGTTTAAATGTGATATGGGCTTCAATTTAAGATGTCATAGACTTCACTGACATATGGGGAATAGAAATGGCAGAGAATTGGGCACTATAAAGGAAAGTATCCATGATGCCATTGCAAAATTTAATACTTACATGCCTAATGATAATCCACACCCGTGTATAAAGTTATGGAATTTTAGGCTGAAGATTTCTCACTAAAAACGACAAAAACTGTTAAACGGACGAAACAGAGTCTCACAATCATGAGCTGCACAAAATATGTAATCTAATCATGTAATTTGTTAAAATGCTACTACTGTACAAATGTGCCATTTATGGCAAAACTGTGTTGTGGTCAAATTAACTGTGGGAGGTTTTGAACATTGTAAAACTCACATCATAAATCTGACATCAAGCCCTTGAAATCCAACCAGCTGAGAGCGAGGCAGGGACTATGACCCCTGACCAATCCAGTGGTTTAGAGGCGTGCTTAGCTAAGCCTGCCCTACCATATACTTCTATGATGTCACTATGCATTATAAATAAGAGTCCCTGACAGGACTCTACACACACACTCTCCTGAATTTCCTGATCTGCTCCATTCATCTCGCTGATTCCAGATTTCACTACAAGGCCAAAGCATTGCTGATCCTGTCCCAGCAAGGCCATTGATCCAGAAAAAAAAAATAATAATAAAATCCCATTAAAAAAGGGAAAATCTGTGGTACCTTTTGCATCCTGAAATCAGACCAGCTTGCTGCCCACTACCTGCATGCCTGCTGCAACCCTGCCATCCAGCTGTCCTTGCCATCCGGTGACCAGAATTGCCCGGCTGTTTGCTGTAAGGCGCGCCTGCCGTGTGGTGACCAGACCCAGTTGGCTGTTCCATAATTCCAAACCTAAGTGTGGAATGCGAGTATCTCCCCATCACAGAGAAACACAGTCTCCCCATCTTGACCCCTTTGTCTGTATTACACTCTCTAAGCAATCCTATGTATACCCTGGTAACTTGTTAAAACTGTTAGAAATCAAGGACAGGGTGCACAGAGAATTCTAAGTGCTAGTGCCATCTCTATTTTACATTTCTGTCTGGTGTAAATCCTAAGCCCTTAGTTATATTTTGAGTAATCAAACTAATTTCCAGTTTAAATTGAGCACTGGGGTGATAAGGTTGACCTCACGAATCAACCTTGCAGCTTACTGTGTTCCTCTTTAACAATATAGTCTAGATAGTTTAGTTTAAGTAACATTTGCCTTTATTTCAAAACAAGTTTTCATTTTAACTACTCTATTTTTCCTAAAACTGAACCCCATTCCACCCCGAGAATCTCATCCAAATCTTCAGCTACCACCATTCTTTCACTTTGATATTGTCCATGTGATATACATCTGTCCCCAGACCCAAAACCGCATTGCGATTTTCAGTGTTTCACCCGTTTTTATAAAAAAACATTTGGGTCATTTTAAACGGGAATTGAGAAAATTGCAACTATCCAACGTGTCATTTGGCTGCAGCATATTCTAACTTTCCACTCCTTTTCAAATTGTATGTTTCTTGTTGATCCATTGCGATTGCTAGTGGTTCTGCATTCCTGTTGCTGGGAGAAATCCTATTTGCCTCACACATTTAACCGCACATTCATTATGTATTTGTCCATTTCCGAGTGCCATTTCATGCCTTTGCAAAGGGTTTAAAATCCTCTCATTCTGTGAGGGAAGGTCGGATTTTGATTCTGTTTACTGCCCCTTTTCCTGGCTATCTGCTGCTTCATTCTATCCACTCAGAACCTGATTAATTGCGGACTGAGGGAATGTTGCAGGGGGAAACCTTACCTTGGGTGCTATCTATCCTAATTCAAAAAGTGCTCCGATTCATTTGTGCTTTGTATATGTTCCAGGAGAAGGTTAACCAAGTGCATTGCTTCCATTTTCATTGTAATTAACACCCCATTGGTGATTGCTGCCCCATATTAAAATGTTATGATTTCCTTTGAATCTTAAAGTAAATAAAATATTGCATTTTCACCAACCAGCCTGGTCCATTGTGACCCGGGGTATTTTAAAAGGGGGGTGTGAGAAGAGTTGTGTACCATCTCAAATTGAATCTGCGTAAAATAAAGAGAAAGGCATCTTAGTTGTGCGCTACATACTAGGCTGAGACCAAGGTGTGTGTCGCCCAATTGAAATCCTTAACACAGTAGAGGGAGGCACTAGGCAGCCATAGGAATATTATGGGTGTCCGAGAAGAAGGATGGCACTGGGTCGCACCATTAGCAAGGAGCGGGCATCCAGGAAACCACGCGTTTCTTAGAATGACTAACTCCAAGCACATCAAGCACTTAGATTTATGCCATCATCTTTTTAAGAGTAGAAAGAAGGAAACCATGTGTCAAGATTGAGTTACATTAAGAAGGAAACATTGTACAACCGTTTATTTTACTTACTCTTCCATCTAAAATAAAGTTCACCCAGCCTTTGCCAACCAGAACTCCTATGAGCTAAACTCACATGATGGAATGTTCACGTCTCTTGATTTGTGCACACATGGCACTGGGGTGTCCCCTTGGAGGTGAAGAAACCGCTACGCCACAGCACCATTCATGGTACATAAAGACTTTCCTGAATTGCATGTGACCTTCCATGACTAAAAAATGGTGGAACAGAGCAGCCCATGCCTTGTCTGCATACAGTAGCTTTTCTTAATGTGGTTCAAAAGTAATTGGTTGGCCACTTGTGCTCAAGTATCAAAAAGTGCTCTCTGAAGCACACAAGGTCTCCGTGCATCTACCACAGGGCAGACAGACCTGCATACCTCGCTTGATTATTTAATATTTAATGTGGCAGGTATCGGGGAGCAGTGACTGGAGAAGCATGCACCAGAGCGAGAGCTTGGTGGGGCAGATTCTCACTTCATGAGCCAAACAGGCTGGTATTTCAAATGGATACTCTGGTGAACTCCAGTGAGCATCCTCCAATCTGGAGAAAACCTACTTTCCAAACAGCCAGGTGGACTAGAGAGGAGTGTGAGTAAATAACTCCCTACCACAGAGAATACCTTAAATAATCAAGCATACTGATCACCACATTGAGCAATGGGGTTGTTGAGTAAGGAATGCAGGCAGAGAACGGATCCCTGCAGAACAGTGGTTATCCCACATAAGAAAGACAAACACTCGCAAATGTAGGGTACAACATCTCACAGGGTCTGTTCCCAAAAGCAAAACAGAGCAAAGGTCACATGACAGACCATGAGGCTCTCAACCTAAGAGTAGATGTGAGGCTAAGATTCTGACAGAAACTTTCCCCGGGAGAAGTCTACTGTGCAATGCTTGTATTAGGTTTTGAGAAACCAGGCTTTGCCACAACATGTTGTTCAAAGAAGCAACTGAGCTAGGGAACCCCCCATCTTCTTTGTAGGAAAAAAAGTCAAGAGAACGCATAGGTTCAACCTCATGCCCCACCCAAATAATCCTACAGACCTTACACAAATGATAAACTCTTGTGATCCTCGTATGCGGATCAGGACTGACACAAAGCAAAGGCTGTACTGCACTGGTGTGTAAAAAAAAAAAGATCCATGCCAGCACCTGTACTACAACTCGCCAAAAGGATTAACAAAACAAAAAAAAAGCCAGAATCACCTTTACTCCCTTTGGGGCCTAAAGTATTGGCAAGCATTGAAATATACATAAATGCCGCCTACAAAACAGCCGGTAGCATTTACAATGAAGTCCTATAGAATCCGCCTGCTTTTAACAGGTAACAACAAAAAAAAGCATTAACCCCGGCATCACAATTAGATACTGGATGAAATAAAGGCAGGTGTATTATATATATATATATATATATATATATATATATATATATAGGAACGAAAGCAGTAAGTGCACCGTGTTCCTCCGCTCCGCCTTACAAATCATTAATACTGGCATTACGTAAAAATGATGAATCACGTTTTACACATCCCTTTTACGTTACGCCATAACGTAAATGGGCGCCCTTGTTTCTTCTTGAGAAAAAGGATCAATGTCTTCAAGAGGCCCCTTCCTTTCTGGATAAAAAAAACTGTCACGTTGCCGTTGGATTGATCAGAAACCGGGTGGGGGGTGTGGGGGTGCACCCGATATCCACGATTGTGCTTGCCTGCATAATATCATGAAGGCCAGCAGACTGCACTGGACAATGCTATAGATTTCTGAGCGGAGAGACTTCCTGCTGAGGCAAGATAGCAGGTCTGTCTGTCGGTCGGTCCAGTGTAGCAGTGTGGGCCCGCTCGGAAGCAAACACATGCGGATGTTCCAGCTAGAGCGACATGTTCGTCGATACAAAGTTTTTGGGGCCTCATGGGCTTTCTAAGGCGCCGGTGAAGTGAAGTAGTCTCAAGGCATTGGTTGATCTTTTGTGGCGCGTCTTCTTCAGTGCAAAACATGTAACCTTTTGACATTTCAGCAGGCCACTGGGGCTTGAACCAGCGAGCCCCATTCAAACACCAATACGCACACGCCAAATGCAATGCTACACGTCCCACAAAGCACACAATTAACCAGCATTGGCAATGCCAACAGTGTTGGCTTTTGTGTAGACATAGGAAGGTTATTTGCCAAGCACTATTGAAGAAGTGTTAACTGAATTAATGGCAGAAGCTTGAAAATGGAGCAAGTACCTGGGCATATACCATCAGTGCCCGTTAAATGCCCAATACCTATACACAAGCCAAAACGGTTGGCTTTTCAATGCTTGTTTTTAACAAGATTTCAGTCAAGCACACGAATACTCTTTATAAATCAAGTGGTTGAAGGCACACCTGGTTAAGGCATTTTTATTACATCAGTAACGCATTGACAGCACCAATTGAAACCCTTAGCTCTCAGAATACTGCTTTGCGAAAACCCTGGCAGTCACTCCGTGCAAAGTTTAATTTTAAGGCCTGGTAAAGTTAGCTCTAGCGAGATCCCGGGAGGGTGTGTTTAGAGCGGGGAGAGGCAGGAAGTGGGTTGGAAAGCCACAGGGATTAGCATGGCCAGTCGATGGGTGGGTAAATAACCACACAACACCTGCAAGCACTGTGTCCGTCCACATACGCCATCTCTCTCCAACTGAACTCAAATGCATTCGTGTTGGTTTATAGGTGCACTAAAGTGCCACCTTCTAAACAAAACAAACAAAAAGCTGCAGTGCATTGGGTTAGTCAAAGGGCAAGTGAGTTTATGTTGCCTGGATCCGTGCCCAGGGAGATCAGAACACCCTACACAGCCGTCTACATGGCTGCACTCAAGAGGCTCGTTACGGTCATAGCCAGGCTGTGATTGTTCCAGACAGGGAATTAGGCCTAATCCCCCTCCCCCCCATGCACCCACTGGCGGAAGAGGGCTGTTCATCCCACGGTTCAGATCAAGGTAATGGCCTTAATGAGGTAACAGCAGCACAAACCGTGCACGCTCATGAGGTTCGGCAACATGGTGATGGGTTATCTCGCGCAGAAAGGCTTGCTAAAGACGCTGATGGCGGGAGAAAACAACCCGAAAACAAACTTCACCTTTCATATCAAGGTTGACATTAATCTTGAATTTGCATTGGGAGCCACTTGACCTCAGATGGAAGGTCCGCTATTGTTGTTTGGGTTGGGAAGGAAGAGGCACCGCCACTGAATGCAGCCAGCATGAGCATGCCTTCTTGCTGAGGTGACGGTCATTTGTCATTTTAGGAGCAAAACCAACATCACTGAATGTGCTGTAGGTGGGAACACTGGCATATAGTGGTACAGCCATGCTGGACATGTTTTGTCACACTGCATTCCTTACTGCTTTATGGGCAAACCCAATACGAGCATGTTCTTGCATGGGAATACTAGCATATATTGTCACTGCCAGCAAGAAAATGTGTTCTTACTGTAACATTACTGCATCACGGGCAACGGCAACACAAGCGTGTCCTTAGGTGGGCCTACTAATATATAATGGTACAGCCCTCCTGGACTTTTTTTTTTTTTAACACTGCCTTTATTACCGCATTATGAGCAAAGTCCATACAAGCATGTTCTTGTGAGCATACCGATAGTGGCATATACTGGCGCATTGAGCATGGTCACTGTGGCATTAGTACATTATGGGCAAAACATTAGTGGGTGTGTCCTTTGGTGGTAGTCGTGGGACTATATTGGCACAGGTATCATGGAGATGTTTATTAAACGGGCATTCAAACTACATTATAGCCAAAGCCAATATGAGCATGTTCTAATGTGGGAATAATTCCAAGACTAGTGTCTTCTAACAGTGGCTGGTGGTACTGGCCTTAGGTTTATTGGGAAAATCCATTATGGAGGTGTTTGAGCAAAGCCAACCCAAATGTGTTCTTACATGGTAAATGCTGGCATATACTGTGGACACAGAGATGCAAACGACTTGGAATCTAACCCAAATGTGTTCTTGCATGGAAAATGCTGGCATAAACACTGGACACCCAGATGCAAACGACTTGGAATCTAACCCAAATGTGTTCTTACATGGAAAATACTGGCATATACTGTGGGCACCCAGCAAACGACTTGGAATCTATTCAAATGTTGATGTATCACCTTACAAAAACAAACACAGTGCAAACAAAAAAAGGGATTGTAAATTGCATGGATTTTTGCTTATGTTTGTTTCCACAGAAAGCATACTGTAAAGGCACCTGCCCATAATTTTGAGAAAAATACCCCTTGATCAGTTTGTGCTCCCTCGCTACGCTCAGTCGCTCACTACTGGTTAATATTTACACCCCTCCACTGAAAAAAAGCACCAGCTGTTCCTGGAGAGATGCCCGCCAATGCCAGAAGCAGTAAGGAGCAGAGTATGCTAGGGCTCGCGGGCTGTGGCTTTCTCGCTCACTGCAGCTGAGCACATCTTCACGACATAAGAGAGAAGGGGCAAGACCAAGGGTTTAAACAAATCTGGAGCAAATGCCTAGAACAGGAAGGAGTGGAGCACCTGGCAAGACGATGTATGCCACACAGAAGATGGCAATAACTAGCGTAAATGGGGATTGCATGGAGCGGCGTGCTTGGGGATACAATGGCATTTGCGGCTAAATTGCCTGCATGGGCTGTGAAGGATAAAAGACAGTAAATGATGGACGGGGGTAGGGGGTGACACGTGCAGGGCAAAGGATATGCCAGCAGTGTAGGTGGCATAGGCGAGACTTCTACCAATACAGACAGCCCATGGGGAGCAGCAGGGGCACCTGCAGGCCTCAGCCCAATGAGCACAAAATACCGACAGCACCTCCAGGAGGCGTTAGGACTGGAGAGGGAAGCGGCCCTTCAGTCGTCAGGTCGCAAAGGTGCGAGGACGCGACACGTACCTCGCAGCCGTACAGCGCGCTGAGCTGCTCCACGATCCACTCCTCCAGCACCAGCCGCTTCCTCAGCTCCTTGCGGTCATACTTGACGGTCACTTTGCCCTGCTGCTGCCGGCGCTGCTGCTGCTGCCTCTGAGCCGCCGCGGCGGTCGCAGCGAGCGAGGCGTCCTCGTCCTCCTCCCTCGGTCCGGGCTGCGGCGTGCTGCCCAGCGGCGGGCTCTGGAAGAAGACCCGTGGCTGCACGGCGGCTGGGGCCACGGCGGGGCCGGCCTCGGCGGCGCTGCTGACGGCTGAGGACATGCTGCCGCTCCGCCGCTGTGGATCCGCTCGGCTGCCCGCGCTCAAGAGCTGCTGCTGCTGCCCCTCAGTCCAGTCTCTCTCTCCGCCTCCTCGGTCGGTGCACGCACCTGCCGCCTCCAGCCGGCACTGCGCTCTCCGCCGGTTCCAGCTACTAAAGGGAGGCGCCTCTGCTGCCGACCGTCCGCCCCCAGACACTGCGCCGGGCAAGGAGGGGGAACCTTAAAGACGCAACGAACGAGCCCACCTGTCACAAGCTCCTGTGCCCTGCCGCCGTATGAGGGAAGAAAAAGCATTTGGCTCCCCGCCTGCTTTCAGTGACCTACTGTTACCAAAGGCACTCCTTGTCACTGCTACATCTCCAGATATCCATAGAAGCATACGAGGGGGAAATCCCCAGAGGTATTTCCACCTGAGCAGGGTCCATTATAAACACGCCACAAATGAAAGTTTATTTCAGACACATTCCCAACAGCTGTCTTGTGTTCTTTGCTTGTGAGCCCTGTCTGTAATCGCCTGTTATTTCATTGGAGTTCTTGTAAAGTACTTGTGAGCAGGGCCGGCCCTAGGAATTGTGTAGCCAAGTGCGGCAAAATAATTGCTGGGCCCCTTAATTTGCAAATGATATTACAGGAAGTGACATTACACCCACCCGAACTCGGAAGATTGAAACGTGAGGGGAATGGAATCCGTGGTCAGCAGTTTAAGCATAGACCACAGCAGATGGCACATTAACCCAACGGCCTTCATTGATGCATGCATATTGATTTATAGCACACTGACTTTAAAGGTACTTTCTTTTCGCCTACCTGCCCCTTTGCCCCAAAACACACAGACTCTTGTTTTTTATGGCAGACTATGTGCTATACAAGATTCAATAACATGGCGTAACAGGACATAGGAAAACAATGTTGACCCATTCTCTATTGGGCAGTACTCTGGATGGCCCATGCCACTTTGGTGACTGGCAGCAAAATGAGAACAAAGTTAATGATGGTTCTTCTGAGGCCAGTCCTCTATGCTACAAGGGATTAGCTCATTTCCCCAGGATCACACACTGTGGTTAAACAGTGAATCTGGGATTTTAATCCATGCACAGATTAACCACTTGAACACCTACCTTCCAAGCTCCACTTGGCACAGATATTTAAAGTTTGGATTTCAAGGCTTACAATTATATATCATGGAGCAGAGCTCTCCAGTTTCCCATGGCTTTGCATGAGAATGCCATCCAGTTCTCATTTTCCCTGGCATTCTGGGAGTTGTAAATCTTCCTAAATGTCAACGGGAGAGAAAAAAAACTACAGGTCCCAGAATCCAAATGGAAAAAACAGGAACTTCATGGCCTTCTCACACATGGCCCTGAGAAACCTTAGAGCTCAGACAGTTTACTTATAAAATACACATATCTGAAAGCAACATTAAAATACATTAATCCTTGGAGACACATGTTAAAGCAAAAGAAAATTGTTGTTGCTTTATTTTCCACATCCTGAATGGAAAACTGGATGGCCCACAACACAAAATAGTAGAAGCCTGAAACAATTGTTTTAAGACTACTAGCTGGCTAAAGGTTACTTTTGTCACAAACTTCCAGCAGGCTGTTGTGCAAAGTGTTAAGAGCATTTCCCTGTTCACATAAAGCAACCCTTTTATTTTACATGTCAGACATCATAGCAAACGTTTATAAGAGGAACTTTATTTTAAGTGAACACCTTCTCGCTAAGCTAATGAGCCCATCAGTGTCAAATAAAGGATGTGCTGGATAAGAGAAAGGGGCATGTTGCAGGTCATTAAAAAGCCACAGGCTGCCCAGTTCAGGACGCTGTGTGTGGCCTTGCATAAGAATGGCAATCAGCCTGAGCTTTGAAACTGCAGAGACTAGAAATGGTACCCTTCGCGGCCTGCAGTGACTTTTTTCACAATGTAAATGCACATGAGAACAAAAGTCCCACCCTCTTTTGATGTGCATTTACATTGTGAAAGAAGCCAAGCCTGGCCGAGAAGTGTGAAGCGGCTGCATGATGGCTGGATACGCCACTGATTACAGCACTGGAGATTCTCAGAGGCTAAAAAGGTTCCGCCTCTGCGCGGGGCCCCGTGAGTGCAAGGCCAAGTGCAGTTGCACACGCTGCACTTGCCTAGTGCCGGCCCTGCTTGCTTGAGAGCATGCATGCTGTCTTTTGGTTTTCAGTACAGGGGTAAGATTTATTTATTTTACATATACTAAATCCTTAACCCCAATGCAATAAAGTATCAAGATTTGCACTAACAAGATGTAAACACCTTAAAGTAGTTGGTTAAAACGTTGTGAGTCTGTCATAAAATGGCAAAAGGAGCGAAAATATGGCTGCGAGACAGGCAGATTTAACGGTTGGACAAGGGACAAATGCCCATGGGCTTGTAGAGGAGGTCCCAAATAAGACCTCAACCCCAAAAGTATGCTTTTGAAGTACCAGGATCGTTCACACCGAGATATGTGACGTATGACGAGCAAATAAACCAGCAGAGAGCCGCAGTAGGACTCTGCCCAGTGCCTATTAGAAGAACAGCACCTATTGAAGTACCAATACCCAGAAAACCATGGACAGTAAGGTATCCATTAAGAAAACCATATCAACAAATGAAACAAAATGAAGATCGCTTAAGTACAGTCCCTGAAGGAAACCAAAAAGGCCTTAATAGAAGATGAATGGTGACATCATGAGGGCCCGGACTGACTCACAGATAGGAGAAATGACAACCAGACAATGATGCAAAGAGACGAAACGCCATGAAGAAGGATATAGTGAACCTAAAGTGAAAGGACAATGTCAAAATGCAAGAAGTTTAAGCTGTAAGCAAGATGAAGATATTCGACCAGTTTACACCTGTAAATATGCTTGGAACCAAGAAAGCTAAGAAAACAGTGCACTTGCTATGCTTAGTAGAAGAATAGTGCGGTAAGCGCCACTATACCTTACCTACCTCAAACAAAGCACCTTATTATAAGTTTATTTCTACTTTGCACAAGAAGCAGAATCAACCCAGGTTACTAAAGGCCACACGAGAAAGCTCCACATTTAGCAGAAACGAGAAGAGACAGCTGAAAATGACACTCAGCAGAGGCAACTCGTGCCAGGAGAGCCAAGGTCATACCAATAGAAGAAACTAATAGTAGCTACATCTAATTGAAACTAAGAACAGAATATCCTGCCTCTGAAAGGTCCAGATGAGAAGGCGAAAGGCAAATAGCGGGTGAAACGAAAATCAAATACACTAATTGATGGAAAAGAGGCAAATTCACGGTGTCTGAATCACGTGACCAGCCGAGCAAGAAGAAGCGAGGGTTCACACCTACACATGACACCAGGCCAGATGAAGATATCAGAACCTTTTCCAGACAGAAGATGCAGTTTCGAGGCCAACTGCAGAGAACTAATTGACACATGGCTACTAAAGTTATGATTGATTGTAACAAGGACTGGAGGAAGGCCGGGTAACTAAGGGGCACATCACACCTGGCCGACCATTCTGTGTGCTGCTAAGCAAAGTAGAAAAGTATGCATGGGGTTGGTGCCAACCCAATCACAATGGACCAAATAATCTAGTGTCCTATAGTTAGTAGAACCAATGGGATGTCATACTTTTAGTGATGTCTGCAGTAGTCATTTTGAAGGAGAGGCTTAGATGCCCACCTGACAGTGTTTACCCAATCCCCTAACTCTGTTACCATATACAGATATAGTATTTATAGTAAAGATACCTTTTCCTAACCAATAGAATTGCATGTAAACTTTTGAGTGTTACACGTCAATGATGACTAGTTTTGAGTATAAATGTTACAACTTGCATGAAGTTTAATGGAGTTGAAGCGAGAAGGAAGATCGCATCACTGCTGACATCCATAACTCTCCATTTTTTGTACTTGTCATTAAACTGACTCCCTTTGCCAAACCGTTTGAGTTATCCTTATTGATTGGTGTTGGAGTAATAAATCTGCACCCCCATCCAGAACACAGGTGCTGCTATCTTGTCTTAAAGTACTTCTGAGCAAACTCTGACTCTATGGGCTGGTCGGGGGTCTCAGAGTACACTTGGTAGCAGAAGATGGTTATCGATTATCGATTAGAATAAGACACCCATTGACCGTCGACATAAAGTAACTCTAGGTCTTCGGCAATATCATGATTCCTTTGCCATTCGGCTGAGTAGACTGTGAAGCTTCCCGTAGACATTGGTAATGTAAAGAACAAAGTCTGCAGAACGAGGTCTGAATGGACCCGTGTTCCCCACATAGCCCCTTCCCACTCCTGCCGACAGCGGAACGGGAGAAAAGCTGAAGAAGGTGGTGACGAAGGCAGTGATCCTGAGGGTCCAGAGAGGAAACAAGTGAACGGTGAGTGAAAAAGACTAAGTGTTTTGGCAAAAGTGCATGCTTTAGAACAAGTAAAGGGAAAAGGTAATGGAAGGAGGTGGGAAAACAAAATATAGCTAGAAGTAGAGAAGAATGTATATATATACGGGGAAGGGAATAATGACTCAAGAATAATTAAGTGGATAAAGGGAAGATACCGGGGAGGACACCTGAGAAGACAGAGGTTAGCGGGGAAGATACCCAAGAAGAGAGAGGATTCGCCTTACTCCTATGCTTACTATAGCGGCTAGAAGAAACGTGTATCCAGAGACCCAAATAAAGGGGAACGAATAGACTACCACAGTGATTAAAGGTGCCATGAAAGGGATACATTTAAACATCATGTCGGGGTAATTTTAGAGGCAAAGATACGTGTGACCAGCTGGAGTTCGTCTAGTCTGTTAACGTCTGTCTTATGTGTTGATTGTTGTGACGTCATAGGATGGAACATTTTCCTTCAAAGAACTAGCATAAAAACTGTGCAATTGGACATTTGGCAGATTGTAGAAGACAACCTGATATTTTTTGAGTAAAATAGAAGACATGACATTTTGTGAAAAAATCGGGATTGGAGCTTGCGTGATTGGTACTTGCTTATAGTGTTGAAATTGTTTAAATCATGTGAAGCTTTGATAAAAGTGTTATATAAAAGGAAAGGGAACAGATTTAAACACGGAGGACATAACTCCACTAGCACACCTGTGCAAACAGTTGCTGAAACATGCACCTAAACTGAAAAAATGCAGTACAGAGTGGGTTAAAGGAACCGCCCACAAAATGTTTATGCCGTGGCCACAGGGCGGGTCCTTATCTAAAGCTGTTTTGCAACACATGACGACATACTTGCACGCCACACACACGGGCAAAAAGTTAGACAAACGCATAGCTGTTCTATAGCTTTGGAAAATGTATGAACAGGGAAAGGAAGAGGAGCTGCCAATAGATTGGATACTTAATGTATGTACAGAGGGGGGTGAGACGCCTACCGCACCACCTGCCCTATCTGAAACGGAAATTGAAAACCATAAGGACGAGGGGTTATACCCACTGAGAGAACTTAAGCAGCCACCGGGTATAGCAACCCAGCACATGAGTCACCTACGCAAAGTAGGGACGAAAATCAGGTAAGGATAAAGATAAGGATATCACCTCCACAGTCCAAAGGGACAAGGAGAGACGCGATGAAGAGAGAAGGGACCAGACACAGACAAGTGCATCTCTCGATAAGGAGAGAGAAGATAAAAGATGGAAAGGCAGCGAAGATAGAACTGATGAGATATCATTTGCAAAGAACGAATGGATGGGAGCACAGATTTTATTGAAACTCGATGGCAAAGGCAGTGATGACGTGAAACAAAAGGAGAGGCTAGACAATGTAAAGAGAAAGGAGAAAGAGAAAGAATTGAGAGACGAAGGAATAAGGAAAAAAGATAGCCAATGACGAGAACAGTTGTATCGCGAAGACCAACAAAGACAGCTTGATCTCAAACAGAGAGCAGCCAATGATCAAGACAGACAGGAGCAGAGTAAGTTAGAAGAAGAGCAGAGGATCTGAGGGAAAAGAATAAAGAGATGAAGGGATGAGGAAATCCAAAGGGCAGATGAATGTAGAAACGAAAAGAAAAAGGAAGAAGATAGGCTCAGAGAAGAGGCGAGGAAGCGCAGAGAATTCGATGATGATGTAGAACGTAAGTGAAGACAGAGAGCACAAGATTTTGAATATCTGGAGAGAGAGATTAAGAAACCTGAAACAGTAGTAGATTGGGAAGACATTGAATTCTTTCCTGAGTACGATTCAGTACCAGGCACGTCTAGGGTGAATATTGAAGATGACATGGGGTTAGAACAAATACCCCAAGGGGAGGGGGAGGACGAGCGCCTAGAGAGCACTCAGCTTTACGACACTGAGGATGTCTCCTGAAGTAGTGGGAATAGAGAACTATCCCTGGATAGACTAGAAATAAGTAGGAACAAAGAAGACACAAGAAGTTGCACGAGTTGGGGACAGACAATGTCCCACACAGAGAGGAGTGCGAAGAAAAGGAGGAGAAGAGAAGGGGCGAAAGACGATTCCCAAGGGGAAAAGGGATAAAATGGTCAGACACTAGTGAGTCTGCACCAAGGGCATCAGAGTTAGCCACACAGTCAGACCGACATGAAGAAATATCTCACGGTCAGAGGAGGGTGTCTCCATCACCCTATGTGAGCAGGCTTAGGACATTGCCAGGCAGGCGGCGATGTGGGAATGTTACCCCTGCAACAGACAGGAGAACAATGAGAGAAGAGAGAGAGGGCTATGCATCCCAATTTCCGCTACTTGAGAAAGGGGGAGCAAGACCACAATATATTCCATGGCCACACATGGATCGAGAACATTTGAAAAACAAACTTCATTGTTGACATCGGGAGCCGGAAAATGGATACAAGAGTTAGAAAAAATGACAGGAGGGAACACGTTAGCTATAGGGGATATCAAAGGTCTCTTAATCGCCACACTTGCTGAGAGAGCAGACGATGTGTGGACACGGGCAGGTTACCATGGTGTGACCACAATTAATACCGCGCATGACAGAGCTCTATTTAACAATGCAGAGCCGCGGTATGGAAAGCGCTGCAAGTGCTTTACCCAAACACTTCCGATATGGGGGCTATTATGTCGCGTAAAATGAAGGAGTCGGAGGATCCGTTGATTTACATACAGAATTTCCAAGACGCGTGGGTACTCGAGACTCATGAATCTTGGGGGAAATCTATACCTGTGTTCTACCATTTATTCTGCCAAGGGCTGCCAGAGCCGGTCCAGAAACAGCTCAAAAAATTGGTAGGAATCGAGGCTAAACCTTGGTCAGAAATACAGCTGACCATCACACACTATTGCAGGCTACTGCAAGAAAAGAATTGCAAAAAGGAAGCTGCACGAAAGGGTGAAGAGGCCAAACTGGTGCAGAAGAAATTGTCAAAGTATGCCCTTGAGGGAGCCATGATAACTAGCACAGCAGAATCGAGCATTCAACAGGTCAATAATCCACAACAGAATAATTAGGGCAATACAGGGTTTTACCTCAGGGTAAGAGGATTTAGGGGAAGAGGATGGCAGAGTAATCAAGGAGGTTTCCAAAATAATTAAGGCGGTTTTCAAAATATGCAAAATGGCAATCAAGATATTTCAAATGGGCAAATGATCAGACCACCACCGGTATGTTGGCTGTGTGGAATGACAGGGCATCTAGCGCGCACATGCAGAAACCAAGGCGTGATGCAATACGGCCAAGGAATAGGAGCAGGCGTGGACAATCCACCCGCCTTTGCACAACAGGGAGTTTCACAGAATCACACAGTGCAACAGCAAACGCCAGGAGCACAACAAAACCCACAATCCCAAAGTATAGTGAGTTTTCCACAAGGGCAGTCCCAACAGTCACCGTTGCAATTGTCACAAACGATGAGCACAGGGCAAACCGTGAGCCCCAGAATGGGAAGCAACATTAGGAACAGGGAAATCCATCAGCACACGGTGTGACAAAATTGTATATGGACCAGAACAGCTCACTGGGAGCCCTGATATGTTCTATCCTATCAGTGACACCAGACCCTCACCAGGAACCTAGGGCGGATGTCGTTAAAGGGAATAAAGAATATTCCTTATTAGTTGACACAGGCGCAACAAGTTTTCCTTGTCCGGTGATGGCATAAATACTCAGAGTTTCACAGGAGGTACAAGTCGTGTTCCCTTCACAAACGCACTTCCAGTCTCTATATGAGAATGTGAAATGAATGTGCCTTTATTATATTCACGGCAGACCCCACTAAACATTTTGGGTCGAGATCTAATGACAAAGTTAAATATGACGACCTCATTCACGGAGGAGGGCATAATATGTTCAACTCCAGGAATGCACTATTCAAACTTATGCAAAATGATTAGAGCATATACGCAGGACACACAGCTATGAAGGCTACACCATTACAGCAGGAAATATTCGCGTATGGAATACGTGTGCTAATGGCAGGGCTGCCAGGCCTTGCAGACAAAACCATGAGGACTCCAGATTAATTTCTATTCAGGCCAAGAATACCTATGCACAAGGAAAAGGGACAAGCATTTCCCTTGATGATTCACACAGATGCAGTATGAGGGAAAATGGGGCTTTGATTGATAGTTATGATGATGAAGGCCGGCAATGGTGCACAGTAATTACCATTGAAGAGGGATACCGATTGACTGACGTCACTGATGACGATCTGTTTGAAGAGCAAGCAGATATGGGAGAGACCATAGTGGAGGTGAGTCTCATCTTTTGGGTGAGAATGATCAAAAGAGAAGCGCCTCAGAGAATGATGTTGGCACGGAACCATCCTCAATATTTTGATGACGACATGGCCCAAATGCCTGTCTCACTATGGACTACAGGCCCCTATGATGTTGGGTTACTGAAAGGAGTTGGAGAGGTGAGAATCAAACTGAAGCCAGGAGCAATTCTTCCAAAAGCACGACAATATCCCATGTCCAGGGAGGCAGATGAAGGAATTTTTAAGCCAATTTCTGCTATCCTGGAACAAGGCATCTTAGTGACATCAGAGTCGTCATGCAATACTGCGGTTTATCCGATCAAAAAATCAAAGGGAGGGTCTTGGAGGCTAATCCAGGATTTACGCCCAATAAATGATATTGTTGAGGCCGAGTTCCATTTAGTCCCGAACCCGGCTGCAATTTTATGTAATATACCTGTTGAAGCAAAACATTTCACGGTTTTTGACTTGAAAAATGCATTTTTCTCAATACCTTTGCACTGTGAATCACAAGATCTGACGTCATTCACTTTCAGACAGATGCATCTGAAAAGCACGAGGCTACCCTAGGGGTATCATGAGTCTCCTTCTATTTTTAACCGAGTCCTGCAGATGGACCTGAGCAATATTGCATTAGAAAGCATTGTCCTGCAATATGTGGAAGACATCTTAATTTGCAGCACGACAGAGGAGCAATGTAGATACGATTCTATCCAGCTATTGACCATGTTGGCTGAGGAAGGATATAAAGTTGACAAAGAGAAGTTAAAATATTGTCAACAAGAAGTGCTGTATACATGCCAACTGATCTCGCATGAGGGGAAAAGAGTTACCCCAGAAAGAGCTGGAGCCATACTGAACACAGCTAAACCACACACGATAAAACAGATGCAGAGCTTCCTAGGCCTGTGCAACTATGTCAGGGCATGGGTCTTCGACTACAGCTCTTACACCAAGCCTTTGCTTCAGGCCTTATAGAAGGCCCAAGTGACAAAAGAAACAATTGAATGGTCAGAGAGCATGGGGGAAGGGTTTGCTGAACTCAATAGAGCCATTTGCCAGTTTTGGGGATTCCCAATAATGCAGAGGAATTTTACCTGTTTTCACACTCAAATGTCAGCGTTATGACGGCAGTGCTTACTCAGAGAACCACATTGGGGTACAAGCCCATGGCAAATTATAGTGGAAATTTGGATCCAGTGATGAGAGGCTATTTCCCTTGTGAACAAAGTCTAGCTGCCGCAGCATTTGCCATTGAGAAGGCTACAGCCATTGTAATGGGATGCTCAATGACGTTGTACGTCAAGCACTCACTATTTGCTATCCTAGAGAAACCTAAGGGCACACTGACATCTCAAAGAGCTTCTGCTTATGAAGTAATCATATCGAATCCTTCAATTAAGATAGTCCGATGCAAAATAGTGAACCCAGCTATGTTCATAGCAGAGCCAGTCACTGAAAGAGAGCCAATACATGACTGGGCAAACTATGAAGAATTCTATGACAAAATACCCAGAGTAAAAGAAAATGCTTTGGCAGAAGGAGAAAGTGTCTTTATTGACAGTTGTTCGAGAATCAATCAAAATGATGGGCAGAGATATACTGGCGTCGCTGTAATGAAACACACTGCAAATGGAGAATTTCGAGTACTCCTTAGTGTGCGAATATCATCTCATTTTTCAGCACAGGCTGCAGAATTATTTGTGTTGATACTCGCCATTGAGAATCAAGCAGACCAGGAAGTAACGGTGTACAGTGACTCTACCTATGTGACATCAACAGTGCACGCAGGTTTAGCGTGCTGGAAGAGGAGGGGCTACCTCCGAGCATACGGCACACCAGCTGGACAGGCTGATCAAGGCACTACAGCTCCCAGTGGGCATAACAGTCGTGAAATGCACCTCCCACATGAAAGGGACATATTTTATCTCACGCGGAAATCAAGCAGCAGACACGGAAGCCAAACGTATGGCATCCAAAAGTGAAACGATCATGGAAGTGGAAGTCACCCATACAAATGAGAGGATGATGGTTGCACGGACCACACCTGAAAGCTATAACCATCTAGGACAAACACAGTTGATGGAACTCCAAGGGGATGCACCACAGGAAGAGGAAATTTGTGGAAACGGCAAGGGTGTTGTTTAAACCCCTCTGACTGTTACTCACGGTTGTGTTGGCCAGGCCGGGGCGTTGCTCCCACCTCGAATCAACAGACAAGAGGGAGCGAAGTTGAATAGTTCAGCCCAAGCTGGGGTGATCCCACTAGGGGTTTCCCAGAACCAGGCCTCCTCAACTTGAGGAGCTCTTTTAGGCAATACGCCCCTCTGTTTTAAGAAACCCAGACAGAGGAGTTGATTCCTCAAAAGAGCGGGGATGTCCACACTGCAGAACAAATGCTGTAAGAAAAAATGTGAGATATTAGATATCAGGATGATGTAACCTCTTCAATAGGATGCCCTAAATAAGTGGCTCTACCTGGTAGGGTTGGACAGAACAATAGTAGGGTAGTGCCTTTTAGAAGAGCTGCAACTAAAAGAGAAAGGAAGATGGGTAAAGTCGTCTATCTAATAAGTTAGAAAGATAGTAATCAACACTGAATCAGCTTACCCAATGTAGAAGAGTAAAAGGACTTAAAGAGACAACGGAGGTACAAAATAAAAAAAGGAAAGGTTAGTAAGGGTACTACTTCCCGGACGGCACGAGGGACGCCAACTAGAGTCGGGGTGGTGCACGAATCAGGGTAACGTCCAGGAGTGCACGTTGGTTCCAAGAGTGTCAACAGCACAATCTAAATAAAGTATAGTATAGTTCCAAAGATGTAGGTATCCAAACAGAGCTGCAGCAGGGTTGTGTCGTATAATTACCACAGAAGAGGATATCCAGGCAGGAGAGAAGAATTGGTTGGAGCCGAAGACAGTAGTTATACTGATCTAGATGTAGCGAAGTGGAATGGTTTCCCAGGTAGCAAGAACTTGTCCCCAGGAGCAGAGTAGGGAGCCAACCGCCAGAGGGAACAGGAGGAAACAAGATCAGAGCGTCCCGAGAGACACAGGTAATAAAAAGTGAGTGAAAGCTCGAATGCGTCAAAGACGCGAGGCCGGTTCACCAAAACACAGAAGGAGCAGGCTGTAGCAAGTCGAGTAGGCAAGCAAAGTCCAAAATACAATGAATCAGTCCAAAACAAAGCAGGATAGAAGAACGCTAATTAGAAGCAGCATCTTCCGGGAAGAGAATGCTTATGTATGTTAGTTAAGGAGTGGAGTCTGCCTCGCTGCGTCCCGATCAGCTGACTGGGCACGTGACCCGTTCGAATCCTGGCCCGGGAAACGCTATGTCTCCACGGCAACTGCCAACGCTGCAGGAATGAAGCAGCAAGTCGCCCATGCCTGGGGGGATGAGACAGAGACGTAACAGTATCCACCTGCAAAGGCCAGGGCAACCCCATGGCGGCATGGAAAGCTCCCAACAAGGCAGGTGAGTGAATGTGGGACAAAGGCTCCCACGTACGGTCCTCTGGGCCGTAACACTTCCAATCCACCAAGTAAAATATCTTACCCTTGGAGACCTTGACGTCCAGGATAGCTGACACCTCAAACTCCTCCTCCCCTTCAACCATAATCGGGACCAGGCGGCGGGGCAGGCGGGTACCAGCCGGGCAGGGCTTCAACAAGGAAACGTGAAAAACCGGGTGGATACGCCACAACGCAGGCAAGGACAGACGGATGGCAGAAGGATTAACAACAGACTGAACGAGATAGGGCCCCACAAACCTGGGAGCTAACACTTCCCGGGTATTTTCAGGTTCCGAGTAGACAGCCAGACCTTCATGCCAGGACGGTAAGTATGAGCCGGGGACCGGGGAGCATCAGCATACTTCTTGGCTCGGATTTGGGCCCGTAAAAGGTGCAATCGTATGTCCCTGTGTACGTGATCCATATCCCGCACACAAGCGAGAGCTGCCGGATTATCCGTAGGCAGTGAAGGATCCAAAGGCAGAGAACGAAGGTGAAAACCATGAAGAGCAAAGAATGGCGATGAGCCCGTAGTTGAGTGCAGAGAGTTGTTATAGGCAAACTCGGCCTGTGGCAGGGCTGAAAACCAGGTGCTCTGGAATTGTAAACACTATCATCTTAGATACTGCTCCATGGTGGCATTTAGACGTTCGGTCTGCCCATCAGTTTGAGGATGGAAAGCGGTCGAGTACCTACCCTCAGTCTGAAAAGAGGAAGTGAGAGCCCTCCAGAACCATGATGTGAATTGGGACCCCCTGTCAGTTACAATAACCGAAGGCAGTCTGAACCTTCTGAACATATGTAAGAGAGAGAGATCGGCTAAGGCAGGTGCCGACGGCATACCAGAACAAGGGACAAATATGGCGTATTTCGTGAAGTAGTCAATCACCACCAGGACTGTATCCTTACCATTGACTAGTGGTAATTCCACAACAAAGTCCATGGATAGCATCTGCCAGGGCTTATAGGGGACTGGAAGAGGCTGCAGAAGACCCATAGGTTTGGTTCTAGATGGCTTGCTTTGAGCACAAATCGCACAGGTAGAAACGTGGTCCATAACATTCTGTGCCATTGAGGGCCACCATGACCAACGCCGCAGCGATTCAAGTGTTTTTTGCTGTCCCGGGTGTGCTGCGACGATTGAATCATGGGCCCAATTCAAGGCTTGTAACCGTGCCCTCCCAGGAGGTATGAAAACACGACCTTGGATAAAGGGCAAGCCACCATGAACATTGAGGTTGAGTGCGGCCACTTCCTCTGGGTTCGCAACGACCCAGTCCTCAACAAGGGAACGCAGTGAATACCAGACGGTACAACCGCAAAACAACGTTATTGGACAAAAGTGGAACAGCATCTATGGTTTCCCATGGAACTACGGGATTTTGCCTAGACAGGGCATCTGCTGGAACGTGCAGCCTTGCCGGCCGATAGGTGATGATAAACTGGAATTGCGAGAAAAACAAGTGCCACCTGTCTAGCCGAGCCATGAGGCACTTCATTGGCTTGAAGGCATGCAGACTTCTATGGTCGGAATACACTGTAACGATATGTCTGGCCCCCAAGAGGTGATGCCTCCATTCCGCGAATGCCTCCTTGACGGCCAACAATTCTCTTTCCGTAATGGTATAATTCCTCTCATACTGGGATAGCTTCCGAGAATAGAACGCAACAGGATGTACCTCTCCTGATTGCAGACAAGACTGAGAAAGAACTGCCCCGATGGCATAACCGGAAGCGTAAGCTTCCACAAAATAAGGTTGATCCGGGTTAGGATGTTGCAACACCGGAGTGGAGGTGAATGCCCCCTTTAACTTGTCGAAAGCCTCTTGGGCCACAGTATTCCAAACAGCCCATAGGAAGAGCATTGTCCAAGTAGTCCTCCAGAACCCGGTATTCTTTCAGAGAGAGAGAGTATACACGCCCTCAGGGTATTTTTGCCCCAGGAACCAGGTCTATAGGACAGTCATAGACTCGATGGGGCGGAAGCACTTCTGCCTTACCCTTGTCGAACACATCACGATACTGTGTGTATTCAGGAGGGATACGAGGAACAGACTCGGATGAGATAGCACCTATACTTGCAGGTATAGAGGACAAAACCTGACTGGGAGCCACTGAAGCGATACCCAAAGTGGAAAAACATGAACTATTGCAATGTACGGAAGGAAACTGAATCAACCCCAAGGCCCAGTCAATAATGGGATTGTGGAGGCGAAGCCATGGAAGCCCGAGAATGACTCGGTAGGCAGAAGCCTGGATAACATCAAAGATTATAGTTTCAGAATGGCCCTCCAGAGTACTCATAGTAATAGGAATGGTCTGTTGAGTAACCAGGCCTGAGACAAGTGCTGTGCCATCAACGGCACTGACTGATTCGGGTTGAGGTTTTTCCGTTAACGTGATGCCAGAGAGCCCAGCAAAATGTTGATCAATGTAATTCCCGGTGGCGCCGGAGTCGATGACCACCGAAACCGGAAAGGAAACACTGGATGCCACCGAAAAGGAGACAGGTAGAAGAAACGGAGCAGTTTGATCATGATCACGGGAGTCCAATGCCAACTTTCCCGACGTAGGGACTCCCTCTACTGTCAGGATTTGGCATTTCCCGCCTTCTTTTTGTTTGGTTTTTGGTGCAGTCAGGCAGGAGATGGTCTGCAGAACCACAATACATACATAGATTGTGGGTGCGGCGATATTCCCGTTGTGCAGGAGTCAGGGGTCCTCGAACTGCTCCAATCTGCAGAGGTTCTGGTGTGGATACTGAAGCCATGGGTACTTCCGTAAGCGAAGGCGGAACATTGGGTCTTTTTTCTCAAATCCATTCTGCCCTGCGGACATCTATCTGAAGTACCATGTCAAGTAGTTCACCGAATACTGTTGGGACTATAGGAACTGTTGACAGGGTGTCTTTCAATTCTTCAGACAAACCCTGATAGAAAACTGCTGATTTCTTGTCCTCGGGCCAATCCGTCTCTGCTGCCAACTGATTGAAACGGGCTAGGTAAGTAAGCAATGATGTGGATCCCTGCTTGAGTTTAAGTAATTCGAGATCCGAAGCCTGAGAGGTATATCGAGTGTCAAAAACCCTGCTCATGGAAGTCAAAAGAGCATCACAATTGTACAACACATGACTGTTGGTTTCTAATAGAGGGTTAGCCCAAGCAGCAGCTGTACCCCCCAAATGTGACAAGATAAATGCCGTCTTGGTGGTGGAAGTAGGAAATGAGGAAGGGCGGCACAAGAAGTGCAACTTGCACTGGTTGATGAAAGTTCTATATTGTTTCGGGTCACCCATGAAACGTTCTGGTGGAGCTAGAGGGAATGTGCTGAAAGCACGATTGGGGTTGTTTCCTGTCCAGGAGGCGGAAAACCCGTTCCTGACACGGTAGCGCCCGAAGCCCCTAACCCTGGTGGACCAGAGGTAACCAGGGATTGTATAGCATCTATACGCTGTTGTAGACTATCCTTCATGGAAGACATTTCGGCTCTCAGATCTGCCACCAACTGCAGTATCTGGTCCATTGCCTGTGAAGGATCCATTGGCTTCTAATTCTGTTACTCACGGTTGTGTTGGCCAGGCCGGGGCGTTGCTCGCACCTCGAATCAACAGACAAGAGGGAGCAAAGTTGAATAGTTCAGGCCAAGCAGGGGTGATCCCACTAGGGGTTTCCCAGAACCAGGCCTCCTCAACTTGAGGAGCTCTTTTAGACAATACGCCCCTCTGTCTTAAGAAACCCAGACAGAGGAGTTGATTCCTCAAAAGAGCAGGGATGTCCACACCGCAGAACCAATGCTGTAAGAAAAAATGCGAGAGAAGAATTGGTTGGAGCGGAAGACAGTAGTTAAATGGAAGGAGAGTTGTATACTGATCTAGATGTAGAGAAGTGGAATGGTTTCCCAGGTAGCAAGAACGTGTCCCCAAGAGCGGAGTAGGGAGCCAACCGCCAGAGGGAACAAGAGGAAACAAGATCAGAGCGTCCCGAGAGATGCAGGTAATGAAAAGTGAGCGAAAGCTTGAATGCGTCAAAGACGCGAGTCTGGTTCGCCAAAACACAGAAGGAGCAGGCTGCAGCAAGTCGAGTAGGCAAGCAAAGTCCAAAATACAATGAATCAGTCCAAAACGAAGCAGGATAGAAGAACGCTAATTAGAAGCGGCGTCTTCCGGGAAGCGAACGCTTATGTATGTTAGTTAAGGGGCGGAGTCTGCCTCGCTGTGTCCCGATCAGCTGTCTGGGCACGTGACCCGTTCAAATCCTGGCCCGGGAAACGCTATGTCTCCATGGTAACTGCCAAAGCTGCAGGAATGAAGCGGCAAGTCGCCCATGCCTGCGGGGAGGAGACAGAGACATAACACTGACAGCTTGTGGCGACAAGACAGCACTGGTAAACCGGTAATGCCTATAGACCTGTTGAACATAGTGCTGGAACAGTTACACTATCCAGCACACATGACAAAAGAGAATCTAGCAGCAACGCTCGCAGAAGACTGGTTCATACCGAATTTAACCGAGCACGTTGCATTTTTTATAGTGAACTGTATAATATGCCAACAATTCATAGCTGTGCACACATTAAAAGTAATGAGAGGAGTCATCGCAAGGCCAAATGGGCCTTTTCAACACTTGCATGTCGACTACGATTCAAATATGTAACGGGTACAGATACCTAATTATTGTGGTGTGTCCATTCTCTAGATGGATAGAAGCAGGTCCATGTATGCACCGAGACTCCACCTGTGCAGCCACATTTTTTGTGAGAGAGGTATTTCCCAGGTGGGGGGTATGTGAAGTAATGAGATCAGATAATGGGCATCCCTTTGTAAATGAGATTTTCAAACAGAATAGCTTGTTGCTTGGTATAAAGCACAAGTTCTCGTCAGCGTATCATCCACAAGATAATGGGATCTGTGAGAAGCTCAATGTCTTATTAAAAGAAAGGATAGCCAAGTTGAAACTTACTCTAAAAAAAGGGATGGTTGCACTGCCTTCCTTTGGCACTGTATGCACTCAGGAATTAACCTGGTTCCGACCATCATCTTACACCGCACGAAATAGCCACAGGAAGAAGAATGCGCACTCCCCTGACACCCCGAGACAGAGCTAGATGTGATGCCCAGTCAACAGGAGAAACTTTAGGGTCTGAAATGCAAAATTACCTGAATTGCATGACACCTTGCCTTACTGTAATTTCAGACCAGCTGCAGCGACGACGAAAAGGGTGCAGGGCAGCACAGAACACAGACCGAGATACTACTATAGGCACATCTCAAGGACTTTGTGGACCATCCGTTTTCCCTGGAGATACCATCCTGGTAAAGAACCATACGAGGAAAAGGTGGGACGAGCCAAGATTTAACGGTCCCTTTACAGTGGAAGACTGCACTCCTTCCGCAGTAAAACTACAAGGCAGAAGAGCTTGGATTTTTCTGAGCCTATCAAACCCTACATCGGTCAAGGCCCCCTGCCTGCACCCCAGCACGAGGAGACTACGAGCGACAGGGAAGAACCACAGCACGTGCAGACGAGATCCATGACGAGGAAAAAGAATGCATGAGCAACAACAAAGTAAAAACAAAGGAACTTTTGTGAAATAGTTGTGGTTCCACTTTGGACATTACTCTGAGCAAATAAGAGGATAAGGACAGATAACCTGGACACTCTGTGCATCCTAGTTGCAGGGTGAACAAGACAATTGCACGTATAAACCACAACATAGTCTGTTGACTTTGAACCTTGGATTGAGATACAATAAAATTGTGACGAGAAAATAATATGCCAAATTTTGATGCCAAATTTTGATCAAGGACACATACATTGGAAGAAAATACAGTACCCCGATTCTTTCCACACAGAGACTTTGCTTGGAACTACCTATGGTATCCCGCAGTAGCAGCATCACCAAAGACGTGGTGACATACTTCGATCTAGTGCTAAAATCGTACCCATCACTGGTGGGGAGACTCACAAGTGTCACTGACTTTCTTCAAGATCCTGAAGCGAAAAGATCATAAGGAGGCTGCTTACTGTGATCACCAAACAATTCCTCTTACTTCCTGAATAAAAGCCCAATGTCCTGAGCAAAGAAGGAAGTAAATGAGCTTGTCAATACACTGTTCTTTCGCATAATCGAAGACTGACCAAATCTTGTCGGGAGAACGACAGACATACTCACGTTTCTTCGAGACCCAACAAATACAGAACGTCTAAGCAAACTCCTAAATAACATTGGGATCTTAGTTGCACTCCACGCAAATGGAAATTGCAGACACTGTTTACATTGAATAAGAGAAATGGGTCCAAACCTCAGCAAGACAGGACAAATGTCCCTGTCACCAGAAGACAGTAGATTGGCCAGCAATGTTTTCTTTTGTTTAATTACTGATTTTCCAGAGCTAGTGGGGAGACCTGTAGATGTTGACGGCCTCACCTTCATCAGAGATCCAGCTAATGCTACACAGATGGGCATGCTCTTGCACGGAATAGTGATGCAAGTGGAACTCTCCAACCATCAGCAGAACTATTTAAGAAGATTTTAAACTTTCCGCCGAGGGACAGATCGAGAGAGCATTGCAAGAGATTTCCTTTCTTATTTTCTATTGACAAGGACAATACGTCTTTGGGGATGAAGCAGATAAAAGGCATAGACTGGAAGCTGAAATGCTTTGAACATGCACAGTAAAAGAGAATTGCTGAATTATTGCTTGATATTGACACTCCCCATAGCCTAGTAAAAGAACTTCACCCCGAGATAATAGACAATTCATTATTCACCAGAGGGGGGACAATTGTATAACACCTGAAACTCAGAACAAAGAATCCGAAAGACAATATTGTTTAAAGGAGTAGAGTAAAAGTTAACATTTTGGCGAATGATCGAGATGGGGATCCAGAGCAGCAACCTTGTCCTCCCGCAGAAGGAAAGACGTCCAAGTTTCACTGGAAGTAAATGCTTCCGCCTGACCTACAGGGGCATAATGTATTTGTGTATTATATTCATCATTGTTTTACTGTCATTAACAATCAGAACTGCATTTCTTATTGGTGCACCAAGCGTTCCTATTCTAGTGCACCCACCTAATGATGTGCTCATGAAACCTACAAAAGTACCCAGACCTTACATAGGCATTCGTGTCCATAGAAGATCTGATGGTGGAATGAATGAACTTGAGATGGATGTGATTAGCAATGACACACACACACTTGTGGTAACAGATGAATCAAAAAGCCGGAGACAGGGTCGGCAAAGTATGAATGTGACAAGATTACTGACGACCATACGCATGCAAACAATGAATGCACATACACCAGGCCTAGTGTCAATGACCGCGGAACCACGATCTGAGAGATTATCTATCATGAGAAGTCCCATTGCAAGTGAACCAAAGAGACACATGGGAAAAGCTGAATTAGCGGCGAAACAGAAGAAAGTAGAAAAGAAGCCCGCAGGAATAACATTAATGGACATTCCCGATACAGCACTTCTAGATATAAAGTCAAGCCAAGAGAAGATTCTTGCACGAGCAAAACTGATAGCAGATTCACTATGGCCGTTCATAGCCAGAGCCAGGAAGAGACAAGAGGAGTTGGAGAAGAGAATAAACCCACAGAGACAGCATGGACAAACCCATATGTTCCAGTGAAAGGGACAAGTACAAGTTCCACAATCCAACCATATACAAGACCAATGCCAGCGTGGATATGGGCACTCCTTACCAGAAAGAAAAGGATATACGAGGACAAGGAAAAGGCTGCCAGAGTCTTGTCTACTCAACTGGCACAGATGAGAAGGCCTGCACCATCGACTGGGATACCTGAGGACCCTCCAGTAAGAAAGAGCCATATAGATGCATTCAGGGATGTAGTTATAGCAAACTACAGGAAAACATTAATAATCAAGAGAAGCATGCATGGAGATGACAGTGAATTAAACGATTACTTGGACAGCACAGCACATTTGGGAAGCAACATTTGGTACTGGCACATGAAGGAAGTTGGAAGACGAAGTTCAGAGGGAGAATGCTTTGTTTGTGCACTCCTACCATACAGCATGGGGAAGTCCAAGATCTTCGTAGCTGTAGAAATTGATGTCCAGGCAGCACACTGTCTTTCACACGTAGCCATGTGCAAAACCAGAGGCCAATTCATGGGTAGTGATGCCTCACTAATATGGGCAACTGAAACAGCCTATCCTGATGAAGATGATTATATTCAAGACATTAAGACAAGAAATAGATCTCAAACGAGAAATCACGTGTTCATGTACGAGAAACCTGGAGTAAAAGGAGCTGAAATTAGATGGGAAGTAAATCAGAAGCTAAATGTGCAAGGAAAAACTCCGGAAGAGGCTCGAAGTTGGAAGAACAGAGGCCAAATGCAGATTTGGGAAACAGTGCTTTCACCAGATGGATGGGCAAAAGGAGTAGTGATTTGCAGGGCATGGATGGTCCTCGCAGCCTGCAAAGAAGCAATTAAAAATTCACAAAAGTATATGCCAACCATTGTGGCCAAAGCTTGCAAAACTACTGACATGTGTCGAAGACAGAGGAGGACCCTTTGTTACATATCAGCGAAGATCTTTCATGCCCCCCTGTTCCACGGCTTCCCTGCGGGGGAAAGCGCACTTGCAGGCTTCTCTGTGGAACAGATGCAGGTTGCCATGGCACCTGTCTACACGGCAGAGGAACCCGTGTTAGCTGACACGTTCCATGAGTGGAGGGCGTGTAAAGAAGCTCTGCCCCCCTGCGGTTTAAAATCGCTGTCTCCCGGTGGCTTGTTGCTGCTAATTGTGGCGTTACTTATTGTCTCTGGTTACATTCCGTCCTCTTTGCGAACCCCTTTTTGCGAGGTCCTGCTGATTTCCTGGCTTTCTGACTGACGTGTGTTTCCTGGACTGTTTTTGTCTGTTCCCTTTGGCTTTGTCTGAGACCGCTATGTTGCTGATTCAGACTGCCCCAGACTACCTGCACTCCCTATTGTTGGCTACCCGCACCTCTGGTCTCGACTTGGAACGCGGATTGCTTTTGCCCGCACCCACTGCCTCCTTGCAGTTCCCTCACTTCATTTCTTCCCGGATGCCACGGCTTCATAACTCTACACCCTGCCCGTGGCTGTGCCTGAAATCAGAATACAAGGTAAACAAAACACTCCACTTGTGGTTTGGGGATTTCTCTTAGCGCTACCCCATCTGAACTGCTTCAGTCATATCTCACTCTTCTACTGGGATTCCTACAATATTTCCTTAAGTTGATGCCTGATTCTATTGGAACATTACCTGGTGACTGCCTTGTTCTACGGGGACAGTTTTACTAAGTGCATTGTGACGCTTTCCTGTGTATGCACCAACCCGTGCCTAGTGCGACCCTCGTGCCGCCTGGGTATACTTTCCTGTACTAACCTTCCTTTTTTAAAATGTTTTCCTGTCGTTGTTGCTTTCAAAACTGGACATCATTAACTCTTGGGAATCCCTCTTTTCAGGTCTGTTTTTTGGTTTGCTATTCATAGAGAAATTCTATTGGGTTATACTTTATACTTATGGGATTTGGGTCTATTTCTTTGTAGGTTCATCTCTATAGTGAACTCCACTCCAAACCTTGCCTAGGTATTTCAGTTAGTTTATTGTTGCCTTGTTACATTACTCCCTTAACATAGCACTTCTAATCATTTCTGTATTCCTTTGTGTCAGAAGAGCCCCCAGGTTCTTCTGGAAGCAGTGGAAGATTTGTCATCCTCGTTATGTACAATGGAATCCAAGATGGGGGCTACTCAGCCCTATTACCATCAACTACTGGTACCGGTCTAGTCTTCCATCCAAGATGGAGGAGTCCGATCCACAACTCCTTTCACTTCTACATATGCCGCGGGGAAAAGACAGGAAATTGCGTTGCTACTCCGTCTTCTGCTTTAGCATTGCTCCTGCTCTCCCTCGCGTTGGCAGTTCTGTTTGAGAATCTATATTTTCCTTTCTTGTGTTTATTCGTCGGATCTCTCCGACTTTCGTATCCTTCCTGTCCCTTCACTAGCTCTTACGTACCTTTAATTTTTACCTTACTTCTAACTATTGTTTGCAATCTTTTTCTTAAGACCGCCCTTTCTGCCTTTCTTTCTTCACCGTAACTTTGCAGCTCTACCTTTTCCTTCCTTTTCCGTTTTTCTTCAGCTCACCTTTTAAATCACGGCACCCCTGCCAGCTTTGTCCTCCTTCCTCCACTGTCCTTTCACGGCTTGCTTTCCCTATTGCTCGCCGTTTTCTACCTACTACTTGCCTTACTTCTCCTCCTTTCGCTGTTTCTTTAGTGGCGCCCTCTTCTTCCGACTTCGCCTCTCTACGGCCTCATATCTTCGGCATTTCTATTTTCTTCTTTCTGCCACTGTCTTCATCGGCGCCTTCTGTCCTGTTTCCCTTTTTCTCTGCCTCCTTGCCACCCGCTTCTATAGCTGGGCATAGTGTTCTCGGGGAGAGGAAATTACTGACGGGCCCATTGGTCAGTACTCGACCCCCAAAAACTTGTAATACAAGATAGCTGCACCGTGTGAGGACAGGGTGCAGGACTTACATACTCCAGCACAAATCAATACTGGGGACTCAGTAGGTTGGCAAAGGGAAGTCCGTTTAATAATACATACATCAGCTTATGGATATCAGCAGCATCGCGAACACCTGTCTCGCCCCGACTTGCCCGAACTTCAGTCAAACAGCCTTTTTTATTGGCAAATTCCGTCATCAATGACGTACACTTCTATAAAAAATCATCATGCAATTTAATTGGTTGGGAAAGGTAACTTAAGTATAGGTGTTATATCTGTATATGAAAATAAGGCAAATGGATTGGATAACTCTTATCGGGTGGGCGTCTATGCCCATCCCTCTACACCACACGTGATTGACGTCACTACAAGTACGACGTCTCATTGGTTACAATGTCTATAGGACCCTAGATTACATGGTCCCTTGTGATTGGGCAAGTTACACCCCTAAACATAAATCTCCACTTTTAATTAGCAGCATGCAGAATAGACACCATGGTGCCTGGTGTCCCAAGATTCACCCTGCCTCCCTTCCATCAATCAGTGGTTTAGGGCTATGTGTCAATTAGTTGGCTGGGTATGGCCTCGGATCTGTAGTCTCTTATCAGGAAAAGTTATGGCACCCTGTGGTTCTGGATGACATCAGGCAGTGGTACATCTTCGCGCCTGTCTGGTCCTGTGTTGGTCCACCGTGAATCTGCTTCAGTTTCCAACCTTTTGTGCATTTAATTCTGTATAGGCTTGGCCACCTGCATGGGCCTCTCTTATCTTGACCTCCACGGGCGGACTGGCATGCTCTGAAGTTGGAGCCTCGTGAGCTCATGCTCACCTCCCCTTCTCTGGTTGACCTCGATTTCCCCTGCATGAGCCATCCTTTGTTAAGTTTCGATCCCGCTCTTTTCCTCCGCTTGGGCCTGGATATGAAACTTGGCCAGTCAGGCCTTGGCCACTTGGGAGTACTTCTGATTATACAAAATGGAGTTGCACGTGTACATTGTGCTGTATTGAGGTAGATGTATACGGTCGGCGCTTGCCGCTCTAACTTCTACTAAGCATTGCAAGCAGACTCGATTACTTAGCATCTTGTGTTTCAAGCTTATTTACACACGTTCAATAAGGCGGTTGCTTCCATCTTGTCTCATGGCACCATTCTCATACGTTTTTCACAGTGTCTTTCCCCTTCATCCATTACAATTATCCTCGCAGTTGTCGGTACTGGAATGCATAGCTTTCAGTAGCCACTTCTGGTTGTTCTCGGGGCTGCCCAGGCCCTTAGTCTATTTCCATTGGCCTTCCATTAAGGCCTTCGGGGTTTCCTCGTGGACAGTCTGTAAATACTCGTCGTTTCGTACCAATGGCAGGTACGGTTGTCTGATTGGGTACCGTGCTGCCCAGGGTTGCCTGGTTATGGGCATTTAAACAGGTATTGATCTTCTAATGTACACAGGGCAGGGCCCCATTGCAGCCCTTTGTTGGTTCAGCTGCTCCTCGTCGCAATGGGGGGCAGGGGTGCAGGTCATATCTGGGACATCCTCTACACTCCCCCCTGGTCGGTTCATCGACCACTCCTACTTCCTCCTTTATATTCAATTTCTTTGATTCCTCAGCTTCTTGCTCATCGTCTCCTGGGTTTACACAAGATGGCGTGACAGTATGCAATTTTGATGTCCATATCTTTATCACCCCTTTCAAGCTTCCTGCTGTTTTCACATGCTCATCATTGTTCCAGGTCATCAATTGGCATTGTCCATTTGGACTGCAGTAAATCCATTTGCCTTCATACCTTCTTCGTTTCTTGGGATAAGTGAATTTCGTTCCCTCAGGTGCAAATTTGCTGGCCTTCACAAAATTCCTTATCTCCTCGTCTGTTAGGTCTCTGGTCTTCCAGCCTTGTTCGACATCGACCATAATTTCCATCCCAATGGCATTCTTTGCAGTTTTCTGGCACTGCGTGATGATTATCTTGATAACACAGACTGCTAGCAGCACCATTGCTAGCAAAGCTCCCAGAAACTTGAATATATTGGCCATCCATTGCGGGACCCAGGAGAATAGGTTCCCAAACCAGCTGTCATCATCTACTTCATCTGTTTCCTCAGTCATCTGGTTTTTCAGGGTCGTTAACATGCTTATGGCCTCTGTGAGCGTTCCATTTTCTTCGTCGTGTGATGGTATAAAAGTGCAACATGATTCTCCGAATTTTGCACAAACACCTCCATCCATTGCTGTGATCATGTCAAGCACATATCTGTTCTGGAGGGTCATCAGTCTAACCGCTCTCAGCTCTTCTTTGATCGCATTGAATCCTTTTATTGTGGTGTTGATGGTCTGCAGTAACTCCCATCTGGTTATCTGCAACCATTTAGCATTCATTCCAATTTGGATGTGTGGCAGGAGCATTGTGGTGAATACTGTTGAAGTGAGGCTGAACAGCCTGTGTTCGTATGGAATCACATAGAATGCTTCTTCTGATTTGGCAGAAAAGTAGTTTTCTCTCTTCATTCTGGATATCAGTTCTGCGGATCTCCTCGTTATCAGATGAGCATCTGCTTTCGGGAAGCTGTCCAGATTCAGATCCTTTTTTGGAAACACCAGTGCGGGAACATGGACAGTGACCAATGTACATATGCCCCCCCAATTTCTTGGCAGTCTTATGTATGCTTTGGATCCACACGCCCAATAGGGGTCCATCAGGACTGTGGTTCCTTGTGCCATTCCTGGTGCCTCATATATTCATCCACAGTTTTGAGTCTTGCCCATTTTCCTTGTGCCATTACTTCTGAAGCACAGTTTCGGGTTTTCCAGTGGCACTATTTGCAAAGGTCCTCCTCTGTCTTCGACCCATGTTAACAGTTTCACCAACTTCAGCCATAGAGGTTTACATAACCTCTGTGAGTTTTCTACTGCTTCCTTGCAGGCTCCAAGGACCATCCAAGCTCGGCAGATTACGACTCCTTCCTCCCATCCGTTAGGGGAAACTACTGATCCCCAGATCTGCATTTGTCCCCGGTTCCTCCATATTTGAGCTTCTTCTGCCGTTTTTCCTTGGACGGTCTTGAGTTTACTTCCCACCTTATTCCTGATCCTTTGATGTCAGGTTTTTCATATCTAATAACGTGATTCTTGGTGTGCGCCCTGTTTCTTGTTTTGATGTCCTGGACAAACCCTGATCCTTTGATGTCAGGTTTTTCATATCTAATAACGTGATTCTTGGTGTGCGCCCTGTTTCTTGTTTTGATGTCCTGGACAAACCCGTCTTCATCAGGGTAGTCCTTTTCGTTGGCCCATATCAATGAGGCATCTCTTCCCATGAATTGTCCTATGATGTTGCCCATAGCTACGTCTGACATACAGTGTGCTGTGGGGACATCTTCTTCTACAGCCACGAAGATCTTGGACTTTCCCATGCTGTATGGCAGGAGTGCACAGACGAAACATTTTCCTTCTGATTTTCTTCGTCCAACTTCCTTCATGTGCTGGTACCATATGTTGTTTCCAAGATGGGCTGTGCTGTCCAAGTAGTCGTTTAGTTCATTGTCCATTTCATATGGGCTTCTCTTGATTCTTAACGTTTTTCTGTAGTTGGCCAACACTATGTCTCTGAATGCGTCTGTAGTGCTCTTTCGTTCAGGTAGTTTCTCGGGTATTATCCTTGGAGGGGCAGGTTTCATTTCCTGTCCTGCAGTACTATGGGGAGGTCTTGTGTTTCTTCTCCTTCCCTCGTGCACTCTCTCGTAGACCTCCTTCCACATGTGGGTCATCATCCTTCCAACATGTGGCGGTGTCGTAAGCTCGGTCGTTATCTCTGGTGTTGGAGCAGGTGTGCTCGTTATCACAGTTGCTGTAGTATTTCTTGCTCAGCTGTTCGTGTAGCTTCTTTGCTCTTAATATGAGCGGAAACACATACTTGACTACCGCATGTGTCTTCCCCATGAGTTCTTTTGTGGCTTCCTCTGTTCTCTTGAGGGATTTTGTCATGCCATCTCTGTCTTGTTGCTCGCTTGGTTCTCTGTTCTCTGGAGCTGTTCGTTTCACAGGTATCCTTTTGTTTTCTGTCGGTTCTGCCTGGGGTCTCACAGCCATTGACACTTGTCCTTGCTTGTGTGCATTTAGTGTATGGGTGCGTGCCGTGGACAGTGCTATGTTATCATTCATTCCGTGCTGACCCTGTCTCCAGCTTTTCTCACCATTCATTATTTCAAGTGTGTACGTATTACTGCTAATTACATTCAACTATAAATAGTTTGCTTTATCATCAAGTTTTCCTGGAACAGGGATGAAAATATAAGGTCTGGGTGCCTTTGTGGGGCCCAGACGCTCATTACCTGGTGGATGCACAGACATTGGGGTGCTTCGTGCACCAATAAAAAATGCAGTTCTGATCGTTAACGACAAACATACTACAATAATCACTATGCATATACATATGATTGTCTTGAAGGACAGTTTGCAGCACCTCCTTCCAGGAAAGCGGGGGCGCCCATCCACTGGTGGCACAACTAAATTACTGTTTTGAGCCCCCATCTCGAACAAGTCCATAGTCAATAGTTTATTTCTTTTCTTATCTTGATTTCGGTACTTAAAAAGTTCAGCAAACACTAAAGTGGCGGGTGCAGCTTAATGTCCCCCCTCTTGCGAGTGATGACGGAAGTCTCTAGTTATGGAGTACAGATCCTTTGCTAGACTATGGAAAAAGGTTAGACTACCGTTTTTTGCACATCACATCCTTCTTGCATCTGTGTATACAAAGCATACCCAGGGCACCTTCCCAATTCGTCTTGGCCCTGAGGACATGCAGGAATTTGTTCGCAGTGACACCATAAAAGGATGGCTTCGCTGCACAGCACGCATAGATAAACCATTGAAAAAATAAAAACAAAAATAAAAATAAAAGTGAACATATGAGAAGGTAGGAGAAAATAAGAAAAAGGTTGAAAAAGGTAAACACGGCAGTGAAGTTTGTTGCTCTGCTCCTTTCGCTTGGTTCTTTGAGTTCGAGTTGCTGAACAGTCTCTCTCCCCCCCATTTACTCCACTGCGGGATGATGATGAAAAATAGAAAACAAATAAGAAAAATAGGAAAAGAAGTTCAAGATGTAGTTATCCCCTTTTGATTCGTTCTACTTTGGGAGCATGAAGAACTGTGTCTTTGTTTCCTTGCTCTGCCCCCGGCTGGGGCTTCTAAAGGGTTTTATCTTGGATCTCTCCTTTCTAAGGCTCGCCTCAGCAGCGGATGTCCATGGTTGCTTCTCAGCTTTGATGCAATAGCTCTCAGGAGTCTGTTGAGTTGTGCATTTTTTGCTGGATCACAGAGAAACGGGTGCATGTCGACAGTGATGGGTCTACCCACTAGCTCTGGAAAGTTCTTGATGAGGTGAAAGAAGACTGTGAAGGCAATTCTGCTATCTTCAGGTGATAATGACATTTGCTCTTATTCTCTGTCTCTTAGGTCAACTGTCTTTTTTTTGCAGTGTGATCAGTCCTTGCCTTCTCGATCTGCCCCTCGCCGACTAATTTCACTGGAATTCTTTCAGAAACTCCCTCTGAAAGCTGGACAGTTCCATTTGTAGCTGTATGCTATAGAAGAGTGTTCCATCTTTCTCGCTTTGGCAGGGTCTCTGAGGAAGGTGAGGGCGTCAACCTCAGCAGGTCTCCCTACCATTTCCGGAAAGTCATTTACTAAGCCAAAGAGGACATTGTGGGCTATTAGGCTGTCCTCAGGGGACAGGGACATTTATTTGTTTTGCAGAGTATCAATCACAAGGGTTTTTTTTGCTGTCGTGAACAGTTTCTTTGCTTATCTCCCCGATCTGTCCCTCGGCGGAAAGTTTCACTGGAGACTCCTGAGGAATTCTTGCGGAAAGTTGGTCAGTTCTACCTGGAGCATGATTGCGTGGAGAAGAGTCTTCATGTGTAATAAATTGGTTGGATTTCTGAGGAAGGTTGCAACGTCGACACCAGAGGGCCTTCCCACCATTTCAGGAAAGTCTGTGACCAGTCTAATCAGAACATTGTGGGCTAGCTGCGTGCCTGCGGGGGACAGTGGCATTTGCTTCGCCTTGCTGGGTCCCAATCACACGCCTCGCTTTTGCTTTGAGCAGTCTTTGCACTTGCCTGCTGCGTGGATGGCTAGCACATTATTTAGTTTACTCCATATCTGGTTTAGAAAATGATTGTTTCGGGGATCTCTGATGAACGTCAGTGTATCCGTGGTCCTCCCGACAAGTTCTGGGCACTCCTCAATGATTCGAAAGAACAACGTGTAGGTCACTTCGTCAATGACTGCTTGAGGTGGGAGCATTGGTCTTTGAGTCACTGTGCTCAGGCAACTCGGCAAAGACCTCTGCGATGACAGTCAATAGTTGCCTGATTACCTTCTCGTTTTCTGGATCTTGAATGTATTCAGTGACACTTGTTTCTCTCCCTATGAGTGGCGGGTATGACAGTACCACCAGTTGGAAGTAGGTTAGTACATCCCACATAAGGCTTCTGCTGGGGTGTACCATAAGTTCGTGAACAAAGTCTAGGTACTGGATGCTTTCAGGATAACAGTTTCAGTTCTCAAGAATGTCTGGTTCTGTTGCTTACCAGAGTCTTAGGTTTTTCAATGCTTTGTGTGGCTTTTAAATGTTCATGAGCTTAACGCTTCTGCTGATATGAATACGTGTTTTTCTTCATTTACCCTGCACCTTTGGCTGCACAAGGTGTTTGCTTGCTTTTTATTGTCTTTTTATGCCTATAGAAAAGGTTCAGTGTGGACAAGATTTTCACAAAAGTTCTTTGTTGGCTACATTGAAAGTTCATTTAATTGTCCCTTTATCACCTTTCACTTGGTTTGAAGAACTGTCTTGTTTTGAAAGTCTCACTTTTATATTTTTTTTTCCTCGTTCTTGTAACTTGTCTGCTCATGCATCCTTCTTCTTCGCCATAGATCTTGTCTGCACGTGCTGAGGTTCTTCTCCGTTGTCTGTAGATTCCACGGTAGATGCAGTAGGAGCGCCTTCTCCTATAAAGGGCTTGACATCATTCAGAAAGATCCAGGCTCTTCTTCCTTGGAGCTTGACAGCGGACGGGGTGCAGTCCTCTACGATGAAGGGGCCATTAAATCAGGGTTCGTCCCATTTCTGCCTCGTAAAGTTCCTCACCAAAACGCTGTCACCAGGGAAGATGAGTGGCGCACAAAGACTGTGTGCTGCGCCTGTCTCAGCACTGTCTGTTGTGGCTTGTGGTGTGCTGTTCCCTTTACGCCGTCGCTGCAGCTGGCCTGAAATGACAGATGTACTAGAGGTGAGGCAGTCAAGGTAATTCTTCATTTCCTCTCCCAGAACCTCCCTAGCAGGCTGGGCATCACATCTAGCCCTATCTCGGGGGGTAAGAGGGGTTCTCATTCTTCTACCAGTGATAATTTTGTGCGGCGTGAGGTATGGTCGGAGCCTGGCTGGTTCCGAAGCACATATAATGCCTGTAACGCTCACCTGGTTCCCACGGGGGCGCTGGTCTAGTCTGGATTGCTCTGGCCTCTTCTAGCGTGATGCGCAGGACCCGGAACACCGATTGGACAGGACCTCCAAATCGTGCTTGCCTGGCCCGTAGGAATATCCTTCTGCAGATGAGAAAGGGGATTAACAGTCTGCAGAATAGTGTGCTAGCTCCCCCCTTTCCCCCAACCCCCTTCGTTCCTCTCTAACTTCCTCCAAACCCCGGTTTAAGCTCACCTTATGGTTTGGAAGGATGAACTCTCCATCCTGCTTCTGGTGCAGGGGCGCGTGTTCGTCCAGTTACTTCACTGGTTTTCAGAATGGCGCTGGCAAAATCCACTTGACTTTCCTGAGCGATGCGCCGTAAGTATGAAAGTTCAAAGTTCAAGTGAGGCCCCCTTTATGTTGTCTTTCTAACCTGTGATCTGTCCTTTATTTCAGGTGCAGAATGAAGGCGATGCGTCGAGGGGTTAAACTGCCGAGGTGAGTAGTGATGAGGACGATCCCTCTAAATGTCCTTATCATTCCCCAGAAATGTCTCTTGTCCTTTCCCCATAGGGGCCGGAGTACGGTACCTGCCAACGGGGCGGCGCCGACCCGAAATGTGGACGAAAAGCCGGTAAGTATTATGGCTGTTAATCAGGCTTTCCTTCTGTGTTCCTTCTGCTCACCTTTTGTTTCTTCCTCTCTCCCCTAGGTGCAGAGATGTGGCGTCCGATGCTGACAGCTGCGATGGAGCCGGGAGATGTCTCGAGGACAGGTGAGTGAAGCGTGGCGCTGCAGCGACCAACGCGATGCTTTTAAATGGAAGTCTTTCTTCAGGGATGCTGGCGAGAAGATTCCGGATGCAGGTAAGAAGTTTGAAATAGTCCTTTGTTTTCACCTTTCTCTTCTCTTCCTTCCTTGCAGGTCTTCCAGGTTCGAGGCGGGCGTGGCTGGAGTCCAGGAGCAGGAGCAGACACGGTGAGCGTTAAGCTGCAGGAAGCAGAACAACGCGAAGCATGAGCTGCTGTCTGGGCGTGGCTTAAATAGCCTCCAAAGAAGTCCCAGGTATGTATCCTTCCCCAACTAGGTATGTATCCTTCCCTGGCCACGCCCGAGTGAAAAAAATAGTCCCTATGAAAAAATAGTCCCTTTCAGGTCTCAGGGAGGCCTGAAGCGTGCAGCATGGTCTGCAACAGGTAAGTGCACAAAACACCTCCCTTTATGAGCCTGGCGCCTATGGCGCCAGGACTGATGTCCAACATGAGCCTGGCGCCAAAGGTGCCAGGACTGAGTCCAAAGAGCCCCTATAAGGGGCCGCTGGGCTTTTACCCGAGGGCATGATTCCTGCTTCCGGGGGTGCTGGGCCTGGCCTGGTGCTCCGGGGGTAGGCATCATGACAATGCCAGTGGTAGGCAGTGCAGCCATCCCTTCTTTAATGTGAGCTTCAATTTGGCTATCCTTTCTTTCAACAGGCCGTTGAGCCGTTCACATATGCCATTTCCTTCTGGGTGATACGCCGACGAGAACTTGTGCTTTATACCAAGCAACAAGCTAATCTGCTCAAATACTGAGTTTACAAAATGGGGCCCGTTGTCTGACTTCATAACCTCACACACCCCCCACCTGGGGAAAACCTCCCTCACCAGGAATTTTGCAGCACAGGCAGCGTCAGGGTGTGCACAGGGCCCTGCTTCTATCCATCTAGAGAATGGACACACCACGACAATTAAATACCTGTACCCATTACAAACCTGAATCATAATGACATAGTCGATATGCAGGTGCTGGAAAGGCCCTTCAGGTCTGGGAATGATTCCTCTCATCACCTTCAATGTGTGCCCAGAGGTGAATTGCTGGCAAATTATGCAATTGACCATAAAGAATGCAACATGCTCCACTAGATTCGGTGTGAACCAGTCTTCTGAGAGCATTGCCGCAAGATTTTCTTTTGACATATGGAAAGGGTAGTGGAGCGGTTCTAATGCTACCTTTAGAAGGGTGACAGGCATTACTGGTTTACCAGTGCTGTCCTGCCTCCATAACCCATCAGAGGGGTTAAAGAACACCCTCGACGCTTCCATAAATTCTTCTCATCCTGAGGTGCCTCCCCCTGGAGTTCCATTAACTGTGTCTGCCCCATATTGCTATAGGCTTCTGGAGTGGCTCAGGCTATCATCATTCGTTCATGGGTACGTGCCACCTCCACGTCCATGATTGTCTCACCCTTGGATGCCATGCGCTTGGCTTCCGTGTCCGCTTCATGGTTTCCACGTGACACAAAATCTGTTCCCTTGGTGTGAGCTGCGCACTTGACAACCGCTATGCACGCTGGGAGCTGTAGTGCTTTTATCAACCTTTCCAACAAGGCTGCATGTTGCACTGGCATGCCGCCCGCTCGGAGGTAGCCCCTCCTTTTCCATCATGCCAGGCCTGCATGCACGGTGGACGTCACATAGGAGGAGTCCCTGTGCACTGTTACTTCCTGGTCTGCGTGATTCTCAATGGCGAGTATCAATGCCACTAGTTCTGCAGCCTGTGCCGAATAGTGGGATGGTATTCGTGCACTGACAAGTACTTGGAACTCTCCATTTGCCATTTGTTTGATCACGGGCAAGCCTGTATACCGTTGCCCATCTTCTTGGTCAATTCTCGATGACCCGTCAATGAAGACGACTTCTCCGCTTGGCAGAGCATTCTCTCTTACTCTGGGGATTTCATCATAAAACTCTTCATAATTGGCGCAGTCATGCACAGGTTCTCCCTCTGTGACTGGCTCAGCAATAAACATAGCAGGGTTCACAGTTTTACATCGCACTATTTTGATCGATGGATTTGAGATAATCACCTCATATGCGGATGCTCTCTGTGAAGTCAAGGTGCCTTTTGGCTTCTCCAAAATGGCAAATAATGAGTGCTCAACATATAATGTCATGGAGCATCCCATCACAATGGATGACGCTTTCTCGATGGCAAACGCGCGGCTGCTAAATTCTGCTCACATGGGAAGTGGCCCCCCATGACCGGGTCCAAGCTCCCACTGTAGTACGCCAGGGGCTTGTACCCCAGCGATGTTCTCTGTACGAGCACTGCCGTCATAAAATTGCCATCGGTATGAGAGAAGAGATAGAATTCCTCTGCATAATTGGGGATCCCGAGAACTGGGGCCTTACAAATTGCCCCCTTTAGCTCTGCAAACCCCTTTTCCATTTCTTCAGTCCATTCAATTTTTCCCTCTGTTTCCTGGGCTTTCTTTAAGGCCTGGAGCAAGGGCTTGGTGTATGAGCTGTAATCGAAGACCCATGCTCTGACATAATTGCATAGGCCTGAGAAGCTCTGCATTTGTTTTACCGTGAGCGGCTTAGCCGTGTTCATGATAGCTTCAGCCCTTTCTGGTGTTACCTTTTTCCCTTCATGTGAGATTAGTTGTCCTATGTATAACACCTCCTGTTGGCAGTATTGCAACTTGTCCTTGTCCACCTTGTATCCCTTCTCAGCTAATATGGTCAACAACTGAACAGCGTCGTGTCGGCATTGCTCTTCAGTGGTGCTGCAGATCAGAATGCCATCTACATACTGCAATACAACACTGTCTACCGCAATGTTGCTTAGGTCCATTTGCAGGACTCTGTTAAAAATGGACGGAGATTCACAATACCCCTGTCGCAGCCTTGTACTTTTCAGGCACATTTGTCTGAAAGTAAATGACGTCAGGTCTTGTGAGTCACGGTGCAATGGAATCGAGAAAAATGTATTCTTCAAATCGATTACTGTGAAATATTTTGCCTCCGTGGGTATGTTGCACAAAATGGTGGATGGATTAGGGACTAGAGGGAACTTGGCTTCGACTATGTCGTTCAATGCTCGTAAATCCTGGATTAAACGCCAAGATCCTCCCTTCGATTTCTTGACAGGATAGATCACCGTGTTACAAGGTGATTCTGACATTACCAGAATGCCCTCTTCCATCATGGCAGACATTGTCTTTGCAATCCCCTCATCCACTTCTCTGGACATGGAGTATTGTCGTGCTTTTGGTAGGATCGCTCCAGGCTTGAGTTTAATCTTCACCTCTCCTGCCCCCTTCAGGAGTCCTACGTCATAAGGCCCTTTTGTCCATACTGCGACTGGCACCTGGGCCATATCCTCCTCAAAGTATTCTGGTCGTGCCATAACTAGCATCATTCGCTGTGGCACTTCTCGATTTGATCATTTGGACCCAGAATATGAGACTTACTTCCACCCGTGTCTCCTCTAAGTCAGGGTGCTCTTCGAACAGATCATCATCTGTGACGTCAGTCACTCGATACCCTTCTTCAATGGCGATAACAGCACACCATTGCCTTCCTTCGTCATCGTATCCTTCTACTAAAACCACCTTCCCCTTTACTGCGGCAAACTGTATTACCAAAGGAAATATGTGTCCCTCTTCTTCATGCATAGGTATCCTTGGTCTAAAAAGAAACTCGTCAGGGGTCCTCATAGTTTTGCCTGCGAGGCCCGGCAATCCCACCATAAGCACTCGCATGCCATATTTGAAGACCTCTGGCTCCAGCAGTAAAGCTCTCATAGCTGCACGTCCCGAGTATGCTCTGATCATTTTGCATACGTTGGAATAATGCATTCCTGGCGTTAGCACACTATGCCATCCTCAGTAAATGAGATTGACATATTCAGCTTTGTCATTAGATCTCGACCCATGATGTTTACTGGGAACTGACGGGAGTACAGTAAAGGCACATTCATTTCATGCTCTCCCACTGAGACCGGGAGAGTGTCTGTAAAGGGAACTCTACTATGAGCTCCAGTGAAACTCTGCATGTCTATTGCCTCGCCGGACAAGGAAAACTTGCCTTCTCTTATGCACGAATGCGTCGCGCCTGTGTCATCTAAGAAGGAATACTCTTTCCCCCCTATGGTGACATTTACCCTCGGTTCCCTATTAGGGTCTGGTGTCACCGATAGGATAGAGCACATCAGAGATCCCTGTGAGCCGTCCTATTTCATGTATAGGTTCGGTCCACTGTATACCTGTGGGTTTCCCCCACTAGTGTTAGTGCTCTGAGCCACTTGCGTCAGTGTCTGCTGGGGTTGTCCCTGTGGTGCATTCCCCATGTTCATTGGTTTGACCACTTGCTGTGCACCCTGCTGCAAGCCAGCTGCCTGCTGCTGCACGGTATAGTTTTGTGCATTGCCCTGTTGTGGGGTAGCCGGTTGATTCACCGTGCCTGCCCACATCCCTTGATTGTTCTGCCACATGCCTTGGCTTCTGCACATGCGTGCCACATTTCCTGTCACTCCACACAGCCAACACACTGGTGGTGGTCGGACCATCTGTCCATCTGGCATTGCTGGACTGCCCATTGGTGCGCTCTGGATACCACCTTGAACATTTTGAAAACCTCCTTGGTTACCTCTAAAGCCTCCCTGATTACCCTGCCATCCTCTTCCTCCAAATCCCCTTCCTCTCGGATAATATCCCGCATTACCCTGATTGATCTGCAGCGGGTTAGTGGCACATTGTGCACTCGAATCAGCTGGGCTTGTTAGCATGGCTCCCTCGAGCACATACTTCGAGAGCTTCCTTTGCACTAGCTTCGCCTCTTCTCCCTTATGCGTTGCCTCTTTCTTTCGATTCTTTTCTTGCAACATCCTACAATAATGGGCAATTGTCAAGTGGATTTCGACCCACGGTTTAGCTTCTATTCCTACCAATTTATTTTGTTGTTTTTGCACCGGTTCTGGTAACCCTTGGCACAATATATGACAGAATACAGGGATAGATTTCGTCCAAGACTCATGCGTTTCAAGCTCCCACGCGTCTTGAAAATTCTGGATATAAAGCAACGGATCCTCAGACGCCTTCATTTTTCGAGTCATTATGGCTCCCATATCAGATGTGTCTGGATATAGCGTATGCAGCGCTTTCAATACTGCTGCTCTACAGTTATTAAACGGTGCTCCATCATGAGAGGTGTTAGTTATGGTTACCCTAGGGTAGCCTGCCCTTTTTCACACATCATCTGCTCTTTCTCCGAGTATAGCAATTAGGAGACCCTTGATGTCCCCTATGGCTAGGGTGTTATTTCATTGAGAGGTTTGCCCCACACTATGGTGATAGTCCCTCCTACCAAGTGAGGATTAATATATTATGTTACCCAAAAGAAGGGACACTTACATCATCACTAAAACAACATGTTACCCTCAAACATTTAGAACCTTACTGACAGCCACTAAACCAATGGTGTGTGGGGCATATAGCTAATGTGTGCACAATCTTAAATATCATCCTGCTGTCATCTACGAACCATATTGTAAAAGCGTTCAAGCACTGTGATAGGCATCCTTCATTAAGCGCGTTCGAAATAATCACAGACTACGCCCAAACTAGAGAACTGGCGTTACACATGACAAATATTGAGCCCGTATAGCCCTCCTTATGAATAATCAGAGTTTGCAAAGTAAGCACAATCAACCGTTAAGATACGAGTAATGCCAGTCTAAAGCCTCCTAGGCTTACCTGATTCCTGCGAGCAGAAAAAGTCACACGCTTCGGCAAAGTACAGAGCCGTCTGCGTACGCCATCTTGATAACTTTGTTGAACACGGTGACCATGGCAACGTGAGTCACGTTGCCATGGTGATCCGCGTTAAGCGGTGCGCTACAGTAGCAACCGACGCAAAAAGAGCATCAGTGGCTATCGTCCATCTTGTAGATGGACTCCGCCATTATTGAGTGGTGTCTAAAGTTCACAATCAAAGCCAAAGTGGCTATAATTACCCTGGATTGATTATTTCAAACGTTGTGATTTCAACAAGCCAATTTGTACAAATATAATATTGGAAATATCTCAGCAAGATAAACAATGTTCTTTCTAATGTGTAAGAAACAACTCTAATCAACGCCCCAGCACATGCTCACACCCAAACACGTCATACAGTAGTGCTCAGAATTTTCAAACCAAGATCTGGAAGTCGTTAAGAAAATCACCATATACTGATACATTGTAAAAAGAGTACTGAAAAATGCACCTGTTATGAAACTTCAGGCAAAGTGACTATACCCATTAACCTGTTATATGCTACAGGTAATCAGGAGCTGAGTCGCTAAGTTACAATGGGCTAACACTACAGGAATGACACCATTTCACTGTCACTGTTGAGACCTGTGATTGTTGAATTGAAATAGCAAATTGCTCGTGCCTCAGCTTGTCTTAGGATTCTCAACCTGTCCCCACCTCTTTTATTAAAAATAATACCATAAACCACACATTTTGTCTTGCAATTGATCCCCTGTTTGATGGTCCAATTTTTACCATTGATGTCTACAAAAACCGTGGTTTGATCATGTGCATATTTACATTGCGGGAATATGCCACACCTCCTGAAACCAAGTTCTTTCTTATGTACCATGTGACTTGATTGTCCCTTACGATATCTGGCAGAAGAGATGGGCTGAGAATGGATTTGAGAGTGCTTGCTCTTTTGTACGTCATACCTGGGCGGTCACCCACGAAATTGCAAATGTGGTCATCCAGTTTCAATAGATACCAATGTCTTTTCAATATTTTCTGAATCTTATGATGATCAGAGCAATACTGAGTGATGAAAATTATTGCCCTGCTTGAATCTGAATTGTCCTTTGGTCGGTGCTCCAAAGTATCTTGTTGCTTCATAGGTTTTCTTTTCTTATATGCAGCTGTTACGGATTTGTCAGAGTAACCTCTTTTCCTGAAGCGTTGTTGCAGTAGAGTGCATTCCTCTTCAAATTCTGTTTCTTTTTGACAATTACGTCTGGCTCTAATATATTCACCTAACGGTAAATTGTGTATAGTAGGATGAAAATGACAGCTGTTAGCATGTAGTGTCGAGTTCACTTCGGTTGGTTTCCTGTACATCCATGTCTGTAATTTATGGCCGTCTGAGTGTATTGTTAGATCCAAAACATTTATTTCATGTCGGTTCCAGTCCCCTGTGAATTGAATATCGAAGCAGTTCGAGTTTACAGATGTCACAAAGTCCTGAAAGTCATTGATGCTCCCATCAATAATGCAAAAAACATCATCAATGTACCGTGTCCACATCTTGATTTTATCTCTGTAGAACGGTTCCAGATAAACAGCTTTGTCTTCAAGCATGCCCATGAAAATGTTGGCTAGGGCTGTGGCATACTTCGTGCCCATGGCCACTCCCTTGGTTTGTTGGTATACCTGGTTGTCGAAAGTGAACACATTAAGATCAAATGTAAGCTGCAACATTTCCTTAATCATCTGAATATGATTGTAGTAGGAAGTTGATTCATTCCTGAAAGTGTAGTCAATTGCAATCATAGCCCATTTATGCTGAATAGAAGTATATAGTGCCTTCACATCTAGAGTTGCTAGAAGGAAGGTGTTGTGCCATGTAAAACTCTGTAGTTTCCGTATGAGACTTGTAGAGTCCTGAAGATACAAATGTAGTAAGCTGGCTCTTGGCTTGAGAATGGAATCAAGATATTCCGATATATTCTCAGTGGTCCACCCAATCCCACTCATGATTGGGCGTCCCTCTGGTATTTTTTCATAGTGTTTATGTATTTTTGGCAAAAAGTACATGGTCGGGGTCACTGGTTCTTTGATTGATAAGAAGGCATGTTCCTCATCGGTAATAAGACCTTTCCTGTGCCACATCAAGATGTAAGCTTCAACTTGTTCCAGTGCTGTTTGTTTGTAATTATCTGTTCTTATGACATAGCAACCGGGGGTTGTGAGATGTTGAAATGCCATTGCTAGATAGTCGTCTCTGTTCATTATAACGATGTTACCCCCCTTATCAGCTTCTTTGATCACTATTTGTGTATCTGATTTGAGTGACTCAAGTGCTCTTCTCTCTCCAATTGTCAAATTACTGGTTCTTCTCACATTTTTGTTTTTTCCTTGATTTAGATTGTAAAACTCTTGTGAAGCTGCTTTGCACAATGTATCAATAACATTATCAGGTGCCAATTGTGGCACAAATTTCAATTGGGCTTTAAGTTCTTTGACTGTCAACGTGTCGGATTAAATTTTTAAGTCATCCAACAAATGCAGTACTTGATACTGGTCATCCTCTTCCAGTGATCGTACTAGAAAGGTATCTTCAATGTCTTTAATTGACATGTCACTGATTGGTGTATGTTGTTCTTTAGGTTTAAAATCACCAGGAGCTTTAGTCGCAAAGAATTTTTTAATTTCAATTTTCTAATAAATTTAAACAAATTGATGTGAATATCCACTTGACTGAAGCTGCATGCAGGTGCAAAAGAGAGACCCTTATTAAGAAGTAGTCTTTCATCTCGAGATATTTTTCTGTTGGAAAGATTTAGAACCAAATCTTCCATTACTTGGTACTGCTTGTTTCCTTGGAGCTGGCCCTTGTGTGTCGTTTGTTTTTCTGTGGGATTTCTGAGTTGTCGCTGTTTTCTGCCCCCCCTCCTTCCTCTCCTCCTTGCAAAGGGGTCAGAATATTCATGGTCACTGATAATTGAAAACTGACTGTTTTCTGTGAAAAGTTGCGATTGCCTTTCTTGTACCGCTTAATCTGGTTCATATACCCGCCTTGTTCCTGTGACCTGGCACTCTCACTAGCTTGATTGTCTGGTTCAGAGTCCGCATCTGAACTGGCTGATGAAGTGTTGGGGGTTGAGTTCCTTGAAGATGGTTTTGAACTTAGATCATACTTGGTCTGAAATGTGTACACTGGATCTTCCTTATTGTCACGTTCATCTCTGTAACATTTTCTTAGTTTCCTGATTTTAACCTCATCTTGGTAGACTTGGAGTAGTTCATATATCTTATCATAATTTTTGATCTTGATAGCTTCATTGGATTTCATTGCCGCAATTTCTTTTTTGATAATTTCTATTCCATCTACTGCTCTTTGAGTTTCCCTGGTCGCATGTTCTTTCAATAAGTCCATCATTTTCATTGAGCTGTTGCTTAAATTGGCTTCCCAGCCTTCAGCTAGATCTTTATCCAACTCATTTTTGAAGTTCGGAAAAATGAGGACCCTCAAACCCCTTGGGACTCTGTCTGTCGTAAATCTTCTTGTTTAGTGGCAAGGTTTGAAAAGGCATGTGTCTCATTATACGCTTCTTACTATGATATCTATTGTCTTATTGCGGCATGATGGAATAATGCAATGTGCAATATGATCTTATAATTGTTTGTACATTTATGTCATGTTTTCATGTGAATTATATATGTTTTATTACAATATTATGTTATTTACGTATGGTGATTTGTTGTGGAATATTTTGTAGCCCAGATTTGAAAAAGGCTCAGCAGAGCCGAAAAAACATTTTATCATACATGGGCTTCTTTTTTAATTTGTGATTATGCAATATTATTAAATATACATACATTTTGATGGCGCGGAGTCCTGCATTCTTTTCTTTTTTTAACACTGTTTACGGTGACGGTGAGGCTTTATTACCGTCTGGATACAGTGACCTGCGACATCTTTGAACTTATCCTATGGCCTCAAAGATACGGCATTAGATTGCCAACTCAAATTGATACCAATTAAAGGAGTTGTAAGGTGTCGCCCTCTAGAGCAATTTATACTAAAGCCACCCTTTTCAGTTACCTTTTGAACATAATAATTCCTAAGTTTTGTTGATATTTAAATATTATCATGGCAACAACATCTGACAAGAGTCTTGCCTATACTGAAGACTATATTTTACAACTTCTGAATTCCATACCAGAGCTGGGATTGGACAGTGAGCTCGGTGACATAGGAAAGGATGACAAATGGAATGAATTGACACAGACTCGGAAGAGGCTGGTACAGACTGAACTACATGCCATCATTATGCTGGAATAGCTTAAAAATCAGGCCCTAACTCAGGGTCTGATAGTACACAATGAACCGAGGCTTTTTTTAGACAATGCAGATTTCAAACTTAAATGGAGCTATATAGCCAATAAGTGTGAGAGAGATTGGTTAGTTTTAATTATAGAAACAGCTCAGGAAACCACCAAAGAAATACCGGGGGACTTACAGACATTAGAAGAAGATATGAAGAAGAACTTTGACATCAAACTCTCCAAAACCAAATTAGAAGCCCACATGAAAGAAATGCAAGCATTTAAGGTCGAATCAAGTACAGAAAGAATTAAAAGACTCAAAAAAGATCTAGCAAATTTTGGACACGAGAAAACTTTTCAATATATAACCAAGGATTATCATTTTGGAGCTCCCACCGGTGGACAGAGAAATAACCGTAGAGTAAGATTTAGGAATACGTCCTATAGCTCTAATGAAGAAGGAGAGACACCCAATGCGAGTGAAGATACCAATATGGGTGGCCAAAGAGGGAGGAGTACGAATGCCTCAATACAAAGAGGCCATAATACAAGAGGTAATCAAGGTGCCAGAAGTGGGTCCAGACTCCCACCTTTTTTAGGCAGAGGGAACAGTCGGCAAGAGTGGACAACGGATCAAATGCAGACACGCAGCTACCGGGGTTGGTAGTCAATTTATCCAGCGAGATTCTCTCCAAGGAGGAACAACATTGTCTGAACAAAGGTCTAAATTTCATAGTGTCCAAACATCATAATCCGTTTGAATTCAGATTGGAATTCAATGCCTTCATGCGCAAAGTACATTTGAAAGAATTTTGTGAATATCTACCCTCGAGTACCCATATTAATTTTAGTGGTCTGAGAAATCCTTCCACCTTTTGTCCCCCACCTCAGACTCATTCTCTGGAATCATTGGTTTTTAAAAAAAGGTTTTACGAGATGTAGAGAAACTCAAAAGACAAGGTATGTCTAAAAACTCTAACCTGAGTCAAGCAGAAATTACTCTATTACGTAACCTAGGAAAAAATGACAAGATTGTCATTCGACAGGCAGATAAGGGTAGCGCTATCGTCATTTTAAACAAAAAAGATTATATAGACGAGTGCCACAGATTATTAGCAGACAACAACAGCTATCAGAAAATTTATCAGGATCTTAGTCCTGGCCTCACCCAAAAGATAAGAGAGAAAGTAGACAAAGAAGTATAGCTGCTATTAATCAGTAAACAGCAAGGGGACTATTTGACTAGGGAGACAGCGAGAATTCCCATTTTTGCATCCTACCGAAACTACATAAAAATAAAGAGAAACCGCTAAGCAGACCCATTGTCTCGGGTGTCAATTCGATTTTGGAACCTTTGTCTAAATTTGTAGACTTATATTTACGTCCATTTGTCAAGAAAATTAAAAGTTCTGTACAGGACACCAGGGATCCCATTGTGAAAATAGAGGGAATGTCTTTTGACACAACTAGAGATGTTTGGATGTGTTTGGATATTCAATCCCTTTACACCAATATTCCCCAAAGAGCCACCCTGGAAGTGGTGGAAGAAACGCTGTTACAACGAGAAGATAACCATCCAGTGAGCAATGCGTTTATTGTATGGTGTGTGGAAATAGCTCTGACCAATAACTTTTTTCAATTTTTAGGGCAATTTTATGTACAGGTGGAAGGAACGGACATGAGTGCCGTCATGGCCCCCAATCTAGCCAACCTATACGTTGATATGGTGGAACAAACAGTGATCTATTCTGGGGTTAATCCTTTTAAACCAACTATAACACAATGGCTAAGATACATCGACGATGTTTTTGTGGTGTGGCATGGGTCAATGGAAGAAGCAAACAATTTTCTTGTGTGGCTGAACAACCAAAATAGGTACCTGAAATTTTCAGCATCTATGAATGTTAGTGAAGTCAACTACTTAGATTTGACTATTTACCATAAAGACAACCAACTGCTGGTTAAACCATTTGTGAAAACTACTGACAGAAATGCTTTACTTCACTATGGGAGTCATCATGCCAAGCATGTACGCGATAATTTACCGTTTGGGCAATTTTTGCGTTTGAAACGCAATAGCAGTACAAAGTCAGACTATGAAGAAGGTGCCAATATATTGATTGAAAAACTAACAAATAGAGGGTATCCAGCTAAAATTGTGAAACAATCTGCCAAGCGAGCATTCAATAACCATTGCGAGGCTCTGTTTGAAAAAAGAAACAAAGAGAAACAGGATAGCCCTTTGGAGTTTGTGAACACTTTTAGCAATGTTTCCTATAAAATAAAAAACATTGTTCGTAGGAATTGGAAGAAAATCATGACCATCTCACAACCGTTAGTGGCTTTCAAAAAAAGCACAAACATCCGGAATCTAGTCATGAAAAATGAAATTCAGAAAACAGGCAGCTTTGGGACAAAACAAAGTACTCTCTGGGGTTTACCCACGGTAGTAGGACACCATCCTTGTGGCAACTGTGTCATGTGCCCCCAAACATGTATAATGAATTCTGTCAATTTGGGCTTAAAATCAGAGTGGACAATGAAAGAACATACTAATTGTCAAACAGATAATGGGCCTCATTACGACCCAGGCGGTAAGTTACCGCCTGGGCCGTGACTTTACCACCATGGCGTAAACTACGTTTACGCCATGGTGGTTGGCGGACTTACCGCCCCATTCCGACCTAGGCGGGGCGGTAAGTCCCCAATCCCCATTCCCATTTTTGCCCCATAGGGCATAATGGGAGTGGGGAAGGCGTTAATTACGCCACCGTAAATTACGGTGGCGTAATTAACTCCATGGTCCCTTAGCGCCATGGATTTTAACACCTGCTAAAAGCAGGTGTTAAAAGCACCATGGCGCTAGGGGACCTCGTAATTGGCGGTAAGGGGTCGGCGCAGCTAACGCTGGCGTTAACCCCTTACCGCCAGGGTCGTAATGAGGCCCAATGTAATTTACATGATTAGATGTCCCTGAGGATTATTATACATAGGGATGACCAATAGGAAATGTAAGACACGCATGATAAGAGCTACCTAAAAATCACACTGACAAAGCCCCATTAGTCAAACATTTTGACGAGAAGGGCCATTCCTTTATTGAATTTGAGTGGTGCATCTTGAAGAAGATCAGAGGGAAGAACCAGGAAGAAATCAATAGGAAATTAATTAATTTGGAACAGAAACTTATTTTTTTGACCAACAGCCATGTGACAGGGCTGAATGAGAATATTGAGTGGCATAATGTTAAATGAAAATTAATCTAAACAATCACCAGGTTAAATACTGGTATGGTGCAGAGTCTTGCACTTCCTATGGTCATTCCCTAAAATAACCTAAAATCTGTGATGGTCAGTTAGGGCAACCAATGATGGCAATTAATCATGTATGTCTAGAACACTGTGGAACTCCATAATAGAGTCTGAAGTGACATTTCAGGATGGGGCTCCAAATGGTAGTGTAAAACCAGAGATTGTTGATTTAAAAATACATTGTAATCTCACAGGGTTCCAAAATGGGATGTGTTGAATTATATATAATGAATGTACATTATATTCATGATACAATGGTTTAAGGAGAAAAACAATGTTTGAATGTACATCCAATTGTATAAAAACGAATTATGGAAATTGAGATACAGGCCGGTACATTTGCTGTTTATCGGCATGAGGAACTGTGTGACCTGGTAGTATAGATCTGTGGAGGTTTGCATGGCGACCTAGATGAAGTGTTTGGATTTAGCGTTATGGGTTCCTATTTCCGAGTTTTCCGTGTCAAATTGGAGTAGTGTAGTAGCGGTTGGTTATGGTCTATGGAGTGTAGCCATGACGCGACGTCACTGCGTCACGTTATATGCGATGATGTCACTCACTTGTGGACGTTACGATGTACTCTGCAAGGGCAACATTTATTTAATTGCTGTCCCAATCCTATGTTTAATAGAATGATCCAAGGTGTGGGTCGTTTTAGGTCTGTTTTCATGGCCGTACACATAGGAACCTAGACGATGACGGATTGGAGATTGGGGACATATGGAAACGTCATCACGTTATGTTGGACGTGATTACGTCACTAATTCGCGACGAGATGAATATCCCACAGGTATTTAAGGGCTACTCATTCGGGGTTTGGCAGGAGCACAGATTCACGTACTGGACTAATTATATGGGAACGCTGTCCCGTTAATAGAGGTAAGCTAAGGATTGGAGCTGGATTTAGTATAGTTGACATTTCTTGTAATCTTACAGCTAGTATTAGTGACTCGTTAGATAAACAATGATGGGTCTGTTGAGTATTATAGGCCTGACATTTAGTTTTTTTTACAGACCTGACATTGGAATCCAATTGACCTACTAAATGGTTGATGACCCTTTTAAAGTACACGTGACTGGAAGAGTGGGTGTCCTAAATCCTGCTTCATTCATGCAGCTTGACCTATATTGAGGTAAGGGTACCTAGGTATATCTGCTTATATCTAGGTGTTTTCAGATTTGTAAAGAAACTGATGAAGTTTTATGTACTTTACATTAGGTGAGGAAAAGATCTAGCAATCCACACCTATTGATTGGGGTACAGTGTTGGCCGTTTTAAAAAGAATTTTAAGAAGAACTTGATAAGCTCTTATGAAAGTGAGAAAATCTATCCTGTAGACAGAGGTGAGAACTACAGCCCTATACCTATTTCCCTTTGGGTGAAGAGGGACATGTGTTTTTTATTAGGTGTCTTTGGACATGACAAAAAAACCTTGAATAAACGATTTAAGGATTGATTGTAGATATAGGGGAACTCTCTATACCGCTTTAAAGGTGACTAACAAGAATTATAACTGTTAATGAACTTGAATACATTCAGTGTTACAAGTTTCTTTCTGCACATGTATATTAAGAAAAGTATATGTTGTTGCACCCTATAGGTGATTACGGTTGGCTAGGTTGAGTAAAAGAACCAAAAATGCCCACGTAGTAATGTGTTGTTGTTTGTATGTACCCTCATTTATAGAAAACAGGATTATAGAGAATAGAAAAGCCTACAGAAAGCACAAGTCATACTTCTGCCCCTGAAGAATGTCCAGTTATTAACAACACCAAGGACAGAAACTTATATAAATTGGGCTATTGTGTACGCAGTAGAAAACAAGAGAAATTAAGTTACTATTGCGGATTATATCAAGCATATGTGTACTTGATTCTGTGTGGTGGAAAAACTACTTTTTTAACATTGTATACTTTTATGTGGTGTATATGTTTTTTAACGCTGTTGATAATTGTGCTATGAATAAGTAAATGAATTAAAAATATGTTTTTTAGTGAATAGTTTGTAATTGGTATTAATTATTTGTACACACAGCCCACATTGGTTTAGTGGCTGTCAGAAAGGTTCTAAATGTTTGAGGGTAACATGTTGTTTTAGTGATGATGTAAGTGTCCCTTCTTTTGTGTAACATAATACCCTATGGCTAGGGTGACACCCCCTGTCATTTTCTCTAACTCATGTATCCACTTCCCAGCCCCCGACGTCAGCATGGGAAGTTTATTTTTAAGATTCTCACGGTCCATGTGCGGCCAAGGAATATACTGCGGTCTTGCTCCCCTTTTCTCTAATAGCGGGAATTGGAATGTGCAGTCCTCTCTATCTTTCTGGTCTTTTGCCAGGGTGGCGTTTCCACCTTGCCGCCTGCCTGGTAATGCTCTTGGCCTGTCCGTATAGGCAGGGGCTGATGCCCCCCTCTGACCGTGGGGTGTCTCTTTGTGTCGGCTGGACTGTCCAGCGGACTTCGGTGTCCTACTTGTGAACCCTCTAGCATCTGACCATCGTACCTCTTGGTTCCCTGGGTGCTGCTTTTCGCACCGTCTCCCTTCGTCATACACAGTTTCTTCCGTTTCCCCTTCGGAGTCAGACTCTGAATACTCCCAATTCACACAGCTTCTTGTATCATCTTCGTTCTGCTCGACTTCAAGTCTATCTAGGGAACGTACCCTACTCCCACTACTTTGGGTGACATCCTCAGTGTCATATAACTGAGTGCTCTCTAAGCACTCATCTTCCCTTCCTTCTCGGGAGATTCGTTCCAGTCCCATTTCATCATATATTTTATCAATCGCTTCCCTGATGCTTCTGGTGTCGAAGTCATCATCAATAATTGTCCCGCTTGTACCTGGTACTGCATCACTTGCTGGAAAGAACTCTTCTATGTCTTCCCAGTCTACAACAGGACAACAGGATTGGGTTTGGATTGGGTTTTTTAACTTCCCTGCTGCAAATATTCTAAATCTCGCGCCCTTTGCCTGCGCTTACGCTCTGCTTCCTCATCCATTTCTCTTTGCTTCTTCGCCTCCTCTCTAGCCTTATCTACTTCCCTCATCCGTTCATTTCTACATTCTTTTGCCCTTCTACTTTCCTCATCTTCTCTCCTCTTCACTTTCCTTTCGTGCACACTCCTTTCTTCCTCCAACTTTAGCATGTTCTGCCTGTACTTTTCATAGGCTGCATATTACGTGCGACTGAGCGTTATACCCTGCTCTTCACGATATAGTTGGTCTCGCCTCAACCTATCCCTTTTCCTTGCCCTCTCATCTCTCATAGCCATTTCTTTCTTCTTTTCCTTACTTTGCGCCTCAACAGACCGTTCACTCGGCCTTGCGTCATCACTTCCTTTTCCATCTAATTTCAATAGTATCTGCCCTCCCATCCATTTGTCCTTTGCAAATGTTTCCTCATCGGTTCCTTTCCGCTTCTTTGCCTCTCTCTCTCTATCGAGAGGTGCACTCGTTTGTGCCTGGTCCTTCCTTTCCTCATCTCGCCTCTCTTTGTCCCACGGGATCCTGGAGGCCGAGTCAATTTCCTGTTCCTTCTCTTTCGTCTCGTCATTGCTACACACAGGTGACTCATATGCAGGGTTGCTATAACCCGTGGCTGCTTTAAGTTCTCGTAGTGGCTAAAGGCCTTCCGACTTACTTCCCTCAACAACTGGTACCGGCGGGGCAGGTGGCGCGGTAGGCGTCTCACCCCCCTCCGTACATACATTTAATATCCATTCTGCGGGAGGTTCTTCTTCCTTCACTTGTTCAAACATTTTCCAAAGCTCAAGAACGGCAAGGCATTTCTCGAGTTTCTTCCCGCTATATGTGGCATGTAGGAACGTGGTCATGTGCTGTAAAACAGCCTTAGACAGTGACCCATTCTGGGGCCACGGCATAAACATTTTATTTGCGGTGCCCTTAAGCCACTCCTGGTTGTATTTCTTCAGCTTTGCTGCATGTTTTGGCAATTGCTTGCACAAGTGTGCAAGTGGGGTAACTTCTTCCATTCTTAATTTTTTCACCAACAATGATCACACAGTGTTTCAATTTTTACACGATTATGAGCGACCACCACATACGCAAGCTCCAATCCATCTTTTCCGCAAACTTTTTACACCAACAGTTTTACTCGAGACACATCAATTCAGTGGCGATTCCCTCTCATTTACAGAATCGCGAAAACCAAAATGCATTGCCATCATTTAATATCACAATAATTCCACATTCAGCATACACAGAACATGTAGGACAGACGCTTGACAGACTAGACAGACACCAGCTGGTCAAGGTATACCTGCCTTCTAATTATTACCCCGTCATTGGATTTGAACTCTCCCTTTATGACGTCTTTCAACGTCATCGTAGCCTAACGTCCCCCTCTCTGTGGGCTCTGGGTTCAAGTTCCTTCTGACCACTCTTTAAAGCGCAGGAACAAGGCGAATTTACAGTTTTTCTCTCGGGTGCCCCCCCCCCCGGTATCCCTTACAGTTTTTAATCTCGGGTGCCCGCCAGGTATTCCTTACAGTTTTTAATCTCGGGTGCCCACCGGTATTCCTTACAGTTTTTAGTCTCGGGTGCCCCCCCGGTATTCCGCTATATCTGTCTTCCTTTTATACTCGAGTCAATAACCAACTATATATATATACCGTCTTCTCTACCTCTAACTATTTTATCTTTCTCCGCCACCCTCCGTTACCTTTCCCCCACTTGCTCTAATACCTATAAGTCATTTGCCAAGGTAACGAGTTTCGTTGTTTCACTCACCGATCGTCTCTTTTCCTCTCTGGATCTCCGGGATCACCGCCCCTTCCTCTTCCCGCTTTATGGTTTTCGTCCGATCCGCTTCCCGTGGGAATGAAAAGGGTTATACTTGGAAAAGCGGGTTCCTTCAGACCCACTGCAGATTTTTGGGAGTAAATACACTATCACTGTCCACGGGAAGCTTCTCGGCCTACTCAGCCGGAATAACGAAAGGACTCACGATGTAACCGAAGATCCAGAGTTACTTCGCGCCGTCGGTCTAAGGGTGTCTAATGACTATATTAATCGATTATCAATAATCGATGGCCGAAACCATCCTCACACTACCAAGTGTTCTCGGGGAAAGGAAATTACTGATGGGCCCATTGGTCAGTACTCGACCCCCAAAAACTTGTAATACAAGATAGCTGCACCGTGTGAGGACAGGGTGCAGGACTTACATACTCCAGCACAAATCAATACTAGGGACTCAGTAAGTTGGCAAAAGGAAAGTCCGTTTAATAATACATACATCAGTTTATGGATATCAGCAGCATCGCGAATACCTGTCTCGCCCCGACGTCCCTGAACTTCAGTCAAACAGCCTTTTTTATTGGCAAATTCCGTCATCAATGACGTACACTTCAATAAAAAATCATCATGCAATATAATTGGTTGGGAAAGGTAACTTAAGTATAGGTGTTATATTTGTATATGAAAATGAGGCATACGGATTGGATAACTCTTATCGGGTGGGCGTCTATGCCCATCCCTCTACACCACACGTGATTGACGTCACTACAAGTACGACGTCTCATTGGTTACAATGTCTATAGGACCCTAGATTACATGGTCCCTTGTGATTGGGCGAGTTACACCCCTAAACATAAATCTCCACTTTTAATTAGCAGCATGCAGAATAGACACCCTGGTGCCTGGTGTCCCAAGATTCACCCTGCCTCCCTTCCATCAATCAGTGGTTTAGGGCTATGTGTCAATTAGTTTGGCTGTAAATTAGTTGGCTGGGTATGGCCTCGGATCTGTAGTCTCTTATCAGGAAAATTTATGGCACCCTCTGGTTCTGGATGACATCAGGCGGTGGTACATCTTTGCGCCTGTTGGTCACGTGTTGGTCCACTGTGAATCTGCTTCCGTTTCCAACCTTTTGTGCATTTAATTCTGTATGCTCTTGGCCACCTGCATGGGCCTCTCTTATCTTGACCTCCACGGGCGGGCTGGCATGCTCTAAAGTTGGAGCCTCGTGAGCTCATGCTCACCTCCCCTTCTCTGGTTGACCTCGATTTCCCCTGCATGAGCCATCCTTTGTTAAGTTTCAAACCCGCTCTTTTCCTCCGCTTGGGTCTGGATATGAAACTTGGCCAGTCAGGCCTTGGCCGCCTGAGAGTACCTCTGATTATACAAAATGGAGTCACACGTGTACATTGTGCTGTATTGAGGTAGATGTATACGGTCGGCGCTTGCTGCTCTAACTTCTACTAAGCATTGCAAGCAGACTCGATTACTTAGCATCTTGCGTTTCAAGCTTATTTACACATGTTCAATAAGGCGGTTGCTTCCATCTTGTCTCATGGCACCATTCTCATACGTTTTTCACAGTGTCTTTCCCCTTCGTCCATTACAATTATCCTTGCAGTTGTCGGTACTGGCATGTATAGCTTTCAGTAGCCACTTCTGGTTGTTCTCGGGGCTGCCCAGGCCCTTAGTCTATTTCCATTGACCTTCCATTAAGGGCTTCGGGGTTTCCTTGTGGACAGTCTGTAAATACTTGTTGTTCTGTACCAATGGCAGGTACGGTTGTCTGATTGGGTACCGTGCTGCCCAGGGTTGCCTGGGTATGGGCATTTCAACAGGTATTGATCTTCTAATGTACACAGGGCAGGGGCCCATTGCAGCCCTTTGTTGTTTCAGCTGCTCCTCGTACGTCACATACCTTGGCTAGTACCTTACTGCAACTCGCAATGGGGGGCAGGGGTGCAGGTCGTATTTGAGACCTCCTCTACACTACAGTTCTGGGATCACTCCCTCCATCTGCAACCCGTTTGTTTCCTTGGGGTTGTACAGCACTTATTGGATTCCAGACTCTTGACTTTAAAGAGTGCTTCACGTCTTCCTGCAATTGGACTACATTTCACCATCTCTACAGGATTTTCTACACCAGCTGCTACCTCATCATCTGGGTTTTAATCCCCAAGAGGGTTTCCTAGGGGGTGGCACAGTTTTCTGGCCTCTGGACGCCTGGGGGGACGTTCCTTAATTCTTCTATACAGAGGTTCAAGAACAAGAAAACTTGTGAGTACCCTTCAACTGACTTTGGTTATAAAAGATAGCAACACCCCAAAGAAAGTCACAGATTAGCATGGATCAACAAATCCAACAACTTGTGGCTGCAGTCCAAAATCTCAATACAGAGGTACAGACACTGCGTAATGAAAACACCATGCTCCGACAAATGATCACCCCTAGGACGGAATTACCTCCCAGACCTTTACCTATGGGGAAATATGAAGGAAACCCTAAAAGACTAAAATAATTCCTGGACTCCTGCACCGTGCAATTCACCCTAAAACCAGCCTTCCTTCCAACAGACCGAGCCAAGGTTAGCTTTATGATATCTAACCTGCCAGGAAGCGCACTGGAGTGGGCCACCCCACTAGTAACCACGAATAATCAACTCTTGGACTCCCTTGATGGCTTCACGAATAGCTTACAGGCTATGTTTGGTCGCAGAGAATTAGTTGTTACAGCCCAAGAAAACATCCTTTATTTAAAACAGGGAAATATGGAACTATTGGCTTTTATCACGCAATTTAAGCAATTGGCTACAGAAACGGCCTGGTCTGACAACGCCCTTCTTATCATATTTCGAAGGAACGTGAATGAAGACCTGAAGGACGAACTGTCTAGAGTCCCCCGTCCGCACAATCTTGCTGAGATGATTACTCTCGTCCTACAAATGGACTACAGAATTCAAGAAAGAAATCTAGAAAAAAGGAAAGGACGTGCAAAGATAACTCCGATGACCTCAAAAAACGAAGGAATCAAGACATCCTGTATATTGGAGGACGAACCTATGCAAATAGGTATAACCCAAGGTCCCCATACCCCAGAAGAAAGGAATCGGAGATGCTCCTTGGGGTTGTGCATGTATTGTGGATCGGACAAACATGTACTAAAAGACTGTAATCTGGTACCTTCCCGACGCTCGGGAAACGCCTCCACCCATTCATGAAGGGAACCGTGAACGGGTCCATTGTTAAGAGTTCCCTAGATTGCATTGCCAATTCACCTCAGCTGGTGATACTACTGATAACCCTCCAATTTCAAGACATTACCATTGAAAGAATTTCAGCTCTTGTGGATTGTGGTGCTGCGGGACTTTTTATGGACACAGAGTGGGCTCTTAAAAACAAGGTACCTCACATAACCAAGGCCACTGCAGTACCTGTAGAAGGCGTGGATGGAACCCCATTAACTTCAGGACCCATCCAGGATAACACTTCGGTCCTTACTATGAAGATCTCTACTCATGAAGAAGAGGCTACCTTTGACCTAATAAAGGCAGCACATTACCCTATCATTTTGGGGATTCCCTGGCTTACTAAACATAATCCCTATATCAATTGGAAGGCTGGAACATTGTTTTTGGGATCAGAATTCTGTATTTCCTCCTGCCTCCGGCAAGATGCAACAGGAGTACACACTACAACACACCATGAGAGTTCTTCTATTTCTTCCCCTGCAATCTTGAACCTAAATCTATCACCTGAATACTATCAAAATTATCATAAAGTGTTCTCCAATGAAGAATTCAAAGAGTTACCTCCACAAAGAAGGGATGACTGCGCAAACGATCTGCTACCTGATGCTCAGATTTCCTTTGGATGGATGTATACTTTATCTGGTCATGAAAAAGAAGCATTACGACAGTACCTACAAACCAACTTGCATCACAGGCTCATAACCGAATCTAAAAGTCCAGCGGGGGCATCCTTGTTTTTAATACCAAAAAAGGATTGCAAAGAGCTCAGGCCCTATATTGATTATAGGGGGCTAAACAAAGTCACCTACAAAGACAGATACCCTTTGCCTCTTATCCAGGACATCCTCAAAGCAGTAAGAGGGGCATCCATTTTTACTAAACTGGATTTAAGAGGAGCATATCATTTAGTCCGGATCAAGAGCAGCGATGAATGGAAAACCGCTTTTTGCACGCCCTTTGGGCATTACGAATATCGCGTGATGCCCTTCGGATTGGCCAATGCTCCTTCGATATTTCAGAGGTTTGTGGATCACATATTCTCAGATTTACTACTACACTCTTTAATCGTCTATTTAGATGACATCCTTATTTTTTCCAAGAATCTACAAGAACACATGAAACATGTAGCAGAAGTACTACACCGTCTTCAAATCCATCATCTATTCGCCAAATTAGAGAAGTGCTCCTTTCATCAAACCAGTACTCCATATTTGGGATTCATCCTCTCTGCTGAAGGAGCAGCTATGGACCCCAGAAAAGTGTAAGCCATCCTACAGTGGAAACCACCACAATGGGTAAAAGACATACGATTTGTGGGGTTTTCAAACTTTTATTGGAAATTTATCCCAAACTTTTCAGTCAAGTGGCGATGTGCAGAATTGTGGTGGTGTGCCGGAGACAGCAGCAATTGTGAAGGAGGGGCTGTACACGGAGTACGCCGTGTACGGTGCAGAGCAAGCAAGGCTCGTAGCAATTGAATATGTATATCCATTGCAGTGTAACCCTTTTTCCTTGACAGCGGATTATCAAAACCCTCGATTAGGGGTCAGGTAAAAACACAATGGGCCTCATTATAGGTTTGGCGGTAGCCGTACCCTTATTAAGGGTACGGCTACTGCCAAACTCGCCACCGGCACCCGCGAATGGGCCATTACCGGCCCATTACGAGATGAATGGGCCGGTAATTGCCCGTTCGCGAGTGCCGGTATGGCCGGCCTCCCGATCCCCATTCTGCCTTATAGGGCAGAATGGGGGACGGGACCATGGTTGCACCGGCACCATTAATAACGGTGCCGCTGCAATCACGAGTTCTGCTCCCTGGTGCCGCTCTGCACGCCTGGTCAGACCACGCGTGCAGTCCGGCTCCGGAAAGCAAAACTTGTAATGTGGTGGAGAGGTAATAACGGCACCGTAGCACTACCGCCACCGTTGTTGCCTTTCCGCCACATTCGTAATGAGGCCCAATGTATCCAATGTACCAGTAACCCCCATTCAACACCTTTGCAAGACTTTGCCACCATACAAAGATAACATTGTTAAATATAGTATACAGTGGTCCAAGAGTACTGAAGGAAAGAAAACGAGGCCATGGCCACCTAACAGCAGTTTCTCCAGGGACGTGCAGCAATCACTACTGACACACTTACAGGACAGCTACAAGGGCAAGAAGGTGGCAAAATGCATGTCCATATTCTGGTTATGGCGCATGTTTCAGCAGGGAGAGGGAGACCGTGTATGGATGATGAATCAGCAGGAGGTAAAGGAAGCGGGTTCTGACCCTTCTGTACCATAACCCCCCCAACCCTTCCTAGCTTAGTATCCGATGACACAGATGATGATCAGAGAACATATCCACTAGGGGAACTGCGGGCGGCAGAGGGGTACTTAAACCCAACATATAAACCACCATATACCCAAGAGGAGAAACTGCGAGGTACAGGGCAGCCCACCCGCAACTCCGATGCAAACGGGAGGGGCTGCAGCGCACAATGGCAGAATTCGTGGCCATAGATATGGAGGAGTGGATAGTAGCACAAATACTCTTGAAACTTAAAGGGAAGACAACAGGGGTAGCAGAAGGAGCAACAATGGCCATAGAGGGCTTGGAAAGGGAGCAGGGAAGACCTGACTGGGTGGCTCAAGTGGAGGAAGAGGAGCAACAACAGAGGGACAATGAAGCAGGGCTAGAATGGGAAGAGAGGGAGATGGAAAGGAAGGAGAGATTGGAACAGGAAGAAAGGGAACGGAGAAGGGAGAAGGAGCTCATGGATAAGGAGCGAGCAGAGAGAATAGAAAGGGAACTGAAAGAGAAAGAAGGGGAAGATAGGGAGAGAAGGGAGTGAGAGGAGAAGGAGGCACGAATGGCGGAGTGGAAAAGGGAGATAATAGAGCAAGAAACATGCAAGTTTGAAGAAAGAAAACAGAGGAAGTTGCACAGGCTGGCGAGGGAACAAACGTGAAAGGATGAGGATGAGTGAGGAATAAGGGTGGCTGGTGAGCAGGCTGCTTTAGAATGGGAGAGGAAAAGACGGGAGGGAGAGAGGCAAATAAAACCTGACAGCACAGATGTACCTGTGGACACCTCAGTAGGACATGGCACAGCCCGCCTAGGATTATGGAAAGGGGAGAACAAATATAATTTAGTGGACATTGATCCTGATTTAGAGCACACACTGACTACATCACGCAAGTTGAATTTCTTAGACAGGCTTTTGCAGCAACACGGACGTAGGGTCTGACAACGAAGACAGACACAGCAGAGACGAGAGGGGGGAGCACAGCAAACTCTACCTTAGAAGGACAGACAAAGGGACATTGCGGGAATGCAGGTCTCAGGGAGAAAGGGGAGGAGGGTCGGATCTAGACGAGTAAAAACAACACACACACAACAGGTGTGCCACACCAAATGCATTCATTAACAGACTAAGGGATCTTCCAAGGCGCAGGAGAGAGGAGACAGCATTGGCACATTCCAGGGGACGACTGTCTAGAGCACATGAAGAAATAAAACGGATACCCGTACTAGAACCCACAGACATATGCACAGATATTGAAGATGAGAGAGGGCCTATTCAGATCAGGCAGTGTCGAAGAACACCAGGGGGCAGCATACTCACTGATGGCCCTAATAGAAAGGGAGGGTCTAGGCCTCAGTATGTACCCTGGAAAAACACAAATGAGGAAAAGGTTAAATGCAGACTACCCTCATTAAATGCGGGAGCTGGCAAATGGATATTTGAAATGGAGGCGTTTAACAGCGGGCCACAGGCTGGCAGTGGGTGACGTCAAGGGGCTGTTGGTATCGATATTGGGTGATGCAGCTGATGGCATATGGAAGAGGGCGGTTCCCAGGGGTGACCATACAAAACACGGCACATGACGGGTCACCGCAAATTGCAGAGCATCGGTGTGGCAAGCATTACGGACACAATACCCAGACACGTCAGACATAGGGCTATTATATCACGCAAAATGCATGACGACAAAGATCCTGTTCAGTACATTCAAGAGATTCAAGAGCTTTGGTGCCTTGAAACTCGAGAGCCGTGGGACAAAACGATAGCAATCTTTTATCATATCTTGGTGCAGAGACTCCCAGAACCTGTACAGAAGAGTTTAAAGAAATTGGTGGGGATAGAAGCAAAGGAATGGCCAGAAATATAGCTCACAATAGTACACCATTGCAGGCTGTGGCAGGAAAATGTCAAACATAAAGCAGAAGAGAGAAAGGCTGATGAGGATAAGTTAGTTCAAAAGAAATTATCAAAATATGCCATGGAAGCGGCAGTAATAACTAGCCCCACACCACAGACACAGCAGACAGCACCAGCACCACAACCGCAATACATGCAACCACCACAATATGCACTGCCCATAGGGGGAGGATACATGGGGTGGGCGGGTTGCAGCAGGGATTCAGAGGAAGAGGAGGATTCCAAAGGGGGCATGGCTTTGGACTACAGATGCACCACAATCAGGGAGGTTTTCGGAGACATGGACAGCAGGGACTACAAATTGCAGGAGATTTGTCGGGAGGCTTCCAGGGACAGGGAAGGGAACCACCACAGTGTTGGACCGGGCGGGCAGCTGGGACATATTTCAATAACTTGTCAATTTGGGGGGTTTCAACAAAATTAGGGGATCAGGGAAAACAGCAGTATACAGCAGGGCAGGGAGGACTACTGTGCTCAGAACCAGCAGCAGCAAGGGCAGATGCAGGGCTCATTTCAGCAGACACCACAGACACCACCACAGGTTCAGACACCGACACCACAAATGGAAGCACCCTTACCCCAGTACCAACAAGCATCACAACCCAGAGGAACTGTATAGCAGTTAGCACAAATACAGAACACTGACACAACAGAGCCCATGGACACCATAGCAACGGCCCCAGTCAGACAACTGGGAGGGGTCACCATGGTGGGAAGCAACCCTTTCACCGGGAATGGACTATCCATGTATCCACAATAGGACAGCCCACAGATGAACTTGATGTGTCCCATCCTGTCAGTTACACCCAATCCTGTGGAGGAAACTCGCATAAGGGTGGTGACAGGTGACAACACTTTTTCCTTTCTTGTTGACACTGCAGCAACTAGGTCATGCATTCAGGAGGGGACATTTGCATTGTCAGGCGATGTCATGAACACTCAAGGATACTCTGGGGCTCGAGAAGTGGTAACTTTCACTGATAACATCTCTCTATCTATAGGAGATCACAACCTATCTTTACCATTGCTCTACTCTAGACAAGCACCTGTAAACCTGTTGGGACGTGACATCATGAGCAGACGAAACATGACCATCTCATTCACAGACAAAGGCATAATGCGCTCCACACCAGGCATACACATGTAGAATTTAAAAAAAGATTGTTCAGGCATATTGTGGGAGCACAGTACAAAAGGGGGTGCCATTGTAACCAGAAATGTTCCAATATGGAACAGCCATGGCCATTGCGTGGATGCCAGGAATTACAGGGAAGGTATGGAGGGTGCCAGGCGAGTACCTATTCAGACCAGAAACACCACTGGATGAGCCAGAAGGAACAATAGTGCCCATAGATATCGAGGCAGTTTTGGCAAGGGAGGATTGGATTGCAGTACATGCAACAGATGACAAAGGGAGGGCGTGGAGAACAATAATTGGAGTGGCAGAAGGATGCAGGCTAACAACAGTGACAGATCAGGAGCTCTTTGGGGAAGAGAGATTGGAGATGGAAATGATGTTCGAAATGAGTGCAAGGTTTTGGTTACAGATCAATTACAGAGAGGTTGCAGAAAGAATGGCAATGGCGCTAGAGGCACCGATGACATTCTGGAAGGAGGACATGGCCAAGGGACCTGACAGCTTATGGACCGTGAGTTCCTATGATGTAGGATGCATAAAGAGCACAGGGGGAGAGAAGATAGCATTAAAACCTGGAGCAATTTCATCACAAGTAAAGCAGTACCCCTAACAAAGGAAGCAGACGAGGGTATTTATGAAAATATCAGCGTCCTCATTGAGAGAGGCATTTTGGTATCATAAGAATCTCCATGCAACACCACAGTGTACCCCGTACGCAAGGCGAACGGGGGGGTCATGGTGTTTTATTCAGGATTTACGCCCTCTTAACCACATTGTAAAAGCATAGTATCCAGTAGCAGCAAATCCAGCAACTATCCTGTGTGGCATTCCAGCGGAAGCCACCTGCTTCACCGTGATTGATTTAAAGAACGCTTTCTTCTCATGCCATTACACCCAGACTCACAAGAGTTGACCAGTTTTATGTATCGCAACCCGAAGTGGAAACATACTTGTTTGCCACAAGGGTACTGCGATTCACCATCTATCTTTAACAGAGTGATCCAGGTGTATCTAAGCAACATTGAAACAGCGAGCACAGTGCTACAATACATAGGTGACATCCTGATTTGTAGAAAGACAGAAGACAAATGCAGGACACACTCAGTACACTTGTTGACAGTGTTAGCTGATGAGGGGTACACGGTGGACTAGGCCACACTCCAGTACTGCCAAAAATAAGTACTGTACATTGGACAGCTGATATCCAAAGACTGCAGGCATATTGCCCCAAAGAGTGCACAGCCAATACGCAACACACCAGAGCCTAAAACAGTGAGGGAAAGGCAGAAATTCCTGGGGTTGTGCAACTATTTAAGAGCATGGGTTTTCGATTACACCACCTACACCAGACCACTCTTAACAGCACTGAAGGAAGCACATAGAAGAGCAAAGTCACTGACCTGGACAAAAGACATGACGGAAGCACTCAATAAGCTAAAAGAAGCGATATGTACAGCTCCAGTGCTAGGGACCCAGACTACAAAAAGGTTTTCTTCTTATTCTCACACACTGACAGTGTGGTAATGAAGGCGGTCCTGACACAGAAGACAAGCATGGGCCATAAGCCACTTGCTTACTACAGTGGGCAACTTGACCCAGTAATGAGAGGACACTATGCATGTGAGCAATTTCTGGCCGCTGCAGCCGACGCAGTAGAAAGAGCATCTGCCATAACAATGGGGTGCACTACCACCCTTTACGTGGAGCATGCCCTGTTTGCCATACCCTACAAGTCAAAGAGCACATTGACCACACAGAGAGCATCAGGATATGAAATAATACTATCCAAGGCAGAATTAAGGATATTAAGATGCAAAACTGTGAACCCAGCACTATTCATGGCAGATGTCTACCAACCAGGGGATTGGGCTCATAACTGCCCCAAGAACATAGAGCAATTCAGTGAGACACGCAAGGTGGAGGAAGATGCACTTGACGGGGGAGGCGTCCTCTACATTGATGGTTCTTCAACGATTGATCAAACTGATGGGATCTGACGGACTGGGGCTGCTGTAGTGAGGTTAAAGGAGGACGGGACAAGTGAGGCAGCTGCAAATGCCCGGTTACCATCTCATTATTCAGCACAAACAGCAGAACTAGTGGCCCTTATGTTGGCCCTACAGCACAGTGTAGGTAAGAGTGTGACAATATACTCCGATAGTGCCTAGGTCACATCAACAGTACATTCAGGATTAGCACAACGGCTCAGGAGAGGGTATAGGAGAGCAGATGGGATTCAAGTAATAACATACCCACAGGAGTTGGTATTGGTGAAGGCCAAGCACACACCAACAGGGAAGATGCCATTTCGAGGGGAAATGAAGCAGCTGCCTATGAGGCAAAATGTGCATCATATTTTGGGGAATTGTGGGGACTAGACAAGAGGCCCAAGGTCCCGGGAGGGGTGCAAAACATGGTGTTGAAAGAAGGGTACAATTACTTACCAGAAACTCATGGAACTGCAGGTAGCTGCATCCAAGGAGGAAAAGAAACTATGGGCAAAAAGAGGGTGCTCTATGTCTCCCATAGACGCCCTATGGCGACAGAACAACACAGGGAAAGTGGTCATGCCACTTGCACTACTGAAAACAGCATTAGCGTAGTTGCATCATCCAACGCACACAGGGAAAGAGGTCATTGCTGCACAAATTGGAGAATCATGGTTCTGTCTGAACTTAAATGAACATGTGGCAAATTTCGTTAGCACTGGTTTCACCTGCCAGCAATTCACTGCAGAAAACAAGGGGGGTCCCTGTGTTTCGGTCTGGTTGGACCTCATCAGTAGGGTGTAGCTGTGCCTCTCTAAGAATAGTGAGCAAGGTGTCCATGTCTGGCTTCCCCTAGTAATTTAGGTTGAGACCCAAAGTTACTTAAATTATGCAAAAGGGGGGTCCCTCTGCCTGACATTAGTCCCGGTTACGATAGCCTTACCCATATTCTTTAGCTCGCTATATTTCACAGAGGAGAAATATCCAAAACATATCAGTCTGTGTCCTGTCCTGGGGCAGTCCAGCACCGTAATGATAGGCAATTCTCCTATGAACAAGAGTACCAACAGCAACCCCAGACTTGTGTTTTAGTCTGGTTGGACCTCATCAGTAGGGTGGAGCTGTGCCTCTCTAAGAATAGTGAGCAAGGGGTCCACGTCTGGCTTCCCCTAGTAACTTAGGGTGAGACCCAAAGTTACTTATATTATGCAAAAAACAAGGGGAGTCCTGGGAGTCCCTCTGCTGAATATTAGTCCCAGCACCGTAATGCTAGGCAATTCTCCTATGAACAAGAGTACCAGAGATAGAGAGCTAAGGACTCGGGATAAGTCTCTCGTAACCAGGACTAATGGGAATCCAGATGTGGACCTCTTGCTCACTATTCTTAGAGAGGCACAGCTCCACTGTACTGATGAGGTCCAACCAGACCGAAACACGTTTCTGGGGTTGCTGTTGGAACTCTTGTTCAGAGGAGCATTGCCTAGCATTTCGGTGCTGGACTGCCGTAGAGCAGGACACAGACTGATATGTTTTGGATATTTCTCCTCTGTGCAAGATAGTGAGCTAAAGACTCTGGGTAAGTCTCAGGACTAATCTGGCAGAGGGACTCCCAGGACCCCCCTTGTTTTTGGCCATTCACTGCGGGGCACACCCTGAAAGTTGTCAGAGGAGCTATACCCAGACATGAAGGCCCATTCTTGCATCTCAATGTTGAGTATGTGGACATGATCGAGGTATGTCAAGGATACCACTATATTATAGTGGTTGTCTGCCCATTCTCAAGGTGGATAGAGGCTGGACCCTGTTCACATGCTGACGCCCTGCAGGCAGTCAAATTCCTGGTCCTGGGGGTATTCCCAAGATGGGGCATTTGTGAGGTCCAACGGTCTGACAATGGCCCTCACTTTGGTAACGAAATGTCCCAACACATCACTACCCTGCTAGGAATGAAACACAAATTTGCATGTGCGTACCACCAACAAGCAAACAGAATGCGTGAATGCCTCAATGGCCTCCTGTAGAAGAGCATTGCCAAAACTCAGCAGAGCACCAAAAAAAACTGGTTTCACTGTTTGCAACTGGAACTTTTTGAATTGTGGAAAAAGCCAGGGTACGACCACCATTAACACCCCACGAGGTGGTGACAGGGCGGTGCATGCATCTCCCATTGGCTCCTTCCACTACAGCACTAAAGGACTGTGAAAATACTGTTATAATTTTGAGTCAAGAAATGTGCGACTATGTCACTTCACTGGTTTCTAGCACTTCTTTTATCTCTCACCAGATACAACGGACCCGGGGCGGGCCTGAAGACAACGAGCAAGAAAACTCCAACGACACACAGTGCAAGAGCCAACAAAGGAACCTCTAGTGAAAATAGGAGATCTAACTCTCAAAAACTTTGTGTGACACTGGAATGCACCCAGATTCACAGGACCTCATATAGTGGAGGCTGTGACTGATCGTGTTGTTCGCTTAGAAGGTAAAACTGCCTATAACCACCTGCAAGACGTCAAGCCCTACAAAGCATCGGCCTCGCCCAGAAGTACAACTGCAGAGATCAACAGGGCCAATGATGTGACTACTGATGATCTACAAGAAAGTGCAAATGACCGTGAATGAGAGACTACTGGCCAACCCATGGTCAGACACTCTCAAGCAGCTGAAGCAGCCGTAACAACATTGGTGCAACCTGACCAGTGAAACACATTGATCATTGTCTAATCCTCCAGCACCTGCAAGTTGTAAAGTTACTACTTAAAAACTTCTTGCACACATGACAGCCGAAACACATTTTCCCGCACACTCAGGTTGTGGAGCAGTAATTGATATTTTGCGCACTTGACAGCTGTAACTCTCTTTTGTTCTCTGTCTCTCTTTTTCTCATACATGCAGGTTGTTGTATATGTTGTTAGACTTGTGTAGGACATTTCCTTGATGTTGTCTCCCATTGACCACCCTGAAACATTGTCCAACCAATTTGTGCACTCTATAAGGAGACCCAGACATTTTAGAGCCCAAACTCCTGAAGTAGATTTCCAGGTATTCATAGAGTACTTGACCCAAGCCTGTGCCCAACTTGAACACAGTGCATACCCCGTCCTACCCACATTAAGAGATCCATCATGAGAAAAGTCTGGGAAGAAGCATTTGCCTTTACCCTAAGGGATTATTTAGTTTGCGGAGCTTGAAAGTACTGACAATTAGTAAAACGATAATGCTTTTCTTGCGATTTTCACGCGGGCAAGTTTATCATCCCATCAGTTGCTCGGACTAAGTAGCGTAAGTAGTCACAATGGATAAAATAAACTTTATATTGACTCTTGTGTGTTTTCGGATTCACACTGGAATACTGCGTTCCTTCCTATGGCAATTGTATTTTGCAATGCATGCTACCGCTATGACCCATGCTAACGTTCCTCCGACCCAAGGAGCAGGAACTACCATGTCAAGTGGAAGAGAAGACACTGCTGATAAGGTAAGGAGAGGTAAGAGCAGTGTTGATACAGACATGAAGGGAATTGACGCATATCTCACAGACACAACACGAGTAAGAAACAACATGTGGTACAAGCACATGTTCAAAGTTGGTAGGGATAGCACCAGGGAGAGCTGTTATGTCTGCTCTTTAATCCGCTACGCCATGAGTGCCTCCAGAACCTTTGTTGCAACAGAAATACTCATAGCAAGAGCACAATGTCTGATGTACCTCGCGATGTTCCAGATGCAAGGAAGATTTCAAGGGAGAAAAGCAACATTGAGGTGGATGTCCAAGGGGACCTTCCCTTATGAAGATGATTACATCAAGACGCTAGAAATGATGAACAATTACTGGCAACTCCATGAAGGGCTGCAGTACATAACAGATGGACCAGAAAAGGGAGACAGCAAGACGATCACATTGAAAGACTTGCCATGTCCATGGACAAGAGTGAAGGAAATAGGAGGAGAGCCATGCTGCTGGGAGAGACCGTAAATCTTGATCTATGGACATGTATATGCTAATGATAGTTTGGAAGACGGATTGGTGGGAAGCAAGGCACTGACCATAGCGAATTCAGCAGTGAACAAGGTAGAAGTAGAACATGACAAATACCTGAAGGAATGGGAGAGGAGTGCAAAGTTGGTGGCCTGGGTGGAAAATGAAGCTGGACCAATGCCAATAATTCCCCTGAAGACACCGGCCCTGTGTTATGAACACCAGGGTGATGAAAATCAGTGAAAACAAGGGATGTAAAAGGATTGAACGATCCTGGAAACGGGGGCAGGAACAGCGGTGCTGATGGATCACTATTGGGCTTGTGCAACCAAAGCAGATGAGAAATTACCTCCTGAATGGGAAGGAATATGCTCCCTAGTATACATCAACATGCCCTCACTAGCGATACCCAGGAAAGACGTGATGCTTGATGACTTCCCAAAAATGGAAAACAACAAAAGGAGGAAGAGGTCACTAGAAGCAGTACCACCTGCCCGAGCTGATAATGCAGAGATGCAGAAAAAACTGAGCAGTATGAAAAGATGGGGGAATTACTTCTCCATCAAATCAGAAGCTGCATTGGATGAAGTGCCAGCATCACACAGACTGTTCAGTAGAACACACATGTTCTTTGCATCACTGATCCCTGGAATACAGATGTACACTCATGCCAAATGTTTACAGATTATTCTCTGGGAGTTGATGGTAACTATAATCCTCTGACAAACTGGCCTGCCACCTGCTCCAAAGGCAATACCGGCTCTCTGTCTGCACCAAGAAGACTGGTGACCTTTGCGACTCTCTCTCACTCTCTATTCTCCTCTCTGGGCCGACTCACTCTGCAGGGCACACTCTGGATGTTCTGATCTCTTCAAACATTCCCCTTTCATCCCCTCTGACCACTCCTTCCTCCTGGAGTAACCACTTTTTCCTTTCCTCCCATCTCAGACTCTCTACCCCTTAGGCCAAGCCAAATCCAGCACTACCATCCACCTTCTTGGTTATCCGACCAATGAAGCCTGTGTCAGTTGAAGCTTTTGCTGCCACTTTCTCACCCCACCACTACCCCCTTGGCTGACTCACACCCTGACGCAGCCCTTTCCATGTTCCACTCTGCTATATTTGATACTCTTGATGTTCTTGCCCCTGTCATGAGGATCTGCTTGAAGCCCAAAGCCAAGTGCGACTCTTTGTACGACTCAGATCTGGTCACCCTTAAACGCAAGTGCAGGGTGGCTTAGAGGAAATGGCTTGCTTCTGGTACATCCTCTGACAAACCTATTGTACTTGTTCCAAAGGCAATACCGGCTCTCTGTCTGCACCAAGAAGAGAGCCCACATCCGAGCCCACGTCTCTGCGGCATCTAACAACTCGGCCAAACTCTTTAAAATCTCCAAGGAGCTGGCCAATCCTGCTGCAGTCTCTACCTCTCCTGTCCCCTCTCAGGCCCTCTGCACAGCCCTGGCTTCTCTTTTCATCCCAAAAACCCAGAACATCCTGTCCTCTCTCTCTTCCGCTCCTCCTCCTCCATCTACTCCCTGCTCTTCCTCCCTGCTTCTCTGCCTTTCCCCTGTTCTCCCCAAACAAGGTTTCTAGACAAGTCCGATCTATGAAAGTCTCGTCAAAACAGGATCACCCCTGTTCCTCCAAAACCATCAAGGAACACATTGACACCCTGGCTCCAGCTGTGGCTGATTTCTGCAACCACTCCTTCACCACTGGAGTTTTCCCTTCCTCCATGAAGCACTCCCTTCTGCACCCTCTTCTTAAGAAACCCTCTGCCGACCCTTCCTGCCCTGATAACTATCATCCAATCTCCATCACTCCTTTCCTGGGCAAACTCCTAGAAAAGCTGGCCATCTCCCAGCTTAATTTTCACTCTGAATCTGTTGGCTGTCTACATGACCATCAGTCTGGCTTCAGAGCTGCCAAAAGCACGGAAACTGCTCCCCTGAACATCTGTGAAGACCTGCTCTCCAACCTCGATTCCAACACCCCCTGTGTCCACATCTTACTGGTTCTCTCTTCTGCCTTTGACACGGTCAACCATGCCATCCTGCTCAACCGTCTCTGTGATAACCTGGGTATCACCGATCAGGCCCTGGCTTGGCTGACCTCCTTCCTCTCTAATCGACCCTCCCAGGTCCAACTTGGGGCCTTCCTCTCCGCTATCTACTTCTCTACCCTTGGTGTTCCCCAGGGGTCTAACCCTTCTCCCTGGCTGTTCCACCAATACCTGACACCTCTTGCCCAGCGCATAGCTGCTCTCTGCTCGAACTTTCAGGGCAATGCGGATGACACTCAGGTCATTTTCAGGCTCCCTTCCTAAATATCTTCTTTCTTGAGCTATTCGCTCATCTGCCTCCAACTCCCTCAGGGTTAGTCGCTTCTCCAAGCAGCGAGTTGGTGGTAGATCTCTTTCTTCTGCTGGGGCCTCCCTCTGGAACATCCTCCCATACTCTCTGTAACTTGAGGAGAACCATCTCTGGTTCCGGCAGCACCTCAAGACCTTCCTCTTTGCTTCTGCTTTCTCCCCCCCTCTCCCATGCTGATCTCCTGGCTGTATCTGAAACTGCACTGGTTTACCTGGCTACCCTCTGATCTTGGGCCCAGGGCCCCCCACAAGTTGCACACCTGCACTGCCCCTCTGGCAACCCTTGCACTCGGGGACTGTTTCTGTATCCCTATAGCCCCTACGAGCACTTGACACCTGATGTCTGTACTTACCCTTGCATTTGCCTGCAGTTCTATTTATTTACTTTATTTATTTTACTATCATCCTATGTACTGCATAGCACTGCTCCCTCCCCTTTCCCCCTGCACTTTTCCCCTTCCTCCCTCCCCTGCACTTGCGCAATCTCAATGATACCTGGCCTAGTAGGATCGCTGTCTCTGTCTTTCCTCTGTTTCCACTCCCTTGCCTCGTCATGCCTTGAAACACTTGTGTATAGGCGCATTATAAATGCCATATCATATCATATAAACTCAACGGGGAATGGGTTCAATGTGATAAAAGAAGAACTCAGAGCAATAAGATTGGTGGCGCTTCAGAATAGAAAAGTCCTGGATCTCCTTGCAGCGATGGAAGGAGGAGTTTGCGCAAAAATAGGGAGTTCATGTTGCACGTTCCTACCTGCCAACGATGAAGATAACGGAACACTCTCAGATGCAGTTGCACAATTGGCCCAGATGCATGCAAAGATGGACGACGAAGTACGTGGAGCAGGGAAGGAGAAAAGCTGACTTGCATATCTCTGCCCATGGATGCCATCCTGGCTGGCAGATGGACTGAAGGTGATAGTTTGAGCTCTAGCACTAGGAGCAGCATCCCAGTGTGGGATCAAAATATGTATCAGAAGGTGCAGGAAAACAGCAGAAGAAGCAATAGGGATGCAAATTCTCATGGATATGAACATTGAAGGAACAATGGATGATACTATGAAAGAAAGAGACAGACTGAGAGAAAGGATAACGACATGTGACCTATTTCCGGCTGGAATAGAGGTGGACAATCCATGTAGCCAAAGGAAGCATGAAGGGAGTGGGTTTGGCGCAAACCTGAAGGAGGATGCACCTACATGTACTGGTCATTCAACAATCGTGTGAACTACTATGACACCTCGCAGGGATCACAGAGATATGGCAATTCATAGACAACCCACGGTTCTATCGTGATCTGGTCGACAAGTTGACTAGAGGGGGGAATGAAAAGGGAAGGTCGAAATCTGGCCCTGTTCCCCCACCCTCAAAACACTTGAACTGGAAGAAAACCCAAAGACAATATGGCCACCAATCGTACGAGCTTGCACCAATCCCCAATGAGCCTATGATGGACAAATACAATGAAAGATACCCTCAAAGCCAACTTTACAACCCAAGAGCAGTATGAACATTACGCAAAGTGATTGAAAACCCGCAGGATGAATCCAAAGACAACTCCATTGACAGTCTCGACTAAAAGGGCCAAGAAGCCATGCATCCAGTCAGTAAAGTCAACACGACGTAGAAGCATTAGACATGAAGCACATGTGCCATCTGCACATCGGGACACAATCACACACCCAAACTCCTAAATTCAGCCTATTTCAGATCTCCAGAAGCTCACAAACATGGTCTCTGAACACGTGGTCCAGCAGAGCTGAAGATGAGCCAAGAATTGATGGCTGGCAAGAACAGAGGTCTCACGAGCCAGACAGTGGCTGGCAACAAAGTTGTTACAACAGAGCCAAAGTTAAACGATGGGAAAGGAGCACTCTCATATTTATGGTGGTTCACATGTGGGTATAATGCAGACAAATAGTTGCACATGTTGCCATGAACAGGTACACTCCGAGCTGAGAACCGACTTGAGTCCCAGGTTTCGGGGCTAGCGGCTCGACTAATCACAATCTATGGCCCTAGGGGTTGGTAGCGGGGGCAACCAACCAATCATTGGGTCTGCATACTGAAATATTTAGAAGTAACACTTTTCGGGGCTGATCCAGGCGTGACACCTGACATGGGAGGACCAGTAAGTAACCTATATATGGACCGCTAACAGGGAACTACCAGTCAACACCCAATCATAGTCGATGATAGGTTCCTGGAGAAGGGCCCAGACTATGACGTTGCTGTGATGTAACTACAATACAAAACTGGCTGTGAGCCAGTGTTCACTAAGTGTGCCTGGACTTCTATCCATGTGTTAATACCTGATGGTTTATTGGCTGTAATAAACCACAGTTCAACTTGCTACCTGTCTGGGCATGTGTTCCTTTTGGGAAGGGGAAGGAGTTAGGCCTTCCATGAGCTTGGTGTCCGCAAACTCCTAGCAAACCACCCTGCTTGCCTGGGAGTTCCCTAACACCTCGAATTATTAATATATACAAATCTTACCTCCTTTTCTTTCATGTAGCTCTTTACAATTTATTTTTCTGTATTTTTCACTGTAAATACACTTTTGTGACCTCTGAACCATATTGTAGAAGCAGAATATCCTTTAGCTCCGAACCAAGTGACAATTTTGTGCAGCATTCCGGCAGAAGCTGCCTGTTTCACTTTCACAGATTTGAAGAATGCTTTCTTCTCTATAGCACTAGACCAAGACTCACAAGACTTGACTTTGGGCCTCATTACATGGTATGCAGTAACCATGGCGCTATCAGCGCCATGGCTGCCGCCGGTATTTTACCGTGTCTGCCTTGGTGGATGGCGTAATTACCGGCCTACTCCAAGGTGAGCGGGCCGGTAATTCCCCATTCGCCAAGGCACTGCCCCATTCCCATTTCTGCCCCCATAGGGCTCAATGGGAATGGGTAAGGAGGTAATTACGGTACCGCAAATTGCGGTACCGTAATTAGCACCAAGGTCCCTTTGCGGGCCCGTTCCTTAACGGCTGGTAAAACCAACCGTTAAGATCGGGTCCGGCAAAGGGACCTCGTAGTAAGGCGGTAAGGGTTTACCAGTACCGGTGCCCTTACCGGTACCGGTAAACCCTTACCGCATACCGTGTAATGAGGCCCTTTGTTTCTATATAGTAATAAGAAGTAGATACATGCAAGACTTCCTCAAGGGTACTGGGAATCACCCTCCATATTCTATATTCAATAGTGTCCTCCAGATGGACCTAGGCAATGTACAGAGAGAGAGCACGGTCATTCAGTATGTAGATGACATATTGATTTGCACCACGACAGAAGAACAGTGCAGAAATGACTCAGTGCACATGCTGACAGTGTTAGCTGACAATGGACACAAGGGTACTGTCAAGAGGAAGTGCTATACACTGAGCAGATGATCTCCCAAAAGGGCCAATAGGTGATGCCAGAATGGGCGGAGGCAATACGCAGGACAGCAAAACCTGCAGCAGTGAGAGAGATGCAGCAGTTTCTGGGGTTATGCAATTACTGTAGGGCATGGGTCTTCGACCACATCACTTACACCAGGTATCTACTGAGTGCACTGAAGGAAGCACACAAAATGAACACACTGATACGATGGACAACAGAAATGACCGAAGCATTCAATGAGCAGTAGAAAGTCATATGCACAGCTCCAGTGTTAGGGATCCCAGACTATAAAAAGGAATTATTTTTGTTCTCACACTCCGTTGGGGTAATGATGACAGCAGTACTGACTCAGAAGACAAGCTTGGGCACAAGCCACTAGCATACCAAAGTGGAAACTAGACCCAGTAATTAGAGAACATTGTCCATGCACCCAAGCATTCACAGTGGACAAATCAGCGAGTATCACCATGGGGTGCAGCACCACTCTTTACGTGGAGCATGCTGTCTTCGCAATACTGAAGAGACCAAAGAGCACACTGACAACACAAAGGCCCTCATTACGACCCTGGCGGAAAGTGACTGACCGGACCGCCACAGCGTAAATAGCGTTTCCGCCATTGCACGAAGGAGCAAAGTGCGGCCCATTCCGACCCATCGGGCACGAGCACCACGGCATGGCGGAAGTGCAAAGTCCGCGATGCCGGAAATGACCCCCAAACGGCCCACACCGCCGCCGTACGGCGCCCTAGGTGCAATACCGCCACCCATCACAGCGGACACCGCAGTGTGCGCCTACCGGAAAGTACGGTGACCGTAAATATACGGAAACGGAAGTAAAAACATGGGCCCGGAACGGGAAACATCCCGCCGTACACCTATAAAACCACAAAAACCACACAACCACTAAAAACACTACCCCGAGACACACCCCAACCCGTCATCCACCCTAGCGAAACCAAGAAAAATGGGAAAAGTAGCGAAGAAAGCGTGCGACCGCAAGCGGCAGGTCCACTTCTCCCGTGAGGAACTCACCGTGCTAACAGAGACCCTCCAGGAGAATGCTGCCGTCGTCTTCTCCACGCAAATGACCAGGACGGCACTTGCGAACAAGAAGGCCATATGGGCTCTGGTGGCACAGCGGGTAAGTGCGGTGGGGACCGCACCCCGCAACCCACAGCAATGCAGAAAGCGATGGGACGACCTGCGGATACGCGTCCGCAGCATACTCTCTGCCAACCGCAACATTGCCACAGCCACCGGGGGAGGTCCTGAATCACCCATCAAGTTGACCCCCTGGGAAGAAATCTGTGCCTCCACCATCGGAATGGAGAGCATAGAGGGAGTCGGAGGGATGGAGAAAGAAGTGCAGACATCCGAAGATTCAGGTAGGTGGGCCAGATAAAACAATGCTAAATCCACAATGTCCAATCATGTGAAGTACCATGTGTCCACATAGTGCAACAGAAACACATGTCCAGGAGAACGTCCACACACATCGCCCTGATAGCGCACTTTATAACTCACAATAAATACATAAATAATTAAAAACCCCTAAAACACCCACTACACGTGCAGCAGGCACACCCTAACTGCAGGCTGCCAAACAACTGCACCCTCACTCCACACACAAATGAAAGCACCTCCAAGGCCCCGACCCAAATCACCCTCAGGTACCACCCCAATGCATGTGATACAATGCCATTCCAATACCCACAGACCCATTAATAACCCTCGCCCTCCTTTACTCCACCACAGGGTCCGATCCAAACGACGAGCATCAGGACACCCCTACCAGCACACCTGCAAAGAGGGCCAAGACCAACGGCCAAAGACCCTCCACCTCAGCTGCACGCATCAAGATACGGCAGCTGCACACAACAGGTGGCAGCACAGAGGAGGGAACATCAACAGGCACCCCAGCAGCCAGCATGCCCACAACACCACCACCACAGGTCCCCCCAACGGATGCCACAGAACGCACTGCCTCTGGTGGCAGCAGCACCATAGGTGACACCCCATTGATGGCAGCATGCTCCGACACAGAAGACGGGGATGTCGAAGTCAGATCCATCCATGACCTGTCCCATTCCCCCTGTCTGTCCCATCCCGTACAACATGAGGATACCACGCAGGGGCACCCACAAGACGACGACTGGCCATCCCCCACAAGCCCTGTGGCAAGGCAACATGAGGTCAACAGCCCCTCTGTGACACCCCCGCAAATGGCCATGGCCCAGCAGAGGCAACAGTCCCTCGACCAGTTAATCGTGCAACAGCAGCAACTGGCCACGCTCCTCAAGGACCATGCCGATGAATGTTGGCGCACTAAGGCAGACATAGAAACATCAACTGAGACACTCAGGGCAGAAATGGAGAGAAGTACAGAGACACTAAGGGCACAAATGGAGAGTAGCACCGAGAGCCTGAGAGTCCAAATGGAGAGAAGCACTGAGAGCTTGAGGGGGGAACTGCATGCGACGTCCAAAGACGTATGTGCCGAACTTGCCGCAGTGCGCCGTGTGCTCACTGAGCTCTCACAAACCCTTAGGGACATGCATGGACGTGAGCAGGCAGAGACATCATCCGTTGCAAGTTCCGTCCAGGGCAGCCCCCAACGTAGATCTGGGAGGAACCTGCGCTCCACAGGCAGGGGTGCCCCTGATACCCGCAGAGGGGGCTTGCAATAGCGACAGCCCACTGACAATGAGCATCTTTGGACACTGGTGTTCGGGGGGGAGGTAGGAGGGTGGAGGGGGTGTGTTGGGCTCACTTGGGTGGCGGGTCGATAGGGTGTTCAACATGATATCACATATGCCATAAACAGTGCACGATCAACCAATGAGATGTGTGGACAATGATCTTTGTGTACTAGGCCATCATAGGCGTACAGTCCATATTGTGCATGTACCAGACACACACAGTGCCACGAGTCCCGTGTCCATGTATCAGCCACCAGGCGTGAGTGCTAGAAGCATGCATCAATGAGATGCTGACGAATGTCACGGCCCTCCGGTGCCTCGCAGACTCCTTGAGGTGCTGCCACATCCCCACCCTCATCATGACCATCATCAGGTGCTTGCAGTTCTGCGTCAGGGGGCATGGGCACATTTCTACGTACGCACATGTTGTGGAGCATGACACATGCCATGACCATCTTTGCAACCTTCTCATGGCGGTACAGGAGTGCCCCGCCAGACCTGCTGAGGCAGCGGAAACGAGTCTTCAGTAGGCCGAATGCCTGTTCAATGACTACACGGGTACGTGAGTGGGCATGGTTGTAGTCCTCCTCATGCTGGTCCCGTGGGTTCCGGACTGGTGTGAGGAGCCATCTCTTCAGTGGATACCCAGCATCACCTGTATGTGGACGATAAACGTATGATGTGGAATGCCATTGCTACGTACGCACACCCCCCCCCCTTCCTGCCAGGTCATTGCCGCATCACATACCCCACATCATCATGCATGAAATGAGACTCACCGAGTAGCCAGGATCTGTTCCCTGCGTGTCGCTCCATGTAGCGTGGTATAGTAGAGTTCCTCAAGACCATAGAATCATGGGTTGATCCAGGGAATCTGGCACAACAATGTGTAATGATCCTGTTGGAGTCACACACCATTTGTACATTCAGGGAATGAAATTGTTTTCGGTTGCGGTACTGGGCCTCCATGGCATGTGGGACGACCAATTCCACATGGGTGCAGTCGATGGCACCAATGCAACCCGGTATGCCGGCAAGTGCATGGAATCCCACTTTTGTGTTGGTAATTTCCTGCTCCGAGCGTGGTAGAGAGATGTAGTCGTCTGCGTGCTGCAGGAGGGCATCGAGCACTTGCAATAGTGTCCGTGAGAACAGTGGCTGAGAAATGCCATGCAACTGTCCGACTGTGTGCTGGTAGGTGCCTGTGGCCAGGAAGTGGAGTACAGACACCACCTTCAGTAGGGGTGGGATAGCGGTTGGGCTATCTATCATGCTGACAAGGTCAGCGTGTGTCATGTCCACAATGGCGGCTATGGTGTCCCGGTCCAAACGGTAGAGGGTGTGGATCTGCTCATCAGTGAGGTTGAACGGATGTGCTCGGAGGCGTGGGATTGCGGGCTGCCTGCGTGGTGGTAGTGGCTGTGCTGGCGGCCCTTGCTGGCCCTGCCTTGGCCTCCTCCTCCTCCTGCGTCTCCTCCGTGCGGCCGGTTGTAGTTGGTGTTCGTCTTCTTCTTGGAGTTGGAGTACTTGCAGTGCTATCAGGTCCCCCAGGGCCAACATCGCGAGTCCTGCCGGTAGCATTTCGGAGTGGGTGTGGTTGTGGGAGGAGACTGGGTGTGCAATTTATGTGTTTTCAGGCTGTATGGCCTCCACCTGTGGTGATTCATTCCACCTGTGCAAGCTGCTCTCCCCTTTGGGCGAGCACGTCCCGCACACAACGCTGCAATTCGAGGAATGGCATCTTGCTATTGCATTCATGTATTTGTACCCGATGGCCGTGTAACATTTGTTGATATGTACATTCGGCTATGGTCCCATTGTTTCACATACAATCTTTGCAGTCGCGAACAGACTTGTGATGGGTCAGTGGAACGTAGTACTCGAGTAACGGTGGGCCCTCATGCATCACTGTACCGAGTTGCAACGACGGGCGGGGCGTCCCATTAGTGGGTGAAGGCAGTTGCCATTTTCACACACAGCCGCACTAGATGGATTAATTTGTGATTTCAAACGGCCACAGATGCCTTTTCGACGTGATGTTGCAAATGAGGAATTCGAAGGGCGGCGCTTTCGGTTTTCAGCTAGCGGCGAGGAGATGCCCACAGGTCTGACTGCAAATATAACGTTCTATTGTTCAATGTCCTTGAGACAGGGGCCATGGCGAGGATGCAATGATTGATATGAATAGTTTGGGATGCGCAATAGCGACGTGGGCGATGAGGCCGGACGTTCCCAAATACATGTTACTTCACAACACTGGAATTACGGGCTGGGGCACTGTGGATTTTGCAGGCTGCATAACGCACAGACTCAATGGAAATTTCTAATGTTATGTGAGTAAATATTCAGGCGTTTTTATACCGGGATGAGGGAATGATGAATGGATGCATGGATAGGTGATTTGATACAGGGTTTGCCATGTACAGGGCTTCTTGGAATCTATCCGCCTCCCCTGCGCTATGTGATGCAGGGCTGCCATAGTGGGACCATCGTCTATCTGGCCTTGTTGAGCCCTCCCTGTCTCGACGCGCCTTCAGACACTTGTGTCCATGCACGTTAACATTCCCATCTGATGGAATCTGTTTTGACAGACGCATGCACAGGTACACTCGTTTGTGATGGTGTTTACACCTCGATATAGATGGTTATGAGTCGCAAGTGGTTTTGGGGTGGTGATGATCCTTTGGAGTGGGCTAGCATGCATATGGCTGTGGATTTAGTGTGATCATTGAAGTGAGTTGTTGGAATGTAGTTCTGATGGCCATTCTGTTCTTTTTCTTTTCTTTTGGTTGACAGGTATCTCCTCCCCTTTTGCCACTGCCATCTGTATGCCACTCCTGCAGATGGCTTTTACTCCCGACACCTGCTGCTTCGTGTTAATCAGTGGAGCAGCATTACGATCTTATGGGACGATCGCCAATGGGCCACATGCCCTTACGCAGTACTAGTGGCTCGGAGCAACATTTCGGCCTTTCAGCTGGACTAGTGCCTCCCCATTGGGACGGCCCTGCGGTTCTGTGCGCTTCCATGTTGCCTTTTCGTACGTGAATGTGGCTCTGTGTACCATGATGGAACAGGGCGTCACACAAGTAGTAGCTGGTCATTCCTTGCGGATGCAGCCCACAATGGTGATATGTGTTTTGGAGTTCATGGACTAATGGCTGTATGGGCTTGGTGATTTTGTTGTGCATTAAATTTCTATTCTGATATGGGCCGTGTAGCGTTCTTCTTTGTGAGTGATGTGGCATATTCCTATTTGGGGAGCGATGTATTGTGAGGAGATCTGCATTGGGTTCCAGCTTCGGAGTTTAGTTGCGTGGTACTGTGCTGGGCGCGTTTGCCTACGGAGCCCAGTGAGGTCAGGGATGGGGGCTGCCAATATGACTGTTTGAATGTTGTCATGCTCAGGGGCGGGGGATTGGGTTTTGTGTAACAGATGCCGGTCAGCCAGGTGGACTGGTGGAATGTTGTGATTTTCGGAATATTGCTGGTCACAGGTGCCTGTGTTTGCGTGCGTTTCTGGGGGGGGGACTGTGGTCATGTCCATTGGAATGGCTTCTGTATTCGTGCCATCTGTGCCCTGCAGCTCCCATTGGCCCCTCTTGTGATTCTTTTGTTCGTTGGCATGCATGGGTGACTTGTACTTTTCACTGGTTGCATTGTGACTTCATTGCACCTACGGGGAGTTGTACTTTGTGGGCAGATAGCGGTGTACAGGCACTCAGTGGGGCCGTTTACGGTTGATTCGCGATGCCGTACTTCTCACCATGGCGGAATGGTACTTTCCGCCATGCTTGATGGCGTTAGGTACATGTCCGCTAGGGTCGGAATTCGCGTACCCTTGCGCCATGGTGGTATTTACGGTTTGGCATGGCGCGCGCGCGCGTACTTGGTGCAGTTAGCGTTGGCGTTCACTACGGTGTCGCTAATGGCTTCGTACTTTGCGGTGATGGGTCATAGTCGCACCAAGCGCTATTCGATGGCGGTATTGCATTTCCGCCATCGTTTTCCGATTTCCGCCAGGGTCGTAATGAGGCCCAAAGAGTATCAGGATACGAGGTGTTACCATCAAACCCAGCTCTTAAGGTAGTGAGGTGCAGAATTGTAAACCCTGCAACCTTTCTTGCCGACGTGACTACGCACATGACTGCACAGCAAACTTACAAGAATTCAGTGACAGGTACAGGAGGATGCACTTGAGGGGGGAGATATGCTCTACATTGATGGGTCGTCAATAATAGACCACGCAGATGAGGTCAGATATACGAGAACAGCAGTGGAGAGGCTAGGGGAGGACGGAACAAGGGAGGTAGTGGCCAGCGCAAGATTGCCGTCAAACTATTCAGCAAAAGCAGCAGAACTAGTGGCCTTAATATTGGCATTGGAGTACAGAAGAAAATCAGAGGTGACGATTTACTCAGATTCAGCCAACGTGACTTCAACAGTACATTCAGAATTGTCATGATGGATGAGGGGGGTTTAGGAGAGCTTATGGGTCACCAGTACAGCATGCACTTCTATTGGGTAGACTAATAGATGTCATACATTATCCTGAGCAATTAGCAGTAGTGAAACGCCAAGCACATACAAAAGGAGAAGACCCTGTTTCAAGAGGGAATGAAGCAGCAGTGGCGGAAGCAAAGTGTGCCGCATATTTTGGAGAGCTCCTGGAAATGGAGGCCTTGTCACATGCCTGTGACTATGCAAGAACAATGATACTCAAGGAGGGGTACAATGTATTACCAACAATACGAATTATAGAGCTGCAGGGAGCTGTACCCAGGGAGGAGAAAGACCTATGGACTAGGAGGGGATGTACAGTATCTCTGACAGATGCCCTATGGAGGCAGGGTAACACAGAGAAAGTGGTTATGCCACTAGCATTGTTGCACACATCACTGACACAGCTATATTAACCAACACATACAGGCAAGGGAGTGCTTCCTGTCCATATTGGAGAAACATGGTTCTGTCCAAACTTGGTGGAACATGTGGCCAAATTCATGAGCAAGTGCTTCATTTGCAAGCAATTTACTGCAGGACATACTTTGAGAGTTGTGAGAAGAGCCATACCTCACCCAGTTGGTCCATTTCACCACCTTCACGTCGACTATGTTGACATGATCCAAGTCTGCCAAGGGTACCGCTACATGATAGTGGCTGTATGCCCATTTTCTTGGTGGATTGAGGCAGACCCCTGTTCTCATCCTGATGCCCTTGTAGTGGTGAAATTTCTGGTCAGGAAGTGTTCACATGACAGGCATGTGTGAGGTCCTGCGGTCTGACAACGGCACACACTTTTCCAACAAGATGTTACGGCACATTACAGTGTTGCTGATCACCCAACACACATTCTCATGTGCTTATCACCCACAAGCAAACAGAGTTTGTGAATGCCTCAACGGCCTCTTGAAAGAATCAATAACCAAAACTAAAAAGAGTACCAACAAGAATTGGCTGGATTGTTTGCCTTTATCCTGATCGCATTGCGCAACAAGCCCAGTTCCCACCACCATTTAACCCCACACAAGGTGGTGACAGGATGCGCATGCAACTTCCCCAGGCTCCTCCCACTAAGGCGCTCAAAGAGTAGTGCAAATGTTTTGGGTCAGGAAATGTATGATTATGTTACTTCCTTGATTGCTAGTGCCTCTTTTATCTCTCGCCAGATACAAGGACACCAGGGAGGCCCTGAAGTCAATGGGGGAAGCGACAGTGTCGACAGCACAGAGGACTTAGTTAAGCAGCCACCTGTCTTTCCTGGGGACAGTGCAACTTTGTTCGGCGCTGGGGCACACCCAGATTCACGAGTCTGCACATTGTTGAAGCAGTGACTGAGAGAGCAGACAAACTCGAGTGAAAGACAGTCTGGAACCATATGAATGACCTCAAGCCTTGCAAAGCTGAGGCCTCGCTTGGCAACGAGACCAACAGGGTCAATTATCATCAGCAAGAAGAGCAAGGAGATAATTTGGAACCAGCAATGCCGAGTAGCGGACACCCAATGGTTACTCGCTCACAGGCAGCAGAGATAGGCCAAGGACTTCCTACACATCCAGAGTGAGGGTACACTGTCAGTGTTATTTTCCTCTCTACACACATTCATCAAGAAAGTGCATAATTTTTCATGTTGCCTAGTGATTTACAACCTGATACTTTTTTGGGCCAATTTGTCCTCTTTATTAGATGGTCCAACAGATTTCGAGCATGTCCTCCTAGGGTGTACTACTACATTTACATAGCATATTTGGCCCAAGCTTACCCACAATTGGAACGAGGGAATCCATCTGTCCTTGCAGTACTCAGAGACCCTAGACTTAGAACTGTGTGGGAACAGCTGTTCATATTTCTGATGTCCGATTATATGATCCACGGGGCTTAAACTAACACCATATTAACCTAATAACCAGTGATGTCATGTAGGGGTCACCAGGGGGTGAACCTGCAACCCCTGAGGTCTCCCTTGCTACCCCTGTGGTCTCCTAGGTGAGCCTCTAGGTATCGTACCTGATAGGATAGGTAAAAGGTGTTACAGGGCAGGGGATACCACGTTACACTTCTACTCCCAGAAGATACCTCATACAGGTGCTCCTCCCCCACCGGTCCACCCCCAGGAACTGGATCCAATAGTGCTGCTAATGTCCTGGCCGCCTGTATGACAGCTCCCAGGGGACTAGCGGGTGAGACAGCTTCATGGTTCTTACATACCCTTCCCCATGCAATGGAGCTACATCTGTTTCACAGGGGAACCGGGAGGGTAAACCTACATTCCCTTGGTCTTTACCTTTTTGTTGTTCCACCGTGAAACAGTAGGGCTGCTGGTCTAAGAACCATCACATGACTCGAGGGTTGGAGTCTTTTTCGTTGGCTAATCCAAACTAGTGGAGAATGGTCCGTGATTAGTGTGAACTTTCCTCCTAGGAGGTAGTATCTAAGGTGGATAATGGCCCACTTTATGTCAAGGGCCTCTAATTCCAGCACAGAGTAATTTTTTTCACATGGAAAAAGTTTGCGACTTGTAAACAAGATGAGATGTTCTAATCCGATGCATACTTGTGATAGGACTGCTCCTAGCCCTGTAAAGGAGGTGTCTGTTTGCAATAAAAAAACATTTTGAGAAATGTACCACCTTTAGGATTGGGTTCTGGCACAGGATTTGTTTTATGTTGTTATAACATATATCATCCTCGTCAGTCCAATGAATTTTCTGGGGTCTGGCGTTCTTTAGTTTGTCTGTCAGCCTAGTTGTCCTGTCTGAGAAGTTTGGGATAAACCTTCTGTAATAACCGATTAACCCTAGAAATGCTCTGAAATCTCTTAGTCTTAGGTGTAGGGGTGTCTAAACGGCTTTCCCTTTCTCACATTGTGGTTTTACACTACCATTCCCTACAAAGAAGCCAAGATATTTTATGGCTGACTGGGCCAGTCTGCATTTGGATGGATTGGCAGTTAGGCTGGCCCCTCTGAGGGCTCTCATGATAGTAAAAAGATGGAAAAGGTGTTCCTGCCAGGTTTTACTATAAATGACCATATTGTCAATATAAGCTCCACAGAAATCAGTTTAGGGCTGTAATATTGTGTCCATAAGTCATTGGAAAGTGGCTGGAGCATTGTGTAGCCCAAAAGGGAGGACTCTGAAGTGAAATAGTCCTAGGGGTGTTGAGAAAACGGTCTTTTCCTCGTCAGTCCCATATACTGGGACCTACCAGTACCCTCTCATTAAATCTACGATGGATAGAAAAGTGGCATTCCTGTGTTTATCAATTAGGTCATAGATGCGTGCCATGGGATAGGCACTGAAGTCGGAAATGGCATTAACGTGGTGGAAATCTATGCAAAGCCTCCAGGAATGGTCAGGTTTGGTGACCAGTACAATAGGTGACGACCATGGATTTGAAGAGGGCTCGATAATATTTGCCCATAACCTCTTATTCACTACCTCAACCATTATCTGTTTATTGGCTTCTGGGAGTCTCTACAGTTTTAGATTAAATACTTTTTCCCTTAGGTGTTCTAATATAGTGATAGGTGTCTTTTACTCTTCCTTGTTTTTCTGAGAATACTTCAGAAACGGTGTGACTAAATCTTTTATATCTTCTTGTTGTTGAATAGATAGCTCTGGAGGAATTAATTCAAAGTTGTCTACCTCTTCTGGAACCAAACATGATAGTATTTTGGCATGGGTGGCCAACAGGTTCGCCTGCCACTCTTTTAAGAGATTTACATGATATAGATGCACCACCTTTTACCTGTCAGGTTGGGCTACCTTATAAGTACAGGTTCCCGTTCGAACCAGTATTTCATATGTCTGTGCCACTTAGAGATGAGCTTGTTTTCCGAGGTGGGTAAGCGGACTAGTACTTTTGTCCTATGGAAAATTATCTTAAGCTTACCTCCTTGTCGTAAGTGGATTTTTGTTGGATCAGAGCTTTTTCCATATGAGTACCGACTAGATCTCGAACAATTCTCATATGCTCTCGAAATCTGGTAGCATTTTATCAAGAGCGGAATGGGTGCCTCTTCTCTTTCTTCCCAGGTCTCCCGGAGCATGTCCAGGGCATCTCTAGGTTCTCTACCGTAGAGTACTTCAAAGGCAGATAAACCAGTGGATGCCTGAAAGCTTTTCCTTACTGCAAATAGGGCCCGGGGATCATTCGCTCCCAGTCCTTTTCGTCCTTATCTACCAACTTTCTCAGGATCATTTTCAGCATTTTATTGAATCTTTCTACCAAACCATCTGTTTGGGGATGATACACAGAAGTTCGCAAGGTGGTAATATGGAGTAGCTCTTTGACTTCAGCCATGAGCTTGCTTATACAATTTGAGCCTTGATCTGTCAGTATTTCCTTGGGAAAGCCAACCCTGGAAAAATCTGGTAGGGGGTGCTTCAGAATTTGCTGGGTGGTATTATTCCACATAGGGAATGACTCGGGGTATCTGGTTGCATAGTCAACAATCACAAGGGCATATCTGTTGCCCAGTCTAGATGTTTCTAGAGGTCCAATAATGTCCATCTCGATTCTTGAAACAGAGACTTGTATGATTGGTAAAGCCTTCAGAGGGGCAGGTAATGGAATGTGAGTGCTGTTTTTTTTTAACATATTGGGAACGTCTGAATAAAGGTTTTATATCAGCATGGATACCTGGCCAGTAAAACGTCCCACTGATATGTGCCTGGGTTTTGGATTTGCCTAAGTGCCCCCGGTCAGATGAGAATGCGCAATCTCTAGTACGACCTTTGGTGGGTTTTGAGGATTACTAACTGTGTTTTTCCTAGGCCTTCTATAGATGTTTCTTTTCTATATAGCAACCCTTGCTTTGAGAAGAAAAAAAGACTACCCCTTTCTATACCCTCTCCTTCTGGAATAACTTGTAGAAAAGCTTCTTCGAGGGTTGGGTCATTTCGCTGGGTGAAGGCTAGGTCAGGATAGATGGTAGGTTCTTTTCCCTTTCTCTCTTTGATGTTAGAGGTTTATCAGCTTCCCCAAAGCCTAAGGTACCTCTTTCTGTTTTGCCTGGTTCACTTTCCTTAAAATTAGGAAATAGAGCCTTTCCCAGAATTCCTTGGGCAATTTGGTCCCCACGATATACTTCAAATGGGATTTCACCATAATTGTGTAAGAGAACTTGTATGTCTCCACGGAAGACTATTGAGTGAAGTGACTGTATTTTTGGGGGCCTCTCACTTTCATTGGTGACCCCAACGTGATAGCGTTCTTCCCGTCCTTTTGGCACGAGACGTCCCCCTGTTTATGACCCGGAGCGCGCTCCCTCAAGAGCTGCCCGCCAACGGCAACCGGTACACCTAGACGTGCGCACGCAATAGGGCAAAAGGGTATGGGATCCCCCTTTACAAAACCTATCGTACCACTTGCCAGAGCCGGGCGTGGGCTTTGAGCGAGGAGCGGCGCACTGGCCGGTCGGGTCCAGTGGGTCTCGGATCAAGACGGACACGTGAGTATCAAGTGCGGGTGATATTAAAAGGAGGGTCGGAGTCAGATTAGAAGGGTTTGGGACAAATGGCATAATTTGGGGTGAACAGGTGCAGAGACTTGTAGCATAGAGGGGAACCTGGGGGGTCTCGGTCTTTTCTATATTCCGTCTACTTTTATCTATCGCATATGGCCATTAGGACGGTAACAGAGAACAAGGTGAAAAGAGGTTAAAGGGATCCTATCTCCGTTGGGGGGTGGAAGGCGGCGCCACATAGTGCTATCTCGACAAGTACAGGATAGGTGGATATGGGAAAACTGATGTAAAAGAAGAAAGCGTAGGGGTCTCAAAGGAAGACCCGGAGTAGTATTTAGAAAACGCTTTTTCTGACTTTATCTTACCTATTTCTTTCTCTCTCCCTCTTGGGTGGATTGAAGTACAGTATAGGGGAGAGAACTGTTCAGGGGAAGTGCAATTACACAGGGGTAGAAGGGACATTAGGGAAGGCAAAGTGCAGTTTATGTTGTCTATGTTTTCCGTTGTACGTGAAATTCGTTAAGTGTTGGTCTCTTTATGTAAGCATTGTCTGTTGTTAAAGAACATTAATGAAATTGGTCTGACATTGTGGAAAAGAACGTGGTGTTCAAATTAATGTGATTTAGAACTGATGAAAAACGAGTAAAAGTACAAGGTTGCATAACACACTGAGTTGGTCATAAAAGAAGTGTAAGAGTTTAGAGAAGAAGTGTCGGTTGAGTAATACGTGCAGTCGGGTACAATGGGTGCAGGGACACCCCTAGCCCATATTTGTAAGGCTCTGCCAGGATACGCAGAGAAAATCAGTAAGTACCATGACCAGTGGGTACCTGAACTGAAGGGAGAAGGGTTGCCCCAAGTTTGGCCACAAGGGGGGTCTTTTGATAAAGTGGTGTTAGATATGGTTGCCACCTGTCTGTTCATAAAATATAAAGGTAAACAGCTACAAAACAGGAAGGAAATATTGGACCTGTGGCGGCTGTTTGATGAAGTGCCCCCAGAGAAAAGTGGCGAGGGTAGCAAGTCTCCCCTGACAACAACTGGCAGTGAAGGGCCAATTGCACAAAATGAGAATAAGGTAGAAATCACACGTGTATACCCTTTATTGACAAAACCAGTGCCCGCAGAGGATATAGTGACCCTGTGTATGTAGCACAACCCACATTGCCCTCCATACCTAAGCCTTCTGCCACAGCACCACCCCTGTATGAGAGTCAAGGAATAGCAGGACAAGTAAGTACCCCTACAATCGATATTGAGAAGCTCACACAAGATCTAGATTCACGATTAACAATAGCTGAAACTGAGCTGTCCCGCCTTAGGACAATGGGGGATCAGGGAGGGTCAATTACCCCCGAGTAGAACGAGACGCAATGTCACGCCCGAGTGAAGGGGCAGCGGAAGATGGATGGAAAAAGGGAGAAATACTATTCTGAATAAATGATACCCCCACACAAAGTATAGAAATGAACACAGCTGACAGTGAACGCGAGTTACAAGAGGGAGAGGTGGCATCAGACAGAGAGGAAGAATATTGGTGTGACATAGAGGAGCAGGATGAAGAAGAAAGGAGGTTGGGAACTGCCACAGGTGGGGCTGCATTTGGGAAGGGATTGTCCCCATGGAAGAATGGAGAGGGAGGTTAAGGAACAGAACAGAACCCATGGCGGTAATAGGGAAGAAAGGGAAGAAGGTGAGTACCAACAAGGGGGGGGAATCTACAGCTGCCACTAATACACAGGGGGGCAGGAAGGCCCAACTACATACCATGGGCCCAAATGGACAAGGCAAACTTGCTCAAACGGTTACCCCCACTGTCCGGAGGCGCCAGTAAGTGGATTTATGCATTTGAGAAACACACAGCGGGAGTGCCCTTGGCAGTGGGGGATGTTAAAGGCCTGCTGGTATCTGCAGTAGGAGACCAGGCAAATAGGGTCTGGGCGAAGGCGGGGTTTCCCGGAATAACACTAGATTCTGACCGCCATGATGGGGCCTCCTTCAACACAGTACGAGCACGGGTGTGGGATGCCTTAAGAGAAACATTTCCAGACACCCCAGATTTACAGTCAATTATGCAGTGTACAATGGGAGATGAGGAAGATGCAATGTCTTTCATTCTCCGGGTGTGGAGAGCGGAAACGGGCACGGCCTGGGACCAATCAACTTCCCTGTTTTACTTTATTATGAAAAGAGGGCTCCCAAAGGAAGTACAGAAGGCCCTTGATAAAATAACTGGGATAGAAGCCAAGGGATGGCCGGAAATTCAAAGCATAACAGTGCACCACTGTAAGAGGATGAAAGAGAAGGAAAAGGTGATAGCTCAGTGGCGGTTGGCAGACGAGGCTAAATTAGTACAAAGCAAACTATTGAAGGTTAGTGCAGTAGCAGCAACCAACACGGCAAGAAGGGAGCGGGAGGAAGACCACGGGCAAATGGGAATACCGGCGCAAATGGCAGCAAACTGGACAGGTAACAGCCAGGACTCATGGTTCGGGGAAAACCAGTACGAGGGACCACAATGGCCATCGAGAGGCAGGCGGGGTAACAGAGGAGGATTCAGGGGATCAAGAGGAGGGGTGCAGGGTATGAAGGGCCCCGAGGAGGAGGGCAAGAACAGTGTTGGAATTGTGGGAGGTGGGAACATTTTATGAGAGAATGGCAAAGCAGACCCAATAACTCATACCCAAATGAACACCAGAATGGACATCCCCACCCCGGGGGCCCTTATGGGTTACCAATGTGTGGGAATAGAAGGGATATCCAGCCTCATCCTAGGTACATGAATGAGCGTCAAATGCCCCCACAAAACACATCCCCACACCCCCAGTTTCATGAAAGTACTGCCCCCATGCGTAATAACACTTATTCCACCACTGCAAATGGAGCACCTACACCGTGTAGAGGAACAACAATGGTAACAGGAAATGTTTTTGATGTTGATGAACTCCCATGGCATTCAGCATAGGACAGCCCACAGGGAACACTTCCGTGTTCAGTGCTGTCGAGGACCCTTAACGCAGCAGAGGAACCACTGGTAGGGGCGGCGATAGGAAACAAACAATTCATTTTTATGGTGGATTCGGGAGCAGGTTCCCGCTTTCTAATCGGACTTTGGAAATGCAAGGATTCTATGGGGCGCTGGTCGAGGTTCCATACACTGAGGAGTTAGATATAACGGTAGGGAGAAAAACTGTGCGGGCACCCCTGCTGTATTACGAAGAGTCACCCATTAATTTGCTGGGAAGGGATCTTCTCAGCAAACTCAACATGACCATATCTTTCACTGACAGAGGGATAGTGTGCTCTACACCAGGCATATGTGCAATCCGTGCCATGCTAGTAATACACACACAAGCAAACTTCCCGCAAACAAGTGGCATACCTGTAAATCCCGACATGTTCATACAAGGGTTGAGAATACTGGCGAGAGTGGTGCCAGAATTGAAAAATGAAAAATGGAGGGTGCCTTCAGAATTCATTTTCCGCCCCATCGCAGACTCAGAAATAGTGCCAGGCTCAATAGTGTCCTTAGATATACATGCAGTACAAGTGTCGTCACAAAGAATAGCAATAATTGCAATGGACATGCAGGGATGCCAGTGGAGAACAGTGCTGTGCATTGACGCCAATACGGCCCTGCGGGATTTAACAGACGAGGAACTTTTTAGTGACGCAGAAGATGATGGGGAAATAGTGATGGAAATAGCAATCCCCTGTGATATAATGATTCAAAGAAGAGAGGTGCCACTACCTCTTGTAGCAGTCATTAAAGCACCACCAGAATACTTTGAGGAAGATCTGTCCCTAGTACCGCAACAGTTGTGGACCACAGGCCCACATGATGTAGGGTTGCTGCATGAAGTGACACCTGTAAAGATAAAACTCAAGCCCGGAGCTATTCTACCCCGAGCGAAACAATACCCCATATCCAGGGAAGCTGAAGAGGGTATAAAAGACACAATATGTGCATTGATGAAACAGGGAATAATAGTGCCATCCAACTCGCCCTGTAACACGTGCATTTACCCGATCAAGAAAGCAAAGGGAGGGGCATGGAGGATGATCCAGGACCTACGCCCCCTCAATGACATAGTACAGAAAGAGTTCCCTCTTGTTCCAAATCCTTCCTCAATATTATGCAGCATCCCAACAGAAGCTACCAATTTTACAGTAATGGATCTGAAGAATGCCTTCTTTTCAATTCCTCTTGACCCAGGTTCTTGGTACTTAACAGCATTCACGCTAGGGGGGAAAAGATATGAGCACTGCAGATTGCCCCAAGGGTACTGCAAAAGTCCCAGTATTTTTAATAGGATATTGCATGAAGATCTTGGGAACATGCATACAAGGAGTCCAGTAATTCAGTGTGTGGACGATTTGTTAGTCTGCGGAAAAGATGAAAAAGAGTGCAGCGAGGATTCCATTACCCTGTCAACACACCTAGCACAGAAAGGGTACAAGGTAGACAGACAAAAATTGCAATACTGCTTGACAGAAGTGCTGTACTTAGGCCAGCTGATATCTAAAGAAGGTAAGAGAATAATACACAACAGAGCAGCAGCAATAAAAGCAGTAAGAGAGCCTTACACAGTAAAAGAGATGCAGAAGTTCCTTGGCATGTGTAATTATTGCCGAGCATGGATACTAGATTATGCAGCATACACAAAACCTCAGCAAGAAAACACCAAATTACAATGGACACAAGAAATGCACACAGCTTTTGACACACTCAAAGAATTGATATCCACTGCTCCAGTTTTCACAACACCTAATTATGAGCAAGAATTTTATTTGTTCTCACATTGCAACGGCACACTCATGACAGCTGTACTGATACAAAAGACATCCCTGGGTCACAAGCCCCTTGCATTTTACAGTGGAACACTAGATGCCGTAATGCAAGGACATTTCGCTTGTGAAAAGGCTCTCGCAGCCGCCACATTCGCAATCGAAAAGAATTCTACAGTCGTGATGGGATGCTCCGTCACGTTATATGTGGAGCATTCTCTTTTTGCCATCCTGGAAAGATCAAAAAGCACGCTAACTACTCAAAGGGCAACAGCATATAAATTGATCATATCTAGCGCGAACATTCACATTGTACGGTGCAAAAGTGTAAACCCAGCCACATTTATCACAGAAGCATGCACAGTAGAAGACATGCAGCAGCACGACTGCGCCACATACACAGGGGGTGATGATGACACGCCCAAAGCACAAGAAAATGCACTGTAAGAAGGAGAAATTTATTTTGTAGACGGGTCTGCCTCCATAGACTGTGAAACAGGGGGAGAAACACATAGGAGCTGCAGTAGTTCGGGTGGAGGATGGGGAAATTGAAGTGATTGTACAGAAAAGATTACCATTGCATTTCTCAGCCCAAGCAGCAGAACTAGCGGTGCTTATAGAAGCATTACACACAGCAAAAGGGTGCGCAGTCACCATCTACACCGACTCTGCCTACATGGCAACAACAGTACATGGGGGATTAGCAAGATGGGGAAGGAGAGGATTCCGGAGGGCAGACGGGTCCCCTGTCCAACATGCAACATTAGTAGGGGAGTTAATTGACGCGTTAAAAGAACCTATGCTTGTAGCAGTCTTGAAATGTCAGGCCCACACACGAGGTGATGACGTCATCTCATTGGGAAACGCGGCAGTGGACACTGCAGCCAAGGAAGCCTCCTATTTATCAAAACCCTCAACAGGTGAGTACATATTACAAAAGGTGATAGCGGAGGTACAGCCAGAAGGATTCAACTCATTGCCGGTTTCTCAAATCATTGAGCTTCAGCAAGATACACCCAGTGAAGAAAAGGAGAGATGGGTAAAAAGGGGGTGCAGTCAGTTATCGACGGACCTATTATGGAGAGAGAATAACACTGGTAAGGTAGTCATGCCAGCAAAACTACTAGAGGTAGCATTCCAACAACTGCACTTCCCAGCCCACAATGTAAATCAGCATATTATTGCAGACATACAGGAAGATTGGTTCGCCCCAGGACTACAGGAACACGTGACAAAGTTAATAGTAGAATGTATTACATGCCAAACATACAACTCTGGCATGACGTTACGAACACTCAGAGGAACATTACCAAAGCCTGAAGGGCCAATTAGAGAACTGCATATAGATTATGCAGACATGGGAGAGAGGTGTAATGGGGCCAGATATTTGATTGTTGTGGTATTCCCATTTTCTCGATGGGTGGAAGCAGGCCCCTGCGCGCATCCAGATGCACGGTGCGCCGCCAAGTTTTTAGACAGGGAAGTGTTCCCCCGTTGGGGCATCTGTGATGTCATACATTCCGACAACGGTACACACTTTGTGAATGACATGTGATGCTAGGAATAACTCAGAAGCTCTGCACGATTTATCATCCGCAATTGAACGGTATGGTTGAAAAAAATGAATGGATTGCTCTAGAGTAGATTGTCAAAATTGTGTCATACACTCAAGAAGAACTGGGTACATTGTCTCCCCTTGGCACTTTTTGAAATGAGGAATCAGCCCAGCAAGGACCACCACTTGTCACCCCATGAGATTGTGACAGGTAAGAGGATGCGCACAGCCCACTCCCTGCGCAGACAATCAGATGCACACCAGAGTGCCACAGTCCTAAGAGAAGAATTCCATGAGTATCTTAGAATCTTGACAAGAGCAGCGCGAGCCATAGCCAAACAAATAGCGCCACCATTTACACAGGAAAACGCCACAGATACAAACATTCCAGCCACAGATAGCCCAGACTACCATTTGATGACAGGCAGCATGGTATACCTGAGGAGTTTTGTGCGAAGATGGAACAGACTGAGGTTCCATGGTCCGTACAAGGTAATATAGTGCACACCAACAGCAGTAAAGGTACAGGGTCTAAGGTACTGGGTGCACTTGACAGATGTTCGCAAGGCTCATGGGAGTACAGACTGTGCAGATTATGAAGATAACAGAAATGAGCAAAGTGCACAAACATAGAAAGCAGAAGGAGTACAATAATACATTGTAGGTGCAGAACAGGGACAAAACAAAGAGTAAATGGGAGTATTTAAAAGGATGCATAATATTGATGAATAATGATAAAAAGTGTGACAGGATAATATGAACCCAACTGTTAAAGTGCAAATAAATAAGAATAGATGTACCTCCACGCTTTTTCTTCCCTTCTTTCTTTCTCCCTCTATCTTTTCCTTTTTTGTATGTGCATATGTGTCCATATGATTCATGTTTTCTTTATTGCTGACTTTGAGTGGACAGTAAATCGCCTCCCTTGGTTCCTGATCCCCAGACGCGAAGTGTGGGGAGGGGGAAGGAAGGGATGCAGAAATATTTACCCACATTGTGAAACGAGTGCAAGAAAAACCAAAAAACTGAAAAAAACTTACAAATAAACTGTGTACATAATGGTAGATTAATATGCATGATTAGCAAATGCTTATATCTCATTTATTAGGAACTACAATGAGCATAGAAGAGGCATAGAAGAGGCCCCAGCGGCAACAAATCATAGTGTAGATAGGAACAGACAAAGAAGACATGTGTACCCTAGTTATTCATATGAGTGTGTGCGGCTTGTGTGTGCAGTGGTATTCTTTTCAACATTATTTGGCCTGTTCTTGTATTGGACAATTGCCTATATTTCAGCTGGTGTGAGCCAGGGGGGTGTGGGCATGAAAACAATCAAAAAGGAACTCATTTAATTTGGGATGGTGTTAAATTAATTTGGGCCCACGAGAGCGATGGGGGTGAACATAATGGTACTACAAATGGCACACATGAGCGTGCGACTCGAGAGCCACCATATATAAATAAATCTGACTTTAGTGTTTATACAATGAATGACAAAACACCTTCAGAACTCACGTGGGTACAAAATCACCCCTATCCAACCACAACGCCAGGCTCAGAAACCACACCATTAGAGAACATGATCACAAAAGAAGAGAACAGTAACAGCAAACATACAGCTATAAGTTACCATAACTTATACACAGAGTGGGAGGGAAAAGAGGTTGGCAAAATGGCCCAGGGGAAGGAGGAAGGTGGACTCAGGAGAAAAAGGATGGACACACAACAAGAAAAATGGGAAGAGCATTATAAATTCGGCCTAGACACAGTCGATGATCCTCAGCACCCACACCAAACAAACAAATGGTATGCTGACATGAGCAACACAGTAAAGCAAACGACTAATGAAAGTTGCTACGTGTGCTCACTTCTACCCCATGCCTCAGGCACCCCAAAGGTTTTGCTGCCACAAGAAATCCCATTTGCAGAGGCTCAGTGTCTCCTACATCTCCCTCATGTCGAATAAAAAATACTTTTCAAGCGCACACACCGTCTCATTTGAACTGTTGCAAAACGAGCTGACATGTTACTCCCGGCCACAAGGAGTAATGTGTGTAAAGGAGCCTTTTTTGGTGATAAAAGGAACATTGCACTCGGACAATAAGTGGCAGATTGAAGAAATACTATGCAAAGCAGAAGCACCGCAAGGGTTGTACGAAGAAAAACTTTCATGGGTACAAAGAACATGCGCTCCCATATGGACTGAACGTATAGTGAAGCTCACTTGCGTCACCGCCATCGAGAAATCCTTCAAACTACAAAAAGACATTTCTTATGAACTCTGCTTCCGTGGGGAGGGTAAAAAGAACATGGGAGTAAACAAAAATTGCATCAAAACTCTCATAATACCTAACATGAAGAAAGGCACAGCAGCAATGATGGACACATACTGTGTTTGCGGCAACATGGCATACCTGCACCACCCGCAATCATGCAGGGGCACATGCTCATTGGCAACGGTGCATTCTGCGCTGATGGTAATTCCAGAAAGCCACATCCAAGGTGGAAGCACACAAGCGGCGGCGTCAACCGAACTTTCCCCAACGCCGCCTGAAGGAGTTCCCGTGTATACAATGGACGAAGAAGGACTGCATGAGCACAATGAGGAGGAAGAAATGATCATCAAACTATATCTCTGCCAAATCATCAGAACTTCTGGCACAAATTCCTGATCGATTCTGATTGTTCAGCTCTGTTGAGACATTTTTTGTGTCCCTCGTACCCAGTATCCAGGCGAGAGCGAATGCAAAATGGCTTCAGATCACCAGGTGGGAGCTCATCCAACTGGCCAACGACACTGAAGAGGGGTTCAATGTCATCAAAGTGGAACTTAGAGCCCTGTGGCTAATGACCATGCAGAACAGGTATGTGCTAGACCTGTTAACAGCAATCGATGGAGGTGTTTGCCGAAAAATCCGGAGCACATGTTGCACTTTTGTACCCTCTGCAGACGCGGAGAATGGCTCACTCTCACACGTGATAGCAGCGGTGCACGACCTTGGGGAACGTATGAAGGACGAAGGAGGAGCCCAGTCTAGCACCTGGTTTGACAATCTTTTTTCTTGGGTACCATCGTGGCTTGGAGTGACAGGGAAACTCCTCACACCACTCATCGTCTTTTTGCTCCTCATTTTTTATGTGTGCAAATTAGGACTCAGATGCTGCACCAATGCAGTTCCTAATGGTGCGCTGATGATGGTAACAATGGGCCGTGCAAATGGAGTGGCGCAAATCAAACATGAGGCAGAAGTGCAAACAGGAGCTAGTTCGGAGCCCAAATACAGAATGACTGCTATATACAATACAGGGCATAGAGTGGATAATTTGTACCACGCAACCATAAAGGAACACAGAGAATTACAATGGTACAGGATGTATGGGTGGACCTGGAGGGAGATGGAGGGTGTATTTATATGACCTGCACCCTGGACGAGTATGCTAGGTGGGGAGGAAGCCTTAGAGCGGTATGCAGAGCATAGATGCCAATAAAGGGAACACCAGCATGGGATGAAGTAGTAGCTGAGGAAGAAGAGCGTAAGAGGTTGGGGCAGTTTCAATATTTGTTACTTAAGTAACGAAAGGGGGAAATGTGTGGGAGGAGAAGGTCTTGGAACCCCTCCTCCATTTTCCACACTTCCTGGGTAGGCCCAGCGGCAGCTATTGTGGGTCCAGGACCCCGGCCCTGGAGCACTCGTGCGGGAACACCCCTACGAACTGTGACGCCCCTCAAGACAGCATGAAACCAGAGTTCAACGAGACTCCATTTTGTAAGTTACCAACTCCATTTTGTAATGGCAAGACAGTTGGGAAATTAAAACGCAGGCCTGCAGTTCTCCCAGTCAGACGCACACAGCAAACAAGCTACTCCCCTCACCTCCTCTCCTCTGCCGTCTCTGCAGTTGTTCGGTTCTCATGAGAGACTAGCCGCGAGAATGAAACAAACTTTACACTGTATCTTCTGCCTTCCGCCTTACTTCATTGACCCTGACATGGCCCAGCACAGGGGCCAGCACAAAAGTAATTCATCTCTATAAACCTGCACCCCACCTAGCAGACCCTAGCCATAAAGAATATTGTCCCCACACTCCTTTAAACAGGATCAAACAGTTGAAGCAACCCCGAAGTCTGTATGATTGTTCGCGCCTTGGTAAAGCGAGAGCCAAAATGCCGTTTTTTCATGCAATCAGGAAATGCTGCTCATGGGCCGGTTCTATCTCATGCAAAATAATGTAAGGATTGTAGCAGAACAATAAGCATGGTAGCGCACTGTATAATATATGTGTAGTTGAAAGCCCTAACATTAGAATTCAATTATAAAAGTGTGATATATATTAACGTATGGTACGATGCTGCTAATGGAAATGGATTGCCGTAACGACATGCATAGCCAACATAACACTGTACACACAAGCATAAAGCTACCTCATTTATAGTTTAACTATGAATATATGAATGATATTGTGTGAAATTAATACTGCAACCAATCGCTCTGACTAGAATGTTCGTATTACGACGATATGTGTTAAGGCCGAATGTGCAGAACCTGAGCCATGTGTAGAATGTGTAGCTTAGTGTAGAATGGACACTAACCTTGACATATGTTTGCTTTCCTAATGAGTTTTGTGACAGTGAGGCTATTTAGCTCGATAGAAGTATTGTATACTTTAACCAAATGTAACCAGAATGTAAAGCCCGTATGTAAAACCTGTTTCTGAAGGCCAAGTCTCTTTATGCAACGCAGAATTATACCGCAAAGGTGTTTCGATTCCCCTCCACCCTTCATGGCGTCAAAGTAGATTAGCAGAGATTTAATGCTGCTTGAACAACCGACCACTAACCCCCCACAATGAGATTTATGCCCATAATGGTATGTGCCTCTTGTGACCTATTTTTAAAGTGTAATTCCAGTCTTAGATGTAGAGCCCCCTTTGTTGTTTATCAGATGGACATTCCAGACCGTGCAATGACCTCAAAGGCCTCACCTCTTTAGGCAATACATCTTGCATTGTATCAACACACAGTTAAGATGCCTACCAACAGATCACATGCTGCATTTAATAGTTATATTCTGACCTATGCCTACAGATAAACTAGAGTGGCCAACGGAGTGGCCTATCATACTTCTCTGCCCAACTCCCACATACTGAACCATCCAGTCTTTGCGCGATAGTACACCTGCCCTCTGTGTTCCATTGCAGAGCTTTTAATCCTACAAGTACTCTGGGCCACCTCCAAGTAATGCCCCTCCCTAACACTAGCAGCCTGCTCATACTGCCATTGATCTGCTCTCTCCTTACATTAACACCTCCTTAACATACTACTCCTGCTATGTCACACACCCAAATACATAGGGCCTCATTACGAGTCAGGCGGTCCGGAAACAGATCACATGCTGCATTTAATAGTTATATTCTGACCTATGCCTACAGATAAATTACCTGTACTTGAAAAAGGTTCTTCTTAAGTGTCTAAGCGTACAAGTCTTTGAGCTCACTGGACAAGCAGATTATGGTAGGGAATGAATGGGAATGTGTGGCCACAAGGGCAAATGTCAAATGGTTATTTAATATATGAACAGCTCAACAAGTTGCCGATCCCACATGCCAACTCGATGAGCCCAGCTGACCGATTGACCCGAGAAACGTCATTGCCACACCACGTGTCCTCAAGCCAACCAAGCGCCTCCAACCCTATGGCACCTATAGGTGTTCGCCCATAGTGACCAATCCCAATCGATCATGTGCCCTTTAGGCCTCCCCCCTGTTCGATGACAATATTGTTGTATAAAAGCAATTTGTAACATGTTTTCTGCAGAGCGCTCTCGGCGTGAGCAGAGTAGATTCTGCTTGCCCTATTTAGATAAAGCCTTTTCTTAACACCAGCACTTGGTCTTGGTCTCATTCCCTCCAGAGATGTGTCTTAATTGACTCTATTGAGTGAATTGACTGTATTTTTGGGGGCCTCTCACTTTCATTATCCACAACTGTTACACCACCTGCAGCAAGACCTGACAGAATGGAACCCACTCAACATATCATGGTGGGGCAGGCAAACGGTAGTGAAGATGGCTGTCCTACCGAAATTGCTGTACTATTTTCAAACACTCCCTGTACGGATCCCGAGAGCCTTCTTCAAAATGCTAAATAGGACAATAATGGCATTTGTTTGGCAAAATAAGAAACCCCGAGTAGCAATAACGACCCTAACAGCCCACAGACAAGACGGCGGAATGGCGTTCCCACACTTCAAGAAGTATTACGATGCAGCGCAATTGAGGGTCATCTGGCAGTGGGTAGACCAGTCCCCCCAGCATGTGTGGGTATGCCAGGACATCACAGTAGCGGGAGGTCCTTTGTCCAACCTGTTGTGGATGCATAAGAAACACAGACATCCAAATACGGCTATCAGTGCAGTGATGGGAGTGGGTTTGGAGGCTTGGGATGGGGCACTAAAAAGAGGAGCCTTAACCACAAATCTCCATTCCCGCCTATGTTTGGCAATCCAGACTCCCCCCCCCGGCCTAAATACACAGGCCTTTAGCAGCTGGTCTGAAGCAGGACGCACCATAAGTAAAGATATGTATAAAGATCAGAAAGTGAGGTCATTCCAGGACTGCATACAGGTATTGGGATTCAAGCCTACGGAACACTTCCAATATACGCGACTCCTACACTGGCTTCAACTTCCCGCTATCAGGGATGCGGCTACTAGGCAATTCACAGACTTTGAAACGTTTATGACAACCGATCCAGGAATAGGGAAACTGATTGCCAACCTGTACGTGCATCTGAACTCACAGGGTGAGGAAGTGGTATGGCAATACATGAAGAAATGGGAAGGTATGCTCAGGGAAACAATATTGAGGCCCGAATGGTGAAACCTGTGGAGCAAACGCCACAAACTGACCCGCTCCATCCAGCTGAGGGAAATGTGGCAGAAAATAATACTCCAATGGCACTATACAGAGGCGTTGCTAGGTGGGCGCTAAGGGGGCTATAGCCCCTGGTCTTTTGGTTGTAGCCCCGGATAGAATCTCAGGAGCTACAACCAAAAGGCTATCCAGCCCCCAGTCTCGACAGTTCCGACATCAGCATAGCCCCGGGTCTTTTCCAGACCTAGCAACACCCCTGGCACTATATACCAACGAAACCTCACACAATGTTTCACACTGTAAGTAGCTCCTGCTGGTGAGGGTGTCCGGCAACGGGGGACTGGCACCACATGTGGTGGAGCTGCCTGAAGATCACACAGTTTTGGCAAGAAGTGATAGAACAAGTCAACAAAATGGTCCCAGGGGTGGAGCACCTAACACCAATGGTATGGCTCCTAGGCATGTGGGATCTAAAACAAAGGAAGTTCTCGAAAACTCAGCAAAGAGGAATTATGGCCTTAGTAATAGCAGCTTGGTTAACAATAGCCCAACAATGGAAGAAACCTCAACCACCAACAATATATGATTGGCTCATGAAGGTATGGAGGTTTGTAACTATGGAATGGGTGACTTGTAAACTGCAAGGTAATCAAGATGCCTTCCGAACAGAGTGGGGCAGTGTTCTCACCTATCTCCAGAGCGACTTTATGATCCAATGGTGCCCTCACAACGTTAGAATTCTGGACATGTTATAAGGGATGTTGAGAACTGGAAACTCCAAATGTAATTGGCTGATAGGAAGAGAGGAACTGTGCAAGTACTGTTGTTATTCACCTGATGGGTCTGGGGGGATGGATGGGAGGGAAAGGAGGGGGGAGGGGAAGTTATTGGAGGGAGTGGTTGTACACTATGAAAATCAATAAAAATATGGCAAAAAAAAAGCAGTCTGGAGGAATCGTTCTTCTTTTCCCAGGAGGGATAATATCTTCTCTACTGCTACAGATAACAAAGCCTATTGATTCTTTCATGGCATCAGAGGGGTTGGAATCTCTATGACTAAGCATCTAAAATTGTAGGGTTCCCCAATTAGTTTCAATTGAGTCACATCCCATGTCTGACACCAAATGTAAGGAAGGCATGGTATCAAAGTAAGACAGACACAAGTGATGACCGTTCAAGGGTGTTTATTGAACTTTATCAGGGGTGTGAAAAACCTAAATCTAAGATGGGAGGCAAGCCATGACCATCAAATAATAATAATACAGTCCTAGTGGAGTCTAGTTAAAAAAATTAAAAGGCCTATACTAAAAACCTATTGCAAATCCTTACCGCTATACTACAAAATAGTGTGGAATAATGTTCACAAAAAGAAAGAAGTGTTCACTAAATGACACGTCAGGATGTGTAGGCGATCGGCCTCCCTTCCCCACATTTTTAGCACGGGACAAGGCAGGTCACTCGAGCACAGCACACTCTTGGGCTTCTTCGGCACGAGGTCACAGTTCCTTTTACCAACATCAAGGCCTTGTGGCCAAGTCTCTTTCATTCAAAGTCTCTTGCTTCAGTCGGCCCGATGTACCAGAAACAACAAAGAAAAGTTAATTTCCATCTTTTCAAGTTGGGCGATTTACTCTTCACCCGGAATCCCCCTCAGCCGGGCGATTTACTCTTCACCCTCAAACATCTGTTGTTGGATTGTGAAGACACCTGGCCTACCAGACTTTTACTATTTGGCAGGTTCGGGGTGTGTAATGAGAAACATCAGGCGCACACGTTCTGGGATAGACTTGTGGCGGGTAATGAAGTAGCATTGACGATCACAGTGGTTCAATTTCTGGAGTAAATAAACATCGTAATCTAGGACTCCAATTGTTCTGCATAGGGCTAAGAAGCATTGTGGCCAACGGACATGGTTGAAAGTGCTTTAAGGGGGATTTTGAAATTGTAACATATGTTGTACCTACAGCATTGTCACTCCATCCAGTTCTCCATTCTTAATCATTTGGACTAAGCTTCCTTTTTTGTGTGACAGTGGGGTAGTTTCAGTAAAGAGATAAGCAGCTGTATTTTTAAGGGGGTGTTACTTTGGACTAAGGGAGAAGATCCCCAAACACCCTCTTTTTCCTCTTTCTTTTTTCTTTTTTCTTCTTTTGTTTTATTTCTCTTTTCTGTTGTTTCTTTGACATATTTGTTAAACTGTCTCTTTACTTCTACCCCTTTGTGTATTATCATATTTTATTGTGTTCATGTTTTGTAGGTTGTGCTTTTATATAACTGTACAGCAACTAGATCTGTGTGATTGTGGATTGTAAATTTGTTTTTAACCATATACAATTAAAAAAAAAGCCACCTTCAGGTTTCTCACAGTCCCCATCCCAACCCAGAGGGAAAAGTTCTAACGCAGCGCAGCCAGAGCTCCAGGACGGTCAGGGTTATATCCTTGGCCATGGACGCCTTTCTCCCATGTGGGTCTAATGTCCCCAAGTCCAGCGGCAGTCCCCGGAAGCCCCAGCAGGGTCCCCATCTCTCAGCTCAGCCAGAGCTCCAGGACAGCCAGGGGTGCTGCCCCAGGCCTTGGGCACCAGTCTCCATTGTGGATCGACTGCCACAAGTCCAGTGGTGTTCCCAGGGAGACCCAGCAGGTTTCCCATCCTTCCCTGGAGGGATAAGGTGTAACGCAGCCCAGCCAGAGCTCTATTTGGATACCTTACAGAGACCTTCGACTGAGCATGCACGCGGTACCGGACCACTCTGTCAAGGGTATTGCATCTTGGTTTCAAAGTTCAAATACTCATTGGTTGCTCAATTTTACTTGCATTGGTTATCACATGCGTTTCATACACTGTTCACTTCAGGGCTCACCATATCATTTTGCTGCTTGCAACCTTGGCTACAACACAGAACAGTTTGGTATTGGCCTCCCCAACTCCTCGGCTGTGTTGATTTCACTGGCACTGTTTTGTTGTTAAAGCCAAGGACAGTACCATGGCAGCTACCGATTCTCCCCCCTTGATTATCGACGTGGGAGGGACCCGGGTACCTCCAACACACATTGGCGGATTCTTCAGCCTTGTTTTCTGGTATTACGCTTTCTATTGTCAATGTCTCATGAAAGTAATGGTTCCTTGTCCAAAAGATCAAGGTCCAAAAGGTCAAGGGTACATCCCTCCCTGCGATCCACTTCTCTTTCGCAGTCTTTCTCCTCATTTTGAACTGCCATCTTGGAACTGCTGCCTTGGCTCGCTCAGAGTTTGCTCTCGTGCCTTTTATCCATGTGGGGAAGTGAAATGGAAGTCAGGTGTGTGTGTGTGATGGTCAGTAATTGCCTGACATTGCCTGACCATTGTAATGGGACATGTCAAGGTATACGACTCGGGTGTTAGTCTGTTTTCTCCCATAGCGAGCAGTCCATGAGAAAGTGTTTGTATTGTAAAAGGGGATTGGGGTGGGGTGAGTTCCTAAATATCCTACCTATGGGGTAAAGGTGTTACGGGGAAGGGGATACCATGTCTCGCCATCCAGTGTCCCACTCCGACTCCCCGAAGTCCCCTCACCCAGATGATCCTCCACCACTGCTCCACCCCTAGGAACTGGATCCAAAAGTGATGGCCGTGCCCGAGCCACCTGTATGACAGATCCCCAGGGGCTAGCGGGTGAGCCACCTTCAGGTTTCTCACATATCCTTCCCCTATGTGATGCAGACGCATCTGTTTCACAAGGAAACCGAGATAGGATATCTACGTTTCCTTGGTCTTTGCCTTTTCGGTGCTCCACAGTGAAACAGTAGGGTTGCAGGTCTAAGAACCATCATATGACTCAAGGGCTAGAATCTTTGCGCTGGCTAATCCATACTAATGGAGAATGATCTGTGACAAGTGTGAACTTCCTTCCTCTGAGATAGTATCAAAGGTGGATGTTGGCCCACTTGATGGCAAGGGCCTCTAATTCCAGCATAGAGTATTTTATTTTTACGTGGGAAGAGTTTGCAACTGATGAATAGGATAGGGTGTTCTAATCATTCACAAACTTGTGACAAGACTGCTCGTAGTCCTGTAAGGGAGGTGTCTGTTTGCAACACAAACTCCTTTGAGAAATCTACTATCTTTAGGATCAGTTCTGGCACAGGGTTTGTTTTTGAAATGTCTCCTCTGTGAAGGATAATGAGCTAAAGAATCTGGGTAAGGCTCTCGTAACCAGGACTAATGTCCAGCAGAGGGACTTCCCAGGACCCCTGTTGTTTTTTGCATATTTTAACTAACTTTGGGTCTCACCCTAAGTTACTAGGGGAATCCAGACGTGGACCACTTGCTCACTATTCCTAGAGAGGCACAACTCCTCCCTACTGATGAAGTTCAACCAGACCGAAACACGTGTCTGGGGTTGCTGTTGGTACTCTTGCTCAGAGGAGAATTGCCTAGCATTTTGGTGCTGGACTGCCCCAGGGCAGGACAAAGACTGATATGTTTTGGATATTTCTCCTCTGTGAAAGATAGTGAGCTAAAGAATCTTGGTAAGGCTCTCGTAACTGGGACTAACGTCCGGCAGAGGGACTTCCCAGGTCTCCCTTGTTTGTTGCATTTGTTGTAACATACATCGTCCTCAGTCCAATTAATATTCTGGGGTTCGGCCTTCTCCAATGTGTCTGTTACCCTAGCTTCCTGTCCAAGAAGTTAGGGATAAAACTATGGAAATTACCAATTAACCCTAAGAATGATCTGAGGTCTCTCTTAGTTTAAGGTGTGAGAGTATCTAGAACGGCTTTCACTTTTTCACATTGAGACTGGACACTACCATTCCTTACAAAGAAGCTGAGGTATTTCACGGCTGATTGAGCAAGCTTGCATTTGGATGGATTGGCAGTTAGGCTGGCTTGCCTCGGGGTGTTTGGTAGCGTAATTGACGATTACTAAGACATATTTGTTACCTAGTCTAGAGGTCCAATGATATCTATCCCAATAGGTGAGAAAGGAACTTCTGTTATTGGTTAGGGGTTCAGGGGTTCAGAGGGGCAGGCAAGGGAATTTGTGTACTGGCTTTCTGACATATTTCACATGTCTGAAAGAAGTTCTTTAAATCAGCATGGATACCTGGCCAGTAAAACTTCCCACTGATGTATGTCGGGGTCTTATATTGTCCTAAGTGTCCCCCTGTCAAATGAGAATGTGCAATCTCTAGTAGCGATGGGTTTTGGGAATTACTTTTTACTTAGTGCTTCTTGTTAAGAAAGATTTCCATTAGGTGCAAATTTCCCTCCATTTGTGAACCCCCGAAACTTTTTGCTTTTGTTTGGCTTACCTAACCTGACTTTTTCTAGTGGAGCACAGCCTTCAGCTGCATGCCTCCATTTGTTATGGGGAAAATGACACATCTTTCAGGCTGCGAGTACTGGGAAACTTTGTTTCCCTTTGTCTTTGACTTTGTTACCATTTGTTGTTAACATTTTACCTATGTGCCAAGTACCTTACAGTACCGTGCATAGGGGTCCTTTTGTTTTATGGCCCTAGCCACCCTCTAAGGATTTTTTGATGTTGGTACAAGTGTGCCTAGGATGAAATGGTGGCAGCAGTTTACTTTTAAAGTATGTTTAGTTCGTTTTAATGGACCATACCGGGTTTACCGTGTTTGGCCCAAGACTGTGGCCAGTGCCGAAATTGGCTGTGCGCCGAAGTCTTTTGTTCTGTCCTTTGCCCATTTTTTCCCTTTGCCTTCCCCCAGGTCGAAATACCCAGGTATTCATTATTTGGGCATGCAGCCTCCCACGAAAACTGCATCTTTTGCGGGCTCCAGCATGTCACGTGTGTTAGTGCCCAGGAAGAGGGTTGGGACTGTATGGTCCCAATCCACACTACTGGGGCCAGTATGTCTGGTAGCCATGAATGACTGTAAAACGCCATGGCCCATGTCTGGCGTGCATGCAAGAGAGAAGATCTTCCATTCGCTATCTGAGATTTGAGCATGAACCGAATCTTGGATAAGAGAAAGGGCTCTGCATCCATACCAGGTTGATCTACTGAGGTTCACACCAAACCTGGGCTTATTGTCCTAGCAATTTACGAGGGTGCGCCACACCGCAAGAGTTTGTGGTTCTTGCATTGACCCGCTGTGGTGACCATCACTTAAAGTGCCTGCAGTTCTTGCCTAGTGTGTCCTGAGACGTGCTGCACTGGAACTATCGTTCTCCTTTCTTTGAGAATGAGTAAAGGCTACTGTCCCGCCACAGAGGATTGTCCCGTCCTGCAGCCACTGAGAGCCAGATCATCCTGAAACTGCAGGGTTGACACCTATGTGCGAAGTGGGCTAGACTGGCCAAGTTTGGTCCAGACTTTGTCAAGGGGTTGTGGGTACTTTCCTTACTTACTGGTGGCCCCTCAGGCACATCCATCCCTTTTTACGCACGAGTATCCCTCAAGAGATACTCACCTTGGCTGGGATAGCCTGTGCTGCCAAGCTATTCCCGAACTCCGAAAGTTGCTCTATCTGCAAGGTTAGACCCTCTTCTAGGAATAGGAACTTATTCTTCATCACCTCAAGCACCTGCCTGAGCAGCTACAGCCCCCTGAAGAGAACCCGCGTTCTCATTTACATACAACCGTTTGTTGGTAACGCACAACTGTGCTGTGAGTGCTAGGCTCCTCACTTCGTAGGGCTGGACTACATATGTTAGGGATTGTTGATGAAGGACTGCCTAAACTGATATATGTGTTGATCTAACCCCATTCTGTTGCAGTTATTTTCTCCTCCATCATCAGCCTTAGGCTAATCGCATTTGTGTAAATATGCTACATAGTGAATAAGCATGTGTGGTAACTGTTTTCTTGATAACTGGAGTTTAATCGTGTTTATGTTTTAAAGACCTATAATAAATGTATTTTTGATATACACTGTATAAGGGTAATCTGTGGAGTTTTACTTTGGGTGCTCATTGTGGGCTTCCGATCACTCTCACCACTCCTGAGACTTAGCATTGACCGCCTGCCAAGCTACCATAGATTGCTATTGTTTTGTAGAGAAGGTTCCCCTGTTCCACTAAACCAGGGTGGCTTCCTAAACCTCTGCCCACCAGATCAGAGTTTAGAAAGCCATTTTAACACTTCTGTAGATGTTTCTTTTCTGTACAGTAACCTCTGCCTTAGGAAGAAAAAGGGACTTCCCTTTTCTAATCCTTCCCCTTCAGGAATTACCTGCAAGAAAGCCTCTGTGAGTGCTAGATCATTTTGTTGGGCGAAGGCTAAATTGGGAAGGATGGTAGGTTCTTCTTCCCTTTTTGCCTTAGTGATAGATGGTTTATCAGCTTCCCCAAAGCCTAGGGTACCCCTCTCAGTTTCTTCTGGTTCACTCTGTATAAAACAGGGAAATAGAGCCCTTTCAAGAATTCCCTGTGCAATTTTGTCCCCATGATTTACGTCAAATGGAATTTCGCCATGGCTCTGTAGGATAACCTTTATGTCTCTTGGGAAGTCGGGATTTATGACGCCCGCTAGGACATCCAGACCAAACTTCCAGACCAGGCCAGATTTTGGAGCCAACCTTATATAACACCCAAGAGGGGTATCAAACCTAAGTCTGTAGCGATCATTGCTCTTTTTCCAAGAGGGAAAGTGGTTTCTCTGCTGCTACAGATATCAATGCCTAAGCCTTCTTTTGTGGTGATAGAGGGATCTGAGGCTCTATGGCTATGCTTTTGGAATTTTAGGGTTCCCCAATTTGTCTCAATTGAGTCACATCCCACTCCTAACACCACATGCAAAGAATGCATGGTATCAACAGAAAATCAGAAACAAGTGATCACAGTTCAAGGGTGTTTATTGAACTTCAAAAAAGGTTTGAAAAATGCCAATCTAATCCTAAATCTGAAGATGGGAGCAAGCTACAACCATCAAATAATAATAACGCAATCGTAGGGGTGTCTTGTTAAAATAAAAGGGCCTATACTAATAAACCTATTGCCAATCCTTACCTTACCTAAATAGAAATAGTGTGGGAAACAATGTTATGCAAAAGAAGAAGTGTTCAAGAAATGATATGTCAGGATATTCAGGCCGTTGGCCCCCATTCCCCACGTTTTCAGCACGGGACAAGACAATTCACTTGAGTTTAGCACAGTCTCTGTATTCTCTAACAGCATGGTCAAAGCTCAAGGATGGCCAGGGATCTTGCCCCTGGTCTTGGGTGCCTATCTCCCATGTGGAATGACCGTCCCAAAGCCCAGCGATGGTCCCAGGGAGCCCCGGCAGGGTCCTCATCCCTCACTGGAAGGAAAAGCTGTAACATAGCCCACCCAGAGCTCCAGGACAGCTGGGGGTGCTGCCCCCGGCCTTGGGCACATGTCTCCAATGTGGGCCCATTGCCACAAGTCAGCGGCAGTCCCAGGGAGCCCCGGAAGGGTCCCCATCCTTTACTGCAGTGGAAATCTGTAACGCAACCCAGCCAGAGGTCCAGGACAGCCGGGGTTGCGGCCCCTGGACTTGGGCGCATTTTCCCAATGTGGGTTGCCCCTCCTCCAGCCTAGCGGTGGTCCTAGGAAGCCCCAGCAAGATCCACATCCCTTCCCAGAGGGAATAGCTGTAACACGGCATGGTCAAATCTCAAGGATGGCTGGGAGTGCTGCCCCTGGCCTCGGGCGCCTGTCTACCATGTGGGTTTACCATCCCCAAACCCAACGGCGGTCCCAAGGAGCCTGGGCAGGTTCCCCTCCCTGGAGGGACAAGCTCTATCGCAGCCCTGCCAGAGCTCTAGGATGGCAGGGAATGATTTCTCCAGGCTTGGGCACTTGTCTACAATGTGGGTCCACCATCCACAAGTCCAGTGGCGGTCCCATGGAGCCCTGGCAGGGTCCCCATCCCTACCAGGAGGGATAATCTATACCGCAGCACAGTCAGAGCTCTAGGAAAGTCGGGGGTGATATCCCTGGCCATGGGTGCCTGTCTCCCTTGTGGGTCGAATGTCCCCAAGTCCAACGGTGGTCCCAGGGAGCCCCGGGAGGGTCCCTATCCCTCACTGGAGGTAAAAGCTGTAATGCAGCCCAGCCAGAGGTCCAGGACGGCCAGGGGTGATGCTCCTGGCCTTGGGCGCCTGTCTACCATGTGGGTTGCTACTCCCCAAGCCCGGTAGTGGTCCTAGGGAGCCCCGGCAAGGTCCACATCCCTTCCCAGAAGGAATAGCTGTAAGGCAGTGCAGCCAGAGCTCCAGGACGGCTAGAGGTGCTGCCCATGGCCTTTGCGCCTGTCTTCAATGTGGCTCGACCATCCACAAGTCCAGCGGTGGACCCAGGAAGTCCCGGCAGGATCCCAATCCCTCCCTGGAGGGAAAAGCTGTAACACAGCCCAGCTAGAGCTCTAGGACGGCTGGGTGTGATGTCCCCGGCCTTGGGGACCTTTCTCCCATGTGGGTCGATCATCCCCAATTCCAGCAGCAGCCATGGGGCAACCCGGCCGGGTCCTTGTCCCTCCTCAGAGGGAAAAGCTGTAACACAGCATGACCAAAGTTTCAGGACATCTGGGGGTGCTGTCTACAGCCTTGGCTGCATGTCTCCCATGTGGGTCGATCGTCCACAAGTCCAGCAGCGCTACCAGGTAGCCCCGGCAGTATCCCCATCCCGCCCTGGAGGGAAAACCTGGAACACAGCTGTAGAGGAGCAGGTGGCTGATTTCACCTCACTGCTGTCACATTGGAACAGTAGAAGAGCAGTAAATGGGACCCCTTTATTGTTCCTATACCGCATCGAGTGTATGAGATACGTTATGTTCTCAGACAGCCATAGAGAATGTACCCTTGCACTGAAGGTGTGGAAGGATGCCACATAGCAGAATGTCAGCACGCACCTATGCATGGAACGTTAAAGTGAAAGCTGACGAGGCAGAGTGATGTCATCAAGAAGATATATAAACCTATGCTGAAACGATATGCAAATACTTAAGAGTGGCAATGTAACCAAAGCACCAAGAGAAACATGTACCTAAGGCTAAAGTAATCATGAATACTAAGAAGAAGAAGTAACTTACTGGTCAATAACTGTAAATACGCAGTAAAGCAAGGCAGAACAGAAACATATAGAGGCTTGATATAGAGGAAAATATACCGTGGCAAAGACAGCCATGATAGGAAAATGGACGCTGGCTCACGTCAAATTCAACCAATCTACCTCAGAAACAGACCAAGGTTGCCGAATCGGGGGATGCTGGAAAGCTCTGTGTGCAGAACAATAGAAAGGGGTATCCAGTTACAATATTGAGAAAAAAAAGTCGAATGCAAAAATGTCGAAAAAAATGTCGAAAAAAAATTTGAATGTGTTTTTTTTAAAATTTGTATGTTGTTTTTGGGTTTAGCTAGAAAAAATAAACGGAGGGTTGGCGGGGGAACCCCCCCATTAATTTTTTTTTTTTTTAAAAACATTCAAATTTCTTTTTCATACATTTTTTTTCTACATTCTTGCAGTCGACATTTTCACTATAAACCATAGAAAGGCTATGTTCGCCCTACACCAAGGATGCTATTTACAGGAATAATCGTATGGCACAAGGGGAGTTAACAAGGATAAGCTATGAATGAAAGAGACATTCCTCTTAGATTAAAGAAGAAGAAAACATCTTCAACGGCCAAAGTATTGGACAATTAAAAGTGTATGAAATCTATGCAAGGTAGAGTGAGCAAGTCTCTAGAGACCAAGAGGAGCAACAGCACCCTGCATAATCGAATAGCAGTAAATAAAAGGCTGAGATGGACAGATTCGTGGTTTCTTCATGTGTGACTCAGAAGTCAAAGACAAGGGCTATTCATTAGAGCCACAGGCGAGGATAGTGGTGTGCTCACATTCCCTTGAATGTTCCAGGGCAGTAAGCAGGCTACAAGGTCAACTACAAACGGAAGACTTTGGCTTATGGGCAACTAATGAGAGATGATGGACTAATTGGGAAAACGGGGAGTAGTGACTGGATTCAAACACCTAAGTTTTGTTTAACCTACGTGCTGCTAAAGAGCCGAAAGTCCAAGGTTGGGATAACATGCCAACTAATCAGTGGGTTTGGGGGACAACCTAACATACATTGTTTCATGGACATTGTATCTGCTTTGATCATTACTGTATGTATTTATAGGTAGTTCAAGGCGTGCCCTACAGATAAGGGGCAGCCAATGAGGTACTAACCCATATGTATTCTATATTTAGATATGTTCCCTTGTCCAATCCCTACCCTATAATAGGTTTTATGATTTGCCACCTCTATGTAATGAAGATGCTGTGTGGGTGTGCATGCATCAGTCTGAGGCCTGTCAGGTCTCCCTGCTCTATTAAATGAGAATAAAGAAGTGCTTTGCCATATTTCTTGAGTCTGTCTGATTATTTGGTCTGAAATCATTATTTGCAATTCCATATAGCACAAAAGATGCTTCAAGGTGCTAGAGCACATTTAGTGGTAGTGCAGATGGTTATGGTCTAGTCGACCTAGGCCAGATCCATACCGCCCGTACACTTAGCTGTTCCCGCCATTAGCCAGAAGACCGCAGAGATTTATATGGAGATCAGAGCGCAAAAGTCACGTGCAAGAAGATTCGGCTGACAGGTGCCCCCTTGATGAAATTCCTGTCCGGTCCCTGCAGGTGCCCAGTGGACCGAAGGCAAACTGGTTGGTTGAGGGAGAGTCGATGCCAAGGGACTCGAGCTGAGTCACAGATGTAAGTAGAACAACGAAGTTGGCAAAAAATCGGGGGAGGGATTGTGTTGTAAATAATACGTATAAAAAAGTAACAGGATTTTTTAGAGGGATTATAAAGAGAAGAAGTAGATTCCTCGATTCGTGGGTCCAGAAATAAAGAAGAGACTCTTAAAATATCAATAACAAAAGAACGAGATAACAACACTTGATGTAAAGTGTAAACAAAGGAGCAAACAGAATATCATTGCATAGATTTTTAAATAAAATGTAAGCAACTAAAATATTTCCTTTTGGAATTATAAACAGTGATTGATGGTGCATGCGCCAATTGATCGGTGTGTGGTAAATTTGATCAAATAAAGAATCGAATAAAAGAACAGGCAAGTATTGACAGTTGAAACCGACTCCTTATCATGGGGGACACTCCTCTTTTGCATCTGTGTAGGACATTGCCGAGGTACACAGCAGAGATAAGGAAATGTTATTCGGAATGGGTCTGAGGTACGACTAATAAGACGCTCATGCTGTGCCCTCAGTAGTGTCCGCTGTCGAATAAAATCTTGCGGCATATGACAACTTATGTGCATGCCACATATAAGGAAAAAAGTTAGAGAAAAGGCTGGCCATTTTAGAATTATGGAAAATGTATCAGAGTGAGAAAGAAGATCCAGCCGAGAGGGAGTGGATGCTCAATCAGCATGAAGGGGAGGATAAAATGCCTTTGGCACCCCTTGCTCCTCTTGAAGATAAGAGCAAAGATACAGAGGAGAAGGGATTTTACCCTTTAAAGGGAAAAAAGCAGCAGCAAGGTATATTAATCCAACGTATGCACCCCCCGCGCTTATAACAGTGAGGATAATGCGGAAGAGAGCAAAAGCAAAGAACGTAAAGATATATCAACACGAGATGAAAGTAAACAGTGTGATGAGAGAAAGGACATGCAAAACAAACAAATGGAATAGAGGAGGAAGCAAAGAAACAGAAATAAATAAAGGATAACGTTAAGAGAATAACGATAGTACAGAATTAATGGATGGAAGAACACATTTTACTTAAGCTAGACGATAAGGGCATTTATGGGGTTCGAGAAAAAGAGGAAAGAGAAGAGCGGGAAAACAAAGAGAAGGAAGAAGAAAGAGCATGCAAAGAAGATATGGATAAAGAATGCAAGCAAAGGGAAGAACGAAGAAGATATGAGGCAAGAAAAGGAGAGATTAGAAGAGAAGAAACAAGAAGAGACAGAAGCCCAAAGATTGAAAGTACGAAGGTTGCAAAGAAGGCAAGAGGAAAATGAATTGAGGGAGATGAGGAGAAGAGAAGAATAAATAAACAGGGGTAAGGGATTAAAAGATGATGAGATAGAATATTTATGTCACAGAAGCATAGTGCTGATTGATGCACAAGAATGATTGGAGGAAGAGAGAGGGTCACAACAGCCCCATAGGGAGCTGCAATGAATGCTGAGATCATCATGGGCTGATGGGCAGGACACAGAAGATATAGAGCAAAGACTATGGAATTTGTACATGCAAATAAGGGATATAAATGGGCATAAACCCAAGAGAATGCAGATGGATCCTTATTAAGAGGAACTGAAGGTAGGTTAGATGAGATCATAACAGACAAGTATGGAACGTTGTCTTTAAAAAGATTAGATCTGAATGATGCAGAGAGGGATAACAGCCATACGAGCTGGGGCCATAATGATGTCAGACGAACAAAGGGAGGAGAATGAGCGAGCACAAAGAGAGGACGCATGCAGGGTTTTAAGATAATCAAGTGTAGAAAAAGGGGTAAAATGGTCAGACCTGGTTGACCTTAAAGAAAAAACACCAGAACCAATACCATATACTGAGCGACCACAAGCACGATCACGCAGGACAGGGGATACATCCCCACCATATGTAAGCACATTAGTATACTACTAGGAAGGAAACAAACGGGTGAGAGTAATCCCGCTTGGAAGACCACAGGCAAGTATGATTATAGACCAGGATTTTCACAATTCCCATTATTGGAGGAGGGGGAGGGAGACCACAATATATACCATTGCCACAGATGGATAAAGACAATTTAAGATGTAAATTGCCAAGTTTGACTTCTGGCACAGGAAAATGGATTAATGACTCAGAGAGAATGACATCAGGAATTGCGCTAGCTATAGGTGATGTAAAAGGCTTACTAATAGCTATTCTAGGGGAGAGAGCTGATGACATTTGGAAACGATCAGTATAAGCAGGTGTGGCTGCAAAAAACACGACACACGATGGAGCGCATTTAATAATTGCAGAGCAGACGTATCGCAGGTGTTCAGAGTGCAATACCCTGATACATGAGACATGGGTGCGATTACGACTAGGAAAATGGGGGAGGATGAAGATCCTGTTGCTTATTTTCAAGATATTCAAGAAATATGGCGTAAGGAGACTCGTGAACCGTGGGATAAAACTGTAGAATTATTTAACCACATTTTGTGTTAGGGGTTGCCCGAGCCAGTGCAACAGCAATTGAAGAAACAGGTGGGAATGGAAGCGAAGCCGTGGCCAGAAATACAATTGACAATCGTGCATCACTGCCGATTAATGCAGGGGAAGAATAAAAAGAAATCTGATTGTAAAGACTGGAGGGGGTATCTGTACTTCTGCCTCTATGGTAGGGTAAAGGCACAGAACACCACAGCAAGGCTCTCAATTTGGTAGCAATGAATGAGCAGCCAGGCCTAAGCTTTCAGGAGGTGATTCAGGCTGGTTCCTAAGTACAGTGTTTGCCCAAAGCCCCCACAAAGGAATGTCCACATGCTATGTTAGGTGATAACACAGCTTCTTTATATAAAATAAGGTTCAGTTATATATACAAATATAAATACTAACACTTTGTACTTGGAATACTTATTCAAATATTGGCACCCTCTATGTGGTACCACACAACACTTAAATTCAGTAATAGATGCACTAACTGCAGACAGTTTTAAATGGGCATGTGAATTCTTAAGTGATGTGTATCAGCATAGAATTGGGAAGAAAGGCAGGTTAGTATAGAACAGTGGCAGACTGCTTTCTTTAGACTAGACAAGTTATTCTGAGTAAGGATCCCCCCCATCTGGGCAACCCGTAATGGAAAAGTTAGGAATTAATCTTTTACAGCCCAGTCCAATAATGTTCAATAACCTTCTCCTTTCTTTTGAAGGGTTCTATCACCCCAAACTACCTGGGAGGCCAAAGGAGAACAGGACCCAAGATGAAACTGGGACCCCTGGACAACTCCTGAGGCTAGAAGATGCTCTTCCTTTTCACAGTACCTTTAGTGCCTTGGCAGGCGAAGTGGCAGAGTTTCTCTGTTTCACGCGATGATTCCCTCTGAGGATGGACCCCCTTTGGAAGAAGGAGGCACTGGGATGCTGAGTCCAAGCAGAAAAATTAAACCAAAATCTTTCTGGAATGCAGCAGTTTGCTCTCTGTTGGTCGACAATTTCCCTGTCTGTAGAGGTCCTGGGAAGATGAAACTTGCTGTGAGCTCCTTAAAGGCTTGGCAGATGAGAGTAAGACCCCTGGAACGCTTTGATAACTTCTGGCGGTGACGATTGCATAGGTCACTTTTAATGTCAGTTTTCGGAATATCGCATTTTTCCGATCATCGGTTCTTCGGTGCTGCAGCCACAGCACGGACCTGTGGACGGCTTCTGGCGACCTGGACTTGACCTCTGCAGTGGGTCTTGGACCCACACCAAGTCTGGAAACTCGGAACATCTTTGTTAGCTTCTGGTGGTGGGAAACTGTTAGGAAAGTTTTCCCTTAGGTGCAATTCATTTTCCCTCCATTTATGGAGCCCCAAAACATTTTGCTTTTGTCTGGCTTGCCTAACCTGACTTTTTCCAGTGGAGCACAGCCTTCAACTGCACTCCTCTGGGCTTTTGCTCATTTGTTATGGGGAAACTGACAAAGGTTCTTCAGGCTGTCAGTACTGGGAAACTATGTTTCCCTTAGTCTTTGACTATGTTGCCATTTCTCAGTAAATGTTCACCTATGCGCCATGTACCTTACAGTACCGCTCATAAGGGTCTTCTTGTTTTAGGGCCCTAGCCACCCTCTAAGGATTTGCTGTTTAGAGAAGTGTACCTAGGATGATCTGGTGGGTGCAGGTTACTTTTAAAGTATTTTTACTTCGTTTTTATGGACCATATCGCGTTTGGCCCAAGAATGTGGCCAGTGCCGAAAATGGCTGTGCCATGAGGTCTTTTGTTCTGTCCTTTGACCATTTTGTCTCTTTGCCTTCCCCCAAGTTGAGACACCCAGGTGTTCCTTATTTGGGCATGTAGCCTACTGTGAACAATTCATTTTTCACAGGATCCTCCATGTCACGCGTACTGGTGCCCAGGAAGAGGGTTGGGACTTTGGGACTATCTGGTCCCAATCCACAATACTGGTGCCAGTATGTCTGGTAAATCTGAATGACTGGAACCACTGTGTGCCACGATTGGCCCACACTTGTCATGCATGCAAGAGAGACGATCTTCCATTGGTTATCCTAGATTTGGGTGCAAAACGAATCTTGGATACGAGAAGGGGCTCTGCATCCATTCCAGGTTAATCACCTGAAGTTCACAATGAACTGTAGAAGGAGCCAAGAAGGAGCCAAGTATCCTGAACAAAAGAGCAGACTTGTGGAACCACCAGAGATGTGCTAGAAGGTTTGGCACCCTGACCCCACTGTTGTCCAGTCAGACACCTGCTTTTGTATCATAACAAAAAGGCCTGCAAGGGTGCTTCGGCCCTTTGGAGTAGTGGGACCAACTACACTCGGCATCTCCTGCTTACCCTCGCAAAGAGCCTCTTCGGAAGTGTTCCTGGGCCATCTAGCGAACTTACCAGCTCAAAACCAGGGTATCACAAAGGAGCGCTGCCATCCTGAGTTGAGACTCTAGACTTTGGGCATCGCTTACTTGTGGTCCTGCACCCTCTCCTGCAAAAACTCATTGTCCTGGCTCCTCTGGGTCACGATTTATGAGAGTGCACCATGCCACAAGCCTTTGTGATCCCTGTGTCGCCCTGTGGTGGTGGCTCTCGCTGTATGTGTCTGCAGACCGGCCCAACCATGCCCTGTGACGTGCTGCGCTGAAACTACCCTTCTCCATTCTTTAAGAGCTGAAAAAAGGCTACTGTCCTACCACAGATGATCGACCAATCCCGCAGCCGCTAAGAGCCGGAGCATCCTGTAACTGGAGGGGTGAATCCTACTAGCAGATTGGACTAGACTGGCAAAGTTTGGCCCGGACTGTAACGAGGGTCAGAATGCTTGGAAGGTGATTCTTTAAAGGACAACTTTATCCCCATATAATATTCCGACGAAAGAGACTTGACAGAATAATGTAAATGGTATAATTTGCAAATGATTCCTAATGGTCTGGGTCCAAATGCGGTAAGCGCAGGATGGTCCATAAAAACGAAGTAAAATACTTTTAAAGTAAACTGCTGCCACCAGTTCTTCCTAAGCACACTTGTACAAACACCAAAAACATCCTTAGAGTGTGGCTAGGGCCATGAAACAAAAGGACCCCTATGCGCGGCACTGCAAGGTACTTGGCACATAGATAAAAAGTTAACAAGAAGTGGCAATTTAGTCGAAGTCTAAGGGAAACAAAACATAGTTTCTCAGTACTGACAGCCTTAAAGACGTGTCAGTTTCCCCATAACAAATAAGCAAAAGCCCAGAGGGGCGCAGCTGAAGGCTGTGCCCCATTGGAAAAAGTCAGGTTAGGTAAGCCAAACCAAAGCAAAAAGTTTGGGGGGTTCACAAATGGAAGGAAAATTGCACCTAAGCGAAATCTTTCCTAACACTCACTCCTCTCGGACCTAAGCACATGGGGAATTAATCCACCCCTGGATGAGTCTCATGTTCAGGTCGACTAAACATTCTGGACAACCTATCAGCGTTGCTGTGATGGACACCTGGCCTCTGCTCAATGGGGAAGTCAAACCCTTGCAAGCTTATAGACCCCGTGAGCAACTTTGGATTCTCTCCCTTCATGTTCATTAGCAACTTTAAGGGTTTATGGTCAGTTTGCACAGTGAAGTGCGTCCCATGGAGGTAGGGCCGCAGCTTCCTTAGGGACCACATGATAGAGAAACATTCTTTCTCTACGGTGGACCATCTGAGCTCTTTGTCCTTAAGCTGGTGGCTAATAAATCCAATCGGGTGTTCCTTGCCTTTCTCATCGACCTGTGACAGTACAGCACCTATCCCAGTTTCAGACGCATCTGTCTGCACAATAAAAGCACGTTTGTAGACAGGGACCCTGAGAACAGGAGCCTGTCACAGTGAGTCTTTTAAGCCATTGAAGGCCTTCTCAAACTCCTCAAACCAAGAGACCTTCTTGGGTTTCTTCTAAGTAGTGAGAGCAATCAGAGGGGCAGCTATTGTACCATAGTCTGCAATGAATTTTTGGTAATACCCAGTGAGACCTAAGAAGGCTCTCACTTGGGTGTGTGTAGTGGGGGTAGGCCCGTTTTATACTGCTTGTACTTTACAGGTTAGAGGCAGAATCCTCCCTCTACCTACTTCATGTCCAAGGTAGACCACAGATTTGTGTCCAATCTGGCACTTACTGGCCTTTATGCTCAATGCTGTCTTCTCCTTGGCATGTTCTGTAGGGCTATTTGCCAATACCCTGCAGTGAGGTCAAATGAGCTGAGGTACTTCGGGGTACCCAGGGTATCCACCAGCTCATCGGTTCTAGGCAAGGGTTTGGCATCTGTCAGGGGGACAGCATTCAGAGCTCTGTAGTCCACACAGAATCTCAGTTCAGAGGTACCTGCCTTTGGCGCCGGAACCACAGGACTGGACCATGGACTACTAGAGGGTTGCATCACTCCAAGATTGATGTAGGATCTCACCTTGCCTGACATCCTGTACCCCTTACTTTTGGTAGGTACACTGTCCCCTGTGCCAATTTCGTGTAGGCACAAAGGTGTCAAACAAACCAGGAGTCAGTGAGAACAAGGTGGAGAACTGCCTAAGCAAAGTTCTTACTTCCTCTTGTGGGGTAGGAGTCAGGTGAGGGGCCACTTTGACACCCTCAATGGAGTCATATGAAGGACTACTTTGGAACAAGTCAGGCATAGGTTTGGATTACTCTTCCTCCCTGTCTGATGGCAAGAGTAGTGCTGCTGTTTCAACCCTAGAGATAAGTGAAGCCTTTAGGTAATACCAATGTTTCACCAGAGCTTGAACTGCCTTCAACCTATCGCTGGCCTGAGCCATCAGAAGGACCATTCTTTCCCTTTATCCCAGCACATAGTCTACTACAGTGGTAGTGATGGAAGGAGTAGCGTGCTCCCACCCTTCCCTGATTATGTCCAGTGGTGCCCTTTCAGGGTGACCAAACAGAAGCTCAATGGGGCTGCAACCAACACCTATCTGTAGGCAAAGAGTAAGCATGGCAACAGAAGATCCCACTTTCTCATTTGAGGTTCTTCCAGAGCCCCAATCATGCTTTTGAGAGTTCCATTAAACCTTTCAACTAAGGCATTATTTTGTTGATGGTAAGTAGATGAACACGTATAACTGACCCCACACTATTTCCATGAAGTTGCTGCCTCTGTCTGACATAACTTCTTTAGGGAAGCCAACCCTAGTTAAAATGCCAAGTAATGCTTTTGCAACTGACTTGTCAGTCACAGTCTTTAGTGGAATGGCTTCAGGATATCTGGTGGCATGGTCAAGCAGCACCAAGATGAACCTGTTGCCAGAGGATGTCTGAGGGTCAAGGGGACCAACAATGTTGATCCCTACCCTTTCAAATGGCATCCCCACTACAGGGAGTGGCACCAATGGAGCCTGGATTGTTCAACCACTCTTATCAGAAATCTGACAAGTGGCACAACTCCTACAATGGCCTTCAACCTGGGCCACCAACTTGGGCCAGTAGAAATGCATGGATAGCCTCTGCTTGGTTCTCTTGATCCCAAGGTGACCAGCTTGAGGGATTTCATGTGCCAGTTGTAGGAGGAAGGGCCTTACTTGAAGGGGGACCACCAACCTCCCATGTTCACCTTCAGTAGACTCTGTGAGCCCACTGTACATGAGCCCACCTTCCCAATAAATTCTATGTGCCCCAGGAGGTTCAGCCTCAAGCTGGGAACAGACCTGTCTCCTTAGGCCTTCTAAAGATGGCCACTGACGTTGACCCTTACTAAACTCTTCCCTATTAGGACCACCACCTTCAACCAATAAACCTTGGAGTTCGGGATGGTCATGTGGGTTGAGGATTTCAGGCAACACCTCTTCCTTGTCAGGTTCAGGTACTTGGCCAACTACCTCCACCTCAGTGGCAGGTGAGTTTGAGGGAATATTCCTTTTCCCTCTTCTGAGTTTTTTGAAACCCTTAGCCTTGGGTTTCCCCTTTGGCTTTAGCTCTGCTTTCGACTTGGCTAGGGCAGCCTTTGTTTGTGAAATTGTGCATGGTCTTTCTGCTGTGTCCCCCACAAGACCTAAGTCTCTGAGGTCATTTCCCAGCAGAACCTTTCCAGGGACTTGCCTCTGTACACTCACAGGTATCCTTAATACTGTACCATTTATGGTTAGGTTTACAGGCATTACTGGAACTTGAGAGAGAGGCTAACTTGGTGGACATCAAGGGAGTTCCGGCAAGCTCTTCTTGGTTTACCAAAGTGGAGTCCACCACAGTTCTGCTGGCCGTATTATCCCTAAGGGCAGTAGTGTCAACTTCACTGATTAGCACACTGGGCCTCATTAGGAGGCTGGCGGTAATACAGGCACGGCTGCCACCGGTATTTTATTTTTTGTGGCGCCCAGGAATGGGCAATTACCGGGTCATTACGGCCTTGCCGGACCCGGTATTTGCCCATTCCTGGGCACCGGAAATAATTCTTCCCCATTCCCATTCCCCATAGGGCTTAATGATAATGGAGAAGCCGCACGCACCAGCACCGTTATAAACGGTGCCGATGCATCCAACATGCTGTGCTTGCGGGTGCCGCTCTGCCGGCCAGGTCAGACCTGGTGGGCAGAAAGCCACCCGCGAGCACAACTCATAGTTTGCTGGTCTGGGAACTACGGTACCGGCAAGCTTACCGGTACCATAGTTCCCGGACCGGCAAACTTATAATGAGGCCCACTGTCTTTAAAGTAGTGCTTGGTATTGAATGTGAAAAAAATGAGAGTATCCTTGCTTTTGCACCAAATTCCTTAATTTTTAATTGTGATTTTGTTCCCCAAAAGGTAAAGATATCCTTTTATACGTCTCTGTAATATATGTTAAATCCCTCGACACATGTTTCCCCATCTTTGTTACTATGGTTTATCAGGAGGGTACAATGATTTGATCTGAATAATAAAGAGAGCTTCAAATCAGTCCTGACTAGTTGTCACGTCTTACATTCATATTGTTTAAAAATGTTGATTTCAGACTCAACACCAATATTAGTACATACTTGTTCTACTCGTAGATGTGTGTGCTCTATGTCAATATTTGTTCATGTTTGGCTGGTTAGAGTAAGTCAAGAGAAAAATAATTTGTGTTCCTTTCCTTTGCAGAAGGTACCTAAAAAGGCAGAATTCTCTATTCTATTATGCTGCAATAACAAACTATGTAGACAGTCTTATAACAGAACTTGTATTATCCTCTGCTGCAGGGGACATAGTTTCTGCTTACCTTAATTTTAAGGATAGTACTGGTTTCCCAAATATGTGTGTTTTCCTCGAGCCATGTTAACTGCAATGTAGTCAAAATGGCCGCTATTTAAAGGAGTCAAGACGCAGGTCACCATCTTACTTAGGTACCCAGGGAAACTAAAACAACTTCAGACTTTATCCTGCTGGGGAACGAGTCTGAAGAGAAGGATACCCCTGTGACAATTTCTTCCTTCTCATAAAAGGGAAAGTCCACACTCATAGAATGGACCCCCGGAGGCTAGTCCCTGAAAGCTCAATGCAGAGAGAATACAACCTGCTAGGGAAGGAAGGCCCAAGTCGATCTTGTAAGGATAACACGTTTTTAATCTCACACGCAAATGAGAGCAACAGCAAAGAACTATGCTGCTAAGAACGTTCTGCCAAAAAGTAATACAAACAGAATCTTATAAAACAAAACATTTTCATACATGATGCAATACATAGGGTAAAATCCTGCATGGCTGGTTGGTGCGCGTCTATACAGGATCCGCCTGCCCCATAAGAGATGCCAGGCCATTGGTGACAGCCCAATCCGCCCTTCTTCTGTCACGTGAATTCTGCGGTGATCATCTTCTTTTCACGTTAAAGGTCAGGAAACTAATTAATTATATTCCTACCATACAACTACTTTATCACTCATACTGTGCACTTGGCAGGCTTTAAGAAGGCTAAAATCACCTGTACAATTATCTTCTGATTAGTACACATAAGGTGCTACTTATTATTTCGAAAAATCTTCCTGAATAACAGAACTATCAAGTCAAGGTTAAACCACAGGATTGTGTGTATATAGTTACATTCTGCACAAGAAATAACTATCAGGCGATATGTTTGAAGATACAACTAACAGTGCATGAACACCACTCGCCATCAAAAAATCAGAAAGACAATGAGCGCGGTATGCCGCCATTTGTAAACAACAATTTGATTCTTCATTCATTGAAGAACCATGAAATGTGTAGTATATAGAAGAAGGTCCTCTATAGTACCCCTTTTTTTGCATATTTTTCTATAAAAATATACAAAAATTCAAATCTAAATGACTGTAAACAATGAAGTTACTTTAACTTAAAAAGATCTACAAGCATCACGACCTGTGGCATTGCCACCTCTGAGACATTGACAAGCACGGTCAGAAATCCAATATGGCATACCAAATGCTCTTACTGCTGTAAATAGCACACGGTTGAACTGTTTGAGGAAAGTTTAAAATCACGTGATTTGCAATTGCGTGTCGGGTTCCGGTTTGTATGATACGCAGACAAACGCAAAAGTATTGTTGCAGGCTAAGCCCGTGCCTCGGGCCGCCCCATACACGCATACACACACACTTGCGTACGGAGACACAGAGATGCGTGCGCTGATGCTGGGGTCCCGGCAGCAACTGCCGTACGGGCGTCTTTATTCGTATCACGCATGCGCGGCCAGAATGTAGCTCGTGCATGCGCACTTTGCCTTCACTACGTAACATCCCTTTTTTTTCTTTAAACAGAAATTAACATTTCACAATTCTTTAAACAGAAATCAAACATTGCACAACAGTTAACCAGCTAACTTTAACACAACTCTCAACGTGAGTCACCTGTCCGGGCCATCTACCGGCTCAGTCCCCTGAGTCCATGATATAGTCCCTAAAACGAAGTGGTGGTTGGCGTCCCAGCCTCGCCGGGTATCGGCTGCTACTCCGTGTGGTCGGCAGCGGTACACTATCGACGGGTGGCACGTCCTCCAGTCTCTCAGCGTTGGGAATGTCAGCTGTCGCGTCCCTGTCAACAGCCACATGCTCGCCCCCGCTGTCACAGGCTTCGACCTTTTTAAAGAACGACTTGTTGTGAGTCACTGTCCCCCGTTCGCTGGCTGCTGTTACCATTTCTCCTTTAACATGGGTGACAGTCCACAGCTGTGGTTCATACGTGAGCGATAGTTTTCTCTCTGGCCGACGATTTTTCACCAGGACGGAGTCTCCTACCGCTACGTCCTTCTCACTCAGGCCTCTCCCCTCGCTCTCCTTGTCGTTCTTGGCCACTTGGTCTTGCCGCACTCTGTCATCAACGATCACCCCCGGCTCACCCCCCTCTATTTCTGGGATTAACCCTCTCGGGCAGCGTCCGAATAGTGCTTCTGCAAGTGCAACCCCTGTTGATTGGTGCGGGGTCGTTCGGTATTCTCTGAGGAATTCGAACATGTTTCTCTTCAATTCTCCCCTGCCGTTAGCTGAAATACGGAATATCTTATTTAGCGTCCTCATAAACCTTTCTGCTTCCCCATTCGCCCGGGGCCAGAGTGGCGTGACCTTCCTAAGCTGTATCCCCTTCTCCGTCATGTACCGTGCAAACTAGGTTCCAGTGAAAGGTGGGCCATTGTCGGAGCAGAGGACGTTCAGGAAGCCATGTGTGGCGAACATCTTTTCGAGGGCTAAAATGGTATGATCACTGGCCGTGGATTCAACGAGCTCAACCTCGGGGTATCTCGACCACTGGTCGACGACAGCCAGAAAGTACATCCCCCTCCCTGTTGAGCCTAAGTCTGCGTGAACCGTCCCCCACGGAGTCTCGCTCCTGTCCATGGACTTTATGGGCAGCGCCCTTTCTGCAGGACTTGCTGCTTGACAGGGCATGCATCTTTTCACGTACCCTTCCACCTGGCTCTCCAGGTCGGGGAACCACACTTTCGGCCTAAGCCTTGCTTTGGTCTTTGCTACGCCTTGGTAGCCGGTGTGTGCCAGTTCCAGGACTCAGGATACTAGTGCATGTGGTACAATGATTTGTCTTCCCCTCAATAGGAGTCCATCCTCTGAGACAGAGAGCTCATCCTGTACTTTCCACAGGGCATATAGATCTTTCTGGGCTCTCTCATCCCACCTTGTGTTACTACTGAGCACCTCTTTCCACTCACCGCTCTGTATGACCGACCTTATGATCTGGAAGACCTCATCGTCGCCGGATTCGCGGTCCACCACCTCTCTTGACAGCACCATGGGCATGGTACCTTCGACGACATTGGTAACCAGCTCCTGACACTCCACCAGCTCCCCCGGACCTTCCCCGCCTTTGCTGTTCGGGTGACGAGCTAGGTAGTTGGCAGGGTTGTTCGTGCCGGGCCTGTACACCAGTTTCATGCCGTACTCTATGAGGGCCAGAATCCACCGTTCAATGCACGGCGGGGGCTTGGATGATACGCCCACCAGGATAGGTATCAGTGGTTTGTGGTCTGTCACCACCACTACTGGTTTCCCCAGTATGTAGAGATGGAAGTGCCGGCAGCCCCCCAGGATAGCTAGCGCTTCCCTTTCTATTTGTGAATACCGCCTCTCAGTCTCAGTCAAGGCCTTACTGGCACATGCAATGGGGCGCATGTTTCCCTGTTTGTCCGCCTGCATGAGAACAGCCCCCAACCCTACCGGGCTTGCGTCCACAACTATTTCAGATTCAGCCATCGGGTCGAAATATGCCATTGTGTCCTGATCAGCGAGGGCCTTTTTTATGTCCTGAAATGCCTCCTGTTCTCTCTTGTCCCAGGTCCACGGCACGTCATTCTTGGTCAGGGCCCGAAGTGGCTCTGACATTGACTCGAGCCCCTTAATGAATTGTCCACAATAGTTGACCATGCCGAGAAAGCTTCGCACCTCAGTGGGCGATTGGGGGGCTGCAGCCTCCCAGATGTCTCAGACCTTTTCCGGGTCGGGTGATATGCCGTTGGCGTGAAAAATGAAACCGAAGAACCCAATTCGATCTCGGAAGAACTCACATTTTCCTCGATACAGCGTTAGGCATAGATCACTCAACCTCTGTAATGTTAGCTCCAAGCGCTTCATGTGCTCCATTTGGGATGACGGGAACACCAGAATGTCATCACTCATGTTGTGCACTCCCTTTAAGCCCGCCAGCGCGCCTCTTATGGTGTTTTGAAACACTTCGGCGGCAGAGGACACGCCGAAGCTGAGGCGTTTAAATTGATATAGGCCTTCATGGGTGGTAAAGGTTGTTATATATCCTGAGTCTGGGTGGAGCTCTAGCTGGTGGTACCCAGACCGCAGGTCTAGCTTTGAAAAGACCTTGGCCCTTTGCAATTCGCTCACAATGTCATCCAGGGTTGGCGTGATATGGCGCTCGCGCTTGATAGCGACATTCGGGAGTCACATGTCTACACAAATGTGGACCGCGCATGGTTGTTTTGGCTTTGGCGCCACCACAATAGGCGAGACCCATGGCGTTGGTCCCTCCACTCTTTCAATAATGTCCATCTTGATGAGGGACTGCAACTCTTTCTCCACCTGTGATCTGAGGTGAAAAGGGATTCTCCGGTGTTTGAGCACCGTTGGTCTTATGGTCTCATCAATATGGATTCTCACTGGGTCGGCCTTAAGTTTGCCCACCCCTTAGAAGATGCTTGTGAACTTGCCCAACAGTTGTTCAATATCTGCCTGATAGACTGCAAGTGCGAAGTGAACAATGTTCAACGCTTCCGATGCAGCGCAGCTCAAAAGTGAGTGAGGGCTGACGTCTGTGACATAGAATCGTGTCTTGATAGCGTTGGGTCCATGAGCCACTGGTGCGACGAAAACGCCCAGAATCGGCAAAGGCATATCATCACAAAATGTGTATATTATTGCCTTGGAAATGTCCAGCGGTGGTGGGCCAGGGATAGCCTTGTAGTGTTCCGTGGCCAAAACACATACAGAAGCCCCTGTGTCAATTAACACTGGTGTGGGGGTACCTTGGATGTCCTCTTTCTCTTGGATCCTTTTGCCAGATTCGAGATGAAGAAGATCTCTTCGTCATCTTCCTCTTCTTCTGCAATGTTGAGCCTTTGAGTCTCTTGTTCCAGTGCAGCGACGCTCCGCAGTCTCCTCAACCCGCCCCCACTGGGTCCTGCTGGGCCTCTGTGTCTGGTCACCGGGGCTGATGCACGGCACATCCTTGCATAGTGGCCAGGTGTATTGCACCTCCCACACACCCTTGATTTTGCTGGCCAGTCTTCACTGTGTGGCAAGTTATACCCGCAGTACAGGCACACTGCTGGGGATCCTTCAGTGGAGGATGTCTCCTAGCGTTTCTGTCTCCAACGTGTTTTTTCAGGGTTGGACCTTCCGATGGCAAAGGCCTCTTCTCCCTTGCACGGGCGCACCGTAGCATCCACTTTTGCACCTCTACTCTCTGTGAGCTCATACACCCTGCCATTGTCCAGGATTTGCGTTAGTGTCATGCCTGGCTCTCTCAGGATTTGTCTCCTTAGTTTGCTGGAGCTGCACCCCTATATGACTTGGTTCCTTATCATTACCTCTTCATTGTCCCACCTGCACATGCTAGAGAGTTGTCGCAGGTGTACACAAAACTGGTCCAAGGACTCATCATCATGCTGTCTCTCTCCACACATCACAAACCTGTCGAAGTCGACGTTGGATAATGGGATGAAGTGGTTTTTGAGTGCAGTTTTGACAGCATCATACGTCACGATTTGAAGATTTAATGATTCATATATGCGCAACACTTCGGTGGCGGCTGAATACAGTAGAGTGGCCACCTTAGCGTCATCATTGTCCTCCCCTGTCACCGTGAAAAACATGTCTACCTTCTTTATCCAGATGAGCCACCTGGGGCCCAGCTTGGAGGCTGGGCCTGAGGTATCAAACTCCTGCATGGGCGCTAGCGAGCCTTGCTGTCGCTGGGCCGTCCTTACCGGTGCCGCTGTTTCGATGTCACTGTCGCCCATCTTCGCAGGTCGCACAGGCACCTCTCTTCACAGTAGAGGCCGCAAACATGTTCTTCCTGGGTCCACAGCCGACCTGGATGCTTGTGCCGTGACCTGTGGTGCACCCTTGCTTTCAGCACGTTCCGGATGCCATGGTTCCAGACTTGGCAGGCCTTTTCTCCACCATGCGGTGACTGGAGTCCTCTCAGACTAATTTGCGGCCCTACGGAGTAGGGAAGGCCACAAGGATTCCAAAAATTGAATTTGTTCTTCTTCTCGCTGTTTCCAGCACGTGGGTAGCGCACGAGCACCCACATAGGCTGCAACTACGCCACGCGCTGAAAGAAAATGGCCGCCCGCTGTAGTGTCGGGTCCAGACTGCGTCGGAGAAAGGGTGTGGGATTTGATGCACTCGCACGCACCAATCCTCCTTTTCCTTGCAGCTGTTCCTCGTTGCCAATGTTGCAGACTAAGCCGTGCCTCGGGCCGCCCCATACACGCATACCCACACACTTGCATATGGAGACACAGAGATGCGTGCGCTGATGCTGGGGTCCCGGCAGCAACTGCCATACGGGCGTCTTTATTCGTATCACGCATGCCCGGCCAGAACGAGGCTCGCGCATGCGTACTTTTCCTTCACTACGTAACATCATTATCAAGTAAGTGCTTTGCCATGGAATTAAGAATGCAAAAGAGTTAGCTTCACTCTAGCATGAATAATAAAGTAATACAAAATTGTGGATCAACTGGGTTCACTACCGTGTATATCCCTTTGACCCACAGTAATTTGTTCAGTTCACAGGTATCAGAACTGAGTGAGGAAACGCTAGAACGCAGGGTAACAACAAGCTCTAGCTTTAATATATTGAAGCAAGAGGAAACGCCCAACTGATGGCAAATGAACACGGACTCTTTTCCAAGTAAGTGTTAAATGACGCCATTTATAATAAGAAATAAACTACAAACTAGCAGGATCATTTACCCAGGCATTTCTTTGACCAATAGGAAATTATACAGCCAGGGCCAAATGATGAAGTAACGGAACATACGGAAACAATAGCTTCCAGTTCCTACATTGCAACAAGTGCAAGAATGAAGGAATGCACATAAATTGGGGAAGACCGAGTTAATTCATCCTCGTTTTAAGCCTGAAAGTTGTGGAGTAATATCTATAAATGGCTTGCGTCCGATATGTCCGAAAATAATAGACACTTTAGGACGTCCGTTTCTGCTCCTAACATCTCCATGCAGGTTTAAACAATATTTGGAAGAATTAAATTAAGAAACGGGCTCTAATATGTCCTTTCGACAATAAACATCAGATGAAGACATACTCATCGTGGCTGAGACCAATGCTCCGCCCTAAATAACGTTTTTTTGCCACAAATCATTATGTGGTTGAAAGTGGGATTGAATACCAATAAGATGTGTAAATAGTAAACACAAATGTATATTGTTTTTCCTTGTAGTGTGCAAAAAACTGTCACACATTGGAGAATCATGACAACATTTCAACAAGAAATGTTTCCTCACACGCCGAAAAGAAAATAGAAGGTTAGTGTTGTACATCCACCATGTAGAAATTAGAGATAAAAGACTGGTACACATACTTTTAATAACCAACATCATATATGTTCTGTTTTTTTAGATCATGTTATGCAAATAAGAAGTCATGTCAAACAACACGTTAAGTGCAATTATGTTATCCGACTGAGGAGTTTCCTGAAGACGGGTCCAACGGAACACGTCAATTAGATCCACTCCAGCATGTGTTATTCTTTGTTGGATCCCGAAACACATACAAGTGTTGACACACACGTTTAGAAATAATTGAGAGGGATAATATATAATGACAACTATACCCCTCACCTTTCACTACTAACCTCACTTCTATCTCCACAACAATATGAGTTCTGTTGAGGCAGTAATGTGTTTGATCAAGACTCATTAATGTTCATGTGTTTTATGTGTTTTAGTATGTTGATGAATCATCTGTACCTCTGTCTAAATAAAGTAAGACAGTCCTCTAAGTCTGCTTAGTGGAGATAGTTACACCGAGACCGTGTGAAGGAGGGCTGCTGTTTTTGCGGAACGTGTTTCTTGCTTACATTTATAAGTCCTCATCCACACAGCCCCCAAAAAAAGAGGACAACCCGGCTCTCTTGTAGCCGATCTGTTTTTTGGACAACCCCTTTCGTTGGTAGCAGGGGCGTTGCTAGGGGGGGCTAAAGGGGCTATAGCCCCTGATCTTTTGGTTGTAGCCCCGGATAGAATCTCAGGAGCTACAGCCAAAAGACTAGCTAGCCCCAAGTCCGAACAGTTCCGACATCAGCTTAGCCCCGGGTCTTTTCCAGACCTAGCAACTCCCCTGGTTGGTAGAGCAACAGTAAAGCAAATATGGAAAGCGTCAATATAGTTTTGTTTTCCGACGATCAGTACAAAACATTTTTAGACCTTCCGTCGATTCTAGGACAACCTATACTGGTAGCAGAAAGTGCCCCACCGCCTAATACGAATGATTTGGATTTACTAACCCAAAAAAAGAAAACGTTTATTCAGACTGAATCTCACGGGCAACTAATGGTTGAATACATCAAGGCAGGTTTCATCCCGGAGGATTTACAAATCAAAAATATACCCTTTGTCCTTTTAGACAACCCTAAAATTCATGACTAACTTTAGCGGTGTGGGCAGCAAATGCTCCTGTGACTGAGTTATCCTGGTGATAGCAACGGCAGAAGAGGAGGCAAAAAAACAAAAAGAAGTCTTATCCCTCCTTGAAAAGAAAATTCAGGACGAGTTATTCCTGACACAAAACCACTGCTTGAAAAAATAGACGAAGAGATGGTTAAATTTAAGACCTTTACCATTGACAAAAAGATCTGGAAATTAAAAAAAAGATATGCAGAATTACAAAGAGGAGGTCACATATCCTTACTTAGCACCCAGTTTCTTTCATCAAACCAATTTAAACCAGGGGAATAATAAATGGGCCTGAACAATCGAAGAATGCAAATAAAAGGTGTTGCGTTCTCCAACTCATCACATAGCAGTGATTCTGGGTCAAATAACAGCTTACCGACCAATAGAGGGGGTAATTCACAAAGGGGCCAATGTTTTTAAGGACGGGGCAGACGAGGCAAAACCCGGCAGCCAGGCAATCATGGCATGCGAACACACCAATGGCAACCCACCCTCAAACTTGGTGATACCTATCTTCAACTTAAGTGACCACAATTTAACACCAACTGAGATCGGTTTGCTGAGTAAAGGGCTTACTTTTGTCCCTGTGACTAAGGCTGACCGATTTGAAACTGAAATTGAAATGGCAATTTCTTTCGCATTTTAAGACTAAAATACTTCGCAGTCGCATACAAGCCGTTAGTAGCTCATTATAAATTAGCTTAACATTGCCAGGAAGACATCTACTGGTTCATCATTCAAACGGTCCAAGCCCACCCCGTGGAGGATATACAGACCTCAAACTAAGAAGATTGGAACAAAAGTGGATTTTTTACCTTAATTCTGTAAAGGAGGGACTGAATATAGCCGTCACATAGAGCTGCAGAAATGCCAGGAGCTGGTGGAAGACTCCTGGGCATTTTCCATCCACAGAAAGCAGTACCTTACCTACCAGAACCTGAACCGAAGCGGGTGTGCTGAAGCGAAGCCGCAGGAAACGGTAGCACTAAGCGAAAGCAGTCATGAGTGGAAAGCAGGCAGTACACCTTTGCTGCTTCACCGCGATCTAGCCCAAGAACGCCAACAAGAGCAGCTGAGTCAACCCAAGGAAGATTGGGGACCCCAGGGCGTATCGTCGACTGCGCCAAACACAAACAATAGTAATTAGAGCAGCTTGAGGAGAGAAAGTAAAGAGCCTAATTGTGAAACAAGGAAGTGTTTTGCAAACAAGACATCAGTATGTGAATGTATGGAATGCAAATACGTTAGGAGGAGAAGCTAAAGACTGGTAACTGAGCGCCTGCCTTCACACCTTTAAACATTGTTCCAGGGGTCCCAGGCTCACAGGGCAGTAGCAGCAGGGACACCATGCCTTACATTGGAGAGCCACTACCATGGCTTTCCTCCTCCCCCCATCAAGGGGTATATTTGTGCTATGGAGGGAATTGTTTCCAGTCACCTGCCAGCAAAATCAAGTGAGAAAAATACAAGTACCAGAATCCTCAGAGCTAATTAATTTGTCACACCTTAAACAGAAATGCAGACCCGCCTAATAAAACAAAGAAACTCAGCCCCCCTGAAGATTGATGAAGTCATGAAAACGTGCGTTAGGAGGAGAAGCTAAAGACTGGTAACTGAGCGCCCGCCTTCACACCTTTAAACATTGTTCCAGGAGTCCCGGGCTCACAAGGCAGTAGCAGCAGGGCCACCATGCCTTACATTGGAGAGCCACAACCATGGCTTTCCTCCTCCCCCCATCAAGGGGTAGATTTGTGCTGTGGAGGGAGTTGTTTCCAGTCACCTGCCAGAAAAATCAAGTGAGAAAAATACAAGTACCAGAATCCTCAGAGCTAATTAATTTGTCACTCCTGAAACAGAAATGCAGACCTGCCTGAAAAAACAAAGAAACTCAGCCTCCCTGAAGATTGATGAAGTCATGAAAACGTGCGTTAGGAGGAGAAGCTAAAGACTGGTAACTGAGCGCCTGCCTTCACACCTTTAAACATTGTTCCAGGAGTCCCGGGCTCACAAGGCAGTAGCAGCAGGACCACCATGCCTTCCCCATCAAGGGGTAGATTTGTGCTATGGAGGGAGTTGTTTCCAGTCACCTGCCAGCAAAATCAAGTGAGAAAAATACAAGTACCAGAATCCTCAGAGCTAATTAATTTGTCACACCTGAAACAGAAATGCAGACCTGCCTGAAAAAACAAAGAAACTCAGCCTCCCTGAAGATTGATGAAGTCATGAAAACGTGCGTTAGGAGGAGAAGCTAAAGACTGGTAACTAAGCGCCTGCCTTCACACCTTTAAACATTGTTCCAGGAGTCCCGGGCTCACAAGGCAGTAGCAGCAGGGCCACCATGCCTTACATTGGAGAGCCACAACCATTGGCTTTCCCCCTCCCCCCATCAAGGGGTAGATTTGTGCTATGGAGGGAGTTGTTTCCAGTCACCTGCCAGCAAAATCAAGTGAGAAAAATACAAGTACCAGAATCCTCAGAGCTAATTAATTTGTCACACCTGAAACAGAAATGCAGACCTGCCTGAAAAAACAAAGAAATTCAGCCTCCCTGAAGATTGATGAAGTCATGAAGACGTGTGTTAGGAGGAGAAGCTAAAAACTGGTAACTGAGCGCCTGCCTTCACACCTTTAAACATGGAATGCAAATACATGGGGAACTCAAATTGAATGATATATCAAGAAGATATATAATGCAACAAATGGGATGCACAACTAGTGGAGTGCAGAGAAATATTGTATGAATATAAAAGGCTGTGACAGAAGCGTAAACCAGGCAATTACAAGTGTGTAAATACAAGACGTCCTGGCCGGAGAATATATCAGGCAATTACAAGTGTGTGTGGATACAAGAAGCCCTGGTAGGGGAGTACACCAGGCAATGCCAAGTTCATGAATATAAGAAGCCTTGGCTGGATAGTATACCAGGCAATTACAAGTGCATGAATATAAAAACTATTCGCAGGAGAGTATACCAGGCCATTACAAGTGCATGAATATATGAACCCCTGGCAGGAGAGCATACAAGACCATTGCAAGTGCATGAATATAAGAAGCCATTTCAGGCAAGTATACCGGGCAAGTGCAAGTGAGTGGACCCAGGAAATCCTGACAGAAGCGTATACCAGGACATAAGAACTGTGTGAGTACAGAAAGCCCTGGAAGGTGAGTATACCAGGCAATCACAAGTATATGAATGTAAAAAGCCCTGGTAGGAGAGCTTACCAGGCAATTGCAAGAGTGTGGATACCAGAAGTCCTGAGAAGACATACCAGAAATATGTTGATTAGAACTGTGTTAACCAGACAAGAAGGAACAACATTTTGGCAGAAAGGAAAACCAAGAACTTTGAAAGAAGTGGAAATACACGGCTAAACTTATTTGTAAGTGACAGTGCTTTGTGGGCCAAGAAAGAAACAAGTAACAGTTAGATAAAGAATAATGTGTGTTGAAGAGGAAATCTAGGGCAAGGGAACCATCCTCTGAAACAAGAACCTTTTTCCTTTTTGAAAACATTTAATTATTGAAGAAGAATCAAGGGGCAGGGCACCATCCTCTGGAACCAAGACTCATTGTCCTTGGAGAACATTTGTTTTGATACTATTTATTCTTCCTTTATAAACTCTTTTTCAAGCACCTAAGGTTAAAGACGTTTCTCTTTTCAGCTTATAGTTTAGTTTAGAGTGTGAGGTTCAGAATAGAAGTTTTGGACACACGGACAGTTTTGATTTTGACATCCTGACACAGAGAGATCCTTAGTTTTGGTTTTAGGTCGGGAAACTCCTCTTAGAGCAGTGTCAGAGAGGCCTTTTCTCAACCCTTTTATTTTCAATAAAAGTCTTTAACAAGAATAAATGGCTAACTTGAGCCTGAGTTTCATTCCTGATTCATCACAGATGGCACACCTTTTTCTAAGAGTACTTAGAAGAGGTGGCCACGAGGAAGCATGAAGAGTATATCATGGAAACAACCAAAAGACTATGACGCTGCGCTGGGTTGGGCCCAGCTACGAGAGATAAAAACTGAGAAAGACTGCAGGTAGTGGAGAGAAGCCGACAAGGAGTCAGCAAAGCACAGGAAGTTAAAAAAACGGGAACCATTCAGCTGTGTAGAGAAGCTTGTCCTTACAAGAGAGGATGTGGAAGAGTGGAAGCAGCAGCAGAATCCGTGAGCCGACAGGGAGGCGACTCACTCCAGTGCTGGGAAAGTCAAGGTGGTGCCATGACCTCTGGGAGGTGGACCGCCTGGTCCAACAACAACATAGAGACCACCAGCCTCAAGCCTTCACGGAGCCGTGCAGGCAACCCAGAAGGAAGCAATGAGTGAACAGCAAACCGCCCACGAACCTGGGAAGAACCGGACACACGTTTCCAAAATAAACAAGGTAACAGAAACTGCAGGTGGGGTGCAGGGAGCACAGAGAGTGGAAATTGCATTGGGAGAAATCTCCCTCATCACAGTGATTACCAAAGAGACCCAGTCAGTGGAAGTTGCCTCGGGAGTAATCTCCCTCATCACAGAAGTGATACCTCAAGAACCAAGAGTCAAGAAAGCCTCAGGAGGTATCTCCCTCATCACAGTAGTGATACCCAGAGAACCAAAAGTCAAGAAAGCCTCGGGAGTCATCTCCCTCATCACAGTAGTGATACCCAGAGTACCAAGAGTCAAGAGAATCTCGGGAATGATCTCCCTCATCACAGTAGTGATTTCGAAAGGTCTGAAAGGCAAGAGTGGCAAGAATATCCCTCATCACAGTGATAATCCAAGTAGGTTTAAAGAGGATCCTGGAGAACAAGAGCTATCTGGAGATAATCTTCTTCATAACATCATAAGACAGGGAAGAATTTCTGGAAATGTGAAGCAAGCTTTCAGAATCCCTTGGGAAGATGTGAAAAGACTTTTGAAGACAATTGTCAAAGAATATCCCAAGGCAGCCCAAAAGGCTTTGCAAGGCAGGACGGGAGAAGGGAGAAGGGATCCATTCTCCTGACCATACTCTCTTTGTGGAATCAGAAAACAGAGCAGAATATGGATGGGAAAAAAATAAAGAGTGAGCCAGTTCACCAGGAGAAGGGAGCCGTTCTCCCGGTACCATTTTCGTTTGGATGGAGCACCCTTTTGTAGACTAGTGGTAGGGTTAGAGTAGGTTTTTGGACAAAGGACGGATCTTTCATTTGGACAAACATCCTGATGACGAGCAACCGAGTTATAGTTGATTAGGCAGAGATAACCCTTTTAGAGATATGGAGAGGTAAGTCTTTATTTTAAAAATAAAAGTTGTTGAAACATGCCACCCCTTTGTCTGACTCCTTATTCCACCTCGTACATAGGCTGTTGGTTTGGGGATGATACCAAGACGAGGTTACTAGACAAGTCCTATCTATGAAAGTCTCGTCAAAACAGGCTCTCCCCTGTTACTCCAAAACCATCAATGACCACATTGACACCCTGGCTCCTGCTCTGGCTGACTTCTGCAACTACTCCTTCACCACTCGAGTCTTCCCTTCGCCCCTGAAGCACTCACTTGTGCACCCTCTTAAGAAACCCTCAGCCGACTCCTCCTGCCCTGCTAACTATCGCCCGATCTCCATCACTCATTTCCTGGGCAAACTCCTGGAAAAGCTGCCCATCTCCCAGCTTAATTTTCACATTGAATCTTTTGGCTGTCTCCCTTCAGAGCTGCCAGAAGCATGGAAACTGCTCTCCCGAACCTGCTCTCCGACCTCGATTCCAATACCCCCTGTATCCTCATCTTACTTGATCTGTCTTCTGCCTTTGACACGGTTACAATGCCATCATGCTCAACCGTCTTCATGATAACCTGGGTATCACTGATCAGGTCCTGGCTTGGCTGACCTCTGTCCTCTCCGATCGACCCTTGCAGGTCCAACTGGGGTCCTTCATCTTCTCTATCTCTCTCTCTACCTGTGGTGTTCCCCAGGGGTCTAACCTCTCTCCCTGGCTTTTCAACCAATACCTGCCACTTCTTGCCCACCACATTGCCGCGCTTTGCCCCAACTTTAAGTGCTATGCGGATGGCACTCAGCTCATTTTCTGGCCCCCTTCTGCCCCCTGTTATCCTTTTGTCATTTCTGACTGTCTGTCTGCTATCCAGGAGTGGTGTGCCGCTAATGATCTCTGCCTTAATGCCATTAAAACTGAGATTCTCCTAATCGGCACACCTGCTCCCTCCTTTCCTGTCACTCTCTGGCCGGCCTCTCTTAGCCCTCTTCCTGCTCCCACCTGTGAGGCTAAAAACTTCCGGGTCATCTTCAACTCCACACTCTCCTATTCTCCTCATATCTCTGATGTCTCTAAGAAGCCATACTACCAGCTGCACCCACTTAAAGGTATTCTTCCTTTCCACTCCTTCCCCCAGAAGCTCACTGTCTCCAGAGCTCTTGTTCTCTCTAGGCTGGACTGCTGCAACAGCCTCTTTCTAAATCTGCCTGCCTCTACTCTCCGCCCTCTGCAACTCGTCCAAAACAGGACTGTGAGACTTGTCCTTGGCCTCAAGCTCAGGTATTGTATCTCTTCAGGAATGAAATCTCTGCACTGGTTCCCAGTGGCTGTGAGGATTAAGTCCAAAACCTTCTGCATTGTCCACAAGGCCTTCTGGGTCCTGGGGCCTCAATACCTTCAACTCTCTCTTTGTAAATATCTTCCTTTTCAAACTCTTCGGTCATCCACCTCCAACTCTGTCAGGGTCAGTCGCTTCTCCAAGCAACGAGTTGGTGGTAGATCTCTTTCTTTGAGTGGGGCCTCCCTCTGCAACAGCCTCCCTGCCTCTCTGAAACTTGAAGAGAACCATCTCTGGTTCCGGAAGCACCTTTCTCTTTGCTTCTGCTTTCTCTCTTCCTCTCCCCTGCTGAACTCCTGGCTGAAACTGCACTGGTCACCTGGCTACCCTCTGATTCTCGGGCCCAGGTCCCCTCACCACCAGTTGCACACCCAGCACTTGATATCTGCACTTACCCTTGCACTTGCCACCAGCAGGCCGCACTTTTTATTTATTGGTTTTTATTAATTTTTACTGTTGATCCCATGTACTGCACTGCCCCCTCCCTTTTCCCCTAGCACTTTTCCCCTCCCACTCCCCTGCACTTGCGCGATCTCAATGTCACCTGGACTAGTAAGATTGTTGTCTCTGCCTTCCCTCTGTTCCCCCTCCCTTGCCTCGTCGCCTCTTGAAACACTTGTGTATAGGTGCCTTATGAATGCCATATCATATCATACACAGAGTTTCTCAGGGTTTTAATGTTGAGTATTTCATTTACCTCCTGCATCATACGGGACATAAAGGTGGTACCCTGATCTGTAAGGATCTCTTTTGGGAACCTTTCTCTCGAGAGGAATGGTAGCAAATGCTTTAGTATTTCCTGTGTAGTGTAGTTTTGGCAAATGGAATGCTTCAGGATAGTGACTGGCGTAATCACTACTACTAGGATAACACTATTTCCTAGTCTAGACATTTCTAAAGGGCCCACGATATCCATTACTATCCTTGAAAACAAAATATCAATTTTAGGTAAGTGTTGCAATGGGGCAATGGGGACTGGAGTGGTTGCTGTCTTCTGACAGAGATCACATGTCATTACAAAATTCTTTAAATCGGCAAACACTCATTGCAAATAAAATGTCTGTGTTATTTGGCTGCGGCTCTTCCCTACTCCTTGATGTGCAGATGTGAAATGGGAGTGGGTCAGCTCCAATACCATTCATCTGTGGCTTTTTGGAACCACCAATTGGGACTAAGATACTCTCTCTGGAGTTATTGCTTCTCAATACACAATCCCTTTTCCAAGAAGAAGAAGGAACCAGCCTGATTGCGTCCTTCTTCTTCCATGACGACTTTCCCAAAGGCCTCTGTGAGGATGGGATTGTTCCTCTGAACAAAGGTAAGATCAGTTAGTGTGTCAGCCTCCTCTGATTCCTGGGGGATTTTACTTTCCTGTGGAGGTCTGTGTTATAAATGATGCTCAGGACATATCAGGTAAGTTGCTTTTAGGTTCCTTTATTTGAGTTGCATCAAGATGTCTCCAGTTGCTGCATAGGAGCCCACTTGCTCCCATAACTCAGGCTTACATTCTCCAATTGCCTTGGGCTGGAACCCCTCTCATACCCAAACATTCGGCACACTCTCACTGCATTCTAATTGACCTAATATATTCCAGACATTCTAGCAAGCACAATATAACACAACACCCCTCTTTTACACACACACACTAGAAAACACACTCAAGCTTCATATATACTTCTAGGCATAACGTCTAACCCATGTCTCCAAGCTAACCACGACTTGGAAGCTAGTCTCATATTGGTCACTTTGGGTGTTCGGGGGCTAACGTTAATCTGGTGGAAATTGAACATCTTTCACCAGGTGCTATTGTGATTTCTGTGCTGCTCATCAGGGGCTTGGGCCTTGGGACTTAATTTAGTGAATAGTAAGGGCTCCCAACTTTTATCAGTTGGTAAGGATCCCACACCCAACACCATATATGGCGGGTCAGAAGGAGGACACTGACATTTTGAGGACATGTCAATGTTAGTTGGACTTATTTTGGACTGTGCATGCTTTACCTTTGGACATTCACAGACGACTGACAAGCACCTTAGTCAGTTTAATAGGTAGGGAACACCCCATAGATATAGGGACCGATAGTGTTATATTGAATCTGTAATAAATACATCACTCTGCAATTTGGGCACAGCCACCTTCTTCCATGCTTTACTTGGAACAAATATTTATGTTCTGGGTGTCAAGACCCACAATAATACTGTCCTAAGAGTTTACTTGCAAAATACACAAATTGCACAGTAAAGCATCATGACAATGTAAATCCTTATAGCAGCATGTTGGCCCAAAATAATGTCAGTGTACCTTTAATTTCCACATCCTGAATGGACAACTATTAGATGCAGAAGCCAAAATATCTATCTACCCACTTTATTTTCAGTGCTTTAAGACACACAATAACATAAGTTGTGTCATAAACTCACTTAGGTTTGGAGATTCGTCACAAACCTTCACCGGGGTTATGTATGGTTTTAAGAACATTCAACTAAGGACATCAAAGCAAACTTTATTTTTTAGTGTATCAAGCTATTAGAAGTTATGGGTATGAACACATTTTCAAAAGGTGCTTTATTGTGTTGCTCGCTTTAACTGTCACAGATTTGCAAGGTGACTAGTGGTCTTTCAGTTGTAAATTCACCATCATGCAAAAGACACGCTCTGCTGCTGATGACAAAAGAAACGTGTTGCCCTTTCATTGCAGCCACGGACGCAGCCTGTGTGTCTCAGGTGGGCTGTGACTCTGGGAATCAGGCAGTGCTTGATCACCTGAGACGAGCAGATAGTAGATTTGCCTGGAATAAACAAAATGCGCCCACAAGCATGTTCCTGATCCTTAAAACTGCTGAAGGGCACGGAAGCCCCACCCCTCACCTAACATTTGGGGGCGGGGGGCTTCAGCCCGGTCAGCTCAATGACGTTGTGCGCCTGCTCAGATGACACTTTTTATTTTGAGGACCGTTTAAGTATATGCCCCCCTTATGCATCTTTGCTTTGCTCAGGCCATAAACCGGGCTTGCACACTCATAAGTGCCCGTATTACCCACAGATGCGGACAATATTGGTTGAACATGGTTTACACTCTGACAGAAATATCATGTTAAAAGAAGTAGCCAAGGTCCTGAATAAAATAAGGTCTGGCTGCAGTATTGGGTACCAGTGACTTCATTTCAAAGATTAAAGCAAGAGCACATAGAAATGTCCCAATACATATGATCGTTATTTTTGATCGCTGCAGCCCTGTCATGCTGAGCAAATTACCCCCTCTGGGGGATCCCTCTTCTTAAGCACTCATCACCCTTGTGACAGAGGTTTCTGTTGGACCTTGTTTTTAAAAAATGATGTGGTAGTGTCACATCATAAGAGCACTTTACATACCCTCAAATTGATACTGCATGTTGTCAACCGATCACCTCATTAGCACTTCCCCTTGCTAATTGAATGAAGCAGGGGCTACATGCTGCCAGGATCTCTATGCCCTGCATAAGGAACACACAAACCCAACCCTGCATGCATTTTCCCAGCTCTAGTGGCACACAACCAGACCAACGCCCAGGCTCTGTAGGGTGGTTTGCCTTTACCTGAGGCAAACTCCCTCATTGTTTGACTCCAGCCCCCTGTGCCACGTACCTCACGGGGGAAGTGAGTCAGGTGTACAGGTGGTGGGGGCTCTTCCTAAAGCCCAAGTGGGGGAAATGCTGCTTAGCCTGCTTTGGACAGTTGATGGAGGATCACCTAACCTACAATGACATACTTCTTGTACCCCAATGGTCTGCGTAGTTGTCCTCTAGAACAAATGCCCTGCACAGGCGGAGGGTCACTCCTCTCTCTGTGATCACAAACACTGGCCATACTCAGTTCCTGGATTTCTTTTCAGCTGCTCTGCTATTCGCTATCTGCAAGCCCCCTTTCAGCTTTGGTCCAACCTCAGTCCACTGCCAGGGACTCAGACCCGATCGGGTGGGCACCACATCACCCTCCTGGATAGCCCCTAAACAGGCACATCCTGTGGTCTGGGGTTGAGTGGCAGGTAAGCTGTCCTATCCATTGTGGCTGAGATCTGTTCCTGAGGGACCAGCTCCTCCTTGACATGAGCCAAGGTGTGTGGTGCCTAGGGAACCAAGTTGCACCCCATTAACCATACTGTAGCCCAACAACAGTGGTCCATGTCAGGTTGTGAAGAGCGGGTGTGGTCTAGCATTTCAGACTGGATCCAGTGCTGGAATCGACTGCCGGGACTCCTGTAGTTTGCCAAGTGGCTCTTTGCACCACGGGCTCCTTTTGTGTTGGTAGCCCGGTGTTATGCCACTCTTACCCATGCCCACCTCTTGCTTCCATCTTTCCTCACTACCCCCATCTCTTTGAAGTAAATAATTTGTTATAACGCTTCCAGTATGTTAGTCCTCACTCTTCACAAATGTTATCAGTCATTTTTATGATTTGGTTAACTACTTTTAAATCCCTCTATAGTGGGAGGTGTGCTTTCAAATTCACTGTGTTGTCAAATGTTTTACAAATGTTCTGGGGGGAACTGACTAAATCCTACTTTGAGGGTCTGGGCTTGCGCGCCCGTTGTAATATGGGGACACTTTAAAAAAAAACATTTCCAAGGCCACTTTTGGTTTCCAGTCGACCTCTGACTGGACCGCTCTCCTTGGTGACAGAACCAAGACAGTCTTGCATTTTAGCTGCTTAGCCTTCGTAAATGTGCAGAGAGGAAACAAGCAACACACGAATGGAAACTGCGCATAGAAAGGTACATTATTAACGATTAATTCAAAAGTCTTAACCAGTCATGTTTTTAGTGTTCATAGTGCATTTGCTAAATGTCACCTTTCTTTCAGAATAGGTGACGTTCCATACATTGTCCCAGTTTGCATAACGGTATCATCATTATTTGTGCAGAAATACCGTGCCTATTATAGCAATTCGTATTTTAATAATGGCAAGTGTTCCTTTAAATTATCCTTTTGTTATGATAGGATTACCATGCAAACTGATTTAAAATTAGAGGTCAAATTACAATTCTGAGATATCACATTCGTATGACTCAAGGTGTTGGAAAATAATGTATAAATATTCTCCTAGTGTAGAAACAATTTTAAGAAGCAGCTCTGAGCAATATAGAAAATGGCCGTGGTCTGCCACCTAGTGGAAAGTCACCAATAAAGCGGCACTCTCGTAGGTTCATGGATCCTGGCGCTGCATTGTTTGATTACTAAAATAAAGTTGTGTTTTCCGAAAAAGCAGAAATCTTTGCCTACTCTTCTAACCATTTCTAAAACAACGGTTTACCAAATACAACACACGAAGATAGAGAATTTAAAAGCCTAGATATCAGTGAGCAGGCAACTCACGCTGGGTTCCAACTTTTGATATTTGCTCCGGAAGCAGAAATTACCTCACCGACCGAAGTGAGGCAGGCATACAAATCCCCGGGTTTAAACAACTCATTTTTTTTCACATTTTCCAGCAGGAATTGGGAGAAAAAAAACCTCAGGGGCACATGTTCGATTAAGTAGAGTGAAATGTATGTGTAAAACTGCCTTTCACTCCACACCATATTATCATTCATGTGTATGGCGCAGATGGGGGGTACAGATTTTTTTTCATCCTGCCTCCCCCATTCTGTCCACCATACAAATGCATTAGCATTTATGGCAGCATTGCATTTTCATGCTGGCGTAAATGCTGTTGATTCCTATAGAATCTGCCTGCTTTTTACACCTGCAAAACGTAGGTGGGTTCCATAGGTATCCATTGTAAACACTTCCTGTCATGCGTAAATTGCAGGAAGCGTGTACTTAATTTGCACCTTTGACTACAACATGGGGGTATAAAGGGGCTGCTGCCACTATTTTACACTGCCATTTTGAACTCCGATGAGCAAACGTTGAAATTAAGCAGAGGCGACCTGTTTTCACCTAAGTACATTATGGGGGATTTCAAAATGAGTCCCATAATATTTACAGGCTGGTCTGAGTATTTAACATGGCAGTACCAGTCGCCTACCCTGCTGAGCTATCTTTGCAGAATTCTGCCTTAGGATTCCCGTCTTCTCCTGCACCCACCAAACAGCTTTGGCCTTTCCCCCTCAAACTCACATCCCCTCTGCCTTAAAGACTCTGGTGATCCATTGAGGAGGCAGCCTTCCCACTTTGAAGTAAGCAGCACTTGCTAATTTTATAAGATCCATACGAACGCTTCCCTAAGCCTGAGGACAGCAGGGGAGAAGGCAGAAGCCCTGCCGTGCGCAGTGATTTAGAAGAGGAAGGCACTCAATGGGGATTGTTTTGTTTGTTTTAGTTTTTGATTTTAGAATCTCCTCAGGGGCAAAATGGCACTACTGCCCCCATTGTTCAAAGAGAATTGGTGCAAGTGTCCTCTAAGTACTCGGCGCCTATGATACTAACTACGCATTCTGCCAACCACCCATAGAATCATGAAATCTTAAACAGAAGGGATTTCAAGGGTCCACTTTACCATCCTACCGCTATGCTTTCCATGGGCATCTTGATAGCCAGCTCGTGTATTTTCGGAAGCTAGCTGAGTGCCCAAGGACTCATTTCACCAAAAGGCCAGGGGTAGCTGACATCACATGAACCTTGACCTCTGATGACAATGACATCACAGTAAGTGATGTCATTTGATTGCACCCCGAAGTGATGTCACGGGAAGCGATGGAACACAAAGTTTCACCCCTTGACAAAACAGGAAGAGGCATCACATAGCATTGATCCTAAGTACACTACAAGAAATATGGTTACGATATCACTATAATGTGATGTACATTTCATACAAAAATGAATCACCATAATGTATCGTTAAGATCAGTGTGTGTAGGCCCATATTACCAAATTTCCATGAATGCAAGCAGACGTCCATGGCCAAATGATAAAGATGTGTTATTATATAGCACTTACGCTTGAGCGCTTTATATAGAAAAAATATACATCTAATATTACCCAACCTTCTGGTACTCATTTATCGACCTCAGAAGGATGAAAGGCTGAGTTGAGGTGTTTAAGAACAGACTATCCCTTGAGGTGTGCCTGAAATAAACCTTTAATGAGTCTAGCAATTATTGTATAGAATTCCAGAAAGACACATTATTTGGTATTCCTATTCTTTCTTGTTTAGGGTCATTGCTGAAAGTGTTAGACTTGTGGAAACCCTGTTCTTTTTTTAATTCGTTTTTGTTGTTTCTTTTTTAAGAGGCCTGAACAAGAAAGCCAGCCACTCCAGAAGCAAAGAGCCACATGGCGCTTGCCACAGCCTAGGTGCTTGCATTACTAAAAAAGAAAAAAAGACACTTTTTTTTTTTTTTTTTAGGGGGTAGAAAGGGAGACCACACAGGTAGCAAGGGAGACCTCAGACCCCTAAATGACGTCCCTATGAGAGCCCTCATCTCTCAAGAATGTTCTGGAAATACCTGAAAGGGCAGGGAGCAGCTGCACGAGGATTAAAGATAGAGGTTGCGTTGGAAAGGGGCAGGGATGGCAACAAGATGGAAAATAAAAGACTATGGGCCTCATTATGAATGTGGCGCTATTTTCAGTGCAACAAATACGCCCATCGTTTACTGTTAGCGGCACACATTTTGGTACACTTTTTTTTTTTTATTAAACGTTTATTGGTTTAAAATAAGCAAGCCTTCAATTAGCATTACACATTAATTTAACCATTTACATAAATTGTGTCAATCCTTTCTATTCATTTAAATAAGTTCTTAATGAGGCGATTCTAAAATCCAAAAAATTTAGTGGGAGCCAGGAAAGTATGGGAGAGGAGAGTAAAGGCGAGTTTTAAACAAATGACTTTTACTAAACTATAAGCTGAAAAGAGAAACGTCTTTAACCTTAGGTGCTTGAAAAAGAGTTTATAAAGGAAGAATAAATAGTTCTACTGTTCCAGGGTTCCCATTGTGCCATGTATCACATGTTAAGTTCAGTCTTTTATCTTTAGTAAGAAAGCTTCAATGAACTTAAGGACTTCAAAGCATAGGCTAGTACTTTCTCCCATAATTATCCATTCCCACCAAATCTGATCAAGATCCAACTGGGCAAACGTTTGTGTTTTCTTCAAGTGTGTGGAGCGTAAATTAGTCAAGTTAGGTCAGGCAGTCACCCAATGCACTAGAGTTTCAATAGTGCCTTCCATTCTGCAGAATCTGCAGTGAGCTTCACTTCCGGAAATCATTTGCCTCTCCAGAGCTATTTCTTTGGTGTTTAAGATGTTTAATCTCACTCGTAAGAGAATATCTCAGTAAACTGGGGAGGGATAGTTTTTCAGACATACTGGTAGATCATTTAACCCTTTCTTTTCTTTGTCCCTAGATGGCCTTAGGCAATCTTGATTTTGCATCTTCACTGTTTCAATCCAATCTTGTTCAATTAATTTCTTTTTAATTTTCATGGGGTTAAGTCTAGAAAAGCCATGTAGATTCTTGATCTGGCTTCTTATGCTTTATATATAAGGATTCCTAATATAAAGATGTTTAAGGAACTTCCGACACCTTTAATGAACCCTGTTTGAGGTTGGTCCAGGATTCTTGCATTCTTTGCCCATTTTGTTAGGTCTCGCAGCAGTATTGTGGCAAACAACTTCCCCATAGAGTCTAACAACGCTATGGGGCGGTAGTCATGCAAATATTTCCTGTCGCCTTTTTTATAGATTGGTACTATTAAGGCTTCGCACCGGGACATCGGGACCTGTTTTGTTCTTAATACTTGTTTGTAAATTTGCATTAGGAAATCTTGCTTCATGCCTCTTTTTTTTAAAGAGATGATTTGATAACCCGTCAGGGCTCTCAAGGAGCTTAGTTTTTTCATTCTTGCTTCAATATCATCTGTATCTATGTCGATACTCCACTCTTTTTGCAAGTGTAATATTTCTTTAATGGGGGATCATCTGGCGCTGAGAACAAGTTCGTGTAGTGCTCGCACCATCTCTCCTCACTGATTTGTGCGAGCATCTTATAAGTACTAAATAAGCCGCCATTATTTAGCAATTCCCAAAGATCTCAGGTGTTGTTCTTTGAAACCGCTTTTAACATACACTCAGCTTAAGATTATATTCGGTGAGATTTCGTGGCGATCAGCCAGTTTTTAAACTTGTTTTCTTAGTCGTACCATTTCACTCCACTCTAGGGACTTTGGGCCTCATCACGAGTTGGGTGCTAACCGCCGGGGCTATTTGTCCTACCGAAAAAACCCCGGCGCTATTAGCTATTAGCGCCGGATCACGGGTTAGGCGGAGCGGTAACTCCCCATTCCCCATTGGGCCCATTCGGGAATTTCCCATTCCCCAATGGGCCCAATGGGCCCAATGGGGAATGTTCGGTGCTATTCCTGCGTCCGGTATTATCGCCGGCGGAAATAGCACTGAAAATCGGCAAAATTGCGGTGGATTTGCCCCAGCTCAGAGCTGGGGGTAAATCCACCAAGCTGTGATTTGGTAGACCCTTAACTGCGACGGTAATAGCGTAACCGTTGCATTTAAGGGTTACAGCCAAACTCGTGATGAGGCAGTTTATCTTTTTCAATGCTCGAATATCTGCTTGAAGTTTTTTTTTGGCATTATGCGCTATTGGATCGTAATGATTCTTTGGGGGCATCTCATAAAATTTGCATGGTTTAAAGAAATCTCTTAGTATCCACGTTTAGGTCATCTGTTTTTTATCGACTGCCAGGGCTTGTTTAAATTTGTGACCGATCTTTGTTATCTCCTTATTCCCGATTTTTTGTCTGTTTTTTGCCCATGATAGTTCCACTCGGCCCATGTGCATCCAATATTTTTGTGCTCCATCTACTTCTAAGGAGATTGCAATTAGATCATGATCACTTATGAGTTGGGGGATGACTTCTAGGCTATTGATCCTTCTTTTTAAATTCCCACATACGAAGAAGTAGTCTAAACAGTATCTCTTATCTCCCCAGCACCTTGTACTGCTTCCTGGTATGACGCCAGCTGTTTGTGTGTTTAGCATATGTAGATCTCTTATATTTGCTTCCTGGTACCAGTTTCGGGCCTTACCAAGCAGATCGTCTTCTTTTTTTGGGAAGCCTTTGTCATCCAGTAGATGGATATTAAAATCCCTGCAAACAATCACTGATGCTTCATTCCATCCAGTTATGACTTGATCTATTTCATTACATAAGGTGGATATAAAGTTGATTTCTTTGGTTGAATTAACTCTCCAATAAACGTTTATCAATATCACCTTTTCTTGATTATTTTTATTTCTCCTTCGAAGATGTAGAATCTGGATGTATGGATGGGGCAGCTGTGCAGGATTACATGGTAATCTGAGTATGTTTTTAACATTGTTAATAGCCCTGAATATGGTCTTCCCATGAGGCCTTTGCCAGCTGGATTTAGATAAGGTTCATAGCCATCGCATGCTGGGACATGCCTTAACTAGGTTTCTTGCATGCATATGACCTCATACTTTAATAAGTCTTCTCTCTCCTCCATAAACAAAGGTTTAACACCTCTAGCATTCCAGCTGGCAAACCTTGCTTGTGTGGTTGTTTCGGTTTCATTAATCTGTTTCTTCTTCTGTTCTGCTGGTGCATCCGCTAACCAATTCCAAGATTTCCCCTTGTTAATCGCATCTCTTGATGCTTTGGCTTTTCTGTTTCTCACTGTGAAATAGATTGTACGTAAATCCTGTTTATTTATGGTTGTGTGGGTTGCTGAACTTCTTATTGCACTTCTTTTCTCAACCAGAGTTTTATCTTCAGTCTCAAATTGATGATTTTAGTCTTTTGGATTTTGGCTCTCTTTTTCCTGGCTCCAAAGATGATTTCTATGTTTAGCTGAGTGAGTTCTATCTGGATCGTTTTTATTAGGTGTTTTCTTTGTGTTGGAATTGGAGCTTTTTAGGAGACCACGTCTATCAGAATTTTGGTGATCGATAATTTTTGCTTCTCGTTTTTCATTGGTCGGGCGCCCTATTTGATCTGTTGATCTCTTTGAAAAGGTGGTAAGTGGTAGTCTTGAAGATCATATCCCATTTGCAGCATTTTTACATTTTGCTCAAGAATCGCTTCCTTGATTTTCAATGATGTAAGATGTAGGACCACTTCATCGATCGATTTTTCAGAAACAAATTCAACTATCTTTATATCTTCAGTGGATATAAATCTTAAACTGGGTATATGTTGAAACAGTTTAATTACAGTTAGTCTATTCAAAATTGGGGCTTTATGCCCTTTATCGATTAATTGTAAGGATATTTTTAGTTTGTCCTTATTCTGCTTCATTCTATGGTCCGATTGCATTTTACTTCTTAGTTTCCGCTTTGGGGAAAGTTGCTGCTTCTTGAAGGCAGTCCATTTCTTTCTCTTTTGTTCCATAGTTAAAAAATCTCTAGGCACATCTTGCTTTCCCACAGAGGCTGCTTTGCTAGTTTTTATTTGGTTTCCAATGGACGTCTTCCTCTTCTTGATCAATAAGTTCTACCAGATCATTAAGACATGTTACGTCCTCAGCTTCATCTTGGTCGTTTTCACGGGCCTTCGAGTCTTCAGGGAACATGGACAGTTTTCTTCCCGCCATAGATAAATCTCTTTCAACAATGGTTACTTCTTTCCTCACTTTCTTAGAAGGCTGATTGACCTCTAGCTTAGGTGGGGTCCATAAGTTTCTAAGGAATGCACGTGAACCAGTTGCTTTTTGCTTCTTCTTCATCATGGGCTGGTTTTTGGTTTTCTTTTTTTCCTTTGCTATAGTCTTCCCTAGCGAGGGTCCTCAAATTTCGTTTGAATTAGCTTGGTCCTTTTCTGCAAAAATGGAAAACATATCCCCCCAGCACTTTTGTCTTAGTCTGGTTGGATTAAGTCAACCAGAAATATTAAGGTGTCTGATTCCTTTAGGTCAGGGACAGGTCCGACTAGGTGAGATGGTGGCTCTTTTGGTTTATGATTTTTCCACATAGAGCGCATCCATCTACAGTCCTCCAATATCGCTTCCATTTAAGTAGAGTTGTCGTTAGCTTCCCTGCGGGCTAAGTCAGCTAGCCGATTTTGCCATACCATCGATGTTACAGCTTCCTTTTCTAAACTGGCATCAACTTTCAGTGCTAGGGTCTCAATGATAATTAGTTTCAACTGTAGCATAGCAGTCAGAGTGCTCTGGTCTCTCGTTGCTTCATGGAGCGCTTCATATCATTTTATGAAAGGAGATAGAGAAGGTGACATGGAGGCTAAAATAGTTCTCTGGAGTTCCGATGCATCAATATTCATGATGATGGGATTTGGCGCTTCCTTAGGTAGTTCCCAATTTTGGTCTTCCAAACTTGATTCAGAGACACTACTCGAATCAAAGAAATTGTAGTTAGTTTGGGGAGTGGGATCCGTCAACTCGAAACTCACATTCAGCAATTGGTTTAATTGTAGAGGCGAGGGATTTACACCACCTAGGCTCTTCTCTTCACTTTGTGAAGGATGTTCAGCTTGAGAGTCATTGTTCTTTTTTGATTCGCTTAGAGATGGTCTTGTTGGATATCCATCTATAGATATGTCACCTTCTATCTCCGATAGCCTGCTTCGAATGGAAGCAAGGCTCTTTCTTTTTTGAGTTGAATTTTTTTAGGCCAGTGTCAAAAGATCTTTACTCAGTTGTGCAGCGAGATCTGAATTCTTGAGCATTTTCACAGGCTCTTTAGAATCGGGGCTGCTTTCGCTCCTTAAGGTGTTGTGCTGAGTGTTAACTTGCCACAGAGCTCTTCGGACTTTGGTAGCTACTGTTCCGGCTGCATCACTACCTGGATCAGGGTCGGTCGGCATTACTGGAGTCTCAGAGGAGACTACTTTCATGGAGCCTGTGAAAACGTCATCCGGCTGAACTTCAATCAATTCTGCATTACTGGCTGGTGTTAGTACACCCAGGGCTTTAAGTGGGCCGGTGCCTGCTGGGGCTAGGCCCCGGCAGGCTCCGAAATTTCGTTTTGAGGTGGGGCCCTGTCGGGGCCCACTAATTTCCCCTGGCAGACCTGGCCACACTACACAAAAAGGCATTTTTTTCTACAGCCTGAAGCTCTCGCTCGTGTGCGAGAGCTTCAGGCTTCAGAAAAAAAATGCCTTTCAGCCATAATGGTGGTGCCGCACCTGCGAGGCATCCCTTTAATCAAGTGATGCACGTGGGCCGGCGCCACCATTATGGAGAAAACGTGAGGCCGCTGGAAGCAGAGGCCTTGCTTTCTAAATACTGAAGCTCCCGCGTATTTGTGGGAGTTTCAGTCTTTAGGAAAAAGGCCTCTGCTTCCAGTGGCCTCACCCTTTCAGCCTTGATGGTGACGCTGCCCCTCCCCAGCTGGCGAGGGGCAGCACCACCATTAAGGCTGAATAGGGAGGCGCTGTCCCCTGCCAGGCAAGCCTATAGAATATAAATGCAGAGATCAGCACCCTCTCCCCAACAGGGGAGAGGGTGCTAATCTCTACAACGGGCTGCCTGGCAGGGGTGCCAGTAGCCCATTGAGCCGAGGCTCGTCAAGGGGGCGTGGCCTAATGGGCCATCAAGGCCCCCGGTGTTAGGCCACGCCCCCTCGATGAGCCCCGGCTCGATTTGTAGTGCCACTTAAGGCACTGAGTACACCGTCCTTTCATTGTTTGCTTTTCAATATTTCCCTTAGGTCTGGAATGATTGGTACTTCAGCCTCCTTACTTTTCAATGATTCTTGCCATGAAGATTTATTTAGTTGCTGACAATTATTTACATTGGGGCTTGCTGTTACCGGACTTACCTCCGGTCTTGATGCTTCAGGCAGCCATATTGGAGTTCTTAGGTCCTGGCGATACTAGCGTTTAAAGAATTTTCCGCATTTTCTGTGCTGAGGTCATCTTTAGCATCAGAAATGCTTGAGTGTTTAAAGCTTACTTTATTTGGTGAGTTTTCATTATAAGTTTGCACTAAAAAGTGATTGGTGATATACACTGTGGTGTATTGAGGGTGTTTGCGCATGCTTGTTTAGCAGTATCTCGCAGTTTCGGGGATCAAAGGGCATAGCCCCACAGTTTCCCCAAATCTGCTGCCATCCAAACAGAGACAATCAGTCTTACACGCTCAGGTGTCAGCAACTGAGTGTTTCCAAATTATTTACGGTTTGTTTCTGCAGATACCGGATCAGCTCTAGCGATTACATGGATTTCCCAGAATCACGCGAGTTGCTTGGCATTCGAGGGGCAGACAGCTGACAGGAGGCAATAGCAGCGGCTCAAGCACCACGCCTGCCAACTGTCACTTGACTCACTTCGCTCTGCGGTTTTTGGAGTTTATGAGTCGGCAGCATCGGAATCAGAGGGTGGGGCCCGCAGCATTCTGAGTTAATTAAAGAGAACAAGTCTTCTTTCACACAGCGTTCCCAGCAAACTGGTGAAATGATCAGAAAATGTAATAGTCCAAGTGAGATGCAGCAGCGTAGTAGCCTGCCAACTGTCACTTGGTACACTTTCAAGCAGTGGGGTGGTTGTGTCAGTCTCCATTTTGGAGTCCTATCTTTTGGGGTTATGAAGGAATTATCAACAGTGATAAATCTACCAGCAATAATTTCTCTATTTATTGGAGTAATGTGGTGGGAAATCCTTCCATCCAAAGCAGAAGAGCCTGCTGGCTATGATCCAACCGGATTCTCTCTTTGGAAGCCCCCTTATTTCACTGAATATTCCAGATGCAGGCAGCATTCAGAAAACCCCCTTAACGGACTGTTTGCGTAATTACTGCTCCAAGGCACTACCTGCTACAGACCTACAGACAGAGTTCTTAAAATTCATAGATTAGTTGTCTCCCACTCTGAATCTAGCTGGAGCGCGTGTTCAGAGAACATGTGTGCAGTTGTCTGAATCCTTGAGACCTCTCTTTCTTGGGTTAAAAATGCTATGTATAAAATAGCACTGCCCTACATACAACAATATTTTCCGGGAGCAAAGGACTTACATTTAAGCCTAGTTGCATACCCACAATTATTTTTCCATTCAGCTGTGAAATGGTGGTAAATTCCAATGATGGCTACTGAGTAGTTTCCCATTGCCAGTTTAAGGCATGGCTAAACCATAATGGGTGCGGGTAATGGTGCCACTGGGCGCACCGTTAAAGGGATTTGCATGTCCTGCCAGCTGAAAGTTGTTGTGATGCAGGTTTTGTTGCATCGCCTGCTGTGGTTGTTGCTGTGGAGGAGGGCCCGGTATCTGCAAGGGCAACTGCGGGTATGCCTGGTGTATTTCATAGGATATAAAGGTCATTTTGGAAATCGGCCCCTGCGGTGCCCCTTGAGGGGGCATACCATAATTCTGTTGGCCATAACTGTACCCTATCCCCTGTCTGATCCTACATTCTCTTGAGAAGTGTCCCCACTTCCCACAATTCCAGCATTGCCCCATTCTTTCCCCCAAGGGTCCCAGTCACTCAAACCACCCTCCCTGTGATCCTCGGAACTCACCTTTTCCTCGCTGTTGTCCTTCTTGCCACTGCAGAACGGGGTCTTGAGTGTTCCCACCCCACTGTCCTTGTCCTCCTTGTGACCACAACGTGGCTATTCTGGCGTGTGCGAAATTAGGGGTGCACCCTACCACTTCCGTCTGTGCAGGCATCAACACTGACGCCTCCACAGCTACTTTAGCTGATTTGTTTTGTACTAGTTTTGCTTCCTCTGCCTGTCTCCACTGAGTCATTTCCTTCTCACGCTCTTTTATTCTTCTGCAGTGGTGTGCTACTCTGTATTTCGGGCCACCCCTTCGCTTCGATCCCCACAATTGTGTCTAATGCCTTTTACACTTCTTTGGGTAGACCTTGCTTGACAATAAAGTAGAAAAAGGGGGTCGATTGATCCCATGCGTTACCCGTCTCTGCTCTCCAAATCTCTTGGACTTTAAGAATAAATCCAGTGGCATCTTCATCATCGCTCATGGTACATTACATAATAGACTGCAAGTCAGGTCTGTCCGGGAAAGCATGCCGCAATGCATCCCATTCTTTCACTCTAATCTTATCAAAGGATGCTCGATCATGTGCATCGTTGCCCAGAGTTACCCCTGAGTACCCCACCTTCACCCACACATCGGCAGCATGATCTCAGATAGTAGCTACCAATAAACTTTTGATATCTCATTCTGCTAGGGTACCCCTGCCGTTTAATTTTCCAATGTGTATATCCATTTCCCTGCGCCCACCGTCAGGGCCGGAAGCGCCTTCATTAAGTTATTTTTGTTAATCTATGCTCATGGCACGTAGTCCGGTCTCCCAGTACCCTTGTGTATTAGGGGCATTTGCATTTTTAGTTTACTTCCCTTGCCCTTCTTTGCACTACCCTTTTTCCTTGCTATTGCCATCTGGCCAAACCTCTCTCAACCGGCCGTCCCATAAACTCTCTAGTCTCGGAGTATGTTGAGGTGTTTACTCTGCCTCCTCATCCGCATCATCCTCAGACTCGTCGAATGTGCTCCACCCATCCTCCTCTCCCCTACAGGAACCAACATTCTCATAACCCAAGCTATCTGTTTCACCATCACAATCTACATGTACAGTTCATATGGGCGCACTATCGATCCTGAACAACAAATGTCCTGACTTCCACTCATCTGCCACCTGCTCCGCTGGTTTGTGTGCCTTTGTCACATTTTGTGCAGCCCACAGTCTGTTTAGTTCTGTGCATGTTGACGCGTGTGCTGCCTCTAAATCTCTTTTATTGATGGCTGCATGCACTGTGACATCCAGTGGGGGTATATATGGGGGTGGTGGGGCTGTCTTCCGAGTTGACAAGTAAGTTGGGATTGTGTATCCCACTTTGGGGTGGGCTGATAAGGGATATATTCCCTTGTTTCCTGTCGACGTTGTCCGATTTTCACTTAAACCCTGCGTCTTTGCTATCGCAGTGCACCCTCCTCCTCCCTTGCGCTCCTCTCTATCCTCAAACATTTTCCAGAGGTTCAATATTTTCCCTCCGTTCTGTAAATGTTTCCCTTTGTACTTTGTTGTGAAAATATGGACATTTGTTTGAGAATACTTCTGTCATAGGAGCCCTGCTCTGGCCACGAGCGGGCCATCCCACACCCCCTTGTCTTCGTCACCCACTGGTTGTGGTATTTTTTGATACTGTGACGGTATAATGGTAAGGCCTTGCACGTGTATTCTATGGGTGTTTTCTCCTCCCATAGTTGTGTTGGTCACGCCCTTGCTGTTGCTAGGCCTATGTTAATGCACTACATACAGTTTTATATTTTTTATTAGTTTTATATATTGTCAAAAACACATTCAATTTTCCCTCCTCCCTTAGTAAAAAAAACAAAAAACTGTATTTTCTTTCCCCACCCCCTTCTTTTCCTTTAAGTCCCCTTACACAAACCATGCTCTCCCCACACACCACAATCACACAATGCCCCTCCTGGGCCTCCACCCTACAAAATAAAAACGTGAATAAAACAAGCTAAAATAACAAACTAAAATAACAACCACTACTATTCCCGAGCTCTCTAATTATATGGGGCTCCTCTGTATTTCCTTTTATCTTCTTCATTAAACAATATGAGTGGCAGCACCTTCACCCCTCACTTAGGGATGTTCCCTACCATTCTTTTCCTTTCCTTATTAATCTCCTTAGAAAGTTAATAAAACAAAACAAACCACATACAAACCACATACATGCCACATGCCACATACATGCCACACATGTTAAATTGTAACATGTAGTTTATACAAACTTTTATTACACATAACACCATTCACTTCAAGCCTCTTGGCTTCAACCCAAAACAACTTTAAAAACTCCTATTAATAGCATCATCAACATCATCATCATCATCTTCATCTTCTTTGTCATCATGATCATGTTCTTCGTCAGCAGACCCCCAACATCTGATATAAGAGTCACATGCTACTCCTCGTCTACATTGCACGGGAGCCATTATTGCATCTATAAAATCCACCACAGCACAGATTTCCTGCCAACATTAAAAACCACCAATCCTCCATAAAACCAGTTTGGGAGACGAATTTGCTGAGATTAATTAGTCATTTGGAATTTAATTCTAAGCATTCTGTAATCCAGTGCTTTGATGATTCAACTGAGACAAGACAAAATCTACATACATTGTTAGAAGTTTCTTTGTCATGCTTTAGGAACAACATTTCCTTGGTCTTATAAGCATTTAGCCTTAGTCTCAGGAACTGGTCTCTGTGATGCCGCAATGGAAATTTTGTTAAATACTGCGGCAACTGGTCGACTCCACATGCCGTTCCAAGATAAAGAGACAAAGCTAATTTATCACGTTTTTCATTGTTTTGTATCCAGTTCCATCTCTTTAAATTTTATTTCCTTGCTGCCTGTTGATTATATCGACATCAGCAAGGTTCAGGATCGTGTCAATTTTGTCAGCCCAAGTCCTAAATAACCCGGAGTGTGGAATTTAGTTGGAAGCCGCTACAAGATACAACCTTGTGTATGTAGAACAGCAGTATTGGTGTCATTGTGAACTTACCATAAGCTGCGTGCAGTTTTGCTCCCTGTAAGGCAAATTTTCTCATACGGAGTGACAAATCACATGACCAATCCCATTCTCGAATTGACAAGATTCCCAGGTATCGTATACAATGTGCGGAGACTCAAGCGACTCTCCATCAACTGTCCACCTAAATTACCTGTCTCTTTTGCCTGCTTTTGGACCAAAGCCCTGAATTTTTGAATTTTTAGCATTTATTGCAAGATCGTTTTGGTGGAAATAAACTTGAAGATCATTTAAGAGTCTTTGAAGCCCAATCTGAGTGGTATTCATCAGCACCAAGTCGTTGGCATAAATGACGCAGCTGATTTGCTAGCTATTTATTCTAGGTGGAAAAGATGTTGTAACTTTCAAGGCATTCGGTAGGTCCACGATGAACAGTTTGAAAAGTAAGGCCGCCAATGGCCAACCATGTTTTATGCATTTATTTGTCGGGATTTCCTCCGTTAAGTCTCCATTTTTATTAAGACGAACTCTGATTGAGGTTTTTGAATGTAAGGCCATTACTGGATATAGCAGATCGGCAGGGCATGACCAATTCTGTAACCTTTGCCTTATCAGGGCTCTGTTTATGCTGTCAAAAGATTGCTTTAGATCTATAAAAGCTAGAAATAGCTTTTTTGCCCCTTTCAGTGCTTCCAACTTTAAGATGTTTAGTAAAATTAGGTTTACTTCGGTGCCGACTCCCCTTGTAAATCCAGTTTGCTGATGATTGAAAATTCCAGCATCTATTGTCCATGATGACAATTTTCTTTGGAGAAAATCTGCAAACAACTTCCCGATAGTATCAAGAAGGGCAATCGGGCAATGGTTCGAGGGATCGTTCTGGTTGCCCTTCTTGAAAATCGGCACAACCACCGCCGAGCACCATGTCACAGGAAGTTCTTTCACTATGGCAATTCTTCTAAAAAGTGCCTCTATCAAAGGTGCCCAGTGGTTTTTATTCGCCTTTAACATGATGTTTGTTAGGCCGTCTGGCCCAGCAGCGCCTGAATTTTTTAAATTGTCGCTTGCCACAAGGATATCCGCACATGTCTCACACACGTCCCATCTTGTGGGACCTTCAGGTCTGCTTTCGATTAACACTGTTTTTGGATCTTGAAACACCAATGAAAAATGCGACATCCACTGTGAAGCATCTACTCCATTTGCCATCGCTGCGTTTTGATTTAGCGATCCCTCATTCAGTATTGCCCATATATGTCTGGTATTGTGTTTCGCGATGAGACTCAAGATTGTTTCTGCTGTTTCTTGATCGCGAATCATCTCAAAGGATTTGAGCCAATTTTGATATGTTTGACGTCTTTTCCTTATTTCTTCTACAGCATTAATCTGCGCCAACATTTTCAGGCACCTTATCTCGTGATTCTCGTGATGTAGAACCTTTGTTGCTGCATTAACCTTCACACTAAATGGGTATTTATTAACCTGCAAGGTTAGTTTACCACCGCATTTCCCAGTTTTAAATTGTGTGAGCAACGGAGCATAATTTACTTGAGTGGAAAGCGGTACCGTTTCAGATAAAATGTCAGCGGTGAGAGAAACAATTTGATGTTCATTGATCCGCAAACGGTTCCTCCCCTGTTTAATTACAAGGACTCCATCGTATGTTTTTCAAGATTGACCGGCACACATATGCCAAGTTAATTTGAGGGCGTCTGATCACTGTTGTTCATTTTTAGCGTTTTCAATGGACTTACTTTTGCAAAAAAGTTTTTTGATGACCAGATGTAATCTAAGGGTTTATGGGTCACGTTCCGATGCCACGTATATGCTGGGGGAATTTCACCCCTGGTTTGAATGTTTCCAATGGAACAAAATCGCAATTTAATTTCTGAGTACCACTGTTGTCCCCTGTTTGCTTTCCGTAATGAATTGTTTCCATCATAATCAATTGGCTTCTTGCTGTTTTCAAACCAAGAGAAATACATGTCTCCGCAGATAATGATTGTGAGATCTTCATATTTAGTCGTACATTCATCTATGATGGAATTCACTGAGTTTATAAACATGCCAGCAGTGATCATTACAGGGTTCCAGTAAAAGTTTACTATAAGCAAATGATTAGGCACATTCGGGTCCGAAGATGTGTATTGTAGGCTTGTGGCTCGTATGAATAGATTAGGATTATTCAACTTTACCACTTCCCAGCCATTGGCGATCTTTATCATTGTCAGTACACTAGAATACGGGTGTCCTGTATGATTTTTCTTGGCTGCATTTAATAGTATCAAATAACCATCTCGGATAGGAGATTCACAAAGCTCGTTTCCTGGAGACAGATCATAAAGTTGTCTTCAATGGTGTGGCAGGCTTCTGTGAATAAATGTTGAAATCCGAGTGTATTCCAGGAAATCAAGGAATATAGCTCCTCCTGTTGTTGGCTACCTAGCTAATGGCTAGAATTTCACTGGAAGGAGACAACAAATGGTTTATTTTGCAATGCCGGGCATTGGTCTGAAGTATTACTGTCCGGATACTTAGATTTTATGTGGTTTCGCAGAACACTGCGCCTTTGTTCGTTTGATGACTTGATATCAACATGTTGTTTGTTATGAAGTTAATTCTCTTCATTCACTGAGATAACCCGTAGTGGCAGAGGTGAGGAAATGAAGAGATAATATCAGGGCTTTATGTATTTTATGTTTATTATATATTATAAATATGTATGTGGCAGTGGAAAGATAGATGGTACAAAGAGCCCCGCCAGCTGGCAGCTTCAAAGCCAGTTGGCCGTTGAATCGCGTTTGTGTTCTCTTCACGCTGTACACGTCTCCTGCATTCCAGGAGCTGGTGCACACACGAGCTAGATCTCGTGATGAGGGAAAGGGAAAGTGTACAATACTGCACATCTCCCTTCCCTAGCCTCTCACTAAACGCCAAAAGTTTACATTGAGGTTCTTCCACATATCTTGTGCACACATACAAAGTCCTTCATATGGTCAGGTCTGCGAATTATGCTTCTTCTCCTTGACTTGTGTGGGAAATCTGGTTTAGGTTTTGGCAAGGACATTTTTGACAGCCTTTTTTCACTCACCACATCTTTGACATACTTCCCATTTTCTCCTGCATCCTCACCACTACCAACAATTTTCTCATCCTTATACTCATGGTCATTAGGTGCACTTGCTTCATGAGATTTTACAACACACACCCTCTCCATGTTCCAGATCCTGCCATCCTCGACTTTCACTGCATATCTAAAAACGTCAACTACACCCTCAGGTTTTGACCACTTGCACGGTCCGTTTCTCAAGACAGGGGGAAGTTTAATCCTTACAAATCCTCCCACCGTTGGAGATGCTCCTTTTTTTATACCACTTAGGGACTTGTCATGATCCTGCTTGTTTTTTAGCTGCATGTTCCTAATATTTTCACATGCATCCCCAAAATCTTTCCTTATCACAGTTACTCTTTCCATCCAAGATGGGGTTAGTTTGGTGTTTGCTTTTCGACCTCTACTTAATTCCAATGGGGACAATCCTGTTGTACAATGTGGGGTGAAACAGTGGGCAATGATTTTCTTTCTGACCGTTTCCTCCCACTTCAACCCATTTGCCCAAGCCCACCGAATGGCGTCTTTCAGTATTTTGTTGAAACACTCAACTACCCCATTCGTCTGTGTGTGATATATGGCTCTTCTATTGTGCACAATAGAATTCTCTGCACATACATTTTGCATTTCCTTTGAACGGAATTGAACGCCATTGTCCGTTAGAATACTTTTAGGAAATCCTTCTCTTGCGCAGATCTCAGACAGGAAATCAGTAACTATTCTTGTAGTCATACATGGCTTAATCAAAACCTCCACCCATCTGGTCAAAAGATCTATGACTATTAGACAGTACTGTTGTTTGCCATCGCTATGAATTGGGCCTAATATATCCATGCCTAGGTCATTCCAGACCTTCCCTGGAATGTCTGTCACTACCATAGGATATTTCACATCCATATACACTCTGTCACTTTCATTGCAAAGGATATAGTTTCGGGTGACTCTTTCGATATGTAGGTCACACCCTGGCCACCAAAAGTCATCACGTATTCTTTGTTTAGTCTTCACTATTCCTTGATGACCCTTATGACCCAAATCGATGATCCTTTGACGTAAACTTGTAGGTGGAATAAGTCTATCACTTCTCATAATTCTATCATTCTCTATACTCAGTTCATTTGCAACTCTCCAATAATCCACAAGATTAAATTCTTCAAATTTTGTTTTCTTTGAGGAGTCTCCACTCTGAATCATTTGTTTTAGCCACATCATTAAATTATCTTGTTTCTCTGCTTCTTCCCATTCTTAATTTCATATAGATAAAGACTCTGCACTTGGGACAACTTCTGAATTTGTTTCATTGCCATCATCCATCTCAGAGATGTTGGTAAGGCGTGATAGACAGTCAGCCGCACGATTTTGTTACACCCGGTACATATCGTACTGTGCAGTTATACTCTTGTAAGAGTATCACCCATCTTCTTATACGATTGGATACATTGTCCAACCCCTTGTTCATGATGACATGGACCAACGGCTTGTGATCTGTGCGGAATTCCACCTCTGCACCCTAGATGAAATTCCTGATATTTTCTGCCGCCCACTTGATGGCTAATGTCTCTTTTTCTATAGCAGCATTTGATGTTTCTGCACCAATCAAAAATTCCTTTCCATCAACCTCTTGGGTGACAACTGCTCCAAGACCTAAATTACTTTCATCCGTAGTAATTATCGTTCTCTCACTACTTCTGAAGTTCTTTAATGATGGTGCTCTGCTCAATTCCAACTTGATCAATTAAAATTCTTCTTCACACTCGACATCCCATTCAAACACTTTCTTTTTTAAAAATTCACGAAGTGGGATAGTGTGGGTGGCAAAGTTCCTTATGAATTTCGAGTAGTATTCTGCCATTCCAATGAAGGTACGCACCTCTTCCTCCGATTTTGGCCTTGGCATGTTCATTATAGCATCAGCTAGTTGTTTCTTTGGCCGTATGCCTTCAGCTGAGATGGTATGACCCAAATATTCAATCTTACATCGGTTGATGTTGCATTTTTCTTTAATCAGAGTCATGCCTGCCTCATACAACTTTCTGTAAACATATTGCAATCTTTCATCATGAAATTTTTGATCAATGGCATGTACCAAAATGTCATCTTGAAAGCAAATAATGCCCTTATCCCCTTCAAAAAGTTTGTGCATAATCTTTTGAAAGACAGAGGCAGTGGATATCAATCCGAAAGGTAGTCTATTATATTGGTACAAACCATCTGGTGTAATAAATGCTGTCATCCTTCTAGAGTCCTTGTGTAATTTTACTTGTTGGTAAGCAGAAGTGAGATCAAGAGTGGAAAAGTATCTTGAAGGACCTATAGTGGACACAATTTCTTGAATTTTGGGAAGTGGGTGCCTGTCAGGGACCACACACTTGTTGAGTTCCTGCATGTCCACACATATTCTTAATTTCCCAGATTTCTTTCTGAGGACTACTAACGGTGAAACCCACTCACTGGGTCTATACTTTCTATTATACCCTGATCTTCCAAACTTTTGATTTTCCCTTTTTACTTCTTTCCTCATAGATAATGGAATGTTGCGTAATTTTTGTGCTATAGGAGTGTGTCCCGGTTTCATCCTGATCTCATGTGCAAACCCCCGAAGGCATCCAATTTCATTCCTGAAAACACCTTTTATCACTTCACAAATATCCTTAGACTTCATGTTTTTCTCCGGTTTGATTATGTTATTTTCAATATATAGTACCGATTCACTGGCACAGGCATCTAACTTCACCTTGAGTTTGCTTTGATGGGTCCAACTCAATAAAGGTCTTCCTCCTGCTTTCGTGATATATATTTTTGCATTTGCTTTTCTTTGAATCTTAATGTGCCCCAGAACCACCCGATGATATCTATTTGAACTCCTCCATAGGCCCTGGGTAATATGTCCGGGTCATGTAAATATTCATGTTTACTCCTATCCCATAGTCTATGTGGCTTGAGAGTGTATTTGGCACCAGAGTCAAACATCATGTGCATGGTAACTGCATCAACACATACTGTGGCCTTGGGGCTTTCCATTTCTTCTTCGTTCTGTTCATCCGTTATGACAAATACATATTCCTCTCCATCTTCATCACTACAATTACTATCACCTATCCAATTCGTCGAGGTATTCGGTGCTCTGCATCATTTGGCATAATGTCCTTTGCCTTTGCATTTTCCACAGATAATCTTTAAAGCAGGACACTCCGGGTTGTCTGCCCAATGATCTGTAGCATCACATCTGAAACATCTGCCAGTATTCCTCCTCCTTGATTTGTTTCTTTGCTTGCGTGGGCTTTTCCTTCGTGTATTTACATATTGTACTTTAGAAGGACCTCTGTTTCTTCTCTCTTAAGTCCATGGTGGCCTGCAAGTCCTTTCCAGATTGCTTCTCCAACTTGTCATTCCTGTCACTTGGGCTATTGATTAATTATTCTTGTTAGTGCTGGTCATTGTGATATTACTCTTTGGAATTTCGTGTTTGATTTCAACAGTCTGTATTCTATTTTCCAGTTCTTTAACACATTTCTCGATGTGTTCAACCTCTTTGGCTACGCGTAGGATGGCGTCTAAGGGTGGGTCGTCTTCAGCCCATAACCTTTCTCTTACTTTACTGCTTCTGCACTCGAACATGAACTGATCTCTCAGTCTTTCGTCTAACTGTGCATTAAAATTGCATGTCTTGGCTAATTTCCTCAGTTCAGTTATGTATTGCTCAACACTTTCCCCTTCTTTCTGTACTCTCTTCCCAAACGTATAACGCTCTAGAATCGTGCTTATCTTCTTTTCATAGTGCTTGCTCATTTTCTTTACAGAGCGTTCAGATTCATTTAAGTCGATATCTTCATCTGGAGGTAATTCAGGTAAGTCTTCAAACTTTTCCTGTCCAGCTGGGCCAAGGCAGTGTAACAATAATGATTTTTTTTTCTACACTGCAATTTTGACCACATACAACACCTGCATAATGTTCAAAGGATTTGATACACCTCCGCCATGGTGTGGCCGGCTCTCCAACTTCTGGCAGGAAAAACATGGGTGCAGGCACACTATTGAAAGACATTGTTGAAGTTGTGTGGATCTCTATTTGACAGCGGAAATTGGGAATTGAATGCAAGTGAATTTGGAATTATTCCTCTGTGTGTGAGAAAATTAGCATTTGTTATATGTAGATTTAAAATATTGTATATAATCGTACCACAGTATCATTGATTCTGCAGCTGCATAGACAGGTGTGGTATCCAGTTTGCTCTGCTGCCTGCACTTTGCCGTGTTGTAGTGAAACAGCTGTGAGTTTGTTGACCATATATTGTAAAGGTAGTTCCAGGTGCATAAAATATACTTGCTTGGCTTTTCAGGTTTACAATACAATTTCCAGGTCTTCCTCCAGCTCAAAGTCAATTCTATTAATTTCCCTCTGGTACTCGTAGTATGCAGACAGTGAGGTGCTCCTATACTGTATAATACGGTAGCACGGTGTGAAGGAAAACAAGGTGGGAGGGTCGGCCGGAAATAGTATCCGGAAAAGGAAGCAATCAGTTAGGAGGTGGGCGGGGTGCACAAGCAGCAAACTTCACTGAAACTTACTTGTTGATTTGTCGGCCGCTGCAACGTTCATTTGAACGGAGCGGCAAAAGGAGGCGAGAGTTATTTTCTGTACCCAGAAGAGGGTCTGTAAGCCAGCGACGAGCAGAGCAACAACATGAGCCTCTGCAATGCTCCATTGCAAGTCGATTATCCCGGAGGAGGGGCTGGAAGCTGGCGATGAGCTGGCGATGAGCTGAGCGGCAGCAGGGGCCGCTACGACGCTCCAGAGCAGGTTGATTACGAGGAGGCAGTGGGGCTCCAGACCAATCCTCATCGCCAGATGTGAGGAAATGAAGAGATAACATCAGGGCTTTATTTATTTTATGTTTATTATATATTATATATTATATATATTATATATTTATTATATATTATATTTTATGAATATATATGTGGCAGTGGAAAGATAGATGGTACAAAGAGCCCCACCAACTGGCAGCTTTAAAGTCAGTTGTCCGTTGAATCGCGTTCGTGTTCTCTTCACTCTGTACACATCTCCTGCATTCCAGGAGCTGGTGCACACACAAGCTAGATCTCGTGATGAGGGAAAGGGAAAGTGTACAATACTGCATAAGCTCAAAACCAAAAAAGAGCAGCTCGTCTTTTGCCTCTCGTAATGTTTTTATAATGAATTGTGATTTGATGTTTAATATCACCCAATCAGTACGTGTTTCGGTGGAATATTCTATGATGGCAATATTATCTGAGGTGTACGTGATGAAGGAATGCCACACTCCCAATTTCAATCTCTGCGTGTTCACACTGTTCACACTTTCCCATATTTCTGTCCCCTACTTGTTATCTCTTGCAAGGCTATACTCACGTGCGCACGTTCACCCGAATTCCTCCGTCACGGTGTTCCAACAACACCGGCCTGCACTTCTTCTCATAGCCATGCTCCGCTCCAAAGAGCAGATAGGAATTCTGCAAAGACGGCTCCTCCAAAGCCACTCAGGGATATGCGTTTTTGGGACTGGACGCTGTAGGTGGTTGCTGTCCTTCCGGAGAGGCTTCCTGGAAACCTCTGCAGGTACGGGGGTGTTGGGATCACGTCAGGGTCACCAAAGGAAGGCAAGCCCTTGAACGCTAATGTCAGAAAAAATACAACCCAGTAGGGAGAAAAAGGCCAAAAGATTCTTGCAAGGATAACATGTTTTTAATCACACAAAAACCAAGGCCAGCAAAGAACTCTGCTGAGAACATTCTGCCGAAAAGTAGTACAAGCAAAATGTTATAAGAGAACACATTGTCACTAATGGCATCACGTGTACTGTAAAAAACCTGCGTGGCTGGTTGGTGAGACCCTACACATGGGCGGCCTGCTCCATAGGGGATACCAGGCTGCTCTTGGTCCCAACCCTGTCCGTCCATCTTCCATCACGTTGGGTTGGCTGGGATCATCGTCTCCAGGGAATGAAGGTCACGTTCCTCATTAGTTACTGTTGTAAAACAATGCTATTCTATCATTATGGCAGGCACCTGGGAAGCTCTAAGACTGGCACAGGAGGAAGCTTACGATCATAATGACCCAGACATTCTTCTCACATTCCATATCGCACTCTCCGCACCCAAGATTTCCACCGTCGCTTTGGACTATAATGTGTTCCTACCTGTGCCTCGTATTACAAAATGTGTCATAATAAAATAAGGTGGAATGGCCGTGTTCCTTTAAATCTTTTATGACCACTGGGTTTATGATTGGTAGTCTGGGGTCACATACTATCATAGAATGTAGGGGTCTTGTACTGGGGCAGCTGTGGGTATCATAACTCCTGGTGACTGGGTGGTGGTTGGAGGTCTGCTTTTGGCCTGGATGTGATGAATGTGCACAGTCAGGCAGCTGTTGCTATCTTGTGGCCTGGCAGGGCGCATTCCTTCTTGGAATAACAAGTATTTGTAATAATTATGGAACAAAGAGAAGTTTCTTTGGGAGTTAGCAGCGCAGGTCTTTCTGCCATCAGTGGTTGGACGTGTTCAGGTTTCTTCGTTGGGCATGTGTTTACCGCGCAGCCATGCAGGGCCGAATGTACCTACCATAATTACAAAAATGGCGCTTCCTTATATGTGCGCACTAATTCTATGCATTTGTAATATTGTGTTTGTGCACTGTGTCTTAGCACGCCCCCCTACCCACTGGTACATCGGAAGCATATCTATGGGATTCACCTCACCCTAAAGCATCTAGGGGGGTTGGGAGAGGTTCATTTCCTTCCTAAAAATAGGAGGGAAAGAAACATGAGACTCTGTTGCATGGTTACCATGCAAGCCACGTGGGAATTGGTAAAATGAAGAATGGAGTACGTTTTATTGTCCCCTTACATGCTGTGAGGGGTCATAAATGTGAGGCGGACAACTTTGTACAGGTTTTCCATAAGTGTGATTTAAATTAACTTAAAAGGGTTTGATAAAAGTCTCACTATCCCTACCGTGAAGAGGATGTCCTTGCCTATCAAAATAAACTAAAGGAAACACTCTAACAAAAGGAATCTGTCAATCACACTTATACATACAACCAACATATGAAGGGAATATGTGTCAATTCAAAAACAACACAAATCACAGTTATGTCCAACATAAACTTAATAACTGTTTCTCCTTGTAACCAGGGTAATGTTTTCTTCCCCAGATTGAAAGCAGGAATTGTTATCAACAGTTCAAGATTAGGAAAGTTCCATTCTACAACACAGTTCTGGTGATAAGGTTCTTATTGCTCCAAAAGTCTTGTACTTAGACTTTCCAACAGTTCAAAAGAAATGACAACTCTTTGTCTCTCCACTTGTAGCAAAGGGTCCAAAACAACCTCTTCTTCAGAAACAAAAACACTTCTGCAGTTCATCTTTAACAACAGCAATGTTTTGTCCGGATGATTTCACAGTAGTTCACAAGATACTTTAGTGATCTTAACACTTCTTCTTCTTCAAAGCTATTAACCACACCACAGTACCCGGGACGTCATTTGGGGGTTGCCAGGGATTGCAACTGCAACACCTGAGGTCTCCCTTGCTACCCGTGTGGTCTCCCTTGCTATCCCTAAAAAATAAAATATATATATACATTTTATTTTCTTTCTTTTTCTTTTTTAAAAGGAAGCTCCTGGGCCGTGGCCAGCGTCATTTGGCTCTTTGTTTCTGGAGTGGCTGCTTTTCCTGTTTCAGGCCTCTTGAAACAAAAGAGGGAGTTCCACAAGTGTAACACTTTGAACAGTGACCCTAAATAAGGAAGAATAGGAATAATAAATAATCTTTCTGGAATTCTATACAGTAAGTGCTAGACTCATTAAAGGTTTATTTTAAGCACACTTCACGGGGTGAGTCACTGATTTAGTCTGTTCTTAAACACCTCAAATTCACTTTGCAGGCAAAAACTATATGTATTTTGCTTTTCACATGTTGCAGTTATACCATGTTTTTTTCTGCCACTGTCTCTGTTACAATCATCACAAGACATTCCATCTCGTTGTCATTGGTAACTTGAAAAAATCCTTGCGCCTAAAAGCTTGCATACTGTGTAGAAATGTTTGACCTTAGCACATCAAGTGGCCCTTGATTTAATTGTGCCACAATGAATGCTTTGTTGTAATGTGTCTATCTTTCCTATCTCCCTGGCATGCTGTTCAGGATGTTTGTTTGCATGTATGAAGTAACGAGTGCCCAGAGTACAGGATGCTGTGTGAGTGCGCTGCTTTCCCTTCGCCTCTCTAAATTCTTTTGTAATTGTAATTGTTTATTTATAGAGCACTTATACACAGATGAAGTGCTTCAAAGCGCTTATCTATGGGCTAATGATTTCTATGGGATAATTTAATACACAGTTATGAATCCTCCCAATGGTGTGTATTTTGCCAACCTCTGAAGCCTGAAAAGTAGATCCACGCAGACTTGACATGTGGCCAACTTTGCACAAGACCTGCAGATGAACTGGCCTGCTGTTAAATCTCAGTTACCAATGTATTGGTATCCACTACAGAGAGTAATTTGCTTTTTAACTTTGAGAATATTCGGACATGTAATTGCTAATTTTACTATAGCCAGTAAGATAGCTATAGCTGGTAAGAGAGCTCAGTGGGTTGAGCGCTTGCTGATGCAATGTGTGTGTGTGTGATCTGCAGGTTTGAATCCCGGCAAGGCCAACTCAGCCTTTCATCCTTCTGAGGTCTATAAATGAGTACCAATGCAGGGTGGGTGATATTGTATGTATATTTGTTATATATAAAACAAAACGCTTAAGCGTAAGTGCTATATAATATATATATTATTATCATTTGGCCTTGGACATCTGCTTGATTTCACAGTAATCTGGTAATATGGGCCTATACACACACTGGGCCTCATTACATGGATGGTGGTAAGGGTTTACGGGTACCGGTATTTTACCGGTACCGGTAAATCCTTACCGCCTTACTACGAGGTCCCTTTGCGGGTTGGGGAATTTAACGCCTGCTTTTTGCAGGCGTTAAAAACCAACCCGCAAAGGGACCAGGGAGCTAATTACGGTACCGCAATTTGCGGTACCAAAATTAGCGCCTTCCCCATTCCCATAGAGCCCTATGGGGCAAAAATGGGAATGGGGAAGGGCAATGGTCGAAGGGGGAATTACCGCCCCGCCAACCTTGGAATAGGGCGGTAATTCCCCTTTCCACCAAGGCGGTGCCGGTATTTTACCAGCATGAATAGCGCCATGGTTCACCGCCATCCGTGTAATGAGGCCCACTGATATTAATGATACATATGGTGATTCATTATTGTATGAAATGTATATCACAATACAGTGATATCATAACCATGTTCATCATAGTGTACTTAGGAACAATGCTGTGTGATGCCACTTCCTGTTTTGTGAAGGGGTGAAAGGTTGTGTTCCATCTCTTCTCAGGATGACACTTCAGGGTGGGGTAAAATGGCACCACTTCCTGTGATCTCATCAGAAGTCAAGGGTCGTGTGATGTCACTTCCACTACCCCTGGCATTTTGGTGAAATGACATCCCTACAAAGTACTTCAATGGCTTTTACCAGGTCCGCTCACCTGCCAGGTCTCTTACTACAAGGTTCCTGCCCTGGTGCCTGCCAGGACTAAAGAAACTCCTAACACTACTACAAGTACTTCTGTGGTAAAGTTTGCTTCAAACAACTTTGTAAAGTCTTTTGACCGTCAATAACATCAGCAATGAATAATTGGGTCCACATGCTAAGTACGAGGACCGGCTGGATCGGGTTTAGTAGGGGTGCGGCCCTGTCAGGCTAGTACAGTGGGAGGGAGCCCAGTAGGGCAAGTGCATGAATGGGGGGGTCAGAGGAGACAGAGGAGTCCGAGTAGACTGGGCAAGGAGGGCCTGGTGCCCTGTAAGACTCAGAGGGAACCAGGCAGCCAGTCAAAATCAAAATGCAGCAGTGGGGATAATTATCAGCGGAGAGTGAGAGGGAAGGAAGAAGAGAAAAGGAGGGTCTTGAGAAGCTTCTGGTACTTAATGAGATCCGTCTCAAGCTTGAGAAGGTTAGGGAGACCATTCCAGAGGGAGTCTCCTGCAGAAGAGAGAGATCTACCACCCACTCTCTGCTTGGGAAAGGATCTCATCGGCAGGGAGTTGGAGCTAGAAGACCGAAACGCTCTAGCAGGGAGGTATTTAGAGATACGGGATGCCCTATTACGAGGTCCCCTTGCGGGACTCGCTCAGAATGTCTGGTCAGAACAGACGTCCTTAGCGGGTCCCACAAGGGGACCAGGGAGCTAATAACGGGCCCGTTATTAACGGGCCCGTTATTAGCTCCCTCCCCATTCCCATTGAGCCCTATGGGGGCTCAATGGGAATCGTTTTTTTTCAATGAGGAATTACCGGGTCCTCCAAGGTTGGAATTTGGCCTGGTAATTCCTCATTGAAGGAACCCGGACCTGGACCCCGGTATGGAGGCAGCCATGCCATTATTAAGGGTATGGATGCCTCCATACTCGTAATGAGGCCCATCAAGTTGTATGTAGCAGGGGTCCCAGGCCCCAGAAAGCCTTATGGATGATGCAGAAGGTTTTGAACATGATCCTCGCAACAACCTGGAGCCAGTGGAGCGATGTTAGGGCTGGTAAGATGCAGTCCCTGGGCTTGTGGCCAAGGATAAGTCTCACCGTCCTATTCTGGATTAGTTGAAGGGGTTGAAGGCAGGATTTAGGTGGATTGAGGAAGAGGCTGTTGACATGAACACATGCGGTGCGGTTTATGCCAAATTCAAGGAAGGTTATGCGCCTCTCCTCCTGATTGCTTTTTATCAGGAAGGCTGCTTTCCTGCCACAACAAAGTCTTTTTTAATCTTTTTTTTAAATTGTATTTTGGTACCCACAAGCAAACAACTGGAGACCTTTCACAAAAGAAGCAAACAATTTAGAGGAAACAATGTCTTTTAGTTTTCAACAATATCAGTATCAACAACTTCAGTTTGGGCTCCTTCATCTGGAAAAACATGACACACATTGGTGCTGTCTGTTCCTCCACCCTTGTGATTACCACATGCAATGCAGATTATGCTCCTCTGCTCCTGAAGGCTTTCTATGAGGAGGACAGCTCCTCTACCAATCTTGTTTTCCCCCACTTACATCAACCAAATGCTGAAAATTGCTTTTTTATCACACTTGCTCTTCATTAGTTTAGACAATGCTTGTTTGGGTCTTTAACAACTATTGCCTCTTCCTCTCTTTGGCAATGGGAGTTACAATTGGCTGCTTCTTAATTGCCCGCTCTTGGACTTTGCAATATTGATTCTTATTAACTTGCTTTAGCTTTGCATTTTCTTGGCTTTGGCAATGGTAGTTTTTGTTACCGTCTTTTAATATTGCCCTCCTTTGGTTTTGACAATTACTTCGACGTTTGTAATTACAATGATAACCTTCTTGCCTGTTCCCAAGGTTATTATTCTGCCACTATTCTGCCACTTTAGCAGCTATGTATCAGATTGATATGAAAATTATTCTTAGTCTTCTGCTTCCTCTGCTTCCTGCTGCAAGGTAAGCTGCTTCTTTCTGCTTCGCATGGGCCACGCCGTTCGAGAGAGGAGCGAGTCCTGGCACCGGAGGACAAGTTACTTTGGGGAAAGTTTCTTAGATTAACGGTTCCTGTCCTGCAACCTCTGCATACAAGGCTACCATGGGAAAAGCTTCTGCATACAGGGTCATTAAGGGTGCAGACCCTCACGAAACCAGCATCAGCTTCACAAATGGCAGTGGCTCCGACATCTCTTTTTCCCTTCAACTTCTGCTGCAACTGCAACGTGGAGTCTCGACAACTACTCCACCTTCTGCCTCTCCTAATGGCCTGAACCTGATGGGGTCCTTTATACTCACCAGTCCATCTCAGGTGTGTGTCATTAGAATCACTACACTGCACCTTGCAGTCTAGTGCCCCCAAATCCCTCTTCCTCATTCATTTGGGCATTGTGGGACTTGAAGTCCGTAATCAAAGGAGAGTTAGCTTTATCAGAATTTAAGCTAAAGCAAGTAATGACTCCACAAGAATGGCGACACAGAAGCACCAGCATCGTTGCTAGCGGTGCCGGTGCTTCCGTGAAAACCATGACTGCAGGGGCCGGTGCTTCCGGCAGGTCAGACCGGCCGGGTGCACCGGCCCCTGCAGGCAAGAACTACATGAAGCACCAGCCCCTGCAGGCAACCTCGTAGTCTGGCGGACCGGAAAAGGTGCAGGTACGTTGCTACCAACACCCTTATTTCCGGACTGCCAGACTTGTGATGAGGCCCCATGAGTGGTCTGTAATCAAAGGAGAGTTAGCTTTATCAGAACTTAAGCTAAAGCAAGTAATGAAACTAAAGAGCTTTTCAGGTTGTTCAAAACTTGGGAAAAGCCCAATGCCCTGAACCAAACTATAACCCCGGACAAAGGCGACTGTATTAAGGTTCAAAAAGCTTTCGCAGATAAAATCAGACTAGCACGGGGCAGAATACAGAAAGACCTGGACCAGCTAGACACCTTTGACCCTGTTTAAATTATCAGAGGAAGCAGACAAATAACTAAAAAACCCTCAATGTCATTTCGCTTCTCTGATGTCACAGAAAACAAGGTCATCAAAATACTGAAAGACATGCACCCTACTAGCTGTCCTGGAGATTTGCTACCTTCTAAAATCATTCTTGAGTATTATGATCTATTCGTGCCATTTCTGAGTAGATTTATAAATGCATCCTTTGCACATTGTCTGATCCCTTCTATCATCAAGGATGTGGTTGTTACCCCCCTTGTAAAACATAGGGCCCCCATTTCCCCTGTCATACGTGCCCTTCACTAGCTCCCTGTGGCCCAGCGCATCCAGTTTAAGGCGCTGTGCATTGTACATCGTGCCCTACATGATCAGGGTGCAGAGTATCTGCGTATCAAATTTGAGCTCTGTGTCCCTAACTGCCCCCTGCGGTCCGCGGCGGCGGGCATGCTGTGTGTGCATTCCTTTCGACTGACTCAGGTCGTCGGCCACGCCTTTTCGATTGCAGCAGCACAACTGCGGAACACTCTCCCTCCTTCTATGAAACTGTTGTCAAATCATCTTGCTTTTCGTAAAGCGTTAGAAACATATCTGTTTTGAGCTGCTTGCTTCTTGCCTATAGTGTTTTGTTCTATGTGTGGCTTTCCCTCTCTAGCGCCAAGATGCCTCAACGACTGTGCGCTCTATAAGTCAACATAACTTAACATTGTCTCCCGGTTGCAGCCAGAGTAAAATTTAAGATCCTTACGCTGGGACATAAGTGTTTTTTCGGAACTACCCATCAATACCTGAGGGAGAAGCTAGAGTTCTATAAAGCAGGGAGAACTCTGAGATCTTCTGGTGCTTGTAGCCTAAAAATCCACCAGTTCAAGAAAACCTGGGGAAATGGTCAGTCATTCCCCATTTTGACCGTACAGGTTTGGAATGAGCTTCCAGAGTCTCTATGAAAGGTAGAGGACTACCCCGTTTTCATAAATTCCTGAAAACTAGATTGTTCACCGAGGAAGGCCCATAGACCAGCCTTCTTCCCTACTCGGTTCTGTGTTGTTATGTTTTTTGAGCCGTGGTGTCACTGTCTTTATGTAGCGCCTGGATGTTGATGGGCTTTGGCGCTCTAAAAATACAAAGATTGAGATAGATAGAGAAGCTAGTAATGTTCTGATGACCACATGTAAGGTTCTTTTGTTACGCTACAAGAGTTCTTATCATTATAGATGGGAGTAACTTTATCAGGAAGAGCTTTACGCCTAATAAAGGATTGATTAGGACAGTTTTCACAACTCACAGGGCCTCATTACACGGTAGGCGGTAGGGATTTAACGTTACCGGTGATGGAATACTGGTAACGTTAAATCCCCATGCGGATCACGACCCGGCTCACCGCTATTAGCGGCACCGCTAAGTAGGCTGCCACTAATAGCGGCCAGTCCGCGTGCGCGCAACCCACCATCCCGTAAATAACGCCATGCCGCCAATAGCACACCATCACGAGTCAAGCAGCCATGCTAATAGCGGCATGGTAAAGCACCCAAAACCCCTTACCGCCATGGCGCTAATACCGCCATCGCGAACCAACCGTTAAGAGAACTGAGCAGTGTTCCCACCTGCCACAGGTGGACAAAATCAGCACAGGTGGAGGCAATGGAGACTGTGGCAGCTCAAAAGAAGCACACCACACCCCTTCCCACACCCCTTCCCACACCAAGATGGTTCCAATACTGGCAGCATTACATGGCCTGGAGGGCCTCATTGCAGTGCAGCTGCAACAACAACAGGCAGCACAAAGGAGATGCAGGAGGAGGAGGAGGAGGGGGGCAAGACAGGCACAGCAAGCACCACCACGGCCCCCAATCATACCACAGAGGCACCCACCAATCCCCAGGATCAGAGCCAGTCCATTTAACCTAACCCCTGAGCAGATACACACCCTGTACCGTCTGGACAGGGCTACCGTCACCAGCATCGTGGACATGATCCACGACGACATTGTGAGCCTCATAGACATCAGAACTGCCATCCCCCCGCTACTAAAGGTGGTGAGTGTTCTGCACTTCCTGGCCACAGGCACCTACCAGCATACAGTGGGACAGATGCATGGCATCTCACAACCAGTATTCTCCCGCACGCTGAACTAGGTACTCGATGCCCTCCTGAAGCATGCACCTGAACACATATCCATGCCACGTACTGCCCAGGAGATTGCAAACACAAAAGTTGGCTTCTATTCTCTGGCAGGCATCCCAAGTTGCATCGGGGCCATCGACTGTACCCATGTGGAATTGGTGGTCCCACATCACAATGAAGTAGTCTACCGAAACAGGAAGCAATTCCACTCTATCAATGTCCAAATGGTATGTGACGCCAACAAGATAATCACACATTGCTGTGCTCGATTTCCCGGATCAACCCATGTTTCCATGGTCCTGCGGAACTCAACTATCCCACGCTACTTGGAGCAACACACCGGACAACGTTCGTGGCTACTTGGTGAGTAGCAGGGCAAGCACATGGCAATGTGACTGGGGGGGGTGGAGAGATACGTACTCCAACTGGGTTGAAGGGGGGGAGAGATACGTACTCCAACTGGGTGTGAAGGGGGGGGAGAGATAAGTACTCCAACTGGGTGTGAAGGGGGGGAGAGATACGTATTCCAACTGGGTGTGAGGAGGGGTGGAGAGATACATACTCCAACTGGGTGTGAAGGGGGGGAGAGATACGTACTCCAACTGGGTGTGAAGCGGGGGAGAGATACGTACTCCAACTGGGTGTGAAGGGGGGAGAGATACGTACTCCAACTGGGTTTAGCCTTTCGTATGTGGGCAAAATGCACATACAGATGTACGGCAATGTCCATTGACATTCCCGGTCTAGTAACATTAAACATCCATCCACATACAAATTGCACAACATTCCACACCACAAAATACAAAAATTCCACACATGCCATCAAGATGGCATCCTGAATTAGTCCAGCACAATATCAATGATGAAATGTGCCCTATAATGCATGCAAAGGGATCACCACTAGCCATAGCATTTCCCCACGCACCTATTCCACCACTGAAGAGATGCCTCTCTGCATGGCAACATCAATGTTGGAATGGCAGTACACCAGCAGTGTGGAAACATATCTGCCTGGGCCCAGGGACACCGAAGACCTTGCATCACCCAGGACATGTCAATTACTGTTTGAGGCATCAATGTGGTATGTCTACTTGCAGGGTCAACCTCCTCCTTGCACGTTGCTGTCACTCAGACCATCTGCATGTATGCTGTCAATTGTGTACTTGAATCACAATGCAATATCAATTTGTGTGATATGAACAGGCCGCTCTTGAGGTGAACAGTAACAGGACCCCGTTCCTTCCCCCACACAGGTGATGCGGGCTATCCCCTGAAGACATGGCTCCTCACACCTGTACGGAACCCACAGAACAGGCACGAGGAGGAATACAATCGTGCACATACCCGTACCCGCATCGTGATCAAGCAGACTTTTGGCCTTTTGAAGTCACGGTTTAGGTGCATTAGCAGGTCTGGCGGTGCTCTCCTGTATGGACATGAGAAGGTGGGCAAGATCACCACGGTATGTGTCATGCTGCACAATATCTGTATCAGACGGAATGTGCCACTGCCACCTGAGGTTGAAATGGAAGCACCTGATGAGGATGATGGGCAGGAGGGATGTGCTGTGAGACAGCATCTGATCAACCAAATATTCTGAGGAACATGTTTTCGTACTGTCACATGGATATGGGTATCAATGCACTGGTGTATATTTGGGAGCACGCAATGGACCCTGTTGCCAATAAAGTACACATACACAATGAAGATGTCCATGCCTGTGTTTTGATCATAAACCAGTGTATTGAGAAACAGAAAGGTGTAGAAGTGCAAGTAACAAAACATCCCATCACCCTACCCCCCACCCCCCACATCAGACCCATAACACCCTACCCCCCACCCCCCACAACAGACCCATAACACCCTACACCCCATCCCCCACAACAGACCAATAACACCCTACCCCCCACCTCCCACAATAGACCCATAACACTCTACCCCCCAACCCCCACCAACAGTCCCTCATGTGTCTGGCATGTTTGCCCTGGACAATGCACACAGAGGAATCTCCATTGACACCCTATTTGCCATTGTCTTTGGCAGCATCTTGGGGACGGTCAGTCGTGCGCCTGGTGGTGCGTGTAGAGCGCCGGAGGGGGCTTGTCTGTCTCGACCCCGAAGATGATGATGGGGCAGACTGGGCTGGCTGTGAAAAGTGGCGGTCCATGGTGACGGCCATGCGAACAAGGACCTCCCTGAGCATCGCTATCTCGTTGCATAGCCTGTCGGTGTTTGCATCCATTCTCTCAGTGGAGTGCCTCACCGTCTCCACAATGTTCACCGTGAGTCGGGCAGCCTCCTCGACATGCTGGCCAACCAGCACAGTCAGCTCTTGTTGTCGCTCCAGGATGGTGGTCAGTTGGGGGCCAGTGCTGGGTGACCGTGCACTGGATGCTGTGCCCTCTGATGCACCCACTGCAGCAGGTGAAGGTAACATGGGGGACATAATTGCTGGGTAGTTGTCCTCAACAGTCACATCAGACCCAGGGGTTTGGGTTGGGGCTGGCTCTGGGGTTCTAGGGGGGCTTGGGGTGTGCATCTCCATAGGCTCCACTAGGGTGTCCTCCGGATCGGATAGGGGGGCAGTGGCGGCAGCCTCACCAGCGGAGCTTGTCGCAGCTGATGGTGGGCCCTCGGTGGCTGGCATTGGTGCCAGTGGGTTCACCACCGGTGGTGGGGCTGCAGTTTCCGGTGCAGCTACTACTGCCCTGGCAGTGGCACTGTGACAATGTTTTCTGCTTGTCAGGTGTGACCTTCCCCCCTTGCCCCTGGATGTTGTTGGGGTGTCCTCTGGCTCCTGTGCCCTTGGCCTCTTGCACGTAGCTGGTGCCTGGGATGCATCAGTGGCATCCTCACCATCTGTATGTGAGCCTGTCAGGGACGAGAAGGGGGATGACATTGGTTGTGTTTCAATATACTTAATGCAGATTACATAAATGATGCAGTTGTGTCCATTGGGACTTAGTAGTTGTGGATGCAGGTGATGTGCCAGTTCAGTGCCTCATCCATGCATGGTTGTGTTTGGAACTTGTCTCTCGTGATGTGTGCGTGTTTGGGTCTGACACTGACATGGTGAGGGATGGATGCATGTGTGGATGTGTGTCCATGCATGAGAGGAGTCTGTGCTCACATATGGGGGGGACAGTACATTCACATCGCATCCTGTCATGTGTACACTCACCTCCATCTGAAGTGGTACCCACGCCGAACTCCATGCTGCCCACTCCCGCAATGGATTCAACGGCAATCAGGTTTGAACATGTCTCCTCCCATTCCTTCATTCTGATTGGTGAACCATCTCCACCGGTACTGGCAATGTGATGGTTTTCAGCCAGGATGCCCCTCCCCTCGCAGTCTGAGGTCGTCCCACCTCTTCCTGCATTTGCGCACAGTGCACGTGCTGGTGCCCACAGCACTGACTTTAACTGCTACCTCCTCCCAGATGGCTTTTTTTTTCAATAAGGTTGGCCGGCGCATGTCATTAGCAAAAACTACCTCGGCATTCTCAGCCAGGGTCTGTGTTAGCATGTTTAGTTCCTCTGGCGTATATTTCTCCTTGCGCTGCCTGTCGGAGGTTTTTATTAATGCCTTGGGCATGATGCAGGTGTCCCAGATGATTTTGCAATGCTCACAACTCGAAACAGGTCCTGGAGGCAGAGGATGGCAATGGATTGTGTTTTTAAAGATGGCCGCCGTGCTCTTTCCCGTTCCTGTGCGATGACGCTATTTCCGGTTCCGCAATTTAACGGTCACCGCTAATAGCAGTGACCGCTATTTGCATGTAGCGCGAGGGCGGAAGTGCTATCTGCACTTTTGTGGAAGCCGGTAAAGGACTTTTAGGGGACTTTACCGGCATGGCGGTAGGGACATTAACGGCATGGCGCTATGCTCGTGTCTGCGTACTCGTGATCGTGCGCTATTAGTGCCCTCTTGCGAGGGCGGATATGTTAATAGCGCCATGCCGCTAATTTGCGGTTTTTACCGCACAACGTGTAGTGAGGCCCACAGAATAAATAAATTAGGAACAAGAAATCTCACTATGACAACAAACCATTACATATTCTGGCATCACTGACATCTCTTTCTCTGAGGAAGATAAATACTGTGTCTCACTCAACAGAGTCTTCCTATTCCCTTGGGACCCTTCTCCTGCCAGCTAAAACCACCACCAGGGTTACAACCAGGTAGCAGCTGTCTTCCCCATGCCACCTTGGAGTTGACTTTAGGCAGGGTCTTTGTGAGTACTCTGCAGGATTCATCACAATGCCTGGAAGTATCATTCATGTGAATAATACATTAAATGTATAGAGCTACAATGGCTTCATAATCTCCAACAACATTTACAACATCTCTAGCACGAGAGAGATAATACTCCTGTCAGCGATTGCACATACCTTTACTGGTTGATGCGAATCTTTGGTGAGAAATGGGCTGTCCCTACTGGAAGCCACTTTCCTCCCAAGTTTTAAGTTAGTGATGCAAAGAGCAGCAGCCAGAGGAACACCCTTGCGGGGAAGGAAAATAGTGCTCTGATGAGAACTACCGTGAGGTAGTGAAGACTTAAAAAAAGCTGGAGCTGGAGAAATGGCTACCAACTGGTATGTAGGGTCTGGAGGTAAGTAGCAGCAGGAGAATGGCTAAGGTTGGAGGTGAGCAGCAGCAAGTGAGGAGCCTAGGCTGGTGGTAAGCAGCAGCAGCAAGCGGGAGCAAAGACTGCCGGTAAGCAGCAGCAGAAGAATCAAAAGGCAGAGTGACAGGGAGATAACCAGGAGGATAGGCAATAAAGAGAATAACAGGGAGAAGCTGGAATCCATGAAGGGGGAGCAAGAGGAACACTACAGATTGCTTTCTAGGAGAGTTGCCATGTGATGGGGGCAGCTTCCTACTGTAGTTATAGCCAGTGTTTGACTGCCCAGCACCATGGTCCCAGGCGCCATCTTTCCACTGATGTAAAACAACAGGATGTGGCTCGCAAATTGTAGCATGCCATCGTGGAATGGGCTGTCAACCCGAAGATGTGATGAGTAGACGTGCACCATCTGGTCCATACGGACCAGCGTCGCCTCCAAGGTCGCATGACAACTCCTCATGTTTGGAGTTGGCCTAAAGTTAGGTTATAATTATTTTAGGGCTATCAGTAGGGATATAGAAGAGTTTATGAGGCAGCAAGGGATGACTCACTTCTTGTACGTGTTCACAACAAGCATTTTTTATTAAACTGAGAAAATGATATCAGCACGGACATTCCTTCAAAAGACAAAATATAGCAAAGCCATAGTGCATTGGTATGACTCAATATTTGGGTATCCCATAGCAAACTCTTATGTTTTGTGGGCGTGAAAAATTCTCTATTGTCATGTCAGTTTTGCATTTGGGAACATTTATACTATACATAATAATTATTTGCTTGGTTAAAAAGTTGTCCATGAGGTTGCAAGTAACAGGCCGGGTACTGTGACAAATGGTTGGAATTTTCCCCTTCTCCCCAAAGGCGAGCCCCCACACCCTGTGAGGCTAGGCAGGTGAGCCTGCTCCGCAACACCCTCACTAGGGGCCGAGGCAGGTGAGACCTCATTAGGAGAGACTCCCCCTTTGGAGAGAAGGACTCCTGTTCCAATGAGTAACTCCCTAGAGACATCCACCTCATGGCTTACATGACATGGTTTTTACTAAGACAAGAAACCCCATACGAAGCATTCTGTTTTTTAAGAAGCGAGTGAGAAGAATATGTTGATACACCACGATTAATGTGTGTTCTGTTGATTCGTTCTCTCTCCTTTTTAACTTTTCTAAAGTGGTCTTAAACACTTAATACATTGTTTTGGACATATTGAAAAGTTGCTATGTTTAGTGTGTATTAAATGAGTTGAATGGTTCCTTGTCCTTTGCACAAAATATGAGATATGTCTTGTATTAATTTGGCTCACTAAATTCGAAGGTGAAAGCCATTATCACAATAAATCTGTAGGTCATTTTGCCAGCACTGGTTGGACATAGAGTGGGGTAGCCTTTTTTTCTCAATTTTGTATTTTTTTACATGGCATGTTCCACAACATCAGAAGTGTTTGACTGGGACGAAGAAACTATTGGTGGATGCCAAATTGTTACAGAGAAAGACATGGGCCCTCATTACGAGTCCGGCAGAAACCGTACCAGAAAAACCGGCAGGTAGGTGCCAGACCTGTAATGAAATACCGCCACCTGACTTGCCAGAATAACCGGGGCATTACAGCCCTGGCGGTCCGGTAAGTCAGGCAGCAGCAATTGTTAATCCCCATTCCCATTTGAGTCCAAGAGGACTCAAATGGGAATGGGGACCATGGAAGCACCGGCACCGTTAATAACAGTGCACGTGCTTCCATGAACGTGTGTGGCCGGGTGCCGTTCCGCCTGCCCGGGCAGACCTGGCGGACAGCATGGCACCAGGCCGCAGACTTGTACTTTGCTAGTCCGGAAACAACGGTGACGGTAAGCTTACCACCACCTTTGTTTCTGGACCGGCAAAGTTGTAATGAAGGCCCATGTGCCTTTAAATCCCTCTGTCCAATCCAGTGGGATGAGTAGTTTAAATAACAGGCACTTGACGTACGAAGACAAGAGAGGCAGAGTCAGCACATGCTGATAGCCTGCAAGTTTCAAACTCGCCTGAAGCAGGAGACGGGAACAAAGAGAAGGAACCCAGAGAAAGAGATGGAGATGCCATAGTCATGGCGCCAAACTGACATGAGAAACCTGGAGAGAAGAAACCCAGAGAGAGAGAGTGGGATGCCCGAGTCACGGCACCCACCCAGCATGAGAAATCTGCAGCGAGAAAGCCTGAAGGAAGAGTCAGGGATGCCAGAGCCACAGCGCAACCCCTGCACGAGAAATCCATAGGGCAGGAGCCCAGAGAAAGGTGGCGGCGAGAGCTTGGAAGACCTGTGGTGTACAGCCTGTCTCTCCAACATCACTGATACCACTGCAGGGTGTCCGATGTCTCGTCAAAAGACAATGACACTGAAGAGAGGAGAGAGACTGCACTGAGGAGTACGCCAATGAGGTGCAAGATACGGAGATCTGAGACCTCATAGAGGGCCACCCAAGAAACAGGCTCCCACCCAAGAATAAAGGACATTCTCCCACATAATAGAAGGTAATAGGGAGAACTGACATAACGGGCGGCCGAGAAGGGATTCGTATTTTAAGCTTATACCTCGTTTCAGTAGAATTGATGAGATAAAGTTCCCCTTGAAAGAAATGAACTTAAACCATGAGAATATAATAGAAAGTAATAATATAGAGAAAAAGGAATCGGGTATTACAATACCCTGGGAAAGGGGGACTGTCACCAGATAATTGGTATAAGAAGAGAATATAATTATGAACCCGAGTTGAGAGAACCTATGCAAGGGAAGCCAGTTAAGAATCAAATAGGCCAAAGTAAACTGAGGAACAATTGCCAAGAGACTGTTCAAACAGGAATATCTTCCCCAGATATGTGGGAGACAACAACCAGGAGCATACATAAGAGCCCTAAAAGGGACTCAGAAGGACAAGGGAAAACTCAAAATCGCATTACAGAGACTGATACAAGACATCACTAGGAACTATTTGAGAATCACCTATTAGTGAAGAATCCTACAGACTGGTAACGTAAGGAGAAGGGAGCCATTCTTCACTTATAAGTTCGTTTTCATAGTGAGCACACTGAGATAGGGCACTAGAATTATTTTTCAAACTGCGTTTAGTTGGGTACATGTACAACGTTTGATATCTGTAGTTTAATGTGGACCAGGCTGCGTGTGCGTATGTGGGGGGGAAGCGGTAACCTTGCGACTCCTGAGATTAAAAATCTTTTGATTACAGCTTTCATATTGCACTGTTGCGCTCAGTCAGAATTCTTATATTAAGTATGCAATTTCAGATATTGAACTTCAGTAGAAATATTCAATGTAATAGCGCAGGGAGCTCTTGATTCTATTAAAGACAAGGAGGCGAGCATTAAGCTTCATCTTCTTTATTCTGTACTCTCCAGCAGTTTCAACAAATATAACTTTGTAAACTTTTAATTTAATTTTTTTTCTTTTTTTTTAAACAAACTTTTAATAAAAATAAACAAATCCCATCAATCCTGTAGTCCCCTAGTCTCTGGCCATGTGACCTAGTGCTTCCTGTTCCTCTGTCCTTCCTCTTCTTTGTCTGCTTGAACTTGTCCTTTCTCTTTAACTGCGCACTCAACTGTTGAATTTATGCTGAACTTCCTGCTTTGTACCAGTTGGATCTCTCCCATACGAGCTTTCGAAGCTGTTCTAGGCGACCTGCTCTTATTCGGGCTTTCAGCTGTTCTTTTGCTCATCCCCTAAAGTCAATAAGAAACAAATGGTATACGTTAGGGCGGGAATACACACCCTATTCTGGAAGAAATAGTCATGTTAATTATCAGCAGTACTTCACAACATGTATTTCATCATTGCATTCATTGTGTATTAGGGATGGTATTTAATGCTCGCCTCGTCTTTAATAGAATCAAGAGCTCCCTGCGCTATTAGCAGGGGGAATCTTCATTCTATGTCAAGACGGAGGCGAGCATTAAGCTTGTTCAAAGCTTCTTACTACTACTACTGCCATTGCATTAATAGGTCGGTAGTAGAACGTTCTGAATGTCGTATCACTAGCCCAGTCTGCGGCTTTCATGATGTCTTGTACTGTTGCACCTAGTCCTAGTGCTTTCGAGGCCATCGCTCCTCTTACTCAGTGTGCCCCGAAATTTGTCATGTCTACGCCTGCTAAACTCATAATGTTTCTGACCCACCGTGCTATGGTGGCTGTTGCTACTCCTCTGTGTGGCTTTCTGCGTGCAATTAATAATTGAGTCATCCCTGCCTGTCTTAGTTCGGCTGTCTTATTTTCGTATTCCTTTATACATGCCGCTACGCACCATTTCGGGTGCTCCTGCATGTACGGGTATGTGATGGTACTAGAATCCATTTTAGTTCTACTGGCTAAGCTGAACTTCACGCCTTCCGGCCCGTACGTTCTCCTATTCACTTCTAAGACTCTCACGTCAGCTACTCTCCTGCATGACACCAAGCATAGTAGCATGGCTAGTTTTTTGGATTGTTTTCCTAGGGACAGATACTTGTTGTCGGGCCAGTCCGCAAATAGTTTCAATACTATTGCTACGTTCCATAAAGATTCATATTTCGGCTGCGGTGGTTTCCTGAATCTTATTCCTCTTAGTAGCCGAATTACTGCTACGTTCTCTCCCACCGGTACTCCTTCCACAGGTAGGTAACCTGCTGATATCGCAGATCTGTATACCCCTATTGTTCTGTATGCTTTGCCGTCCTGGAGGAGTTCCGCTAGGAAATTCAAGATCACAACTAGAGGGGCAGAAACGGGATGAATATTTCTCCTTCTGCACCATGTCGACCACTTGTTCCAAGCTGCGTCGTAGCTCCTTCGAGTTGATGGAGCCCATGACTCTGCGATGGGACTTGCAGCTTGTGACGAAATGCCCGGGAGATTCCAGCGTCTCCTGCTATCTTGCACACCATCAGTGGCACTGTCCCCTTCACTCTCAGAGGGTGAGATGACCCAGCTGGGTCTGTGAGGAGGTGTTCTCCTTGGGGCAATATTCTCGGGTAATCCACCAATAGTTCCATGAGTGCTGGGAACCATACTTGGGGTTTCCAGATCGGAGCTACCACTATCAGGTCAGCTGTCTCTCTGCGTACCTTTGCTAGTACTTGGTTCATCATTATGAATGGGGGAAAAGCGTAAAGCGTGTGCTCCCTCCAATCTTGTAGGAAAGCGTCCACTCCGGCTGCCGCTAGGTCCAATCTCCAACTGAAGAACTTCTCTTTCTGAGCGTTCAGCCTGGATGCAAACAGATCTGTGTATATTGGGCCCCAGATCTTCTCCAGTTTCTGAAAGATTGTCCGATCCAGCATCCAGTCGCTGGAGTCTGAGAGATGTCTGGAGTTCCAGTCCGCTACTACATTCAACGAACCTGCTAAGTATTCGGCTACCACCGAGATCCCTGATTCTAGGCAGGAATGCCAGAAATCCTTGGCTATTTCTGCCAGCAATTTGGACCTTGTCCCTCCTAAATGGTTGATGTATTTGACTGCCGAAATGTTGTCCATTTTTAGCAGGATACAGGAGTTCACTTTCCCTTTCGTAAATGCCCTGATTGCAAAGGATCCGGCTAGTAACTCTAGACAGTTTATGTGTAATTGGAGTTCCGATGCGCTCCATCTCCCTCTTGTCTGGAGATCCCCGGACCGGGCTCCCCAGCCTCCTATGCTGGCATCTGATTCTATTATCAGGTCTGGGCGGTCGCCGAAGATGGCTCTGCCGTTCCAGGCCTCCATGTTCGCTAACCACCATTCCAACTCTGTCCTGGACTCTAAGAGTACCAGTTGGTGGTAGTGTAGGCCTTGCTGAAGATGCCGTATCTTTAGCCTCTGAAGGGCTCGGTAGTGTAATGGCCCTGGGAGGATTGCTTGTATTGATGCCGCTAGTAATCCTACTACTCTCGCTATAGTGCGGAGTGATATGCTCGTTTTGCTGAGACATGCTCTTATTTCTCTCTTTATGTCTCTGATCTTTTTGTTTGGGAGTTCCAGTGTCGCCGACCTGGTGTTTATAATAAACCCCAGGAATTCTATCCTCCTCGCCGAAGCCATCTCCGACTCTCCCAGTTCATTAGGAAACCTACCGAAGTTAAGAGGTGTACTACCCAGTCGGTCTGGTAGACTAGAGTCTCTCTGCTGTCGGCCATCAGTAGGATGTCGTCTAGGTATATAATCATGCAAATTCCTTTCCCTCTGATTGCTGCGGCTACCGGCTTCATCACTTTCGTGAATGCCCACGGTGCCGAGGAGAGCCCGAAAGGCATCGTTGCGAACTGCCATAATTGCCCGTCCCAGTCGAATGCAAGGAACGGACGGAAATCCCTCTGTACAGGAATCGTAAGGTAGGCGTCTTTCAAGTCTATCCTCGCCATCCAGTCGTTCTGTCTGAGCGTATCCCTGAGCTGGTGGATTCCTTCCATTTTGAAGTGTTTGCAGGCCACCTAGCTGTTCATTTGCCTTAGATTTATCACTGGTCTCACTTTGTCTTTTCGGTGAACCAGGAACATGTTGCTCACAAATCTTGGTGCGCATTGCATGGTTTGATCGCCCGTTTCTCTGCTAAGCTTCGCAATTCCGAGTCTAGCAGCTCTTTCTCTGTCTGCGTCATAACTACGGGTCGTGGCGCCTGGTCCTGAAGGGGGGTTTCTGTGAATTCTATACACATGCCTTTCACGGTTTGAAGGACCCAAGCGTCGCTGGAAAGCGCGCGCCAGTTTTCCCAAAATATAGCTCCCCCCCCCCTACTGCTGGATATGTAAAGTTTCTCACCTGTGGGGAAGTTTTGTCCTCTTCCCTGTCCTCTGCTTTGTCTTCCTCTAGGGAAGCGGCCTCTTGGGGGTAAGAAGGTATCAGGCTGTCTGGATTCCCAGTATTGGTTTCTGTTGTACTGAGGCCTTCTGGATGTTTGGTATCGACCGGTCGAACGACCTCCGTAGCGACCGGTCCCGCCAAAAACTCTCCCTGGGAAGATTTTCTTCATCGAAGCCTGTGCTTTCTCCAGGGAGGTGTAGGCCCCTACGAACCTCCCCATCTCCTTACCAAAAGGCTCTCCGAACAATAGGCCCTGCGCTGCCTCGCCGGCTTCGTATGACGACAGATCTCCTAGTTTCCAGTCGATTTTCAAAAGGAGGCCTCTCCTGAACTCCAATGAAATCGCGCAGTTCGCGTTTCCTAGAATGCATATGGCCCGTTGGGCCCAGTTCGCTAGCACTCCTGGGTCTACCTCCTCACCTGTATCTCTGGCTCGTTCGGCCAGGTCCATTATTTTAGCTAGCGGACCTGCTAGGTCAAAGAGTTTTTCCTGGCAGCTTCTCCAGGAGCGGTCTATGCCGTTCCTCGGGTCTCTGTTCGATTTGGAGACGAACAACAACATTTTAGGGTCCAATTCCGGAGCTTCCACGACTTTTCCCGGCAGGTCTGGTCGTGGACATTCAGCCCTCAGTCTTTATCTGACCTCTTTTTCGAGAGCTTTCCTCAATCTCTGCGTCATGTATTTCGCCACTCTCGGCGAAGGCACCCACTCCGAGGATCTCGGATTTCTGATTTCTTCCGGTAGGAACATGTCCGCCATTTCATCCTCCTCTAGGTGGTGGAGTTTTCATTGCCTTTTCTTTGGCGGAGGTTGGCTCCCCGCATCCCCTTCATTATCTGCATCCGCTTGAGTGGATGTGGGGGATATCGGCGGTTCCTTGTCTGGGAAGCCTTCTGGGGGTTCCTCCTCAGTACCACCCATATTGTCATCCCCTGGGTAGGGGGTCTGGAGGCTCGGCACCTGGGAATCTTTCATGAACGCTTCCTTTAGTCTGAGGAACGTGTCCGTAGCCTCTGGGGCTCCTGTACTCGCCCCTGTCGGTTGGCCCGGGGGGTCAGAAGAGTCCTTGCTCTTCCGGGCCCTGTTACACCCCTTAGGGTCATCAAGCGTTGCCCTTGTGGACGCTCTTTCTTCCTGCTTGGTGCATTCTTCCTTCTGGCTCAGGAATAGCTCTATGGTATCTAGCCTTTCTTGTAAAGGCCGTACTCCCTGGTCTACTGCCTCTGTCAGTGAATCTCCCAGCACTTCTTTGAAGCTATAGGCTAGGTCTTCTTGGTAGACTGCCTCCTGCTCCTCTTCGCTCCACTCGAAGGTCGACATTGTGCTGGTCGGTGCCTGAATTAATACCTGTCTAGGTGCAGTGGCGCGTCCACAGATTCACTTTGCTCGAGGCTGCACCTTCTACAGTATGTATGTTTGCAGGATATATCTTTCTTATTTGCCTGGTAATACTCTATAAACGAGCGGCTCCGCTGTCTAAAGCCACGCCACCGCGTAGGAGGCGTTCGCTATTGGCGCATTCGCTGCACGTGGCCGTTTCTGTTCGGCTCGCGGGAAGTTTCCCGCCTGCATAGAGCTCCGCCCTTCCAAGGGTTGGGGCTGTGAACTCGCGCTCTGCTAGGGGGTACGGTAGGCTCCTGAGGTGTCGTGTATTATGACACAGGGCCTCCGAATCCCCTTCAAAACTAAAACACTAACGCTTGCGCGCTCTACTATACATGGTTATTCTATTATAGTCCATGATGTACAATTCTAATTACGTTAATGGCATAAAGCACGGTTTGTCAAGCGAATATTACGGAGCTAAGATAAAGAGGTACTTATCTTGTGGAGAGCAGGAAAAGAAGAGGAAGTACAGAGGAACAGGAAGAACTAGGTCACATGGCCAGAGACTAGGGGACTACAGGATTGATGGGATTTGAAGTTTCTTTAAAAAAAAAATTCAATTAAAAGTTTACTAAGTTATATTTGTTGAAACTGCTTGAGAGTAGAGAATAAAGAAGATGACGCTTAATGCTCGCCTCCGTCTTGACATAGAATCATAAGTCCACAAGGTGTATGAAGAACCGTGAAAAAGAAAGTATATCACCCACTGTGCAAATCCCATGTTGTAACTGAGATGTAGGTTCAGACGTTATCATAAATTGTGATGTCATTAAAAGCAGTAAAATAAGAATTTTTACATTTGTAAATAAAATACCAAAACAGTAATGTCCATGAGATAGTATTTAGAATTCAATGTGAAAGATAGTTTTGAGCCATTTGGGGTCCATGTGTGTCAATCCACGAAGATAATAGGAAAAAAGGAAAACATGAGAAATAAGGTTGCTGGGAGCAAAGGAAGACGAGAGAGGCCCAGGTAAGTAACGTTACATTATTCTTGACCATTGTTTCAAATTATAAGGATACAATGTGAATCACTGGTCCTTTGGAGACATTTCTTATCCTCAAAAATATATTGACCATTGCACAGGATGTGAGCCATCTTGTTAAGGGACTTTTTGTCACCCTCTGGTGATACCTCTTTATAAATAGAGAAATGCCCTTGTTATATTGCATAGCTGAATGTCATGTTATTTAATAGATTAGGGTGTAACTGTTTTCGAGCCTCGTGATGTATTAGCTCATATCCGAAGATATTTGTCTCAAAATTGAATATTCGCCCGTAGTTCAAACTATAGTCTAAAACATCAAAAGAATAGCGATAAGTGATCTAATGTTTGCCAGAGTTATACTGGCTGCAATATCAATTGTAGAATAGCCAGGGATACATGCCCGTTCCTATTTTATTTCCAATAGACTCTAGAGGTTAGAAGTCTGAATGGGGCATGAGTATTGCATATTGATCTTCCAGCATCCTATTTATAATTCTGTAATAAGAGATACCCAGGTTAGGTCTGTGTGGAAGAAGTAATAAGTGAGTTACCATTCCTACTACATTGGTCTATGGATTGCTTTTCTCATGCAATATTGGATGTGATTACATCAGGCTGTGTTCAGCTATTGAAAGACGGCTCCAGCGTTCCTCGTGGAAGAAAGAGGCTGCCATTTTGCGAATTCATTTTATTAACAATTTGACGTCACACTTTTGACATTACACATAGTGTTGATCAATACCCTATGGCCCTCGGCTATAGTCTTTTTAAGCTGGATATAGGTGGGATATGGCTACTTACTAGTGAGGGAGATATGGACCAGGCCAGTAGGTCAGAGTCACTGGCTATGGCTGAAAGGCAATAACCAGTGGTCCCCTTCTTTTTTAGTAATTGGTTCAACATGTACACCGGCCATAGCCCAATTACATGGCTAGTGGTCCCTGAAGAAGATATAGAATAACAAAACGCTTGAAATTCAGGGAAAAAACATTAGTTAAGACAGACTGTAGGTGTCGGAAGTAGGTGTGGGAAGTGACAACATTTTAACTTGGGGTCCACTTGTTGTTAAGCAGATGAGCACATACATGCAATCACAGTATGGATAACAATAAGATAATAAATGTCATCATGGGGGACATCTACGGGGGTTCTGAGTTAAGATTGTCATCACTTCCCACACTCGCTGAATTTCAAGGGTTGTGTTGCACTAAATCGGGTCATCTTAACTAAAGTTTTTTATATTCAGTGAAAAAAATGTAGTTAAGGGACAGTTAAGGTGAATAATTTCAGTGTAACAAAACCCTTGAAATTCAGTGAAAAAGCTTTAGTTGCAACAACGTTAAGGGGGAACAATGGGAGGCAACGAAATGCTTGAAATTTGGTGAAGAAAATTAGTGAAGTGTTATGTTATGTTATAGTGATTTGTACCGCGCACCGCTGCCATTGTCATTGTCATTGTGCAAGAGAGCTTTAATGTGCTGTTGGTAGCTTCAGTTCGGAAAAAACAGTCACTGTGTGCTGGTTTGTTTTTAGTTGGTAGACGTTATGTGTTGTTTAGTGTATGAGTGTGTATGGTTGATTTGTGTGTAGTTGGTTTAGTTTCCTGTTGGGTGTTGCAGCGTGTGTGCAGTTTGTGGTGGTTTTAGTTTTTGGTGTGGTAGAGGTTTAAGTGTGTTTGTTCAGTGTATGAGGAGGAGTATGCAGGAAATTATAGATTTATTTTAGTAAAGTTAGTGGAAGTTCATCTGTGTCCTTGTGATCAATGGTTATGTTGATCTGTCGTGATCATACTATTCTATGGTGAATTGTGGTAGAATGCTTTATTTTGTTGAATGGTCATGTTTTGGTTCATCATGTTTCAGTTGTTTTGGTGTTTCCATTGTGATTTGTTGGCAGTTTCCTTTGATGATTTTTCCTGTTTAGCTATGTGAGTTAAGGAGCCATGTTTTTAGCAGTTTTCTGAACTTTAGGTGGTCTTCTGTTTTCGTAATTCCTTAAGGAGCAAGTTACAAAGTTTTGCCACAATGCAGCAGAATGCTGCTAACACAAATTTCGGCAAAACAGAAAGGTGATGGCTGGAAGGTTTTGAATTAATCATAACCACGGGCAAAGCTGGGCAATCCTCCAGACCATTGTTTTTCAGCCTGCCAAGCCATTACAGAAGGGGAAAAACCATATGCAAATCAGGCTTGGTCCTACCCCAAAAGGGGCAGTCCAGCCCGAACTGCAAGGTCACATCCCTTCTGCACGAGACCACAAGCATCCCCAGACATGTTTCAGCTTTGTTGGGCGTCATCAGTGAGTAGTAGCTTGGGTCTCTAGGCCCGGCAGACTCGGGACCCACGTCTGGGCATACCCGTCCCACTCGGGGTGACTTTAGCAAAACAGAAAGGTGATGGCTGGAATGTTTTGAATTAATCATAACCATGGGCAACACTCTGGGCAACCCTCCAGACCATTGCTTTTCAGCCTGCCAAGCCATTACAGAAGGGGAAAAAACATATGCAAATCAGGCTTGGTCCTACCCCAAAAGGGGCAGTCCAGCCCGAACTGCAAGGTCACATCCCTTCTGCACGAGACCACAAGCATCCCCAGACATGTTTCAGCTTTGTTGGGCGTCATCAGTGAGTAGTAGCTTGGGTCTCTAGGCCCGGCAGACTCGGGACCCACATCTGGGCATACCCGTCCCACTCGGGGTGACTTTAGCAAAACAGAAAGGTGATGGCTGGAATGTTTTGAATTAATCATAACCATGGGCAACACTCTGGGCAACCCTCCAGACCATCGCTTTTCAGCCTGCCAAGCCATTACAGAAGGGGAAAAACCATATGCAAATCAGGCTTGGTCCTACCCCAAAAGGGGCAGTCCAGCCCGAACTGTATGCCCAGACATGGGTCCCTTGCTCGCTGCGCCATAGGGATCCAAGTGGCACCTCACTGAGGAGGCCCAACAAAGCCGAAACATGTCTGGGGTTGCTTGTGTTTCCGTGCAGAGGGGACCTGGCCTAGCAGTTCGGGCTGGGCTGCTACCATTGGTGGCAGTACCTGACTGATTTGCATATGGCTGGACCCCTTTTGCAATGGTGCAGACGGGCAAAAAAACAGTGGTGTGGAAGGTTGCCCAGTACAATGCCAGTGGTTCAGATTCATGCAAAACCTTCCACCCATCACTTTTGTGCTTACAGTTTGTCTCACTATGCGAGAGAGGGTATGCCCAGACGTGGGTCCCTTGCTCGCTGCGCCATAGGGAATCAAGCTGCACCTCAATGAGAAGGCCCAACAAGGCCGAAACACGTCTGGGGTTGCTTGTGTTTCCGTGCAGAGGGGACCTGGCCTAGCAGTTTGGGCTGGGCTACTACCATTGGTGGCAGTACCTGACTGATTTGCACATGGCTGGACCCCTTTTGCAATGGCGCAGACGGGCTAAAAACGGTTGTGTGGAAGGTTGCTCAGAGCAATGCCAGTGGTTCAGATTCATGCAAAACCTTCCACCCATCACTTTTGTGCTTACAGTTTGTCTCACTGTGTGAGAGAGGGTATGCCCAGACGTGGGTCCCTTGGTCGCTGCGCCATAGGGAACCAAGCTGCACCTCACTGAGGAGGGCCAACAAGGCTGAAACATGTCTGGGGTGGCTTGTGTTTCCATGAAGAGGGGACCTGGCCTAGCAGTTCCGGCTGGGCTGCTACCATTGGTGGCAGTACCTGACTGATTTGCATATGGCTGGACCCCTTTTGCAATGGTGCAGGCGGGCTAAAAAACGGTGGTGTGGAAGGTTGCCCAGAGCAATGCCAGTGGTTCAGATTCATGCAAAACCTTCCACCCATCACTTTTGTGCTCGCACAATTTTCCGCATCAGGCATTGTTTAGGTTCGAGACGAATGTCGTTGCGGGATCTAAATGTTGGATTTGGTTTGTAGATGTAGATTTTTCCCTGTAAGAATTTTGCTCCTTGGCCATGGATTGCCCTGTGTTTTATTCAGAGTGTTTTGGAGAAGATTTGTTTTTTGACTGGTAGCCAATGTCGGGTTCTCAGTGCTGGTGTGATGTGTTCTCTCTTGGTGAGACTGAGTAGTCTTGCTGCTGCGTTCTGTATTCATTGCAGTGTTTTCATAAGGTAGTCTGGCATTCCGAGAAAGATCCTGTTGGTGTAATCTATTCTTGACACGACAAGAGAAAATATGGTAAATGTTCTATGTGGGAAGGTGAAAAAGGGAATTATCCAATTGATTGTGTGTAGTTTGAAGAAGCAGTTCTTTACTAATGTGTTGATTTGCGGTTTGAGTGTTAAGTCATTGTCATTGATATTCCGAGATTTTTAACAACTTTGGATGGTTCCGGTTGGTTTCCCTTTTCAGTAGGACCTGGAATGTGGTATTGGTTTGATGGGTGACTCAGCGCGATCATGATTTCAGTTTTGTCTGTATTGAGTTTAAAGCTGTTGGTACCCATCCAATAGTTTTTTTTCTGTGAGGCATTTGGTAAGGGTTGGTTTTGTTCTTCGCTAGTGTTGATTTTGCAGATGATGTGTGTGTCGTCTGTGCAATTGTAGCAGGTGAGGCAATGTCTTTTGATAAGGTTGATGAGGAGGGTCATGTAGATGTTGAATAGCAGTGGTGATAGGGCTGCGCCTTGTGGGACTACGCAGGTTGTTATGTGGGACGTTGAGTTGAAGGCGTTTAGCCAAGTTGTTTCTGTTCTTTCTGCCATGAAGGATTTTAGCACAGTAACGCTGTGTTACCGATTCCTATATCTTTGAGTCTTTTGATGAGTGTTTCATGGTGGACTGTGTTGAAGGCTGCTGATAGGTCAAATATGAATTGTGCTGATTTGACATTGGAGTCTGTGTTGGTTTTTAGATTATCCCATATCGATAATAGTTCTGTTTCCATTACTCTCATGGGTTGAAGCAGGCTTGTGCTGGGCCAAGTATCTGATTGTTTTCTACATGGTACAGGTGTTGTTCGTAAAATGAAGCTTGGAGTTTCACAGGGTATGGGATGTTTGAGATTGGTCGATAGTTGAGTAGGTCTTCAGCATTTCCTGATCGGTCTTTAAGGAGTGTCTTGATGTATGCCGATTTGGAGGCTTGTGGTACAGTTCCTGTTGCTAGTGAGTGGTTGAAGAGGTTGAGGAAATATTCTCCAGGTGTTTTCTGGATGAGGATAGTCTTGTATATGTCTCGTGGGCATTGGGCTGCTGGAGAGCCCACTCTGTTGCTTTTGCTCACTAGGTTTTTTACTTTTTCTGTCGATATTGGTGGGTAGGTGTTTAGTCTTGTAGATGGTTCTGGACATGGCTGGTTACGGGGGGCTATTGGTGTTTTTAGGCAGGCTCTTAATAAATTGCTGGATTGTGTCAGTTCTTTCTTCGATGTTGGATGAGTCCAAGACGGTGATTGATGGTTTTGTGGCTTCCAGTCTGGTGTTTAGGTCTGCAGTGTTTATGGATTTCCAGTTTCTTTTCTGAATTGGAGGATTCTTTGGGAGGTTAGTCAGTATTTGCATTGGTGGGTGGATCATGAAGGATATGATGAGGTCATCGCTACAGTGGCCTGCTGTGTGTGTCACTCTCTTCACCAGTTGTTGTAGATGCAACGTTGATAGGCGATTTGTTAGAATTTTGGGTGAATACATGTTTTCTTCTTTGAACCAGGTGTTGAAATCTCCCAGTATGATCAAGTGATCATGTTTAATAGTGATGTTGGTGTTGGTGTCCACAGGTGTGTCCATGAAAGTAGTGCTGTATGTCGGTGGTCTGTATATAAGTAGGAATGACAGGTTGATTTGGTTATCTGAGTCTACGTGTAAGAGGAGTGATTGGCAGTTTGGGATATTTATTGGTGGTGCTATTGTCATCTTTAGCTGGTCCTTGTATGCAAGAGCGAGACCTCCTCCTCTTTTTCTTTCTCGGTTGGCTTGTTTCAATTTGAAGTTGTTGGGTATGGGAATTGTGTGCTTTTAGCTTGAAGCTTTATGTTAGCCAGGCTTTGGTGAGGAATAGGATGTCTGTTCCTCCATTGCTTAGCAGTTGGTTTTCTGGAGTTTGTTTGTCCTTTGGTGGTGGCGTTGGTGATTTGAGTGGATATTGGTTTGTTTTTCCATCAGATTGTGCCTTCGGTTTTGTTGTTTCTGTTTCTTCATTGAGTAGGTCAAAAAGGTTGCGTTTTGGGTTGATGGTTTCTTCTGGGTCATCTGCTCATAGTAATGATTCTTTGTTTCATGCCAATATTTTGTATGAATGGCTTGTTGAGGTCGTTTCATTCTGTTGGGCTTCTGTGAATTTCACGCCTGTTGTTTGTATTTCCGGCGATCCTGCTTATATGCTTGTGGTTGTGCAAGTGGGTGGTAGGTTGATAGGTATTGTGATAAGTAGAGTGATTTTGGTCATGTTCCTGCAAAGGGACTCTTCAAGGGTCGTCCTCACTTTCCCCCAGTGTCCTCCTCTTGGGTGGCCAGGGAAAGGATCCTGACCCTCGGGGTGGATATGCGAGGGAGCATCACCTGGTTGGAGGAGAATTGGGCAGTGGGGAGAGGATGTACTTAGGTGAGACATGGTGTCCCCCATTTCATTTCCACAACAAACCCTCTAACCCTTAAGCTTTTGTAGGCTATTGTCAGCCCTTTCCCTGTTCCACCCTTAATATATTCCCCAAGAAACACCATTTCGACTGAGATGAGGAAGATGACAGCAAGAGTAAGGCAGATCTACCGTCCCAATAGTGTGCGGTCTAGTCTTTTCTGGACTCATCATGGTGGAGGCAACATTAAAAGTCAACATCCTTTGGGAAATGGTGTCAGCTGTGAAAGCAGGGCTAAGGACTGCTGGGTGCAGGGAGACACTTCCAGATCGGCAGCATGACAAGCGGAGCACTCGGGATCCGCTCAAGGATGCAGTGGGAAGTGAACCTGAAGGACGCTGGAAGCCGGTGGCAGACCGCAAGAGGGAGACTGGCACGACCGAGCGAAGCAGTCGTAAAAATCCCGAGCTGCAGGAGGAGCATCGCGGGGTGAGCATTATCACAGAGAGCCGCTGGGAGAAAAAGCAAGGTACTGCTTGGGAAGGAGAGGACCCGTGGAAGCAGAGGACATCGAATAAGAGCCGTAATCTCTAACCAGTGAGTGTACCAAGAAGGGGGAACACTGGGCTGGCAGGCGAATATGTGAGACAGGAAATTAACGTTGATTTAAAGCAGAGTGAAAGCAATTACAAGTACTTTTGAATACCAAACGAAATGAAAGTAATGACAAGTACTTTAAATGGTTACATGTGTTTATATCGAAATCCGATTTAGTGAATGCACATATCTCGAGTATTTTCTAACGAAAATCTTTATATTGAAAGCATCCCCTAAACCCCCATTTACCACCCCTAAAAACCCACCCCAAACATTTCACGAAAAAATTTAACCCTTTACCCCACCCCAAAATGCATTCGCTATATAGGTTTAAGTTATAAAATACTCGAGATATGAGCATTCACTATAACAGATTCGATATAAAGACTGTATACCCTTTTGAAATGAAAGTAATGACAAGTACTTTTGAATATTGAATGACGTGAAAGCAATTACAAGTGAAAGCGGAGTGAAAACAATTACAAGTGCTTTTGAATATCGAACAAAACAAAAGTAATGACGAGTACTTTTAAATACTGAACGAAGTGAAAGCAATGACAAGTACTTTTTAAAATCTTTTTTATACTCTTTATTCATCTTATTCACACAGTACATGCAAGATATAATACATCCAAAATCAACATAAAATACAGTATATTTCAACACATACATCTTTTAGAGTATATCATACCCCAGGAAATTCAACAAAGAGATATTCATAGATTAAATAAATTCATATGCACTGGGGTCATACTGCATTTATAAATGAAACAATCCCATACAAAAGAAAATTCAAATTACCAACATACAAACATAAAACATACATAAACTGAAACATACACTCCAACAAACAAGACAAACACTGATGCAAGTAAACATTCACTTAGAGCAATCATTCATATATGCAATGTACCATTACAATATAAATCAGTAAAAGATCTCCACAAGATCCAATACGCCTCTTCTTTACCCCTCCTCTTATACATGACTAATTCAAAATCTGATAAAATCACACATCATTAATCCATTCTTCCACCTTTGGCTTCTTCCTTGTCTTCCAAACTTTCAAAATCTGTTTCACTGCTAGCTGTCATGACCCACATCCAGAAACCCCCCTGGCAAGCCCATGGGCCTGGAGGGGTCTTGGCTCGGGTCTCCAACAAACTTAGACATCCTTTGCCGAGGCCCTCTTGGGGCCGGTCCTGGCGCCTTTGGCTCATACTTAATAAAGACTTGTGTTTAGGGAACTACTTTATTTCAAGTGCCAGCCAACATGGAGGCATCCACATAGCTTGGCTCCTTGGAACCAAGCTATGCGGTATAGTGTTTTGGGTGTGGTAGCCTAGGAACTACTTTATCTGGACTACTTTCTTGAAGCTATTTAAACCACACCGACTTGGATAACACGCTTCGCGTTACTTTGCAATCCTGCAACGTGACGTTCACCGTGTTCAGCTGTACCCGCGAACCTCGGAAGAACAGCATCTGTAAGGAGACAAAAGGACATTGTTAGCAGCAGCAGCTTACCTGTAATTTTCATCGTTAGCGGCCCACAGCTCCTGAATTAACAATAAGGTGAGGAGAGGCCCAGAGGGGCTGCAGGCATACAGGGGTGTGGGGGGGCTGATTCCCCCAGTTGTCCAGTCTTGAACACAGCCCTCCTGTATTACAGGCAGAACTCCCCTGCTGGTCACACCTGGGAACCACAGAGAAGGATACCAGAGTCCCTACGGCTGGGCGGCGTCCCCGTGGATACCATGTGAGCGTAACACTATCACCAAGATCCTATTTATCCAGGAACCATATAAGAGAGCAGTCAAACACCGCCCAGTATTTGCCAAAAGAAAAACCTGTAACGGCCCTCTTGGAAATTTAACAGAAAGAGTCATATCTAATCTGTCAAGCACTTCACACCAGAAGGTGACTACTCTGGAGCAATACCATTACATATGAAGTAAATTCCCCTTATCCCTCCCACATCCCCAACATAAACCGTCAGTTGCTAATCTTAAGGCACACATGCGCACTGGCATACAATAAAGTTGTCCCAAAACTTTATGATGAATAAGTCAAAGCTTGAGATCTAATCTACTACTATATCCAGTACGCCAAACTTACTTCCAGACTTTTTCAGAAATAGTATAACCCAAATCAGCATCCCATTTCTGTTTCAGGGCATTCCATGATTCCAAGTTGGAATCATTCTCTGGCATAAGCTTCAGATACGTGGAAACATTACGTGGCAATAGACAAAACACATTCCATCCCACCGGTTCTTGCTCTACTGGATTGGACAACATACCAAATACCCTGTTCAAAAGACGGTGAAGCTCCTTATATCTGCTTCCCTCCTTCCCATCTAATCTAAACAAAGTCTGAAGTTCTTGAAAAGTCTTCAATTGTCCATCCTGCATCAAATTGCCCAACAACAAGATCCCCCTTGAAATCCAACTACGCCAACACAATGTTTTATTATCAATTTGTAATACTGGATTAATCCATAAAGGTGCCTTATGGCTCAAAAAGACATTTTCCACTAAAATTAAGCAACCACCATAACATCACACCTCTAGCAATTTTAACAGTCAGCAATTTAGCAGATCAGTAGCAGATCCTCTCGGTAACTTCCCCATTGAAAAAATATTCTCCAATCTAAATTGCGACAAGGAATCCCTCTCAATTGCTAACCAAATTGGATCTTGCTCCGTCTCCGCCAAGGCGTACAATGCCACTTTCTTCAAAATAAAACCCTTGTAATACTTTTCTAGACTAGGATAACCGAAACCCCCATCTTTAGTGTTCTTTTGTAGAATAAATCTTGGAATCTTGGCCGCCTTTTTTTTCAACCCAGAGAAAATCCATGAAAACTCGATCAATTTCCTTAAGCTATCTCTTTATGAATACCAGGGGTATAGACTGCATTACATATAAAACCTTTGGTAGAAGCAACATCTTGATCGTATTAATCTTTGCCCATATCCCCAAATCTACTCTCGACCATTTCCTCACATCCTTCCGTAAATTAACCAATAATTTATGCACATTAAATTGAACCATTTTCTTTATATCTCTAGTAATGTAGGTCCCCAAATATTTCACATGCAATTCTGACCACTTACAATTCCAATCTGCAAAGTCACACCTACTAACGACTGTGGAGAGTGGGAACACCTCAATACTGAACAAAGTGGAAGCAATTACATGTACCTTTGAATACCGAATGAAGTGAACACAGAAAAAAGTACTTTTGAATACCTAACTTAGCGAAAGCAAGTTTTGGGTACACTTGGATATTGAGCAGAGAGTAATAAAGTTTGTGAATCTATCTGATACAAAGAACTGCATTATATGAGAAAACAAGCATTGGCAATAACCAAAACAATTCAAGGAACCGTATGTTTAAGGAAACAAGCATTGGCAAGACCCAGGAGAGTGCAAGAAAGTGTAGCAAGTGCCTGGTGGCCAAACAAGCCCCAGTACAGTGTCAGGAGAGTGTGACACAGGTGAATAAATCACGCATCACTGTCCAGTTGAAGCAGTGGCAAAGCATTAATGAAAAAGCAGCCAAGAAGGGTTATTGGTTGCGTAATGAGTGGACTGTGTGATCCGACAACTACGCCTAGACTAAGTACACCCCCGTATGGAAAAGCCACTGAAAGCATCTATAAGGAAGCTTGTGTTTTGCAACAACCTCTTATTTGAAGTCAAGAAACTGAACTGCCTATGTGAACTGGTCAAAAGTAACAATATCATAAGAGCTGGGAAGTGTCCCAAGGAATTGTGTTGTTTGGAAAAGCTGGAAGATTTGAACTCTTGGGGAAGAGAACCCCTATTCCTTTTGAACTTGGGGAAGGGGAAGCTGATTGTGAACCAAGAGCTGGAAGAAGCTTTGAACTTTTTTTAACTCTATTTATTTGGTACAACATCCTTTCATCGCAGGATTAACCCTCGCTGGGTTTTTCTCAGCAGAAATGTTATCGAAAAAAAACTCAGCGAATTTTGGGGGGGATACAAATATATATATATATGGGGTGTGGGTGTTTGGGAATACAAAAAAATTAAAAGGGATTGGGGTTTGGGGGGGACTCCCCCATAAATAAAAATAAAGCATTCAATGAGTTTTCTCGATACAATTTCCACGAGAAAAACCCAGCCACGGTTAACCTGCGATGAAATGACATGGAACCATTTATTTTGATGCTGACATCTCTACACATTGTATACATTTAGATGTGAGGGCAAACATAGGTTTTGGACACAGAGAGGCATTTGCTTTGGACTTCCTAACCTTAGTTTTCTTTAGGTACGGAAACCCCACCTTAGCATTGGGCAAGTTAGGCTTTACTCCACCCTACATTTTTAGTTAATAAAGGTTTGTTGATCAAACTTTAATCTGTTGTCTTTGTCTCATTTGTGATGTCTTCACAGTAGGTAGGTGTGTTATTTCCTGGTGGTAGTGTGGTGTCGGTGTGGTGTTATGAGATGCTGGCCTTGTTCCATTTGGTTTGTTCTGGTTAGGCTGTTTCTTGTGCAACGATCTTTACTGGGACAATGCATTTTGTGGTTTGTGCTTGTTGCTTGGGAGTTGGGTTCCTTGTTTGTCTCTGTTTCCCGATCAGGCTAGATGTTCGGGGTATTCCTTGTGGATTATCTGTTTGTCTCACCGTTTTTTTTTTTGCCTGGCATTTTTGTGCCCTTCCAGCATGGAGCAGAGGTATTGCAGGTTGAAGATTGTAGTATGATATTATATCAGTGTCCCAGTGGTCTAGCTGTCCGAGAGGTTTGACTTTTTCAGGTGTCAAACTGCCCCATGGGTATACCTATCCCAGAAGCTAACCTTGTCCCGGTGGCTAGACTAAGGGGCAGCCTTTATCCTAGAGCCAGAAACATCATTGGAGCAGGGCCTATCCCAGCGTCAGGACCTACCCCAGGGCAGGACCTATCCCAGGGGTGGAGCTTTGCAGCTGCAGTGAGTTTCTTTCCATTCTTTGTACTCCTGCAACATTTCTACTATTTTGGACTCCTTGTTGGGCTAATTTGCTCAATGCTTGGTGGCCATTGCTGCCTCCCCAATCCCATCCTCTTCTTCCTCCCCCCTGTTCCTTCCCGCCTCACACCCTTCCACAGACCCATGATTGGAAGTGCTGCCCTTGTTGGTGACCACCACTTAGGGTGTACTCTTGTTGCCGCTCAGCGCGTCCCATTTGCAACTTCTGCAGCTGCAGCGAGTTTCTTTCCATTCTTTGTGCTGCCACCATGTATCTACTATTTTGGACTCCTTGTTGGGCTAATTTGCTCTGCGCTTTGTGGCTGTTGCTGCCTCCCCCATCCCTACCTCTTTCTCCTCCCCCCAGTCTCCTGCCATCTCCCATCCCCTCCCCAGTCCTCTGATTGGGTGTGCATCTATTGTTGGTGACCACCACTAAGCGTGTACTCTTGTTGCTGCTCATCCCTGCCCATTTGCAACTTCTGGAGCTGCGCTGAGTTTCTTTCCATTCTTTGTGCTCCTGCAACTTTTCTTCTATTTTGGACTCCTTGTTGGGCAAATTTGTTTGGCGATTTGTGGTCATTGGTGCCTCCCCAATCCCATCCTCTTCCTCCTACCCCCTTATCCCTCCCGCCTCTCACCCCTGCCCAGACGCATGATTGGGCGTGCTGCCCTTTTTGGTGACTACCACTGGGGGTGTAGTCGTGTTGCCGCTCGGCGCGGCCCATTTGAAACTTCTGGAGCTGCAGTGAGTTTCATTCCATTCTTTCTGCTCCTGCCGTGTTTCTACTATTTTGGACTCCTTGTTGGGCTAATTAGCTCACCGCTTCACGGCCGTTGCTGCCTCCTCGATCCTTTCCTCTTACTCCTGCCCTGTTCCCTTCTGCATTCCACCCCTCCCCAGACCCTTGATTGGAAGTGCTTCCCTTGTTGGTGACCACCACTGAGAATGTAGTCTTGTCGCCGCTCAGCGTGGCCCATTTGCAACTTCCAGAGCTGCAGTGACTTTTTTTCCATTCTTTCTACTCCTGCCGCGTTTCTACTATTTTGAACTCCTTGTTGGGCTAATTTGCTCACCGCTTTGTGGCTGTTGCTGCCTCTCCGATCCCTTCCTCCTCCCCCACTGTCCCCTCCTTCCGCCCATCCCTCCCCAGACCCATGATTGGAAGTACTGCCCTTGTTCGTGACCACCACTTAGGGTGTACTCTTGTTGCCATTCAGCGCTGCCCATTGGCAACATCTGCAGTTGCAATGAGTTTCTTTCCATTGTTTGTGCTGCCACCATGTTTCTACTATTTTGGACTCCTTGTTGGGCTAATTTGCTCGGCGCTTTGTGGCCATTGCTGCCTCCCCAATCCCATCCTCTTCCTCCTCTCCCCTGATCTCTCCTGCCTCTCACCCCTTCCCAGACCCATGATTAGGCATGCTGCCCTTGTTGGTGACCACCACTGGGGGTGTAGTCTTGTTGCTGGTCAGCGCAGCCCAGTTGCAACTTCTGGAGCTGCAGTGAGTTTCTTTCCATTCTTTAAGCTATCGCCACGTTTCTACTATTTTGGACTCCTTGTTGGTCTAATTTGCTCACCGCTTCGTGGCCGTTGCTACCTCCCCGATCCCTTCCTCTTCCCACCCCCAGTCCCTCTGCCTGCCCCCCTCCCCAGATCCCTGATTGGGCGTTCTGCCCTTGTTCATGACCACCACTGAGGGTGTAGTCTTGTTGCTGCTTGGCATGGCCCATTTGCAACTTCTGCTATTTTGGACTCCTTGTTGGGCTAATTTTCTTGCGGCTTCGCGTCCGTTGCTTCCTCCCCAAACCCTTCCTCTTCCTCCTCTCCCCTGTTCCCTCTGCCTCTCACCCCTCCCCAGATCCCTGATTGGACGTGCTGCCCTTGTTGGTGTCCACAACTCGGGGTGTAGTCTTGTTGCCTCTCGGCGCGGCCCATTCAAAACTTCTGGAGCGGCAATGAGTTTCTTTCCATTGTTTGTGCTCCTGCCATGTTTCTACTTTTTTTACTCCTTGTTGGGATAATATACTTGCCGCTTCATGGTTGTTGCTGCTTCCCATCCCTTCCTCGTCCTCCTCCCCACTGTTCCCTCCCACCTCCCACACCTGCCCAGACCCCTTATTGGGCGTGCTGCCCTATTTCCATGCACCCCTTAGGGCAGCCCCACCATCTGTTGCAGCCCTCAACGGCAAAGGACCCTGAGGCAAAGGACATCTCCCACAGAAGCAGCTTGAGATGTTGTCTGCCGGTGTCAGCCGGGGAAGCAAGAAGCCTGCAGCCGTCAACCTAAAGTAAGTGTGGTGGGCTGGGGGACAGTAATCACTGCACCCCACTAAACTGACCCACCCCTCTAATTACTCTATTCTCTTAATGCAACACCCCAAGTATCTCAGTGAACTGTGTTGTCTAGACATCTCTTACATCTCTCTTGGAAAGTCACTTTTTTGCATTGCTGGTTGTTAAAAACGGGGCCTTTTCCCTCTTTTAGGAAAGTCGAATCTGGGTGTTTTTGTATTGCTAGTATGTTAAAACTATGCCTTTTCCCTCTTTTAGGAAAGTCGAATCTGGGTGTTTTGCATTACCTGCTTGTGCCTCCTGTCTGCCTCCTTCTTTGTGACCTCTCCCCATCTGGTGCTTCCTGTGGTGTGTGGCTCCGGGCTGTGCTTCTTCTCCTTCCTCACTCTCCCCTCCTCCCACCCTCTATGATATGATACCTCATTTATAACGCGCATGTACACAAGTGTTTCTATGGTGTTCTTAATCTCTTCCATCTTCTCAAACTGCTACTCTATCTCCTATCCTATCTGCTATCCTATAGCTCCCACTAGGTCTGGAAGGAAAAAGTTCAAGAGAGATATCCTGGTCTCCAACCCAGACCTGCCTATGGCTTATGCACACATCAGCGCTTCCTCCAGACAGACTCTAACCAACATCCTCTTTGTCGTTACCTCTCCAGACCTACGGACGCATCATATGGTCTCTGTTGTCTCTCCTTTCTCCTCCTCTCCCATTAATGGTGGCATCTGGTGGGAGGTCCTCATGGCCCCTGTCTATTCCTCCAAGATCATCAATGTCTATCAAAATGGTACTGTCATGGTCCAGGGCTGTCAGCCCAATCCCATGCCTCATCAATGTCTTCCCTTCTCCTGCCACTCTGTCTAACACCTCTCTGGCCCCTCTGTCTCCTCCATTTATTGCCTCTACCTACCTTCGAACCCCTCAACTGGGTGTACCTCTCTCCTGTACACCACCCCTAAAGCCTTTCAAATGTGGCAACTTGCTCCACATAGCTACTCTCAACTCTCGATCTGCTGACAAACAATCCCGTGACATCTGCCAGCTCCTCAAAGATCTTGACCTGGATGTCCTCGCTCTTACCAAGATATGTTCAGAGCCAGCTCTGTCACAAGTTTTAACACTCTCCTCCCACAGGGCTACAAGATCTTCTCTGAGCCCAGAACCAACTGGCCCAGAGGTGGAGTGGCTCTGATCTTCCCGAAATGGGTCCCTGTTTAGTCATTTCTACACTGGACTACCCCTCCTTTGAATGCCTAGTCTGCAGGCTCTCTATCTCTCCTGGAATCTCTCTGACTGTGGCCACCATCTACAGGCCACCTGGCCAGGTCACCCTCTTCCTCTCAGAATTGGCTGAGCTCTCTTCTTCCCTCCTTGCCTTGACCTTCCAACTTCTCCTCGTCAGAGACCTTAATATCCACTGGATGCTTTTAATCCCTCCTCTGGGCTTTTTTGCAACCTATGCGACTCGCGCTCCCTCCATCCTACCCTCTGGTCCGACACACTCTGCTGGACACATCCTGGATATTCACATCTCCTCAGACATCCCCCTCTCTAACCCACTCTTCTCTCTTGGACTGACCACTTTCTGCTCTCCTCTCACTTGAAACTTCTTGCCCCTCAAGCATAGCCTAGTCCAGCACTGCCACCATCCTTCTCGGTCATTCGGCCCATAAATCAAGTGTCAGTGGATGCTTTTGCCTCTACTTTCTGTGCTCCTCCCAGTCCTGCAGCTGACTTTCACTCTGACACAGCCCTCTCTAACCTCCATCTTTCTATCTCCATCACTCTGGACATCCTTGCCCCTATCATGAGAATCCATCTGAAGCCTACCTCCAAGTCCAACTTTTAGTACGACTTCAACCTCGCCACCCTGAAAAGCAAGCGCCAGGTGGCTCAGAGGAAGTGGAGGGCTTCAGGCGCATCCTCTGACAAACAGGCCTGCTGCCTGCTCCAAAGGCAATACAGACTCTCTGTCCTTTCCAAGAAGAGGGTCCATACCCAAGCCTGCTTCTCTATGGCCTCTAGCAACATGGCCAAACTCTTTCAAATCTGCAATGAACTGGCCAGTCCTATTGCAGGCTCCACCCCTCCTATTCCCCCCAGGCACTCTGTACGGCCTTGGCCTCTCATTTCACCACTAAAACTCAGCACATCATGTCCTCACTTTCCTCTTCCTCTCCCTCTACCTCTCTCAGGTCCCCTTTGGCCGCCTCTCCCTTCCCTCTTTCTTTTTCCGCCTTCGCTCTAACAACACCTGTTGATGTCTCTAGACAAGTCCGATCAATGAAAGTGCCATCCAAACAGGTGCTCCCCTGCTCCTCCAGAACCATCAAGGACCACATTGCTGCCCTCATTCCAGCCTTGGCTTATTTCTGCAATCACTCTTTCACCACTGTATCTTTCCCCTCTATCCTCAAGCACTCCCATGTGAACCCCCTCCTAAAAAAGCCTTCTGCCGACCCTGCTTGCCCGGCAAACTATCACCCGATTTCTATCATTCACTCCCTGGGAAAATTCCTGGAAAAGCTGGCCATCTCCCATCTTACCCTTCACACTGAATCTGTTGGCTGCCTCCATGACAATCAATCTGGCGTCAGAGCAGCCAGAGGTACGGAAACTGCTCTCCTGAACACCTGTGAAGACCTGCTCTCTAACCTTGACTCCAGTACTCCCTCTGTCCTTTCCTCTGCTTTCGACACAGTCAATCATGCCACCATGATCAACAGACTCCATGTGAACCTGGGCATCATGGATCAGGCCCTGGCGTGGCTGACTTCCATCCTCCTTGACTGTCCCTCCCAGGTCCAACTTGGGTCCTTTCTCTCCACCACCTCTCTCTCCACATGTGGTGTCCCCCAGGGCTCTATCCTCTCTTTAATGTCTATCTGGCCCCTTTGGCCCACCCGATCTCCACCTTCTCTTCTAATTTATCAGTGTTATACGGATGTCACTCAGCTCCATTTCAGGCTTCCTTCAGCCTCCTCTCCTCCTTCGCTCATTCCTGACTGCCTATCCGCGATTCAGGATTGGTGCACCTCTAACGATCTTTGCCATAATGCCAGTAAAACGGACATCCTTCTCATTGGGACCCCTGCTCCCACCATCCCTCTCTCACCCTGGGCCCTCTACCCTTTCCTTCCTATGAGGCAAAAAAATGAAGTGTCATCTTTGACTCCACCCTCTCTTTCTCTCCTCACAACACAGACCTTGCCAAAAAGGCCCACTTCCAGATGCACCTCATTAGAGGTATTCTACCTTTCCTCACTTGCCCCCAGAAGCTCACTCTCTCCAGAGCCCTGATTCTCTCCAGGCTGGATGACTGCAACAACCTCTTTCTCAATCTGCCTACCTCTACTCTTTGCCCCTGCAACTAATCCAGAACAGGACTGCAAGACTTATCCTTGGCCTCGAGCCCTGGGATCGTATCCCTCCAGCACTGAAATCTCTCCATTGGCTCCCAGTGGCTACAAGGATCAAATTCAAGACCCTTTGCATTGTCCACAAGGCCTTCATCACTTTTCCACCTCCAACTCCTTGAGGGTCAACCACTTTTCCAGGAAAAGAGCTGGAGGCAGATCCCTCTCTTCGGCTGGCACCTCCCTCTGGAACATCCTCTCTGCCTCTCTGAAACTTGAGCAGAACCATTTCTGGTTCTGGAAGCTGCTCAAGACTGTCCTCTTTGCTTCTGCCTTCTCGCTTCCTCTTCCCTGCTGAGCTCCTGTCTGTCACTGCAGTGGTTACCTGGCCACCCTCTGAACCTCGGGCGCAGGTCCCTGTGCAAAAGTTGCACACCTGCACTGCTGCCTGGCAACCCTGCACTTGGGAGTGTATCTATAAGCCTACAGTCCCCTTACCTGCACTTCCCAATCACATGCACTTATCCCTTGCACTGCCACCTGATGGCCACACCTCCTTTTTCTTGTTTTTGTTTTGTGCTTTTGTTGATCCTATGTCCTGCACTTCTCCCCTTCCCCTGGCACTTCTCCCCCTTTCCTCTCCCTGCACTTGCGCAATATCAGTGTCACTGGGCCTAGTAAGATTGTTTTCTTGTTCGCCCTTGTTCCCTTCCCATGCCTTGTTGCGCCTTGAAACACTTGTGTATATGCGCAACTATAAATAAAATATCATATCATATATCATGTCATATCAATGTTCGTTCCAGTGCTCGTTATACAATGTTGCCATTTGAAACTTTGAATTCAACACAGACCATCTTGCATTGGTCTCCCCAACTCACTGGCTGTGTTAATCTCTCTGGCGCTTCTTTGTTCTTGAAGCCCAGGACGTTACCACTGCAGCTGCTGCTCCTTCCCGCCTTGGTTGGTTACACGCGAGGGCCTCCGGTATCTCCAACACACAATGCAGGATGCTTCAGTCTGGTTTCCTGGCTTACGCTTTCTGACTCAAAGGTTTCTTGAAAGTAGCGGTTTCTTGCCGATAAGGTCCAGGGTATTTCCCTCCTTGCAAACCCTTCTTGGTTTGCCGTCTTTCTTCCCTCATTCAGCTGCTGACTTGAAAATGCTGTTCCTTTGTGTGCTTTGCCTTGCTCAGAGTGTGCTCTCGTGCTCCACCTTTTATCCGTGTGGGGATGTTTAATGGAAGTCAGATGTGAGTGATTGTCAGTAATTGCCTGACTTTGCCTGACCATAGTAGCGGGACATGTCAGTTATACTGCTCGGGTGTGAGTCTGTTTTCTCACATAGGAAAAGTGGGGGAAATGTTCCCACGTATCCTACCTGTTAGGATGGGGTAAAGGTGTTACATGGGGAGGGAAACCGCATCTTGCCATCCAGTGTCCCACTCCTACTCCTTAAAGATCCCTCACCCAGGTGATCCTCCCACACTGGTCCCCCCCCAGGGTCTGGATCCAAAGGCGATGGCTGTGCCTTGGACACCTGAGAGAGAGATCCACAGGGACTAGCGGGTAAGACACCTTCTGGTTTCTCTCTGGTGGTTGTATCTCAGTGTCAGAGCCTCATGGTGCTTGGGAAAACCGGCTTCTCAATGGTAGTGTTCGAGGAAGGTGGCTGAAGGTTTCCAGAATTAGCAGTGGGAGGTTCAGAGTCCAAAAGGTTGGGTGGTAGAGTGGTGAGGTTCAGAGGTGGCAAACTCTAGGAGGTGTGCTGTAAAATGGTAAAATCTCACAGTGGGGAAAATTTGTATGGATTTGCCCGGCTACGGCACAGTTAGGAGCAAGTGTAACTTCAGAGTGGTAGCATTTGAATGGACAGATCTTACCACAGCAATGTTCAGAGAGAGGGAGGAGGATTACAGAGGCAGAGTTTAAGCGAGGCAAGTTACAAGATTGGTAAAACCTTAAGGACGAGAATTCATGATGAGGCGATTCAAAGCAGCCAAATTCAGAGTGATAGGTTCTTAAAGGGGTAAAATTCAGAGTTGGAAATTTCACAGCAGAGTTCAAACTTGAGTGACAGAATCTCAAAGTTTGAGAACTCACAGTGCCAACATTTTGAAAGAGAGAATTCAATGTGACAGAGACCCGTATTGAAAGATTCACATTTAGAAGCTTGCTGCAGCTTAGTTTCAAATCACAGAATATGGCAGTGGCTGATGTGATGCAGGTGTGGCAAAGTACAAACAGTGGGAAGACTCCAAGCAGCAGTCTAAGTTAGGAGTCCTAGTCAGATACAAGTGATTGTGGCAAAATACAAGGAGTGGTGAGCCCCTCCGTAGCAATCTAGGTTAGGAGCCCTAGGAAGGCCAAATGCAAGTGTGACAGAACAGAATCTGTGGCGGTCTTTACAGCAGTAGTTTAAACTGGGAAAGTAGGTCCGGCGAAAGGCAATGGTGACGGTCTGCAAACAGTGGTGAGATTTAAAGCAGCACTCTAAACTGGGTAACTTAGTCCAGCAAAAGGCAGAGGTGGCGAAATAAAAACAGTAGGGATATTCAAATGAGTGATCTAACTTGGACACCTAGTCAGGCAATTAAAGTGTGGTAAATTATGGACAGTGGTGAGATTAAAAGCAGCAATCTAAAAACTGGCGGTCCTTACACAGGCAAACATGAATGTGGTGAAATGAAATCCAGACAGCAGCGAGTTTTAAAGCAGCAGTGTATATGTGAGGGGTCAGTAGGCGGACAACTGCTTGTAGTTTTCTCGGTATTTGACATTTTATTTTAAACAAAATTAGCAAAGAAAACCTAACTAAGCCTACTTTACCAGGTGATTCCCTACCTAGTCCAGGATCTAAGGGAAAATCTCCTAACATACACAAAACTGACCCTCACACTAAATGACAAAACGGTTAAAACAAAGCACAAACAGCATCAATGAAATATTACTAAATAACCAGTGTCTTGGATGACCTCTACTTGTCCTGGGTAGATCCCATTTCCCATGAATATCCAAATTCAATTTCTTCCAAGGAAATATAAAGTCTTAACTTAGTTCTTGAAAAGTTCCAAAGAAACAAAAGTTCAATCAAACAAAATTCACTGGTAGCATGTCCTTCTTCATTTTTTGAAAAGTTCCCTTCTCAAGTTACACAAAGATAACAGCACCAATGGTAATTCTGGATAATCTCCTTCCAGTATAGAATTGTCAAAGTGCAAAACAAAAGTACCACTTCTTCTTTAACAATACTTCTTCTTCTGTACTGTAAGGAAGGTATGGTATCAAACAATAAGACAGATACCAGGGACCACAGTTCAAGGGTGTTTATTGAACTTTAATAGGGTTTGAAAAACGCATATCTAATCCTAAATCTAAAGATGGGAGCAAGCTACGGCCATCAAATAATAATTACGCAGTCCTAGTGGTGTCTTGTCAAAATTAAAGGGCATATGCTAATAAATCTATTGCCAATCCTTACTTCTAAATACAAATGGTGTGGGAAACAATGTTATACAAAAGAAAAGTGTTCAAGAAATATGTCAGGATAGTTGAGCCGTTAGCTTCCCTTCCCCACGTTTTCAGCACGGGACAAGGCGGCACTCTCGAGCTTAGCACATACTCTGGCTTTTCTAGCACAAGAATGCAGTTCAAAATCTCAGTATCAGGACCTTCTGTGCCAAAGTCTCTTTGTCATTCAATGTCTCTTATTTCAAAGGGCCTGGTGTGACAAACAAACATTCAAAGTTCCTTTCTCCTCTCAGGATTCTCATATGCGCAACTTCTCTGTTGATTCACTGTTCATCGCAGGTGCCCCTCCGCCGAGCTCAGACCAATTTTAACACAAAACATGCAATTGGTTTCCCTCCACTGGGCTCAGACCAAATTTAACTAATTTTCCAAAACGTTCTTTACTGTATTACAATTGAAGACTTTTGACTGTGCACTGGATTTTGCTTGACCCGTCGGAGGGCCACTTCGATTCACAATTCTTTGTTCTCTTCTTTATATAACTCTTTAACTTTCACTTCTGCCACTTCTCAGCTGGATACATTACAGAGACTTTCGATTGAGCACCCACGCAGTGCCGGACCACTCTGTGAAAGGTATTGTATCTTGTTTTTCAAAGTTGAAACACTCATCAGCAGTTCAATTTTACTTGCGTCTTTATCACATGCATTTTAACACTGTTCATTCCAGCACTCGCCATATAATGTTGCTGCTTGAAACCTTGGCTTCAACATAGACCGGTCTTGTATCAGTTTCCCCAACTCACCGGCTGTTTTGATTTCACTGCTGCTGCCTTATTCTTGGAGCCAAAGATGGTACCACGACAGCTGCTGCTTCTCCCCGCCTTGATCAATGACGTGGGGCGGCCCCGGGTATCTCTGACACACAATACAGGATTCTTTAGCCTGGTTTCCTGGTCTTATGCTTTTTGATCTTGAAGGCTCTTGAAAGTAATGGTTTCTTGTCAGAAAGGTCAAGGGAACTTCCCCCCTTGTGAACCGCTCCTGTTTTGCCATCTTTCTTCTCTCGTTCAGCTTCTGTCTCGAAACTGCTGTTTCCTTGTGTGCTTTGCCTTGCTCAGAGTGTGCTTTCATGCATCGCCTTTTATCAGTGTGGGGAATCTTAATGGAAGTCAGCTGTGAGTGTCAGTCAGTAATTGCATGACCTCGCCTGACCATTTTATTGGGACACATCAGGTATACAGCTCGGGTGTTAGTCTGTTTTCTCCCAGAGCGGGCTGTCCGTGTGAATGTGTTCATGTAGGAAAAGTGTGGTGAGAGGTAGAGTTCCTACATATCCTACCTGATCGGATGGGGTAAAGGTGTTACAGGGAAGGAGATACTGTGTCTTGCCATCTGGTGCCCCACTCTCACTCCCCGAAGACCCCTCACTGAGGTGATCCTCCCACACTGGTCCACCCCAGGAACTGGATCCAAAAGCGATGGCCGTGTCCTGGCCACCTGGATGACAGATCCCCAGGGACTAGTGGGTGAGACACCTTCTGGTTTCTCACATACCCTTCCCCTATGTGATGTAACCGCATCTGTTTCACAGGGAAACCGAGAAAGAAAATCGATGTTCCCCTGGTCTTTACCTTTTCGGTGCTCCACAGTGAAGCAGTAGGGTTGCAGGTCTAGGAACCATTACATGACTCGAAGGTTAGAGTCCTTTCGTTGGCTTATCCAAATTGATGGAGAATGATCTGTTACGAGTGTGAACATTCTTCCTTGGAGATAGTATCTTAGATGGGTGATGGACCATTTGATGGTAAGGGCCTCGAATTCCAACCCAGAGTAGTTTTTTTTCATGTGGGAAGAGTTTTCGTCTTGTGAATAGTATAGGGTGTTATAATTCATCACACATTTAGAAAGCCCAAAACCCATTTAAATAAATGGTACACACCTGAACTCAAAGCCCTCCGCCTAAAAAAGCGAAAATATGAAGCTGCTTGGAAACTATGCCCCTCCAGTGAAAAGAAAGCCATCCTCGACACGATTTCTTGTCATTACAAAGATGAAATCTGCTTAGCTAAACGGAACTCCTATAACAACCGCATTGCCAACTCCAACTCAAGTATGAAGGAGCTCTTCTCCATACTGAAGGAACTTGAGTCACCCATTGCCACACCCGACACCTGCACCAAGGACCATACTTGGTGCACAGACATCCAACAGGCACTAGCAAATAAAATAAACACCCTACAAAACAAAATTCAACTAAAAAAAGACTCCTTAAACCTCACTAACCCTCCGACATCTCCGCCTAATGCTTTACCAAGCACACACACTAATTCATTCGCCTTCTCTAAAACCACCACCCTGGAGGTCGAGAAAATCATTCTTTCTCTCAAACCCTCAAACTGCAAAGGCGACATCTGCCCTGCACACATAATCAAGGACGCAGCCAGAGACTTGTCGCCCTTTATCTCCAAACTCATAAACGCCTCTTTTTCCTCAGGCAGTATCCCTTCCAACTTAAAACAATCCTGGGTGCTCCCCCTCCTCAAAAAGCAGACGCTTGATCCTCTCATCCCCACCAACTACCGACCCATCACCACGGTACCCTTCCTACTGAAAATCTTAGATAAAGCGGCCTATGTCCAGATTCAAAAATACCTAGAACTACACAAATTACTAGGCTCCAGACAATCAGGTTTCCGCCCATTACACGGCACGGAAACAGCCCTCATTGATTTGAAAAACCCAAATTGATGATCTGAGGGACAAGGGTAAGACAGCACTCCTCCTCCTACTCGACCTCTCCGCAGCATTCGACCTTGTCGACCACAAGGTCCTCTGCAGACACCTGGATTCAGCTGCTCATTTCTCCCCAGAAGCCATCAGATGGATTGAATCCTTTCTGAGTGAGAGAACAATGAGAGTCTTCTCCCCTTCAGCAGCAGCAGACCCCTCTCCTATTACCTGCGGAGTCCCGCAGGGCTCATGCGTCCCCCCCACACTATACAACATCTTCACCAAACCTCTGTTCGACGATCTGGACCATCTGGGTGTCACCTACACTAACTATTTATATGACACTCAGATTCTCCTCCCACTTTCAGGGGATCACAGTAAGGACAGAGAGTTGGTGAATATGGTATATCTCATCATTCAGGCATGGATGGCATCTTATGGCCTATGCCTGAATGATGACAAGACAGAGCTCATCATACCCCCGCTAATATCAACAAACTAGGCCTTGAATATGCTGAATTTAACATAGATGGCAACTTTATCAAAGTATCCAGGGAAGTAAAAACCCTCGGCTTTTATCTGGATGCCACTATGTCATTCACTAAACAGGTCAACTCACTAGCATCTACCACTGCGTATACTTGCAAATTAATAAGAGCAGGCAGACCATTCCTATCCAATGACAGCTGTATGATCCTGGCAAGAGCACTCATACTCTCCAGGCTCGATTATTGTAATGCCCTTTATAGCGGTGCTAACAAAGCCATTACCCATAGGCTACAAATCCTACAAAATAATGCCTTGAGAGCTGCCCTCGGCATTAATAAAAGAGATCACATCTCCACTACCAGACGCCAACACAAATGGCTCTCCACAGACAACAAAATCAAACTAAAGTTGGCCTCCCTAACCCATAAAGCCCTCAACAATGCTGCCCCTAGTTTTCTGATGAATAAAGTAAAGAGAAAGTCTTCCATCAGACAAACAAGAACTATCAATTCCAACTGTCTGATAATTCCCAGATTCAAACTCTCCACCATTGGTGGTAACAGTTTCCCGGTGAAAGCTGCCACACTTTGGAACTCTTTGCCACACAACCTGAGAGCTGATCAACCATATTTGCACTTTAGAAGGCACCTCATCAGTCACCTGAACTCCAACAACCCCTGTATTTAATTGTACATTCTATACCTATGTATAGATACTGATACTATTTGTTTGCGGCCTTTGCCCTCGCCTCAAACAGCCCCTGTACATATCTGTATATTTCACTCCTTGTATAGATATTGATATTTTTCATGTGTGAAGATTTGTATATTTCTCATTCCTGTAATCCTTGAATGTCTATAATTTTACTTCAACTGTATATTTCTGTAACATTGTAAGCCTCGAATAATCTTTCTGCCTGCGCCCTGTTGCCCCTGAGTATGGTGCGCCATACAAATAAATAAACAAACAAACAAACATTTATGATAAAAATGCTCCTAACTCTGTAAGAGCGGCGTCAGTTTGTAACACAAACTCTTTCGAAAAATGTACTATCTTTAGGACCGGGTTCTGGCACAGAGTTTGTTTTAAGTTGCTGGAACATACATCGTCCTCCTCAGTTCAATGAATCTTTAGGGGTTCAGCGTTCTTTAATTTGTCTGCCAACCTAGCTCTTCTGTCTGAGAAATTAGGGATAACTCTACGGTAATAACCAATTAATCCTAAGAATGCTCTGAGGTCTCTACTGGTTTTAGGCATGGGAGTATTTAGGACAGATTTCACTTTATCTCTTTGCGGCTGGACACTGCCATTCCCAACCAAGAAAACAAGGTATTTCACAGCTGATTGGGCCAGCTTACATTTGGATGGATTGGCAGTGAAGCCGGCATCTCTGAGGGTTCTCATAATACTAAAGAGTGGAAAAGATGGTCTTCCGAAGTCTTACTATAAATGACTATGTCGTCAATATAAGCCCGACAGAAATCAGAGTAGTGCTCTAATATCCTGTCCATAAGCCGTTGTAAAGTGACAGGAACTTGTGTAGGCCAGAAGGGAGTACTGTGCACTAGAATAGTCCCAGGGGTGTTGAAAAAGCTGTCTTTTCCTTATCGGGTCCATGTACTGGGACCTGCAAATACCCCTTGGTTAAGTCTAGGGTTGATAGGAAGGTGGCAGTTCTGGGTTTATCAAACAATTAATTGATGCGTGGCATAGGATAAGCACTGAAGTCGGTGTCACAATGCCCGCTCCCGGGGAGCCGGCTCAGGCCCTGCGTCCCCGAAAGCGGACATCAAGTCCCCGGGGAAGGCCCCAGCAACCCCTTATAGGGGCCCTTTGGACAGCGTCCTGGCGCCTATGGCGCCAGGCTCATAGAAAACGTCAGTCCTGGCGCCATAGGCGCCAGGCTCATTATGAAAGTGTTTGGGTGCACTTACCTGATGCAGACCATGCTGCAGAACCCCGGCCTCCTTGAGGCCTGAAAGGAACTACTTTACCTGTGGGACTCATTTACCACCCGGGCGTGGTCGGGGAAGGATACATACCTGATTGGAGGAAGGGCACATTCTAGGAACTTCTTCCAAGGCTATTTAAACCACACCCGATCAGCCACACGTGCTTCGCGTTGTTCTGCATCTAGCAGCTGGTCGCTCACCGTGTCTGCTCCTGCATCTTGACTTCTGCTACACCTGCCAGCATCCTGAATCACCTGCAAAGGAAGGGAACAAGAGAACAGAAGAAGGAAAAGGCCTCACCTGCTAAATCTGCATCCCAGAGACATTTTGCCGACAATCCTGAAAAGGAAGACATTCATTTTTAAAAGCACATCGCATCGATCGCTGCAGCGCCGCATTCTACTCACCTTTACAGGGCGCCTCCATGTTCAGCAGCGACCATCCAGATTCGCAGTCGCGCCCCTGGCCTAGGGAGAAAAAGACAAGAACAAAGGTGAGAGAAAGAAGAGAAAAGGAAAGCTAAAACTCCATGTCAAGACTTACCTGTTGGGTCATTCCCTTTTCATTTCGGGTCCGCGCTGCATCCAGGCATTTTCGGACCCCGGCCCCTAAGGGGAAAAAGAAATCAGCGTTAATGAGTGAATGAAAAGACATTACCAAAACACTCATTAAAGACTTACCTGATTTCCACAAGGATTTCACTGCTCACCTCGGGTCGGTGCCTGTTCCCCGGCATTCTGTACCCCGGCCCCTATGGGGAAAAAGACACTAGCATTAGAACATTAATGCATGGACACAAGGGGAACCACTTATAGAAAAACTTACCTGGAAGCCAAGCAAGTTTGGTTCTCACCCATCCGAAAATCCAGTGACGTAACTGGATACCAACGCGCCCCTGCATCAGAAGCAGGATGGAGAGCTCGTCCTTCCAGACCCTAAGGTGAGACGCTACGGGGAAGCACAGAAGGGTTTTGAGGAGGGTGAGAGGGGTAAGGGGGAGGCCGATTGCATTACCCCGCAGACAGTTAACCCCCTATTCTCATCTACAGAAGGATACTTCTGCGAGTCAGACAAGCCAGATCTGGGACCCGGTCCAGTCCGTCTTCCGAACCCTGCGCATCACCTTAGACGAGGTCACAGCAGCGCAAACCAGGCCAGCGCCCCCGTGGGAGTCAGGTGAGCGTTACAGAACGCGAAGCATTCCTACAAATTCCCACCCAGGCGCTATGGAAACTTCTGAGACTGATCAGTTGGCCCAATTACTGGGGGAATTACGGGCCGAAGTACATGCCGCTCGTCAAGAGACTAATGCCCTCAAGAGGGAATTAATAATATCAAAGGAAAGAACTGATGACCTGGCCAGACAGCTTTTGCAAGGTCAAGCTGGACAAACTCCTCTACCCTGTTCCGGAGGGAACCCCGCTCCTGTGGTTCCCAGTAACCCTGTGCAGATTAATCTACCTGGAAACATGCCGCTGGCCCCACCTGAACGCTTTGCTGGGAACCCCAAACGATTCGCCGTATTCATGAATCAGTGTCGTTTGCACTTCCTATGCAGACCTGGGGCCTTCCCTAATGATCAGACCAAAGTAGCCTTTGTATTGTCATGTCTCAGCGGCTGCGCTGCCGATTGGTCAGTTCCACTGGTTACTCAAGATGACCCGATTCTCCGTGATTTTCAAGGATTTCAAGCAAGCATGGAAAGGTTATTTGCTCGACATTTACAGGGGCAGGCTCTGGATGACGAACTTTTATCCCTGCGACAGGGCAATCAGGACCTCCTATCCTATATTGCAACCTTTAATAGACTAATTGTGGAAACGGGATGGCCAGAGGATAAAAGAGTCACGTTATTTTATCGAGGTCTACGCGGAGAACTTAAAGATGTCTTGGCCCAAGTTGTAAATCCGCCCCAAGAACGCACAGAATATATAGACTTAGTGGTCCAATTGGATCACAGACTTCAAAACAGAAAAACAGATCGGTCCAGGTTTGAGACCCGGGTGTTGGTCAAGACCCACGCTAACCCCAAGGGAGTTGATGTCTCTGAGCCTATGCAAATTGGAGGGGTTAAAGAACCCTTAACTCAAAAGGAACGTGAAAGGAGGCGGCAGTTAAAATTTTGTCTTTATTGTGGGAACTCTGGACACTTTCTACGAGATTGCCCTGCAAAAACGCCCCGAAAAGCGGTAGGAGCCGCTGATAAAAACCATGAAGACTCTGTTTCGGGAAACGACTCAGCCCGACAAGCGTAGGGGTCCGCTTGCCGAGCTTGAAAACTAACTCTCAGACCTCAAATTTCATTGTGCCAATGGTTCTCGTAGATCCAGAAAAGCCTAAGCGGTTGCATGCAATAAAGGCATACATCGATAGTGGGGCTATTGGAAACTATGTGGATCGTGAATTGGTCTCTAGGATTAACCTCCCTCTCCGTCCTAAAACCAGCAAAGATGTCATCACCACAGTCGATGGAACTGAAATTGCCTCTGGACCGGTAACACATTCCACTACTGAGGTGACTCTTATTGGTCCTGACGGCCATCGGGAGGCAGTTGTGTTTGATGCAATCAAGGCTCCACAGTTTCAGGTTATTCTTGGAATTCCTTGGTTAGAGACACATAATCCTCGAATTGATTGGCGAGCTAAGAGAATAACCTTCCCGGATTGTGCACAAACCTGCTACCCAGAAAACCTGAAGATTAATCTAGCATCTGTAACCTCTGCCTCCATGCAATTACCTCCGGAATACCAGGACTTTCAGGACGTCTTCCAAAAGGAACAGGCCAACACGTTACCTCCTCACCGATCGTACGATTGCCAAATCGATCTGGTGCCCGGTGCACAACCCCCTTGTAGCAGGATTTATGCCCTTACCGAACCTGAGAACCTGCATTTGAGACAATATTTGGATCAATACCTCGCCAATGGTTTTATTCGCCCGTCAAAGTCCCCGGCATCCTCGGCTTTGTTCTTCGTGCCTAAAAAAGAAGGCGACCTTAGAACTTGTATCGATTACCGCGCATTGAACCAGATAACGGTTAAAAACCGTTATCCTCTGCCTCTGATTCCTGAACTCCTTGACCAGGTGAAGGACGCTTGCATATACACCAAGTTAGATCTCCGGGGGGCATATCATCTGGTGCGAGTAAAAGAAGGCGACGAATGGAAAACAGCCTTCCGTACAAAATATGGATTATTCGAATACCAGGTAATGCCTTTCGGGTTGTGCAATGCGCCTGCTGCCTTCCAATTCTTCATGAATGATGTCCTTCGGGAACTCATCGATGTTTGTGTTGTCGTCTATATCGATGACATTCTAGTGTACTCCTCTTCGGAATCTGATCACAGAAAACACGTTAGGGCAGTTCTGGAAAAACTGTGCCATCACAAACTATTTGCTAAACTGGAGAAATGTGTTTTCCATACCACAGATGTTGAGTTTCTCGGTTTCATCCTGACACCCAAAGGAGTCCGAATGGACTCAAGAAAAGTGGATGCCATCCTCAAATGGCCATCACCTACCCCTTTACCTAGCTGTAAAAGGGGTTCAAAGCATGCTCGGCTTTGCCAATTTCTATCGCAGGTTTATCCCGGAATGTTCACGCATAGTACAACCCATTACTGCACTCTTGAGGAAAAATAAACGTTTTGAATGGTCTGAAGAAGCCGAGCAGGCTTTCCAGGATTTGAAAGCTAAGTTTACCTCCGCACCTATATTGAAACACCCACGTCCAGATCTCCTGTATGTCGTCGAAACTGACGCATCAAGCCTAGCCATGGGAGCAGTTCTGTCTCAAAGAGATCCTGAAACCAACCAACTGCATCCCGTAGCATTTTGGTCCAGAAAATTCTCGGCACCAGAGATTAATTACGCAATCACTGACAAAGAACTGTTAGCCATAAAGTCTGCTTTTAAAGCCTGGCGGCATTACCTGCCTGGCGCTCGACATACCATCACGGTGATCACTGATCACCGGAATTTACAGTATTTGAAAACCGCCAAGGCTCAGTCATCACGGCAGCTCCGATGGGCTTTGTTTTTCGCCGAATTTGATTTCGTGATTACCTATCGACCTGGCTGCAAGAACGGCAAAGCAGACGCCTTATCCCGAATTGGAATGGGAGAATCTGATACAAACTCAGAACCAGTACCAATAATTCCCGAACAGAGAATTCTAGGCATGACTTTGTTACAGACGCTTGAAGACATTCAAGTCAGAGTGAAACAACTCCTGGACCCTACAGTCCTACAGGATTGGATACAAAAGGGATCAGACTTTACCATAGATAATGGTTTACCTTATTACCAAGGACGCTTATTCCTGCCGCACAAGGATTTACACGAACTAGTTATTTCAGGTTATCATGATACATTAATAGAAGGACACCCCGGTATTGCCAAGACAATGGAAAAGGTGAAACGACAATTCTGGTGGCCCTCTTGGCGAAAAGATGTTAAATCTTTTGTGATGTCCTGTGGTGTTTGCGCCCAAAATAAAGGTCAAAAGAAAAGACCAGCCGGTCTCCTTCAACCTCTAGACATACCGCCAGCACCCTGGCACACCCTATCAATGGATTTTATTACGGACTTGCCTCCTTGTTCGGGATACAATACCATTCTGGTAATTGTGGATTTGTTTTCCAAAATGGCCCACTTCATTCCTTTGAAAGGTTTACCTTCAGCTTCTGTCCTAGCCAAAGAATTCCTTGAAAATATTGTTCGGCTACATGGATTCCCATCTATACTAATCTCTGACCGGGGAAGCCAATTCATTTCCCACTTCTGGCGCAAATGTTGTCAAATGGCACAAATCGACGTAAGATTATCGACCAGTCATCACCCTCAGACCGATGGTCAGACCGAGAGGACAAATCAGACCCTTGAGCAGTACTTACGGTGTATGTTACAGCAATCTGAAAGCAACTGGAAAGACATTCTTTAGATAGCCGAATTCGCATATAATAATTCGGTACACTCTGGAACTGGCCATAGTCCTTTTTATACCTTGTTTGGACATCACCCTCGAACCTCGAACCTCGACTCACCTCAGAACCTCGGAGTGCCCGCAGTAGAACATCTGCATTCTACCATTACCCGAGCTTTCAAAGAGGCAACCACGCATTTACAACAAGCCAAGAGAAAATATAAGGAGAATGCTGACCTACATCGGAGTGAAGCACCTCCGTATCAGATTGGGGATCAAGTGTGGATAGCTACCAGACATTTACCGCTCAAAGGGCCTCGAACTTTTAACCCAAAATATCTGGGACCTTATTCTACTACAGCAATAATTAAATTAATAATTTAATTTAAACTTGATTTACCAGCTAATATGCGAATTCACCCTGTTTTTCATGTGTCACTTCTGAAACCAGTGGTACCCGGAACCCGACTACTCAAACCTCCAGAACCTATTCAAATAGATGGGGAACCCGAATTCGAAGTGAAGAACATTTTAGATTCAAAAATGTTTAGATCTAAGCTTTTCTACCTAATTGATTGGAAGGGGTACAGACCTCAGGAGAGGTCGTGGGAACCCAGTGACCGTGTGCATGCACCTCGATTAGTCAGGAAATTCCACCGCCTCTTCCCAAACAAACCAAAACCCCCGGAGGGAACAACCTTGGGAGGGGCCTTGGGGGGGAGTGCTGTCACGATGCCCGCTCCCGGGGAGCCGGCTCAGGCCCTACGTCCCCGAAAGCGGACATCAAGTCCCCGGGGAAGGTCCCAGCAACCCCTTATAGGGGCCCTTTGGACAGCGTCCTGGCGCCTATGGCGCCAGGTTCATAGAAAACGTCAGTCCTGGCGCCATAGGCGCCAGGCTCATTATGAAAGTGTTTGGGTGCACTTACCTGATGCAGACCATGCTGCAGAACCCCGGCCTCCTTGAGGCCTGAAAGGAACTACTTTACCTGTGGGACTCATTTACCACCCGGGCGTGGTCGGGGAAGGATACATACCTGATTGGAGGAAGGACACATTCTAGGAACTTCTTCCAAGGCTATTTAAACCACACCCGATCAGCCACACGTGCTTCGCGTTGTTCTGCATCTAGCAGCTGGACGGTCACCGTGTCTGCTCCTGCATCTTGACTTCTGCTACATCTGCCAGCATCCTGAATCACCTGCAAAGGAAGGGAACAAGAGAACAGAAGAAGGAAAAGGCCTCACCTGCTAAATCTGCATCCCAGAGACATTTCGCCGACAATCCTGAAAAGGAAGACATTTATTTTTAAAAGCACATTGCATCGATCGCTGCAGCGCCGCATTCTACTCACCTTTACAGGGCGCCTCCATGTTCAGCAGCGACCATCCAGATTCGCAGTCGCGCCCCCGCGCCTAGGGAGAAAAAGACAAGAACAAAGGTGAGAGAAAGAAGAGAAAAGGGAAGCTAAAACTCCATGTCAAGACTTACCTGTTGGGTCATTCCCTTTTCATTTTGGGTCCGCGCTGCATCCAGGCATTTTCGGACCCCGGCCCCTAAGGGGAAAAAGACATCAGCGTTAATGAGTGAATGAAAAGACATTACCAAAACACTCATTAAAGACTTACCTGATTTCCACAAGCATTTCACCGCTCACCTCGGGTCGGTGCCTGTTCCCCGGCATTCCGTACCCCGGCCCCTATGGGGAAAAAGACACAAGCATTAGAACATTAATGCATGGACACAAGGGGAACCACTTATAGAAAAACTTACCTGGAAGCCAAGCAAGTTTGGTTCTCACCCATCCGAAAATCCAGTGACGTAACTGGATACCAACGCGCCCCTGCATCAGAAGCAGGATGGAGAGCTCGTCCTTCCAGACCCTAAGGTGAGACGCTACGGGGAAGCACAGAAGGGTTTTGAGGAGGGTGAGAGGGGTAAGGGGGAGGCCGATTGCATTACCCCGCAGACAGTTAACCCCCTATTCTCACCTACAGAAGGATACTTCTGCGAGTCAGACAAGCCAGATCTGGGGCCCGGTCCAGTCCGTCTTCCGAACCCTGCGCATCACCCTAGACGAGGTCACAGCAGCGCGAACCAGGCCAGCGCCCCCGTGGGAGTCAGGTGAGCGTTACAGTCGGATATCGCATTGACCTGCTGGAAGTCGATGCAAAACCTCCAGGAATTATTTTGTTTAATGACCAACACAATAGAGCAGGACCATGGGCTTGAAGAGGGTTCGATAATATTTGCCCTGTGCATTTTTTTCACTTCCTCGACCACTATCTGTCTTCGGGCTTTCTGGAGTCTATATGGTTTCAAATAGATCACTTTTCCCTTTGGAGTTCTGATATAATGATAAGTGCTGTGAACTCTCCCTGGTTTCTCACAGAATACATCAGGAAATGTTGTGACCAAAATATTTTAAGTCTTCTTGCTTTTGTCTAGATAGCTCTTGGGGAATCAACTCAAAATTATACATTTCCTCCAGTGCCAAACAAGACAGTATCGAGGCAGTGGCTGCGGAGGGATTTTTTTTCTACTCCTTTAAGAGATTTACGTGGTAAAGGTGGGTCTTTTGCTTCCTATCAGGTTGAGCTATTTTATAGGTACAGGTCCCTGTTTTCTATAATACCTCATATGGCCCATGCCACTGTGTGCCAAGGTCATTTTCAGAGGTAGTGTAGAGGAGGAGCTAAGTGCCTCTACCGGAAGCCTCACCCCCATTTTGCATATATGTTGGCAACCGGAAATTGGGACATGCGCATAGCCAGTAATGCTACCTATACCGAGAAAAGTCCTTGAAACAAGGTATGCATTGAGAAAGCCCTGCATGATGTATCCATGAAGGAATGATAGTCTTCTGAAGGAAATTCCGGAAGAACTGTGAATATGAGTGAAAGACTGGTGACGTCACATGAAGCAGAGATGATGCACCCAGAAGAAATGCCAATGAAGAAGGTGAATGAACCTTAAAGAATCTGATGGTGAAGTAAAAAATTGAGTAACATTTCACAAGAAAAATAAAGATTGGACGTGCGGAAGAGCACTGAAGAAAATGTAATGCCGTTTTATAATTGTACAGATGCAGTAATGCAAGTTGACAAAGTAATCATAAAGCTGGCTATACGTAGTGAATATACTGCAGGAGATGCCGCCGACATATATATATAAGTGTGTATAGAATCTGGATGTTCCACGACGCATTTTAGCAAAGTGTGTCCCTGTGAATGGAAGGGCTGAAGGTGGGGTGCAGTATAATAAAACAGCTGACGGCAAAGGAAGATTCGAGAAGGCTTGCCAGGCCCAGTGTCAAGGATTGAAGCAGCCAAGAAACTGGTTATCTACTTGAGAAGATACAATGAACGTGAGAAGCGAGCCAAGTTCCTGTTTGAGGTGTAATGGAAAAACGCTATAAGTGCCAGGTGTTACTCATTTAATAGTATTAAATACAACAAAGGAGCTCAAAACATGGTATCCTGTCACATGGTCAGATGAAACTAGAGTTCGGGCAAGCTACGCCTAGACCAGAAGATAAGGCCATGCTCACACTCCCTTTTATTCTCAGGCATAGTGATCGTTAGCAAGGCCAAGTTCAAAGAAGCTAATTGAATGGCAGACCGCAGAAGTGATGATGGATGTTGGGCTAATTGGGTGGGGAGGCCTGACCAAGCCAACCCTCCAGCACTTGGGGTACCAGCTTGCGTGCTGCAAGCAAGTGGAATATTCCAGAAGGGTACAAGCGTGCCAACCAATTATAGAGGGCCACGTAGCAAAGTGTCATATAGTTTGAGAAGACAATAAAACGTTATGTAGTAGTATGACAAGGAAGATAACTTGCACTCGCCGTGGCTTACCAGTCCACCTGACCTTAGAGATCCAATCACAGTCCAGTCCCCCATAGAAAGTATACTCAGATGTTCCCCTTAAGCCTATCCCATCCCCTAGTAGGTTTTCTTATTTTGCCACGTAGTATGGCGTCACTCATGACGAGTTTTTACTACAAAAGTGTGTTTTTTCATGTAAATCATCAAGAGAATTATGATTGTTCGGCGTCCGTTGATGCACATTGTACTCCCTCTTTTAGACAATTGCAAATAAAACAGTTGTGTTTTTGCCAACTTCCTGAGTCGACCTGATTATTGATGTATGAGTAAGATCTGCATCCCCATCCATCTCAGATACTGTTATCTCGCCTTAAAGGACCTACAGGTTCACTTGGTAGCAGAAAGAGGATTGTTCAGGTCCGTCGGTCAGTAGGCTTTTTGAGTTTCAGAAAATCAAACAACCTCTGCCATTTAGCCGGAGGACTGCAGAGTTTCCTGTGGAAAGCGGCAGATATAGAATACTTGCAAGAAAATCGATATAGGTGGGACGGGGTCCCTCTTTGACGAAATCCCTCCTGGTTTCCACAGACGCTGAGCAGACCGAAGGCGACGGAGGCTGATTGGAGGAGGGGACGATACTGAGGATCTTGAGTTGAAAGGCGAATGGTGAGTAGATTGAGGGGACTGGCAAAATAAGGAAATGGGGATTGTAGTAAAAGAAAAATAACTGGGGTTGATTAATATATGACGAGGAGCGTCAGAAATATATGACGGGGAGTGTCAAAGAGCCCAGTGTCCTAGCTCAAGGAGCTTTAGAAGGAGTAATTTCAAAACCCAAGTGGGTACTTAGGCAGCACATAAACACGGTTTATGATAGGGAATGATTCAAACTCCAATCAGAGTATTTTAGGGGCTGAGAAGAAAAGGAGTATTATGATGAGATGAATGTAAAGTCGACTAGTCTGTCTGTTTGTGTATATTGAAATTGAAAAGAAAGTGTCAAGGAACGACACGAGTAAATTGTGAGGTTAAGGAAGAGGTAAAAGTTGTTATCTATCTTTTTAGTGTTACGCTCACCTGGTATCCACAGGGACACCACCCAGCCGTAGGGACCCTGGTATCCTCCTCTGCGGTTCCCAGGTATGACCAGCGGGGAAGTTCTGTCTGGAATACAGGTGGGCAATGTTCAAGACTGGGCAACTGGGGTAAGCAGCCCCCCACCAACCTGCATGCCCGCAGCCCCTCTGGACCTCTCCTCACCTTTTTGTTAATTCAGGTGTGCTCTCCATCCTGCTTTCTTGGCAGGGGTGCGTTGACCTTTGTGGGCGAAGGCAATCTAGTTACTTCACTGATGCCGGTCCGTTTTGAGTCTTTCAGGTAGGTCTTATTGCTGTTGTATATTGTTGTTATTCTTGCATGCCTTTCTTGGTTTGTTAAATGTCTTTTTCTCTTCCTTAGGTGCGCGGAAGTCCAATGTGATGCCTTGGCCGAATCGGGTCTCACCGGTAAATGATGGCGTGTAAAGAGCGCCTTGATGCAGTAAGAAGGCGATATGCGCAGCGCTATGATGCCTTGCCTTTGCTAACCTGTTGTCTTTTCTTTCCCATAGATCGCGGTGTATGAAATTCTGAGGCAATGCTGGTCGAGGGATGACTTGCGAGGTAAGCTTTTTGGCACAATTTGTGATGTTGTTAAAGTGTCTAATGACTTGTTTCTTCCTTTTCACAGATCTGCCGGTCCGGGAGACGCGCTGACCCTGGGACGCTGTTCGCAGGAGCTGGGGGCAGCTACCAATGAAAACGACTGGTAAGCTGCTGCTGCTAACAATGTCTTTTTGTCTCTTTTCAGATGCTGTTCTTCCGAGGTTCGCGGGCACAGCTGAACATGAGCGTCACGTTGCAAGATTGCAAAGTAACGCGAAGCATGTTATCCAAGTCGGGTGTGGTTTAAATAGCTTCAAAAAAGTAGTCCAGGTAAAGTAGTTCCTAGGCTACCACACCCAAAACACTATACCGCATAGCTTGGTTCCAAAGGGGCCAAGCTATGTGGATGCCTCCATGTTGGCTGGCACTGGAAATAAAGTAGTTCCCTAAACACAAGTCCTTATGAAGTATGAGCCTGGCGCCAAAGGCGCCAGGACTGGCCCCAAGAGGGCCTCGGCAAAGGATGCCTAAGATTGTTGGGGTCCTGAGCCAAGGCCCCTCCTGGCCCATGGGCTAGCCAGGGTTTTTTTTGGATATGGGTTGTGACATTTAGTCATTGTCGGCGTCGACTGAACAGGTAGATTGGACTAATTGAGAAGTAGAGGCTTTGAGCGGCGAGGGTGGTGTGTGCGCTCATATTATTATTATTTTTTTTAACTTATTCTGTGTAAATCAATGGTAAGTATCGACAGATAATTGAGACTTGTCACAAAGAGGGATGTTATTCCACTGATGCACATGTGCAAGACATTGCCAAAACACAAACCCAAGCTCAAAAAATATAGTGTGGAATGGGTAAAGAGTACAGCAGACAAAATGTTCATGCCATGACCACAAGGGGGATCGCTGTCAAAGGCAGTTTTGCAACACATGACCACATACTTCCACTCTGCATAGACAGGGAAGAAACTGGAAAAAGGGTTAGCTATTTTAGAAATCTGGAAGACGTACCAGGAGGAACGGGAGGATCCGCCTCCTGAGGATTGGATGCTTAACCAGTGTAGGGAGGAGGGTGCTGAGCTTCTGCTCACCGTACCTCATTCAAAGTAAATGGCGATAATACAAATGATGAAGGATTGTATCCATTAAGGGAACTAAAGGCGGCAATGGGATATAGTAATCTGATATATGAACTGCCTGCTTATAGCAGTAACGATAGTCCAAAAGAGACTAAAGGAAAGGAGGAGATCTTATGGTCTTACAAGACAAAGAGAAGAAAAGTGAACAACCAAATATGACCCCAGACATAGAACAAAAGATTAAGAGATGGAAAGGAGAAAAGGATAAAGCTGACAAGGTAACGCTAGTACAGAATGAATGGATGGGTGGATCGATATTGCTTAAGCTCAATGGGAAAAGTATCGAGGAAGTTAGGCAAAAGGAAGATCAAGACAAACACGATAGAAAAGACAGGGAACAAGAGAAACGACTGAAGGAGGATGAATATAAGAGAAAGAATAGACAGAGGCGAGAACAGATGTATCAAGAGGAGCAGCAAAAGAAGGAAGAAAGGGCAGAGGAACAAAGGAAGTATGACAACAGACAGAGAGCAATCAAAGAATGAGATAGGAAGGAAAAGAAGAGAGAAGAGGAAGCACAGAGACTACAGGATAAAAGGATGCAAAGATGAAGGGAAGAAGAAGTGTGTAGAGCGAATGAAAGAAGGGAAGAGGAAAAACAAGAAGAGGAAAGGGTTAGGCAAGAAGCGAGAAAGCAAAGAGAATTAAATGAGGAGAAGGAGTGAAAAAGGAGACAAACGGAATGCAATATTGATCCCATTCACCAGGAGTTGATAGAATCGAGTCCAGTAATATCATCGAGTCATATAGAGAAGTTTCTCCCATCGCAGGAAGCAACAACAAGACCACTTAGGATGAATCTTGGGGAGTTCCTCCCATCATAGGGAGAAACGTCAGGGCCATCTAAAGTAACATTAGATGGGAATTTCGAGATAGGGAGTATCAGGGATAGGATCAATAGAGCCTATCAAGATTTGAGAACAAGAGGTGAATCACGAAGCAGTGGAAAAGGAGATCGATCTATAGTTGCCCAATCACAAGGCGAAGAAGGAAGTCCATTTATTCTCGAGCATAGAGCCTTGTCCTTAGACAGGCAGACCTCAAATAGGGATGAAAGAGATGAAAGCCATACTAGTTGGGGACTAGATATGTCAGATGAAGAGAGAGAAACCTTCCGTGGGGAAGATGGAGAAAGTGTATGCAGTCCCAAGGGATGTCTGCAGACAGATAAGGAAGTAGGATGGTCTGATCTAGAGCAACCTAAAGATAGGATGCCAGACCCCATGGCGTATCCGGAGCACCCTACAGGGCAATCGCATAGTGAGAAAGGAGAGACATCGCCATATGTGAACAGGTTAAGGTCATTGCAGGGAAGGAGGTGATCAGGAACCATTGTCCCTACTATGGATAGGCAGACGATGGGAGACAATTGCAGATTTGGGTTCATGCAGTTTCCCTTATTGGAGAAAGGAGGGGCCAGACCACAGCATATTCCTTGGCCACAGATGGATAACGATAATTTAAGATGCAAACTCCCTAGTTTATCGGCTGGGGCGGGAACAAAGAATTATGAGGTAGAAAAGATGACAGGAGGAAATACCCTGGCTGTAGGGGACATTAAGGGTCTCCTAGCAGCCATTCTTGGGGAAAGGGCGATGACATTTGGACACGAGCAGGTTACTCAAGTGCCACAGCACAGAATACTGCTCATGGCAGAGTGCCATTTAATAATTGTAGAGCAGACGTCTGAAGGCACTCAGGGTACAACACCCTGATACGTCAGATATGGGTGCAATTATGGCACGTAAGATGAAAGATGACGAAGGTCCACTTGCTTATATTCAAAGTATTCAGGAACGCTGGACTTTGGAAATGAGGGAGCCGTGGGGGAAATCAGCACCAGTATTTTACCACATTCTGTGTCAGGGATTGCCAGAACAGGTACAGAGACAGCTCAAGAAGCTAGTGCGAATAGACGCAAAGCCATGGGCAGAGATACAGTTGACTATTGTGCATCATTGCTGCCTGCTACAAGAGAAGAATAAGAAGAAGGAAGATGCTAAGAAACTTGAGGAAGCCAAGTTAATTCAGAAGAAATTGTCAAAGTACACCATAGAAGGGGTGGTACTGACAAGCGGAGAAGGGTCGGAATGCAGCAAGCAATGGGTATATCGCAAATCAACGTCAGATGGACCAAGGAGGGAATGGGTTCACGCCGAGAGGAAGAGGAATGGGTTTCAGAGGAAGAGGTGGTTTCCAGAATAATCAGGGTGGTTTTCAAAATAACCAAGGTGGGTTTCAGAATAGGCAAAGGAGGTTTTAATCAAGGGGGCTGGTCAGAAGAGCTCCTCCTATTTGTTGGACATGTGGCATGACAGGGCACATTGTGTGAACATGTGGGAGTCAAGGGTATGTACAGAATGGGCAATTCTCAAGAGGGGGGACAGTTTACCCTCCGGCATATAGCTCACAAAATAGGGATGGGTTTCCCAAGATCAGAAAGTGTATCAAGCACAAGCGCCGCAAATGCAACAGGCATTGCAACCATAGCAAGCACCATTGAATCCGCCGCAAGGGCCTTCACAGCATGCACCCACGCACATACAGCAGAATGCAAACACAGGACAGTTACTGACACCTAGAGTGTGGGGTGCCACTGTAGTGGGGGAAGTTCTTTTACAGGTATGGGGATAAGCATGTACCCACAATGAAACAGCTCACAGGTCGACTTGATGTGTTCGGTACTATCAGTAACGCCAGAACCCCAAGAGGAACCAAGGGTTGATGTTATCATAGTAGGCAAATCCTTTTCTTTTTTAGTAGACACTGAGGTTACTCGCTCATGTATATGAGAGGGAAAGTATCCGTTATCGAGAAATGCCATGAATGCTCAAGGCTTCTCTGAAGTTACAAGCAGAGTTCCTTTTACTAGTGAATTACCAATCTCTATAGGAGAATGTGACATATCTGTTCCATTATTGTATTCAAGGCAGACGGTTAATATTTTGGGTTGAGATTTAATGACATAGCTAAATATGACGATTTCTTTTATCGATGAAGGCATAATGTGTTCCACTCCAGGGATACATTATATGAATGTGGGAGATTTATATTGGCGTTTACAGGGCAAATGGCTCTGTGAGGAATACCATTAAAGCCAGAAGTCTTTCTTTATGGGGTATGCATTTTTTTGACATGGCTACCTGGTTTAATGTGTAAGTGATTTCAATCCGGCACTCCAACTAAGTCAATGCTTAATATGGGATGCCCAATGGAAACCCTTATTTATATATTTTTATGTCGAAGTTCTTTTAATTCTGGATGATGTACCCTTATATAATGCCCCTCTCTTTGAATTCCCACAGTCTCACTGAACCAAGAAATAGGTTTGTTTTGCAAATTAAAAGATTTATTTGAAGAATTGAACAATATATAGATTATACTTTTATAAATATGAATAATATCTGCATATCAAACTTATGAATATGAACAATGATCAGCAATGGGTAATATTACAATGTCAACAATCTCTTTAATCAATTAGGAGTAGAGATAGGAAGAATAACCTAGCAAAGAATACTTTGTATGGGTTCAAGAAATTGCAATGATAGGAAAGGATGCAACACAGAAATAAAACCTGATATGACTTCAATCAAAAGACAATATGATCTCTCTTTCCCTCTGTTACTACTCACTCCCCCCAACATGCAATATGAAGGTATGGAATGAGGGCACACAGGTATCAGGAATAATAATCGACAATACAGTTCAATCCCACTTCCACCCAGCAAGCTTAGAGAGAACAGGTATGATTTTAAGCAGGTCAATTGCTTTTGAATGTGATTTAGTAATGTATGGAAAAATGCTAAAAATGACTTTCATTCACTAAATGGATTCAGAACTAGTGAGAGTTGCTTTGGATAAGTTCAGGGAAACACTAGCAATGATTGTTGAATGGTTAGCAGATGGAAAATGAAATTCAGAAGTTGAAAACAAGAAATAGCTATTTTACATGGAATTAAATTTAGCCAAATTGCAAATTCACGGCAGCTTTTCTGTGTGCGGTAAATGCAATTACAGAAAAACTATGAGGAATTGGGTTTTTGGAAAGCCGAGGATGTTAGCTTCAAAATGACATTTACATTTTGTTTCTAGGACGTGTGGTTCAAAAGTTACAGAGGTTTTTGTGAAGGTAGATTTTTTAGAAACAGAGTCAAGATTTCAAAATGAAAGATTGCGCTTTAAAGATTCAGAACCAATATGGACTTATACTAAGGAGCTATGAAAGTACAAGATACCCAACGGGACAACCACCAGACCAGGGCGCCTTCCACTCTGATTGTTGTGCGCCAGGACACTTGACTTTCGTCAGAAAATATCAGCGCATAGATGATTATCGCTACAGTTATCACAGACACAGCCCTCATTACGACCCTGGCGGTAAGTGAAAAACGATGCCGGTAAAGCATTACCGGCATGCCTTACTGCTAGGGCCGATTATGAACCGAGATAGTGCTATCAGCGGCACCGTAATCAACGGTGCCGCTAACTGCGCCAAGGGCGCGGGCACGCGACCTCCCATGCCGTAAATATCGGCATGGCGCAATATGGGGCTGAGTACGAGTCAAGCGGACATGCTCTTAACGCCCTTGTGAAGGCCGTAAAGTACCATACCGCCATGGTGCTAATACCGCCATCGCGGACCAACCGTAAACGGCCATGTGCAGTATTCCAAAGTGACAAAGGTCCACATAATCAGCACAGGTGGAGGCAATACAGACTGGCCAAGCACAAAAGGAGCACACCCCACCCCTTCCCACACCCAGTCACACAATGATCCCAATAGGACTAGCAATGTTGGGGCTGGAGGACCTGATTGCAATGGAAGTGCTACTACAACAACAACAACAACAACAAGCACAACAGGCAGCACAGAGGAGACGCAGGAGGAGAAGGAGGGCAAGGCAGGGCCAGCAAGCCCCACCAGCACCGCCAGTGCCACCACGCAGGCAGCCCCCAATCCCACGCATCAGAGCCAGTCCATTCAACCTCACCACTGAGCAGATCCACACCCTGTACCGTTTGGACCAGGACACCATCACCACTATCGTGGACATGATACACAACGACATTGTCAGCATGATTGAAACACGCACCGCCATCCCCCCTCTACTGAAGGTAGTGTCCATGCTCCACTTCCTTGCCACAGGCACCTATCAGCACACAGTGGGGCACTTGCATGGCATTTCACAACCATTATTCTCACGTACGCTGAACCAAGTGCTTGATGCCCTCCTCAAGCACACAGACGACCACATTACTTTACCACGACGGTCTGCCCAGGAGATCTCAAACACCAAAGTTGGTTTCCATGCACTGGCCAGCATACCTGGTTGCATTGGTGCCATTGACTGCACCCATGTGTAATTGGTGGTCCCACATGCCATTGAGGTAGCGTACCACAACCGTAAGCTATACCACTCAATCAACGTGCAAATGGTATGTGACTCGAACAGGATCATCACACATTGTTGTGCCCGATTCCCAGGATCAACCCATGATTCAATGGTCCTGCGGAACTCCACAATACAACGCTACATGGAGCGGCATGCAGGGCAGAGATCCTGGCTACTCGGTGAGTCGCATGTCATGGCCATGGTAATGTGAAGTGTGTAGGTGATTGAGGTACAGATGCATACTTTACCTGGCTGAAAAGGGGGGGGGGGGCAGATGCATACTCTACCTGGCTGGGCTGATATGGGGGGGGGATGCATACTCTACCTGGCTGCGAGTACCAGAGGGAATGGTGCAAGCTCATACCCCAAAGCAGGCCAGACTGGAGCTCACACCTGACCACATAATGCGAGATGTAAGCAGCCCTACCATGTGAATGAAGCTGTGTCCCAACCATTCCACAGCCATCTGCATGTCCACTACACCAAATCAGACTGCATCCACCCTCACCGAAATGCAGCTACATGCAATGACTTTAGCCAATACACAGCACCAAACACCATCTACTGAAAGGCCTGTCCCCCATCACTACGTATAAAGGAGTCACATGACGGTCAAAAACATCAATGCACCACTACACTGACACAGAAGCCCACCTAAATAGCATAACACCTACTGAATTGCTCAGAGAGATCATCATGAGGCTGACAGCAATGGTTCCAGGATGAAAGCATTGATATCACTGGACATCTGCCAGATCACCAAAACAACCATAGTGGACTAACACAGTGCATGGGCACTCACAAGGTACTGGACCCCCCTGCGCACACTAGTTGATGGCATGCAAAACTGTCTATAAGAGGAATACACATATAGCAGTCACATCGTGTGACTCCATTCAGGCATTGAAATGGGGTTCAAAGTAAGAGAGGAATGCATGCCATGGTGTCATTTGATGAGGTAAAATCTGATGTTATGACTAACACGTACATTGTTGCCCACATACAGGTGATGCAGGCTATCCCTTGAAGGGGTGGCTCCTTACCCCAGTCCGGAACCCACAAAACTGGCATGAGGAGGACTATAATCATGCACATACACAAACCCGTGTGGTGATTGAGCAGACATTTGGTCTCTTGAAGGCACGGTTTCGGTGCCTCAGCAGGTCTGGTGGGGCACTCCTGTACCGTCATGAGAAGGTTAAAAAGATCGTCATGGCATGTGTACTGTTACACAATATGTGCATCGGACGGAATGTGCCCCTGCCCCCTGACGCTGAACTGCAACCACCTGACGAACAGGATGAGGAGGGTGGGGATGGTGCAGTACCTCAGGGAGGAAGCGATGCACAGGACGGACGTACCATGCGTCAGACCCTGATTAACCAATGCTTCTAGCACACATGGACAGGGCGTGTCACATGGTGATGGCACTTGGGCACTGGGTGTGTCTGTGACATTCACACTGTGGACTGTTCAACAATAAAGCACATGTACGCAATGAACAATGTGCACACATGTGATTTGTGCATAACCAAAAAGTGTATTGTAATAGAAAATTTAAGTGAACACACCCACTTCCCCCTCCCCCCTCAACTCCCCCCTCTCCCCTCAACTCCCCAACACACCCACTCCCCCCTCCCCCCTCATCTCCCCTATCCCCCCTCAACTCCCCAGAACATGGTGTGGATGCCTGTGCTCAAGTGCATCATGTGGGATTGTTCCACAGGGCGGCCTCTATTGGCACCCCCCTCTCCCGGCACCTGGTGCACCCCTGTCTGTACGCCGCAGGTTCCTGCCCGATCTGCGGACGGGGCTGGTTCGGGTAGAACTGGCAGCCGAGGCGGAACTGGGCTGCTCACAAGGACGCATGTCTCTCATAGTTTGAACAAGCTCTGAGAGTACGTGCCGCACCGCAGCTAGTTCAGCACAAATATCCTTGGAGGTGGATTCTATGGCTGCCTTTACAGTTTCTGCATAATTGCGCATTTCCCCCCTTGCACTGGCGCATTCTGCCACATGCTGTGTCAAGAGGGAGGCCAGTTGTTCTTACCGCGTGATGATTTCATGTATCGGGTTCTGTGTTTTTTGGCCTGTGGATGCTGCTACTGGCGTGTCCATTGAGCTGCTCCCCTCCTGGACATCTGCCACTGGGCATGGAGTGGCCGGCCATGAGTTATCAGGAGATTGCTCCTGTGTGCCATCGTCATGCTGGCTGCATGGGGACAGGTAGGGGGAATGAAAGGGGGGAATGGGGGACCCACAACAACATCATCATTCCCTTCTTCATTGTCTGAACTGGCAGCGGTGGCAGCAGTCTCCCCAATCGTGATGCTTCCTGCAGACCCAGTGCCTTCAGTAGACACCACTGGGCAGATGGTTGTCGTTGGTGGTGCCTTAGTGCCTGACTTGCTGCACATCAGTGCCATGGACTGTAATGTGCTTGTGGATTTTGGCTGCTGTGGGGGTTTTATTTTTGCACCAGAGGTGGAGGGACGGTGTTTTGGGTCTTCGGACCTGGCCTTCTTGGCAGGTGTAGTGCCAGTGTCTTCGTCGGCACTGTCCGAATGAGAGCCTGTGGTAGACCAAAGGAGGGAAAGGGGTAGTGATGTGTCTGCGGACATTGAGCAGGCATTGAGATGGCTGCATTAATTTTGATTACTAGATGGTGCACATTGGAGGCAGTGACATACAGGTTGTCTCCCTATTAGGTGGTAGAGGGATGGAGGCATGTGGGTGGCTACATAAAGGGTGTGTATAATGCATGTGTATGAGGTGGATGTCAGCACTGCATGTAGGCAGTCTTCTGCTAATGTGTCGTGTTGACCCTGTTAGGCATCATTGCACTCCCCAAAAATCTGGTCTTGAGTGACTTTTGCATGGCTGGATTTAAGGCACCTACCTGCGTTGCCTGATGTCGGGGCTCCTCTCCCCATATCTCCGACCCCCTCTATGCTCTCTGTGCCTATGGTTGCGGCACATATCTCCTCCCATGGCTGCATTTTGATGGGCGAATCAGCTCCACCGCCAGTCGCCATGCCCAGATTTCTATTCGCTGCCAGTATACTCCTGACGCGGAGACGTAGATCGTCCCACCTTTTTCTGCACTGTCTTGCATTTCGGGGTGTTGTGCCAACTGCACTAACCCTCTAGGCTAGCATGGCCCATATGGCCTTCTTCCTCATGATCGCTGGCCTGTTCATCTCTGTTGAGAATACTACATCGGCATGCTCTTGTAGGGTTTCAACCAACATATTTAGCTCCTCCCTAGAAAAGTGCTCCTGCCGCAGCCGATCTCTGTTTTTTTTCAGAACTTTAGGCATTCTGATTATTGATGGGTGTAGGAGAAGGTTTGTAGAGGTTGTGGGAGTCAGGTGTCCACTGGTTGAAGAGGATGGCAATGGATTGTGTTTTTAAAGATGGCCGCTGTGCTCTTTCCCGTTCCTGTGCGGTGACGCAACTTCCGGATCCGCTTATTTGCGGTCACCGCTAATTGCGGTTCCTGCTATTTGCGGTCACCGCTATTAGCGCTAACCGCTAATATCGATAGCTAGGGTGGCGGATGTGCTATTTGCATGGCATACGATGCTGGTAAGAGGTGTTTTTAGGACTTTACCGGCATGGCGGTGATTACATTACTGGCATGGCGCAATGCTTGTGCCCGAGATGTCATAATGTGCCGCTTTTAGCGGTATCTGGCCAGCACGGACACGTTAATTGCGCCATGCCGGTAATGACCGTTACTTACCGCCAGGGTCTTAATGAGGGCCACTATAATGAGAAGAATTCAGGATGGACGCAAGATTCTATAATGCAGTTCTGGATAGGTTGAAATGGATGGAATATGATTACTTTAAACTAAGAGATGGCTATGGACAGTTCTATACTAAATACTCACTCCTATGGCTTTGGAATGGAATGGGCCCGTCAAAGATCTGGTCAAGGGTTTGGACTTCACTCGCCACTGGACAGGTCTCGGGCACTGGGTTCTGCTCTCAGCAAGGCCCTCTGGTCTGCGTGGCCTCTTGGACTGGATCTGACTCGTTGGTTCTGGATACAGCTCTGCTCTATGGGTCTGGATCTTGGTTCTAGCATGGGGTTCTTACCTAGAAAAGCAAAACAGCTCAGCAAGGCTGTTGGATTTTGTGGTGCCCCTTGGAAGTTTAGGGGTTAGAATCAGGTTGCAAAAGATTCTGAAGGCCAGCTGAGAAGAGTTCAGCTTTTTTGGATTAGGCCTCTCTGCTTCAAAGTTCTAGAGTCTGGTTTCTGGATCTATGTCTGGAGCCTGGATCTTCCTGCAGGGTGCTTCGCCAAGAAATCAGTTGAGGAGTGGAAAGTGTGTGTCTGTCTGTCCTCAGCAGTCCCTATTTGTCCATTTCCAAAGGGGGTGGGGAGGCTGATTATCTATGCCCAACTCTCTAAGGATCTGATAGGTCAGAGAATTTCCCCTCTCCTGATTTGAGACAGGAGCAGTGTGTCATATGTGTCAGAGTGACACTGTGTTTATGGCCCAAAGGAAATCCCTCCCCTTTGCTTTTACTTAGGAAATCTATTTTCCCCAAAAAATATATTTCCAAGATGCACAACTTTTAATAATACATAATTACATGACAGATTGCCTAAGGTACATTCTTGTCCAAATCCCATTTTCCTACGAGCTATGGTTCATAAATGACAACTTTTTCACGCTTTTGGTGGGTTTCTCAATGTTAGTTCTGCACCAAATTTTATACATGCATGCACATCCCATCTGGGCACATTGCTGTACTTTTTCATGTTCCTAACATAAACACAATGGCTACAATATGAATAATTTCCGGGGTTCAGTCTCGAACATCGCACAGATTCCAGTTAGTCTTAAACTGTGAGCACATTTTTCATTTTAACAATCTCTAAGTTTCATATTTTTGTCAGTTCATTACACTTTGCTATAAGCATTTTTCTAAAGATACATTTACTTCCAATTCAATCCACATTTTCAATCTGGCCCGTCCCCAAAGCAGGGCTGAGTCAGAAGGTCACATGGCTTGCCTTCCTGCCAGAGCAGTTGTCAGTTACACCCGAATTAGCATTTTCTATTCAGTTCAAGGAACCCATTGTTTCTAGCTCAGGGCAGTAGAGGAAATCTCCTCCCCTTCTGATTAACATGTCAATGTGAAATGTTCTCCTTTTGGTGGGAAGGAACAAGGTGTGAGTTTCTCAGGGGAAGAAGGCCTCTTGGAAGTTTTAACTGAATCAGGTTAACTTCTGGTCAATTGTAACATAATTCCTTGTGAAAAAATACATTTATAAATTTAAATTAAGCAAACATATTCTTTAATTCCAGTCCTTTTCAACATGAAATCAATGTGTGGCACTCTTATATGGCATTTTGATGGAATTCTCTTCTTTGGCATAGTTGAGTTCAGTGTTCAACTTTATACATGATAAATTTTAAATCGCCGGCTTCTGACAGAGGCGAGTAACGGTACTACATCCATTTTTGACAGCTTTCTTTCCATCAAATATCTTTAAAAGTGGATTTTGTTCTGATAACCTATGATTCTTGCTGACATTGTAGTTATGTGGATTCTTGCAGAAGAATAATGTGGAACACCCAACAAGGAGGTTGGATCTTTTAGGGGTTTTGTGAGCAATGATTTCTGCACGTTTTTGACAATCAAGAAAACGGATTTCCAAACAGCTATGTGTTTCTTTTTGGCAATCAGCATTGCTTTTTCAAGTGATTATTTCAAGCCTGAAATCACTTGAAAAAGCAATGCTGATAGTTATTTCTTGTTTTCAACTTCTGAATTTAATTTTCCATCTGCTAACCATTCAACAATCATTCCTAGTGTTTCCCTGAACTTATCCAAAGCAACTCTCACTAGTTCTGAATCCATTTAGTGAATTAAAGTCATTTTTAGCATTTTTCCATACATTACTAAATCACATTCAAAAGCAATTGTGATTTAATAGCAGCTTTGTGGGTAGCCCAATGGTGGGTTTTGGCAGTGGTCTCCTTTGTTCACCGAGATAGGCAAAAGTGGATGGCAGCCTATTTTCCAGATTTTTACTGTGCACTTTCTGGTGATTTTTAGCAAGCAACATGCTTTCCGGCAGCCATTATGATGTTTCTCCTGCAAGAAATGCACAGTAATGTTGCAGGGCCTGGACCAGTGGGTTGAAGCATCCCACAAATGGGAAAGATTATCAGAATACCTGATGAGTTTTTGTTCGGGCCACAGATACCTATGGATGAAGAGGGGGGACAAACTATTCCCCTAGAGTTGAATGCAGCCATAGTGCAAGGGGAATTGGCCATGCTCGAAGGAACAGATGATGAGGGCAGGCCATGGAGAACAGTGATTACCATTGGGGAAGGGTATAGATTGACTGACGTCACTGACGAGGATATGTTTATAGATGATCCATCAGATGATGAAGAAATATTCGAGATGAGTATTACCTTTTGGACCAGAATAGAGAAAAGAGAAATCCCACAGCGAATGGTGATAGTGCGGCAGCGCCCAGAATCTTTTGATGAAGATTTGGAAAAAGTGCCAAACTCTTTATGGACTATGAGCCCCTATGACATAGGCCTATTGAAGAGGATAGGGGGGGTTATGATTAAGCTGAAGCCAGGAGCAATGTTACCTCGAGCAGGGCAGTACCCAATGTCTCGAGAGGTGGACGAGGGTATTTTTAAGACTATATTAGCCCTGATGGAACACAGTATTTTAGTGGCGTCAGAGTCACTGTGTAACACTGCGGTGTACCCTGTGAAAAATCAAAAGGAGGGATGTGGAGATGTATACAAGATATGAGACAGATTAACCAAATTGTGGAGGCAGAGTTTCCTTTAGTTCTGAATACAATGACAATACTATGTAGTATCCCAGCAGAGGCTCGATATTTTACGGTGATTGACTTGAAAAATTCGTTTTTCCTCAATCCTGTTGCATGAGGACTCCCAAGACCTTACGTCATTTTTGTTTCGCCAAACTAAGCTGAAGAGCACTCATCTACCCCAAGGTTATTGTGAGTCTCCATCGTTCTTTAATAGGGTCCTGCAGATGGACCTAAGCAACACTGATATGCAAAGTGTTGTGCTGCAGTACATAGATGATATTTCAGTTTGTAGCATGACACAAGATGAGTGCAGACATGATTCGATATAGTTAATAACTATTTTAGCAGACAAGGGATATAAAGTGGACAAGGAGAAGTGGCAATATTGTCAAAAAGAGGTGTTGTATATAGGTCAGTTAATTTCACATGAAGGGAAGAAAGTTACACCTGAAAGAGCTGAGGATATTATGAAAACAGTAAAACCGCACACGATAAAACAAATGCAGCATTTTTTGGGATTATGCAACTATGTTAGAGCATGGTATATTATTATAGTTCATACACAAGACCCCTTTTGCAGGCTCTGTAGAAAGCACAAGTGAATAAAGAAAAAATAGAATGGACTGAGGAAATGGAGGAATGGTTTAAAGAATTAAAGAAAGCAATTTGTACAGCTCCAGCTCAATTTTTAGGAATTCCAAACTATGATGGGTAATTCTTTTTGTTTTCACATTCGAATGGGACAGTCATGACAGCAGTGCTAACACAGAGGACTACATTGGGGTACAAACCCCTGGCGTATTACAGTGGGATTCTAAATCCAGCTATAACAGTGCACTTTCCTTGCGAGCAATTGCTGTCAGCTGCCACGTTCACAATAGAGAAGCCTTCTAGTATTGTGAGGGGGTGTTCTATGACATTGTTTGTTGAGCATGCTTTGTTTGCCATTTTGGAGAAACCTAAGGATACATTGACATCTCAGAGGGCTTCTACATATGAGGTAGTTATATCGACTCCAGCAATTAAGATTCAGGTATAAAATAGTGAACCCTGCCACGTTTGTAACTGAGCTTGTGGCAGAGGTTGAGCATGTGCATGATTGCACTAACTATGAGGAGTTCTATGACGACATCCCACACATAAAAGAAAATGTGCTAGCAGGGGCGTAGGTTCTCTTTATTGATGAGTCTTCAAAAATTGATCAAACTGATGAGGAAAGGCATTCCGGTTCAGCTGTGGTAAGACACAGAGCCAAAGGTGAATTTGAGGTTGTAGCAAGTGCAAGACTACGGATTCACTTTTCAGCGGAAGCAGAAGAATTGGTGGCGCTTATTGTCACGCTCGAGAAACACAAAAGGCAGGAAGTAATGGTGTACAGTCACTCTGCCTGTGTGATGTTAACCGTGCACGCAGGGCTAGCACGTTGGAAAAGGAGGGGCTACCTCAGAGCTGACAGTGCTCCAGTGTAACACGCAGCATTATTGGACAGGTTTATTAAGGCACTACAACTCCCAGTATCCATCGCAATAGTTAAATGCGCAGCACATACTAAGCAAACTGACTTTATCTCTCGCTGGAATGAAGCCGCAGACGAAGAGGCCAAAAGGGTTGCATATTCACCAGATATTTAAAGTTTTGATACTACAGATGTAAAAGAAAAAGTAGTCACAATTATGATTGTAAATGAAAGGTTTAATAATTTTCAAGAACACAGTTGATGGTGGTTCAAGGTTGTGCACCACAGGAAGAGCAAGAATTGTGGAAACGAAGGGGGTGTTCTTTATCCCCCTCTGAAGCATTGTGGCAACAGGACAGCACTGGAAAGCCGGTGATGCCTGTAGCCTTGTTAATGGTAGCGCTTGAAACAGCTGCACTAGCCTGCACATGGCTATTGTGGAGGACTGGTTTGTACCGAACTTGTTAGAACATGCTGCATTTTATGTAGTAAATTGCATAGTATGTCAAAAGTTTACCACTGGATATACATTGCAAACGATCAGAGTAGTGATTCCTCGACCGAACGGTCCTTTTCAGCATTTACATATTGACTATGTTGATATGCTGCAAGTATGTAGTGGATACAGGTATATGATAGTGGTGGTGTGTCCCTTTTCTAGGTGGATTGAAGCAGGTATGTGTGCACACCCTGATTCCACTTGTGCAGCAAAGTTTTTAGTCTGAGAAGTATTTCCCAGATGGGGAGTATGTGAGGTGCTGAGATCCGACAATGGGCCCCATTTGTTAATGAGGTATTTGAACAGATTAGGTTATTGCTTAGTATAAAACACAAGTTTTCTTCTGCTTATCACCCGCAAGCGAACAGGATGTGTGAGAGACTCAGAGGTCTCCTTAAAGAGAGAATTGCAAAGTTAAAGTTGGCATTGAAGAAAGGATGGCTGTATTTCCTGCCCCTTGCATTATATGCATTAAGGAATCAGCCTGGGTCGGACCACCACCTCACACCCCATGAGCTAGTGACAGGAAGGCGAATGAGAACGCCTTTGTCTCCTCCATCAAGGAGCAGAAGTGATGCCCAGAAGACTGCAGAAATGTTAGGAAATGAGTTACGTGCTTATTTGACATGTATGACCGCTAGTATCTCTGTCATTTCAGATCAACGCAAGCGCAAGGGGTGTCGGTCTCAGGACACAGATGAAGACCATTCAGCAAACAGACTTCAAGAACTACTTCCTGTACCTATATTATTTGTGGGAGATTCAGTCCTAGTGCATAACTTCACAAGGAAGTGGCACGAGCCTCGTTTTAGTGGTCCCTTTATTGTGGAGAACGTTACTCCCTCAGCAGTAAAAGTCCAAGAGACAAGCGCATGGATCCACTTGAGTGATGTAAAGCCATACACTGGTGAGGCTGAGGCACCCCAACCATTGATTTGGAAGCAAGACAAGAAGAAGAAGTTTTTTAAAACAATTTTTATTAATTCCAACATGGTCACCACACAATAGCAGCACATATGCATTTCAATTCTCATATACAGTTTCATGTCGTTGTTTTTTTTTCCCCTCCATTAATTCAGGAAATAAGGGGTGCACTCAGCCCTCAATAGTTTGGACTCAGGTGTAGGATCTTCGGATAAGCACCTTGACACATATTGGAGTTGACTAACCAAGTATTATACTTCAAAGTTGGGCAATCAAATGCCCCCTTGTTCATACAGGTTCTGCAGCTTTCATAATGCTATTCTACTCCTGGAGTTGTGCCATATGAACCCCCTGCATATGCCCTGTACTTTGGCAAAGAATCACTTGGGTATCATATATGGAATATTCGCAAAGTAGTGTAATAACCTGGGTAGCACCACCATCTTTAACAGTGCCACTTTCCCCATCATGGTCAATGGTAGGTTGGCCCAAAATGCCATGCTGGTTTCAAATTTAGACACTGCCTTCTCAGTGTTCTGCTTGTGTTCAACTTCAACATTGTGATATACATCTATTCCCAGATATCTAAACGTCTCGGTTTCCCACTTTATCTGTAATACCGGCAGTTTGTGCCTTGGTGTTCCTACATATCTACACAGGGGAATATGCTATACTTTTTCGGGTTAACTGTTATGCCAGACAGCATCGCGTATCGCTCCATAACCTCCAGAATATACTGTAGGTTCTCCTCGGGGTACCTCAGGCACAGCAACATGTCATCTGCGTACATCGATATCAGATGTTGCTCCTCCTTAGTGCTGATCCCCACTTCCCCATATTGCTGCCTCAAGTACACCACTAGGGGTTCTAGTGCTAAAATAAAAAGCATCAGGGACCACGTACATCCCTGTATGGTGCCTCTGCTCAATTGCCACTGTTCTGACTCCAGCCAATGGTTTGTTGTATAACAAATGGACCCACTTCAAATATACGAGCCCAATACCATATTCTTCTAAAACAGCCAATAGCCAGGGCCACTGGACTGAGTCGAAGGCTTTCACCGCATCCAGGGAGATTATCGCCACCTCTTGGGAGCTTCCCTCTGTCTGCTCTATGACGTGATGGAGTCTTCTAAGGTTGTCGGATATGCTACTGCGCGGGACATACCCCGTTTAGTCAGGATGTATGAGTTTGTTTATGACTGGTCTCAACCTATTCGCCATCACTGCTGTGAGTATTTTGCTGTCTTGATTGAACATCGAGAGCGGTCTATAGGACCCGCAGTCCATGTCTGCTTTTTTAGGTTTAAGGAGCGGAATGATGATCGCTTCTCGAAGGGACTCAGGCAGTGTGCTCGTGTTAAACGCTTGTTGAACATTGCCAGCATCGGAGGGAGCAATTCCGCCTTGTAAAACTCACTCGGGAGTCCATCTGCCCCTGAGGTCTTGTAAGTAGGTAGCATCTTAATCACTTGTTCTAGTTCCTCTAACGTTATTGGGGCTTCTAGGTTCTCTCTTTCTGCCGTCTCAAGTGTGGGTAAGGCGATCTCTGTTAATGTTTCATGCACATCTATTTCTTCCCCCTCTGTAGTATCTGAATACAATTTCTTATAGTATTAAAAAAAAACATTTGTTTACCCCTTCCTGGGTATCCCCTGTCTGGCCATCTGCCCCTTGCATTGCTCTAATTGCTTGTCGGGGGTCTCACTTTTGTATAAGCATGCTAGTAACCTGCCTGGCTTGTCTCCCTTCGCATGCTGTCTCTCCACATATTTTTATAGTTTAAGTTGCATAGTCTCTCCCAGCAGTCCCATCATTCTTGCTGTAATTGGTATATAGTCTCGGCCTCCTTAGGTGATCCCGTGCCCTCCCGCATTTTTGTTTCTAACTTCCTCTCTGCATTATGCAGTTCCCGTATTACACTGCCTTGCAATCCTTGGGATTTAGATATTGCCGCTCCCCTCGCTACCACCTTAACTGCCTCCCACAGCGTCCCAGCCGATTGTACAATGCCGGTATTATGTTCAAAATACTCTTTGATGTCTTTTCTCAGGTCTTCCCTGAACACTGTATCTTTCAGCGCCTCGGCCCTGAGTCTCTATGTCGGGATTCTCGCCCTGGACGGTAAACTCTGCCATGTTACCATCAGCGGTGTGTGGTCCGAGGGGACTATAGCCTTGTATTCTCCCTGTGTCATTTCTTCCACTACCTCTGCTCCAATAAATATATAATCTAATCTGGTATACAGGTTTTGTGGGGTGCAATAGTGTGAGTATCCTCTATCCTGTGGGTGGTGCATTCTCCACACATCCGCTGACCGAAAATCATTTAGCAGGATGCTCAAGGCCTTCGCAGCTGGGGCCGGCTTCCCGACCTTCTCATTGGACCTATCTAGCCTCGGGTCCAAGATAAAGTTAAAGTCCCCCTCCCCATATAACTGCCCCATCCATATATGGGCTTATCTTGGTATATAAATTCCTAAAATAAACCATGGAATCTTGTTTCGGGCATAAACATTGATGATGTTCACTTCTTTATTTTCTACCATCCCTCTCATAAGTACCATCCTCCCATCTAATCTATGGTGGACTGTAGTAGCTTAAATGGGACATGTGGCTCTATCCATGTAATAACTCCTCTGGCATACGCCGAGTATGTTGCTCCCATGGTTGTGCTTTTCCATTTAATCGCTACCATTGCTTGGTTCTCTTATTTCAGGTGAGTTTCCTGTAACAGTGCAATGTCTATTTTCTGTCTCTTCAGGTACATCATGACCTTATTCCGTTTAATGTCATTATTTAGTCCCCTCAAATACCAGGACGCTATCCTCAGGTCTCCCATCGTATCCGTCTCCTACTCCGCCCGTCTCCACCTTCACTTTCCTCTTCTTCCTTTGTGGCATGTGACTGTAGGCTTGCCCTCCATTAACACCCAAATCTCCTTCCCCCTCCCTCCGTTGCAACTCCCCAACTACCCCTCCTCCCCCGCTCAGCACCCCCCAAACTGTTGCCCAGCTCCAACTTTGGATCTCAGGCTACACCACATCTAGACCTTTTATCGGACCTCACCGATACTCAGGGCTCTGCAGGGGGATACCGTCCTACTGGTATCCCGACTAAACTAACTACTAGGGGTAGTAACATGTTCCATCTGTGTCTCCCGCGTTAGATTTTCAGTTTACCACACTCTCTTACATCTTAAGGCCTATTTGTACACAATTCACCTTAAACTCCCCATAATACGTTTTATATTCTAGTCCAAAGTCAATGGGCCTCATTACACGGAAGGCGGTGATCCAGGGTGCTATTAGCACCCTGGACCATGCCGGTAAATTACCGGCACCGCCTTGGCGGTAAGGGGATTTACCGCCCCATTCCAAGGTCGGTGGGGCGGTAAATCCCCCTTCCGCCATTGCCCTTCCCCATTCCCATTTCTGCCCCATAGGGCTCTATGGGAATGGGGAAGGCGCTAATTACGGCACCGCAATTTTGCGGTGCCGTAATTAGCTCCGAGGTCCCTTAGCGGGTTGGTTTTTAACGCCTGCAAAAAGCAGGCGTTAAAGCACCAACCCGCTAAGGGACCTCGTAGTACGGCGGTAAGGGTTAACGGTCACCGTTGCCATTAACGGTGACCGTTAACCCTTACCGCCGTCCGTGTAATGAGGCCCAATGTCATTACTGTATATATCATCCCCACCCTGCTCAGTTCAAAGTATTTCTTAGAGAAACCCATAGTTCACTTATCCAGTCTGCTCTCCGTCTGGTCATCTGCTCCTGCCGGGCAGTTCCGTGCATCCAACCAAGCTGTCGCCTCTTCCGGGTTTTGAAGAAATGCTCCTTCTTATTTTGCATCACTTTCAGCTTGGCCGGGTACAGCAACATATATTTGTACCCCGCCTCACGTAGCCTCTTTTTAACTGATACATAGTTCAACCGCTGTCTCTATACCGAAAAGGTATAGTCCAGGTACGCGGTGATGGTCGCGGATCCTCTGTTTATTGTCCCTCCTTTGCGGAAGTGCTCCAGTATCTTCTCCCTGTCTTTATAGTTCAATATCTTGGTGATAAGCGGTCAGGGGGTGCCCCCGGTTGCGGCCTTCTGTCATGGCCCTGTGTGCCCTCTCCACAGCGAATCCCTGGGTGAGAGCACCCCGTCTATCTCCTGTAGCAGCATATTCTCGACATAGTCTGTCGGGTCCGAGCCCTCTTCCCCTTCCGGAAGTCCTATGATGCGAATATTATTTCTGCACTCCCGCCCTTCCGCTTCCTCAGCTCTGTTTTCCAGGTTGCGCATACGTTGTTGTAGCACGGACATCTCCTTGGCATTCGCAGTGCAGGTACTTGTATTAGCCTCCACATCTTTTTCCAGCACGCCTGTGTGCTCTGCCAGCTTCCTAACATCTTGCCGTAGAAGATTTACATCCACACTGACAGTGTTGATTTTTTGTTCCAGAGAGGTCTTTAATTCCGCAATAGCTGTGTCAATCTTGCATGCCCGTGATGTGTTTAGCTCTGCTATGGTATCCAGGATCTGTTGGCATTTCATGTCAGGGTCACTTCTCCTTGCGATTCTTGCTTCTTGGGTTTCACCACTTCCATAGCCAGAGATGATTTGGCAAAGTCCTCCAACATTGGTTGTTAGCCCTTGATTTTGCCCACCTTGGACGCCATTTCCGCCCTCGTATTCATACAGTCCCGGCCACAAGTGTTGGGTCACTTATTTGCTTCCCTCACCATCAATCCGGGTCACAATTTCGTGGTGATGTACCCACTATGTGGCTCCTCCTCCCGTGGCCTCCACGTCCAGCTCTGGCCCTCCTGCCCTGGTGCTCCAAGGCTCCCTGTGTCATATTGCCTGCTGGGCCTTGTCCCAGTTCAACATTGGGTTATGCTTGTGTCTCTGGCGCTCATGCAGTCTTCCCTGTTTTGACAAGGTCGGCATTGTATGTAGGTATCCCTCTCTGGCAGCCTTGGGTCTCTTCTCCTCTTATGCCACTAGCACACAATTATCCCTGCATTTTCTGAATTAATGCTCTGCAGTATACCAACGTTGGGCGCGCCGCGGTTTGGTTACCTTCTGATGTGGTTAAGACAATGTGCCTTCTAATGAGTGCATGCCACGTGTGCCTGTTCCTTAATCAGTACAACTCTTTTGCTTCTGTGGCTGCCCGCAGGTTAGTGCCCTCCAGTGTTAGGGCTGCTCCTCCATTCCCACTCTTATTTGCTTCTTGCAGTCCCCCGGGCATGCCGTGCTTATTGCTCCGCATTACTTGCGAGCCCCATCCTTCTCCGCTTATGATCCTCCATTAGTTCCAGGCATCACTGTGCTCGCTTCCCTTCTCCTGGAGCCACGTATCCGTTCATGCTACAAATGTAGCACCCTCAAAGTATGTGTCACGATTACTGGGCCCAGAGCGGTTTCAGCTGCAGACACTTGTGGAATCTCCATGGGATCCGCTGTTACATTTTTGCCTGGGGATGTTTAGAACGTGGGCTGTGTGTCCTTCAGTCTACTTGTTGCATCGCTACGTCCAGCCCACAGCATGGAGGTCGTGTTGCCCACGTGCTTGAGCTTCCTTCTGGTGAAGCCCTTCTGCGCCCGGGTCCAACCACCTCGATCACTGGTTCCTGGGCATACACTTTCCGGATTCCATGTGAACCGCTGTGCCATCGGTCGCTCTGCTGAAAAAAGTTGCATTCACACAGCGTTTCTTTAGTAGGGCTCTTCTTGCTCTACTGTTTCTCCGCTCGTTTCCTTTCTGTCTGTGTCCTTCACGGCGCCGCAGTACACAGCAGTCTGAGCACTTACGCTGCCCTTCTTATTCCGGCCCTTTGTTCTAGGCAGGTCGCCATTTTGATCCAGTGTATGAGATCCGCCGCAATCTTCTCTGGGCTCCTTTTACATGAGCTACTTTATCAATCAGAACTGCATTGCACTCCAGGTGTGCCTTGCTTTTTCAAACGCCTGCTCCTTCAATTGTAGTCTGTTTTAGCATCAAATATTTGTAGTTTCTGTCCGGATCACTGCAGGATCAACAGGAGCCCTCTGGAACATATCCTCCTACATGGCCTTGTAGCCACGCCTCCCAAAAAGAAGTTCAGCACGTGCAGACACGATCGATGCCGAGGAAGAAGGACGCTAAGGTTGCTGACTAAATAAATGCAAGTGTGCATTTGGACTGTGACTCACCCCAGACACTCTTTATAACAGGAGTGCAAAGCAAAGCTCTCGAGTCACAGGAATCTTTGAATTGGACTTTAGAAAGTGTTGATGTACTAAGTATGCCAAATCTGGAGTTCGAGTTCGATGACTGGAAATGTGAGCAGTTTCCAGATTTATTCCTCAATGAGTTTCTCTTTGGTTAATCCGATGGTTCTGTCAGATGTCGATGCCCATAGACTACTTCTCACTCTCTTTGTATACATACTCCGAGCCTATCCTGCTCTTGTTGGGCGTAGTACTAATATACGTGTTTTTCTGTAAGATCCTAACAATGGCCCTGCAATTAGGAGGTTACTTGTGGTGATAGTTGAGCAGATCCTGCAGTTACCTGATCATTTAACAAGGCTGCCTGATTAAAAAGGGGTTTTCCTTCTTTAAAGCAGTACACAGGCACAAGGAGGACTGTCGAGAATGGTACCGTTTCAGAAAGTGAGCAAACTCAACGACATGTACATGAGGGGAATCGAAAATTATGGAGACTGATGTACTGGTGCACAATTTAGGCATGCTCAACATTTATCATTGTTTTTCTGATTTTGCTAATCCATACTGTCTATTTAATTAGCCCAAGTAAGGTAGAAGTCCCTTTTATTCTTCCCACTCCAGTGATGTATGCAGTATTATCTGTTGCAGAAAGACCAAGGCTATTTGTGATTATCCCTACACCAGTGACACATATAAGGTCACCCATTTCTCTGAAAAGTGTTCCTATGATTCCCCCTGTAGGAAGGACCTTTATTGATGTACTTCATGAGCATTATGCATGCACCCTTCTTGCAAGAGGGAGACACGGGAGAAGCACAAGGGAAGATGATTATGAATTAAATAATTATCTAGAGAGTACAGCATATTTGAGGAATGAAATGTGGTATCAGCATATGAAAGAGGTGGCAGAAAGAACCTCTAAGGAGAGTTGCTATGTTTGTGCTCTTGTACCTTATACCATGGGGAATTCCAAGATATTCATAGCTATAGAAGTAGCAGCCCAGAAAGCTCACTGCCTGACGTACTTTGCACTCTGCCATACGAGAGGTCAATTCCAGGGTCGAACAGCCTCCTTGGTATGGGTGACCGAATGGACAGCTCCAGAAGAAGATGATTATGTGCAAGATTTGAAGACAAGAGAGAGAGTACACACCATAGATTATGTGATAAAATATGAACAGCCAGGAACGAAGGGAGCAGGAATCAGATGGGAAATAAACAAAAAGCTCAATTGTCAATGAAAGAATTATGAAGAAATACGAAGATGCAAGGAGAGATGCCAGCTGTAAATCAAGGGAAGTGTGCTTTCTCCAGATGGATGGGAGGAAGGCCCGGTTGTGTGTAAGGTGCCAGCACTTACAGGATACTATGACTAAACTGTGGAAAAAGAATGCAAACAGCATTGGCAAAATATTGTGAACTTGCTGATTGGGTTGATGAAAACGGAGGCCTGCTGCAGATAGTGCCTCTGGCCAGTGCATAACTATGTTTCAGAAACAATGGCACAAGAAAGGTTGGAATGAATCAGCAGTGCAATCGAATTTTCAATGTACCAGTAATGAAGGATGGAATATTAGTGATAATGGACCAATACTGGGCCTGTAGATCCAGAGCATATTTGAAGTTGCCCAAGGACTGGAGAGGGCTGTGTTCCATCGTAATTGTCAATGTTCCAGCATTGGTGATTCCAAAGAGTGATTTGAACATTGGAGAGTTTCCAAAAGCAGATGCTCACCTGAGAAAGAGGAGATCGGTTGAATTCCTCAATCCAACCAAGAGGGAGAACTACTTTTCAGCTAAATCGATAGAGGCCTTTGATTCTATTCCGTATGAACACAGGTTGTTCAGTCAGACTTCAGCAGTATACGTGACAATCTTCATACCAGGTATCCAGACGATGGCGAATGCCAAATGGTTACAGATTACCAGATGGGAGCTCCTGCAGATGATCAACACTACCATAAAGGGATTCAACCCTATCAAAGAAGAATTGAGAGCCATAAGACTGATGACCCTGCAGAATAGATATGTCTTGGACATGATTACAGCTATGGATGGAGGTGTTTGTGCCAAAATTGGAGAATCGTGTTGCACATTCAGACCTTCTCATGATGAAGAGAATGGGACCTTGACAGAGGCCATAACGATGCTGACAAACATGCAGATCAAGATGAAAGACGAAGTAGAAGATATTGCAGATGACAGCTGGTTTGCATCGATCTTCTCATGGGTTCCACAATGGATGGAGAATATCTTCAAGTTCCTTGGAGCACTGTTGGTGATGATCATGTTTGGATTCTGTGTGATCAGAATAATAATCACACAGTGTAAGAAGACAGCAAAGAAAGCAGTCGGAATGCAGATCATGATCGATGTCAAGCCAGGGTTTGGACCCAAAGAGTTGACAGATGAAGAAATCAGAAAGTATATAGAAGCAAGTATTCTAGCACCTGAGGGAACGAAGTTCCTGTATCCAAGAAACCACAAGAAGTATGTGGGAAGATGGATCTACTGCTGCCTGAATGGACAATGTATTCTCATGACCTGGAGTGCTGATGAGCATGTAAAATCAGCAGGATCTCTGAAAGGAGTAATGAAGATATGTACTCCAAAGAAGAACATTTTCAGACGAGGATGTCTAGATGTGAAGACAGATGGGAGAGTGATTGATGAATCAACCAAAGGTGGGGGGTGTAGAGGAGGAGCCAAGTGCCTCTAATGGAAGTCCCGCCCCAATTTTGCCTATATGTTGAAAACCGGAAATTACAGACATGCGCAACTCCAGTGATGGTACCTATACTGCGAAGAGTACTTGAAACAAGGTATCCATTGAGAAAACACTATCTGATGTACCGGCGTAGAAATTACAGTCTTTTAAACGAGGTTCTGGAAAAAGTGTGAAGATGAATAAAAGAGAAGAATGGTGACGTCACAAGAAGCAGAAATGACGCACCCAGAAGAGATGCTGAAGAAGAAAGTATATAGACCTTATAGAATCTGATGGCGAAGTGAAGAATTGAGTAACATTTAATGTGCGGAATGAAGATTGAACATGCGGAGAGCACTGAAAGAAACGCAAGCCGTTTTACAATTGTACAGATGCTGAAACGCAAGTAGACTAAGTAATCATAAGGCTGTCTATACATAGTGGTAGACTGAAGGCAGTGCTGCCAATATATATATATATATATATATATATATATGGAAAAACAAGAAAAGGTGCGCACTCCAATTCTCTGCATGACCTTCCAGGCCACTGGTGTACTCCTCCGACCGGTTTCTGTGCCAATACACATCATCAGGGAGGCTGGGTGGACTTGCTGCTGCAACGGCTACTGGTAGATGTAGTCATCTGGTCAGCAGAGAAAACGCTCATGCCCAATCCCACAGTGGAGAAAGGGGGGGAGTGTAGCCTCAAGTGAGGCACTCCAAAGCCGGGCATATATAATCCTGGTGCGGCACCTTGTCAGGTCTTGAGGATTCCACCCCTCAAGGTCCTGCGAAAAATGGAAAAACAAGGAAAGGTGCGCACTCCAATTCTCCGCATGACCTTCCAGGCCACTGATGTACTCCTCCGACCGGTTTCTGTGCCAATACACATCATCAGGGAGGCTGGGTGGACTTGCAGCTCACCGCAGGTGCAGGTGATAAAATTCTGCTGCAAGGGCTACTGGTATATGTAGTCATCTGGTCAGCAGAGAAAACGCTCACGCCCAATCCCACAGTGGAGAAAGGGGGGAGTGTAGCCTCAAGTGAGGAACTCCAAAGCTGGGCATATATAACCCTGGTGCGGCACCTTGTCAGGTCTTGAGGATTCCACCCCTCAAGGTCCTGCGAAAAATGGAAAAACAAGGAAAGGTGCGCACTCCAATTCTCCGCATGACCTTACAGGCCACTGGTGTACTCCTTCCCCCCCCTTTCTCCACTGTCGGATTGGGCGTGAGCGTTTTCTCTGCTGATCAGATGACTACATCTACCAGTAGCCCTTGCAGCAGATTTTTATCACCTGCACCTGCGGTGAGCTGCAAGTCCACCCAGCCTCCCTGATGACGTGTATTGGCACAGAAACCGGTCGGAGGAGTACACCAGTGGCCTGGAAGGTCATGCAGAGAATTGGAGTGTGCACCTTTCCTTATTTTTCCATATATATATATATATATATTTTTTTTTTTTATTATTTTTTTATTGACTTTTTATTCAGGAAAAACCTGAAAAATGTATCAAAAATCCGTTGAATTTAGAAAGTCCCAATCTATTCATTAAAAGAAAAATCACATTTGGGGTTTAGTTCATGCCACTTGCCATGTCAAATAGATCCCCTTTTAACTTATGCTGACGGGTTTTAGGGCCCGGTTTCTTCCTAGAGAGAAGACCTTTCTCAGCTGATAAGATTAGACCACGTCAAGTAGATCCACTTTTTACTTATACTGACGGATTCTAGAGCCCGGTTTCTTCCTAGAGAGAAGATGTTATCTCCCTAATCTGTCGAAATATTGCATCAATTAAATTCACCATTGCCACCGTCCATCTGGTTGTTTCACTTGATATTAATCTGTTCCATAGATAATTTTCTTGGATCATCCACGGGTTCTCAATCAGCGGTAGCAGGTGAATAGATCTATTTTGTTTGGTGTTAGGACAATCAATTACTAGATGTTTCAGAATTTCCATCACCTCCGTCTTTTTACACAGTCAGCATTCTTTTTTGTCTGAAACACCCCTGAAGGTTAAAATTTCCTGTGTTAACAGCAGATGTAATCTTGCTTTCATAAACAGCATTCTTTTTCTTTTATCTGGAAATTTGGCACAGTACTTTAGCGGGGATTTCACTTTGTTAAACGTTGCGGGGTGATGGGCTAGGAATTTGTTCTCTGCGGCTGACTCAATTGTTTGAATCCAATCCATCTTTTCCATTTTTTGTCTGATTCTGTCCAGATTTTCTTTAAGCTCTTTTTCTGTACACGCTATTTCTCGTAGCTTCTCTTTCCTGTTCTCCGCCCATCTGTTCAGAGCCGCACATTTGCCACTTTCCAGTTCTTCCTTGATGATGTTAAAAGCCGGCAACGTATCAGCCAGGATTATTTTCCTGAAAAAACTCATGGCGCTTTGGTCTACCATGGATGAGAGGGATACTAGACCCAGATCTCTTCTAATGGCTGCCATAGATGTTGACTTAGGCACTCCTAGGACTGCCTTCCAAACCAGCCCCTCCAATCTGCTCCAAATCGTGGATGGGATGAAGAGTGAGACTTCCATTCCATACACCAAAGCTGGGACCACTTTTCCCTTATAGAGGTTTATTGCAGGGATTATTGAGAACTTTCCAAATTTTTTGTCGACAATTCTCATTTGAGATGTTAATCTTTTAGCTTTGTCCCAAAGCATGTTTTGCATAGCCATATCTGTTCATGAACTGTCAATTTCAACTCCCAGGTATCTGATGTTTTTTAGCGATTCGATTTTGATATTATTGAGGAACCAGGACAGCTGTTTGGATTTTTTGTTCTGAGCTTTCTCAATCGTCAAAACTTGAAGTCTAGGGATGGTAGTATTGCCCATTTTCGGAGGGAAGCTCCTGACCTTCGCTTCAGAATGTTGTAAGTCGCCCAAGAATGCAATAAATAGGGCTGGTGCCAAGGGGCAGCCTTGTTTGACCCCTCTGTTTACCTTGATTTCTTCAGATAACGTTCCTTGCTGGCTTAATTTCACTCTTATGGTGTTTTGGGAGTGTAGGGCTTTGATTGCATCGAGCACCGATTGGGGGCAGTTCCAGGAGTGTAATTTAGACCACAGCATATTTCGATCAATTTTGTCAAACGCTTTTGATAGATCAATGAAAGCTAGGTAGACCTTTGGGGCCCCTTCCTTCACCTTGGCTTTCGAGATGTTGCTAATCATGATGTTGATTGATGTGCTTCCATTTTTTTGGAAACCAATTTGGAGGTTGTCTTTCGACGGGCCGCTTTTTTCCCAGGCTCTGAAGTGATCCAGGAGAAGGGTTGCGTAGATTTTACCTATGATGTCGAGCAAAGCAATTGGCCTGTAGTTTTCCGGGTCTTCACGGCTCCCCTTTTTGTAGATCGGCACGATGACTGCTTTCTGCCATGTCTCTGGAATTTGTTGTTTTGTCTCACACTGGCCGAAGATCTTGCCGATCACAACCGACCACACTTTGGGGACTGTTTGAGGATCACATTTGTCAGACCACCCGTCCTGGAGCTCTAGATGTTTTTAGCTTCTTGATTTTGGATTCAATGTCTTCAGGGTTTGATAGATTCACCCATATGGGTTTTGGGTTACACTCTGTCATCACAGGTGGTTCGTTTAGCTCTTCAAATTCCGTTGTTAAATAATTTATCCATTTAGCCTCCGAGACTGCATTGCTCAGCGGCATACTCTGTGTCGTAGATGTGCTTTTTATCAGTGACCAGAACTCACTCGATTTCTTGGATGCTAATCTTTTCATCATATCTTCGGCATCATGTTGGTATTGGATTGCCCTGTGTTGATTCCGCCAGTTGTAGTACCTTTTTATTTCTAGGTGCCAATTCGCCCAGTCCTCGTTTGTATTTGTCTTCTTTGCCCTTTTTTTTCAAGCGCCGTGCCAGTTTTCTTTGTTCAACCAGCGCTTTGTTATAAGCGTGTTTTGGCTGGTCAGAATTTGCATGTCTTCCCTTCAGCGGTTTGTTGTATGCCAGTAGTAACGGTATGTAGTTTGGTCTTTCATCTATCATATTCAGCCTGTTGGACAAGACTTTCTGGTCCCATGAATTTTTGATTTTCAGAATGTCGGCTTCTGTTAGCCGTAACCGTGTTCGTTGACTATTCGTTTCCGTTGTGAGAGGATATCCAGTTTTTACTGGTCTCGTTCCTTGCCATGTGCATGCCAGTAGATTGTGGTCGCTGTTGTTAGTTCTTTGGACTTGAAAGCTCTCAATACTTTCTATTAGACCTGCTGAGATGCATATATAGTCTAATGTTGCTTTTTTTTTTAAACTTCTTTTTTATTCATTTTCATTTTCAGAACAGGATTGTAAACAGCTTACATAAATGAAAATAAACAACAAAGTCCATTATAAACTACAACCCATCCCCCCTTCCCTCCCCATAAGTACAGCACCCAGAAAGCCATTCCCATTCTCATCTCCCCTGAACCCGCTTCTATCCGCCAATGTCCAAAAGTTTAAGTCTCTGCGGACACCATTGCTCTCTAAAGTCCCCTTTTAGAAATTCCAGGGTCTCCCCCCATTCCGCATGAAATGTCTCCAGTTTATTGTCCGCTGCGTAAGAATCCCACTCTAAAGAGACAATGGCCCTCATTACGACCCTTGCGGAAATCGGAAAACGATGGCGGAAATGCAATACCGCCATCGAATAGCGCTCGGTGCGACTATGACCCGTCACCGCAAAGTACGAAGCCATTAGCGACACCGTAGTGAACGCCAACGCTAACTGCACCAAGCACGCGCGCGCCATGCGAAACCGCAAACACCACCATGGCGCAAGGGTACGCCAATTCCGACCCTAGCGGACATGTACCTAACGCCATCAGGCATGGCGTAATGTACCATTCCGCCATGGTGAGAAGTACGGCATCGCGAATCAACCGTAAACGGCCCCACTGAGTGCCTGTACACCGCTCCCTGCCCACAAAGTACAACTCCCCGTAGGTGCAATGAAGTCACAATGCAACCATTGAAATGTACAAGTCACCCATGCATGGCAACGAACAAAAGAAACACAAGAGGGGCCAATGGGAGCTGCAGGGCACAGATGGCACGAATACAGAAGCCATCCCGATGGACATGACCACAGTCCCCCACCAAGAAACGCACGCAAACACAGGCACCTGTGACCAGCAATATTCCGAGAATCACATCATTCCACCAGTCCACCTGGCTGACCGGCATCTGTTACACAAAACCCAATCCCCCGCCCCTGAGCATGACAACATTCAAACTGTCATATAGGCAGCCCCCATCCCTGACCTCACGGGCTTAGTAGGCAAACGCGCCCAGTACAGTACCACGCAACTAAACCCCGAAGCTGGAACCCAATGCAGATCTCCTCACAATACATCGCCCCCCAAATAGGCATATGCCACATCACTTGCAAAGAAAAACGCTACACGGGCCAAATCAGAATAGAAATTTTATGCACATCAAAGTCACCAAGCCCATACAGCCATCAGGCCATGAACTCCAAAACACTAATCACCATTGTGGGCTGCATCCGCAAGAAATGACCAGCCACTACTTGTGTGTCGCCCTGTTCCCCCATGGTACACAGAGCCACATTCACGTACGAAAAGGCAACATGGAAGCGCACAGAACCGCAGGGCCGTCCCAATGGGGAGGCACTAGTCCAGCTGAAAGGCCGAAATGTTGCTCCGAGCCACCAGTACTGCGTAAGGGCATGTGGGCCATTGGCGATCGTCCCATAAGATCGTAATGCTGCTCCACTGATTAACACGAAGCAGCAGGTGTCGGGAGTAAAACCCATCTGCAGGAGTGGCATACAGATGGCAGTGGCAAAAGGGGAGGAGATACCTGTCAACCAAAAGAAAAGAAAAAGAACAGAATGGCCATCAGAACTACATTCCAACAACTCACTTCAATGATCACACGAAATCCACAGCCATATGCATGCTAGCCCACTCCAAAGGATCATCACCACCCCAAAACCACTTGCGACTCATAACCATCTATATCGAGGTGCAAACACCATCACAAACGAGTGTACCTGTGCATGCGTCTGTCAAAACAGAATCCATCAGATGGGAATGTTAACGTGCATGGACACAAGTGTCTGAGGGCGCGTCGAGACAGGGAGGGCTCAACAAGGCCAGATAGACGATGGTCCCACTATGGCAGCCCTGCATCACATAGCGTAGGGGAGGCGGATAGATCCCAAGAAGCCCTGTACATGGCAAACTCTGTATCAAATCACCTGCCCATGCATCCATTCATCATTCCCTCATCCCGGGATCAAAACGCCTGAATAATTACTCACATAACATTAGAAACATCCATTGAGTCTGTGCGTTATGCAGCCTGCAAAATCCACAGTGCCCCAGCCCGTAATTCCAGTGTTGTGAAGTAACATGTATTTGTGAACGGCCGGCCTCATCGCCCACGTAGCTATTGCGCATCCCAAACTATTCATATCAATCATTGCTTCCTCGCCATGGGCCCTGTCTCAAGGACATTGAACAATAGAACGTTATATTTGCAGTCAGACCTGTGGGCATCTCCTCGCCGCTAGCTGGAAACCGAAAGCGCCGCCCTTCGAATTCCTCATTTGCAACATCACGTCGAAAAGGCATCTGTGGCCGTTTGAAATCACTAATTATTCCATCGAGTGCGGCTGTGTGTGAAAATGGCAACTGCCTTCACCCACAAATGGGACGCCCCGCCCGTCGTTGCAACTCGGTACAGTGATGCATGAGGGCCCACCGTTACTCGAGTACTACGTTCCACTGACCCTTCACAAGTCTATTCGCGACTGCACAGATAGTATGTGAAACAATGGGACCACAGCAGAATGAACATATCAACCAATCTTACACGGCCATCGGGTACAAATACATGATTGCAATAGCAAGATACCATTCCCCGAATTGCAGCGTTGTGCGCGGGACGTGCTCGGCCAAAGGGGAGAGCAGTTTGCACAGGTGGAATTAATCACCACAGGTGGAGGCCATACAGCCTGAAAACACATAAATTGCACAGCCAGTCTCCTCCCACAACCACACCGAAATGCTACCGGCAGGACTCGCGATGTTGGCCCTGGGGGACCTGATAGCACTGCAAGTGCTCCAACTCCAAGAAGAAGACGAACACCAACTACAACCAGCCGCACGGAGGAGACGCAGGAGGAGGAGGAGGCCAAGGCAGGGCCAGCAAGGCCCACCAGCACAGCCACTACCACCACGCAGGCAGCCCGCAATCCCACGCCTCCGAGCACATCCTTTCAACCTCACTGATGAGCAGATCCACACCCTCTACCGTCTGGACCGGGACACCATAGCCGCCATTGTGGACATGACACAGGCTGACCTTGTCAGCATGATAGATAGCCCAACCGCCATCCCACCCCTACTGAAGGTGGTGTCTGTACTCCACTTCCTGGCCACAGGCACCTACCAGCACACAGTCGGATAGTTGCATGGCATTTCTCAGCCACTGTTCTCACGGACACTATTGCAAGTGCTCGATGCCCTCCTGCAGCACGCAGACGACTACATCTCTCTAACACGCTCGGAGCAGGAAATTACCAACACAAAAGTGGGATTCCATGCACTTGCCGGCATACCGGGTTGCATTGGTGCCATCGACTGCACCCATGTTGAATTGGTCATCCCACATGCCATGGAGGCCCAGTACCGCAACCGAAAACAATTTCATTCCCTGACTGTACAAATGGTGTGTGACTCCAACAGGATCATTACACATTGTTGTGCCCGATTCCCTGGATCAACCCATGATTCTATGGTCTTGAGGAACTCTACAATACCACGCTACATGGAGCGACACGCAGGGAACAGATCCTGGCTACTCGGTGAGTCTCATTACATGCATGATTATGTGGGGTATGTGAATTGGCAATGACCTGGCAGGAAGGGGGGGTGTGTGCGTACGTATCAATGGCATTCCACATCATACGTTTCTCGTCCACATACAGGTGATGCTGGATATCCACTGAAGAGATGGCTCCTCACACCAGTCCGGAACCCACGGGACCAGCATGAGGAGGACTACAACCATGCCCACTCACGTACCCGTGTAGTCATTCAACAGGCATTCGGCCTACTGAAGACTCGTTTCCGCTGCCTCAGCAGGTCTGGCGGGGCACTCCTGTACCGCCATGAGAAGGTTGCAAAGATGGTCATGGCATGTGTCATGCTCCACAACATGTGCGTACGTAGAAATGTGCCCATGCCCCCTGACGCAGAACTGCAAGCACCTGATGATGGTCATGATGAGGGTGGGGATGTGGCAGCACCTCATGGAGTCTGCGAGGCACCGGAGGCCCGTGACATTCGTCAGCATCTCATTGATGTATGCTTCTAGCACTCACGCCTGGTGGCTGATACATGGACACGGGACTCGTGGCACTGCGTGTGTCTGGGACATGCACAATATGGACTGTACGCCTATGATGGCCTAGTACACAAAGATCAATGTCCACACATCTCATTGGTTGATCGTGCACTTTTTATGGCATATGTGATGTCATGTTGAACACCCTATCGACCCGCCACCCAAGTGAGCCCAACACACCCCCTCCACCCTCCTACCTCCCCCCCGAACACCAGTGTCCAAAGATGCTCATTGTCAGTGGGCTGTCGCTATTGCAAGCCCCCTCTGCGGGTATCTGTCATGATCTCTGCTTCCAAAAGGTCAGGGTTTTCCCAACTCCCTTGGAAGCAGATCCATAACCCAGGTTCCGAGTGCCAACCAGTCCCAATTGGGACCTTTTGGACCCAGTCCTGGCGCCAGTGGCACCAGGCTCATAAATATGCCCAGTCCCAGCGCTGGAAGCGCCGGGCTCATAATGCTTGGGTGGACTTACCTTCAGCAGACCATGCTGCTTACTTGCCTGCCAGTTGAGCCTCTGATCCTCTTCTGTTTGGAACTACTTTTCCTGTTGGGTGGGGCTGGAGCCACTCCCTAGATTCAGAACACTGGAACTCTTCTGGAAGGCAGGAACTCTTTTCTTACCAGGAACTCTTTTCTTACTTAGGCGTGGCTGTGGAAGGAGACACCTAAGCACTACAGGAGGCTATTTAAACCACACCCGGTGGATGAATCTTGCTTTGCGTTATTCTGCAACCTCTGCAGCAGAACGCTCATCGTGTCTTCTGCATCCGGTCCTGGGCCTAAGGAAAAAGGCTTACCATCCTGAATCCAGTCTTCAGCAACACCTATAAAGACAAGAAAGAACAGGTTAGCATTCCGGCATCTGAAAGGCAAAGGCTTACCATCCTGAATCCAGTCTTCAGCAACACCTATAAAGACAAGAAAGAACAGGTTAGCATTCCGGCATCTGAAAGGCAAAGGCTTACCTACTCTTCGTGCGCTCCGGAGGTCTTCACACTGCATTCCGGCATCTGAAAGACAAAACAAGGTGCGTTTAAAGACATTGGGGAACTTTAATACTCACGTGCCATTACTCCTTTCCACATCTAATCCAGTGGGTATTCCGGCACCCTGCAGCCGCTCCGAACTCGTACCTGCAAAATAAAAAGACAGTTAGAGCGCATAGTGAAGCAGGCAACAAGCGCTTACTTACGTGCTTCCAGGCGCTTCTATTCATCACACGGGCTCCATCTTCAACTCACTTCAGCCCGTCATCCGCCATCGCCGGAACCCTGCAAAACAAGAGACATCATTACTAAAGACTTTAAAGACATTTGAATGACTCGAAACTTACCGTTCGTGCAGTAAACGACGGACAGCAGTCCTCTGAAGTCAAGAGGCCTGCGCTACCTATCCAGTGAAGAAACTGGTTACAGCACCCTTCCCCGAGGCTGATGGAGAGCTCGGCATTCACTTACCTAAGACATCTTACTCTACACGTCAGGCATACAGTGCACAGAGGTCCAGCCCAAAGAGCCAACCGGGTGCTACACATCACCTTTGAAGATACGGTAGTCGCCCAGTCAAGACCGGCGCCTCTGCGAGAATCAGGTGAGCGTTACAGTATCAGGGGCACCCCTGCCTGTGGAGCGCAGGTTCCTTCCAGATCTACGTTGGGGGCTGCCCTGGACGGAACTTGCAACGGATGATGTGTCTGCCTGCTCACGTCCATGCATGTGCCTAAGGGTTTGCGAGAGCTCAGTGAGCACACGGCGCACTGCGGCAAGTTCGGCACATACGTCTTTGGACGTCGCATGCAGTTCCCCCCTCAGGCTCTCGGTGCTTCTCTCCATTTGGACTCTCAGGCTCTCGGTGCTACTCTCCATTTGGACTCTCAGGCTCTCGGTGCTACTCTCCATTTGGACTCTCAGGCTCTCGGTGCTACTCTCCATTTGTGCCCTTAGCGTCTCTGTACCTCTCTCCATTTCTGCCCTAAGTGTCTCAGTTGATGTTTCTATGTCTGCCTTAGTGCCCCCACATTCATCGGCATGGTCCTTGAGGAGTGTGGCCAGTTGCTGCTGTTGTACGATTAACTGGTCGAGGGACTGTTGCCTCTGCTGGGCCATGGCCATTTGCGGGGGTGTCACAGAGGGGCTGTTGTCCTCATGTTGCCTTGCCACAGGGCATGTGGGGGATGGCCAGTCGTCGTCTTGTGGGTGCCCCTGCGTGGTATCCTCATGTTGTACGGGATGGGACAGACAGGGGGATTGGGACAGGTCATGGATGGATCTGACTTCGACATCCCCGTTTTCTGTGTCCGAGCATGCTGCCATCAATGGGGTGTCACCTATGGTGCTGCTGCCACCAGAGGCAGTGCCTTCTGTGGCATCCATTGGGGGGACCTGTGGTGGTGGTGTTGTGGGCATGCTGGCTGCTGGGGTGCCTGTTGATGTTCCCTCCTCTGTGCTGCCACCTGATTTGTGCTGCTGCCGTGTCTTGATGCGTGCAGCTGAGGTGGAGGGTCTCTGGCCGTTGGTCTTGGCCCTCTTTGCAGGTGTGCTGGTAGGGGTGTCCTGTAGCTCGTCGTTTGGATCGGACCCTGTGGTGGAGTAAAGGAGGGCGAGGGTTATTGATGGGTCTGTGGGAATTGGAATGGCATTGTATCACATGCTTTGGGGTGGTACCTGAGGGTGATTTGGGTCGGGGCCTTGGAGGTGCTTTAATTTGTGTGTGGAGTGAGGGTGCAGTTGTTTGGCAGCCTGCAGTTAGGGTGTGCCTGCTGCACGTGTAGTGCGTGTATTAGGGTTTTTTAATTATTTATGTATTTATTGTGGGTTTTAACGTGCACTATCAGGCCGATGTGTGTGGACGTTCTCCTGGACATGTGTTTCTGTTGCACTATGTGGACGCATGGTACTTCATATGGATGGACTGTGTGGATTTGGCATTGTTTTATCTGGCTCACCTACCTGAATCTTCGGATGTCTGCACTCCTTTCTCCATCCCTCCGACTCCCTGTATGCTCTCCATTCCGATGGTGGAGGCACAGATTTCTTCCCAGGGGGTCAACTTGATGGGTGATTCAGGACCTCCCCCGGTGGCTGTGGCAATGTTGCGGTTGGCAGAGAGTATGCTGCGGACGCGTATCCGCAGGTCATCCCATCGCTTGCGGCATTGCTGTGGGGTGCGGGGTGCGGTCCCCACCGCACTTACCCGCTGTGCCACCAGAGCCCATATGGTCTTCTTGTTTGCAAGTGCCGTTCTGGTCATTTGCGTGGAGAAGACGACGGCAGCATTCTCCTGGAGGGTCTCTGTTAGCACGGTGAGTTCCTCACGGGAGAAGTGGACCTGCCGCTTGCGGTCGCACGCTTTCTTCGCTATTTTTCCCATTTTTCTTGGTTTCGCTAGGGTGGGTGACGGGTTGGGGTGTGTTTCAGGGTAGTGATTTTAGTGGTTGTGTGGTTTTAGTGGTTTTATAGGTGTACGGCGGGATGTTTCCCGTTCCGGGCCCATGTTTTTACTTCCGTTTCCGTATATTTCCGGTCACCGTACTTTCCGGTAGGCGCACACTGCGGTGACCGCTAAGAGGGGTGGCGGTATAGCACCTAGGGCGCCGTACGGCGGCGGTGTGGCCCGTTTTGGGGTCATTTCCGCCATCGCGGACTTTGCACTTCCGCCGTGGCGTGGTGCTCGTGCCCGATGGGTCAGAATGGGCCGCACTTTGCTCCTTCGTGCAATGGCGGAAACGCTATTTACGCTGTGGCGCTCCGGTCAGTCACTTTCCGCCAGGGTCGTAATGAGGGCCAATGTCCCAAAGTTTCCTGAGCCACTCCTGCTCCGACGGGATCACAGGGCTCTTCCATTTTTGCGCAATGAGGGATAAGGCTGCCAATACAAAAATCGTTGGTGCTTTGCCCCAGCCCGGTCCTGTCCCATTAGCCCCCAACCCAACTCCTACCCTGCTTTTCCCCAGCAAGATGTCACATGGATGTCGGAGGGATCCTCCTCCCAGTGCCTGGACTGTGGCCTTCTTAAGATCTTCCCAAAAGGGCTGAATAGCAGCACAATCCCACCAGATATGTGAAGCCGTGCCCCTCTCCCCGCACCCACGCCAACAGTCCCCAGAAACAGCGGGGTTCATTGCTTGGAGACGGGCGGGAGTATAATGCCAACCCAACAAACATTTATACCACACTTCTCGGACCTGGATCGCCTTTGCCAATTTAGGGATCCGCGCCCAGAGTCTCTCCCAATCGGCTAGTTCCAAGTGAACCCCGGTGTACCTCTCCCAGTTAGCCATATAGGGCCAGGTGGTTCGCGGGGTGCCTCTCTCGAGATGTTTATATAGAGCCCCTATCAACCCCCCAGTGCCCTCATTGGTTGTTAGGAACCTTTCGAAGTGAGTTAGATCTCTAGTTGCCGCCTGTCTAACAGCCGGAGACATCACCCAGTGTCTGATTTGAAAGTAACGATACAGCTCCTTTTCCCCTAGACCAAATTCTTTTTTACATTCCAGGAACGTTTTCACTCTACCCCCGGTGAACATGTCCCTTATGATCCTACATCCCCCCTCTTCCCACACCAAAAAAGCTCCCGCCTCCATCCCTGGAGTGAAATCCCCGTTGCGGAAGATAGGGGAGAACGGAGAGGGAAAAGTCGTGATCCCCCAATGTAATACAGATCGATCCCAACATTCAACCACACTTTTTGTGATGTCGCTCAGGTAGATATGAGAGGGTTGTAACCGTCTCGGGAGCCAGAGCACCTCCCCCAAGTGGTGCCCAGCCACAGCTCGATCCATCTTTACCCAGTGTTTCTGATACTCCTCCGCAAACCATTCTCTAATAATTCGGAGCTGAGCCGCGTCGTGGTAGCGACGAAAGTCAGGGAAGGCCAATCCGCCTCTATCCCTAGAAGTAGTGAGGAGTTGCCTAGAAACCCGCGATCTTCTCCCCCCCCAGACAAAACCTCTAATCAGTCCGTCCAGCCTCCGGAAAAAACTCTCCGGGACCCTCAAGGGGATGGCCTGAAAAAGGTAGAGTACCCGAGGGAGTATCACCATCCTAAGGACCGCCCCCCTACCCAGCCATGAGATCGGAAGGGCCCCCCACCTTCGTAGATCTTTCTGGATTGCCAAAAGAAGCGGTTCGTAGTTCGCACCGTACCAACCAGCCAGGGAGGGGGTGATCCGCACCCCCAGATATCGCAGCCCAGAGGGGCTCCACTTAAAAGGGGACAGCTCCCTGACCTCTCTCGCCTCCCCCTCTCCCAAGGAGAGGGTCATCAATTCCGATTTTTGGAAGTTAACTCGAAGGCCCGAGACTTCGCCAAAGGAAGTTAATAATGTCATACATGCTGGGAGGGATTTTCCCGGATTGGTAAGTGTGAGTAGCATGTCGTCGGCAAAAGCCGCCACCCTATGCTGCCAACCACCAAATGGGATCCCCTCTATCTCCGGAGACCGGCGGACAGCCGATAGTAGAGGTTCTAAGTAAATAGCGAACAACAGCGGGGAGAGGGGACATCCCTGTTTCGTTCCCCTCCGGAGGCTAAAGGGCCTAGTCACTTCTCCATTAACCAATATGCGTGAAGTGGGGTTTTTGTAATTGGCTGCAACCAAGTTAATAAAGCCCTCCCCCAGGCCCATCCTCTCCATAACCTGAAATAAGAAGGACCACTCAACCCGGTCAAACGCCTTCTCGGCGTCTAATGCTAACAGGAACGCCGGGGTATCTGATTTACGGGATTCTAATGTTGCTTTTGATGCCCCGCGTTCCCAGGTTTGGATGTTCGTTTGGTTAGGGAACAATGTGTCTATGTTTTGGATGTTTCTTGAGCTGATGAGGTCCTTCCATGCTTGCCCGCGCTCCATGGTTGAGTCTGATATTACGGGCCGTTGGTTGCTAGTGGTCTTTGCCCGTGACAGATTGTTACAGTTTGCGTTGAGATCGCCACAGATGATAATTTCGATCTCTTCGAACTCTTCATATAGCTGGTTAATCATTGTGCTCATGTTTGAGCAGAATGATTTGGTTGACATGCGCTGCGGGTTCCAATAGCAGTTTATTATAGCTAGCAGGTTCGAGTGACCTCCTCCATTCTTTGTGTCACGTTGGGACCAAGTTGTCACAATCACCACCATTTCATAGACTTCTTTCCACTTTCATGGTTCAGCGAGGCCCAGTCCCGTTTTGATTGCTGTTAATAAGCCCGCTGAGGGTCTTCCTAGTAGACCTTTCTCAGCTGATGAGATTTCAACGGAGAAGCCGTCAAGCGCTGGTTTGACCATCAGCCACGTCTCTTGTAAGCATAAAATGTCAAAACTACCTAGGTTCACGTCTCCAGCCATCGTTAAATGGGTATGGCCTCCAGTGTTCCAAGATCCCAAGCTGAAAAGCTCCTTATCGGGCCGCTCCTCTCCACTGGCTGCTGCGGTGGGGTTGTCAAGGGCTGGCCCTGATCGCTGCTTTTTGTTGCTTTTCTTATTCCACGTCGATTTAAGCCAATTCCAGGGCCTTTCAGTTGACCCACTTCGGACGTCTTTGCCTTGTATTTTGCCACGTCGGGTTTCGAAGAAGGTTTACTTCCGAGGCTGTGTGTGTATAGAATCTGGATGTTCCACAAAGTATTTTAGTGAACTAGGACCCCATGAACAGAAGGGCTGAAAGTGTGGCGCAGTAGAAGAAAACCGCTGAAAACAAGGGAAGATTCGAGAAAGGTTGTCTGGCCCAGTGTGAAGCATTGGGGCAGCCAAGGAACTGGTTATCTATTTGAGAAGATACAATGAACGTGAGAAGCAAGGCGAGCTCGTGTTGAGGTTTAATGGAAAAACACTAGATGTGCCACGTTATATTCATTTAATAGTGTTAAATATGAAAGAAAGAGCTCTAACGTGGTCTCCTGTCACATGGTCAAGATGAAAATAGACTTTGGGCAAGCTACACTGAGAATTGAAGGTAAGACCATGCTCACGCTCCCTTTTATTCTCAGGCACAGTGATACTTTGCAAGGCCGAATTCAAAGACAATTCGAATGGCAGACAGCAGGAGTGATAATGGATGATGGGCTTATTGGGTGGGAAGGTATGGTCAAGTCCAACCCTCCAACAACTGGGGTACCAGCTTGCGTGCTGCTAGCGAGTGGAATATTCCAGAAGGGTACAAGTGTGCCAAGCAATCATAGATGACCACATAGCCAAGAGCCCTATAGTTTGAAAGCCAATGAAACGTTGTGTATTTCATGATGGTGAAGATGACTTGCACTATGGGTGGGCATAGCTGTCCACCTGACCTTAGAGATCCAATCACAATCCTATACCCCATATAAAGTATACCTAGATAATCCCCTTCACCCTTTCAGAACCAAAAGTAGGTTTTCTTATTTTGCCATGTAGTATGACGTCACGTATGACAAGCTTTTGCTGTAAAAGTAATGTTTTTATTAAATGCATTGAGATTATGCTGTGAGACGCCTGTTGATGTCTGTTGTACTCCCTGTTTTAGACAATTGCCATTAAAACAGTTATGTTTTTGCCAACTTCCTGTGCGGGTTTTATTATTGGTGTAAGATTAAGATCTGCATCCCCATCCATCCCATGTAGCGCTACCTCGCTTAAAGGACCTACGGGTTCACTTGTTCTAGTTAATTCTGGTCTACGGTGTTTGCAGCGCTGTCGCTGCTGTTCACAGAGATGGTGGGGAGCGGTGTGTGCGGAATGTCAGAGAGCTGCGTAAGCGCTCTGCTGCATCTTCCTTCTCGCAATGCCGGTTCGGCGCTGAAAGCCATATGCTGCGGAGCACTAATGGGTTGTGCTGTCTCTGCGGTTCTCTTGCTCCAGCTGCAGCATTGACTTTGTGTCTAGAACAGAAAGAGAACCTGCCAACCATTTGTGACAAGAGGCATGGGGTGATCCCAATGGGTATTTGTGATGAATTGCCATCTGGCAAACGTGCAAAAGTCACGGCTTTTATTATGTTAAATAATAAAATGATGCTACTAAGTCCATTTCTGAAAAGGGAAAGCTGCTGATCAGATTCCCCTTTCATAAGCTCCATGGCAAAAGCATAATGTGTACTGGTGCCCTTCTGCATCATTATCCTGATGTGCAATACTCTACCATTGGCACAGAGCAGGTTCAAAGGTACCCCCTTAACAGCTGCAGTAACAGCCATGTATCTGCCATGCAGGGGCTACATTTAACATAGGCATCCCTGTTCAAAAAACTGCATAACTCTGAGGATCCTGGCCCGGTGGCATGGTACACTGTAAATATAAGCCATACCGGAGTTAGGGTATGGTAGCCAGCATCTCTCATAGTTATCCCAGCGACATTAAATTGATATCACACATGTGCGAGCCCTGTGGGCTGAGTTCAGATGTGGAAGTGTTATGTGTGGGCACTCAAGACAAGGCTCCCCCTGCCCACCAACAGGACTATAGTCTTGGGGGATGTCCCCTCTTTGTTCCTTTGTGAGGGCAGGTAACACCCTTTCCCCAAAGACAGCCACCCCACAATAAACTGGCCTGGGAACAGTAATAAAAGGGCACAACCATTTACCAAGGGATAGGCCTCATACCATGGTGCTGCATTTCTAAATGCCTTTGATTCTATTGAGATGGGAAGGGGCGGGTTAGTGTAGCCAGAGGGAGATCTGAAAAAGTTTGGGTAAACTTCTACCATTTTGTTTCTATCTACCTCACTTTCCCTTTCCTGTTACCCCCTCTTCCTGTAGCACAAAGCACGTTGGGTGAGATGTCAGAAGGGCAATGTCCACTCATTTCAAGAGCAGGGATTGTCCCCTAAAGCAGGATAGCTTTAGTCAAATCACCTGTGGACTTTTACCTTTAAAGGAAGGGGTCTTGCACAACTTCTTTGAATCATCATTTGAACTCCAATCCTGAAAGTAGATTTAGTTGGAAACTGCTTAGAGAGCAGTCCTTTCCAGAGTCCTCCATTTGTGAGGTGAAGGCGGTGTTCCATGGCAAAGTCGAGGTATGTCCCCTAACCATCCCCAGGGACCATTTTGGGTGAATTCTGCTGATGGACCAAGACCATATCTCTGTCACCACCCTTGACCAGGATCTCAACGAGTTGAAGGACCCCTGAAGGTGTGTGTCGGACTCCCTGTGTTTGGAATCCTGAGAAAGGACAAACCTTGTCCTTTGAGACCCTGCAGTAGGACTCACAGTACCTCAAAGCCAGAACAGTTGAGATTCTTCTTCAAACTGCTGTTTGCCTATCCAAATCCAATTGTTCGCGCACCACCCGAGCTGAAGCGCATTGTTGCCTCAGTTCGAACCAACAAAGCACTGTTGCCTTGCATTGTTCCAGTCTCCCTCTGAAGCACAAGCCACATCACTGTTGTGTATGTAAGTCGGTCAACCCAACCCTAGTTTTTTTATTTTTTTATTATTGTTGTGTTTGATGAAACATCTTTACAACATATAATTTAAACAATACAATAAATCAAAACACTTCAAACTTTACAAAACATCTTTTTCAACAATACAATACTAAAACAACACATATGGGATATAAAAATCAATAAAAGAATCAGACAGACATGTCCAATATAAAAGAAAATTCAATTTTCACAATTCAAGTTTAGGCTTCCAAATAAATTGTTATCACACATTTGATATTAAAAGTTATGATAGTGATTAAGAGGAACATTATATTCCCTTTTCAAACTAGAGGCTATAACTAGATATCTTTACAACCATATTTTCATTTCTTCTTTTTCAGTCAACATTTACCGTGCCTAATCTTTTTTCTATAATTTGAAGCAGACGTACCAGAGCAAGTACAACCGGCACCCTAAATCCCCACATACATTGAGCCCACAAGGATTCATAGGCAACGCTAGTAGCTGAAAATATATATTTTCCAAGAAGTTTCACCCTCTCTGATTCCAAGGCTGTACAATATAATACAAGATGTTTCAGGGTTTCCTGAGCACCTGTCATGCATAATCTGCAATTCATGTCTATTTGTTCAATGTTTTTCTTCCAACTTTTCATGCGATCTTTAGTCAATAAAAGGTTAAATCTAAATCGCATAAAAGAAATTCTCACCCATTTACTGGGAACTTGTGTAAGATATAAAAGAAGAGGTTGCTGTTTGTGGCGGAATTTTGCATATTCCGTATGATTGCCATATTGTCCAATCTTATCAGCGGTGTTGGCCCAATCACACATGTAAAGTTTTTTTTTTTACAATTTGAGGATATCGGACTAAATCTGATAGGTTCTGTGCAATCATAGACAGGGCATTAAGTAATTCGGCATTTGCCTTCTGCAAGGATATAGGAATACCTTTCGTCACCATGGATTCTAGATCTTCATATAGTGAGTTTTTAACAGGATCTAACATTTTTCCAAAATTAGAAAGTCTCCACCACAAGAGTTTAGATGCCAGAGAATTGAGTCCTAGCTCATGAATGATGATCGAATTAGGCATAAAAAGGGGCAAATGTAGCACCTTCTTCCAGATCAACCCCTGCAGTGCATTTAGTATCGGCCCAATTGAAAGTAAGCATAGGTCTAACCCATATAAAATGATTGATTCAACTTTAAGTAGATAAAACTCAATAAGTGGAATAAGCGAAAATTCGCATAACTTACTGTGAATAATCTTCATCTGACCAATCAATGGCATTTCTTTTATTGAGATTGCCGCCTGCCATTTAGATATTGAGTCGGCGTTTGACAGATTATATCCCAGATAAATGAGTCCTGGCACCCGAGGAATCTCATTGCTGTTTATGGACCATTTAAATGATACCGCCTTTATTTTGTTACTAAAGATAGGTATCTTTGATTTGCTTGGATTTACTGACAAATTCTGGGTTTCACAGAAGTTAAAAAACCGTTGAAGTTTATGTTGTAACCCAAAGGGGGTTCGATCTAGAAGAATTATATCATCGGCAAATGCCATCCAATTTATGCATAGATCGCCCAATTTCGCTTTAAAAGAAACCATCTGACTCCAGAGCTCATCTATGTCAGCAAGGTATAAATTAAATAGGGTTGCCGCTAGATTACACCCTTGTTTGACCCCAATGAAGGTTCGTATAGGATCAGTCAAACGACCAAAACAATCGATTCTCACCCTATAGCTGGTGTTAGAGTGAAGCATAACAATCATTGCTATTAAGTGATCCGGAATCTGAAACAATTTCATCTTCACCCATAAAATTTCTCTAATGATGCAGTCGAATGCAGATGATAAATCGACAAATGCCATATATATTGTACCTTTTTGATCCTGCCTTACGCTCTTTAATAAGTGTGCAAGAATAGTTGCATTTAATTGTGTCCCTAGCCCCTTTCTGAAACCAACTTGATAATGAGAAAAGGTCTGAGAAACAGTTATAAAGGAATTTAGTTCTTTTAGAATTAATGCAGCAAACACTTTTGCCGAGATATCGATCAGAGCGATAGGTCTAAAATTGGCAGGATCAGCTGTGTCTCCTTTTTTGTGTAAGGGGATAACTAAGGCAGAGGTCCAAGAGGGGGGCAATTTTTTTGTTTTAAATATAAGCTCAAAGCAGCGATGTAAATAAGAGGCCCAGAATTTTGGATCATCTTTCAATACACACGGTGGAATTCCGTCTGGGCCAGCTGCTTTTGACTGTTTAAGATTCGTTATTACCAACTCACTTGCCTCCACCTCCCATGGACAACTGCTAGGTAAATCTGCTAAGCATACCTCATATTTAATCGACTTATATTTTTCAGGCATCTCATATTTGTTCCGGAAGAATACAACCCAATCTTCCCCGCTTACTGTAGAGGATTTCTGAATCTGGCTTCTATTCAATGGGTCTCTTAATATTCCCCAAATCTCTCTGGTTTTTCAACCAAGCATCATGTTAATCAATTGTTGATTCTTTTTCATATGTATAATGTATTTTAAAGATCTAATATCATTTTTGTATTTTGCCATAATTTCCTTTTTTCTGTCGTTTACTTGGGCAGATGAGAGATTATATGCCCTTTTCAAGACCCTTATTTTTTGATTTTTTTGTGTTTTTCTCTTTGCAATCGCGAAGTCAAATATACCACCTCCTTCCACAATCCGTGCAGGCTTGAAAGTGGAGGATATATTATTCAGGTGTTTACAAATCATTTTCCAATTCCATAAGTCCAACCACCTACATTCTGCCATTGACAACATTTTCGGATCAAATGTAAGCAGGTCACGATTCACAAGACTGTTCAACTTGCGACACGTGTTTAAATTCCATCTTATGGAAAACATATTTCTGTCAATTACAGGCAATTTTAACGGACCATACAATTTGTGTTCATCTAAGGTACACGCTAACGCACAGCTCAAGCAAGAGTGATCACTAAGAGCTGATTCTTCAATTGTGCAATGCACATGAGACGTGACTAAAGAGGTCGATACAACGATGTAATCAATAGAAGACTTATAGCGGCCTCTTTTCCAGGTCGTTTGAGGACCATCTGTTGCAAACGGAATAACTTGCATGTTCCAGTCATCAAAAAAATGACCCCACAATTGACCTCTTTCATGAGACGATAAAGCAAGTTGATTATTTGAGTGTTCATACTCAACATGGCAGTACAACAAGGAAGAGTTAAAATCCCCACCGAGAATAATTTCAGCATTCGGCATTTCATTCATAATCACCTCTAACAGAGCATTCCATTTTTCTAATATTCCATCAACTGTAGACCTCATCGGGTTCCAGTACAGAGATAAGACTACTAGCGGAGTATTCTGGGAGTTATGAGACAATATGACAATGGCCAAGATTTCTTCAGAAACCATACAATTTCTTTATAACCACATCAAAAACCAATGAGGCTAGAATTGCAAGGCCCCCTCTTGGCCGCCCCAGGAGTCCCTTTTGTGCGTGGCTAAAGAAGCAAGAAAAACCTTCAACGGGCATATCTGCAATGGCCATAGTTTCCTGCAGAATAATAATCGCAGGCCTGTTTAGACATAAATTAGTCCTCGACCAAGTCATTAAGTTCTTATAACCACAACAGTTCCAAGATTTTATAATAAATACATTTTTTTATGAGTTGCTAACCACAGGATTCTCTTTAATCATCGATTTCATTAGGGGCTCTAACCATGCAAGGCTTTTTATTATTTGATCAACAGCTTCAGCCTGTGAGCTTACTTTTTCATGTAAAATAGACAGTTGAGTGTCCCTTGGCTCAATTTTTTTATTTAATTTTTCCTCTACATCTTGATAGTCTATTAAGGCAGGCGCATCCTCCATTGAGTGGAGGTCAAATATCTTATAACCCAAAAACTCTAGGTCTCTATAGTGAGCCCAAATTAAAGATGCAATTATGGGAGATTGTAGTTTGCAAATCATTCAGTGATTGTATGTGAATGGTAATTTGACCCAGTCAATGTCGTTTGGGACCAAATTTCGTAAAGCTGGAATCTGATGGAAGATTTTCATTATCGCCGCTCGATTTAGACTGGGTTTATCAATCAAGTTATAATCGGCCCACCATCCTATTATAGGTTTAATTTCTAATGGTATTTCTTCCCTTTGGACAGCCCTACCCACTTTCTCTACATTATCTGTATAGGACAAGACTGGATCTAAAGACCCCTTCACATTTGTACAGACTGGCGACGGGGTGGGCTGATACCCACTTGTTATATTACTTTTTTGGATGACAATTTCATTTCCTGCTTGTTTCTCCACATCATTCCCCACACATTCAGAAGAGTCATTTATCACATGTACCGACATGGATGTAATTTTTTTATCAATCTCCTCAAAAAACCTCTGTAATTGTGTTTGTATTAGCATAGGAGAGTTCTCGGATGTCTTTTCAGAGGAGGTACTTGCGGGAGGCAACTTGGTCTCAGCCAGCAGTTTACTCTCCTCCAAGAACACCCGACTCTCCTTATTATTCGGTTGTGTAATGTTAATGCCCATATCGTCCAATTGCCTTTGCGCAACACCCATTTTGGTGGACAAGGGGGTGGCTATTGTTTTAGATTGTTTTGAATTTTTTTTTTTTCTGTAATAGCTAGGGGCAGTGAGGAGACTGTAACTCGTCCCTTTCTTTTTTGAGCTTTCGCATATTGTTTTTTTGCCTTTCTTGACATAAAAAACATAGATTGCGGTGGCTCAGGTTCCTCTGCCTCTATCGATGAGGGAATTTCTGTCACTGAAAGATTGGCCATATTTAGGTCAATCAGATCTGTGATACCTGAAGGACTATCTGGTTTTTCCAGGACCATGTTCACTGCTATCGGGAGATTAACACCATCTTTTTCCATTAACTCTGGGGGAACTAAGTTCGCTGCTACTACGATGTTTTCAAGGACCAGTATCCTGTCATGTTGTAATTTTGCAAAGATATTCAGAGACAGGTATAGGCTTGTTCTTAGTTACAGGCTGCAATTGTGACTCAGATGCCTCTCTTTTTTCTACGTAGATCCCCTCGGTTTGAGTAGCCTGATCACAAGATGGAGGCCTAACTAAAGGGTGTTCCAATTGCCTCACAGTGTCCAGTTGTGAAGCCCAGAAGTTATTACATTTTTCCTGTGACATCATAAATCCTTCGATTCTACTTAGGTTGTTCATAATTTCTGCGTTAGAGTTACTTAATGCATGCAGCGCTCCATGTGTATACTCATGACCTTTATCAAGCAAGTTCAAAATTCTTGCAAGCACAGGAAAATTTTGGAGTTCTTGATTGTTCAGGTCAATTAGGGTATCCTCAAGTGGGTAGAGAGGAAAAGATGAGTTTGGTAAGCGTGGACTTTCATTTCTCTCTTTTAGTTGGGTTCGGCCTATGCCCAAAACAGGGGATTGTGAATTACTTGATTCATTATACATTTGAGGTAACTCATGTGCAGGCGAGCTGACCTTCCTCATGGTGTTAGCATTAGATGTATCATTTATTTTCATGTCCTTTTTAAGCTGTTTCAAATTTGCTTCAATGGCAGCATGAAACTGAACTTGTTCTCTAAAATGATGAGAGCTCGCGGCTGGCGTAGAAGGCCCATTTGACAGTCTGGTTCGACTATGTAATTCCGCCAACACCACCGGGGCGACTAGGGAGGTATCTAATGGCGGCAAGGAGTCCTCGTCTCCAACAACACCCAACATTGATTTGTCATTAATAGGTACATTAGTAATCACATTTTTTGGATATATAATACCATCAGAAAGTTCCGTGCAACTGTCCTTCTCTAAGTCAATGGGCTTTACAATGCTAGCCACATGTGTGTGGTTAGCTAAATTGTAAGCCGCTGGAAAGCACTCATGGGCATTTAAGTCACTGCTAGCAAGCGTGCCATACATATTGCAACTTTTTTTGCCTGATTCGCCTGAACATCAATATCTTCTTCTTCTGAGAGACTACCCTCATATGCAGTCCCGCGGGATCTATTCAGACACCTTTTACCGTTACGTAATTTTTTCACCATTTTAATTCTTTTACACTTGCCCAGAGGATGGAGGTACTCCACTCTATCCTGTCAATTAGAAATTTAATCCACAGAGTGGTCAAATAGAACTCCTACCTAAAATTTACGTTAGACCAGATCCTGGACTCTTTCCAAGCTTTAACCCGTAACCGCCACAAAAATAAATATCTATTACCTTGCAGTCACTGAGTTATACCTTAAGGAAGCCGCACAGCCACACATCCAAACAGCCTAACAGCCACTTCCCAATGCCACTTGCAATGCGCGCGCAATGCGCAGGATCACCAGTAAATATCCTAGGTCAATCGCCGGGAGAGAGTTATGGGGGCGTGGCCAATGCGCGCGCTGCAGGAAAAGAAAAGAAAGGGCTATCGTCAGAACCAAGGTGAAAAGATTTGCACCGCAGTAAGCGGTGAATGCACAAATGCACAAGGTAAACACAAGGTAAACACAATAACAAAAAGGAAAGCAGTCCATGAGTTAGTCCATTACTTGTGTTGTGGTATTTGGAGTGTTACGGAGAAGAAAGGTGTCCAGTCATAATGTCGAATACAATAATATCGAAAGTCAAAATGTCGAAAAAAAAATGTCGAAAATAAAAATGTCGAATTACAAAAATGTCGAATTTTTTTCGACTTTTTTCGATTTTATGTGTTAATAATAAATATTTTATTAAACTTTTTTTTAAAATAATTAAAGGTATTTCCATGGGGGTGGGGGTGATGGGGAGGATGGGGGGGGGGTTGGGGATAGGGGTTTGGGATGGTTTTTTAAATAATTAATTAATTATTTAATATTATATTAAAGATTTTTTTTAAATAATTAAAGGTATATCTATGGGGGTGGGGGGGGATGGGGAGGAGAGGGGGGGGTTGGGGTAGGGGTTTGGGATGGGGGGGTTTGGGGGGGGACCCCCCCCATAATAAATGTTACTATCTGGGTAAAAAAAAAAAAAAGAGTGTTTTGGGTTTTCATTTTTTTTTTCGACATTTTTTTTTCGAAATTATGACTTTTCCTATTATATGTATGTGTTTTCGACTTTTTTACATTCGACATTTTTTTTTCGACATTTTTGCTATTCGACATTATTTTTTCGACTTTTTGACTATAAACCGAGAAGAAACACTCTGAAGGGCTTCCTCTTGCCGATGGCGACGGCAAACAGAAGCGTTTTCACAGTCGTAGAAGAAGCCGGAGCAAAGCTAGGCAGCGTCCGTCCAGCCTAACAGCCACTTCCCAATGCCACTTGCAATGTGCGCGCAATGCGCGGGATCACCAGTAAATATCCTAGGCCAATCGCCGGGAGAGAGTTATGGGGGCTTGGCCAAGGCGCGCGCTGATTGAGTTGCTGCAAGCCGTCCGTGTATTTATATGTCCTGCTCTAGAGGTCTCCCTTTCCATTATGATGGCCTCGCTAACATCAGAAAACTACTAAACAAATGTCTGTGCAGCGGAACAGCAAGGAGGCAAAGGCAGGAGCAGAGCAGCTAACACCAGCTCCAGCACATAGAAGTCAACCCTAGTGTCTCCCTAACAGCAACCTCTGAACCTTTGCATAGAATTGACTTGCCTGTGCATTCTGGCACCAGCACGCCACTGTCAAACTTCGACCACCGACTGAACCTGATGACCACCGGAACCGCACAGCGCGAGTAGACGATTCGATAGGGCAGCCACCTTCTGTTCAACCCTGACTCGATAACAGCTTGTCGCTGGACAACCGCGACCGCTGCACCTTCGAACTGTGAAGAACTCGTGATCAACGCTGAGAAGCCTGGTTCGGCGCTGTCGAACCATCAATACCTTTGCAAAGTTATTATTGACTAGCACATCAAAGGGGGATCTGGGAGTCTCTCTACCAGCACAAACACAGCCCATTGACCTGTTCTTGGGTGGATGGCCACCTGGGAGAGTCTCAACCAAGTCTTTATCTCACTGTCCCTCTCACAGAGGAGAAATATCCCTGCATATCAGTCTTTGTCCTGCCCAGGGGTAGTTCAGCACCAAAATTCTAAGCAATTCTTCTCTGAACAAGAGTACCAACAGCAACCCCATACACGTGTTTCAGCCTTGTTGGGCATCATCAGTGAGGTGGAACTGTGCCTCTCTGAGAACCCCCTTTGTTTTGCGTATTATTGACTAGTATCTGCCCCCCCCCACGGTCCATCTTTGGGCCCTAGAGACTGGATCAGTCTGTCAGAATCCAGTTGCCCACGTCGTGTAGCCGAAGAATTCTTCCACCTGATGGAACCCTCTGGCTCCAGAAATGGACAGCCAGAGCGATCAATCAGAGGAAAGAAAGGATACCTGATGAGATCCAGATGACCCAGAAGTAGACACGTGCCGCAGGAGTTGATAGTGCAGAGTATGGATCTGCAAGTGAGGAGTTAACACAATACAGAAAATATAACCAACCGCCCTTCTGAACAAGACCCGAAAAATAGTGACAACTTGCAATATGTTCCACAATTTCTAATAACCACCCCTTTCCCCTATGAGACTATGGCTTACCGGGTTTTATGCAGATCAACACCTGGGAGAACAGGGAAGGGAAGGAACTCCGAAGTCCACGATGCCAAGTCCAAGAAGAACCCAACCACCTATCCCGCCGGCACGAGGACGCCTAGGGCACACTTGTTAGAGTGCGTTGCAAGTTCGAAAAGTTCCAAAGTTCAACAATCCAAAACTCCAAGTGTTCCAAGGTCAAGAATCCAAATTCCGAAGTTTCCAAAAGTTCCACGATATTGACCACACGCAGTCCAGGTGAGTGATGATCCAGAAGACAAAAACGAAGAGCAACCACAACAGAAGGGCGAAGGCAAGAAGTCCGTATGCAGTCCGAGGTCGAAGAACGATGCAGGCAGTAGACGAGAACCAAGCAGTCCAAATCAAGGTCAGGTAACGGTCCGGGTCGAGGAAACGAGGCAATCAGGTATACAGGAGGAAACGGGGGGGGTTACAGAGACCGGATATCAAGGGAGCAGGATACAAAGAGTTAGGTACGAGGGGCCACCACTCGCAATCAGAAGCACCGATACGAAGTGAAGGCAGGGCCTAAGAAGGAGAGATCACATGACAGCGTTCCGCGGCTTCCAGCGTCGACCGTGGGAAACGCCAAGAGGACGCCAGCGTTGCCATGCTAACTTCCAAGCACCTGGTTGTAGTGTTGTAGTGTTCTTAAAGGGCCATGCATCCGTTGCTTAGCCCTGCATGACCGCCGGTACATGACAGTATCCTCCCTCAAAGGGGGTCTCACCCCCCGAGCAGACCAGAAATGAGACAGAAGGGCCGGAGCATGGATGTTTACCGCAGGTTCCCACGTACGGTCTTCGGGACCATAGCCCTTCCAATCGACCAGGTAGAGTCGCCTGCCCCTTCGAACCTTGGTATCCAAGATCGCACCCACCTCGAATTCATCAAACCCGCGCACCTTAACCGGCGGGGGACGAGCAGGTAGTCTGGTAGATGGGTGGCATGGTTTCACTAGAGAGACATGGAATACCGGGTGTACCTTCCATTTAGCAGGAAGGGCCAATCGGAGGGCAGCAGGGTTAATAACCTGCAGGATGCTGTAGGGACCCACAAACCGCGGCAACAGGGCTCGTCGACCAGTCAAACGTAGGTTCCTTGTGGACAGCCAGACCTTCATCCCCGGTCGGTAGCTAGGAGCCGGGGAACGATGTGCATCAGCAGAAGACTTAGTACGAGACTGGGCCAGTAGCAGCTGATTCTTGACCATAGTGTGGGTATCGGATAGATTCCTAAGACAACCAGAGGCAGCCGGATTGTGTAACGGCCAATCAGCAATACTGGGCAAAGAACGGGGGTGTTGGCCATACAGGGCAAAATACGGAGAAACACCTGTCGCTGTGTGCATAGAGTTAGGTACGAGGGGCCACCACTCGCAATCAGAAGCACCGATACGAAGTGAAGGCAGGGCCTAAGAAGGAGAGATCACATGACAGCGTTCCGCGGCTTCCAGCGTCGACCGTGGGAAACGCCAAGAGGACGCCAGCGTTGCCATGCTAACTTCCAAGCACCTGGTTGTAGTGTTCTTAAAGGGCCATGCATCCGTTGCTTAGCCCTGCATGACCGCCGGTACATGACACAGTGATTTTAATCCCTTTTGCAGTCTCCCCGGTTCATTACCCAGAGTGCTGCATCTATTCTATCTTTGCATACTCTGTGTTCTTTGTGCACTTTTTGCAGGGGTATGCTTTTACGTTTTTTTCTAGTTAGTGATTATTGTACACTGTGTGTTTGATTAAAGTATATATATTATATAGAACCTTGATTTGACTGTTATACTTCGCTGTTTGGGTGGCTACTGAACCTCATTCACACCCCTCTTAATAGTATAGCCTTCCCTCAGCCACATTACCACAAAATGTGAAGGAGTTAGATCTCTTAACTGTGCCTGTTTTACCTTTATGATTGTGTTGGCTCTTGGTTTGTAAAAGTGTGAGCGCTGAGGGCACGTTTTAACCTCTACACACCCTTGTATTCCTGGAGGACAGACGTCAATTCAGCACAGTCCTGCACATGTATAGAAATCCACTTGGGGACAGGACAGGAATTGTGATCATCTCAACTGCCACTGTCCCCCTGGGGTAGGAATGGCTCTGGCTTCCACCCTGGTAGGCCTCCGACCATAGGCTGAGAGGGGTTCCTATCCCCTTGTGACAAGGGCAGGTTACTGACCCTGTCATATCCCTCTGTCCTTTATCCTCCTATCCACTAGCTGACTGAGGGTAGAGGGATAGAACATTAACCTTTTGGCCTGCCTAGTCTTAGCCCGGTATTCAACGTTAAAAGAATATGGCTGTAGGGTTTGTATATTTATTCCTTGCCATCAACTAATGGGGCGTGGTCTGTGACAAGTTTAGGAATACCAAAAGCTGAATAGGGCCCACTTGGTTGCTAGGCATTCCAATTCAACCTCTGGATAGTTCTTTTCTCTGTGGAATAGTTTCCTACTGATGAACATAATAGGTCTTTCCTCCCTCTCCTGTATCTGTGATAATACTGCCCCAAGACCAATACAGGAAGAATCTGTTTGAAGGATAAACTACTTGGTAAAGTCAGGCGTGATGAATACTGGGCTTCTGAGAATTCGACAGAGGCAGGTCCTGGGCATCCTCTCATCTGGATTCTTCTTTCTTTTGCATCTGCCATCTCACTAAAGTCGGAATCTGCTCATTCAGTGGGCTCCTGCATTTCCACCATCTCGATCTACGGAATCGGAATTCTCTCACGTACCAGTTGTGCTATGGGTTGGTTATTTTATACAATATAAGAGGTATTCCCAAGGTTATAAAAGATTACCTTCATCCTACCCCCATCTTGTGTGGGGGGATCATAGTAAAGACATGGAGTTGGTGAATAGGGTATATTTTATCATTCAGGCATGGATGGCCACTCATGGCTTATGTCTGAATGATGATAAAACGGAGTTGATAATCCTGGGCATGCATGCTAACATTAAATAATTAGGCCAGGAATGTTCCTCATTCAATATCGACGGAAATATCATCAAAGTTTCCAAGGAAGTAAAAACCCTTGGTTTCTACCTTGACTCCACCATGTTCTTTGACAAACAAGTAAAATCTCTGGCCTCTACCACTGCCTACACTTGTAAGTTGATAAGAGCTGGCAAACCATTCCTTTCTAACGATAGTTGCATGATCCTGGCCAGAGCCTTAATACTCTCCAGAATTGACTACTGAAATGCCCTTTACAGCGGCGCTAATAAAATCACCATCCAGAGGCTACAAACACTACAAAACAATGCCTTGAGAGCAGCGCTTGGCATAAATAAAAGAGTACATATCTCCTCCATTAGCCGCCAACACAAATGGCTGTCCACTGTCAACAAAATACAGCTAAAAATGATATCACTGACCCACAAAGCCTTAAATAACGCTGCCCCTAGTTACCTCTCAGATAAACTATATAGAAGAACATCTATCAGACCAACTAGAGCTGGTAACCCCAACTGTCTGGTAGTACCTAGATATAGGCTTACTACGATTGGTGGCAACAGCTTTCAGTGAAGGCTGCGAAACTCTGGAACTTACTGCCACAAAATCTGAGAGTAGACCAACCCTACCTACACTTTAGAAAGAACGCTATCAAACACATCATCTCCAATGAACCCTAGTCACCCTATCTTCTAGGCGGTCTCTGCCTTTGGCTCACTCCAACCCCAAGCCATGGCACACTCCCACTATTCCAATATTCCCAGCTGAACAATGCTACATTGTTGGCAATGTTATGTGTAATTTATTCTGTTATTTTGTGATTCAGTGCACTATATTGTAACCTGTACAAATGTGTAACTTTGTAAGCCTTGCATTATCTTATTGCTGCGCCCTGTTACCTATGGGTTTGGTGCGCATTAGAAGTGAGTCAACAAACAAACAAACTTTCCTGAAGTAATAATCGCTGGCAAAGAAGACTCCTGCTCTGAAATCATGGGCATATATATGGGACCAACCCTTATTTTGGGGCAACTGTTCAATAGGTCTCCTCATGTAGCCCCATCTGTAAACTGGTCCAGACAGTGGCTTGGGCTCTTTGTGGAAATGTGACTTCCTTGTCCCCGTATGAATTACACCCCGATGCTCCGGGGGTTACTCTCGTGGGGGTCCAGGCCATATTCGTTAGTCTCACTACCCTTAACAGTTTCTATAGCAGTGGGTGAACTCTCTTTCAGGACCTGTACTCTCCTTCCTCTCATGCTCTGATGTTCCTTTCTCTGGCTCTACATACTCCTCTCCTCTATCTTCGCTCCTATTCCCAATCCACCCACCTTTGCTCCTTCTATTCCCTGCGTCTTCCTCCTCTGTCCCTCGGATGTCTCACGTTGAGTGGAGTGGAACAGTTGGAGTGGGGGGAGTGGTTGGTGGAAGGCGAGTGGTTGGTGGGAGGAAAGTAGTGGTTGGGGTGGAGTGTGGATTGGAGGCAAGTGAAGAGAGAACTGGTTGGGGCATTGGGTTGGAGTATGGTAGGATGGTTGGGGTGAAGTGAGTGGGCTGAGTGGAGTAGCTGGGCGTGTGGTGGAGTGGAATGGAGTGGTTGGGGTGGAGTGGAGCGGTGGTAGAGTGGAGTAGTTGGGAGTGGAGTGGTGGGGGCGAAGTGCTTTGGCGAGTGGAATAGTTGGGGTGTTTTTTATGAACAAAGGATAACAAATGTGTAGAGATATCGCGAGAGTCACCAACTCTCGCGAGATCTCGCTTTGGTGGCGAGGACCGCCCCCGCGCGCTTCGCGCGCATTACGGGAACACCAGAGGACGCGGCAAGACGCGTCCTGCCGGCTCCTCCGAGATTAGGGCCTGTGGGCTCGCACCACGAGACATCTTTGTCCCACAGCCCTGCAACAGTTATTAGGCACGTTTGCCTAGCCTTCAGGTTCTGTATTACTTACATGTTCCTGGCAGATGTACACTGTGCAATAAAAGACATCCAGCCAGTCATCACGCCTCCTGTCATCTGTGCAAGCGTTTACTACATAAATTGGTGACGAGGATCACCACTGCAACCCAAGTGGGAACATGCAAGGAGCGACGCCGCCACCCCCCTTCCTGCAAACTCCAGGTAAACCCGCCATCCCGTGGCCGCAATGGCAACCCCTTTTCACGACGTATGTAGAGGCGCTAGGAGGGGCAGGATTTTCAGCTGCACGGCGTAGGGCTATGTTACTTAATGCCCTAGGAGTGGAAGGACAGCGGGTGTTTGAGAGTCTCACCCCGATCCCGGTGGCAGGGGACAACGATGACGTCTTTAAGGAGGCAGTTAGGAGAATAGTGAAGAGATTTGCCAGTAAAGAGAACACGGTGTTGCACAGAATACGCTTTTACACCCGCAGACAAGAAATATCTGAACCGGTCGACGATTACGTCACCAAGCTGCGAGAACTGGCGGCGCTGTGCAGTTTCGCCAACAATGCTGAGAGCCTCATCTGCGACATGTTGACAGTCCACACTAACAGCAGAAAAGTTCAAGATAAATTCATTATGGAGAAAGAATTACAACTGGAGAAGGCGATCGAAATTGCCAGAGCGGTTGAAGAAACGGCGGGAAGACGAAAAGAACTCATGGGAACCCACAGTTCTGCTGAAATCCAAGCAGTCACATTTCACTCAAAGAAAGAAAGACAGACACCCGACACAAGAGAGGGGAGAGGAGGTAAGAAAGAACCTCTGAAATGCCACAGGTGCACCAGCACGAAACACCTGGCGTTCGATAGGGAGTGCCCAGCTAGAGACAAGGAGTGCTCCATCTGCAAACGCATTGGCCATTTCTTGTTGGTATGTCGGTGGAGGAACAAGAAAGTTACCAGTGTAAACACGGATCACAACAGGGAGCGAGAATCGTCCTCAGAAGATGAGGGGAGACCCACAGTCATTATGGTAAACAGCACAAGGGCAAGAAGAGAAAAGCCCCATTGCACAAACAAAATTGACGGTCGCGAAACAAGAGTTATGGCGGACTCTGGTTCGGACCTCACCATAATACCCTTACGGACATATAAGGAAATGGTGGGAAAAGAAAAGGTCCAAGTTCTCACCACACGACACAAACCCACAGTATTTGGAGGGGCGTCAGTTGAACTACTGGGATATATCAAAGGGAAGGTGGAGTTTAAAGGAAGAGAAACCACCACCAGAGTGTATTTCAGCCACGAAGGCCCAGCGGTGCTGGGATGGGACGACCAAGACAAGCTCAAAATCAAACTGGACCCTAGCACAGAAGACCAGGTACTGTCTGTCTGCGCGAGGAATGGGCCCATTGTCAAGAGTGACTACCCAAAACTTTTCTCGGAGGAGCCGGGTCACATCAAGGGCTTTGTCCATAAAATATTGCTCAAAAAGAATGCCGTCCCAGTCAAACATCGAGTGAGGCCTGTGCCAGCAACCGCAAGAGACACTCTCAGGGATCAATTGGACAAAATGAGAGCAGAGGGTGTCATTGAAGAAGTTGAAGCGTCAGAATGGCTGAGCCCAGTAGTGCTGATAAAGAAACCGAACTCGCAAGAGCTAAGGGTGTGTATAGACCTTCGCAGTTTAAACTTAGAGGTCATCACCGACAACTACCCACTACCGAGCATAAATGAACTCATTTTGTTGATGAAGGAAGCCAAAATTTTCTCAAAACTGGATATGAGAAACACATACCACCAAATACAATTGCATGAAGAGTCAAAACCCCTCACAGCATTCATCACACCTTTTGGCACCTATCAGTTCACCAAGATGCCATTCGGGTTATCGTCGGCAGCGTCAGCGGTTCAACGCATGATGGATGTCTTGTTACGAAAGGTCAAAAATGTCGCATATTTCCAGGACGACATCCTTGTGTACGCAGGGGATGAACAAACGCATGACGCCACATTGAAAACTGTCCTGACCAAGTTGCAAGAAGCAGGGGTGAGGCTACGCCATGAAAAATGCGCATTCAAAGTGAAAGAGGTCGAATACTTGGGGTACAAAATCTCAGAAAAAGGGATCAGTCCCAAACAAAATCTGATGCATGCAATCATAAAAGCACCGGAACCTACCAGCAAAGACGAAGTAAGATCATTTCTTGGACTGGCAGAGTATTACGCAAAATTTATCCCCATGTTCTCTGAAACCTCAGCACCACTCCGTGACCTACACAAAAAAGGTTCGGTATTCTCGTGGCAAGAACCCCAGAAGAAGGTGGTTGAAAGTATAAAACGGCACATCATGGAAGCGCCGTGTTTACAGCCATTTAACCCAGAGTGGGATACAGTCATCACCACGGATGCCAGTGCATATGGACTAGGAGCAGTTCTTACGCAGAAGAAGGGAGACACGGAGCATGTGGTAGCCTTTGCCTCGAAGGCCTTGTCCTCGGCGGAACAGAACTACTCTACCATAGAAAAGGAAATGTTGGCGTGCGCATGGGCAATGGAACATTTTAGAGCATATGTGTGGGGCACGAAATTCAAATTGGTGACAGACCACAAACCCCTCATCCACATGCTCAGCCCGGGAGGTACCAAAGTGTCCACACCCAGACTGACACGCATTGCAGCAAAACTGCAAGAATACACGTTTGAAGTTCAGCACATATCAGGGTGGAAGAATTTGCAGGCTGACTGCATGTCTAGATTGCCAGAAGGTAAAGACAAGGCCACCACGTTTCTACAAGGAGAATGCATAGTGGCATCTATCACCGATATAAAGGCACCTGATTATATGGAACTCAGCGAGAAACATTGGCTGGAAGAGGACAGAAAAGACCCGGCCATGGCGAAAATCCGTGAGTGGATCAAGGAAGGGTGGCCAGGTGAAAAAATGGTGCCAGAAGGTATGAGACCCTATTGGAAGGTGGCCGAAGAGATATCTGAAACGGACGGAATAATAATGAAGACGGACCAGATAATCCCACCGGTAGGCATGAGGAGCACCATTCTATGCAGAGCCCACGCTGGTCACCTGGGAAACACGATGACCCGGCGCAGAGTCCGGAAGGCCTACTGGTGGCCGTCCATGGACCAAGAGATTCGCACCATGATAGAGCGCTGTCATGAGTGCCTCAATAGCGACAAAAGACTGAAACTCAGACAGGCACCCCTAATTCCCACAGAAGTACCAGAAGCGGTGTGGTCAAAAGTGGGCATAGACTTTATAGGACCTCTGGAAGCGATGGCACCAGAACATCGGTACGGCATAGTGCTGGTTGATTACCTATCCAAGCGGGTCGAGGCTGAGTACGTCCCAAACATTACCACAGCGACGGTAATTGAAGTCCTCACGGAAATTTTTCAAAGAGAAGGCCTCCCCAAGGAAGTAGTAACAGACAATGGGGTACAACTGATCTCACGGGACATGGAACAATTCCTAAGAAAGCACAATATAGGCCAAAAGAAGGCGGCCTTGTATCATCCCCAAGCCAATGGGCTTGTTGAAAGGGCCAACAGGTTCATTAAGGGAGCAATCCAACTAGCCACAGCCTCTGGGATGGACCCCCTAAAAACTACCAAGGAGGCCATAGCGGCCCACAGACCCACTCCAAACGGTATAACGCAAATATCCCCGTTTCGAATGTTGAGAGGGAGGAGTGCAGCCTCCACGCTCATACCACCATGGTTATCCAAAGTGAGAGAAGATGAAGCAGTGGACATGTCAGAAGTGGTGTGGAGAATTGAAAACAACAAGGCACGCATGAAAACATGGAGTGACCTAAGAAGAAGAACCAAGCAAGCGTCAGACATTGGAGGGGGAGATTGGGTCAAAATAAGACTACCAAAAAAGGACCAAATCACGGGCTCTCGGTTCAGCAGACCCACCAAAGTGGTCCACAGGGGAACGAACCATGTCCGCACCGAGGACGGGCGCACATGGAATCTGGAAAGAGTAGCCCTATATCAGAAGAGACAAGAAAGAGCAAGAACCCCGGAGAGACCACATGCCGAAGAAGGAATAGACAACGAGCGAAGGGAACAACGGGAGCCCGAGAGAAACGACAAAGAAAGGGAAGAAACAGAGATGGAACCGGGATCGCCCATGCCAGAATCCGAACAGGAGCCACAGGAAGATCGCACTGGAAAGGGGGACCGGCCGAGAAGAGAGCACAGAAGACCGGTGAGATACAGTGACTATGTTATGCAATGAACTTCCTCTTTCCGTACCAAAGGGAGGTGTGTAGAGATATCGCGAGAGTCACCAACTCTCGTGAGATCTCGCTTTGGTGGCGAGGACCGCCCCCGCGCGCTTCGAGCGCATTACGGGAGCACCAGAGGACGCGGCAAGACGCGTCCTGCCGGCTCCTCCGAGATTAGGGCCTGTGGACTCGCACCACGAGACATCTTTGTCCCACAGCCCTGCAACAGTTATTATGCACGTTTGCCTAGCCTTCAGGTTCTGTATTACTTACATGTTCCTGGCAGATGTCCACTGTGCAATAAAAGACATCCAGCCAGTCATCAGGCCTCCTGTCATCTGTGCAAGCGTTTACTACAAAATGGTGCAGTTTTTAAGCAAGCTTATTATACTATTACTATATTTTTGACAATATTGTCCACTATTAAACAAAGCATTACTAATTTTGGGTGATATGAGGCGCCCTCCTACAAAAATATAAATCATACAACATTTGCAAAACGTTACCTTTGGCAAACACAATAACACATCATCGTCATCTTTTATGCAAATATAAAGCAAGCAACGGTGGCTTTCATTTGCCCAAAGCATAATACTGCATGTTTTAAAAATCAATGTTCATGAAAACATATCGTCTCACTTTAATTGTCAGCTCGGAAGCAAACGTAGTTATGTCTCAATTCAATATTATGTGTTGCTTCCTTTTTACGTTTTTTTTTTAATCGAATAACCAAATTTTGTGTGCATTATATTTGGATGACTCATTTCAGAATGCTCGTTTATTCTAGGAATCTACATTAGCAATACCCAGTGCTCATCATTGCTTCTGTTTCCGGGTCAGGTGAGATGAAAGCAATGTCGAATCCGAAGGACTGAAACAAAACAGGTTGGCAGCCGTTTTTCTGCACCTCCCCTTTGTTTCCGGGTGGACCGGCATGAACGGCGAATAGGACTCCTCTGAGCAGCGGGTGCGGCTCTGTCAGAGGTGGTTCTGCGCTCTGGGCAGCGCATCGGCCCTGCAGTGTAGAGCGGTGGCTGCAGCATGCTGGAGGGACTGATCCGCCTCCGGCCGGCGCTGCTGCTGTTGCTGCTGAGCTACTGCTGGGGGCCCGGGCATTGCAGGGGTTCGGAGGACGAGGGGCGAGTGGCACCATTATCACAGCTGCGCTCGCAGGTCTCCAGCGTGGAGGAGCTGCTGGAGGAGTTCCGACAACAACTGCAACAGCAGTCGGAGCCTCTGAGCCCGGTGGATGCGCACAACCAGCAGGGGGAGTCTCTCAGGACCGGGGTTACACAGGCGGTGCATTATTTGCAACAAGAGGCCCCCGAGGATGCAAACCTGGCGCGGCGCATGCACGGGGAGGGACGGGACTCAGGAGATTTGGGGCAGATGCACCCCATGCACCTTGGGGCAGAAAGCCACCTGCAGGTCCCGGGAGATGAGCAGGGCCTGCGTCATCTGCAGCAAATGCAAGAGGAAGGCAGGCAGCAACTGGGCGAGGACGGCTGCGAGGGCCGCTTCAGCACCTTGCAGGGCTACATCATCCGCACCAAGGACTCTCTGGGGGCCGGGGCCACCTTTCTGACTGCTCCCGGAGGCGTGTCGAGCTGGCACCAGTGCCTGGGGGCATGTTGTGAAGAGCCTCGCTGCTCCGTGGCGGTGGTGGAGCTGTCCACGTCTCCCAGCCGCCAGAGTGCGCCGGCACTGAGCTGTTACCTCTTCGACTGCATATACAAGGGCGGCAGCGTCTGCACCTTCTCTGAACACCTCGGCTACAGCAGCTTTACTAGTTTACGAGTCAACGCCAGTGCCCACCGTCTGGGGGAGCCCGCCAGAAGCTCAAAACGGAAGCTGCCACTGACTACTGAGCAGGAGGGTAAGAGCTAAGGGCAACCACCAGCACACACTACTCCTGTCTTTGATGGGTGATCAAGTCTCGTTGGGAGTTTGTGAGCTGTGGAGCAGGATGTCCACTGTGGCTGTTTTGGGCCCTGTAAATATACAACATATTACCACATCGTCAGCCCCTCCCCCCGGGATTCCCCTTACATCATTACTGAGGCATTTGTGTGTTCTTGGCAATAAAAGGCTGTGGATTTGATTGCACGATACATATATTGTAAACATGCCTTATATGTAATTTTATTGAAAAAACCCCATCATGAATAAAACAATAGCCTCATTGCTGTATATACTTTTGGGCACATGGTCCAGGGTGTGACCTCCTGGGCCGTGCCGCCTCACCTGTTTTGGGTTTCCCTCAAAAGTCATGTTTTTATCTGCATTCTCTTGTGGCCAATGTAGTTAAGATCTCAGTATGGACGTTTTCCATCCCTTCGTTTGACAAGTGCATCCCATCCTTGTGAAACAAGTCTGGGTCTGCCATTGAGATTGCGGGGTGTCTAATGAATTTGTTGCCTCTGCTTTTGCAGAATATTTCCATCCCCTTGTTTAGTTTCTTTATGTCTATTTCCTGGGAAGCATTTCAGAGCAAAATATTTAGGTATGCCTCCAATTGTGTGCTATACCTGCATATATTGCTGAGTAATTGTCTCCTCCCTCTTTCTACCAAGTCGTTGCCCCGCAGGTGAATGATTAGGAACTCGGGGTTGGGGGGGGGGGGGGCGGTCGCTGAATGCCACCAACTCAGCCAATTTGTCAAGGATCTCGTCCCACTTCCTGCCCCTGGTGCCCCACCAGGATGTGATGGTTTTTCTGAAAGGTGGTTTTAACTTTGTTTCCTCTGACCATCTCCCTGTTCTGAAAATAAACAAATGGTCCACGACCCATGCCGACTTGAGGGGCTGTTCCTGATCTGTTTAAAGAAATGTTTTATTTTAGCTGTGCCCCTACGTAACTTCTGTAGCAGTCAGACACCCAACCTCCAATCTGTTTGTCTTTCCAGGCTCCAAGCCCCCTGATAATGGGAGGTCGCCGCTCCTATCCTAAAGGAGTGAGTCCCAAATGCTGTGCTGTCCCACCCTGATTTTGTTATGGTTCTTTTGAGTATTGCTTGGAACTGGAAGCGGCTGGTATTAGGAACTGCCCACTGAGTAGGGGGCGTATAGCAAGCTACTGTTTTGTAATACACACTGGGCAATTTCTCATATACTCTATGCAATAGAAGTTTATCGTTCTTTATTTTATTGTTTCTAAGGTCTTGCGATTTTCCCTTACTCTTGTCTCCAAAATGCCCAGCCCATCATTTGCTTTCTTGCTAGATGCTACCAATTCACTTACTCTCAAAGCTCCAAAAAATGCTACTGCGAAAGCTGCTTTGAAGAGTTGTAACTCATAATTACTTGAGCACGTCTTCTCCAAATTTTTGAGCATTATTGTAAGTTTCTCAAAGTTAAGCGGCCGTCTCTTGCCTTTGTGATGCCCTTATATTCCCCCCCAGCCTTTGAACGCATAATTGATTAGTGCGCTATGTGTGGGGTCCACCCCACTGTAGTTTTGCGGTGCCCTCTTGCCTAATTCCTTCTTTTTCTGTGTATAGGCCCACTCTATAAATGTGTTGACCTCTTTAGTGGTTATCCGATTTATGTGTGCTACTTTTGTAACTTCTAGTACTGTTGACAAACACTTATAATGTCTTGTTGTGCTGTTCGCCAGTGCCTTACTGGCAAGTTCCATCAGAACCCCTGATGCGGGTTCCTGTGTTCTGTTACTGGAAATGCCTGGGCTGGCACGCGTTCTTGAGGTGCGTGTTATTTCCGATGCACTGCTCCTGCCTTCTGGCATTGGCCCAGTGTTTGTTACTTTTCTGCCAAGGTGTCCCACTATTCTTCTGGGATTTTTGTCATACTTGGGTTAGCGTCTGGCCTGAGGTTGTCAGCTACATCACTGTTTGCGCCTGCGATTGTGTTTTGCTTTCAATTCCATATTGTTTTCCAATGGTATTGACGTTATAGCCCTGAGTATTTTCAAGACCTAATGGCATGATGTTGTTCTCCTATTAATGATGCTTACTAGTGCCATATTGTTGGACCATACTAATAATTCTGTTTTGGGCATTTTGTTAGCCCATAATTTCAATGCTAACCATTTTGGTTGGCTTCCAGTAATGGTATGTTTTTGGTCAAGCCTCTCGTGTAGTGGCTCTGGCCAAGAACCAGCAGACCATTCTTTTTTCTAAAATAGCTCCAAAACCTCTGCTGCCTGCTGCATCTGTATACACTAGTCTTTTTGTTTTTGTGTTTAATGGCTTTCGCCATATGATTTTTCAGTGAAAATTTTTTCAAGAATTGTTCCCACATGTCTAAGTCTTTTGCCACTTCTTTGTCTAGCTAGCCTTACGTGTACATGCCTCTTATTTTGAGTTCAAAGCTCCTGGAAAAAACCTTGCCCTGTGTTATGACCCTGGCTGTGAAATTGAGGCTTCCTCACAAAGCTTGTATTTCTCTAACAGTTCCTTGTTTTTGTCTTCGACCTTTTGATGTCTTTCATCAGATCGCCCCTTTTTCTTACTGGGATCTTGCATTCCCCTGCCACTGTGTTTAGCTCTATCCCTAGAAGGATTTATGGTCTTTGCATCGAAATTGAAATGCATCGTAAGAAATCCATCGCAACTAGATTAATCGAAATGCTATCTTTTGCATTAAAAGTACATATTCATCGAAACTTGTCCATCGAATATAGGAATGGACAAGTTTCTGTGGATATGTACTTTTAAATGTAAAAGATAGCATTTTGATGCATTCTTTTTTTAACGTTAAAACGTTAACATGGGGCTGTCCAGTGCTGAAATTTCAGCACTGGACAGCCCCATGTAATGTTTTCATGTTTATTGTATATTAGGGGGTCCCCCCAACCCCTATGCAAACCCCCCTAACCCTAAATATAAACCTTACTCTAACCCCAACCCCAAATCTAACCCTAACCCTAATTATCCATCGAAATTCATTCAATGAATATGCTTTTCGATGGAAAAGCAATTCAATTAATACATTTCGATGGATAGGCATTTGATGGATAGGAATAAGATGGAAATACCAGATACCCCTGGAAAGATTAGAATTGTGGTTGGTTCGTTGTTTTTTCTTTCGCTAGAGGGATTCCCCATTCCTCTGCTATTTTGATTCATTTTGTCTGAGCCTGTTTGCACTCACTTGTCCTCTGTGGACTTATTATTAAAACAAAAAAAACCGTCCAAATAATGTACTTACTATTCGTGTATTTGGACTTAATCATAGAAATGCCCACTCAAAAAAGGAGCTAAACCTTTCGAATAATGTGCAAGATATTGCACATCCCATTGGGGGGCATCTGTCAGCGTATAACTGGTTTTCAAATTGAAAACATAGCCATGGCTCTGATGCGGGGTGTACCAGGAGGATCTATTTTGGCTAGGAGTGTGTTTTCCCTGCATCCTCTAATGATTTGGAGTGCTTCCTGGAAGCCGGTGTATGTTACTGCTGTTTCTTTTTCTGGAATGCCATCATTTACTGATTTGCCAGGTGGGTATGATAGGTGGTGGATCATCCTATATTGTCCCTGTTCTTTTTTGGTGACCAAAACTTGCATTGAGCATATGTATTTGTTGAAAGGGAGTGAGTAGCAGAGATGGCCTACCCTGCCTAGCTCGATTTCTTTCTGTATTTTAGCCTTTATTCATCTGGGATTTTCTTTTGCCGATTGTAGGTCCTTGGGTGTTTGTGTGGAGGTGGGCCCTGTGGAGCTGGGCCCTCTATATGGTATCTTGAAATCTTCCAAGAACCCTTCCTTCAACATTATGCTAGTTTGTTTGTCTGGATAAATGTGGATATTTAGAGTAGGTCACACTCAATATTTTTTGTTGTCGGGCGGAACGTGTCATGATAGAGCGGAAACCATGTAGAAAACAAGTAATGAAAAACGAACTACACCAATCTCCTGTTTTTCAAACCAGTACACACCATCTTTGACTCACATTTTTTGTTGTATTAAACAAACTATGTGACCATACATCGCCCAGATTTAGAAAAATAATAATATATTTATTTGTCTTTTACAATTAATTCAATAAATAAGGAACACACAAAAACTTTTTTTCTTTTTTCTCGGGTTATCTCATTACTGGTTTTCTTGATTTGCCATCAAATTGAAAAACTATTATACCATTTTTAAAACGGACAATAATTCCCCACTTTTTATACCAAATAGTCTTTGTTCAGAGAAATAGTAGCATTTCGTCTGAATGATATGTTGACGCGTTTCAGCCTATATTTTGCAGAATGAACCCCATCTTGAAGAGGGTTCTTCAATGTTGTTTTAAAGGCCTACTTCAGGACAAGTGATGAGTTGGATTTTTTGTAACTAAATGGTCTTCTAACCCTTATTTCATTGTGTATCTATAAAAATAAAAACAATAAAACTAAATCAATGGGCTGGTTAAACTAATATGTCAGATGACATAGATCAAGGTCTCTGCCTGAGGGACAGTGAAGTGGGTGAAAAGGGGTGACCGGGTGGTGGGGTGCTTTCACCCTCCTTCCCATTTTGTGTCCCGGTGGGAGGTGGGGTTGGGGGCATATCCCCTAGCTTAAGGGCATGTGCCCTTTAGCTACATGTGGTGCTTTCATTCCGTGACTCCGGACATTCGCTGAGGAACCGCTAGCCCCATGGTACATAACATCTGTTTGTACTTATCCTATCACAGTAAATATGTGAAGCATCACTCAGAAACTTGTTTTGTGTTTGCAATAAAAAGGTTGTGGCTTTTTATTATACATCATACATAGTACTAATAAACATAACCGAGTATTATGGATGTTCCCAAACTAGCAGGTGTGCAATGTCTTCTTAGTTCTGTACTTTTGGGCACTTGGGCCAGGAACTGGAAGTTGCCCTTCCTTGCTCACAGGGTGCCCCCAGTGTGAGCTCCCAGGTCTGTGTATTTGGGACCTGTAAATTGGCTTGTTTAGCACTCCTTTGCCTAGCAGTTTCCTTCTAGGCCCATGCTGCCACACCTGAGTGGGTTCCCGGCCACTCAGGTTCCCTCAAAAGACCCTTGCTCTACTTACACTCCTTTGCTGCTAACGCGTTCAGGATCCCTGTGTGAAATAGCTCCATCCCTTTCACTGACAGGTGGTTTCCATCTCTGTGAAATAGGTCCAGGTCAGAAAAAAACTCTACTCCTGTGCCTGATGATCTTTAGGCCGTTACTTATGCAAACGTTTTCTACGTTTTTGTTCAGTTTGTTCCTAGCTATGTTAATAGCTCTGTTTGAGAAGGCACATTTGCTTATGGGCAATATTTCTAACTACATATCTCAGTTTCTTTCCAGTTTCTTGCTATCCCTGTTAGGGATTCACCACTTTCCTGTGTTAGCGGTTTTCCCAGATGTAATACTAGGTATTCTGTGGGGTCTCTGAATCCTACCAGGTCTGATACTCTCTCATGTACGTCATCCCATTTCATGCCCCTGGAACCCCACCAGGAGGTGATGGTGTTTCTAAAGGGTAGTTTGTCTCTGGTTTCCTCGGTCCACCTTCCTGTCCTAACCACAATGGAGTCCCCCACGACCCAGGCAGCCTTGTAGGGTGCTCCTTCATCTGCAGAGAGAGATTTGTTAAATTGGCTCTGACCTTGTGTATCTTATGAAATGCCCTGATGTCCAGCCCCTATTTTCTTGACCCTCTGTGGCCCTATGCTCCCACTCCATGCAGATGTTGCTGCACCCATTCTGAAGGAGTGGGTTTACTATTCTTCGCTGTCCCAGCCAGCCTTGGCGATAGGTTTTTTGAGGACGGCCTGGAACTGAAACCGGCTGATGGCCTTGCCATCCCTGTGTATTAAGAACTGGCCTGTGATGCATATTAGGCAGTTTTCCTTATCTTCAATGCAGTATAGGTTGATCCACCTACCTTCTCCTGTTTTTTTTTGTCTTTTTTTATTCTCAATCGTCATTCAGTCCAGCCTCATGCACATGTCAATCATGGCTAAAACATCAAAGGCCCTTGTATTAGATGCTATTAATTTGCTGGCGCTGCAGGCCCCAAAGTAAGCCAGCACAAAGGCAGCCCTGACTAGTTTCGTTTTATATATCTGTGAACATATTTCCCCCCAAGGTTTAACATTATTGTTTTACATTTTTCATAATTCAGGGTGTGTCTTTCGCTGGCACTTTGAGTTTATCCACCCCTTGCAAGCATAATCTATCAGTGCGCTGTGGGTTGGGTCTCCGAAACCCCCGCCCCTCAGCCAAATTTTACAAAGAATGTTATAGCTGGCAGGTGCATCTTAGTTCATGCTTTCTTTTTGTTCTGGCCATAAGCCCATGTTACAAATGTGTTAACCTCATTTGCATGTGTGTCTTGAGTGTGTGAGACATTTGTTATCTCTTTTACTGTAGCCAGGCACTTACTGTATCCTTTGGCTGTTTTCTCCGCCACCACCTGTTGGCTAGCTCCATCAAGACCCTTGGGGGGGGCGGGCGGGAGACTCGGGCTGTCTGACAGGGCGTGAGCTTCTTTTGGCACCCTTCTGAGGTGCGTTTGCCTGCTGATTTCTCCTTCTGGCCCTGGCCGGTCAGCATTGACCAATCAGCTTATTTTAGCAGTTCCCTGTCGGAACCGCCCAAACCTCTTTTGGCAATCTTGTCATCATCTGGTCAGAGACGTCGGAATTTGTCCCACTGTAGGCGAGATAAAGCATCAGCGACACAATTCTCTGCTCCCGCAATGTGTTTTGCCTTTATTTTAGCAACCATTGACATGACGTTGTTCTTTTGTTGATGATGCTAACTACCGCCATATTTTCCAACCAGACTACCAGTTCTTTATTGCAAAAATCTGCGACCCATAGCTTTAGGGCAAACCATGCAGGGAAGATTTCCAGGAGCGTTATGTTCCTGGCCAACCTGTGATTGTGCCATGCATTAAGCCAAGGACCCGCAAACAAACTTTTTTTTCAAAATTGCACCAAAATCTTTGTTATCCGCAGCGTCGGTTAATATTGCTCTTTTAACTTCCGAGTTTAATGGCCTCCGCCATATGACTGCCCCATTGAAATTTTTCAAAAAGTTTTCCCATGTGGTTAAATCCTTTCTGACCTCTTCCCCTAAACCTATGTCTAAGTTGGTTTTTCTAAACCTTAGTCTTAAGCTCTGAGCTTCTGGAAGAGAACTTTCTTTGAGGTATAACCAGTGCTCCAGATAAGATTTTGAGGTGGGAGTATTTTACGCTTCATTTTTCAAATTAGAGAGTAAATGCAATTTCAAGAGAGTAAAAATTAGTTTTCTCCTCTGCATGAGAGTAAAACTTATCCAACACATACACCCAATGCATACGTAAAATGAGACCCATAGACCAAAAGCGTTGTACATCAAAGTTGTCTGGCTTGTGCAGAGCCCTTCACTCCACATGGAAATGGCACATCCCGTCTGGGCACATAATAACAGCTCATCACTCCTGATAATGGCATATATCCTCCCTGAACATGCTAGAGACGCATCTCCTCTTGACACATACTAACGAGTATGCCGCATACTCTGTGCACATGGTAAAGGCACATCTACTTTCAGCATTTTCAGAGATTGTGCTGTTAGCATTTGAAGAGCAAATTTGTGTCATATGCATGTGTAAATTGCACCTTTACACTGTGCACGTGCTAACAGCACATCTCTATGCATATGCTAATGGCAGACATTGTTTTCACATATTGATAGAACATGTTCTGTTTAGCAAGCCTGATATTTGTACACGTTGACCGGACATATCTCTATCACGCAATTGCAAAGTTGAGCCTGGCAACCAGAGACTGTCATTCTTGGACTCTCCCTTTTTTCTTTGTTTTAAGCACTTGATTGCCTCAAGTAGGTCTTCTATTTTTTTTTCTTTTGAAAACCTGCATTCTCCTAGGTTGGTGTCTATTTCTACTCTGAAATGCTGTGACATTGGCAGGGCCTGCTGTCTTCTCGTGGGCTAGAGTGATGCCCCCATCTTCTGCCGAATTCATGTATTTTCTAGCACCGGCTTGCCGGCATCCAAGCCCTAGGGCCCAATGAATGAGGACTCAGCACACTGGAAGCCTTAGGCATGCATTTTTGATAAACCCATTGTAGCACAAATAACTTTTTCAAAAGAGGGTGCAGGAATTGCGCGCCACCGGGCTCTGCCAGGGCCCTCAGGGCTGTCAAATAAAGTGATATGCCTATTAAAAAACCGACATTGTGACTTTTAGAGTGTTGTGAATGGATACCCCTACGTTTTACTTCATGAGTGTCCCTGTTGGTCACCCCTTGCGTTGTATGGGATTTCGTAACCCATCGTATGTACTGGATATACATATGGTAATGTGGGTGTGGGCCTTGCTCTATGACAGCTGGGGATCCTTTTTTTTCCTTTTTCTTATTTAGTCTAATGGAAACAACTACCCAATGCATTAACAAACCTCAGCTAAGGCTTTTTATCACCCTTTGGCTCCCTTCCTCAGCCCATTGTGTCAGGCTCTGCTAGGCGAACGTGCCGTCAGGCGATTGGCGTGCGCTGCTCTTAGTGGGGACTCCCACTACGCCCCACTAAGGGGGGGGACTGACTGGGTGGCACCTACCCAGCGAGAGGCGGGCGGAAGCTAGAGAGGCGCTATCCAAGGCACCAGGGGCACAGGTTGCGCCCTCTTTGGTCCTGCCGCCCCAACTTGGAGGAAGAAGTTAATCCCGCTGATCCAGTTCGAGGAAGCAGTTTGGTTGAAGCGAGAACATCAGGGTCTGTGGAGGTACATGATCAAAGTTTGGGATCACGTCAAAGGGGTCGGTGCACCGAGAAGTTTTGAGGCCAGGCTGGAGAGCGCAAAAAGATTGCCATATTTGAGCCAGAAAGCCTGTGCCTCGAGTTGGTGGACAACGCACAGATAGAAGAAGGGATAGTAGAGGAGGAAGTTGGTGGAACATCATCTGCATGCCGGTCTATGAATGCAGAGTCATGGGCGAAATTTGCCACCTTAGCAAGGAGCATAGGTTGGGCATGGGCAGCAGCAATTGCAAAGATGGGGGCCCCCTCATGGGGGAGGCGCACAGTACGAAAGCCATGATATCCCCTTCACCCAACACAAGGCGAACAGTACAAAAGCCATATCCCCTTCACCCAACACAAGCGGGGAATCGCAGGTTTCCTCGGGGGCTGATTTGAACATTTCACGCAAAAGACAAACAAAAATGAGTGGTGGGCTCCGGCAACGGAGGACCAAGAAGGAACTGGAGAAAGAATTGGCCTCGGTAACCGCTCGCATCGACGGACCAGTGCTGGCATCTGTCTGCGCCTGGCATGGCTTACGCAACCTCCAACTGTGCTATTTCAGATGACACAATCCTGTGTAGAGGGCAGGGGGTTATCAGCAGACAAGACCGTGAGTTCCGAGGGTGAGTTGGAGCTGATGAAGAAAGTGGATATGATTATGGGTTTACTGCAAGGGGGTAATGCATTGCCCAAGTCTTGGCCGCAGTCCAATAACGCTCTGGGAGAACAGGTGGCAGACAACGGTGCAAGCAGGGGTTGGGCAGACAAGGGCAAGGACCCATGCAAGGGCCCAAGCACAGGGTTGGGGAAGTTGTGCTCCGAAGGCAGGGCCCTCCAAAGAGGAACAGCATCGCCTTGTGTTGAGTATGTCAAAGAGAGTCAACGATAGAATCCCAACCATCACGGAGAATAACTACCTGAGCAGGCATATTTCAGAGGGGGTAAAAGACGACATTTGGAAGAGGAGGTTTATCAATATATTCTCGCTCCTCGAGCATGAGAGCAAGGGCCCTGACCCGTTGCAGGGGAATGGAGGTAGGGAAGTGGTGAAGGCCAGAAGGAAAACTTGGAAAACTGGCTGGAGGTTTTCAAAATAAGGGCTCAAATCAATAGTTCATAAGGAACCCGACCAGGGGTTAGCACTGTATAAGTACAGTAAGTGCGTAATAGAAGAGCAGCGTAGGTTGGGGGGGTTTTGTGTGGCTTCTGATGGACCACCGGTTCTGTAGGAGGTTAGAAAATGATCTGTTCATGAAATGGGACCACAAGCAGGTGGAGGAGTGGTTGGATCCAAGAATGGGGGCAACAGAAAAGCTTTTCATTAAAGCCATAATAGGTGTGAGCTCTTTCTCAGTTAACACCCAGTTGGGGGCCACAGCAGCCTCACCGTTGTCAAACAGGAGCAGAATGATGGTTCTGGACAATTGGGGTGGGCTGCACCCGCCAACCTTCCGCGGGGAACTGGGGACCCAACCAAGCAGCGACTAGGCCGAGGGCTCCGCAGGTAGGAGCACAGGGCAGCTTCAGGGGTTAATGGTCTGCTCACCTCACATGCAGGTATTACAACGACAGTGTCTGTCAATGGGGACCCATTTGCTGCTGTCTGCATAGCTGTTCAATTTGGCCATCTGGCAAGGAGCTGCAGGAGTGGGATGGGGGGGATTTCATGGCCAGCGAAGGTGGGAGGTAGACCTGAGAGCTTGGCGCAGAATGGAACAATGATGTGGCCCCTTGGAAGGGCCTGGTAATAAATGTTTTGAAGTGAATTATTTTGTCATGACCTATACTAAATACCTTTTGTCTTTCTTCAAGGGGCAATGTTCATTGGGCAGCTAAAGGAAATTCACGAGGGGCCCACCTAGCCTCTGATGCAACGGTTTCTCTGCAAAGTGGTAATGGCTGTTCCATGGTTGCGGAAAGAGGGGCTGTAAGGGGGTTTCAGCCTAAGGGGGGGCAGTGGATGCCCTGGGTGTTGGGGGTACAGGTGGGAACTAGACAAAAGGTGCAGGGGGGAGAGGGTAAGGGTGCTTACCACCAAAAGCCCCTCCCTGATTAAGGTCAAGATGCTACTTCCGTGGCTGTCACGGTACCCCCTGGCAAAAGGGAGGGGCATCTTGGTTGGACGTTTCACAATGGGTTTTGTGATACCTTACAAGGGTCCCCTGGGTGCACGTACAGCTGAGAATCTGACATCAGCCAGGGCTTTCCCCAATGTGGTGAGGGATAAGATTGACAAGGAAAGGGCACTGGGTAGGGTGGCAGGCCCATACCCTGTTCCGCCATTGCACAATTGAATAATTTCCCATTTAGGGGTGGTGCCAACGAAGGAGAATGGAAAATACTGGCTGATCCACAATTTGTCACATCCAAAAGGGGACTCTGAATGATTGGTTAAATGAGGGGGCTTGTTCAGTGTCTTACGCTTTGTCCAACCAAGCAATCAGCCTGGCCAGAAAGGCTGGAAAAGGGGTGTTGTTGGCTAAAGTGGAGATTGAGGCGGCTTTCAGATTGCTCCCTGTACATCCGGGAGTTTTCACTTGTTGGGTTTTCAGTTCATGGGGGAATCTACATTGACCGGTGCATGCCTATGGGGTGTAGCCTATCCTCTGCTTATTTCAAAGCATTCAGCCCGTTCTTAGAATGGGCGTTAATCGAAAATGGAAAGCAAGGGGGTACCTTGGGGAGGTGGCAGGCGAGCGGGCACAAGTTTGGGGTCCAGTACGACTGGTGTGGCGGTTGAAGCCTGAGTCCTGCGGGACAGTGGACGGAGTGAAAAGAGGGTGGGGGGAGTGGATGGCATGCTTTTCTGTCACCTTTCGCTCTCTTTCCACTTTTGGTGTCCGGGGGGGCAGCTCCCCTAGCTAAAGGACATGTGCCCTTTAGCTACATGTGGTGTTCTGATTCAGCGGCAACAGAAAAGACTTGTTAGCCCCGATAGTCCCGACATTAGCATAGCCCTGGGTCTTTTCTAGACCTAGCAACACCCCTGCCCGGCTCCCATGATCCTTTTTATCCCATCTCTCTGCAATACAGGGTAGGGACGTGGGAAGGGGGGAGTTAGGAACAGCAGGGGGGGATGGAAGGGGGGGAGACTGGAAGGGAGAGGAACATATGCAACATCAACATTTCCAGGTGAGGGTGATGGGATGGGGAGAGAGAAACAATCAATGAAACAAAAAAAATTCAGAAACAACTTCCAGGACCACAGACCGTCAACTTGACATCGGATGACCTCGTGGCATAGACTATTCATGGCAGATTCGTTACCCCCACTTTCCCGGGGCATCTCTCAGTCTCAGAGGCTGCGGAGCCACCCTTGTCCTTTAGCTAGCCTCTTCCCATCTTCTCCATATTTTGTCCGCTTTTTGCGGGCAACCCCTCGCCGCGTACACTCTATGTTCCATTATAGCGCATATGTCCACATCTGTGACCCACTGATCATGGCTTGGCGTACGTTCCGAGCCCCACAGTTGCACAATGTTCCGCCTGAGAACCGCCATCGCAGTCGACCAGAGCAATTTTTCATAACGGGAAAGGTCAGTTTCACTGGAGATCCCCAGGAGAAGGAGTTTTGGGCATCTCTGTATCGCTTTACCCATAACGCTAGACAGTTTATCACAGCATTTCTGTCAGAGCTGCTGTATCTTACAACATTCCCACAGAATATGGAAAAAGGTACCTTCTTCTCGTTTGCAGCGTAGGCATCGTGCATCCGAGGATTTGCCCCAGCGGAAGAGGGCCACTCTTAGGTAGTAGGTGCGATGCAGGATCTTCACTTGGACCAGTCTTAGCCTTGAGGAAATGGTCGTTTCTCACGGGTACATCAGGGCCTCCACCCAGTCCTCTGGTTGAAGTGGACCCACATCTGGTTCCCGCTTTGTCTTCAAACTGGTTAGTTCCGGTGTCGCAAAGGATGTTATCATATTGTACATGGTAGAGGTGACCTTCCGGTCCACCCGGTCCAGAACTATGTTTCGCTCTAATGGGGAGCTTTCCAGCATGTCTTGTGTTATGTGTCGATGGGTCGTCCAAGCATGTTTCAGCTGCATGTAGTGGTACCTTTCTGTGGCTGGGAGGGAGAACTTCACATGCAATGTCTCGAATGGTACCAGGATGTTCTCGTGAACCACATCTCCTATGTTGGTGATTCCTCGCTGGACCCATTCAGGCCATCTGGGCAATTTTCGTATTTTGGGAAGGTTGCAGTTGTTCCATAGGGGTTGCGCCAGCATTAATTTCCCGCCCCATCCTAAGTACCGATGTGCTTCCTTCCATACTCTCACTATATGCGTTACCATATCTGTTTTTGGTGTGCGGTTCAGGCCTCCATTCAGCTGCTCTAGAGGCGTGGTCCTGGCATTACAGATAAGACCTTTGATGTGTGGGAGGCTTCCGTCCCCATGGAGCATATCATTTACTACCTCCATCTGGCTGGCCCAGTAATATGACTGCATCGTGGGCAGTCCAATCCCTCCTTCCCAGATAGACCTTTGGAGCGTGGCAAGAGCAATTCGTGGGTGTCCTCCTTCCCATAGCAATTTCCGAAGGATGCACTCGATTTTGTGGAATTCTCGCTGGTGGATGTATAATGGAGCATTTTGCAGGATATATAAGAATTTAGGAAGGGCTATCATTTTGAACAGGGCCGCTCTGCCCATCAGCGTTAGTGGCAAGGAGATCCAATGGCGAGTATCTTCTGCAAATCTTGTTAGAAGGGGGGAGAAGTTCAGGGTTGTGTATTCAGTAAGATGCTTTGTGATATGTATCCCCAGATACTTGAACTGTTCCCTCTCGATCTGGTAAGGGCCAGCCGCTAGGTTTGCCATCGAGGTGTCTCCTAAAGGGAAGAGGATGGATTTGGACCAGTTCACACGTAATCCGCTGAATGCCTAATATTGCTCTAACAGGTGCATGATTCTGGGACAGGAGTTGCTCGGGTCCTTCAGATATATGAGAAGGTCATCCGCATAGAGGGATATTCTGTCTTCCCAGGTCTCAGACCATCGGAAGCCTTCCCAGGTTGGCGCGTTTCGCAGGAGGATTGCCAGTGGTTCGATAGCGATTGCAAAAATCATGGCCGACAATGGGCAGCCCTGTCTCGTGCCCCTCCCCAGATTGAAGAGGTCCGAACGCCAGCCATTGACTCTGGTCCTGGCCACTGGGGATGATTCGTACAACAGGCGCACCCACTTCATGAAGTTCTCACCGAAGCCCATGCGGTGCATTATAGTCCAGATGGCCTCCCATCTCACCGAATCAAAGGCCTTTTCAAAGTCAATTGCTAGTAGGGCTAGTGGGCCCTGTAGGCTGTTGGCCCTTTCCAGGGCTGAATATAGCCTGTGGAGGTTCATGCGAGTTGATCTCTGTGGCATGAAGCCGCACTGGTCCGGATGTATCAGGGTGGGAATAACCTGTTGCAGACGGTCCGCAAGTAATTTCGCCAGTATTTTGGTCTCGCTATTGATGAGTGAAATGGGCCTGTATGAACTGCATCTTTCCGGGGGCTTGTCCGGCTTGGGTATCACTATTATTGTTGCTTCTCGCAGATCTGGTGGGAGAATGCCCTCTTCTAGCGCATGTTGATAGATTCGGAGTAGTTGGGGGGCCACCACATTGGTCCCCACCTTTCGCCATAGCTCAACCGGGAAGCTGTTAGGTCCTGGGGATTTACCGGTTTTGAGGCCCGACATGGCACTTAGGATCTCATCTTCTGTGATCTCCCTCTCCAGCAGTTGCGTCTCATTTAAGGTGGGGATGTCAATTTGGTCCATGATCATGTCGTCCATCTGTGTTGTGGGTTTTCTGTACAGCTCCGCGTAATATTCCGCAAAGCCTTGGCTTATTTCCTGATCCATCACCCCTGCGTTCGGCCCTCCTGTGTCGAGCCTTCGGACATGACTGCGTCCCTGCTCCTTCCTTTCCAGTCAAGCCAGCATCTTGCCAGCCTTGTCACCTGTTTCATAGAGTCTTGCTCACATTGCAGTATGCGCTTGTTTCACATTGTCCATCGCTATGTTTTGCAGCCTTTTCTGTGCTAGTAGCAACGTCCGATTCGAGGCCGGTGTGTCCTCAGTTACGTGCCTCTCCTCTGCCTGCTTAACCTGTTGTTCGGCTCCAAGTGTCTTGCGCCAGTGCTGTCTTTTTTTTGCGGTCATCCACGATATTAGTTCACCTCTTAACACCGTCTTGCAGGCCTCCCACAGTGTTCCTGGGTTCATTGCCATCAGTGTATTGAGCTTGAAGTATGTATTGGTGGTCTCCTGTAGCCTGTCCACAAGCTTGGGGTCACCCAGGTAGTAGCTATTCAGGCGCCAGCTCGGAGGCGGAATCCACCTGGATGTTATGAGTGTCAGTTCTAGCGGGGAGTGGTCAGAGATGCCTCTGAGGGGTATGTTTATTTCTTGCGCCCTATGTAGATCAGTTGCTGGGTTGAAGAGATAATCTAGCCTGGAGAGCGAGGCATGTGCCCCTGAGTGGAAGGAGTATGCTCTCGTGTCTGGGTGGAGTTCTCTCTACACATCGCATAGGCCTAGTGCGTTGGCAAACGTGGCAAGTCTGGTAAGTCTGGTGGGAACATTAGGGTTTCTATTCCGCAAGTGTGATCTGTCCAGGGTTACATTCATGACTTCATTAAAGTCACCTCCCAGTATCATGAGGTTAGAAGTGTCGTTTGCGATTAACGGGGCAATGTCAGTGAGTAGTGGCTCTAGTAGAGGTGGGGGTGCATAGGTGGCTATCAGTGCGATGGAGTGATCCCATAGCTTGCCTGTCACATACACGTATCTGCCGCCTGTGTCATGGGTTACCGTTGTAAGGTGGAAGAGGAGGTTTTTGTGTACCAGGATCATGACGCCTCTTGAGCCCATCGTGAAACCTGAGTGGAGTGTCCGCTTGTAGTTTGTACGTCTGAATAGGGTACAGTCTGTGCCCACAAGATGGGTCTCAGACAGGAACACTATGTCAGCACCCCACCTGTTGAGAAATTGCCGCATCAACCGGCGCTTGACTGCATTGCCCAGACCATTAACGTTCCATGTCATAAGCCTCAGTGTTCTGAGAGCGTTGCTACTACCGCTATGTGATGCCATGGGTGCTTGTGATAGTCACTGCCTGTGTTGCCACTGACGGTGTTATGCGCCAGCTGCGAATATGCCCGTGGGTTAACCCTGTCTTATCTAGCCATATTATCTTGTGCGTTTGACAGGTCCCGTCTGTAACTAAACTTAACAAATCCCCAACCCCCCTCCCCATACTCCTCCCAACTAGAAGCATCGGTCGCCCGAACAAAAAACCCATGGTGTCAACTGGACACCTTACATGCGTTTAACTTAACTTCAAGTACAGGTGGCCTCCCCCTGCCTGGATCCCTAGGGGGAGAGAGCCCTCTCCTGGGGGTGTGACCAGGGGGGAGCCGCCACGTATAATAAACGTGGAGTTTGTTGCACTATCGTGAGGGGGCTCTCCTTGTGTCGCGGTCTTGGGGCATACCGCAGCCGCATCAGGTAAGTGTGTGTAGCCTGCTGTTGCGAGTGTGTGTGTGTAGACAAAATGATTCAGTAGTTCAACCTGGGTGACCCAACGGGACCTCGGGCATCCGGCAGGCATTGAGGCTTTGGTCAGCCCCCCTGATCTTCCGGTGGGTCTTGCGCTGGTGGTCGACGGACCTCTCACTGTTGGTCTGGTGGAGGCCTTCTGTTCCTCCCCCTGTTGTCGCGTGGGGTCGACCAGTCTCCGTCTATGTTTTGTTCAGCCTAGCGCCAAGCCTCCTTGGGATCATTGAAGTGGACTGTTGTACCTTTGTGATAAATCTTGAGTTGCGCAGGGAAGAGCAGGCCATACCTCACTCCCATTGTTTGCAGTTGTTTTTTGAGGTGGTCGAAGGAGTGCCTCGCCTTTTGCACTTCCCTGGTGTAGTCGGGGGGAAAAAAGGCAATGTTGGAGCCATTGAATGTGATGGCGTCTTTTGCGCGCGCATGTTGCAGGAGGGCATCACGATCCCTGTAGTTTAAGAACTTTGCAATTATCGCGCGTGGAGGTGCGCCGGGCGGAGGTCTGCCTGTGGGTACTCTGTGTGCCCTCTCTATGGAAAATAGCTTGGAGAAGGCGTCTGGCTCATACAGGTCAGTCAGCCATTGTTCTAGAAAGAGTTCCATGCAGGGGCCTTCAGCCTTCTCGGGTATGCCGAGTATGCGCACATTGTTACGCCTAGATCTGCCCTCTCCCATCTTCAATTCTGTCCTCCAGTACCTTCAGTTTGGTTGTGACATTTTGGAGCTGCTGTTGCATGTTATGCATTCTATCCTCTGTGTTGGATATGCGATGTCCAGCTTCCCCGGTGCGTGCTGTTAATTTTTGGAGATTTTCTGCTCCATTGATGTGCGGGAATCGGCTATCGCAGCCATAATGTCCTTCAATGAAATTCCCTGGTCCGTTTCCATCTCGTCCGCGGATTGCGGGTGGAGGTCTGACGCCTGGGGCGGCGGGATGGTGTACTGATCCATCCTGCTTTATGTAGGGAGTTTTCCTGACGTGTCTTTTCCCCATGGTACCGATATCACTAGCTGTGTATGGGTCTGCGTGCTTGGCCTGTCCTGCACGCCGTCGCCACCTGGAGCAGAGCTCGGGCGGGGACACTCACCGATGCCTCCCAGCTGCACCGGCACCTCTTCCCCGTCGGTGGCACGCAGGCTTGCCTCACAGGCTGGGCCACACGGGAGGTACGTCCCTCGTTCTCGAGTAGCAGCGCTGTCGGCTGGGGTCTCGGGCATTCCACGCGAGTGAATACGTGCCCCGCCCTCACATCCGCACGGGTCCGCTGTAGTCCGCCAGTTGGGAGGGACACCGCCGGAGCCCCACTGGGACCACACTCTTCCTCCGGTTTAGTCTGCGGATCAGTAGCAGGCTGGGTTCCGTTGCAGCGCGGCCTCACTGCTTCGCTTCAGGGCGTTCGTCCGTGCGCGCCGGCGGCCATTTTGGAGGCTGGATGTCGTACACCTCCAAACCTCTTGTGGTCGTTTCTCTTGAAATCGGCTGCGGTTTCCTCTGCTCTACACCTCGTTTGTGCCCAAGAGTGTCCGACACCACACAGCTCTTATGTCATCGAATTTCAGGCGATTTTACCAGGATGTTTGTTGCGGTCGCGGGAGCCGAGGAGACCTACGTCTTTCTCTTCCCGCGGCTAGCCACGCCCCTTTACCCCATTTTTCAATCGCTAACATGGGACTTGCTCACGGTCCCTTACATCACAGAGACGAGCTACCCCGCAGGGACAGGGTTTCAAATTCTCTACTATTAACAAGTGTATTTGTGAGAACTGTGGCTGAAAAAAATCCTTAGGTTAGAGTTCCTAACCACCTGACAATCTTTATTTAAAAAATTACTTTTGAAACTCTGTTTCCTGTTTAATTCATTCATTTTCAGAAATTGACAGACCCTCAACCATGATTTTAGGACAACTACATTTTTACAAAACTTGCAAGCCAAAATATAATTGAATATTTTGCGATCGTGCCTAATATGGGCATCGTACAAAATTGCCAATCTTTTTTTCCCACAGACTTATGTAATAGCCTTTCTTTAGCACATTCCATGCAAGCAAGGGCTTAGATCTGTTTCATCGCGCATCTTTTCCATGCTTTATACATGGATTACTGTAGTAAAACACTTCAACTTTCATTTTGTTAGGAGCACCAGGAACCATGGGTTGACGCGCCTTCCATCTCTGTTTTTAAGGTGCACTAGCAGCCAGTTGGTGGAAACTTAAAGAGGCCCGTGCTCGTGGTGCCTACTGTGTGTATCAAGAGAGATTTGTTTTCGTTTCCACTCATTCGGCGCGTGTGCTGTTTAGTATACAAAGGTTTCCTCCTTTGCTTTCAGTTTTAGGTGCATGAAGAATGTAGGTCCACAGAAATCATGGTTTCCATTTTTTTGATTTTATTCTCATGAATCCATCAATTGATGGTATAACAAGTGGTGCCGACACGTGTTTCGACCTAACAGGTCTTTTTCTAGGCTGGTGGGTGATGGTGAGGGTCTGTCTTCATCTATGCTTGGTGCAAGAGCGTCCGGTTAGCCCAGTTGGTCCTGGGTGGTTTGAGTTTGGAGGGCTGCAGTCCGCCCTGTTCTTAAGTAATCCACGGTCAGTGCCTCTCGTCTCCGAACCATTTATGAGAGGCACTGACCTCGGATTACTTAAGAACAGGGCGGACTGCAGCCCTCCAAACTCAAACCACCCAGGACCAACTGGGCTAACCAGACGCTCTTGCACCAAGCATAGATGAAGACAGACCCTCACTATCACCCACCAGCTATGAAAAAGACCTGTTGGGTCAAAACACGTGTCGGCACCACTTGTTATACCAGTAATTGATGGATTCATGAGAATAAAATCAAAAAAATGGAAACCATGATTTCTGTGGACCTACGTTCTTCATGCACCTAAAACTGAAAGCAGAGGAAACCTTTGTATACTAAACAGCACACGCGCCGAATGAGTGGAAACTAAAACAAATCTCTCTTCAACTTTAATGTTGTTGTTGCATGCACGTTGACAGCCCCGTTTAAGGGACGGCACAAGTGGGCGGCTGTCCAGGGTGCAAAGGGAGGGAGAGGCACAACAAACACAGGTGTGAATATGCCTCAGGACGTTGGTGAGAAGAGTGTCCTAAATACACATGTGCCTTGGATGTCCAGTGGCTATGAAAGGCGAGCAGCACGCCACTGAAATGTGTGGTCCTAATCACTGAAGCCTGGATGCGCGGACTGGGTGGGTGTGCAGAGTGCTAATGTATACAAAAAGAAAGCAAATGCACGCTGTGAGGCTAAACGGCTCAAAGGAACAAAATGGCGATATTAGTTTCACTATAGCGCCAGTCAGCAGCTGATGATCTTTTCCCCATTAACTCTATAGACAGGAGTCTTCAGGCTTTGGAAGTTCTTGCCATCCTTCTCATGCATGGCAATGCAAAATGTGAGCTCTGCGCCTTTGATGAGCAGTGAGCTTTGAAAATGATGCCAAAAAGTTAGTTTATGCAGCACGGATATGATAAAGGGGCAACTGTTGTGCCGGGTCCGGGTCTTCTGTCAGCATTCATAATATAACTAAGCAACTTTAAACTTTGCTTGTAAACTTGGGGGAGGGAGGGGAATCGAAGAGGCGCTTACTCTGTCTCTGGCCAAAAAATCAATATAATGACCCATTACCTTTAATGTCCTCCTCTTCCTCGTCCCATTTCTTAACACTGTGAAGGAGTTAACCTTCACATCAGTCCCTTGTTGCATTTTTTGTTAACACCACTCCCCTCCTCCCCCTCCAACCTGGTATAAATATGATGCAGTACCTGAACACCTCATGTTTGGTCAGCTGCACTGCAGCCTCCTATGGCATTTATGAGGGACCTGCTGGGCTGCAACCGTGCACACTGATTTTTGAGAATTATGTTACGTACTGCTTGCACAGAGTCAAAGTTTGCGTCATGGGAGTGTACTGCAAACTCATGGGAGGGGGCACATTTTTGTTATTTGCCCTGGGAACCGTATTGCCTAGAAACTGCCCTGCACGTAGGTATGGGCATCTTGTGCCCAAGAGGGCACCGAGCACATGCCCGAGCGTCTTGCACGTAGGCATACATATCTTGTGATGATGTGCGTTGACTTGGACATGTATCTGCGTCCCATGCCCCTTGAATGTGCCCAAATGTGTGGCTGTGTACACACTTCCACCACTCCATGCACCTCCATAGAGTTAGACCGAGATAGATATATTTTTCAGTTCTATTTTCTACTGTGTAGCAAGTACAGTGATACAATGTGGCCCTGTGCTTACTTTTAGACCGGATGTAGCCTCAACTGAACTCTGTACGATTTCTGGGGATGAATGCATTCTTGTTAACTTGTAACCCTTGCTTCAGAGTAACACAGATTCATTCTAAAAGTGCTCCACAGAGCTTCCGACCACGGGTCGATTTGGGGGCTGATTTACGTATAGACTATTGCTATTCTCCCAGGTTCCCCTTCAATGTTTTCAGAAATAAATGCTTAATGATACTACTTCTTTAAGTCCATTTATGGCAATTCTTTTCCAAGGCGATTATCGATGCATTCTCCATGCAGTTTGTAAAGTGAGTGGATATTGATTCTATTACATTTGTTATAAACCAGTTGAATATTTGTAGCTTCAATAAGGGTTAGAAAGTACATATCGATGTGGATGTGAAGTTCTAATCACCTTTTTGTTATTATGGTATTTATTGAGCATGGACCTAGCTTTGCGAAGCAACAAAGCGATTTATAGAGTTATCCAAAAATACAGATACACAACAGAGCGCTTTACAGAGGTATACGACATTGCAGGTATACAGCAGGGGGTAGGATACAGAGGGACACAGAGGAGGGGTACAGCTGTAGAGAGTGGCGGACAGTGTCTAGTGAGTCAGATGGCACAGGGGTGACTTGATGGCCTAGGTGTTGAGGAGGAGATACGCCTTGAAGAGGTGCGTCTTGAGTTGTTTTCTGAATTGTAGAAGCGTGGGGGCAAGTCTTAGTAGAATGCATTTGAAGCAAAGACCTGGTGTATGTGGTTCTAGTAAGAGGTGTTCATGCAGAAGAGCATCCAGATTTGGGATTTTGTTTTTGAGTCCGAGTAGTACCCTTTAATGGTTAGATCACTGCGGCATTGTGTAGACTATTGCCAACAAGCTCAGTTGTAAGGGCCAATCTTCCATTCTCTAAATTGCTGGATGCAAGGAATAAATAAATAAAGGAAGTCAGACCTGTGATGTACCCTGATTGTAAAATATGAGACAGTCTATGGAGGCATGAAACCTAATACCGCGACTTGTTCCAGTATCTCACAGTATAATTTCCTACAAGTTCAACATTTATGGGTTCATTTGAATTGTCCCGTTTAATCTGGCAGAATGGACCGGACATCTGCCAGGTGCTAACGTTGATTGGCTGAAAGGGTTGAAAACCTGTTTTGAGAAGTATGTGGTCATTATGTGATGGGAGCAAGTAGAACGAGGTCCGAAGTAAATAACATCTTTCATATGCATATACACAAAAACCTGGACGTTCTTAAGGAAAGCATTTTTGAGAAGTAAATATAGAGTTACACACACACGCACGGCATGCCCCATTCTGCCTTCACGTTCCAACGCTACTGTTGGAAATGTATCTCAGAAATCATTTCATAAATGTACGAGGCCTTTAAAGCATATTTCGTCGTAAGTATTGGACAAAAGGGTATGGAAGTAAGGTGTGTGACTCTGTACGCACTAGCTCCTGGTACATAGGAGGTGCTTTCAGCTCCGACTCATCAAATCCTTATTTCAACTCTTGAGTGTACTGTACACGTACTCGCAACAGTGAAGGTGTACACAGATGGAAGGGATAAGAAATTGTAGACCAATCCGTGCACGTGCGCACGCTGGATACAAGTATGTCTGTGTTGGTGCACACCTGGTTTTTGTGTGTAATTGGTGCATACGCATGACTCTCCAAAAAGTAGAGCAGTTTTAAAGAATAAATGCCAAGCTGATTTGATTTCACATGATTTTACAGAGAGATCGTTTTTCTCTTCCTTGTTCATTTAAACTTTCCCCCCATAGAAATCGATGAACCTCCCCGTAGCAACGCGGGCCAGGATGTAGTGCTGCGGTTGCCAACTGACTGGGTGCATTTGGATGGGCGAGAGAGCGTTGACGATCATGGCATTATTCGATACGAGTGGAATTTGCTCCACGGTGACCCGTCACTTGACATGAAGGTACAGATAATATTTCAATTACATTTGTACAGTTGTATGCAAGCCACATTTAGATGTTGGTGGTTTTTTCTTTAAAGCAAATGTGTATCGGTCCTTCATAGGAACCAAAAAATAATATATACTTTCTTTATGCTGTATATTCTATTTCACAGTCGTATTGTTTTCTGGGTATGTAGCTAATGGGTATTGTGGTAACTCAAATCGATGGTTCTCATTAACTTTGGTAGAATGAAAATCTGAATATGCCCCCCAGGGCATTAAATCAAACTTCTTCAAATTACGCATTGGTGTGTGCAGGAGGAACGTTAACCTGGTGTCCTATCTGAGACTTCACAAATAAGTGCAATAGTAAAAAGGATCATCAAAATCTACCAGACCTTTTTGATCTGAAAACGCCAGTTCAGCCCAAAATCTCCATAGTTGCTCTTGGCCTGCATGTGAAGGAATTGGGTATCCACCCAGTCAAAAAGGAAGAGCATCCTGGAATCATTCTGGATTCATCTGATGACTCCATTCTAGAGTCATACATGGATAGTTCAGGAAGATCATCCGAAGTCATCCTGAAGCATGTGTGCAGGCCAATGTATTTAAATGAGATGACTAGAGTCATCACAGAAACTACTCCAGGATGAGTTTGGATTACTTCTAGTGATGATGTGGGATTACTCCAAGATGACTCCACGACAACTTCAGGATGAGTGGGGATTGCTCCAGGATTATTTGGGATTACTCTAGGCTGACTCCATGACAACTCTTCAGGATTACTCCAGGATGGTTCCATGAGAACTTTAGGCTGGGTTTTGAATTGTGAATGATTATTGCAGACAACTCCAGGATGAGTTTAAATGATTTCAAGATGCTTCCAAAAGATTTAGGAAAGGGTTTTGATTACCCCAGGATGCATATAATAGCTTTCGCTGTTAGGCTTTTGTAAAGAAAGGTCTGTCTCTGATCTTGTAAGTGATTTCAATCCAGCACACGCCCAAATTATTTTTATCTATAAGTTCAATATTCTGAATGATATACCACTCATATCACACCCTTCTCCTGATACCCCCCTCCCGGTCACACTGAACCAGGAATCAGGCTGGTTTGCAAAGGTAAATATTTATTTATGTATTTAGAATTTTATAGGTAAACAACAATCACCAATGGGGTGACAGAACACTGAATAATATTGTTAATGCACTATGAATCAAGGATGAACACAAAAACAAATGCAGCACAGAAAAGAATACTTTGGTCTGGTTTAGAACAGATGACACTATGGTTAGGGGTTCCCCCTGCAACACCCCTCAACCCCCCAAAAGGCAATTAAATAAATGCGAGGAGAGAGCAGGTATTCTGGAATAGCACAAATCAAACAGAATATCACTCCCACCTTCAGACACAAGAGGAAAACTGAATTGACTTTTCAGCTGTCAGATTGGCTTTGAAATTGTCTTTGGAATTGGCTGAGCAAAAACACCAAATGTGGTCAAAAATAATTAAATTCTTATAAATTCCTATGGGAACCGCTTTGAACAGTTGCATACAATCACAAACAATGATTTAGTCAAAAGAAAACATTTGAAATCTCAAAGTCAAAGTAGGAAACAATTTAAAGCTAATTCACACGTGTAAAACTTGTCATGGATAGCTAAGGATGTTAGGTACAAGTAGGAGTTGAAATTTTGCTTCTATCATATAAACTGAGGGAGTTATAGAGGTTTGCGTGAGAGCCATTTTTGCAAAATAGGTGCGAGAATGGAAAACAGAAATGCACTTTTGAAAATAACAGATGAGTTTGATTACACTATATTATGACTATGAAAAAGAGAATGCCACATATGGATCTAACAGTCACGTGATCAGAGTAACCCGCCTGTTGTGGATATTCTACTTCTTCCTGGGATTTAGTTTTCTTAATCAAATCAATAAGAAGTTAGGGTTTAATAACACAGATGCGAAAAGAGTCAGCGCAAAGATAGTCCTCGCAATCCTATGGTTCTAAATTAAAGATAGGATGGGTTTGAGATTGGGATCATACAATGCAGATATATTATGGGTCACTGTTCTTCCTATTAATACTCACAGAATAAGTTATTAAATTGGACCGTCCGTTCTGGTCATGGATTGGATCTGTCAAGGAAGGACAGTACATCAGGCGCGGGACTGGATCAGCTAGGCCGGTCACCGCATTTGCACAGGGTCAGCCCTTCTTGATAGCGAGTTCCTCAGGCAAGCCTTGTGGTAGCAAGCCAGAGAGTTTCAGGATACTAGTTCAAAAGGCCTTCCCACACAACAGCGCTTCACTGGGTTGTAAGAATAAGTTTGAGAATTTAGGCCTTGCTGAAAGTCAATAGTTCTCTATTGCTGGCAATAGTCTTGGCATCTGGATCTGGAAGGATGTTAAAGCTGGATGTAGAATGCTGGATCAGAGTGCTTTGCCAGAATCAGGAAAGTAAGTGAATCAGTGAGTCCCTATGTGTTGTCAGCTGTCTCTATTTATCCTTTCAAATGACATCACAAAAGGGGTGTATGGGCTGGCTTAACTAAGCCTGCCCCTGTGAGCTGAGATTGGATCAAGACCTCATCTCCGCCTTACATCTGAGTGATTGGATCAAGGCCGGATGATGTCAGATTTATGGTTTAGCTTTACAGTCCTTAGAAACCTCCCTTTAGCCAATAGTCTCAAAATCGGGTTTTATCCTAAATACATATTTCTACATTGGTTACCTCTACACAAATCACCCAGAAAAACTCCATATTTTATGTAGTAGCTGTTCCTCAAAATCCCACAGCTGTGGGATCTTGTTTCACCTTTCTACAGAATGTTGTCCTTTTTGCCATGAACACATTTTCCAAACTTTCTGCGACTTTCCACAAATGTGTGCGTTTACCATAGGGATGTGTGTGTAAAGTTTCACAATTCTAGTATTAACACAGTTCACATAAAACCACATCTATTGCCATTCCTGTCCAGAACATGTTACACAGTTCCACCGCCTCTTCAAACGTGCAGACAAAAATTAGACTAACAACTATTTTTCACCACTTTGAATAACAAGTTTGAGTCTCTCAAAATTGTTCATGCTTAACAGCAAATGGTCCGCCCCTTTGTCTCTCCCTGCAGTTCAGGAGCAGCCACCTCCTTTGGGGACTTCCTTGAAGGAGCAGTTTATAACCCCTTTCACAACTCTGTTTCCTGGGCTGTGGGGATCTGCTATTGTTCATTCTCATTCTGTAGACAAGAGTCTGGCCTAACCCACAATTATCATCTACCAGTGAGTTTCTGCTGAGAGGATTTCCCCTCCCCTTGGGAGAAACCTGTTTTACAACTTCCAAAGGGTTGCAGCTCAGCCAGGCTAATTTATTCTTAATTAAAAATCCAGCAGAAACCAAACTTGTTGCATCAAATCACATAAGTACATTACTTTCTTAGCTTTAAAACCGTGGGATCAAAAACACAACTAAGATCTGTATTCCTTTTAGCAACAATCCTTTTATGTTTGCTAATCTGGCAGACTTTTAGTTTAAATACTTTGAAGTTTCATCAGGAGCTCATCTGACAGCTTTCATTCATAGGTAGCCCAGGGTACTGCACACAGATTTTGACAGGAGCTGTCATTTTACAGACAATCCCATTTGTCTGAGGAAATGTTTTGCTCTTTACACTTTAGGACTTTGTATATTCGCTGTGCTTCATTAGATTACATGAATTTTAGTGCCAAGCAAGATTTTGAATGTTGAGAAGGGTTGTGTATAGGCATTATGGAGTTTTTAGCAACAAAGCAAATGTCATTTATGGGCACATTTTGGAGTTTCATTTGTAAAGTGCTGCTTCTCTCTCTGCACTCCGTTTGCTGCTCATGGAGCCCACTGGCACCTTTCCTGCAGTGTGTGCTCTATCCCACCACCTATGCACCATGTGTGGCCGGTTGTGCATCCATCTTTTTGTGCGTTTAAACACGCGGTTTTGGCACACACAAGAGTTTTGCCGCCATCGTTGCTGTTTCTTGCACCTTACAGAGTGATGCCGCATAGCACAGCGGAGTGGGTCAATACATCCCACAATCTTCTCCTGTTCTCGATATTCTGTTATGTATTTGCTACCTTGCTTCAGCTGTACTACAAATGTATGCTTTGCACTTGTGCTTAGCAAGTCCATTCAGGCAAGATATTTTTTACAAGGCAAGCCCACGCAGTGGAGATCACCATTGAGCTGACCAGTTTTCAGCCCCCCCATATCCCTCCCAATACATTTTGGACTATGTTGACTCAACATGGCTGACCTACACAGATGTTGCTGGACAGAACAGGATACAGATGTTAAATAACGCCTTCCAGTTCCCCTCCATATCTTCCATTCAAACCAATTACTCCTTTTGGTTATTTGTAAGGGAGGGGGTTGGGAAGGGTTGCTTCATGTAGAGTAATATTAAATCCCATCGGCATGGGCCTGGCTCGAAACCGGACAATCGCCCCAGAGCCTCAGCACCAACCTCCCCATGAACCTCACTCCAGTGCTACACCACACAATCTCCTCAGCACCTAAATCCTGTTTAAAACAAGCATTGGCAAAGCCACTGAAGACAATGAATAGAGTGCTATTCCTATTGCTACACATTTGTATGCCCTGAAGATAAAGCTAAAGAAATAGTTAAGTGAAGTTGAACTTTTATTTCGCCAATGAAATCCAAAATAAATAAACCTAAATTCTGCTAAATGTTTTACCAGAAAAAAAATGAAATAACTGCCAAATTGGGGATTTTGAGGGTGCTGGGTGCCTGCTTTAGACTGGGATGGCAAAGGAATCTCACCCAGGTGGTGCATGCTATGTTTAGGTTTGTGGCTTCCATTTTCGCCCAACATAGTCAAGGTGTGCTTAGCAAAGCATTCGAAAATAATTCAGCACAAGTGCAACTAAGCAAAAGCTGGATGACAATCAGTATTAGTCCGCAAATCATCCTACAAACTCTGTGATGTTCTGAAATAATCAGTAAGCCATCCCAAAATCATCAAGAACAAACATGTTTCATGGCGATGCTCTTGAAGTAATCAGTAGGTCATCCCAGAATCATTCCCAAATCATCGGGGACAAACGTGTTTTTGCTCTTGAAGTAATCGGCTGATCATCTCAGAATCATCCCCAAATCATCAGGGACAAACATGTTGATGCTCTTGAAGTAATCTGCAAGTCATCCTAAAATCATGAGGAACAAAGAGTTTTCTAAAATAGGGATGATGTTGGCATCATCAGCAAGTCATCCTAGGCTCATCCCCAAATCATCAACCACCATTCTGAGACATTTGCTGATGACTTTAACAGCCTGATGACTTCTGATGATGTGGGAATGACTTCTAATGTAGTTCAATGATCATCAGATGGCTCCAGGATGCTCTCTAAAGTCATCCTTTTGGACCAGGGCTTCAACGCTTGGCTCTTCTGATATGCAGGGTATGTCCATTTTCCTCAGTCTCAGTAGTTTTACTCCCTGCCTGATAGAAATGCATTACCATCTGATTATGAAGTAATCTCTATTCTGCCCTGCCAGAATGCCAATTCATCCCAAGACATTAAAGTCAAGACATTTTGGCGCCCAGGTGGACGCACTTACAGCTTCTGCTACTGGCTCACAGTACTATCCTTTTGTTTTTCTGAAGTTAGAATGTTGGATCCTGTAGCTAACACTGTGGGTTGTCGGGCAGTGGAACAATATTCTAAGTGGTTCTGGCAGCATTGTAGCAAAATAAATTGGAACTGCTTCTGCATGCTGCTGTCCATGATGCCCCTTGCAGAGCAGTGGCCGCGCTTTAAAAATACAGGGCTTTGGCCTTCAAAAGAGCAGCCATTTACATCTTGAAATCAGTCAAGCCATGGTATACAAAGTATTTTTTGCTTTTATAGTAGCTGGTTAGGTCATGTTATATTATGTTGAGGTTTAATTATAATATTTTGCTTTTAGATGTCTAATTCTCAAGCACCTTTTGAAGCAGGTAGCAACCCCTTAAGAACGCACAAAAAAGAAAACCAGAAGGGTAGACTTGGAAATCTGATCTGTTAACTAGACTGCACACCCTTGTTCTGACCTAACATTCGCATGATGCCCTCTATGAACAGGACACAGTGGGCCTCATTACAGGTTCGGTTATAGCCTTTCCGGTAAAACCGGAAGGCTGCCCCTGAACTTGCGGATTTTACCGGCGCCCGGGAATGGGCAATTACCGGGTCATTACGGCCCCACCGGACCCGGTATTTGCCCATTCCCGGGTGCCGGTTAAAAAAAAAGCTCCCCATACCCTTTGAGCCCCATATGGCTCAATGGGAATAGGTAGGCTGGATGCAGTACCGTTGCATCCAACATGCTATGCTCGCGGGTGCTGGTCCAACCTGGTGGGCGAAAAGGCACCCTCAAGCAGAATTTGTAGTTTGCCAATCCGGTAACTACAGTACCTGCAAGCTTACCGGTACCGTAGTTACCGGACCGGCAAACTTGTAATGAGGCCCAGTAACTGCAGACCAGGGTGAGAAGGCTAGCCAAAAGATGGATTATGTAATAGCATTAATTTATCACAAATCTTTTATCTAAGGTACATATAAAAGTAAAAAATCAATATCAGAACTAATCTTACAATTCATCAATAAAATTATTTTCTCTAACACGGTATAAATAATTGATTTCTCCTAAAATATTATATTCAAAAAGATTATAGTAGCTAAAATCAGATGTACATTTTCACCACTTATTAAAACCGCCCATCATTCTTCAATTGATAATGTTCTATTGCACATGTAAAATGGCCCAATGTAAACAGTTCTCTGATGGGTTAAACCCCTACAAGATAACAGGAGGTGTTTTAGTGTTTGTCGCTCTTTCTCTCCTTTACAATGTCGACACACAGTAGCCAGATACCTTGATTCTGAGCGAGAGGCAAGTACCTGCCTTGTCAGTTCTAGGTTCATTCTTACCTTAAGGCAATGGTCTTCAAACTTTTTTGCCCTGAGCCCCCCGTGAGCAAAATTTGTGCAGGCGGGGCCCCCCAAAAATGGCAGATGCCAAATGGATAGTATGTACAAATGGCTATGAACTATTGCGCGCCGTCACCGCACCCTAATCCCAGTATAGTCCCTGGGCTCCCCCACCTGCTCCCATCACAGTCGCTGGGCTCCTCGCCAGTCCCTGGGCTCTCCCCACCCATCAGAGCCTGGGCTCTTCCCACCCTGCTTCCACCACTATCCCACTGCTCCCGCCCATCCTGCTCCCACCACTGTCCCTGGGTCCCCTCCAACCCGTTTCCAACACAGTCTGAGGGCCAGTGATTTTTTTTAAGTGGAGGGGCATAAATATTTCCCACAAAAAAATGCCATAGTGACCGAGCATAGCGAGGTAGCCTGAACCAAACAAAGTGGGCTCGGGAGGTTTTCCCCCGCGTGAAATTTTGTTAAATAATGGGTTAAAATGTTGCATTTTAGAGCATACTTTAAAAAAAAATAGTAAAAAAAGCCAAACAGTTTGCAATAGGGGGTGGGGGGAGCCAAGGGAGACTGGGTAGGAGTGGGATGAGGGAGCCCAGAGACTGTGATGGGAGTAGGTGGGGGAGCCCAGGAACTATACTGGGAGTAGGGTGCGGTGACAGCGCACAATAATTCATAGCCAAAAATGCTAAATGCTAGTGTATGCCAGTGAAAATGGGCCACCTTTTTGGCCAATGTGGGCCATTTTGATGAGTTACTTCACTATGCAGCTTGTAGTTTTGACCATTGTTGCTGAATAAATATTATTTCAATTCACAATTTGCTTACATTTTAACAAAGAACACCCCCTTGGGTACTATCAAACAGTCTGTGACTAAAGGAATGAATATCTATTTGCAACTGCGTGCCACTTTTTCATTGGTGTCTGAGGCAGTTTTATGGTCCAGTCCAACCATGTGAGCCGCCCCTGCCCATTTCCTCCAATCTAAAAAAACAAACAAAAAAAAAAAACTTTATTTTTAAAGTATTTTTTTTACATTTCATGCTGGGTACTCGTGCCCCCCCTGGGATGCGGCCACGCCCCCCTAAGAGGGGGGGTGCGCCCCACAGTTTGAAGACCTCTGCCCTAAGGAATTGATTCCTAAAGTAACTATTGGAACAAGTACCTCAGAATCGTCCCATTGCTCCTGTTACATGTATGCAATGATGGAACAATTTAATTTCCTTCCCTTCATTCTAGGTACGAATCCAGTCTGATCTCCAGACTTTAACATTCACTTTGTCTGGGTTGCTCACAAGGTCATCAACAGTTACATCCAACTATGCTAATAGGTTTTTACAGGCCTTTTCCCATCAACACTGGATCCTTCCCATAGATCAAGGCAGTTTTTAACATGTAGCATACTGGGCCTTGGTTTTCTTTGATGACTTGCGATAGAGGGACAAGCTTTTCCAGAATACCATGCCGTAGAGGGACACTAAGCCTAGTTCATGTCGGACTACTTGTATTGGGATTGATTTTGGTAACCCCAGGACTTGTTTCCAGAACAAGCCCTCTAGTGTTGGGCAAACAGCAATAGGCAAAAACATAGCTGCCTTAGACCCGTTAATTAGCACTGCTATCGCCTTCAGTTTATAAAACTGGATGACTGGAGCTAATGAAAAAAGGCCACATTTTATGTAGTTTTTTTTCCTTGAGATGCAAGTTCTTTTTATCATTGATTTTAGTGATTTTTCTGTGGGGTGTCCGCCCTATTAGGGTTAATACATATTCTTAGGTATCAGAACACCTCCACTTGTTCCAAAGGTTCACTCTTCAAATAGCATGTAAAGGTCTTGGCTCTCCTCCCCTGTGTAGGCTCTAGTATCAATACCTTTGATTCTGGAATGTTGGACTCTAGACCATTATCATGCACATAGTCCCTTCATTTATTTAGTTGCCTTTTGGGACCAATTGGTGTCTGGTCCAGAAGGTCCAGGTCGTCTGCTAAGTGGTCTCCCACCTATCATCTGAGGGAAACATCTAGCCTTTGCTATTATCCCCTAGATCCGATTTGAATAGATTGAACAGGGCAGAAGCCAATTGGCACCCCTGTTTAAGGCCCTTGGAAGTTGGGATTGCCTCTGAGAGGAGTCCTGCACAGTTCAATTTAATTTTCAAGGACGTTTTGGAATATAATGCTTTTATGGCCTCAAAGATGTCCCCTAAGGCAACCGCAGCTCACCAGTTTGGATCATAGGAGGGTGCGATTGAAACTGTCAAAAGCCTGTGCCAGATTTATAAAGTACAAGTATATTGTTTTTCTTGCCAGTATCCTGCCCTTTAAAATGTTGAGGAGAAATATATAAACATTTGTCCCCATTCCCTTGGTCAATCCTGACTGAAACATCTCAACTCACCCTGCTTTTCTCAACCATTCATTTAAACCTTGGAGAACTATAGAAGCGGACATTTTTTCAATTGCGTCATTGTCTGGTCGATAGTTCTTTGAGTCGGCCCTGTTGCCCTTCTTGCATATCGGAATTATGATCGAAAGTCTCCAGGATGGCGGCACCATCCTTGTCGTTAACACCTGTGTGAAGAGCAAAAACATAATGACGGATCACCTCTCCAGGTCTTTTTTCAAGGCAGCGTTTGTAAGCCCGTCTGGCCCGGGTGCTCTTGAGCTACACGCTCTTCTGATTGGGGCAGTAAATGGTCTTTATTGATTGGTATGTTCCATGAGCCTTCAATGGGATAACTATATTCGGTTCATACAGTATCATACTTGCCCGAAAGAAGGGCAGAAAAATGCTTGATCCATGCGTTTTCCTCCACCGCAGATATCACTCCAGCTGCTTGCGATACTCCCACTCTGTTGATTAGCCCCCAAATCATTTGTTCGCCTTTTACACTCCAATTTTAAAATGGATTCTGCATGTTGATGCATTATGGTGGCTTTGTTGCACAAAAAACAGTTTTTATACTGTTTCCTCAATTTAATATCCCTTTTTTTCCAGGAGGGTGAGGGTTTTGCCATGTGCCTCAAGTCCTGTCTATGTAGTGTCCTTTCAACCACAATGACTGGATCATATAGGTGACGATGGTCAAAGGCCTTTTTCCCCCCCATCCCTTTTTTGTTTCTGCAAGGCTCTGTAGAATCGGTGTATAATCCAGAGCTTGCAAGGGTGTGGCCCATTGCTGTGATGTTTCCTGGGCCTCATACTGGCCGATGAGATCTTCACCTTTTGGATGGTTCATGCGCAGAAGGTTAGTTCCCTGGTTTATTTCAATTTTGGTTGGATATACCAACCTGCCCTCCCCTTTGCTGGCCCTACACTTTGTACTCAAGAGGTTGTGGTCGCTGTTTCCCATTTCCACCATTTGAGATTTTTTGTATCAGCGACAGCATGTTACTCGTGACAAAAACCTAATCCAATATGTAAACTCCGATAAGCGCTCAGCTTAAAAGGATTCCTGCCTCACACACCAATATAACCATTACAGTCCAGGCCCTAGCAGGACTCTGGAACCTGCAGGAAAGCCAGACTGGGCCTTCTGCCCCCAAGGAAGCCGTGCTTGAAATCCCACCCTCAGTTAAATGTGCCCATATATCCTTCCAACTTTCCCATTTATAGGACTTAGCCATTCAGGGGTTTAGATGAGTAAGTAGAGGGGCTTTTCATGCTGGTCTCTAGGAGATGGTTTCTAAATGCCTTGGCTCAACATGACACTGTAGAAGGCTCAAAATACTAGGGTTTTGTTAAGCATGAGATAAATGAGGAAACCAAAAAAGTGAGGGTTTTTGGCTCACTTTTCAGGGAACTTTTGCAAACTTGGCAAATTTGGATTTTTGACATGCAACCCCTCTCAAATGTTGTTGAGGGCCTAGGAAAGTAAGCGTCAGGGCTTTGCTGTCTGTGTTTTCTTAGGCAGGGCTTCTACATACCAAGCACAACATGTAGTGAGTAAATTGCAGACACACTCCCTGGCTCAGCGAGCACCTCTTATCTTGTATCTCTACTTTTGATGCTGCGCCTCATAGAATACAGTGGAGTCCCACGATAAATTTGGTTCAATTGTACACATAGCTCTGACACCTTTTCCTTCTTGTGCCTTCCTGAGCATCTTATCTATCCCTCGCCCTCATCCCAACTATCCATCTTGCTCCTCCCTACCACTACTGATTGTTCCATCATACTCCTCCTTTGCCTCCCTGTCAGGCAAAAGCACTTTGACGCCCAAAACTATGGCAGGAGGTGCTATACATATGCAAGATAACATATCAAATGTCATTCAAACTCCTTGTCACATTTGTTGGCAACATTCACACAAGTGTTTGCAGATGTAACAGATTCACAAGTAGTGGTAAATTATTTTATTGAATCGAGTACATGCAAGAGTCAGCACCCAGACTGCATGTTATCAGTTTGAGAAATTCACACTGCAAATCCTAACGCGGAAAGAAACCACTAACATCTAATATTGTCACTTTCTGGTCATATATTGTCTTCAAGTGTACCCTTTGCACAGATCAGGGATCCTGTACATGGTGCTGCGTTTATTATATTAATGTCACCACATAAGATTATGACAGGCGTTGTGCTTTTACATTGCTTTTATCTCTAAATATCTCAATGTAACTTTCCTATCTTCCCCAGGACCCAAAACCTCTCTCCCTTACTTATCTTTTGCTGGTTAATTTCCCTACTTGGCAAGTGGAAAATGTCAGGTGCCCAGCAGTACGTTAAAATAAGCTGCATTGCTTAGCCTTCAAGTGCGTATTGTTGGTTTTAGATCCCCTCCCTTGTCTCTGCTAAGAAGGGTCAGTGGAAAGACATTGCTTGCAAGCTGTTTGAACAGGGAGTGACGGGCAGATGGAGTGAAAGGTGCAGTCCTCTGCCTACCGGAGAAGACTACTTTTTCTTGAAAAAAAACAGCACCTTCTCTTTTTTAGCCTTAGCTATGAACATTAGTGAGAAATGAAGGCACATTCTGGAACCATTTTCCTTAATCATGGGAACTAAGCTGGGATGTCAAGCAAATCATGTCAGATATATATGATACAGTGTAATTGAATATCCTTCTGAAGCATGGTTTTAGTTGCTGTTTTCATTCCAAAATGCATGCTTAGCAGAAAATGAAAGTGCAGACTAAAATCAAAATTGAAGGCTGAGGGCCAAATCAAGAGCCACTCTGTAGGCCATGCAGTAGACCTACATTTAGCCGGTCAATGCTGAGTATGATCTGGGTGACAAAATAGGAATGCAATGAATAAATAACAAGGGACAGAAAGGTTTTCCGAAAACCTGTGCCAAGAAATTATTTTCGAATGTGGCCTATGTGGGGAGAATAGGAAGTGAGTGGGGATAATGGTGCATAGCTTGCTTTATTTTTAAGATTTTTTTTTTAAAAAACTTGGATTTATTAGGTTTGCATAAATATTACATGAAAAAGATAACGTTGAATCTTATAACATTCCCTTCCCCCTCCCCCTTCCCTCCCCACGGGTCGGATGGGATCATCTTGTCCAGGGATCCTGTTATGCGTTGAATATGTCTGAGATTTTTATGTTATGGGGGCACCATTGTTCCATAAAGTCTGACTGGAGGTATTGCAGGGTCCCTTCCCATTCTTTTATAAATTTGTCTCCTGTTCCTTGAAGTTTGTGAGTGATTTTCTTCATTGTTATATGGGCCCATACTTTCTGTAGCCAGGTGTAGGTCAGTGGGTATTTTTATTTTTCCAGTTCTGTGCAATGGCGGTCCAAGCTGCTATGAGTAGTCCCATGAAAGATCTCCATTGCGTTTTGCTGTATTGCCTTGCTGTATCGTCTCTGATTCCACAGAGCCACACCTCCTCCCCCATCAACCCCACATCCGGGAATATTTTGCCCATCTCGTTTTTCACTTCTTCCCAAAAGGGTCTAATGCCTTTACAGTCCTGCCATATGTGTCTCCATGTTCCCACTTCGTCACATCCTCTCCAGATTTGGTTGGAAGTGTTGGGGTACATTGAGTGGAGCCTCTCTGGAGTGTAGTGCCACTGTGTCATAACTTTGACCCACATCTCCCTAGTTTGTGCCCAATGGGTCATTCTGGGGATCTGTTTCCATAGGTCTTCCCATTGTTTATCCGTTGGTTCCACCCCCCAATGTTCTGCCCCATTTTATTCTGTATGACCATTTAATACTTTCCCCTTGTGAGTTTATGTATTTGTATAAAGTTGATACCCACTTTTTTCCCCCGTGTTGGATATGATGTATGTTTCGAACCCTGTAAGGTCCCTGGTTGCTGCCTCAGTGATTATCGGAGAGTTTAGCCAGTGCTTTAGCTGTTCATATCTATATCTATCGCTTTTAGGGATTCTCGTGCCTGCCAAGCACGACTCCAGGGAGATGATTTCCTTGTCCACAAACATCTCGCCTATTTTAGTAATGCCCGGCTTCTCCCAGGTGTCATATGCCCCTTGTTCCATCCCCGGTGGAAATAGTGGGTTTCTACAGATGGGTGTAAAGGGTCCTATCGACGTGGTCATTATGCCTTTTTTTGTTTGGCTATCCCATGCTTCCAGCGTGGTTTTCATAACTTCGCTTAGCCTTAGATTTTCGTGCCTGTGCTGCCTCTGTTTCCAGAGAAGTTCTACCAGTGGGGTCCTTGCTACTGCTCTGTCTTGTTTGACCCATATCTGTTGCGGATCCTCCCCCACCCACTCCCTCAGAACTTTAAGCTGTGCTGCCTGATAATATTTTCTAAAATGGGGGAGCGCCATTCCTCCTTCTCTTGTTGGGGCCGTGAGGACCATCCTGGCAATTCTCGGTGTTTTCCCTTTCCATATGAAGGACGATACCAGTTTTGTTAAGGTTTTGAAGAACGTGTCTGGGACCCCCACCGGGAGAGCCTGAAAATAATAAAGTGCCTTTGGGAGGATGGTCATCTTTGATTGTTTGTATTCTACCCCACCAGGATATCTGTAGTGGGTTCCATCTATTTAATTCCCTTCGGATGTTCGTAATTAGCGACGGGTAGTTTTCCCCGTAGAATTGTTCTATTTTTGGGGGTACATTTATTCCCAGATATTTAATACCTTTCTGTACTATCTTGAGGTCCAGTATTTTTGCCTCCCTTTCTATGTTCGTTCTATCCCCTGCCAGGATGAGGATCTCTGATTTTTTCCTATTTATTTTTAGGCCAGAGATGGTCCCATAGTTTTCTAGTTCTCTAACTGTAGCCGATAAAGTGGATTCAGGGTCCTCTATGGTTATTAGCATATCGTCCACATACGCAATTACTTTGTGCTGCTGATCCGCCATTTCTATCCCTTTAATGTATATTGACTCCCGAATTTTAATTAGGAGGGGTTCTAAGAAGAGAGCGTACAATAGTGGTGATAGGGGGCAACCCTGTTTCGTTCCTCTCGTTATTGTTACCTTACCAGTAAGCTCTCCATTAATGGCTATTCTACTAGATGGGGAATTGTAGTTTGCTCTAATACTCGCAATATATTGTTCCCCAAACCCCATTGATTCCAGAACCCTAAACAGTATTGACCACTCCACTCTATCAAAAGCCTTCTCGGCGTCTACTGACAGTAGTATCGCTGGGGTGTGGGTTATCCCTATTTTTTCGACCAGGTGGGCTAGCCTCCTAGTGTTATCGTGGGTTTGCCTGCCGGGAATAAAGCCTGATTGATCCTCGCTTATCAGTTTAGGGAGGAGCGGGATAGCCTTGCTGCCAGGATTTTCGTATATATTTTTGCATCTAAATTGATTAGGGAGATTGGTCTGTATGATGCGGGGTTAATTGGATCTTTACCTGGTTTGTGAAACACCAGCACCTTTGCTTCATTCATTGTGGGCCGTGAACCCATCCGGGCCTGGAGCTTTGTTACTTGGGAGTCCTTTTATGGCTTTATTGACTTCCTCTTCACTGATTGGGGTCTCTAGTGATTGTTTGTCTTCTTCTGAGATTTTCGGGATCTTTAGGGCCTCTAAGTATGAAGTTTGGGCGTTTATATCGGGGTGCTCTGTGGAGTAGAGCGTTTGATAATATTGCCTCAGTGTTTCCCCCATGTCGTGCGTAGAGGTTTGAATGACCCCTTTCGCATCGCATATGGCCTTAATCGTTGTTTCTTTTTGTTTCGCCCTTAATTGTCGCGCCAGGAGTCTGTCTGCTTTGTTCGCTCTTATGTAATATCTCTGTTTCAGATAGAGTAGATTCCTTTCTGCGCCCTTCGTACGTAACATCTCTAGTTGGCCTTGTGTATGTTTCAGTGATTTTTTTAATATCTTTGTGGGTTGAATCGTCAATTTCTCTTGGATCTCCTCGATTGTTTTTTCAAGCTCTTTTTCCCACCGATCCCTTTGTTTATCTCTCGTGATTTTCATCGCTATCATCTTTCCCCTCAAGACTGCTTTAAACGCATCCCAGACTGTGCTCATTGCGACCTCCCCTGTGTCATTTTGTATGAAGTATTCCTCTATCATTTCCCTTATGGCCTCCCCTGCAACTGGGTCATCGATCAACTCCTGCGGTAGCCTCCATTTCCATAGCCCGCTCTTCCTCCCTGGGAGAGTCACGTCCAACCATAGAGGGGCATGGTCCGAGAGGGTTATCGAGCCCTTATCTAGCCTTTGTATCTTCCCCAGAAGTCCCACTGACACCCAGAGATAGTCGATCCTGGACATAGAGTTGTGAACATGTGAGAAATATGTGTACCCCCTCTGTTCACCTTTCAGTTCCCTCCAAACATCATTCAGAGCCATGTGGTCCATTTGCTGTTTCAGATGTTTTGATGGCGCCCCCTGTCCATGTGTGTTTCCTGTGCTCCTATCCAGCTTTGGGTTCCACGCCAAGTTAAAATCCCCCCCCAATATCACTTCCCCTCTAGCGAAGTCTTCCAGTTTCGATAATGCGCTTCTGAGAAAGCCATCCTGTCCCTGATTGGGTGCATATATTGAGGCGAGTGTTATGCGACATCCTTCGATTTCTATATTGGCAAAGGCGTATCTCCCTTCCTTATCCGTTATAGTGTCCAGTGGTTTTATGTCCTTTCCTTCTTTTATCGCTATCAGGACACCTGCTTTTTTCTCTGTTGTCGTTGCCTGTGCCCATATTTTGTATCCTTTTATCCGCATTTTGTGCTTATCCTTAGTTTTGATATGGGTTTCCTGGAGGAGTAGTACATCCGCCTTCCCCCTTTTGAATTGTTTCTCCAGTTTCGCTCTTTTTATTGGGTGGTTCATGCCCCTAATATTGTAGGTCATAAAGCGTATCATCCCCATTCTATTTTGTTTGTATGCCATTGCATCCGGTCCCCTTCTGTTCTCGATTCAACTCTTTGATTCTTCCGATCCCTTCCCCTCCCTTGAACTTCCCTTCCCCCCCAACTTTGAACTTTAAACCAACCAAACTGTCCCCCGAGTAGGGCGAGGGTTCCTATTGACGCTTGGGCATTGCGCCCTTCGCTCCCTGCCCTCCATACCCTCGGGGGGTATGTTATGGGGATTCCTAAACCCCACTGAACCATTTGTCTTTACCTGGTTCCAGACCGTTGGGTCTCGACCAGACCGCCCTCCGTGAATTGTCCGTTCCGCTCCGTTCCCACACCCCCCCGACTGGGTCTCTGTGGCAGCGTTTCCGTGTCTGTCCCCCTGGCATATGTTTTTCTTGTGTTCCTCATGGTACCTTTCTCCGGGTGTCTCTCCCTGGATTTGCCTTCTTCTGCTTGCTGGATTCCCAGCCCATAGGTTTTCTCGTTCGTTCTCTCCTGTATGTGGCCTCCCCCTGTTCCATCTGCTCCATCTCTTCATCTTGTAGTCCCATCGTGCTGAGGCCTTCTTCCAGCATGGTCACGCTTTTCTGTTTTCCTTCCCATGTAAACAGTAACCCAAATGGGAAGGTCCATTTGTAGCGGATTTGCTTTTCTATTAGCACTTTCACCAGTGGGGCCATTGCTCTTCTTTTTTGGAGAGTTATTAGTGCCAAGTCCTGATACAGTTGGATGTCTTGCCCATTCATTTTAATATGTTCCAATTCCCTGGCTCTCCTGAGGATCTGTTCTTTCTGCGGGTAGGAGGATAGCGCCACCAGGACATCGCGTGGTCTTTCCCCTGGGGCCCCCGCTCTTTTCGGTCCCACCCTGTGGATTCTGTCGACTCCGATATCCTCGATGTCTTGTGTTCCCAAAATGTCTCTGAACACCTCCTTCACCGCTTCCTTCAGATCTTTGTCTAGCACTGATTCCGCCATGTTCTTGATTCGGATGTTGGAGCGTCTAGAGCGGTTCTCTAAATCCTCACATTGTAGTTCCAAGTTGTGAGTGAGTGTCACCAGGTGTTCTTGCGTTTCGCTTGTTTGTCTCGTGTCTTCTTCAAGACTTTGCACCGTTTTTCCACTATATCTGTTCTTTCTTCTAGGTTGTTTATGTCCATTCTCATGTCTTGTACCGCTTGTTTCATTTCGTTCTTCATGGATGTAAATTGTTCCTGGACTGTGGACATGAACTTTTCCTGCAGGTCCATGAACCAGGTTTGCATGTCCTCCCTGGTCAGTGGTTGCTGTTGTTGGGGTAGTGGTTCTGCCTCCCCCGTGGAGTCTCCCTGGTTTCTCCCTCTCGGTTGTGGTGTCCCCTCTGTTGACCACATTTGTAGAATATCGGCGCCTTGTTTCGCTGTTTGGGGAGTCTGCTGGATGGGGTTCCCCTTTCCTTTTTCTCTAGACATGATAGGGCGCTCCGTCAGATACTCTATGTGGCTCCTGCGCCCTCCTGTAGCCCTCCGATGGGGCCTCCTCGCTTTCTTGTCCTCCGAGATGTTCTTAATTGTTGGGGGTTCTGCGGATATGTGTTTCTCCTTCCTGAGTTTCCCCCCGTTCCTCACCCCTGTCTTGTGGGCCTTGGATCCAGCCTGCGTGGGTGGGTGGGTTTTTTTATGAGTCCCCCTCGGGGTATGTGCGCACAGGTGTGCGCCTTATTTCTGGACCTCCCCCTGGGCCGGCTCACCTTTAACGGAGTGTCCTCTTGTGCGCACCGTGCAGGGCGGCCCCCGCGGCTCCTCTCCCGCGGTCTGCCCTGCTCGCGCTGTTTTTTGCCGGCGCCGCAGCCGCTCCGCTGCACGCCGCTCTCTCCTCACCTCGGGGCGGCATGGGGCGGTGTGAAGACGGTTCTGTTCTTCGGGTTCCGCTGTGTCCCCGATCCTGCTCTCTCTCTGGCCGGTGCCTCCCAGTCGCCCGACGCCGCGCCGGGCGGGCCCCTGCGGCGCGTGAGAGACTCCTTCGGCCCCGATGGGGGAGGGGGCGGTCTGCCTCGGTCCTCCTGTTTTCGGCAGCGCACGCTTTCCACAGCGCCTGCTTCCTCGCTGGGGGGGAGGGGTGTATGGGGGGCAGCTTGGTAATCGGGGGGGGGGGGGCGAAGGACGGTCCGTCACGGCTTCGGTCGTGCTATTTTCGGCAGCCCGGGCGGAGCGCGGTTTAGCTGCGACTCCTCACCCCGGCGGCCATCTTGGATATTTTTAAGATATTTTAAGCATTATTTTGTCACAGACTTAAGATCTCTGCGCTATAATGCCACACCAAGCTGTAAGATTTTTATGTCCAGACCCACGGAATGAGGGGGCACCCCATGGACCTCAAGGGCACAGGCCCTTAAGATTGGGGAGCTGCCCACGGGGTACAGAGGAGGGAGGGGGGAAGAAAGGCAACCATAAGACACGCCGTCCTCTTACCCCCCCACCCCCCTGTCCTCCCTTTCTGCAGGAAGAGCCTGACTGGGAGTTGACCCAGGACCCAACGAAAGGAGCTAATAGGTGGCGGGCGCCAGCACCGAAACCCTCAGTGCCTCTCTGCCTCTTCAAAGGGGGAGAGAACACTAACAGGAGAGGTAGGAAGCCACGCACAGATGTGCGAAGCGGCTCTCGGCACAGGCTGGCCATTTGGGTGGCCAGTAGCCGTATGCTGGCATGGCCCCAGTTCATATTTGCCCTAGATAAGCAGAGCTGCAGAAAAGAACACTCAGCTCAGAGTGCATCAGGATTCCATGTTCGCAGATCCATCTTTTCGTTGCTGTGACTTTGCTTTTGAAATTGCTTTTCATTATTTTAAATTTTTACAAAAAAAATGTATTTGGTTTGTTACAAACCTTTAAAAAAAAGTGTAAATTCAAGTTCAGTTCCACACCGAAACCCTCAGTGCCTCTCTGCCTCTTCAAAGGGGGAGAGAACACTAACAGGAGAGGTAGGAAGCCACGCACAGATGTGCGAAGCGGCTCTCGGCACAGGCTGGCCATTTGGGTGGCCAGTAGCCGTATGCTGGCATGGCCCCAGTTCATATTTGCCCTAGATAAGCAGAGCTGCAGAAAAGAACACTCAGCTCAGAGTGCATCAGGATTCCATGTTCGCAGATCCATCTTTTCGTTGCTGTGACTTTGCTTTTGAAATTGCTTTTCATTATTTTAAATTTTTACAAAAAAAATGTATTTGGTTTGTTACAAACCTTTAAAAAAAAGTGTAAATTCAAGTTCAGTTCCACTTATTATAAAATGTAACATTTAAACAATCTAACATTTAAAACCTTTTAAACAAGTATTATACCAATGCGTTACACCCATGAGCTTTAAATACAAATCAGTTTTTCAGATACAAATCAGTTTTTCATCAAATCTTCTTATAATGTCCTCCAAGAAGAACGTCAGAGCAATTGTCAATTTTCTGTTTGAATCTTTGAAGCACAGCCCCACCAATCTTCAGCACTTAACATTTGGGAACCAGATAAGATGTTCCAAAGCGGTTTGGTTCTTTCATCAGTTAGGCCAGTGCAAACTAGCGTCAGATGTTTTAAAGTCTCCTCCTCCAAATTGCATAAACGATGCTTTTTGTCTTGATTCACATTTTTGTCCCAATAGGCAAGGACTTCTTGAGTTTTAAAAGCGTTTAAGCGAAATTTCATGAATAATACCCTGCGATGTTTGCTGGGAAATCTTTCCAGGTATCTCTAAATCACATTTAGTTTCTTAGCTTCTGGTGGTATGATCTGCATCCGTTTTTGTGTGCATCACAAATCATCAGTTACAGACCAATCCAGCAGCCATAATTTTTTTTGTTGCTTGGTCGGATTTGTTTGAAGCATTTCCATCGTTATGTCATAGTTTTCCATTACTTTCTCACATCGTTCTAGCCACTGTGACAGTATGTTACATTTAACCCCTGCGCATGGATGGTGGAAAATCTTATATTGAGGCAGTGGTGGATACATGGCCATCTTTCGATAGAGGGACAGCATGTTCCAGCAAACTCTGGCGTTGATAGAAAGCAAGTTTCATTCATATCTAATGCATACTGTTGGAATTCCCTTGGGAAGCCACAACACCTTGATCCAGAAGATGTTTTCCAATGTGTTCCAAAGTGTATCAGGGCATCCCAAGGCACAGTCTGCGCCATGGATTAGGGCCGGCACTGCATTTTGCTTATAAAACTATTGCTGGTAGCAGCAAGAACTTTCCAAATTTCTTCTGCAGGACCGCTGCCTGTTTTGTTAATTGATGGCATTTAGCTTTAGTCTTTGCAACCCATGGGGTGTCGTTTATACTGGAGTTAATTGTCATACCCAGGTATCTAGTGCTTTGGATGCTCTTCACCGACTCATTACCTAGATACCATTTTAATTTTTTTGCCCTGGATTTATTTTTGCTTTCATCTTGAAGGATCATGATTTCCGACTTACTAGGATTAATGCATAGCCCATTATCAGTTACATACTGCTCAATTGCATGAATCTTGCGTTGAACCCCTTTTGGAGTAGAGTCCAACAGGACTAAGTCGTCAGCATATAGAATCCAGCTGATTTCTTTATCTCCTATTTTGGATGAAATCCAGGGATCGTCTCAATGGCGTCTCCTACGTCAGATATAAATAGGTTAAATGCAATGGCCGCCAACGGACAGCCTTGTTTTACCCCACAAAACGTTTTGATTGAACTTGACAAGGTACCACACACCGATCTAACTACATTTTTATGTCAGCGTTCGTATGCAGTTCTTTAATTGCCGTCAGAAGACTAGTTGGACATTTCCATTTTTTTCATCTTCTCCCATAAGATCCTGCGATTAATGCTATCAAAAGCATGCGAGAGGTCAATTAACGTGAGATAAACACACTTTCCAGCTCTTATCGCTTTCATCTTCATGATGTTTAGTATTAAGGGGTTTAACATCCTTCGCCTTTCACAAACTCAGTTTGTCTTGGGTCAAAATGCTGCGTAGACTTAATCCAGAGAGTAAGTTTCCGTTGGAGTAGCGTAGCATAAACCTTGCCCAGGACATCCAAAAGTGCAATTGGCCTATAATCTTTATGATTCACACGACTGCCTTTTTTTAAAAATCGAGACAATTGCACTTTTCCATGATTTTGGTGTTGCACGTTCCCTAATAATTCTGGAGAACATCAACATGCATTTTTCGGCCCATTTTTCAGGATGTTTCTTAAGGGTAAGATTTGTCAAGCCATCAGGTCCCGGGGCTCTGGAAGAACTAGAACTTTTGATGATATCTACGATTTCACTTTCGTCAAAGACAAGATCCCATTCCTCCACAAATGGTAATGTAATTTCTTTGTTTCTGCCCTTCTTTGCATACATTTCCGAATAGTATTGTACCCATTCTGTTTCCTCAACCATTTGACTTGTTCCGCAGAGTCGGGACTAGCTTCCTCATTTATAATCCTACAGAATACGCGGGCGTCTTTGTTCTCCAAACGTCTCCGCATACTCTCTGCGTCCAGCTGTTCAAATTGCTTTTCACTATGCTCTGTGGTGGGGGGACCTCTGGAAAGAGCAGGTCATTGGATTCAACTAGTGGTTTCTGTGGTGAGCTGCTCCGAAAGTGCTTTTCACCCTAATTGGAATGGGGGGCTCCAGAAAAAGAACAGATTGCGGCATTATAGTTGCCATTATAACAGCCGGCTCCACGGGTGACACTCATTTTCAGTGCACACTGAAAACCTTTTTGTTTGATGGAGCAGTTAAACTCTTTGGCTTTCCTCCTGTGTCTGGCAGCCCATGCACGGGGATCGTATTTTAAAGTTAAACTCATTTTCTTTTCAAAGGGCGGCGGCTGGATCGGAACAGCGCAGGGAAAGAATTAGCCATTACGCTCCCTGGCAACCCCAGATCAGGCGGCAACTTCTTTCCTGTGTAGCAGCGGAAAAGCAGGGATGCCCGGATGCATCGTGGAAGGAATCGCCCTCTCCAAAGCTGGTTTGGCAACGGGTCGGTGCAAGACCCTAGTAATGGTAAAATTGCTTTCTGCACAGAGGGCAACCTCTCCCTGACACTTTTCTTTTACAGCAACGGTGGAGTTTATGATTGTAGACGTTGGGCACTCGGAGAAAGCCTGTGAATTGAAGTGTTGGATACCGTTGACGAAGAAACATGATGTATGAGCGGTTTGAACAGAAGCCTGCAGTCTGCACATCGGCAGGGAGCCCACCACACTCAGAAGTATGAGCAAATGCTCTGTGCCCGGCAAGAGGAGAGACAGGTCAATGTTTATTTTCCTAGATGGAATGGGCTCCTGATGGCATAATTAACCTCCCATTCACGATGGTAGCGGTGAGAACAGGGACAGACGGTGCTCTCCAACATTGTCAATTAATATGGCAAAGTAGTTAACTACATTAAGCAATTTGTACAAGCTCAGCAGCAGACCAGGTGTTTGTTGCAAGAAAACAGAGCGGACAGCATCATTCTGTTTGCAATGTGTAGTCAGCCTGTCTTCATTGAAAGCAAGCGTGAAGCGGCACTTGAGAAAAAAAAAGCGGGTTGTATCAGTGAGCTGGAGTCACTACGAAGTAGGAGCAAAGCGCCGCTCAACACAAAGCAGTTTTGCAGACACAGGAAACGCGGCTTTAAGGACCAGAGAGCTCCGAAGTGGGGAGAAGTATCTTCCTTTCCCGCTAGCAGAGGTGAAAGAAGTAAAGACTACAGTTGAGGGCTAGGAACAATCGAAGCAAGAAAGACGCAGGTAAAACTACAAAAATCATTGCGGATTGCGGACCCGGCAAACCCTGCCAGGCAAGGGAAGAAAATCCCACAGCTGCCCATTGCAAGGTTTAAAGTTTCTTGATTCTTTCACGGTCAGCACCCGTACAGGTAACAGACCCAATAAATCTACCACAGCTGCAGGCCATGAGTGGGAGCAGGCAGAATGGCAAGAGAGAGAAGGCAACAGCAGATCTTTCAAAACCAACAAAGGAATTTGCAGGTGAGCACAGGGACATCCTAAATAACTCAAATGATTAGAACATGCATTTAACAGCAGTAAGTCCATGCTTCAAGCCACCTCACCATTTTATCTCTTGTGGAGAACAGGGTGCTGTATCATCATTAAAATTTTTATTCGAATTAAGCATCCATCAAAAACAAACATCTAATACACATAAAAGAATTATCAATAGTCGGTACATCATACAAAAAGAACAGCATAATCATTGGCAATACTTTTCACAAATATGTTAAAACCATATTTTTCAGTACAGTTACAACATTGAACATTCCCTTAAAATCCCCGTTCTCAGACACATAGCTTTTTTTTAGGTAAGACAGAAGGGCCTAAGCAGTCAGCTCAGAGTATAAAGCCGGCCTATAGTGGTGGATGTTAGTAAGCTTGACAACCTGCAAATGGTGGACCTTCTAATGTCTCCATATGCTGGACAGAATACTATTAAGTGCTTGCGGTCTTCCCTCACCGCCCCACAGGCTGGGCAGCTTGGATCATTTGGAAGCCAGGCCACTTTTCGGTTTTGCCCCTTAGCAGTAGGCAGTCAAACCTTGCCCGTGTTATTAACCATCTATCCTTCTTTTTCGAGCCCCACAAAAGGTAGGGCTGAATCTCGGACACCCTACTTATCAGCACATGTTGACTTGCAGAGTGGGTTACCCGTTCCGAGTTGTCCCGATTTTCACGTAACCTCTGATACAGTGCCTGTTTTTGAATTCGCAATTGCATTAGTGACAGTACTGCGTCTGGGGGGGAACCGGGCCTGAATATTACTGGAGCACAGAGACTCCTGCACGTATGACAACCATGGGATTTTGGACTAATTTTCTTTACCCATAGTACTCTTGATGATAAAGTAGCATGCTCATTTGTCCATAGGCGCAGCCAAAACAAACTTAGAGTGGCAGCCCATTTGTCCTCCCAAAACTCCACCCCCAGTTTGCAATGCACTAATGCACAAGGGGTTGAGGCTGGAATGCCCAGAATCAGTTTGAGGAACGAGTTTTCTTCCCCTGAAGTTCCCTTTGTTTGAACAGCATAAACCATCAGGACTGGTTTAAGGGGCTGACCCTTGCACCTTGTTAAAAAACGAGAAATTTCTGCTGTGTGCGGACTCATTTTCAAAGACTTTGTTTTTTAAGGTGAGCATTTAGCTGTAACAGCCTTCAAAGATCTGACCCCTAGGCAAATCGAATTCTTTAACTCTTGGGATGAGTTCCCCATTGCAAACCATGGGGCGAATCTTTGAAGTTCGCTTCCTCCCTACACACCCAATCACTGCTGACTTGGTGGTATTAATTTTTAACCCCAGCTTGTTCATGAAAATAGCATAGGTATCAATCAATGCGTGTAGACCCCTTGGAGTTCTGGCCATAAGAACCGTGCTGTCGGTATAGGCCAGAACCAGAAAGGCCCTACCACTCTAGCTCAAATATTCTGTGCTGGTGCCCACCAGGGCCTTCGAGAGCCTATTAATGTACAGTGTGGACAATATTGGTGCAAGCACACACCTCTGTCGAACACCCAAACCAACATTAAAGCACTCAGTGCACTGCCCCATGGACCAATACGAACACAGGCCTTATTTTCTGTGTGAATCTCTCGCAGCACTGTAAATATTTCTTCCAGGCACCCCAGCGACCCCAGCACGGCCCACAGCTTTGGTCCATCAACTTTGTCGAAGGCCGTGCTTAGGTCCATGAAAGCCAGATATACCGCCTCTCCCCGCCCTACAGAACACAGCATTGAAAATGAGAAGGTACAGATTGAGTCCCTGTTCCATGGTTTCCAGCACCGGGCGAAATTCAAACTGGATGTCAGACAAAACCGACTCTTCCGTGAGCCAGGACTCTGTGTGGCCCAGCAGGAACCATCCAAAGATTTTAAACAAAGTGTCGAGAGTAGGGATATGGAACAATACGACGTCAGGCTGGTGACATCTCCTTTTTTAAATATTGGAAAAATTATAGTCGATTTCCAGGATGGTAGCTATTGGCCAGATATTAGACAAGCATTGTAAGCTTGAGTCAGCAGCGGGGGCCATGAATCAATTTGATCGAGAAAGAGGTCAGCGGGTATTGCATCAGTTCCGGGGGCTCGATTACGGGCTTGTGCCCTCATTGCTAATGAGACCTCTTTGAGTTTAAAATGAAGGGGTGAACTACTACCCCGCCCCTCCTTTCATGAGCCTCTAACTCCAAACAGGGATACAAAATGCGACAACCAGGCTTCCGCTGCTACATGTGTCCCACTTTGGCCCTCCTTTGGGTTATAAACAGGCCCCACCTTTACAAATTCCCAAAATCTTTTGCAGTCATTGGTCCTAGTGTCCTCAAGAAAGCCTTCCCATGCCTCTTCCTCAAGCTCCATTTTTCTTTTCTCTATCGCCAAGCGATGGTGGACTCTTGCCTGGATAATCCTGCCTCTTGAAATGGCTGGAGATTTTAAAGCGTTCAATAGGGCTTGTTTAGTGGTCCGACAGGCATGGTCGAACCATCCCCTCCTGTTGGCATTCCCTCTAGAGTAGGGATGTAACAGTATAACGGTTTACCGTTAAAGATACCGTGAACCACTTAATTGAACAATAATAACCGTCACATTGTTTATACCGGTATACCGTTTATACCTTTAAGTGTGCTTTTCAATCTGATTTGGAAAGACTGCAGTAAGCAAGTGCTGCGCAGACTTGGTCTTGCACTGTTGGATGTGTCATCTGCCAAGTAGTTTCAGTTGGAGCAGTTTTTAATGCCATTCCATAAACCACACGTGCCTGACACAAAATCAATATGTTAGCAATAGGAAGAATAAATACAGTGCCAAGAAGGAAAAAGGTTTACTTTGGGTTGGCGGCTTTGGGGTTGATACATTTATAATGGGTAATGTTTTCTGAACATATGACAATGGCGGATTTCCCTGGTTCTATCATTGAATTTACATATAATAAGTTACACTGCAAAATTCACTAATCTCTGTGGGTATTCCCTGCTGCCATACCAAAAGGTAACATGTCTGTGATTACTGAACAACTTTTGGACCGCAAGTAAACTGAAGGCTGCAACGTAAAGAGAGAGTGCGTGTGTGTGTGTGTGTGTGTGTGTGTGTATGTGTGTGTATGCGCAAAAGCGTATACTACCATCAGCGTCCATTGATCTGTGGCATGCAGATTATCATGGCAACATGGTCATCTTCACCAGTAGCCAGTGGGGGAGCTAAAAGCCCAGATGACCACTTAAGAAAAGCTATTCAGTTTGCTTTGTAGTCGCAGCAGGCCCCCCCTCTCCACACGTGTGTTTGTGTTTGGTGGAAGCAAGGGGTGGCATTTCAGTGGAAAGTATGTTGAAAAGCCCAATCCTGGCCCTGGGTGCTTGGTTTTGTTTGTGATGATAAATCTGCAATGTATGACCTTTATTAGAAAATATTTGTTAAGATTAGTTAACTCCACCTGCTATACCGCGATAGCCATGATGTACTGTTATTTTGCAAGAAGGTTATCGTACCGTCATAAAACTAATACCGTGACACGCCTACTCTAGAGTTAAACTCTACCATAAAGCCCCTAGTGAGGGCCCCTAGGATGCCCTTAAGATCCTCAACCACCTGCACTGGGTTGGCCGTATTCTCAATGATATTGTTGAGTTCCAGCAACATCCCTGCCATGATATTCAAGTGAAGGCCGGAGTCCTGGTTTCTCCTCCAGGTTATTCTTCTTTTAATGTTTGCTTCAGTTTTAACCCAACAGGTTGCTCTGTCGGGCAGTCCACCCCCCCCCAAACATCCCTCTTAGTTTCCGAACCAAGGGGTTATGATCGCTGTTGCTATCTGCCACTACTTCAAAGCTTACTACTTTACTCCATAGATCTAAAGATATACAAAAGTAATCAATTGTGGAGGAGCCCATATGATTATGAAAGGTTAGTTTCCCCGGGATATCAGCTGCCCATTGCAAGGTTTAAAGTTTCTTGATTCTTTCACTGTCTGCACCCATACCGGTAACAGACCCAGAAAATCTACCGCTGCTGCAGAACATGAGTGAGAGCAGGCAGAATAGCAATAGAGAGAAGGCATCAGCAGATCTTTCAAAACCAACAACGGAATTTGTGCACAGAGCAAAGCTACAGTGAAAAAGCGGGTAAGTATGAGACACATTTGTCCTCGGAATAAACACTAACCCAGAGGCTGCTTCCACACAGCCGGTGAGCACAGGGACATCCTAATTAACTCAAATGATTAGAACATGCGTTTAACAGACGTAAGTCTGTGCTTTAAGCCACCTCACCATTTATGTCTTGTGGAGAACAGGGTGCTGTCTAACCTAATTAAGCTGTTCGAACATGGTTTGAAGGGGCAGACATTTGTCACCGCAAAAAAGGGGAGGCTGCGAGACCCAATAGCGGAATGGTTAGAACATGGTTTTACCTTTGACAAAGAGGCAGGGTCAAATCCACATATTGGCTTGTCATCACTCCTAGACAGGCAGTCCACCTTACACCAAGACGAAGAAGGTAAAATGTTCAGGGGGAGCCCAATATCTCAACTGGTAAAGCATGTGCTTACCACCAGCAAGGCCCCTAGTCCCATGCCACCTCCCCAGGCACGGGTTAGTGAAGTAGAAGGGGGAAGATCAAGTCAATAACCTTAGCCGGTCAGACAGCACAAGGAGCTAAGCGCCATGCCCTGATATTTGTGTCCAGCCTGCAGTGACTGGATCAAACCCTGGCATGCACAACTCAGCCGTTCATCCTTTCCGAAGTCGATAAATGGAGTAACACTCAGTGGTTTATTATTGTCTGCTGTTATTACAGCGCTCTGAGTCCAACGGGGCGCAGCGCTATATATGAAATAAATTATTGGATGAGTGAACAATTTGTAAAAACGCACTTAATTACAAAAGTAAGAAAAGCCGCTGGTGACTGAACACCATGATAGAAGCAAAGTTGGAGCAGCAGGCCAACTGATGCATTACAAACATACCAACTCAGGCGAAAAGGGGATAGTGTAAGGCTATGTGATATGATTGATGTATGCCACGCGCAACTACCACCCAGGGGCAGTCATAAGTAATCTGTGGCACGATGGTTTATTTCACGTTGCCGCCAACCCCAAAGTAGCTCGTAACCATCCCCTGGCAGCTTAATAAAAAAGAAAATAAGAGTTATAATTTTGTGGTAAATGTCTATATATGCGGCCACGCCTGCGATACTGCCAATAGTTACCAGGCCCTTCCAGGCAACTGGAGGAGTTGGACCTGCAGCAATTTAGGTACTAGCTCCTGGTCAACCATGTGTGTCTTAAAGCTCGACATCGACCCGGTAAGGGTGAATTATACATTGCCGGGCTGGGACAACAGCTCAGGGGCAACAAGTTGTCTTGGAAGCAAGACAACACTGTACTACATTGGTTTCAATACACAGCCCACGCTTAGAGGCCGAACACCAGCATGAAACCCATCATAAAAGCCCAACCCAAATTACAAGAGCCACAGAGTCAGAATAACATAGGTGAGCCCCGCCGACAGTTGTTGGCTCGCAAGCCAAAAGTAGCTCCTGATAAGGTTGGGGTAAAAGCTAGCTAGGACCTGCTAGGCCTAACGAAGGAGATAAATAGCATCCAGCTCCATCCAATTGAATACCCTGCATAGGGGGGACACATGGGGGATACTACTCTGGTAGGGTTTGGCGTCAGACAAACCAGACTCTGCTAAGCCGCCAGCAGGAGCCAAACAGCACCCAGCGACACCCCCAATTTCAAACTCTGTTTACAGGGGTAAGATAGGGGACGCCAGCAGTAACAGTAAGACGGAAAGAGGTAGACATAGGGCTTACAGGCAGGGGCGCTGATGGGTGCCTCTTGCACAAAGAGCCAGTCAGAGAATTACAGTCTTTGGCTGACAGGCTCAACTCGCAGTAAGGGTGATAACCCAATGAAAGTTTCATTTCCAAAAGCTTAGTGCTAAAAGACTAAGGGTTAAAAACTCCTACCTATACATAAGATTAGGGGTAGAGATCAAGAAGAATTTCAATGGCTCAGGCATATGGCGCACACCATTAAATATGGGTGGGCCAGAACAATTTCAATTATAGAAACCTTCCCCACATGAATTGCCTGAAAGCTATGGGTGACACAGTTGAACAGCAAAAGATCTTTTAAAATTGGTGCTGACCCTTGGCCAAAGACTTGGCACAAACACAGGTTGGCCAGAACAATGGTGATACTGGAATCCTGAAAACACCCTAAAAACTAGGGGCCACATCATTTTGAAGAAAAGTTTGTTCTGCAGACCTTTGGCCAAAGGCATGATGCAAGCCCGGGTTGACCAGGAGCAGAACACTGCCGGAAATCTTCCCCACATGGTCTGCCTTAAAGCCCGGGGTTGCAGAGTTGAGCAATAAAGAGCTGGTAGTCTGGTCAGATAATATGGCAGTAGTTAGCATCAGCAACAAAAGATCAACATCATGCCAATGGGTGCTGGAAGAACTAAGAGCAATGCCCACAATTTGTCTGAACAACAACATAGAAAAAATGCTAAACTCCTTGCAGGAGCAGAGAAGGATGTTGCAGATGCTCTATATCGCCCACAGTGGGATGCATTCTGGTGGCTCCCACCAGACGATGACAGAAGTGACAAAAGAGATTTTGGAGGTTCTGACAGGAAACTCATAAAAACAGCTGATTGGTACATCCCCGAACGGCTGCGGCCAGTAGGAGAAATCCGCGGGCAACAAACGCACCTCAGAGCAAGGTGCCTAATGAGGCTCACTCTGTCAGACTGCCCGAGACCCCCACAAGGGTCTTGATGGAGCTGGCCAACAAGGCATTGGCAGAATAAATCGCCAAGCAATACGGTAAGTGCCTGAATACAGTAAAAGAAATTACAAATGTCACACACACACACAGAAGACATAAATGAGATGGAGGTAAATAAATATGATGCATGGGTTTATAGCCGGAATAAAAAGAAAGCATGGGCTAGGATGCACCAATCAGCCATAGCATATTTTATAAAATTAGCTGGGGGTATGGGGACCAACCCACAGCGCACTGATAGAGAGTAATTTTAAAGGGTGGGAGAAAAACGAGGGGCCGGCAAAAGACGGCCCCTGAATTTTGAAAAGCTGAAAGCAATAATGGTAAAACTGGGTCAAATATGTTCACACATATGAGACCAAGTTATTTAGGCCCGCTTTTGCGCTGGACAATTTTTGGGGCCATTAGGGTCAGCAAACTGATGGCCTCTAACACAACGGCAAATTTATGGTTTGGCCATGCTAGACGTGCACATGAGGTGGGACTGCATGACGATAGAAATATGAAAGACAAAAACTGGGGAGAGTAGGTTGATCAACCTATATTGCATTGAAGACCGGGTCAACTGCCCTAAATGCATCACAAATTATTTTCTTGCAACTCTCACCCACCTAAGGGGCCAGTTCTTAAGACACAGGGACATCAAGACCCCCAGCCATTTTAAGTTCCAGGCCAGCCTAAAAAAAAAAGCTATCTTTATGGCTGGCTGGAACAGCACAGAATATGGAACCCACTCCTTTAGAATAGGCACAGCAACATCTGCATGGGGTGGGGCATAGAACCACAAGGGAATCCCATACATAATCCATAACATAATAAAACAAAATAAGATAAACAAATAAAACCTACAACACACCCTGACCCTTGACCACTCTTTAACAGCATATAGGGACTCAAAAGTCCTAATCCTTCTCAGATTTTAGACACACAAAACACTAAGAGAATTTTACAAACCCTTATGTTGTTTGATGTAAAGAAACTACTTTTCTGCCATTTCAATATCAAACAGTTTCTAAAGTCCCTTTTGAGATTTTATTCCATAGCTGTGTTTCAATTGTTGCAACAAACCCGCATAGTTTCATCATAAAAGAATTATTAGGATATGACATACACTTTGCCCATAAGGTTTCTCTGGCTAACACAGTATCTCTAACAAAGGATGTCTGCAAAATTGCCACCCTAGCTGGTTCAAAGTAGGGGCAATAGATTACCAGATGTTTTGAAGCCTCTGGTTGTAATTCCTTTACGCAAAATCGACAACTTCTTGACTCAGTATTAGACCAACTTCAAATACGCTCAAGAGTGTGGAGCTGGTTTAGTCTAAACCGTATATATAGTTCTCTTGTTTTATTACATGGAAAACTGAGAAGATAACTAGCTCTCGTCGTTCTTTTGTGTATAAAGTTAGCGAATTCTTTATATAGTGAATAGGTGCCAATGTTGTCTACTGACATACACCAGTCATAGTCGTACAGTTTTATTTTTTTTTACAGAACGCAGGCCGATGACAAAGGTCGTCCTTCTTGATGCCAATATTCAAAAGTATCTTCTCCATTCTTTGTAGGTAAAGGACCATAGAGCGTGGATTAGAGTTGGTAGCCATGCATGCAAATTCTTGATATAAGGAATTTTGCGGGGAACCGACCATTTTGTTATCAGAATTAAGCTGTCTCCATTGAAATCTGGATGCGAGACTAGACCAGCCCAATTATACTCGAATACAAGAGTTTGGAATGGATTTTGCCAGTCTTAACACCTGTTTCCAAATTCCACCTTGCATTGTATTCAAATAGCTATTAATATCATATATACAAAGATCAAGGTCATACAGAAGAACTGCCTCTACCTTAAGTATATAGAATTGTATGGCAGGTTCCAAAGAAAATGTACAGAATCTTTTGTAAATAATTGACAATTGCGAAGACAAAGGACAAACTTTTCCTTTTGATTATTTTTTTTCCAGTGCTCAATGGAAAGGTCAGTAGAAAGTTCATAGCCCAAATATTTGGTGGTTGAGACCTGTGCAATAGAGTTCCCATTCAGGGACCAATTATAACGAGAAATGTTCTTACTTCCAGAGAAAATTAGAATATTGGATTTTGCGGTGTTTGCTCGTTAATTATTCTCTTTGCATAATATGCAAATTCATTTAACTTATTTTGGAGGCCAAAAGGTGTTCTGTCAAAGAACAGGATATCATCAGCATAAGCTAACCAATTGATATGCAGATGACCACATTTTACCTGAAAAGAGATTATATGTTGCCAGATCTCCTCAATATCTACAAGGTATAAATTAAAAAGGATGGCTGCCAAATTACACCCCTGTTGTATCCCAGTACAGGTGGGAATCTCAGCAGTAAGAAAGCCTTCTTGATTAAGCCTAACTCGATAACGGGTATTTTGATGTAATAATGTAATTATTTGAATTAAATATGCAGGAAAGCCCATTTTGGTCATTTTTGTCCATAATATATTTCGAATTACACAATCAAAAGCAGAGCTAAGATCAATGGTAGCTAAGCATACTGAATCTTGCCGAGATGCCTTCACTTTAACTAAGACATGGGCAAGAATCATTGCATTTAGCGAGGTGCCCATGTGCTTTCTAAAACCTGTTTGAAATATGGATAACACTTTATGCTCATGTGTATGTTTCTCTATAGCCTGCAAAACACTTTGTAGGAGGCATCCATCAACGCAATAGGGCGATAATTGGCCGGGTGAGCTGGATTACCTTTTTTAAAAATGGGAACAATCAAAGGGAATTGCCAGGATCTGGGAATTTGACTAGTTTGCAGAATATTCGCAAATTTTAATCTAAGAATTCCAGCCCAGAATTTTGGATCAGTTTCTAACACACAAGCAGGAATCCCATCAGGGCCAGATGCATAAGAGTGATTCAGTTGCTCAATAGCCCACACAGTATCATCATTTAACCATGAGATTTTAGTAAGCATGTCCATTTTTCTAAGTTCAAACTTGACCTGAGAAAAAGCTTGAGGAAGATGGTATATGTGTGATATGTGATTGTTCCAAGACTGAGCTGAAATAGCAGAGTCCATAACATCCTTTACCGTGACTGAAGTTTCATTAAATAAGCGCCATATACTTTTTGTTTTTTTCTTACAAAGATGATTAATCATAGCTTGGTTAGTGACCAAATGGGCTTTATGTCTGAAGATCTTAATAGTGTTTTTATAAGCCAACTATATTCTTTTTTTTTGCTCTAAGAAAATACTTAATCGTATTTGTTGTGTTATTAAGTAGACAAATCTCCTTATTCTTTTTACGCTTTAAATAAGCAATTTCTACAGAATATACATTGGGATATCCAGTTTTATTCTTAGCCGTAAGAGAGACAAGTAAGGCGACTTCTTCTCTGATAATAAAGTTGTTGTAGGATTCAAGCCAAATAAGATCAGTCCTTGAATAGTATCTCTTCTCTTAAAAGGTTTTTAAGTCTGAGAGGGAAAAGATCAGGCGTTGACATAAAGACTTAGTCCAACGCACCGAAAGGTTTTTTGGGTAAGTAACCAACAGACCCAGTTCTGACATAGTTTCACATAGCTTAACATGATAAAGCATAGTCACTAGTGTAGAGATAATACAGTGATCACTGTACCCCATGTCATTTAGGACACATATAGAATCAGAATTCTCAGCATTTAAGTACACAAAGAAGAAATCGATCATTGACTCACCATGAGTTCTATGCCAAGTGTATTTAATAGAATCATCAGCAAAGTTACTCAAACCCAAATTCCAACTGGCAAAATATTGAACCCATTGCTGACCTCTTAGTTGTTTACGAGATGCACAATTATGATTAGATTGCCTGTAGCAAGTACAATTAAAGTCGCCTCCCACGATGATAGTATAATTGGGGTTAGACAAAATGGCATCTTCCCGAACCACATCCAACAAATCCATTACCTCATCCATATTGTAGGCCTGATAGTTAACATAAAGACAAATCACAACTAAGGCATCAAGTGGGGAGTCAGTTAGGTCGATTTTCACTGCTAAGATAAACTCAGCCTCATGAATCACAGTGGCTTTAAAATTGATTTTGTTGTTTATCAAAACTGCCAAACCACCACTAGGCTGCCCCCTCCCTCCTTTAGAAGCAAGAACATAAAAGCCACTATAGCCATGACCAACGGTGCATTTAAGAGCATAGTTTCTTGTAATAAGGTAATTGAAGGAGGATCAAAGATTGACAACTAGTTCCTTACCACTTCAAAATTCTTAAAACTACAAACATTCCAGGAATTAATTGCAAGGGTTCTAGAGCTACGGTGCTACTTTTGTGACATGGCCTTCAAGAATCGATTTTAAATAAGGTACCAAGCCAGTACCAGTCCTTAATATTAGATGCTATCGCAGATAAGTGAGCAATCCTTTCTGGCGGACTACTGTCTGTCATTATTGATTCTGATGCCTTTAAGTTGGCCACTGGAGAAGGGGGCACGCAAAACTCTAGAAATGTATGAGCTTGATCCTCATTTTCGAATCTAACCATTTGTATGCCCAAGGTTTCCAAATCTTCTCTATAGTCCCAGATTTGTCATAATACAATTAGGGAATTTGTTTGTGCAAACATTCTGAAGTTATTGTGTTCGGCTAATTTAACCCACACAACATCACAGGAAGCCAACAGTCGCAGCATAGGAATTTGATGAAAGATTTTAAATATAAATGCTTGATTAAGACGAGACTTACCATTAATGACTGGGTGGCTAATCCAGCCAAAAATCGGTAAGGCATCTTCACTTAAGCCTTGATCTTCCGTCATACCATCCCACTGCTCATGACCAAAAACATTATTAATCTCCAATAGAGGAGGTTCTTGCATCTGGTCAGCAATCGGTTTCAAACCCATATCCTCGACAATCTCATCTTGTCTTAATGATGGTAGAGTAGAACCAGCTCCCTCCTGCACCACTACTAGGGTTTTATGTTCTTGGATAGTTTGTGCAGTAACCATCTTTACCTGCCCAGTTTTAGTATTATGCACAGGGTAGAATGAGGACAACTGTGCCTGCTTACCCTCCTTCTTACCTCTATTCATATCAGGTAACAGAAGCATGAGGTGATTTGCATTTGCCGATACCGCAGGCTTACCCAGAATGGCCCCCTGTTTTTAAATCTTAGCTGCAGTTTTTTTGCCTTTCTTTCCAATTTCCCGATGAGCAAATGGAGGAAGTGAAATTGGTTTCTCAGGGTGGGCAGTATCTTCATTAACAGATACGGGTAATGCTATTTTACTCTCAGCATCTAATTGTGCTAAGTCAGGCTTATGCTAATCACTTGCGGCCTCACTACTCATGTTATTTGGATCACATTGCCCCTTGCCCTTGACAATGTCTATCGGGACAGTCTTTGTATCTATTAATTTCATAGCAAGTTGTCTTTTAGCCTTTCTATTCACGGCCCTAACGTATAAGCGTCTTTGTTTGCGTGAGAGAAAGCCTCCCATCGTGGCACCTTCAGGGCAGTCTTCTGACCTTTGAGCGGCCTCTGGAGATGGTAAACCAGTATCGGCATCATTACTAATCTCCTGCTGGTCAATAATATTGGTGAGGGCAGATGGCGTATGAGGCATCGACGGAGAGATTCTCTGTCTCGGCCTCACTAACTAAACCAATATGTTTTGTCAAGGGGAAGAGGTCTGTATCTAACTTAATCAACATCTTTGTGAGAGACCTAACTTCACTACCCATCTCTTTACAATCAGGGATGTAAGGGTCTATGTCTCTAATCAACAGCTCTTGTGAGCCAGGAGGCAACAAAGATTCAGCATACAAACGTTTATCTTTCACAGAAATAGGACCTGACAGATGGGTTTGTGTCCGTTTCCCCAAACATATTAGGGGGGGTAGTTTGAGAGTAAGTATTACACATTTTGGGAGATGTTTTCACATCAGATATACCTCATCCCTTTTGTTCAACAATTGGTCACCAAGCATTAAACCCTCTAATTTACCGATTTTTGTCAAAATGTCAGCATTTAGTTGTTGCTGAGTTTTCAATTCGTCATGAGTCAATTCATGTCCCTTATCTAGTAAATTGAGGATTCTTGTGAAAACCGGAAATTGTTGTTCAAGCTATTCCGCTTCGTGGCCAACCGAGGACAATCCCATACTCTCAATATGAGACGCCTCTTGCGGACCAAGACGCGGAGGGAGTTTATCTACAGGACTTGAACAGGTGTTTGGGGGCAGAGAGGGATTAATATGGTCACCATCCAGCATAGCTTTCAAAGGTAGCACTGGATAAGTCCTCTCTTCCCCATTGGCATTTGCTGAGTCACCACCTGCTGGTCGACATCCACTAGGAGCCCACTGTGCCTGATGAAGATGAACATTATCAATACCACCCGCCCGTCCGGAACCGGGCGTAGAAGGACCCAGTGACAGTCTTGTTAATTTGCCAAGTTCACCCAAAACCACGGGAACCATCATTGAGAAGTCCAATTCCACTGGTTTATGAGACGGAGATGTAAAATGCTTCATATCCACATCCTCGTTCGGGGTGTGCGTGCTAAGGAAGCTACGATGAATAGTGTGATCCCCTTCCTTCATTTTATTTAAATCAGGTGATAATTTGTCAGCAGATGGCTTGACAAGTACATTGCTGCGGCAATGGGGTGTGCCTACACTCACACATATTATAGAGGAAGCCTCCACATGTTTACAGATTTTCCCACTGCGAAGTCCTGCCATTTTGCCAGCGACTATTGTGTATATATATATATATATATATATATATATATATATATATATATATATATATATTGTGTGTGTGTGATTTAGGAGCGATGTACAAATTAGATAATATAATGGATGTCTAAGCAGGTTTACCGCAATTCCTTCTCCCTCGCATCCGAACAGCCAAACAGCCACTTGCTGGCACTTTCTGGGTGCGCGTGCCCCAGGTTTTTAACCACACCAATTTACGTCACTAACACACAGGGGGGCGTGTCTAACAAGGCGGAGCTAGGGAGACAAAGACAAAGAACTGCCGTAAATCTACTAGAACGACTTGTGAAAACACAGCGTGAGTCTGCACAGCGCGAGACCGCGTAACATAAAGGCAAACCGCCATAGGAAGAACACTCAAGGTATTTACTTCAAGTCCGTAAATAATGTTGACAGCGAGTTGCCGTCTTCAAAAAGGGAGTTTGTCTTCCTCTTGCCGACGCAACAGTCCACAGCAGAATCCTCTGGTCTGCGGCTCCATAAGAGTGTAACAGAACAACCAGCCAAACAGCCACTTGCTGGCACTTCCTGGGTGTGCGCGCGGGTGCGCGTGCCCCAGGTTTTTAACCACACCAGCTCACGTCACTAACACACAGGGGGGCGTGGCTAACAAGGCAGAGTTTCAGTCCGTAAATAATGTTGACAGCGAGTTGCGGTCTTCAAAAAGGGAGTTTGTCTTCCTCTTGCCGATGCAACAGTCCACAGCAGAATTCTCTGGTCTGCTGCTCCATAAGAATGTAACACAACAACCAGTCAAACAGCCACTTGCTGGCACTTTCTAAACTACCCTTTAGAAACGCGATCACCCCCTGGTGGGGCACCAAGGTGATGAAATGGGATGACATTCATGAGAGGATAGCAGACCCGGTGGGCCTCAGAGATCCCTCCCCAGAGTACCTGGTAATACACGTAGAAGGCAACGATCTGGTAAGAATAGGAAGAAAACAACTAACACAAGACATCTGTACATCGCCAACAGAGATAGCAAGGATTTGGAAAGAGATAGAGATACTTATGTCAGAAATATTGCCCAGAAAGATATGGAGAGTGGCCTCTTCAAACGGAGCCATTGGCACAGCCAGGAGAAAACTAAACAAAAGTGTAGAAAAATTCTGCATTAGCAAGGGCCTGAACTTCATCAGGCATGGGAGTAGTTTTTCCTGAACCAGACCTATTTCACAGAGATGGAAACCACCTGTCAGTGAAAGGGATGGAGCCATTTCACACAGGGATCCTGAACGCCTTAGCAGCAAGGGTATATGTAGGTAGACCGATGGTCTTTTGGGGGAACCAGAGTGGCCGGTAACCCACTCAGTGTTTGGCAGCATGGGCCTGGAAGGAAACTGCCATCAGGCACAGTGCTCCCCAGCCAATATACAGGTCCCATACACACGGACCTGGGAGCTTACGCTGTGGGCACCCTGTGAGCAAAGAGCTACTTCCAGTTCCTGGCCCAAGTGCCCAAAAGTACAGAACTAAGAAAACACTGCACACCTGTTTGTTGGGGAATACAGATAATGTTCAGTTATGTTTTTATTAGTATTATGTTGAATAAAAAGCCACAGCCTTTTTATTGCCAATACAAAACAAGTTTCTGTTTTATGTATTTACTGTATGAGTGTGTGTCCCATAGGATTAGCTGTTCCGCAGCTTATGAGAATAAAGTGTATTTCATAATACTGGCCAATAATGACTTTGAAGCCTCCTTCACCGGGATGGTTTAGTGTGAACCTAGACAGAGTGCAGTGTGGTATGTATGCCGAATAACATCAAAGGGATAGTTTATGGCGTTGATTCAAATACTTTTAGTGTTTTGTCAGGCACCACAGACCAACCCATTCAATTTCACAGCATTGAGCCATATCGAACAAACAAACCCTCAAGAGCCATATGCTTGGCAAGCTGTCCCTTTTGATGAGGGAACAGTAGTGTTCTATATCCAGACAGGAAAGAGTAATTTGTTGCCCAAGATCACACATGGTGTGCCATTATGGCTTTAAGGTAGAGCAGAGAATCTAAATTGATTGTAATGGGTGAGAACGGTGGACCAGTCTTTTTTTTTTTTCTTTTTTTCAGGAAGAGCACAGGCACGTAGTTGAATGTTTGCATACAGTTCTGTTTTGTGTTTTGTGTTTTACTCAACCTTCAATCACAAAAGGTGGCAGAGACTTTTGTACCAGGCTGGCAATGTAACATTTGTGTCCAGACTTCCTTTCTTCGAATTGCTGGGATCGAAATTAACTTTGGATGAGCAGGAGCCAAAAGCAGCTCCTGGTTATCCAGCATTAACCGGTGGCCAGTAGCTACCACTGGGGAACGAGGAGCTAGTGCATAGCGCTTCGCAAATCTAACTTCAACATAAGATTCAAACGTATCATTTTGTCAGTTATGCATGCTCATTTATGCTTTAAATGTTGCATAGATGTTTCCTAATATTTATTTATGGATTGTCCCAAATACACAGAGATAAATTCACATTTCTGCTTGTTCCATTTTATTTTTATTTTTTTAAAATATTTATTTATACTGTTTTATTGGTTTTAAAAGAAACATAAAAAATCAAAAACAAGTACATGTTACATGATCCTGTTTAAAAAAATAAACCTTGAACATTACAACTCAATCATCATCCTTCCGTTAACAATCAATTTCTAAGTGATAAGAGAGGATCTCTAACCCCCTTCACCCACTCCCTTTGCTGACAAAAGAAATTCCAGCATTTTCATTGTGGCTATTACCAGTCCAGTTTGCTCACCTATCAATACCCATTTCCACCACTCTTTAGGGCTCAAAGTGGTCATTTTCCCCATATGGCTTACCAAAGAAAAAGTTCTGACTTGGACTAGCGATTGCAAACCATTATCAAATGCATTGGACATTCCACCATTTCAGGTTGCTTACAAAATCTACACCATGGATTTTGAACCCCAGCCAGCTTCCTCCTCCACTGGACTTCCCTTGTAACCAAGATGTTTAAGCGACATCTTAAAAGGAGGTCACAGATCTACGGGGAGGGACATTTCTGCAGGTAATTAGGGCGCTCATTCATACCCTTTCCATCTTCAGTCAACAAACGACCAAGCTTATCTTTCCCACAACGATCTCTAGTATCAATCCAGTCCCAAGCCTGGAGCTTTTTCTTCACCTTACAGGGATTTGTCATTAGATCTCCAATCACAATATCCCTTCCCTTCAGAATTTGCTCTACTTTCTCTTTCCAGCAACCCAGGTATTGATCACAGATCTCGTGATCCCCTTTCAATAATTCAAACTGGCGAGTAGTAGGAGTTTCAATGCATTTGTGGTACAGTGCCATCGTCTTCCATACCACCATGGACTCCAGGGATTGTAATTTCAATTCTAGCCTTATCGCATAACTTGGCAGGCTTATGCGATTTGAATTTTCTGTAAATAATTGATTGATTGTGTTTTTTTAATGTGAATTGAATAGTTTTTTTGTATTTGAATTGTAAAGGTTTATTTATTAACCGAATAATATAAATATAATAATAATAATACATAGGAATGCTTGTTCGGCATCCGTTGTCCTGGGGAGCCAAATGTAGCTCCTCGTAACTGCTGGTGTAGACCAGGCTCTTGGCTATAAGCAGGAGCTTAATAGCTCCCAGCAATTGTAAACCCTGGAATTGTGAAATGCACACTATGTATCCTGTGAGAGAGTTGGATTTCTCTTCTTTATGACATGGCACTCCCCCAGTTGTATGGGGTGTGCCAGTAAACGAAGACAAATGTTATCCTGAATAGAGCAAGCTGAGCCAGGGGAATACTCTCTGGCCAGCCTGGCCCAAAACGGGCTCTAGTCTGACTCTTGTTTAGGGCAGTTGCCTGAACAATGCGGCTGCCAGTACCCCTCTCCTTTAGAAGGCAGGCCAGGCCCTGGTTCCAGGACTGTTTCTTTAAACTCCTGAGGGCCCAGGACCACTTAAAGCTGCATCCCTTGCTTCTGAGGTCGGTCGGTCACATGGTAGGGTACATCAGGGTCTGACTTTCGCCCACTTAAAGTGCCTTAATGAAAACTCTGAGACTGCACATTATCGCAGCAAGTTATAACTCTGCAACATTTTAACTTGAAGTGCAAATACAAAAGAGTTGTATTTTAGTTTTCATGTTGCTGCTTTGGCGGGTACAGAATGGTATTTCTACATGTGTTTTGTGGACTGCTCCCGAGTTAAGTTGTTGCCCCAGGCATGGTGGCCAATGTACACTTAACAAGTGCAAAACCCAGCAAGGTCCTTCATCCTTCAGAGGTTGATAAATTGAGTACTAGCAATAAAACCTGTTATTACAGTGCTTTGTTTCTGTTTAGAACTGGCTCAAAACGTTTCCTGTAATTAGAATGACTTTTCACAACAAAGTTTTTGATTAGTGCGTTGGAGAAACTTTTGGGTGTAAATTTGGCATCTTAGATCAGTACATGGTATGCTTTTATTTGTTTATTTATGCCGATGTTACTGAGCCAAAGTCAGGAAAGTAGACCTCATTGGCAAAGAAAACTGTCCCCTGATATCTTGGTCTCTGAGCCTGCCTGAAAGTGGGCCCAGTCCAGAATATAGCAGTGTATAGCACTCTGATATGATGTTAATATGCTTTTATACTGTGCCAAATGATCCTCGTAGTAATATCAAATAGCCTAGGCTTGTCTGGTGTAGGGTGATGTGCCTCTGCCAGGTGTATCCAGACCTTTGGCTGTTGGCAGACAGAAAATTATTGAGGGAGAACCGAAGGGGATGGGAAAACAGGAAATGGATGCTGCAAACACACACATGGAGAGACACGGCTGGTGAAGAATGGTTTGTGACCACATGGATGTGTGTCACACCTGTTAAGTGCACTATGGTTCTACAACAGGGTGGAGGCAGAGAAGTACTAAACGGCTGTGCTGATTGACTTATGTTTACAAGGCAGAGTTGGAGAAACGCAAGTTAGTACACAATGGGGGTCATTACAAGGTTGCCGGTCTGGAAGTAACAGTGCCGGTAAGCTTGTTGGGACCGTTGTTTCCGGACCGGCAGACTAAGAGTTCTGCGAGCGGGTGCCTTTCCGCCCGCCAGGTGTTACCTGGCGGGCGGAAAGGCACCGCTCGCAGAACTTAACGGATGCACCGACACCATTTATGAATGGTGCCATTGCATCCGTCCTCCCCATTCCCATTGAGTCCAATGGGACTCGAATGGGAATGGGGAGTAATATTTTCCAGTGCAGGCAATGGACAATTACCGGTACCGCCGGGGCTGTAATGCCCCAGTAAGTCCCCATTGACAGGCGCTGGAAAGAAAATGGCTCCGGCGGCAGCCGTGCCGTTTTTACCGGCATGACGACTGCCTGACTCATAATGAGGCCCAATGTAATGTTGGATGCATGAGGGTCTTGATTTTGTGCCTGGGCAATCCTGGAAGAATGGTGGCTTAATTGCCTGGGCGTCTCTATACCTTGTTCCCCAAGTCAAATTCTAGAATGTGAATTATTGTCGCCAGGCTGGAAGGCATTTGATTTTATAATTCTTGTATTTTCTAAAAATGGTAACCTTTTAACAATACATTGGGATGTGGTGCACGTTGTAGCAAACCTAATAATGTTGAATGAAACAATCCCGCGGCCTACCATTTCCCCCCGAAATATGGGTTTACCTGCATGAACTCTTAGCGCCCTCACTGCCAGGCACACAACAGATGTTACCCTTATCAGGGTTGCAGATGGCGCTGGGGGAAGGGACGTGAGGGGGCTGGGTGGGAAGCCCTATCGTATGACCGCCGGCTATGCGTAGAGGCCTTTCTCCTTCATCATGTTTGTTCAGTGGGAGGAAGGATTCATTGTTGCAGGTGCTTTCACCGTACCGTGCTTTGCTGCTCGTCATATTGCTGCTTAAAACAGAGAAGCCATTCAGAGACATGGCGGATCGCTTTTCCTTTCCGTCTCGGTCTGCGTGTTGATGTAAATGACCTTCTAGGACCGAAAACAAAAGAGGGCTTTACATGTACATTTGCTATTTTTTATTACGAGATTCTGACAGAATATATAAACGTTAAAGGCAGAAAAGGGAAAAAAAATGCCGAATATGCTTATTGTGTGCATTCGGCATGGTAGAAAACTTGAATCCCGAACAAGGGGAGCAAGGATTGCGGGGTGTCCCCTGCTTACATTACATGAAAAGTGTGGGGGACAATTGGAAAATAAATGCATTCAACCTTTTAACCTTTTTGTGATGCAAAGCTCTCGATTTAGCAGTGCTCCTCCCCATTGTTTTCAGCAACGTGATTTTCACGTAGATCCATATAAACGAGTGTTTTTTTAAAACCTCAAACCGAGGAGACGTTTATTTGATAACTTTGCGACTAGAGAACTTGCTGTGAGGTGAGAACATCGTGTCCACTTTCCCACTTAGCTGTGTTGCTGTTAACATACACGGCACGCGGGACACAGTGATATATGTGTGACTGAAGTGTCCAGTTCAGGTACAGCTTCATTTACTGAGCGTGCTGTGCATTCATACAGCCATGCTAACCACTGTATTTATTGGTGTTTAGGATGACCGTATATTTAAGGAAACAATATCATAGCGGCACAGATGGATCCCTGCGCCCTACTGGCTGCAGTCCTGGTTGGAGTGTGCATGCAAGATAAGTGAGTGAGACTGATAGAGAATAGGTTGTGCATGGCAAGGTGTCGGGGAAGTGAAAGGAGAGGGAATGTGAGTGCAGGTACGGGTGGCGAGTAGCAGTGAGTACAATGGAGAGCAGTAGTGTGGAGAGTGGAGAGTAGTAGTTGGGGGAGTAGTATTCGTAGCAGGGAGAGTACTGTTAGTATTGTGGAGGGGGAGTGTTATTGGTGTGGAGGCGGGCGAGAGAAAGAGTAGAAAGTAAGGTCTGGGATAGGGAGTAGAGGGGGAAACATGGGCAGGATAGAAGCGAAAGTGTGAGGGAGAGTGAGGAGAGACAGTGGGTGGGATAGTAGGGAGGGACAGTAGGAGGAGGAAAGTGAGAGCGTAAGAGAGACATAGGGAGAGGAATGCCGGGGCGTGGAAGGGTAGGACCAAGTGAGGCCTAATTGTCTGGAAAGCACTAGCCCTTAGGCTGTACTGAATTGGTGAACTTAGGCCATGCACTACCTGGATTGTTGCCAGAGGGAGTTAAGAGAGAGAACGTGTTTGCCTTTAGGCTATCACAACCAGACACACAGCTTCTTGGATAGTGGGTGTTACTGATATCTAGTGAAAGTCCTGGGGTTGAGGGAAGCCTGGGTTAGGGAAGGAACCGATTGCACTAGACGAGATAGAAAGAGGGACAGCTCTTAGAGAGCCCCTTAAATATTATGAAAATAATAACTCTTACACTGTCTTTGAGATTTGGTGTGTTCTTGAGACCCTATGTTACATCACTGTTATCAACACATCAAATGGACTTTAACACTGTAGAGCGGCAACGCAAATACCAGTACAATTTTTTAAAGCTTTTTGTTTTACATCCAAAGCATTTAGCACCCACGTATTGATGAAGTACTACCTGCTTATTGATCTCTTGGTTATTCAGGCATTAATACCCAGACAGCAGGCTAATCCTCCTGCTAACTGCACTGACACCCGCATTAAGGCACCCTCTCTTTGCTAAGAATGTAAATGCAAGGGTTGAAAAATGCTGGCTCCTCGACCTGGAACCCACCAAGGTAAAGTGGCGGGATAAGTCTTATGTAATCCCCACTTGGGCATGTGCATGGGCTAAGACGTCCCGTCTCTACCCCCAACCGGTTTCTACACCCCTTCACCTAACATACTGAGCAATTTCAGTAAGTTACTTTCCACTTCATGCAGTTTTTTCAGACTGGAGCACAGAAACATGACTGGAAACAGTGAGTGAAGTGCACATTTAAATGAGAAACAGTGAGAGGGGCACCGGTGAGCCCAGACAAGATGGCCACTCATGTAAAGCTCCATAAAAACCGTCCATCTTTGTGAATTTTTCCTGCTCGCCCTCCTTTTGCCCGTTGGGGTAATCTTTAAAAGGGGCAGATCTAATCTCTTACATTTTGAGACTTGGAGGGGCAGTTTCTGGGTTCTAGGAGATGCTGCAGATCACAGAAGCCCTCCAGAGACTGCCAGTGGTGAGCCTGCCATTTGCATCTCGGGGTTCGCCCATCAATGGCCACTTGGGGGTGGCCCTCCCCTCTTCTTCAATTCCCTGAAATGCTGCATCCTCTTTTTAAGAAGTGTTTTAAGGCCCATAACATTTCATGCCATTACCTTGAACATTGATTCTTAAATGTATATAACCCTTCAGAAGCTCCTAAAATGCCACCTCATAAAGGCGAGAGCCCAGCCTCAGTCCGGGAACAGTGGTAACTGAGAGTATGAGAAGAATCCTTATCCCATACCTTCTCCGATCCTACCTCCTCGATTTAAAAATAAAAAAATAGTGCCCCAAACTCAGACCTTACTAAACTCAGCCCTGTCAGGACCACCTTCAACCAACAAACTTTGGAGTTCAGCATGGTCATATGGGTTGAGACTTTCAGGGAAAACCTCTTCGTTGTCAGGTTCAGGTGTTTGTCCAACTACTTCCACCTCAGTGGTAGGTGAGTTAGGGGGAATGTTTTCTTTCGCTCTGGTCTTTCTTGACTCCTTTAGCCTTGGGTTTCTCCTTTGACTTGAGCTGTGCCTTGGTCTTGTCTAAGGCAGCCCTGATGGGTGACCTTGTGCATGGTCTCTCTGCTGTGTCACCTGCTGTGTCACCCACATGACCTAAGTCTGAGATCATTCCCCAGCAGGACCTTTCCTGGAACTTACCTCTGTATGCTCACTGGAATCCTGACCACTGTACCATTGATAGTTCCATTTACAGGCATTACTGGGGACTTGGAACATCAGCTAACTTGTTGGGCATCAGGGGAGCTCTGGCAAGCTCCTCCTGGTTTACCAAAGTGGAATCCACCACAGTTCTGCTGCCGACACTATCCCTAAGGGCAGGAATATATACTCAATTGATTAGCACACTGTCTTTTAAAGTAGTGCTTAGTGTTATCTGGAATGCTAGCATACGCCTCTGAGACTTTAGGCTGCCAGGTACCCAGGGAAACTAGGACTAACTCAGATTTTATCCGACTTGGGAAAGAGTCTGAGGAGAAGGATGCCCCGTGATCTCTTCCTCCTCAAAGGGGGGGAAGGCCACACCACCACACTTGCAGAGTGGTCCCCAAGGTTTTGACCTTAAATCTGGGGTCCCCCTTCACTTGGTCACTTGCACCACAAGCCACAGAAGATCCACTGGGTCTTAGGACATAGGGAGGCTTACTGTAACCGGAGTTCTGTCTGGGAGAATTACAATCGCTATCCTGAACATTTTCTTGGGACTTACCCTTGTTATTCTCTTTGTGGCTCTTTTGGGAGGAAGTTGTATCATATCCCTCACCCTCCTTATCTGTGTGCTTTTCCCCCTCCTCCTGCTTACCAGAAGTCTTGTCCTGATAATACACTCTGTGTGACACCCACAAATCTGCTGCACTTGCTATCTTCTTATGGTCTAGCTCCTTAGAATCAGCCAAGTGCTGCTTAAGCTCAGGGGAACAAGATGCAAAATATCATACCCTCCAAGTTGGTGACCTTATAGCCTTCTACCCAGCCAGTCACGTTTTTCAAGGAATCAGTAACATAGGACATCTAAGTGTTACCTTCTTTATTTTTGTACTCTCTAAATCTCTTTAAGTATTGGGCAGGAGTCTTCCCAAACTTTGAAAGGAGAGTTTGCTTCAATTTTAAGTCTTTTCTGTCAGCCTTTGACATTTCCATAATGGCACTGCAGCCAGAATGGGGTAGTTGACTGAGCAACCATGCAATCTTGTCAGCATCCACAACTTCTTGTACTTCACAAGCATACTCAAATGCAATTAACCAGTGCATGATCAAAAGCATACTCAAATGCAGTTAACCAGTGCATGATGTCATTCTTTTCATCATACATACTGAGCAGATCTTTAGGAAATCGCGGATTAGAGGAGTACTCAGACCCATTTCCTGATCCCTTAGAGGAGCCAGTTGTAGCCTGAATCCTGGCAAGCTCCAACTGGTGGTGCCTGTCCTTCTGTTTTTCTGCTTGCTGAACTCTCATTTTTGCCATGTTGAACTCAAGATCCTTCTGCTTAAACAGCAGCTTTTGCTTCTTGAATTCATACATGGCTTCAGCATCAGAACCAACAGACAAAACTTGGGTCTCTTTCTCATCCCTGTCTTCATGGACTACATGCATGATGGCAGCGACAGGTCTGCTAGAACTGCCAGTGAGAGCTTCCCCACCACCTTCTGCACTATCATCTGAAGTTATGGTATTGAGTTGATCCTCTTGCCAATCCACAAGCCTATGGATAATTTCACCCTTGGTACCTTGAGTGGATAAGCCTCTTTCAGTACACAAAATTCTCAGTGTCTCTGATTTGGAAGAATTTGAAGTTATGTTAGTTATTGTTCCATGTTCTAAGATAGGTCGTTAGCTTTGCAGTTAAGTTTTCACTAAGGTCACTGTGTCCTGGGTAAGTGTAACCTGGGTACCTTTACCAGTGCGTAACACTGGGTATGCTCAATCCTATCCCACCGCTCTACACCAATTTGTTAAGATGGATTTCTGAACTCCGACCTGGTGGGCAGAGGTTTAGAAGGCCAGCCTAGTTTCTTGGGACAGGGTGACCTTCTTGACAAGCCAGACCAATCAAGGTAGCATTGGCGGTGGTCAAGACTAGGTCTCAGGAGGGATGAGAGTGATCGAGGGCCCAAAATGAGCACACACAGTAAACAACACCACAAATTACACTTTCAGGTGTATATATCAAAAATAGATATACATTTATTAAAGACCTTTTAAGTCAAACACAAGATGAAACCACAGTAATATTAACAGTTCTAACACAACCTTATACTAGGGAATATATATGCAGTAACTGTTGAGCTAAAGAAATATTAAACTAGCATGGATATGCAACCTGTAACAGAAGAGGGTCAGACAGTGCAAATATACTTTAGGCAATTCTTCAGCAAACCCAACCCTAACTAGTAGGCAGTCCAATCCCTACGAAGTGTGGAGCCTTGTGCTCAAAAGTTAGTTTAGCGCGGCAGCGCTTGATCGTGCGCTAAAGTACAAAGCAGGCCTTCTTCAAGGGGCTATAGTGTCTCAGGAAGGAGGGGTTAAGGCGATGAAGAATAGTGTTCCACTCTTCGAGGAGGGTCTCCACAGGAGGGCAGAGCGATTTCACAGAATTGGGAATAGGATGGTAGTTCAGACTATCCTAACAAAGGTGAGTGGCCCTTGGTGGACACTCAATGTGTAAAAGTCTATGGATGCTCCTAGAGCGAACCAGTAAGTGTTGTAGATACTCAAAGACCCATAACGCAGTCCGGACCAAACTTGTCCAGTCCAGTTCGCTTGCAGGTTCGAGTCCCGCAGTTGTGGGTCTCTCCGGCTTCCAAGGGCTGCGTTCCGGGATATCAGTCCGTGACGGGACGGTGACCTTTTCTCCGCTTCTGGGAATGAGATTGGGCCAGTTCCACTGCAGGTCGTTTTAGGGCACATGCGGGCACAGCAGCAAGGCCACCCACGAAGCTTGCCACCACGGTGGGGCGACATGGGTACTGCGTAGGCTCGGGTTCGGGCAGACTCTTCTAATTCCAGACCTAGGAATGGTATGTGTACGAATGTCAGCGGGAGAGTTTACGGTTCCCAAAGTCTCAAATCAAAACTCAAGACAGTGTTGATTCCAAAGCAAAGGTCCTGTACGAGCTGGTAAGTTCACTGGGCAGTCCAGGAACACTTCCGAAAGGGGCTTGTTTGCAGGTTAAGCAGGAGGTGCTGTGAGTAGTTGGTCCCACTACTCCAATGGGTCGAAGTGCCCATGCAGGCCTTCTATGATCAATGTGAAACCGGAGCTCCGACCGGACAACAGTGGGGTCAGGGTGCCATAACTTCCAGCGGGTCACCAGCAGTTCCACAGATCTGTTTCTTTGGTTCAGGATACCTGGCTCCTTTATTAAGTTCGGTGAGAACTCAGATCGACCAGGTATGGGCGTAGAGTGCCTTTTCTTATCCAATGTTTGCTTCACGCCAAAACAAAGGGCAACCAATGGGAGATCTGCTCACATTCAACCATCACAGCTGTGGACCAATCATGGACTTCAGTGGTCCCAGACATCCTGGCACCCGGGATGCGTATTGGAACTAGACAGGTCCAGCCCACTTCCTGGGCGCACACACACAAGGCATACAGAAGCCTGTGAAAGCATCAGCTTGCGCGAGAGCCTGCATGACCAAGTAAGGAATTTCCCGGGTCGGCTCGACCTGGGGAAGGCTAAGGGACAGAATGGCCAAAGGACAGAACATAGGACTTTGTGGCATGGCGATTTTAGGCACTGGCCACCATCCTGGGCCAAACTCATTTTGGACCATAGAAAAGAGTCAAAACTGCTTTAAACTAACTGCTGCCGCCAACTCCGTCCTGGACACACTTGTACATTCAACAAAAGGGTGTCTAGGGTCTTAAAAATGAAAAAGAGACCCAGCGCACTGTACTGGAAGGTACATTGTGCACTGATAAAATATTACCAAGTAACGGCAATAAAGTGAAAGACTAAGGAAACAAAGTTTCCCAGTACTGACTGTCTGAAGGGCATGTCATTTTCCCCTTAACAAGATGAGCAAACGCCCAGTGGAGTACAGCAGAAGGCTGGGCTCCTCTGGTAAAAGTCAGGCTAGGATGGTCAGACAAAAGCAAAAAGTTGGGGGGTTAACAAATGGAGGGAAAATTACACATAAATGGAAATCTTTCCTAACACCATCAAGATCTGCCTACGGAGGTATCCTGTTAGTGACTCCTCTAATTATCATGACATTGGCATATTGTACCTGGTTTGCTTTTGTCCAATCCTCAGTGACAATTTGCCTCCCACTCCTTCATTAATTCATCTGTTGACTTTCAAGAAGCCAAATATTCACTGGACCTCTTTTGGGAAAGCAGTCCATTCCAAATCCCTCCAACAGTGAGGTGAGCATAGAAGGCATCCAAGGCAGAAGGTAGAGCACCTGTGCCCCAACCATCCCCATGGAACAGTGAGGGTGACTGCTGTTTGGACTACGGCTCACCTTTCTGCCAGCTGCACTGGAACCAGGCTCCTCACTAGCATGAAAGATCGCTTGTAGGTGCCAGCCAAGCTGCCTCCAGTGGGAGTGCAGAACAGAAGGATTTGTCTTGTCCTTGAGCCCCTGGACTGGGACTACCAGCAACCGGAAAGCCCAAGAGCAGCTGGAATTCTATTCACAAAGCTTCAAACAACATTCAAACCTCATTCAATGTCCTTCGAGGCAACACAGGACCTGTGCTGCTGCTTTTGGCACTTCACAACTTCAGACTGCTCACCTGCATCTTTGAAGAACCTTGCTGCTGGATCAACCTGACTCACCGCATCTCCAAACTGCTTCAAATGCAAGGAAAGTGCAGAGAAGCCCAGTTTGATGCTGGTGATCCACCAAAGAACAAGAACAAGCTAGTATGAAGAGACCCACCCCCCAGGTCCAATTTTGGTACAGTACTGACTTATAAGCCTGCTTTTCAGTGCTTTTCGTGAACGACACATCCTTTAGACAGTGACATTGCTGCAATTGCTTCCCTGCACACTCTTGCTCAAGTACCCAGAATGTGACTTTATGCCAGTTTATTTTCTGGGTTCTCTCCACAGAAGTTTCTTTTGTGTGTTTTTAGTTAGTTGCATTTTTGGTTGTTTAATTAAGACAGTCTGTTTATAGAGCCTTGATTGGGCATTCTTTTTATTTGGATTATTGCAATATTGTTGTTTGGGTTTCTACTATTCTCACCTCACAATGTGTGAGCTGCCAATACATGGTCCGAGGGCATACCCTGGCCATGGCCCAATTACCAACAAAGGCAAAGGAGGTACCTATCTGGCTGTTTTAACTGTTTTAAATGGGATCATTATTGATTTAGTAGTAGTGTGGGGCTGAGTACATATTTTAGCCACTACTCTTCCCTGTACTCGCAGAGTAGTAGTAGTTTTGTCACAATGTTCTTATTACTCGACTTAACCCAAGTGTGATGAAATTACACTGCCCCGCAGGAGTACAAGGGTGACTAGTGGCTAAACCGCCTACTCATCCCTCATGCTACTACAAACCAACAGTGATAGCAACCGTAAAGCTGATACACGCAGTTAAGAAATATACCTGCTTCGCCTTATGTGGTAACCTAGTTCGAAGGCAGGCTATAGTCTTAAGAGGGGTGTAATAAAAGTCGCAACCCAGAGGCAGTTGTATAGCAATCTGAAATCGGGTTCTGGGGCCCACACCAGCAGAATAAGAACGTGTAGAGAAGTCACGGCAGTTGTACTAAATCTTGTATAGCGTAACAAGCTTTTCACTTTTATCTGCAGAAGTTGTGAAATAAGTTTGGTTCTCTTAACCCTAATTGTGGTTTGCTCTGCTGTTTGTGGACTGTTACCTCCCATTTCCCCTCCCCACCATCCTCCAGTGACAAACCTGCACCAGTAAAATTTCACATCTGGAAAAATAATTGGTGTGTACCTCAGTGGACCCATGCAAGACTATTAAACAATTCACCTTCATTCCTGGGTCTCAGAATGGGGGAGGACCAGCCAAAAAAAGTGGAAGAGAAAGAAGCAGAAAAACTGGTGAGTATCACCTGATATGTAAAAAGATGCACATGGTTCTATTTTGTGACGTAATCTTGTATAGCACTACTCCATGCTGTTTGGCGTCTTATTGGTGCATGGATTCTGTGAGGGTTCAGAAATGTGAGAGGGACAACTTGATAAAGGTTTTTCACAAGAAGCCATTTTATTAACTTAACAGGGTGTGATAAATGCCCTGCTTTCCCTAACCTAACATAGGTTTCCCTGTCTATGAAACTAAGACTAAAAGAAAACACTTCAATATATAAGGATATCTGTCCCTTACACTTATACATACAACAAAAGCTTTTCAGGTATTCATATGGCTGTTCAAGTTCACCAAAATAAGGATTAATACCAAGTATTCTTGCACCCAGGGTTGGATCTCCTTCCCCAGGATCAAAAGTAGAATTTCCAAATGAAAGTTCCATTGAAAAATGTGCAAGTCAATAGTCCGCGTCTGCTTCAAAAGTAACATACAAAGGTGTCTCCTAATAACCAACGTCTGGCTTTCTACACAAAGTTCCTTAACTTCATGCAGGCTTCATTTGTTATCATGATTGTATTATAATCAAAGAAAAGTTCATCATTCTTCCAAAGTATATTTCAATAGGATTTCTCTTCTCCTGAGAAATATACTTCTTTAAATACAACAATGGGCCTCATTCTGAGTCCGGCGCTAACCAATGGCGGTAGTAGCACCTTGGTCGGCACCGGACCCGTACCGGCACCGCCCTGGTGGAATGGGAAATTACCGCCCTATTCCGAGTTGACCAGGGCGGTCATTTCCCATTCCCCAGGGCCCTCCCCTATTCCCAAATGAGCCCCCATAGGACTCAATGGGAATGGGGAAATTGCAAATAACGGTGACCGTACTTTACGGTCACCGTTATTGGCTAAAAAGCCCCTTTGCGCCCTCGTCCCTAACGTCTGCTAGAAGCAGGCGTTAGGGACGAGGGCGTAAAGGGAACTCGGAATGTGGCGGTAAGGGATTATCGGCACCGGTCTCATTAACGGTGACCGGTATCCCTTACCGCCATACTCGGAATGAGGCCCAATGTTTTTGTCAGGATGGCTTTCCCACAGTTCATCAAACACTAGTGGTAACACTTTCTTTACACCACAACCATTCACCACAATAGAGTACTTTAATGTCTTCTTCCTGGTTCACTAACCTGCCAGGACTACCACTAACAATCCCTTTTCCTGGTGTACTCTCTTGCCATGATGAATCTCCAAACTTGACTACAAGTACTCTGCTGTGTGGGTTACTTCAACACATCAGTATAGTCTTTTAACTTTGAACCAAAATGCGTCACAACTGTTTCCACAAGGCTACATCCATTGATGCTGTTTATTCCACTGTTCATTTGGCTACATATAATGCAGGTTATATTCCTCCCCCCGCTCCACTCTTTACAAGGAGGGTCACTTCCATGACAACTTTGAGCTTTCAATATCACACCTTGTGACTGTTGATAATGGGCCTCATCATGAGTTTTGTGGAATTCCGGCACAATTTCCACCGAGCGGAATTAGCGTTACCTCCGGGATGAGCAGCAGTATTGGCGCCAAATAATGACCTGGCATGAACACGTGCCCCACTCTGGCAATACTGCTAATACTGCCCGGTGGAAAATGCACCAAAACAAGGCACTTTGCCGAAATATTGGTGCTATTAGTGCCAGCTGAAATGGCGTCATCGACGGAACGGGAAGCGTGGCAGCGGCCATCTTTAAAAACTCAATACAACCTGAATCACCCACTTCCTGTAGCCATCTGAACCCTAAACACACTTCCAACATGGTCTCAATAGCAGACCCAAAGGAAGGTGCCAGAGAACCGGCTGAGAAAACCCAAATTCAGTGGGGGAGGATTGGTAATCCTCACTGATGAGGTAGTGGCCCACTGTGATGAGCTCTGTGGCAGCAGACAACGGAAGACAACAGGCCAGTGCAAGACTGCCATCTGGCTTGCCATCAGCCAGAAACTGACTGCAGTGTGCAGTACCCCTCATGATGCAGAGGACTGCCGGAAGAGGAGGAACAACCTTAGGGTCAGGGTGAGGTGACTCCTCTGCCAACACCTGCAGGAGTCCTTGGCAACTGGAGGCGGTATCATCGACCCACATGCAGTACCATCCACGACATGGAGGGCATCAAGGGAGTCAGTGGAGCGGAGGCAGGTGCCATCAGCCAGGAGGCGAGTCAAATGTCAGCCTAGCACAAAATGCAGTAGTAGACAGGCACACATGTCGGCAGATCCAGCAGCTGGGCCAACCAATGAGGGTGAAGTGACGAGGTGCCACATCAGCCAGCCTCCACAGCAGCCTGGAGGAAGGGCACTAAGTTCACCCGTGAGCGGCACTGCAGTGTGAAAGGGTGGCAAGCGACCAATATAAGTGCAATGCAAATCACACCCCTGCCAGTGTACCCTGTGCCAGTAGGATTGTGGTGCATCAGTAAACATGATATTGCACACCAGTCACACCAACATGTTGCAGTCCAGTTGTCCTGCTCCATGTTTGCATGGCAGATGAGCACACAAAGTACAATTCCCCCATCACCGACATGGGTGCAGCAAGCCAAATCACCCAGGCGCAACACTGGCTGGCTGCAGATCAGCGTCCCATCGAGCTATGAGAGTGCCATGGACAAAGCCACCACACCCTCTCCAACAAGGCATGCATCCCCCAGGGAGGGTATGTGGGGGCCATGAACACATGCGACCTTCCCACGTGCAGCCATAACCAGGCTGTGCTTGTATGCCATCACCTGACCATTAGAGCATGCCACAACATCCTTGACCCTGCAGGACCACAAGCTTGCATTTAATACCTCAGCTGCCCCTGCATGGATATCTTTCCTTCACCGCACAGAGGCCAAAGGCCACCTGCTCATGTTTCACACACACATGGCTGCAACCATTTGCATAATGCTGTGCCCACATGCAATGTCCCCTGAGCAACCATGACCATCTGCCCAAATGTGTGGGGTGCCTCTCTGTATCATAGCATATGTGCATTGCATGCCAATACATGTGAAAGAACCATACCTGACAACATTCTATATGTCCCCTACAGGCACCCGTGCATCTCTGGAAGCATATGAGGAGGATGAGGGGGCAGGCCTGTCGGGAAGTGGCACCTCCAGGCCCTCAAGGTCCACCGCTACCACCCCTCAAGGGCAGCCACATGCCATACCAAGGCACAATGACCGCCATGCCATACATTGACCCAGCAAGTCCAAACCCTGCTCCAACCCCACATGACACCAGGACAACCTCCACACTCACTGCACCCACTCCGGGACTGAGACCACACTTGCTGGCAGGGCCTCTGTTGACACCCAAGAGGACACAAGCCAAGTGCCACACGGTGATGAAGGGTCACACACCTCTGATAGCTCTACCCGCCACTAGCGTACCGAGCCACCTGAGCCAGACGTGGACATGCCATGGCTCACCGGACCGCAGCCCTGACCCTCATCAGAGTCGCCCTCCCATTCACCACACACTACTGTAAGGAAGGCATGGTATCAAAGACAGACACAAGTGTTCACAATTCAAGGGTGTTTATTAAACTGTAAAATGGGTGAGATAAACGACTCATCTAAACCTAAATCGAAGATGGGAACAAGCTGTGAATAATGCAGTCGTAGTAGAGTATAGTCAAATAAAAAGGGCCTATACTAAAAAAAATATTGCCAATCCTTAAAGCTATGCTACAAAGTAGTGTGGGATAATGTTCACAAGAAAAGAAAGTGTTCACAAAATGAAAAATCAGGATTTTATGGCCGGGGTCTCCCTTCCCCACATTTTTAGCATGGGATAAGGGAGGACCCTTGAGCACAGCACAACCCTGTACGAGCTTACAGTTCTTTTTCTCAATATCAGGGTCTTCTGTACCCAAGTCTCTTCTCATGCAAAGTCTCTTGCTTCAGAGGGCCTGATATGCCAAAAAAACAACAAAACAAAAGTTCCTTCTGTTAACCTTCACGTCGGGTGACTACCCTTCACCATTGGATCCTCCTCAGCTGGATTCCGATCCTTCTCTCAGTTGTACGCCTCCCTCAGTCAGGCTCAAACCAACCACTCACTGTGGACATCCCTCATTTAGGTTCATACTTGTTGTCACAATGTAGTTCACTTAGCTTCTTCACAATATGCGATTCAAGCTTCTTCACAATATGGGACTCACTTCCCTTTGCTTTGCTCTTGACGTCCCTCGGGTTCACTGCCGCCTTTCAATCACAATCTCCTCACTTGTAACATTCAAAAGTTTCAATGTGTTTTTAAACAACCAGCTAGTTTTGCTTAGGTCCCCCTCATCCGGTCTGAGATCTTCCAAAGCACTTGCCAATTTTAAACAGAGACTTCTGAAGGGAGATCACGTCTCGCCGGGTCACACTTAGTTTATATGGCCTGTGCGGGCTTCACACAATTACAGTTCGCACAGCAGTCGGGTTCACACTTTCCCAATTGTCAAAACTTCAGCAACGCGTCAAGGTCCTTCGATTGTACAACTGTTTGGCTTGGCCCTTGTATGACCACCCCAACACCTCACGTTGGCCTTCCCTATGGCCTCTTGGTACTTGTAGTTTCAATACTCTTTTTAGTTCATCACAGTCTCTTTGCTCAGGACAGGGGTGCCAGCTAGAGACCTCCGAATGCGCGCCCACTTGGCGACGGACTATTCTATCCCTGGTACCGGGTTTGTTCACAAAAGACTGCTGCATCTTAATCTTCTTAATGTTGCCACTGCAACCTTGAGCCTAACACAGTCGGGCCCATTATCAGGTTCTTCCCACTCACCGGCTGTGCTGAACTCGTTCGCGTTTCTTTTGCCGCTGGAGTCGAGGACAGTACCACGATGGCAACCAGGTTTCCCCGCCCTGGCTATCATTGCAGGAGGGTTTCATGTACCGCTTCCATCCGTCGCACCATTCGGCAGCTGCGACTCCCAGTCTTATGCTTCTTTTGTGGGAGGCTTTGCGGGTCTGGGTTGAAAAGGGCAAGGGCAACTCCCTCCTTGACATCCTTTCAGGTCTCGCCACCTTTCTCCTCCGATTGAACTGCCGTCCTGGAATTGCTGCTTCTTTGTGCATTCAGCCTTGTTCAGAGTGTGCTCTTGTGCTATGCCTGTTATCCCTATGGGGATGGAAAAGGGCAGTCAGGTGTGTGTAGCTGTCTGCAATTGCCTGACCCTTGTGTTAGGACATGTCAGGTAAACGGCCCTGGCATTAGTCCATTGTCGATCATAGTGGTGAGAAAGTTTTTGTGTTGGAAAAGGGTGGGGGCAGAGTTTCTAAATATCCTACTGGGCAGGATGGGGAAAAGTATTCATAAGCAAGGGGAATCCGTGTCTCACCCTTCGGTGTCCCACTTCCACTGACCAAAGACCCCTCATCCAAGTGATCCTCCCGCACTGGTCCACCCCCAGGAACTGGATCCAATAGCAATGGATGTGTCCTGGCCATCTGGATGACAGATCCCCGGGGGCTAGTGAGTGAGACACCTTTAGGTTTCTCACACCACCCCGCCAATCCATACTCCAGAGACTGGACACAAAGGAGAGGGAACAACAGGAGATGGAGGCCATTGGCCACGCACATTGCCTGCACCTCCAGCCCATATGCAATTACATGCAAGGGGCCACCCGCAGGATCATGAGGACAATGAAGAGGAACCGGGCACAGGCGGCTCCTAGTACTTCTGCCCTGACCGCGTATAGGTAGCGAGTCAGGGAGATGACAAAGAGGTTCTGGGCTTTTGTAAAGTCGATGCGACAAAGCATAGAACTTACTCTGCAGCAAATCCGGAGGCCAGGGTCAATAACCTCAAGTTCGGTCACCCCCACTGAGGGGTCACAGCCCAGCACACCCAGGAACCAATCTGAGTGCCATTTGGAGCTGAAATTGCTTGGGGAAGTCCTGAGTGGGAAGAGGTCATGGAAGTGACACTGACACACCTTTTGCCTGTGGCTGTGCTGGAGTGTTAGTGGTGGGAGTGGGGAGGGGACATAGTGTGCTGGAGTGCTGGTGATGGGGGGGGTCGAATAGTGTACTTGGGTGTCGATGGTGGGGTGCGAGAAGGGCTAATTAGTGCACTTAATTTAATTGAAATAGTTGAACTCCATCAATGCAAGAACATTCCTCATTGTTTCATGGTTGTGTTTATTAATTGGTGTGAGTGTCAAACAGTGGTGCATGGCATGTGCCATGTGAATGTCTCTGAAACAAATCAGTCCCTGGCGAGCCAGTCGGCCATCCGTGACATCTCTGGCAATGCGTGCAGACGCTTCTGCCACAGGTACTGCATCCTCATGCTCTGGGGGTGACATGTTCACATCAGGGGATAGAGGGACATTCCGCTGTAGGCAGATATTGTGCAGCATGGCACACACAAGCATTATTTCACCCACTTGAGTCCATCAGGGCTCCTCCTGTATGGTCCAGGCAGCAGAAACGGGACTTCAGGATGCCAAAGGTTCGCTCTATGCACACACAGGTCCTGCTGTGAGCGTGGTTGTAGGCAATATCCTGTGGGATTTGTGGATCACGCACAGGTGTCATGACCCAAGGCAGCTGCAGGTATCCAGAGTCACCTGCATGGAGAGAGGCACATCCATGAGTCACATTGTATTGTGGGGGGGGGGGGCTTTTCACGGCATCCGGGCATTGGACATCATGTGCATGCATATGGAGCTTCATTGTGTGGCATGTGTATTTGCAATGTTTGTGCATGTTGTCACTCGCGTCATGCATTGTATTTACTTAACATCCACCCTGTTCGTTTGCAACAGATGTTAAGTCATGTGTCTGTCGGTGCCATGTCAAGCTGACATGGTGGCTGTCTTGTGGCAGTGAAATGCTCTCGTGCAAGTGGCTTGATGGGTTTCCTACCGGCGCTCCCTAGGCATCTGGGGGCAGCGGGTCGGCATTGCGGACTGAGTGTACATGCGTACATGGCTGTGGTACTGGCAGGGCTGATGTTGTGTGATGCGATGTGGCACTTTGTTTGGCATTCTTTTGGATTATGCAAGTTGCATTGTGGTACCTGTAGTCATGTACGTTTTTGGAGTTGCAACTGTATGTGTTCATCAGTTTCTCTGTCCATGTATGGCCGACATGTGCATGTTCCCTGGGCTGTACTCTGAATGTTGGTGTGGGAGGTGGGCAGATCTGACTTTTGCAATCAATTGTCATTCCATGCTTTGTGGAGTTTTTCACCCCCCACCCTCCAATTTGGTGAGGTGCATCAGAGCGCCTGCGTGCTGACAGTTTTACTCACCCACTATCCACGCCCGTTGTCCTCCGTGCCACTCCATATATACATGCAGTGTACTATTCAGTAGAAACAAGGCACTGTGGGCAGAACCAGGGTAGCAGGCACCGCAGTGGGTGATTTACAGGTTTGGGTTTCAGGTCACCTGCACATTGAGAGAGTGGTAGTGTTCCCTGTTGCTGTACACTGCATTGTGGGCCTGGTGGGGCCACCAACGCAACGTGGGTACAGTCCAAGGCTGCAATGGCATTTGAGCAACTGCATAGAACTGTGCCTTTATGGCGTGAATCTGTGCTGAGATGGTGAGCAGGGAGATGTGGCGTGGGACATGCTGCAGAAGAGCATCCAGCACCTGGGCCAATACTGCACACAGTGTGGGCTGTGCCATGCCGTGCATCATGGCCACTGAGTGCTGGAAGTTGCCAGTTCCTAGGAATTGCAGGGCGGACACTAGCTTTAACAGTGGGGGCATAGCTGTCCGGATGTTAATCCTGCTGCCCATGTCGCTCTGGATTGTGGTGAGCAGCTCACTTATGGTCTCCCTGTTGAGGTGGTACAGTGTGACTAACTGGCTGTCAGTGAGGGTCCATGGTTAGGGCCTGACCCTGGGGATCGGTGCACACCTTGCTTGACCTCTCCTCCTCCTCCCCAGTACTCCCTTTGCCCTGGGTTGGGTGTCCTGCCACTGTACTTCCAGGCGCAGCATGAGCAGCTGCATGTCCCATCTCTCAATGGCTAGTGGAAGCATGGTGTTTGGAACCGTGTTTGGGAAAGGCTTGTGCCTTATGTAGCCTCCTGGAGTTGATTGGGGTCAGCTGTGGCTTAATTTCTGCCACCTGTGTTCATTTACCTCCACCTGGAGGCTGGGGGTAATTGTGCTGTATTTTCAGCGATATTAGTACCAGTTTCCGGTGCTAATACCAGCACACAGGGACTTGAGATGCAGTGGTTTTTGCGTTTCGTGGTATTGGCACAGATTCTGCCGGCAGTAATTGCGTCGACTGCGCTAATTACGTTAAGGTCACTTTTAAGGCTGACCGCCCGACTCGTGAATAGGCCCAATGTTTTAGATTCAAGTTTCTCTCTCCAAGAAAGCTGTCTTCCCTCTTTCTCTCAATTACCCTTCTTTGGTTTAGGGAATGCTGGTTGATATTTGTCTTATAGATTGCCCCCACTTTACTTTGGCAATACTGATTACAGTTCTGGTTTGATATTTCCCCAGCTTTGTTTTGCCAATGGTAGTTATTCTGGGGTTTTAATTCTGCCTCCTCTGTTCGTAATTGTAATTTAGGCCAAAAGCACTTCTTCTCATTAGTTTGGTATTCAAAATAGTGGCACGCGTTAAGTGTTTACAATGGACTGCCACAGGGTCACCTGTCCGAGGATAACTCACTGGGTTTTCCATGCGCATCTGTGTCTCTCGCTTCTGCTGCCGCTTCTGCTCTGCTCTTCTGTTTGGGTGCTTCTGAGAGCTCTGGTTGCGGTCCCGTGACTCGCATCCTTCTGAGCAGGAGTCTTCATTACTCCTCTTGGATCCCTGTGCCCGCCAACCACGGAGGCAGGCACGCAGTATGGAGAGTGTCTCTCTCTCACGAGATATTCTGCAACAACATTGATTCCCGCTGCTCGATCTCTGCAACTTGGGCTTCTCAGCTTCACGACTTTCTCAGCACCATTAACCTCCAAAGGCAGAGCGGTGGTCCCGGCGTCCTCGATCTTCCTCTGCTGCATGCACACGGCCACAAACAACTCCTTCTACTACTACTACTACTCCTCCTCATCTGCACCTGAGGGGGATTTAAATAATCAAAATTCCCGCTCAAGTATGATTGTTCAGAGCACTAGACGGCATACTGCAGTTCTGTATCTCTGAGCTCCTCTTCTTCGTCCCAGTACCTAGGGTATTATAGGACTTGAAGTCTTCATTCTGATTCTTCATTTCATCCCATATTTCATTTTTAGTTTTACTTAACTCACTCTGTTTGTAAAACATATCTTTATATGAGGATTTTAAAGATATGAATGATTGTTTCTGGTTTTCACCATTTAAACCAAGGAAAGATCATTTCTATCAGAAGGGAAGGTATTGATGTTCTGATTATTATCCTGACCATCATGTCTGTCATGATCAACATTTTGGGTATCTTTCGGAAAGGGTTTTTGACTCTGACAACAAGCCATTAGGCACTATGGCTTCTCTCACTGCTGCTCTCCTGACTGAACCCTCCTGTTCCCTTGGGGGCATTGTCCTTCCAGGTGACCCACCCGGCTAATACCACCTCCATGGTTTGGATCAGGAAGCGTTTCCCTTCACCTGGTCAGCTGGGAGGAGACTTTAGGCTGGGATTCTGTGAGGATTTCCGCAGCATTCATCACAGTTCAGTCTTTATTGTTGGGATTCTGATGTACCTAGAATCTCACACTCCTCTTTCCCCTAAAAAAAAGATAAGTGGCTGTCCAAAGATGGCGCCCATGATGATTTTTAACATGATAAAGAAAATTAACGTATACATTAGAGGTGTAGATGTTTCTTGGCACAACATCAAATTATTTGCCAATTCAGTGGTACTCATTTCATTCACTTAAGAAGATTAAAAAGCTGAGTCCACCCTGCCCGAATTTGAACCCATGAACTATGGGTTTCACTGAGATGTCTATAGCTGTATGTTAAAGCATTAAGGTATCTTACTGCTACTATCCAATGTTCAAAGTGCCTGAAACTTCTCTTAAGAAATAAACATCGCCTTGCATCTGTCCAGCTGCCTCGAAGGAGAGGTTCGAGAATTGCAGGGAGATTTGAGAGAACTTTTACAGGGGGCCTCAAACGCATTTTGAGGAGCTGTGCGCTTCTTTTTGGAAAGTTCGAGCATGTTAAACCATTGCAGCACATTGCAAGTTACGGTATTACCTGGCAACCGATGGCAAATGGTATGCATGCCAGGGCATATCATTGCAGTGCCTGCCGATGCCTTACTCAATGCTTGTATAAAAACCAACACTGTTGCCGTTGCCAGTGCATGCTCGGTTTGTGTAGCAGTGCTGATATAATGTACCTTTATGCATGGATGGGCAAAATAGCCACATTTTGAGAGAGTTTAATTTTGATATACAGCAAGATCGCTTTGCATGACAAGGGACAAAATAGACAAAAATGATCCAAGATGGCCATCATTTATTTATTTAGGCTAGGCGAACTGCACGGCTGCCACGAATGTGTTTAAATGCATTATTTCGAAATTGCAAGAGCATGCTCAAGTGTGTACTATGACAAGGCAACCGCTTTAGCAGCTATAATGGCGGGCGAGGGAGCCCTGGGTGGGGGGAGCAAGAAGGGCCTCCAACTCTATGATGCAGCCCATGCAGGTGGTATAAGGAAGATGGCACAGTGCTCTTTCCGCCCTTCATGATGGTAACCCATAGTTTTAGGGGGGCATCAGAAAGCACAGCACCTATGCTGAAGGTCTACAGATAGCCTCATTTTAAAAGACCAATTGGAGACAATGGAAGCGACCCCCACGAACCAGGATTGCATTAACCCTATGGGAACCATTAGGGAAAAGACAAACGAAGCTCAGGTTTTCATCCCAACAATTGACAAATCAGAGCGAGCAGTTTGTAGGGGGCTTTTGTTGAGTCTGTGAGTGAAGTGAGAGCTCCGAATGAGCAGATGCAAGAGTCTCCATCCCCACCCTGCACTCATGAACTGGACTTTTTTTAAATTGGGGTCATTTACACGGGACCTGCAGGTGGCAGGCACGTCGCCAAGTGCGGTAGTACTGATACAGAGCTACCTCGTTGGCTAGAATCTGCCTAGGCTCGTGATCCGGATCCACAGGGCTGCCATTACTAGCCACCTGACTCAGGCATGGCTTTTGTTGTTAGGACCAGTCATGACACATGATATAAGCAGGGCTACAGAGCTGACTCAATCTTCCAATTTAGCCACATATAAAAGGGGACAGGGAGCTCCACGCAATGAGGGATTCCATTGGGAGGCATGGCAGCACTCCTGGAAGCGAATAGAGGACAGCGAGAGGAGAGTAAAGCCAGTAAGGTACTGCAGCCAGGAGACGATGCTACACCATTGGAACCATAGTTGGAGAAAATGTAGGACTAGGTTACAGGGAGGCGGAGGAGCCTGTGGTCCAAAGCCCAGAGATTAGTAGCCAAGAAACCCCTATTGATAGAGGGAAACGAGTTGAGATGAGTACAAGAGAATGCTAGCTTGAAGCGATTGCTTGAGAACTGAAACAATGACATGAAGAAAAGGCTGTTTAAATACAACTTGGTAATGCCTTTTTTACTACTCCTTTTTATAATATTCAAACGTACATTTCGACAGTAACTGTCAGCATAAACCTTAGCAATTGGTGAAAATGACATTGTAAGAAAAACAAAAATATTTAATAACCATTTCGACACTCTGCCATAATATGTTTGGTTTCCTTACCCCCCACTTTTTTTGGTAAATTTTGTGTAGCATTGTGGTCTAGCGCCTTGAATCGTCTCGTGATAGATCAGGGTTCGAAATTGCCAGGAGCTGGGAGCTATTTAGCTCCTGGTTATAGCCAAGGGGAGTCTGATTAGCATGATACACCAGCTACCAGGAGCTACACTTGATTCCTCTGGCAAGTGGTGGAAAACACACAAATCTATGTAATATTAACTGAGTAGCTTTGGTAATGTGTTTACAGGAGAATAAAGAACAAGCATAGGGTAATTTAAAGCATACTCAGGGTCATCACGAGTTTGGCGGTAACCCTTAAATGCGGAGGTAATGCTATTGCTGCCGCATTTAAGGGTCCGCCAAATCACAGTTTTGGCAGGATTTACCCCCAGCTTTGTGATGGGGGTAAATCTGCCGCGAATTTGCTGATTTTTGGCTCAATCACTGCACGGTAATACGGCCGATGGTAGTCATGCCGAAAATTCCCCATTGGGCCCAATGGGGAATGGGGAATTCCCGTTCCGCCAAACCTGTGATCCGGCGCTAATAGCTCTGGACCTGTTGGCGGTAGTGTTATTAGCGTGGGCGGCATCACGGCAGGAACACCGCCGGGATACCACCCAACTCGTGATGAGGCCCATTGTATAATATGCAATGACAAGAAGTTAGTTTGCAACTTGCGCTCTTGTTACACATGATGCGCGCTGTGGGCTGACTCCTGGTTCTCCAGAGGTAGGTCCTGCCTAAAAGCTGATGGTTGAAACCCAGGAAGAGTTGCTTTTTGCTTCTGTTCAACAATTCCCAATTTCGACCTCTGTAGATGGAATTACCAATAAGATCTCTGACCAAATAACCGGACATGTCGACTCCAAGAATATAGCAAAGTACTGCTTTATTCTCAGTTCAATAACGCAACTGGCAGATATCAGACGGATGCTTGCACACTCACACACAAACTTGATTACACAGAGTTCCTATACCACAATATGCGTCATCCTACATGGCAAACCATAAAATGTATTAGCGGGTGGCATTGGTTAGGGGAGCATATCTAATTATAGACTGTATACTGGTATGTACTTCGTTGGCTGTCTCTTATCTGTAAGACACTCCTCAAACTGCCTCTAAATATGTATAATACTGATTATAGCAAACAAAATGGGAACGGATTGGTCTATGCAACATTGTGTAGCAATTTGTTAAGGATTTCAATCAGGCGACGCACACCTTAGTCTCAGCCCAGTATGCAGCGTGTAAATGAAATGCTTAGGTTATATTAGATTCAACATTGAGATTATACACCACTCACCCCCTTTTCAAATACCCCGGGACACAATGGACCATGAACCAGGCTGGTTGATAACATTTATTTATTTATTTGAAAATCAAAAGAATCATACAATTTTTAATATGGGGCAGCAATCACCAATGAGGTGATAAGAACAACAGGAATCTAAGCAATGTACTTAGTTTAACCTTCTATTGACACATCTACCAAAACACCAGGGAATAGGAGCACTTTTTGATTTTAGGTAAGATAGCACTTGAGTTAGAATTTCCCCCTGCAATGTTCCCTCAACCCACAAATAATCAATTTTAAGTGGATGAACAGAATCAGCAGGTAATCAGGATGACATACAATCTGACCTTCCCTTCCCAAACAAGAGAGAAAAACAGATTTTAAACCCTGGCAATACGAAGATGATACTCGGAAATGGATGAATAAATGGATTAATAGGTCTAAAACTCTTGAAACAAAAACAATTCTTCACTGGAGCAACACTGGAAAGATACTAGTAATCACAAGCAATGAATTGAGCAAAAGCATACAATTTGAAATTGAATGGAAGATTGAAAACAGTTTATAATCAAAATGACACGCTGTAAAATTAACACACTTTTGCAAATCCCGCCTAAATTTACCAAAATGGTTTTTAATAAAATCGGGATGCGGTTTTTGGGTTGGGGTGTTGCTATGGATCATAGGTACAATATGAAAGTGAAATGAAGTATCTAACTGTTATGTTGAGTGAGTTATGCAAGATCTAGTGAGGTGCATTTTTGAGAAGAAGACGACCCGAAAAAGGCAAAGAAATCAGTTTTGACAAGGAACAGTTTTACTCTAGACTAGGGCATTCAGGCTAGGCTACCAGATTGAGACACAGTAAGCCGCGGGGTTGACTCGCGAGTTCAACCCTAGCAACTCCGCGCCCGCCCTGACGGACCCAGTCTGATCACTCCAAATAGGATTAATAGCTCAGGATTTTACAAGACAAAATTATTAAAGATGTTGGCGCTAGCACAAGGAATCAAAGCAGGGTAGCAAGAATAATGGGGACAATATTATAAGTTATCAGGGTCAGAATAGGAGGACTTAGAGAGTGGAACTAAGGACAAGGCAAGTCAAGTTAGGCTATGGTTCTATGGTTCCTATTGATGCTCACAGTCCACCTTTGTGTGGATTTTGGACAGTCGGCGCTTTGGATCACCACACAGATCTGGTCTAACACAGGATAGCCGGACAAAATCAGCGGGCATGGATCATCTGGCATGGACTGGTTTCCGGGTAGCACTTCTGGTTACTGGATAAGATAGGGCATCAGGAGAGCAGGAAGGCAGCAGCATGTAGTGAGTGGCAAGCCAGGTTAATTCAAGATGCTTCCCAAAGCACCACAGAGTTTCCCTTGGTTATTGGGATTAATTTAGAATTGAGGCCTAGCTGAAGCACGATCAGCAATGCTTGGCCTTGGCCTGGAGTTTAGATAGGAAAATCGGGAATCGGTGTGTCTGTGTGTTGTCAGGGGCTCTTATAATGCCAGGTGACATCACAGTATATGACAGGGGCAGGCTTCACTACACACAGCCCTAACAATAGGATTGGGCAAGGGTAGTAATCTCTGCCTTACTCTCTGCTGGTTGGACTTCTAAGGGGATGATGTCGGGTTCCACATTTACTTTACTTAAAATCCGATTTTCCCAAAAACCTCAATTTCTTTACTTGCACTCTCTTGGCAAATTATACACACAGGTTACATATGATGTGCAGCACAGATTAGTCCAAACCTCCAGTTCGTGCAACCTTGTTTTGCCTTTCTGATACATTTTGGTGGTTTTTACACATTAAAGATTTGGCCTAAAATTCCACAATCTTATACACCAATGCGAATTGTCCCCAATGATGTATGTGCACAATCTTATGTTTGCAACATTAATACTTTTGTTGGAATTGGTCATATTTCATAACATCTGTTCCCCATGCAGCAATGAGTTTTACCAAGTTTTAAAAGATGGCCCACAAAATTAGATTTAACACTGCAAACTTTTAAATTTCTGTGAATTCTTGCTACAGAAATAAGAGTCTTTAAAGTTTCTTTATAACATAGTCTCTGGCACCAAACGGCAGTCCCTTTGTTACTTGGTAATGTTTTTGTTTTTCTTCCTTCAACTGCAAGCAGCTGTCATTTCCTCCCAGGCAAGGGGGTTTCCAGTCTTAATTGAAGGTTTTATTGCCCCTTCACACTTGACAGGTGAGTGTCCCAGGACTGCTATTGTCCCAGCCGGGAGCACAGATTAATGTCTGATGAGCATTTGAACTTTCATTGTCCTATTCCATTCAAAGTTTTTCAAGCTGGCACTTCACACCTACGTGTCCTGGCTTTATGGTGTGTCTACCTTACTTGGAGGAGTTTCATGGCCGGCAACTGGAATAACAGGTTTTCCTGAGAGTTTGTAACTCCAGCCTCTGTGTTTAAAACTGTTTAATTTCTTACTTTGGGTCTTGAATTAAACCAACCTATGACATAAGATATCCTATGTGTGTATTGTCACCACTAACATAATTCCTTTACATGGCTAAGTAAGCAGGCTTTCATTAACAATTGAGTTTTAAACAGGTCATTTTTTTCTCTTCAGTCAGCGCAGCCCATTTGTCCACATGTGTTAAAAACTGCTATCATTTCTTTCCTTAATTTGGTTTGCAGCTCCTCAGATTGCCACTGTCTTGGCAGCTGTAGTCCTTTTCCTTGCAGCAGGACTCTTATCTAAAGTATAGATACATTTATCCTTGACCTGGCTCAGAGAGTAAAAAGTCTCTTTGAACTGCTGCGCCTGGATACATTTTGTCAAGAAATAAACACGTGTTCCTGTTGCGAGGGGAAAAATGAAGCTGCTTTTGATATCTCTGAGAGTTGGTTTGACTGGGCCTTTTTACTCAGTGGTTTTAGAATGCACAGGTGGAAATAGCATAACACAGCATTTTGAAAGGGTGAAGAAAAGTTTCATTCTGAAGGGGAATGTTTTGCTTTTGCAGCAATGCAGTGCTGCCAGTTCCCTTGATTCCATATATATGTCTCAGAACATACTGGCATACTTTTTCAGCTGTGTCCCCTTGTTCCATTTTGCCTGAAGTGTGTGAGGCAAGATGGTGCCAACACACAGTTTTGAGGTCTGGTGCGCACAGGAGCCAGCGCAGCTAGGTTGCCGTTTCTTGCGCCAATGCAGCTCAGTGATGTGAGGCAATGCGTTGAGTGGGTCACTATATCCCACACGGTTGCCCCATAGACCCACTGATTGGTGGGCATTTTCCCCCAACCTCAGCCTTTTGGCTTGGCTAGCAACCAAAACCCAGGTGCTTATATTATGTTAGATTAATCCCCACTTTCCCAATTAGTCCATCATCTTTCATCAGTCTGGCAATGAGCCAAAGTTTCTCATCTTCGAAGCTAATCCTTTAAAATAGACTCCTCCTTTGTTTTGCACACAAAGCTGTTCTTCCGGTGTCTCCTGACTCTGCAACCATGATCTGTTTCTGAGGTAGTTCAATTGAATATTTATATGAGCCGGCGTCCATTTTCCAACAATGGCTGTCCTTGCCATGTTATATATTCATCAATAGCAAGCTTCTACGTATCTTTTCTACCTTGTGTTACTGCATATTTACACTTTTTGGTCAGCAAGTTACTTTGTCTTCTTTTGCATTCATGATTACTTTATCGTTTTGTACATGTTTCTCTTATTGTTTCAGTTACATCGTCACTCTTCAGTATTTTCATAACATTTCAGTTTGGCTTTGTATATCTTCTTCATGACATCACTCTGGCCTCATCAGATTTCACTCATCGCTTCATGATGTCAAATGGTGCATGCTGACATCCATCCATGCTGCATCCTTACACACTTTCGGTGCAAGGGTACATTTAACATGGCTGTCTGAGTGCATATCGTCTTTCGTACACTCAATGTGGTATACGCATAACACATGGAGTTTCACATAGGGCCCTTCTCCTGCTGTTCCAGTATGACGGCAGTGAGGGGCCGAGAGCTAGGGAAAATGTGTCCAACTGCTCCTCTGCAGCCTACCCAGTGTGAGGTACATCTGTGTAAGATCTTAATTTGAGTTTCAATATGCTGTGTACAGATTGAGATTTTCCAGGTTCTCTTGTGAATTTCATCCCACATTTTCCCAGTTATGTCACATTTTAATTGGTCCCTTTGCTTTTTCTGATAGGCCCACTCGACACAATTAGGTACAAGTAAGCAGGTGTACAATTTCCTATCAATCCTCTAATGCACATTGCTTCTTGGATGGCCTTTTCCAGGAGCAATAGCCTTCTGTTGTCCTCTTCTTTTTTTAATTTATTTTTATTAACGGATTTACTAACTCAGTGTCTGAGCTGTAGATATCTATACTCATCATTTTCATGTAAACCAAATTCCTGTTTGCATTGTATAAGAGATTTTACCATGTCTTGTATGTAGATGTCCTCTAGTTTTCTACAACCCCCTTTTTACCACTTATCAAACCCCTCATCCACTAAGGTTGGTGTGAATTAATTGTTCTCCTGTGTTGGTGTCAATGGCGATGGGAAAGTTATAAAGTCTTTCCTTCATGTTCTAATGTCCGAGGCTCTCATCATTCCTTTCCTGTTCCCATTCAGGAATACCCCTGCTCTGTTTTTATTCAGCAAGGGGTGCCAGATGTAGTGGCCTGCTATTGATTGTTCTTTCGTAAAGCCAGTGCCCAGATTCCGGCTGCATCCATTCCGATTTGACTCTTATTTGGGCAGCAAGCTAATAGTTTAGGATATAGGGAGACAATAACAATCCCATCTCTTTGTTTGTGTTCCTTCTTTCCTTCTTTATTCTTGGCCTTGAGCCCCACCCCATATGAATGAGAGGAGGACTGATTCCTTTTAATGTTTTTTGCGCGTTAGCCAGGGGGACGTTTTGAAATAGGTTGATGAATCGCAGAAGGACATTCATCTTAGTGATGGCCAGTCTTGCCAGTCACGCCAGTCACATGCATGTATGTTTCTACGTATGTCCAGGTCTTTCTTTTATGATGAGTGGGTAGTTTGCCTGCTCAAGATTCCCCCTTAAGTGTGATATTAATGGTCAAGTATTTCACTGATTTCTTTGCCCAATGGAAGGGTGTTTCCTTTTGTATTTCATGTGCTGTATCTACAGTAATGGTGATGTTTTAATATCTCTGAATTGCCAATATTTTCTTTAAATCCTGATTCCTCCCAAAAGCTCTTTATCTCTCCATGATTGCCGCTTCTGATTCACCTGGGTTAGTTTGTGAGAGGATAACATTGGCAAAGAGGCTACTTTTATGTTCCATCTTGCCTACTTTTATCCCTTTTATGTCCATGTAGCCCCTAATTCTGTCAGCAAAAGGTTCCATAATTAGAGAGAATAGGAGTGGCGAGAGGGGGCACAACCCTATGCAGTGCCTCTTTGCAGGTGATCCATCAAACTTCTTTTAAAATGTATCTTAGCAATTGGGGTGTGATAGTTAGCCATGATCTTATTAGTCAAATGTGATCCGAATCCAAACTCTCCGCATACTTTACTGAGAAAGTACCATCCAACTATATAGAACACTTTTTCAGCATCCAACTTTATCCGGAGCAACTGGTCCTTACCCCTAATTGCCCTCCCACCACTAAGGTGATTCTCCTAATGTTATCACTGATAGCTCTGTTTTTTATAAAACCACACTGATCTACATCTATCCAGCCTTGCATAAATGATACTAATCTGTTGATCCTCTCGGTGAACATTTTTATAACAAAGATATTAAGAGTGCATTAGCATCCATCAATGAGTTTGTTGATCTACCCCCTTCTCTAAAGTGGTTAAAGAGGTTCACCAGCTGATCAGTTAGTGTTATAAAATTCTTCCATTAGTCCATTTGGGCCTGGACTTTTCCTCCATTTTTAAACACTTGATTACTTTCTTTCTTTTGCTGGGCAGGTCTAGCCATTCGCTATTCCTCTGATAGTGCGAGCATTTGTACTGATTACAAATACCTTTCTTGCACCTTCTTGTTTGTTTGAGGTTTTGATAGAAATTCCTGAAGGTTTTCCTTTCATCTTCATCCCCACTTCTTTTTCCACCCTCACCCTTAATCTTTGGTTTTCTTTTACTTTTAATCTGTTTGCTAATTGTCTGTCTGCAGTCCCTCCCTTTTCAAAAAAGTCTGTATAGCATTGAGTAGTAGTGTTGGGTGCATAAATTGATGCCAATGTCATCACCTGGGTTCCCAATTCACCTTTGGTGCTTATGCATCGTTCCTCATTATCTGTGATGAAGTCCTTCATGTCAAACGTCCGTCTTCTATGCAATAGAAGAGCTACTCCTGCTGTTTGACTTTTTATTACTTGAGTGAATTTCAATATTGTATTGTTTGTGTCTCAGCTTAGTCTGGTCCCCTGCTAACAAGTGGGTCTTTGGTAATGCCACTACCTCCGCATCCTCCCTCCTGATTTCTCTTAATAGGTGGATTCGTTTGTTCAGGCTGTTTAGTCCCCTCGCATTACCCGACAATATCCGGAGCTTTATGTTATCCTGATTTCGTACCATTGTTTCTCCCTGAACTAACTCCTTTTGTTTCCCTTTCCCTTATTATCCCTGCCCGCTTGTTGTGTAACATTTTATAATTTGGTGACAAAATCCCCTTTAACTACCCGCTCCGTTCTCCACTGACTCCACCATATCTCTTCTAACTGTTGTATCAACCCCGACATTTACAACAATGTTCCCCTTTCCCTCCCCTCATTGAATGTATACAGCCTAAACCACCATTATTACTTTGTATGTCTGCTGCTCCTCCAATGAGCAGTACGTGGGATTTTTGACTGTTTTCAGGTAGCATTCCCTGCCAAATATTTCCTTTATAGTATGCCTGATTTTGCTTAAGAGTTCTTGTTATCGTGTGCTTTCTTTTTAGGAGCGCTGAGCCCTATTTGATTGTCTTTGTGTCCACATCAACCTTTCACCGTCTGGTCTTCGCTGCTTGTCCGCCCTTTGCGTAGTATTGTCTCCTCATTTTGGCTCTTGATCAATCAGTCACCATATTTATAGAGCGCTCTTTCACCAAAGGCATCATGGCGCTACAGAAGCATGGGCAGGACAGATGCAGATTTTTAGGCAAATGCGTAGGTCTTCAAACTCTGTTTAAAACGCCCAAAATCCTGAAGGCAGCAGATGCCTGCAGGAAGTGTATTCCACAGTTTGGGGCTCGCGGTAGAAAAAGCCCAAACACCTATCCTCTCTCGACGATAGGCAGATATTTTCAGTAGTCCTGCCCCTATCGAGCAGAGTGCCCGGTCTGGACAGTACCGCTGAATCTTTTCCTGCAGGGCTAAACAACCCTGTTCCCTCAAGGCCCAATGGATGATACACAGTACCTTGAAATTAATTTGGGTCTGCACTGGCAACCAATGGAGTTGGTGCTGAGCGTTAGTGACATGCCGCCCAAACTGGATACCTCTCACCAGACAGACTGCTGCATTTTGCAGGACCTGCAACTCATGTAGCAGGTAGTCTGGCTGATACAGAAAAATTGCGTTACAGTAGTCTAAGCTCCCGTTAAGGTAAGCTGCAACTACTTGCGCATGCAAATCCTCTGGAATCAGGGGGAGAATTTTCCCAAGTTGCTTTAACTTGAGAAAGCCCAGTCCACATACTGTATTGATCTGGGTGTCCATTTTCAAATTTTCACCCCAAGATTTTTCACCACCGGAGTAGGGAAAGGCCCCAGTGTTGAAGGCCAGAAGTCATTGGTCCAGTTCTCAGACACACCCATTGGTCCAATGATCAGGACCTCGGTCTTCTCGCCATTAAGTTTGAGCCAATTAGCTTTCATCCAGCCTCCCACTGCTGTAAAGCAGGATCTTAACTGAGCCGCAGTGCTCATCAGCCCCACATACAGCCTAAACAGGATCTGGGTATCATCTCCATACGAGAACAACCTAAACCCAAATGAGCAAATCTGGGCTGCCAGTGTCTGAATATATATGTTGAAAAGCCGGGGGGAAAGGGCTGAGTCCTGCCGGACGCCACAGGTCATCCTCGCGGGTGAAGACTGACACGAGGGGCACCAATTGAGAACGCAGAGCCAGAAATGCCTGTTAAAGGTTCTTCTGTGTATGTTGCGTCTTCAATGTCCAGTACTAGAATATTTGCTCCTTGCTGCTTATCAAATACAGCGGTCACTTTTTCACCTATTTTAAATTGTAATCCGAACGCAAAGGTCTATTTATATCTGATGTCTCTCTCAGTGAGTTCCACTGTGATGGGTTTCATCATTCTCCTATTGTCAGGGTAATGTGGGAAACCTGAAGGTGTCTCACCCGCTAGTCCCTGAAAATCTGTCATCCAGGTGGCCAGGGCACGGCCATCGCTATTGGATCCAGTTCCTGGGGGACCACTGGGGGAGGATCACCTGGATGGGGGTCTTTGGGGAGTGGAAGTGGGACACCGAAGAGTGAGACGCAGTATCCCCTTCCTTATAACTTTTCCCCATCCTGCCCAGCAGGGTATTAAGAAACTCTACCTCCCCCTTTCCCAACACAAACAGTTTCTCACTACGTGAGCTTAAACGGACTAACACCAAGGCCGTTTACCTGACATGTCCCAACACAAGAATTAGACAGAGTCAAGCAATTTCCGACAACTATACACACCTGACTACCCTTTCCCTTCCCCAGTGGGATAAAAGGTGGAGCACAAGAGCACACTTTTGAGCAAAGCCGAATGCACAAGGTAGCAGCCATTCAGGGATGGCAATTTAAACAGAGGAGAAAGGCGGTGAGATCGAAGAGGGCGACCTGGAGGGAATTGCCCTTGCCCTTTTCAACCCAGACCTGCAAGGCCTCCGCAAAAGGAAACCCCAGACTGGGAATCGCAGCTGGCGAATGGTGTGACAGATGTCAATGGTACACTGGGCTCTCCCGCGCTGATAGCCAGGGTGGGGAGAAGCAATTAGCACCGTGGTACTGTCCTTGAATCCTGAGGCAGAAGAAAAACCAATGAGTTAAACACAGCCGGTGAGGAAACTGATATTGAACCGGACTGTGTTGGGCTCAAGGTTGCAGTGGAAACATCATAACTAAGAAGACAATAGACGGGGGTCTTTTTTTGTTTGTGAAACAAACTTGATACCAGAGATAGTGTGGTCCAGCGCCACGTGGGCGTCCATTCGAATGTCTCTAACTGATACCCCTCTTGTAAGGAAAGAAAAGGTAATTGTTGTATTGTGCTTGCAAGGTATGCATGTGCTGAGAGAATGTTTATGTGCTACAGTGGAATGTTAGTGTGTGAATGCTGGGTCAAGGTTCCACCCAATGTCAGTTGAGACAAGTTAGCCTGGGTGATGGGACCCAGTGTTTTCCTCTGTACTATGTTAATAAGTAACTGTGAATAAAGCTTAAGTGAAGAACCTACTGAAGTGTCAAGAAGACAGCTTTATTGCAGTAATGAACTAAGAACTGTTTTTGTTAACTTAACTACCAGACCAAGAGGCCTAGGGAAGGCCAGCGTAAAGCATCAAAGTGGTCAAACGAGGGTCAAGCCAAACCCCTTGTACAGTCGAAGGTCTTGGGCACATGGTGAAAGTGTGCATGGGAGTAAAGGCATTGGGAAGGTGGCATTTGCTCCCGTTACAGGGGAACGCTGTGTGATTTTGTGAAAACCAGCACTTGTCATGGAGAAAACCGAGTAACCCAGCGAGATGCGATTGCCCTTCGGAAGTCTCTCTTTCAATTGACGAGTGCTTTGGGGAAACTGTAAAGGAAAAGAGTAAGCTGCGCAATTGTTTAAAAAGACATTAAGATTCCTGAATATTACAAGGTGGTAATATTTAGATTTACTGGCAAATGTTAACCCAACTGAGGGATGCCTACGAATTGGGGTGAACAGTGATACACCCACAAACATTGTGTCGATAAACGTGAACTTGACTGAGGGTTGTCCATAGTGAATAGTTTGTCTGAGCACAAGTTAAGGAGGCTATTGAAAAGTATAGGAGCCTATCTGAGGGGAATTCCGTGTGAGGAATAATCACCCACCATAAAGATTAACTGAAGGAACTTTGTTGTGTACGATGCATCAGGCCCTCTGAAGCAGGAGACTTTGCATAAAAGCGACTTCGACACAGAATACCCTGATATTGGAAAATGAACTGTAAATTCTTGCCGGAGAGGACCGGTAGTGTGCTGTGCTCAACAGTCCCACCTTGTTCCATGCTAAAAACGTGGGAAAGGGAGACCCCGGCCATAACACCCTGACTTATCATTTTGTGAAACTTTTTTCTTTTCATGTGAATATTATCCCACACTCTTTTGTAGTATAGTGGTAAGGATTGGCAATCGTTTTTTCTTAGTATAGGCCCTTTTATTTGACTGGACTCCACTAGGAGGGTATTATTATTATTTGATGGTCGTAGCATGCTCCCAGTTAGGTTTAGATTAGGCGTTTATCTCACCCATTTTACAGTTTAATAAACACCCTTGAACTGTGATCACTTGTGTCTGTCTTCCTTTGATACCATGTCTTCCTTACAGTAAGCTTGGTCATATACTGGAAAATTCAGACTGAGTTTTGTCAATATATTTCTTAATTTCCTAGCTTCTTTCAAAATGGTTTCCTTTATCATGAAGTTGTGTTGTTTCACCGCCACATCTCTGGGTTCGCTCATTTTCGTTGCTTTCTTTTTTTAAACCTTTATTTTATTGACAATTTGATAGATTACAATAGATTACATGCGGAATCAGAACTAGGCAATTTATACACAGATGATCACAGATCATTATAATCGTGAATCGCCTCATGTATAACCAGCACACAACATATTGCAGTGTCTATTTTTCGTTGTAACCAACCTGCAGTACTATTCACCAGTGGCCGTAACTACAGCCAAATATGCACAGAACTCAGCCCGAATGTCCCTGAGTCTGGATGGTTGGAGCAATGTACTCAAATACAGTTCCTCATTTTCCTGAGCCCAAGTTGGAAACATAACCCACTCCTGTCCTTTAGGCGGATTTCTATCTTTCCATTTCACCAGAATGCTTCTCTTGGCCATCATGCAACCCATATTTACAAATGCTCGATACCTCTTGCTCGGAAGATCAGCCCATATGCCAAACAGTACACTGAGCGGGTATCGCTCCAGTGGGAGGTCCACCAGCCTGGACTGAGTATCCAAGACCTCACCCCAACCCCAGAACATATGCATCCCCAGAACAAATGCAGGTGATCAGATTGGCAGACCATCATCTTGGGCTTCCCTGTTCCCCCAGATTGGAACATCTTGCTTAGTCTATTTTAAATTGCATGAGCTTAAACCTGAAACTCGGGGAAAGCCTCTCATTATGTCCACACATCTGTATCCGCGGGGAGTCCATCAGTTCCATACTCCAAAGAGTGGAGAGAATATGTCTGCAGGCACCAGAGTTGGCTATGTACGCCTGCTCTGCCGTTTCGGGGTGTTCATTGGGATATCCCGGCCATCGTGCCGCCACTGCTGCTCGAATCCTGTAGTATTGAAACAATTCTCCCCCCCCCCCCCGGTACCCGTATAACCAGGTCGCCATCTAGCGGGCATGATGAATTTCCCATCCGGTTATAGGTCTGCTGTTACGCTCACCTGGTTCCACGGGGCGCCGCCCAGCAATCGGGATCCAGGTATCCCTCCCTGCGATGCCCAGTAGTGACCACCGGGAGAATCCTTGTTCTTGATATTGGCGGGTTCTCTGTCCTGCTGTCTCGGCAGGGGCGCGTGGTGCTTTGCGGGCTATGGCGGTCGACTTACTTCACTGATGCCGGCCCGACGTGAGTCTTTAAGGTAGGTCTTATTGCTATGGTGTTTTGCTGTCCTAGCATGCCATTCTGGAATTAACAATGTCTCTTTTCTCTTGCTTGGGTACGTGGAAGTCCAATTCGTGGCGAAGATTGGATTTGGGGTTCGCTGGTAAGTATTAGCATTTTTGGAGCGCCTGGACACGGCGATTAGGCCCTTTACGCAGCGCTAAAATGCCTTGCCTTTGCTAACCTGTTATCTTTTGTCTTCACAGGTCGCGGTGCTCCGCCGGAGTGTAGAATTCCAGAGATGCTGCTGAATGAAGTGCAAGGTAAGCCTTTTGGCGGAGTTCGTTAATTGTGCAAAATGTCTAATGCCTTGTCTTTCCCTTTCTGCAGGTCTGTCGATCCAAAGGAGCGCTGGTTCCAGGATGCCGGTCGGAAGAGCTGAGGACCGCTACTGATGGAATTCAGGTAAACTGCAACCTTTTCTAATGATGTCTTCTTTCTTTTTCTGCAGATGCTGTTCCCCCGAGGTTTGTGGCTGAAGCTGAACACGGTGAGCGTCACGTTGCAGAATTGCAAACTAACGCGAAGCGTGTCAGTCCAGTCGGACGTGGTTTAAATAGCTTCAAGAAAGAAGGTCAGGTAAAAGAGTTCCGAGGTGCCACACCCAAACCATCCTCCTGCAAGCCAGGTTCCAATAAGCCTGATTCTGTGGATGCTTCCACATTGAATGACAGTAACAAAAAGTAGTTCCCTAGCACAAACTCATTATTATGTATGAGCCTGGCGCCAAAGGCATCAGGACTGGCCATAAGAAGGCCTAGGTTGGGATTTAGTGGGGACTGGGGTCAAGGCTCCCCCTGGCCCATGGGTAGGCCAGGGGGGCTTCGGGGTGAGGGTCGTGACATCTGCTGGTGTTCTGTAGCTCAAGTGTTTCCACCTTAAATTCACTGCACCGTCCCAAATAGGCCCCAGTTTTCGGAACCTCCACAATGGAAGCCACCGATGGTATGGCCGGTCCGTCCGTGTAAAGGCAAAGATTGCCCGCCAAGCCCTTATCATAGCAGCAACAGGGTTGTATGGGCAACTGTCTTTTATATAGTTGGCCAAGAAGCAATGTTCTGAGATCTGAACGACCTGGTGCCAGTCTTTCTAACTTGACATGGGGCGGAGGGTGTTCCCCCACATACCAGTATGTAGCAAACCGGGCCTGAGCAGCGACCCAGTATAGTTCCAAGTGAGGGGCTAGAAAGCCCCCTTTCTCATAGGAAAGAGTCATCTCCGCACACTTTTTCCAGACAGCCCCCATATGCCACAAGAATTGTGCAAATAGCCTTTGCAATCTGGCAAAATAAGATTTCCCGGGCCAGAGTGGGACCTTAATGAACATGTACAAGATCTTGGGTAATAGTATAATTTTAATCAGGGAGAGTTTGGCGACAGCAGAGAGCGGGGGGGATTTCCATCTATTGAGCCTATCTTCCACATATGTTACGGCTACCTCGTAATTATCACGCACCAGGGAGGTGCCTGTTTTGGATATCACCACCCCCAAGTATTTAATATGCTCCGGGGTCCATCGAAGGGGGAAGACACCTCGAGTCTTGTGCGCACTGCACATGAGCAGAAAAATCTCAGACTTAGAAAAATGAATGGTGAAGCCAGAGAATTCTCCAATTTGCTTGATATCTTGATGGATAGGCTCTAGATTAGTATGGAGGTCCCTAACATACAGCAGTAGATCGTTGGCGTACAATTAAATTATCTCGGGAGGCCCAGCGAAACAGATCCTGTGCTGTCTATGGCGATCCCTACTAAAATCTGCCATGGGTTTCGATAGCAAGGGCAAAGAGGATCGAGGAGAAGGGGCAACTCCGACGGGTGACCCTTTCCAGGGAGAACTGTTTGGATACACGCGAATTAACTAGTACCTTAGCTAGTGGCCGTGTATATAATAATTTAATATACTATATTATGGCCGGTCCTACCCCCATCTTGCCCAGCACCACTAGTAGATATTCTCACAATACCATATCAAAGGCTTTTTGGGCATTGATAGTCATCGCAACTGCATCAGCCTTAGGATCTAATCTGCCCATAATATTGTAAAGATGCCTAACATTAAGTGCCGTGGACCTGCCAGGAAAAACCCAGCCTGAACGCTATGGATGAGGTGATGCATCAATGGGAGTAGACAGTTAGCAAGACCCTTAGCATAAATCTTGGTGTTGCAATTGATGAGCGAGAGGGGCCTATAAGATCCACACTCATTGCTCGGCTTATCTGGCTTCAGGAGTACTGTGATTATTTTTTGTTTATATTTTTTATTTATTTATTTGAATTTATATAGCGTACAGGCAGCCCTGGGGCATCATGGCGCTGTTACAAGAATATTCACTTAGCTGCAATGATACATAGAAACAGATAACAACATTGTGGAGGCAATTATACAATGTGAGAGGGCATGTTCCAGGGTTACATGGGAACTGCCTGAGGGGGAGGTCTAGTTGAAGAGTTTGGTTTTCAGAGCTCTTTGGAACACTGTGAGGGAGGTTTCCTTCCTGAGAGTGAGGAGCAGAGCGTTCCAGTTTTTGGGTGCTAGAACAGGGAAGCTTGCGCCTCCAACTTTGGCTCTTCCAAATGTAGGGACAATGAGCTGGTGGGAGTGCTGGACCTGCTTGGCTCTATTTAAAGTAGCAAAGTGAATTCTCTCTGATAGGTACGGGGGTGCAGTGAGGGAGAGGCATCTGTGTGTGATAGCGAGGGTCTTAGAGTATACGCTCTTTAACTGGGAGCCAGTGGGTGGACGTCACGTCTGGCCTGAGAGATGTGCTCCCTTCTGGGAATTCTTAATGCCGCTCTGATGGCATTGTTTTGGGTGATTTGAGATTTTTGGAAGAGGTGCCTAAAAACAAAACGTCACAATAATCCAGTTTGGCCCCAAGGGTGGCTATAGTAAGGCAGTTTTTAGATGAGAGGTATGGTTTAACTGCATTTATGATTTTGGTATTAAGTGCCGCTGACGATGAGATGGTGCTGACCTGACGCTTCATTGAAAGGGTGGAGTCGAGGTAATTTCAGCAGAGGCTGTAATTACGGTATTTTCATTGCTGAAGGATCTGTATTGACTGTCGCATTTATTAAGAGTTCCCTTGGGTCCTACCAGAAGGATTTCTGTTTTGTCTCCATTGAGACACAGGCCGTTGGCCGCCATCCAGGCCTGGATGAGGGCCTAAGTTTCACTGAGGGAAGCTGCATCTTGTTCATAGGAGCCGGAGAGGGGGAGAAGAACTTGAGTATCATCGGCATAGTTTGAAAATGCCACGCCGTGATTGTCCAGATCATTAAAGAGGGGTAGGGTGAAAATGTTGTAAAGGTTTGGCACGGTACATGAGCCTTGTGGGACTCTGCAGTGGATGGAGGACTGGGTGGCACAGGGCTGATCAGAGAAAACTCTCATGACCCTACTAGGAAGAAAGTGATCCAGGTTGTGGCTTCCTGGGAGAACTGTGTGGCCTCCCTGAGGTGTCTACAGAGGATCTTATGGTCAACAAGGTCGAAGGCTGCAGACAGATAAAGGAGCAGGAGCAGCGCTGGCTTGCCTTTGCCCATTGTTTCCTTTAATTGGTTCTTAAGGTCGAGTAGTGTACCTCGGTACCGTGACGTGGACGGAATCTGGATTGCCTCTTCCCTAGAATATTGTTGCTTTCTAGAAAGCTTCGGATTTGCAAGTAGGCAGCTTTATCTAAAAATTGTTTGCAAGTATCTAATGGCTTCCCGAAGCGATTCAGGTAGCAGAGAGTTATGCAACGATTCCTCCCAGACCTCGAGGTGGGTGCGAGTTACCATGGCTGCATATTCCTGATAGAATTCCACTGTGAGACCATCCTGGCCGGGAGCCTTACCCTTGGGCAAATTGACAATTACCACTAACATTTCTTCTATTGCGATGGGTGGCCTCAAGTCACTCCCTAGCTTGGTTATTAATAACGAGTGTATGGCCTGTCCCCCCCCCCCTGCATCGGTTCAGCAGTATACAGAGATCTACCTCCAAATCAGCCCATCTGGGATTGCCCTGTTCATCCAGAATGCAATCTACCCGTGCCCATCCCCTCTCCATCCTCACCAGCCTCACCAGTGTCCTGCCAGGTCTACACTCTCCTGGCTGCTTGTGGGTGGGAGAAATAGCAAATTTCCCTCCGGGCGTGCACCCCAAATTGTTCCAATTCCGTCAGTATTTGAGCTAACACTACAGGATCTGACGAGTGAGAATACTCAATTTGCAGCCTCAGTGTAAACGCACACCACTGCAGGTCTCCTCTTATACTTTTAAGTACTCCAGCCTCCCTTGATATTGCCATGCCCCTGTATAGACCTTAAAGGCCTGCCATCTGGTACCGAAAAGGTTTCAATATCAGCCTTGATTTCAGCCCGAAACACTATGGGCCTCATTATAAGTTTGCCGGTCCAGTAACTATGGTACCGGTAAGCTTGCTGGTACCATAGTTACCAGACCGGCAAACTACTAGTTCTGCTCGCGGGTGCCTTTTCGCCTGCCAGGTCTGACCTGGCGGGTGGACCAGCACCCACGAGCAGACCATGTCGGATGCACCAGCACCATTCAGAATGATGCCGGTGCATCCGGCCTCCTCATTCCCATTGAGCCCTATGGCCCTATGGGGCTCAATGGGAATCAAGAGCATTTTATTCCGGCGCCCGGTAATTGGCCATTCCCGGGCGCCAGAAAAAAATTATACCGGCAGCAGCTGTGCCGGTTTAACTGGAACGGCTCCCGCCAGTCTCATAATGAAGCCCTATATCTTTAATGACTCGTATTTAAATCAGGCACAACCTGATGTGGTTGGCTTGTCCATCTCCAATGTTAGTGTCACCGGGGAGTGGTAAAAAGTGTATTCCCTTCCCTGTGGGTGTGTTAGGTGCCACGCATCACTGAGGGCCAGCAATTGTACATGAGCTAGCAGCCATCGGGCGGCTCTAGATTGGTGCCTGGGTGCCACACTCGTTCTGTCAAGTTTACAGTCAGGGATCCGGTTCATATTCCACCCCCCCACCCCGCCCCCACACTATAGGTACCCCAGAGTATCCGGATACTCCACACATTTTAGGGATTTATGTATAAGTATCATAACTCCCCTAGAATGCGAGGAGGTAAAGTGTCTGTTTCTCCCACAAGAGGGGCAATACTGCAGCATATTCCCTCTTTGGCATGGGTTTCTTGCAGGAAAAGTACATTTGTCTTATGTCTGTTTATGTAGGCCATCATTTTCCGTGTTTTGGTAAAGTTCCCCAACCAACGAATATTCCAACACATTACTCTTAATTGTTGTGCCATATCATATGTATTTCTATGTCTTACATTGTGTACTCTCTGAACCCAAACTTCTCCGCAACTCTAAACTGTGAAATCTGAGCACTAAATTGCCAATACTTTCTGTGTCCCCCCTACCCCCAACACCAATGAATCGCACAACAAGAGCACAACCACAACTTGGGACCTGTTATACCACAGAACGTACACCTCCCAACCTAACCCCACTGCCACCCCAACCAACAGTGCATAGTCCCCTCCCCCAAACCCCTCTCGAGGCTCAGCCAGGCCCTAGGGGATCTTCATTCCCCAACTCGCACCAAGCAACTGCAATGAGGTTCAGTGTTGCTGCAAGGCACCTATCGTTTAACGAGGGTCACATCCCTTGTAAAGTAAGTATTGAGGTGGCGGGTACACATAATACTGCTGCTAACAACTCATATGATAACCTGAAAAATGTGGGAGCAACATGGAAGATAGAGATCTTACAGTCGGGTATATTGCCCTCAGCCAGACCCGCACTAGGATTTCTTTTATCAGAATCTGGGCTTAAAAAAACTTCACGACTGTAAAGAAGTATTTTACCATGGAATTGGAGCCGTAGGCGCGCCGGGAATAGCATAGCGTACTGTATGTTGCGCTCCCGCAGCATTTTCTTCACCCCAATAAACTGTCAGCGCTCTTGTTGCACCGGGAGTGAGACGTCTGGAAAGATACCAAAAATTTTGGATCCCAATCTCTTTTCTTTCTTATCCCAGGTCAGGCGCAGTAGTTGGTCTCTTTCGCGGTAGCTCATGATTTTTGCTATGATGGGCCTAGGCAAGTCGCCAGATTTGGGACTGGGGGCCAAGGCGTGTTCCACAGTGAAAAATGGGGAAAGTTCTGGATGACCCAAAAGGTCTTTAAGTAGGTTCTCCACCGCTGATTCCATGCTTCCAGTCAGTGTGTATGTGAACGCGACTCTTGTTGTTAAACAATTTCATATCTTTAGTGAGGGCAACCACAGTGTCCTCGAGCATGTGCACTTTGTCATCAGTGACACCTATCCTCACCTCTGCCTCTGTAATGCAGACCCCCTCCTGTGCCAATTGTGTACGCATGGACGTCATGTTTGCTGTTATGTCAACAAGTTTCTCATGCACGGCAGCGACCCCTTTAGTCATGTCGTCCATCATGTGTGTCAGATTCATTGAAGGTGCAGGCATGGGGGGCAGGTCACTGTCATGCATGCTGGACATATTACCTCTGGACCTGGAAAACCATCTTCCAGCAGAACGGGTTATGCTCATAGAACTGCTAGACCGTTCTATTCTAAATGGAGGTTGTTTGATGTACTGCCGGGAAAACGACGTTTGCATTATTCACGTCGTTGACTTCACGTGATTCAGGGTAGTCACGTGTCTTACTGCAGTACGTTCATAAGAAGCGTGGCGATGTTGCTCGCTGCTTCTGATTGAACCAATATGGCGTTTTGTAGCTGAACCCTTGATCTGCGTCCTCGCATCTCGTCAGTTACTTCCTTGGCTTTCTACAGCGTGTTTCTTCCACACGCAAACTCCTGGAGCTGCTTTCTAGAAGTTACATCAGTTTTTGTTCACGTGAAATTTCTACACGCTATCTTCGGCACTTGTACATTAGAAGACCATCAGATGGCTTTCCTTCACACGCGAGTTTTGTCAGCACTGTCTGCGTGCACTTCAGTCGCGTGTATCCTCACACGCGGGTTCCTGATATCTTCGCATGCTGCTTTCCTGACTGCGTGTAAGTTTGTTGCGTGTAATTTCCCACGCGGACGCTGGAACTCTCCAAGCACGGCTGTCCTGGCTGCGTGTACTTTGTTTTGCGGGTAAAACCCCACGCAGACTCTGGAACTCTTCAGGTACAGCTGTCTGGCTGTGTGCACTTATGTTTGCGTGTAAAATCACACGCTGTCTACTCTACTCTTTACACGCTGCAGTCCTGGTTGCGTGTACTTTTGTTGCGTGTAAATCAGCACGCTTTCTACTGTACTTGCAAGAGCGGTTGTTCAGGCTGCGTGAACTTTTGTCGCGTGTTAATCCGCACGTGGTTTTTTTAACTCTTTGAAACGTGTAACTCCACATGCATCCCTGGCACCTGCGATGAGATAACAGGTGGACTAATTCATTTCTGTTCTACGTGCGAAAGGAATTATTATCAACAAACTGTTTATTTGAAGGTGATTGTGCACAGTACTTTGGACGCTATCCTGTGGTGCACCAACCCGGTATCTAGCGTGAGCCTCTTGTCGTTTGGGATAAGTCTCCCTTACTAACCTTCCCTCCTTTGTTGTTGTTTCAATTCCTGGATTTCTTCTGAGACTTGTTGGTGGAGATTCCAGTTCTAGCCTACAGGTTAGTGTTGTAATTAGTACTATTGCTGTGCTATCAGTAAGAGTTTAGTTGGGACAACTTCTCATGATGCTCTATTTATCCTAGGCTGACTTCCTATAATGCTCCCACGCCCTTTCCAGTGATCCCTCTCTCTGCGTGTTTTTTATGACTGTCACACTGGACCTGGCCCGACAGTCCATGCTGCCCATGAGGGGGTCGACTGTGCAAATTTGTCCATTGCACCAGATTCCCCCCCATCCCCCTGGGACCTTTTGTCATGATGAGTTGTGGGAACCTCTATTGTGGCTTCAGTCCAGCAAATGTCTGTCAGGGCCTGGGCCAATCTTCCAGCTGTAAGGGCCGATCAGTATTAAGTCCCACTATGGGTCAAGCCCAGCCTCTAAAGGGGGTACCACCATGGGTCCCTCCAATGCTCCAGCAGCACAGGGGGCTCCCACCTCTCCCTTGTGTGGTTGTGGGGGCTCCCGCTTCACCACAGATTCCGAGGTTTAATAGGGGGGCACTGAGTAGGTTATGCGCCCTTCAAAAGTCCAGGATGAACCACCCAGTGCGCTGGCCTTCATTTCTGCCTGCCGTTTGGTTACAGTGGGCACAGGGGTTTCTCACCACATGTAGCATCCATGCGCAATGTGGTCCAGCAGAGTGTCTCCACGATTCTGCAGTAATGCATTGCGTCTCCTTCTGGGCCCCAACCACATGTGCAGACCGCACACTCTTGGGGGGGGCAGGGAGACAGGGGGGTGGACAGTCTCTATCTCGCTGCAGCTGGGCCGGGGCCGGAAAGAGTCTGGCGGAAAGGGGAGGCTCCTCAATCGCGGGTCCTTCCGTCCCACCGGATGGAGAAGGCTGGCAGCACAGTGCACAGCCTCATGTAGCCCCTCGCCACTGAGAGCAGATTACTCCAGGTGCAGTGGCTTGCCACCACTCACGGGGCTACGCACTATACCCCCTCACCAGCGCGAGGTCGCTACCATCTCTACCGGCACAGCCGAGGGTCCACCAGCTGCCATACGATATTCCAACTTCTCAGGGATCCGTTGTTCACTCCTAGGATTGGTCACCACTCATCTGCAGCAAGACCCACACTCAGTGGGGTTCTTCATCTCTGAGGACACATTTGTTTGTTTTCCCCCCGTCTTGTTTACATCATCTCTCTTTGAATTATAGGTACACCTGTACCATTATGCTTACTGTATATGTGTTTATGTTTATATTGGCACTCAATCATGTGATGCACTTGCCTCCACTCATACTGTGTTCAAATTCAATGTGGAGCTTGAAACTGTTGTTTGTTTAAAAATGCCTGGCTCATTATAAATCTGAGACTCATGCTCTGTTTCACTTTGTTGATCTATGGCAAACTGGTATGTATCACCTTTATTGTTTTACAACCAGAACTATGATGAACATGAAATAAATCCCATGTTCAAGCCACATAAATATGGCTAACAGCAATTGTGTGATTAGTTTACAAATTGTCTTTCTTGTCGATGCACCTCTACCTTTGATCAAAATATGGTTTCACTGGTGACTTTCTGAACACCACCACAATTCTTGATGAATACTCCAGCAGGGAGGATAATGTCAGGTTATGCGGCCACATTCGCAAGGTAGTCATGCCTTAGTGCGGAGCTCACGGGCTAGGCAGCCATCTTCTGTGGCTGCTCAACAGCGCCACCCCTTTAGTTGCTTTCCTAGTACAAAGCCTATAGACTCTATTAATCATAATATCCGTGCCTGATGGGTTGTTCGAAGATTGCTCTGATGCATCCTTTTATGTCCTCCTTTTCCATTCCTTCATTTAGGAACTTTATTCTCAGGTTCTCTCTCCATGACCAGTTTTACATGTCTTCACATTTATTTTAGATTATCTCAAAGTTCTCTGCCATGTTTCTTGACCTCTTCTGATATTCTGAGTATCTTATTTTTCCAATGTTATTATCACGTTTTCATAACGATTGACTATCGGCTATTGCCTGAATTTAATTTTTTATTTTCTGAAATGGGAGTTGTTAATCACTTTTCAATGCAGCTATTTCTGATTTTAGGACCCCCATTGTATCATCTTTCAGATATTGAATGGTGTGTATCAATATTTCTTTGGTCAACGGTTCCATACTCCCGGTTTCCCTCTGGGTGCATTCTTCCACAGTTTGGTCAGTGATCACTGCCTCCTTCTTCCCTTGAGTTTGGCATGGGATTTTAGTGATGGTGTTTTTATGTTTCTGTTAGTTTTTGCCATATTTCAGCTGAGCAGCGTCAATTAATCTAGGCCCCCATTCCTGCTCCCACTGTATTGAGAACACTGCAATGGTTAATTGTTGTTTTACTGTTTTATGTGGTTTTCCCCTTCGGTCCCTTTTCCACAGCTGGGTTTCCCTTTCTTCAGTCCGCACTTAAGGTATGCTGAGCTACCCTTCGGTAATTGTCTTTTCTCCATATGCATGGTCCTCACCTTTGCTCCCCCACTGTGCTATTATTGAATCTTCTTGGTGGCCCCTCCTTTGGGACTCTGGGGTATGTTGCTGCACTGTGTCAGTGGTTGGACCCCACCACCCCGGCGTTTTTTCCTTATTCAGGGTTACTCACTCCTGCAGGCACCATCTTAGAGTCCGGCTTGGCAGTGTGTGCGCTCGATGTCTCTCTGCCAATTCCTGCCCCTCCCAGAATCTCCTGTCTGGCATGAATTGTCCCTTAGCATTCGCAGATCTCTCTCGGTAGGTAGGAAGGGACTATGGCTGGCATTTCAGTTTAAATCTTCAAATGGCTCCTGGTGGTGGTCTACTCTGTAGAGAACAGAGTGCCCTCTCAATTGTGAAAACGTGGGACATTTTGGCAGGGTCCACCTCCTGCAGGATCGCATTTTCTACATAAGAGGTTGCGTCAGTACCCTCCTCACCCTCCTGCAGGCCCAGGATACAAATATTTTGTCACAATCTTCCCTCTGCATCTTCCACATAGAGTTCCAAGGTGGTGCTTTTAGCCTCCAAATCGCAGACTTTGGACTCCCAGCAGAAGTGGCAGTCCCATTTTCATTCAGTAGTGACTCCATGGCTGTTACCCACCCACTCGGCCAAAGAGCGAACGTCATCCCTCAGTAGGTTCACATCGATCTTGACCTCTTCTAGCGTGCCCTCCAGCGAAGTCCGCAATTGCTGCTAGGATCTTGTTTTCATGTTCTGCATCCTGGGCTATCAAGGCCATGGTTTTGTCTTCTCGTAATTGCGTAGGATCGTGTTTCCCTCTGGCCGCAAAGGATTCCATGATAGAGCCTTGGCTCCCTCAATCCTTTTTGTTTGTTAGTCTGCATTCCAGGGAGCATTCCGGGGGAGGCCGGGAAACTTAAAGCGGGTAACAGCAATTATAAGTAACAACGCTGCACACCACGTTCAGCGTGCAGCATTGTATTTATAATTGCTGTGCCTTTCATTTTACGTTTTCTGTGCTCGTCCCATGAACCTTGGGAGCACAGGAAACATTTTAAAAAGTAATGGCAATTATGAATACGGTGGTGGCCTCCTTTCTTCATGTTAAGCTATGCTCTCCAGCCGCTGTTAGCAAAATCGCCCAGTAGGGGGCTTTTGCTTGATTAGTGCCACGAGAGCAGAGCTTAACATGAACAGAGGAGGCTGCTTAATTTCACAAAATGGAAGCCCCCGTATCAAAACTTGGAGCCTCATTTACCAAAAATGTTACATAGGAACTAATATTTTTCCTTACAATCACTCTGCAACTCACTCTCACTCCACTTCTACACCACTGCTCTCGAAAGAACAAATTTTCTAACCAACAAACTGGCCCTCTTGCACCCACCACACAATCCACCCAACCTCACTGCCATCCCACCGCCTGCAACCACTATCAAACTGACCTTCGACTCTTTCACTCCAATATCAACTGACCTTTTTCTCAAACTTCTCTCCGGCTGCAAACCATCCGGCTTCCCGCTAGACCCCTGCCCAGCCACAACCCTCAAAGAAATATTCACATCTTTCTGTGCAGGAGAACATGCAAGAACCATCATAAATGACTCCCTCTCCTCAGGAATTTTCCCAGACGTGTTCAAAACTGCTCATGTCAAGCCTCTTCTAAAAATAACCTTCCCTTGACCCTCTCGACCCCAAAAACTACCGCCCCATCTCAAACACCAAGTTCCTTGCTAAACTCATTGACCGAACAGCCTACTCCCAACTAATGCCGTTGTCGAAGCCAACAATCTCCTAGACCCGCTCAATCAGGTTTCGGACCCCGACACGGAACCAAAACCACCCTAACCTCAATGTGGGATGACTTTAAAAACACAGGGGGATGTGCTGCATTAATCCTACTTGACCTATCCTCCGCCTTTGACACAATCAACCACTCAATCCTCCTCGACCGCCTCCAATCCCTGGGAATTCGTGGAAACTCTCTCAAATGGATACCATCCTTCCTCAACAGTAGGAACCAAATAACCCTACTCTGTTCCTATGCTTCCCCCGCCCGACCAGTCAATACCGGAGTTCCACAAGGAGCATGCTTATCAGCCGCTGTTCAACCTCTATATGTCCACCCTCCCACAAATAATCCGCTCGCACAATATCCTATGCTACAACTATGCCGATGACACCCAACTAATCCTAAAACTCCTTAATTCAAATCCCAACTGCCAACCGGACGTTGCTGCCTGCCTCCGTGACATAGATCACTGGATGACCACAAACCACCTCCTGTTAAACACCTCCAAAACTGAAATCATGGTGTGTGTCAACACCGAACTTCTTCCACACAGCTACCCTGGCTATCCTCCATGGGCAATTCCCCGACAACCTCAAAATCGGTAAAAAACCTTGGATGTACTCTCGACTCTGACCTAACCCTCTCGCTCCAAGTCAACAACGTCCCTAAATCCTGCCACTACCACCTCAAAATTCTTAGGTGCATTTTTCCATACATCTCCTTTCCCAACGGACTCTCTGCAGTCCAATCAAGTATTATGTAAAGACTGGACTATGCTAACCCCCTCTACCTCGGAGTCCAATGCGTACCACCTGACTAAACTACAAAGAGCACAAAATGCAGCAGCCAAACTGCTACTAGTACTTGTCCCAAGAGATAACGTCTCCCCAGCTCTCAAAACTCTGCACTGGCTTCCAGTGGCCCGAAGGGTGACCTTCAAAACCTTATGCATCTCCCACTGAGCAATGCATAAAACCAGACCTCAATATCTTCAGGACAAACTAAAACCCTACCATCCACCACACACTCTAAGATCAAGCTCAGCCCGCCTCCTAGTGATACCAAAAACCAACCCAGTCAGTTTAGGTGGATCGTCATCATGAACCCTGGCCCCCACTCTGTGGAACTCACTTCCACCCCACATCTGACTCACCGAAGACCTCATGTCTTTCCGCAAATTACTAAAAACGTGGTTCTTCCTCTCGAAATCGACTATTAACACAAACAGTATAACAGCAACAATAAACAGGAGCCTATGGTTGCTGTATCAAAAATAACAATCCAGCATTGAGACCAGATCGAGAAAAATGGAAAACTAAAACTGCTAATGTAAATTAAAACGGATAAACTGAATTAGAACGAATGAAAGGAATGAAGTAGATGCAGTGGGTGAAACGGATGAAATGAAAGCAGCGGATGAAGCGGACGGAACGGATGAAGCGGACTGAACCAATAAAGTGGATGGAACAGATGGAGCGGACGAAGTGGATGGAACGGACAAAGTGGATGGAACGGATGGAGTACATGGAACGGATGGAGTGCATCGAACGCATAGAACAGAGGTATCGGTTGAAACGGATTAAATGGTTGAAGCGGATGAAACGGATCAAGCGGATGGAACGGGCAGATTGAACAAATGGAGAGTAGCTTTTAACAATTGGAACGTATCAAACGGACTGAACCGATGCAATGGATGAAACAGATACAGTAGACAGTACAAATGGAGTCGAGGGAACAGTTGTCATGGATCGCTCTGGCGGAGTAGATGGAATAGATGAAGTGAATGGAACAGGTTGAGTGGATGTGACAGGTAGAATGGATGGAACGGATGAAGTGGATGGAACAGATGGAATGGATGAAAATATGAGTGGATGGGGCAGAAGGAGTGGCTGGAGTAGAAGGAGTGGCTGGAGCAGAAGGAGTGGATGGAACAGATGGAATAGATGGAACCGATGGAGTTAAACAAAAGTTGGAATAGATGGAACAGATAGAGCAGATGGAATTAACAGAGCGGACTGGAGTGGATGGAACAGATGGAGTAGATGGAATAGATGGAAAAGGTGAAATAGATAGAACAGACGGAGTGGATAAAACTGATAGACCAGATGGAACGAATAGAGCGCATGGTACAAACCATGTGGATGGAACAGATGGAGTGGGTGGAACGGGTGGCGTGGATGGAACGGGTGGCATGGATGGAGCAAACGGAACGGATGGAGTCAATGGAACAGATAGAGTGGATGAAACAAATATAGTGGATAGAACGGATGGAATCGATGGAAAGGTTGGAGTACATGGAGTGCATGGAATGCCTAGAACGGAGGTATTACATGGAATGGAGGGATTACAAGGAATGTAGGGATTACATGGAATGGAAGGAGTACATGGAACGGATGGAGTGAATAGGACGGATGCAGCGGATGGAACTGATGAAGTGAGTAAAGTACAGGGAACAGATCGAATAAATAAAAAGGATGGAACACGCTAAACGGATGAGAAGGATGAAATGGACCAACAGACTGGATGGAGTAGTTTATGTAGATGAAGGATCGAATGATGGAATGAATAGGAAAGATTAGTAAACTAAATGATGAACGAGATGTAACGTATGAACAGACGGAGCTGAATGAACAAACAGAGTGAATAAAACGGATACAATAAATGGTACAGATGAGCACTCGATCTCAAGCGCCTTAGTGAAAACCACCATGTCACACCACCATGCTTACTCTCTCCTATACACCACCACTCAACTAGAACACAGCGATACTATGACACATTCGGTATAGCTGTTCGCATACTAACACCCGTAACATACTCCTCATCATCCTAATTAAACGCAGCTAGCTGAGCACACACCACTAGCCTAAGCGTCTCCTCAGGCCTAACGCAGCCAAAAATCTGTCTGGGTATCAACCAACCAGAATGAACACATATTCCTGACCTCCCAACCACCACACCTACCGCTAAGAAGTAGCTATCATACAAGTGCCACAGCAGCTGCACACATATCCGGTGCACCAACGCACCTTATGACTCTCTCTCTATCTGTCTCACGCTCTCTCTCTCTCTCTCCGGTGACTTGAACTATGGTTCCCTAGGGCGTTCAACCTACCAGCGCTTTGAGATCATAGCAATGATACATAAGGCGCTATATAAATGCAAAGGAACATAACATATTCTAATCCCCCACGATCATACTTTTAAAAATATCTTCCCTGCTATAGTAGCATACTCGAAGGCACACAGAGGTAACTTGTCAAAGAGCATTTGGAATGTCAGGAATGGATACAGAACTTAAAAGCTAATCATGCAGCAACAAACCAAACCCCTTACCTCGTTTGTTAGGTCTCAAACGTTTCTCCAGTCTTTGTCCACATTTTCTCATAAATCATTTAGTCTGGATCACGTCCTTAACATTTTTACAAAAATGTTACAATGAGATACCAGAGACTGCAGGAAATGTGTTGTACTTTTCATACGTCTTTCAAAATATCATTCACACAAAAAGAAACCTGCATTAATGTTTTTGGTGCTTTGGCTTGGTTCTTCCACAGTGTTCGTGTGCATGAATTCTTAATGTCAGCCTTCACCAGGAAATCCTCTATGATCAGGCCTCCCGATAAGCATCGTACCAGGGCTTTGTACACATTAAAATCTTGTAAATACAACAGCTTTATTTACGCACAGGTTTAGAGTAGAGGCCAGTGCAAAGGTCAGGTTACTTGACAGAAACCAGAACACTTTTTGATTTGTATCTACCTGGATGTAATCCCAAGCCATGGAGAAAAGCCCCTGAAGCAAAACATTTTTCTCTGAAGCCTTTCAGAAAGAAACCGCACACCATGATACAAGGAATGGTTTATATCTGATCAGCTTCTGCTGTTTTTCCTGTGTAAATGCTCATGGTGCATGTATATATATATGTTTTAAAACAATTTGTATTGATTTTATTTCAACAACTAACACAAACCAAACTTACGGCATTCATGAAAATATTAATACACCTCACTTTGTCTCGTCCACTGTATTTCACCCCATCCCACCCTCCCCTCAAGCCTACTCTCCTTCCTGTTCTGTTTCTTCATCATGTAGTAGGGTTTCTGTATCGATTACTTCTGGTGGGTCCTGGTCACTAGTTCCATCATTACTCGCTTCCTGCCATACTGCCGTTTCCGCCTCTGCCCATTTTTGTAGATCCTTCCACCACATTTCTATCCTTGGTCTATGACATGCTTTCCATCTCATTGCAATTTTCCTCTTAGCTAGTACATACACCAGGTCTTTCAATTTGCTCACATGCTTCAGCTTGCGTGGTCTAGGGAACCCTCCCAGTAGGCAAGCCCATGCTGTATCTATCTTTACCTTGATCCCTTTATCTTCCATCCTTTGTGCTACTTCACCCCAAAAGCTTTCTATTCCTGGGCATGACCAGAACATGTGTACCATTCCAGCATTTTCTTCATTACATTTGGGGCATGCTTGTCGCCCTGCAGTTTTAAATTTAGCTATCCTTTGTGGCGTCATATATGCCCTATGGGTGATTTATAGCTGTATCTGCTGTAGCCTAACATTCCTCGACACTTTTTTGTGATAAAATTGAGCACGCTCCCACATCCCATCACTCATTGGGGTCCCCACTTCCTCTTCCCAATCTTTTCTAAGTTGTACCACTTCCTTTCCCACCTTGGCCATCACCAACTCATATAATCTAGATATTTCGTGGCCCCCCTCTGCTATGTCGTATATTGTATCTATGGCGGTATCAGCTTCACTCGATAGTTTGTCTTCCGACCACGTCTCTTTTGTCCGCTGCACCACCCTATGATATGTAATGAACTGTCCTGCATGTACCCGTTTCTTCCACCAGCCCCTCAAAATCCCTTATAATCCCTTCTTGCCATATGTCTCCCAAAGTCGCTATCCCCAGCCTTCTGATCGTTAATCTTAGTTGTGTTTCTTTCCTCGCCAAAGCTACCAGTGTCACCTGCAGGGAGCATGGGTAAGGGTCCTCCAGCATTTTAGTTCTTCGCCATATCTCCCACCCGAGTACCATCATCTTCGGGCGCCCCTCCATGTCTACCTTAGGTAACCACATCATCTCTTTAAGGAAGAATGGGGCACAGTCTTGTTGGAACAACCTGGTCTCCGAGGTCGGCTCCTCAGAAAGCCATTTAGCTACACACTGAAGTTGGCTTGCTATATAATAGATCTCATAATTTGGTAGTTTGATGCCTCCCTTCTCATATGAGTTTTGCAGTTTCCAAAGGGCCATCCTGTTCCTTGCCAGATGAATTCCCTGCATATACTGATCAGCTTAGCAAAGAATAGCCTGGATATCAAGTATGGGATATTCACAAAGTAACGTAACAGTGTTGGTAGGACCACCATTTTAAGCATTGCCCCTCTGCCCATCATTTCCAAAGGGAGTTTCACCCAAAATCTCATACTATTTTCTATGTTCCGTACAGCCTTCTCAGTATTGTGCCGATGCTCTGCTTCTACCGTATGATATATATCTATTCCCAGGTATCGAAACGTGTTGACCTCCGATGGTATCTGGAGGACCGGTAAATGCCCTAGTGGGATCCCTTTATACCTCCCCAATGGAAACACACAAGACTTTGGGGTTCACTTCTATGCCTCAGAGCCCTGCAAATCGGTCCAGCACTTCCAGGGCGTACTGTAGATTTTCTTTCGGGTAGCGCAGGTACAGCAACATGTCATCAGCATACAAGGAGATTAAATGCGATTCTCCTTTAATGGTGATGCCTATTGTGTCATATTGCTGTCTCAAATATATCGCCAAGGTCTCCAAGGCCAGAATATACAGCATAGGGGACCACGGACAACCCTGGATGGTGCCTCTACTAAGCTTCCACCTCTCTGATATCACTGTCCCTGTCTTCACTCTGGCAGCGGTTCACTATATAGCAATTTGGCCCATCTTAGATACCCCGGCCCTATTCCATAGTTTGTCAAGGCGGCAATCAACCATGGCCATTTGACCGAATCAAAGGCCTTAATTGCATCCAGTGACGCCACTGCCATGTCATTTGTCTCTCCGTTAGCATATTCAATGACTCGATGGAGTCGCCTAAGGTTGTTGGATATGTTCCTGTCCGGGACATAACCAGTTTGGTCGGGATGTATTAATTTAGTAATAACTCTTCTCATTCTGTTTGCCAGGACAGCCGTCAGTATTTTGCTGTCCTGATTCAGCATTGACAGGGTTCTGTAGGATCCGCACTCACCACCACGCTTATTGGGTTTCGGGAGCGGTATGATTATCGCTTCTCTCAAGGATTCTGGTAACTTCCCAACATCATATGATTCGTTGAGCATTTCCAGGAGTGGTGGGAGCACCTCCTCTCTATACATCTTGTAGAATTCACTGGGGAGTCCATCGGCCCCCGAGGTCTTACAAGTGGGTAGCTGCCTCACCACTTCTTCCAATTCCTCTAAAGTGATTGGCACATCTAGCTCCTCTCGCTCCTCAGCACCAATCTGCGGCAATCCTATGTCCTCTAAAATCTTGCTTATTGCATTATTATCACTTTCCTCCACGTCTACCCTTACAGGACATGGTAATATCTTGCAAATTCTAGATTCACGTCCTCCTGGGTATCTGCTATACTCCCATTTTCTTTCATTATCGTCCTGATTACTGGTCTAGGAGTCTCATTTTTGTATAACCATGCCAGTACTCTCCCTTGTTTATCTCCCCTCGCATGCTGTCTCTCTATGTATTTTTTATAGTTTAGGTTGCACAGCCTATCCCAATATCCCGCGCATTTCTGTTGTAACCTAAGTATTGCTTCATTATCCTCGTTGGTGCTACGTCCCCTTTTCAGCGACTTTTCCAGCTCCTTTTCCGCTTCTTGTAAGTCCGCTGCGATACCTCCTTGTATCCCCTTGGACTTGGCTATTGCTATTCCTCTCACCACTACCCTAAAGGCTTCCCAAAGAACCCCAGCCGGCCTCACACTACCTGTATTGATCTGGAAATAGCTTATTATTTCCTCCCTCATGTCTTCTCTGAAGATCTTGTCCTTTAGCGCTTCCGCTCTGAGACGCCATGTCGGTATTTTCGCTCTCGGAGGTCGGTACTGCCATGTCAATATAAGCGGCGAATGGTCAGATAGGACCCTCACCTTGTATTCTATCTGTGCTATCACTGTCATCAGCGCATGCATGACAAACACATAGTCTAATCTAGTGTGTAAATTCTGGGGGGCTGAATAATGCGAATATTGTCGGTCTTGCGGATAGTACATCCTCCATCCCAAAGTCTGTTATCAAGGACTTCAGGATCCTGGCTGCTGGGGTCGGCTTATCTATTTTGGAGTCTGATCTATCTATTTTCGGGTCAATTGCACAATTAAAATCTCCTCCCCAAATCACTGCCTCTCCCAGGCTTGCGCAGGGTTTACTATCTAGGGTCCTGAAGTATGCCGCAGTGTCTTGATTTGGGGCATAGGTATTAATCACACATATCGTCTTGTTTTCCACCAATCCCTTTAATATTACCATCCTCCCATCTGCCTCCACCGTAGATTGCAGTAGTTGAAACGGTACATGCGGTGCCACCCACGTGAATACCCCCCTAGCATACGCCAAATATGTCGCCCCCCCCACTACGGTCCCTCTCCATTTTTTCCATACCACCTCCAGTTTTTCTTGCGTCAGGTGGGTCTCTTGCAATAGGGCTATGTCAATTTTTTGCCGTCTCAAATACATTCTTTCTTTTAAGGTAGCTATTGAGCCCCCTCACATTCCAGGTGACTACCTTAATGTCTCCCATAACATAATAACATATCCATGTCTCTCCCCTCCCTCCCCAGGTACCCTCCAGTACCCTCGGATCTCAGATCTTCCCTTATTTTATGCAGGCTTGTTCCCCAATACAAACGTCTTCCAACTACTAGCTCTACCCCAACTCCTCCCCTTCTCCGCAACACCCAAACTTCACTCCCGCCTCCCCTCCCTGCCCCAACTCGCCCCCCTGTGTCCCCTCCCCCCTCAACACCCTCCCCAACTGTTGCCGCGCTCCATCCCTGGATCTCAGGCACCCCCGTATCTAGCCCTTTTCAGGCAATAGCCTGTACTCGCGGCTCAGCAGGGTGAAATCGCCCTAGTGACTGTCCTACTGCTACTACTTCCGGGGGGTAGGTCACATCCATCCTGCTGCTCCTGTTTGCTTTTAATTCAGCGCACTTCGTGCTGCACAATTTATTTGTACATTTTAAATTCTAGTCCATCAAGTCCAACAAATTCAAAAGTCCCATGTTTCAAATTGCTATATTATCTGTCTTCGCCCCTCATCGGTCATCCATACCACTGTCTTTTCGAGGCTTCCCCCCTCCCATCCTGCCATTATGCATGCCGTATCCCTACCACTTATCGTGCTCCTCGCAATCTTGCTCCTCATCTTGTTCTGGGCAGCCCCGCGCATCCAGCCATGTCGCTGCTTCCTCCGGAGTGTTAAAAAAGAACGCCCTACTTTTGTGCAGGACTTTGAGTTTTGCAGGATACAAAAGCATGTACTTAATCCCAGCCGTGCGTAGTCTCCTCTTGACCGCCACATAGTTGTATCGCTGCCTTTGCACCAGCATGGTGTAATCAGGATATGCCGTGATATTTGCAGATGCCCTCTTTATCGTTCCACTTTTGCGAAAGTACTCCACGATCTTCTCTCTGTCTTTGTAGTTTAGGATCTTAGCTATTATTGCCCGGGGTGGCTCCAGGACGTGGTTTTCTCATCAGGGGCCTATGCGCTCGTTTAACAGTAAAACCCTGTGAAAGCTTGTCGGCTCCTATCTCTTGCAGGATCATATTCTCCACATAGTCCGTGGGGTCTTGGCCTTCCTCTCCCTCCGGCAGGCTGACCACTCATATGTTGTTACATCTAGCCCTTCCCTCGGCCTCCTCTGCACCGTTCTCGAGTTTAGTCACCTGTTGCTTCAATATGTGGACCTCCCTAGCATTATTTGCGCTGGTTTCTGTGTTGGTCTTCACAGCACTCTCTAGGCCACTTGGCCTTTCCGCCAGCGCTCTTACATCTTGCCGCAGCAAGGCAACCTCTATTCCCACTGCATCTATTTTGCTCTCTAGTGCAATCCTCAGATCCGCCATTGTCGTCCCCCATGAGGCTTTTAACTCATTGATGGCTGTTAGGATCAGACGGTCCTCTTTTGCTGGGGTCCCTTCTGCAGACGCGGCCCCCGCACCTTGAACCACGCCAGTAGGAGTTTGTTGCATCTTAGCAAAAACATCCACTGTAGGCTACTTGCTCTTAGCCTTGACTCCTCTCAGTGACATTGCGCAGCCCTGTTTGTGTCAGGGACTAGCTCTTCAGTGGCGGACGTGTTCTGTTTCCCGGTTCTTCTGTGGCACCCCAGGGACAGCTGATGCTTACGAGTATCTTCGGCAGGAGGGCTGCAGCAAGCGTCAGTATGCCCTCTTTGCTCGGTGCCCCGAGTGGATTGTGTCCCCCACGTCTCTGTCCATTGTTATTACCAGAGTTTCGGTACACTCTAGCTCCTGGCAGGACCCCTTGTGGCCTGCGCTTTGTGATCAATGAGCCCGTTTCAGTGTCCACACAGGTCCTGCTAGCGTAGTTTTGTGAGTCCAGCCTTATGGCATGGGTCCTAGCAGCGTGGATAGACCTCTCCTATTCACTTACTGTCATGATGCCTACCTCCAAGGAGCCAGGTCCGACCCAGCAACCGGCATCATTTCCCCCAGGGGAGTGCCAGCGGGCCCAAACTGGGGCCCTTTGGACGCAGTCCTGGCGCCTTAGGCGCCAGGCTCATGTTGGACCCCTGTCCTGGCGCCTCAGGCGCCAGGCTCATAAAGCTAGACATGTGTTCAAGTGTTTTAATGTGCACTTACCTGATGCAGACCATGCTGCTCCATCCAGGCCCTCTTGAGGCCTGAATGGAACTACTTTACCTGTGGGACTACTTTCCACCCGGGTGTGGTCGGGGAATGATACATACCTGATCGGTGGAAGGATACACACTTGGAACTCCTTCCAAAGCTATTTAAACCACACCCGATCAGCAACTCGCGCTTCGCGTTGTTCTGCTCCTCGCAGCTGGACGCTCACCGTGTCAGCTCCTGCATCTGGACCTCAGCCACGCCTGTCAGTATCCTGGGTCACCTGCAAAGGGAGACAAAAGACCTTAACTGCTAAATCAGCACCACGGAGACATCACACCGACGATCCTGAAAAGGAAGACATCATTTTTAAAAGCATTTCGCTACGATCGCTGCAGCGCTGCATTTCTCTCACCTATCCTGGACGCCTCCATCTTCAGCAGCGATCATCCGGATCCACAGCCACTTCCCAGAGCCTAGAGAGAAAAAGACAAGAACAAGGTGAGAGAAGGAAAGGAATAGGAAAAGCTCAGTTTCCTTCTAAGACTTACCTGTTGGGTCATTCCCATTTCATTTCGGGTCTTGCCGCTTCCAGGCATTTTGCGGACCCCGGCCCCTATGGGGAAAAAAGACAAAGACATTGAATGAGCGAATGCAAAGACATTACCCGAGCGCTCATCCAGAACTTAAATGTCATTTACTGGAACTGCACGTTTCACTTCGGGTCGGCGCCATATCTCCGGCATTCCGAACCCCGGCCTCTAAGGGGAAAAAGACATAAGCATTAGCGCTTGCTGCAACACGACAATGAACATTATTTTTAAGCTTGGACTTTTGAACTTGCAGCAGAACTTTTACAGCGCCTTACCTGAATAGTCAAGCCTACCTGAACTCCCATCAATCCTCAATACAGTGAAGTAACTGGGTTTCAACGCGCCCCTGCATCAGAAGCAGGATGGAGAGCTCATCCTTCCTGACCCTAAGGTGAGACTTCACGGGGAATCGTGGAAGGGTATCGTGGAGGGTTGGAAGAGAGTGGGAGGCTTGAACATAACTCAGTCAGTAGGTAATACTCCCTTTTCACGCACAGGGGAATATTCCTGCGAGCCAGAGAAGCCAGAGTAGAGGGGCCCTTCCTGTCCATCTTCAGAGTCCTGCGCTTCACCATTGAAGAAGCATCAGCACTCGAAGCCAGACCTGCGCCTCCGTGGGAATCAGGTGAGCGTTACACTTACTTGAAGTGCCGGCGTTCGTTCCTCGGGACCCCGATATGGTGTATAGTTCGTGTGGGATCTTCTTCCCTCTCAGCAGAGTGGCAGGGAAGATTTGTTGACACCTGCACTTCTCTGCGGGTGGGAATGTTTCATGTGAGCCTCATCAGCCCTTGTGCTTGCCCAGCTCGGCTCTCTCACCCTTGCTCCTAAAACCCGCCATTGTAATCCATGCCCTCTGCATGACGCGACCTCATGCGGATCCCTATATTGCTGCCATTTAATGTCTAGGGGCACTATTATGTCACACAGCCTCCTGCCAGCTGCAAAGAGCCTCCAGCGTTCGCCAGCCAACAGGGGTAAAGTCTGCGCGCCGTGCATGCGCTAAATACCAGTCCTTCATCCGTATTTCGCCTCACAAACCTTCTGGGGGGGCTGTTTATTCATATCTGAGTGCTTACTCGTTACCCTGCAGGTGACTTACTGTTCTCGTGTATTATGTGTAACATTGTTGCAGCCGTACCCACCTTCGTGTGCTTCGCCTGCAGGGCCTGTCAGTCCTCGGCTCCTTATTTATGGATGTTCCAGCTGGAAAGCCACTCGCCTCCTGGTTATGGCGCGTCTCACTGCGGCCTCACTTCATCATTAATGTAGCCTCCCCGCATTATCAGTGCCGCCCGCCTTGTACTGCCTCAGCTAGTTCAGTCCAGTGCTTCGGTTCACTCAGATAATTCCCCGCAGTGCCTGTGTCGCCGAGGAACCCAGCCACAGCTGTCGGCTTGCCCTGTATCTCCGCTGCATTCGTTCTCATATCTCTGCTTCCCCCAGGGGGCTGATGCCGCTTGTTGGTGCCGGTGCCCCCTTTCCACAATTTCGCCGCGCCGTACAGACCCACAGAGCTTTTCCAACCCCGATCGCTGCAGCCAGAGCGCTGGGAGAGACCACAGTGTGCCGCACTCGCTTTTTCCCCGACTCGCTCTTCAAGGTTCCTTTGTTCAGGGATCGCCGGCCATTTTGGTTTCGGTTTCTCAGTTATTGGCCTGAACTGCTATCTTCCGTAACTTCATTTATATACGTCCCAGCTGCATGGAACCACTCTCCTTCAGACGCGCTCAGTCCCGTACAGCAGCTTTTATGTTTTCCTCATCGGTTCGCAAGGTTTAAAAGCTTACGCTTCTCTCGGATCATTTGCCGGATGCTGGAGCTCAGGATGCGTGCAGCCTACTCCATGGCTGCCAAGCCACGCCCCTTGCATATTTATTTTCTTAGTATTTTAGGATCATATAGTTATTGAGATTGAAAACTGAGTTACAATTGAGAATTATCTTTTGTAACAAATGTGCTTGTTTTTCATTGAAAGCATACCAGTATTGCATCTTTTTGGTATGATCATACACATCATTGTGTAGGATAAGGTATTCCACAAATGTAATAAATAGTTTGAAAACAGAAATGTTTGCTGAACTGTTTTGTTTCTAATAGGTTCTATTCATTTTCAAGTTTTGCCATGTTTTGGTTGCCTGTTGCTTACTTTTTTCACGCTCTTCCGGAGGCAAATCATTTTTACACTTGGGGTCTGATCATGAGCGGTACCCCATAAATGTGGCGGTCACGCTAATACCGCCACATTTAAGGGCTGGCCTGATCACGAGTTCGATGCTAATTGGCTGTGTTTCCTCCAGCTTTTTGCTGGAGGTGAAAATCCCATTTAGCGCTCACATTTCGGCGCAATTTCTACCAGCGTTATTAGCATGGTAATTGCACTGAAAATGTCCCGGATCAGGTGGCGCTAATGCAATTAACGTTGGGTGGTATCCCGGCTGTATTACAGCTGGGATACTGCCCAACTCATGATTAGGCCCTTACAATTTAATGTACACTCTAATTATAAAAACTGTATAAACTAATGAGTATGTCAGTGAGGTACATTACAATAAATGAGTCCTTGCTCAAGGGTGAGTGATTGTAATTATATTAATCACAAGCGTTAAATCTTTCAAATCTTTGACTACAATTAAAACATCCCAAACCTGACTCTCCAGGAAGTGCAAACACTGTTCAAAAACAAACAAAAAAAAGTTACATTTGTAATTGAAATAGAAACTCAGCGAAACCTGTCCTTGTAGTGATAATCCAGATAGGTATTTAACTTTTTTTTGTAGCGCTTCATGCATAGTTCGTCCAACTTCTAGGCACTGTGATTATTATACCGCAATCGCTAGTCATTTTATCGACCTCTGAAGCATGTTAGCCGGTAAGATAGCTCAGCTGGTTAAGTGCTCGCTGCTACGTTCACACAGCAAATAAATACAATTTGCTAAAAGCAATCGGCCTAATGCATAAAAGTTAAAACAGATTAAAATTCAAAAGATCAAAAATTGACCCCAAGATTATCAATTTTACCCACTTCAGTTTTTCAATAAACGTAAAACATGCAGCCATAGTCAATAAAGTACGATGTGCAGAGAAGAGGCGCCATAATTGAGACAAAAAATCCAAACATTTAAATGCATCATAATCTCGAACAAATTTTCCAAGATTGCACATTTAAACACTTCCCAGTGGTCTCTACTCAGTCATGGCGTGCCTAGCTGTTTCCATTACATGCAGCAGTCGGCGGATGCAACAGCTTCTTTTATCATGGACAAGCTTCAACTTTGGGCCTGTCACAGCTAGGACGGGGAGTTGATTTGTGCTTTAGAATTTATTTCAGAACTCCAGGATTTGGACACTGTAGCAAATATGGCTGTACAGTCATATATGTATGTACCACCATGAATACTTCTTGGTAGGTCTTCAACTTACTTAAATTGGCATAATTTGAATTCCAATCCCATAAATCTGCCCTTTTTTTTCCAAAGGATTTCTTAAGTAAATAATATGAATCCCCACCGTCGTCTGAAGCTGCCCACCCCCCCACTTCAATAAAAATTTCTCAAATGAGTGAAATTTGTCAAAAGACTCGGCGTTATCACTGACAAGGGACATTTATGAGTAGAGATAGCCTTACTGCAAAGGTCCCTGCGCCATTTCAGTGCCTTAACACTTAGGAACATTCAGGCCCAATTTTAATGGTAGATACTCCATAGGAAACGTGGGGGCGGGATTTAAAATGTTGCACCTGAATTTCCCCTCTATAATATTTAACGAATAGAGATTGTTCTATTTCAAGACAGTATAGAATAGCAGGACAAACAATCTGTTTATAAAGTGTCAGGATGCCTGCAGGACTAAAACCTGCAGTTTGCTTTACAGCACTATCAAAAAGGATGCATATACAGCAGATTTGCTAATCTTAATGCCCAAGTAGGTGTAACTATCAACATAGTCAATGATACCAGTTCATGTAATCAAAACAGGTCTATTAATCAATTTATACGCAAACTACATGGACTTTGTCTTTTCCATATTGATCATGAGTTTGTTCACATCATCGTATTGCCATAATTCATTCAGAGTCCTCGACATTCCTGTATATGTGTGATCAAAAAAGGATGAGATCATCGCGTAGGAAAGACATACTATGGGCCTCATTACAAGTATCGAGGTAGCTTGGCTGCTCCCATACCGGGTCCCGGTTCCCGGAATGGGGAAGTACCGGGTCATTCCGACCTTAGAGGGCCTGGTGATTCCCCTTCCCGGGAACCCGGACCCGGTACATCCCCATTCCCATTCGAGCCCCCATAGGGCTCAATGGGAATGGAGAGGATGCAAACAGGCCCGTTAATGACGGGCCCGTTGTTTGCATCCTGGTCTGCTCGCGGGACCCGCTAAGGACACCTGGTTTTACCAGACATCCTTAGCGGGTCCCGCGAGGAGACCTCGTAATGAGGTGGTAGAGGGTTAACGGGGCCAGCAGCTCTACCAGCCCCGTTAACGCTCTACGGCCAGGGTCGTAATGACCCCCTATGTGTTTCTGCCTATTTTAGGAGGACAATTTGCTACTGTATCTTAACTAACAGGCAAGTCAGCAAGATGACAATAAAATAAAAAAGGTGCCAACACGCAGCTTTGCTTGACCCCTCTGCTAGTCTGCACAACTGCAGCGGTTCATCCTTCACTACTTAATTTAACCTGGACCACTGTATCTTCATGCAAAAGCTTTACAATATGTAACAAAACAGGCGGGCAACCCATTTTCTACATTTTGTCCCACAATAAGGTACAGCTGATATCAAAAGCAGGCCGGAAATCCACATAGACGGCATATAGAACCGGGTGGCATCTGCGTGTAGCTTTGATAGTCAATCTCTCAATCAATCTGATATTGTGAGAACTAGTTGACCCATGTCTAAAACAGGTCTGAAAAGTATCTAAAACATGATTCCTATACACCCATCTTTGAAGTTCTTTTAACACAAAAGAAGCAAAAATCTTTCCGGTCACATGAATCATAGACAAAACTCTATAAATAGCCGGCATCATACGTGGGCTTTTTTTAACGACCGGAATCAGAATAGATTGACACCAGGAATCTGGTAATAGTATGATTAGTGCACATTTTGTCATTTAGTATTCAATATTTCAGCCCACATCGCGGGGTCACTTTTGAGTACATTAGCTAGTCCATTAGGTCCAGGGACCCTAGAACTCTCATTTCAAAATTGCACCTAGAGCACTCTGTCAATGGAAAGGGACCAGACATCTGGGCCCCTACCACTAATAGTTATTCCACGTTGTTTGAAATTCAGATTCTCTGCAATAAAGGCCTTGCAGGATTCCTGACCAATGGGATTAATCAAACGATTATCTTTTGTACCCTTAGCAGTACCCAGCATCTGCCACATAGAGCTAATATTCCCATTTCTTAAGACTGCAAACATCCGCTGCCATTGAGCATTTTTAATAGAATGCTTCCACCACTTTACCCAGTTGCGATACTTATTCTTCACCTTCTTAATAGTCGCACATGTGCTCAGTGAGCGGAGTCTCCTATTCTTAGTAGCCCTAATTTCCCTGCGCATGCAGTGTTTTGCATCTGTTATTTCCTTGTCAAAGTCTTTCTTTTTGGTTTTATTATCAGTGGCTGTGTATTGCCCCTCACAAACTGTGATTTGAGCAGTCAGACCCTTGAACCAATTTTCAATTTCATTTTCCGTCTTCCCCTGTAACAGATCGACTAACAAATGACTATCCTGGAAGACACATTTCTTTGCCCTTTTTAAGTTCTTGCAAGTCCAAGTTACATGATTGCCAGAGTGATTTATGCCAACGTCACCTATGTTACGGGTGGGCTGCCCTTGATTCTCAAATTGGAGCATGAGAGACAATACTACATGGTCACTATATTCATTAACTTTTAAGACCACCCATTCGTGCCATCCGAGGCTGGGGTGAGTGTGAGACACTTGGACTTTTAATTTGAAAACGTTAGTTTTCAGTGCTGCAGCGCCGTTCACCCGCTCCCCCTCCCTTTATGCCTGCTTCCTGGTTCCTTTCCTCTCCTCCCGACTACTGTGCTCCCATTGGACAGCAGGCCCTATTGGACAACCTTGCCAGGCAGCCCCTGCCGTGGCAGCCTCCTCTGTTAAGGGCCCTGAGGCAGCTCCCACTGTTGCAGCACCAGAGGGTGTTTGCCGCTGTTCGCCGTGGGCGCATGCAGCACAGCCGTCAGCCTGCAGTGACTGTTAAGGTAACAAAGGTGGGGAGCAGGAACAGCCATTACTGCTGCCCATCTAACTGCACCTCCTGTCTTATTACTTCTAGGTAATATCTTGCCATCTGCTATACGTCACAGTTGTTGTTTTCCATATCTGGCACTAGGGTAACTGTTGTAATTAACCGTGGGGCCTTCCCCTCTTTCTAGGAAAGTCGAATCTTACATGAGGCCTTTTTCCCTCTTTCAAGGAAAGTCGAATCTGGGTGTTTGCATTGCGCATTCTTCAATTTAACGCGTGTCTTAACTTGCTTTGTCTCTGCGTATTCATTAGTCTTTCCCCTCCCACAATTGCTGTACTTTGTGCCTGTCCATTGTTTAAAATAAACTTTGTTTATTGGCATTTTCGGTTACAATTTAATCATTACAATGGCTTGGCAAATTAAATTAAACAAACAAGCCTCTGCTTTTCTGCAGCCAACACAACAGGCCAGGGAAGCCACCACGTAGTGTTCTGTGCGGGTCTAGTCAAGGATGCGCTGAAGTCTTCTGAGATTCAGGGCCATGCTCCACCCAGCGACAAAACCTGTCTGGTCTATGTTTATTAGTTTCATGATCACCTTGTGGAGTTGTCTAGCTAGCACTGTTGTGAGTATCTTTGTCACAGTTTACCATAGCCAGAGGTTGGTACAAGTCACACCTGTCTGTTGGTTTCCCAGGTTTGAGGATAGGATATCACAAGGGTTTCCCTCATACCAGCTGGGAGTGTGCCCATGTCGTAGGCCTCTGTGACGGCTTTCAGTAGTGTAGGGATTAGATTGGCCGTAAAGGCCTTGTCAAATTCTGAGGGATATCTGTCTGTGCCTGGGGTCTTCTTGGTGGGCAGGGAAGCAATGGCCTTGTTCAATTCTTCAACAGTGATGGGTAAGTCAGTCCAGGGAGTCTCACTGAGTGTCTGAGAGTTTTGGGAGGCGTATCTGGGAGAACACCTCGTCTAGGTCTTCTTGGGGAACAGGGTTTTCATGCTCATATAATTGTGCATAGAAGGAGGTAAAGCATTGATCATCAGTTTGGATCTCCAAGGAGACCGCTTTCCTCATGGAGCAATGTTGTCTGTAGTCTAGGGTGTTCCCATTTGCAAAGCCATGCCAAAGGTCTCCCAGGTTTATCCCTCCCCATGTGTGCTTGGGCAGTCTGAGCCATATAGTCAAATTTAGACAGTGTCTGCCAGGCATCACGACAACTAGATTGTGCGTCTTTTAGGTTTTTTTCGGTGGATGGCTGACTCGGGCATTGGGTTTCTAGTATCTTAGTCTCTTCCTCTATGGATTCCAATGTCTGCTGTAAATCCTGACGGATGACCCCTGCCCTTGCAATGACCTCACCTCTGGTCACTACCTTCATGGCCTCACAAGGTGCCCCAGCTGTTCACGCTCCCGGTATTGTTCTCAAGGAAGTCGATCAGGAAGTCCGAGAGTGACTTCTTAAAGGCTTTATCAGTTAGTGCTCCTGTAGGTAGGCGCCATGTGGGATTGGAGGTCTAGAGTGCGCAAGACACCACTCGATCATTGGGGGGGGGAGTGATCCGACATGGTGCAGCCCAGGTATTCCGTGCTAATATCTGGTAAATGTAGTGACCCCACAAAGAAATAGTGGATTTGTGTGTGTAGTGCATGGGTGGGAAGAGTAGTAGGGGTAGCCTCTGCTGTCTGGGTAAATTTTCTCTCCAGACGTCAACCAACTTGAGGTCTGTCGGCATTGTGTTCAGCGCTGTAGTGGCTGGGAGGGTTTATTGTGTAGTGTAGAGGATCTATCAGCACAGGGTCCCATACACAATTGAAATCTCTGTCTCACAGAACAAGGCCTTCACTCCTGCCAGTTACCAACTTATATAAGATGCGTATGTGGGTTGGGATCTTGTGGTTTGGGAAATATGAGTTTAATATGCACACCTCCTTATGTTCGAGGTATCCTCTAACGATCAAGTATTGCCCCTCTCTGTTTCTCTCTCTATGGCTAGAAGTTGGAAGGGTAGCGTGCCGTCGATCCAGGTGAGCACTCCTCTGGCAAATCTGGAATAGGTGGCTCCATACCCAGTACCTCCCCAGTGGGATAGTAATGCCTCCTGTCCCTGCGGGAGCAGCTGTGTCTCCTGGAGTATGCCTATTGATACCTTTTTACGTCTTATGTAGGACTTTACTGTTTCTTCAAAGGTAGGATCCAAGGCCTCGCACATTCCAAGACATTATTCTTATAGCATTAGAGATCACATTATGTAGAGGGTAGTCCCCTTGTTGCCTGTACCACTGCCCACTGTCCTGATAGCCCCTCGCAACATGATGTACAGTTCACCTGGGTTCCTGAGCTAGCATGAAGATCAGGGATACCCCATATTAACCTCTTTAGTGCCCATCGACCTCTATGGATAACATATAGTAACAATAAAAACAAAAACAGAACTTGAACATGGTGCCCAACATCATCTGGTTTTTCGGGCAGGGCAGTCCGGTATCTACAAGGCCTAGGCCAGCCATTGAGTACCGGGGATGGGGACCAGCTACTAGCTGTAGAGCCCCAATAACTTGTGATTGCTGGGCTCTGGTCCCGCCAGTAGAGAAAAGGATAGTTGCAGCAGCAGCAGCATTTTCATTAAGTAGTTAAGGGGATCTGGCCGGCCTCTACAGCCCCAATAGTTCCCCAAAAGGAACAGGTGTTGCCCGCGAGATGAGGGACAATTAGCCGCATATGTAGTTAGTGCTTTTATATCCATGCTTAAAAAAAATGTGTCCGTCATTATTGCAAATAGCTTCTGCATCAACATTCATCAAGGGTCTGAGTTGTTTTTGTGGGCAAGGTCGTTGTGGTCCATCCACATGGCAGCTGCTTCTGGGTTCTCTAAAAATTGTGTATTTCCTTTGTAGGGAACTTTAAGTCTTGCCGGGCACAGAAGCATGTATTATGAGTTTCAGCTGTCTAAGCCTGGCCTTTATAGGGATGAACGAGTTCCTGGCATTCCGAACTGTTGGTGTATAGTCCTGGTAGATAACGATCTTAGAACTTCCACGTATTATCTTGCCCCCTCTATACAGCGTTGTAGGATGACTTCCCGGGTTTATGAAGTTGAGTATTTTGGCAATCATTGGTCGTGGGTGTGATCCTGGGGGAGGTCTCTTTTAGAGTGATGGGTGGGCTCTTTCGATAGCAAATCCTTGTGAAAGTTTGCCTGGTCCAATCTCTTGTACTAATAGATTTTCGATATACGAGGTGGGGTCTGGACCTTCAGTTCCTTCCGGTAAGTCCAGAACCTGCACATTGTTTCTGCACAATCTGCCTTCTGTGTCTTCTGCACGCATTTCCAGGATGCTGTTTCGTTTCTCTAGCTCCTTGACCCTCTTGTCCAGGTCTCTTCTCGAGTCTGCTTCCTCTTGTAGGAGCACCTCCACAGATGTGACCCTCTCTGCTAGTTGCCTGACATCCTGCCGGAGCAGTTGTACGTCAATTTTGACGTCATCTATCCTTGACTCCAGTGATATGCCTAGAGCCGCAATTGCAGCAATAACTTTGTTCTCCTGCATATCTGGCGGGGTTGTGGAGGTCAGTTGTTGGTTAGGGTTCACAGCCTGTGCAGTGTTGCAGTTGTTCCCTTGCTCCATGAAGGAGTCCATCGTCATTGACTTATTCTTGTTCTTGGCGGTGACATATTGCTGCTGCTCTGTGAAGGCAATGGTGATTGCGCTGTGTCTCGCTGTCCAGCTATAGGCCCAACTGTGTTTGCAGGGTAGTTCCCGGGGAGACCCAGGAGGGCCCCTTTGCTGAGGTGCAGGCTGTGGCAGTGCAATTAGTGAGCAGCTGAACCAGCAGGGATGCACGCCACCGTGGCATAGGCTGCAGGATTCCCAGGGCGGTGCCCATCTGTCTGCGATGCCTCGTGTTGCACAAGTGTTGTTGGTTTTGGTATAAGCCCCGCAAGCGCTGGTTGCTAAGTGCGTCGGTAATCCACATGCTATCTTGAATGTCCTCTTTGTTGCAGTTGCCTGCCCAGCTGAGCGCACGTTCAAAATAGGTCTGTGCCAGCAGCACACTGGTGCAGGTCTATGATCGCAGTGTCTGGCTTGTGTTCCCTGTATCCCGGCAATGTAGGGGCAAAGTAGTCCGGCGCTCAAGTGCAGCGTGAGAGAAAGGAGGCTAGGGAGAAGGAGAAGCCAAGGTGCACTCTTCTGGATGCAAGACTGGTTCAGTCATTGTTGGGGGCTTTAGTGGAACCACATATGCCTATATGTGATACGGGTCCCGGGGTAGCACGGCGGCCCGCGTCTCCTTCCTCGTGGCGTCAGGTTCCAGGACAGGTCTAAGCGTTAGAACAGACAGTCTGGTGTATATCCCTTAATAGTTGAGCAAGGTGGGAAAGTGGGCAGTGTGAAGGGGAGAGACGTTGTATGCCAGGGCCCGCTGTGATCCGATATTGACCATGGCCCCACGGTATAAGGCAACATCTCTGACTTAACGCGAGAAGGGGCCTACTGGTCTGAGGCCTCTCAGATGCGGTAGCGCTCCGGCGGCATCCACAGGTTCAAGGTTGATGGGGCTGCAGGGGCTGCCTCTCACAGAGGGCAGGGTGATGTTGCACACTGTGTTTTAGGTCACAGCATGAGAGCGCCAAGTTGCGGGCTGCTCCTCATTGGCCGCAGGGGCCAGGGGTTGACTGCACCAGCGCCGCTCAGGTAGGGGTCGAGGCACACTGCGCCCTCCGCTGATTACGGGTTTCAGGGCAAATCGGGCTCTGTGGGCAGCTGTCATGATCTTGTCCTCAGCCTGGCCGTTAATGACTGTCTCACGGTGCAGTCGCCATCTTGTTGCGGCGGGGGAGGTCCTGCGATTCGGTGTTCCTCCGATATGCTGTTCCGATTTTCCTCAGGGATGGGTTCAGCTGGTGGATTTCACGTTCCTCTACTTATGAATATGTTTCTGGGTCGGTGCGAAGTGTCTTGCTGCAGTTATTAGGATGAATACAGGATCATGGAGGGAGCTCTGCTCGGCTAGGACCTAATGCATCGGCTCAGGCCATGCCGCCCTGCCTCTCCATTGTTTTCTGTGGCAATCTCTGTTGTCACACTCACCCCCTGTCTTCCATCCACACTGTTCCCTGCGTCCCCTGTGTGGTGTTACCTGCTTGTACTTCTGGTGTGCTTCCCACTGTGTGAACCCTCCCCTCTTGTGCATCCTGCATTGCGCAGCTCTGGGTTGTGCTTCTTTTCCTCACTTTTCTTTCTCTCACTCTCTCCTCTTTCCTCCTCGCACCCTCTATGGCGCTCTCAATTTCTCTCATCTTATCAAACTGTTATCCTATCTCCTATCGTATCCCTGTTACCAATTCTGGAAGGAAAAAGGTAAAGAAGGCTATCCTAGTCTCCAACCCAGGCCTGCCCATCGCTGATACCTACACCAGTGCTTCCGACAGACAGACTACCACTGACATCCTCTTTGTTATTCCATTTCCAGGCCTATGGACCCCTCATATGGTCTCTGTTCTCTCTCCTTTCTCCTCCTCTCCCATTAATGGTGGCACCTGATGAGAGATCCTCCTGGCCTCCTTCCACTCCTCCTTAGTGATCATTAATGTCTATCAAAATGGTATTGTCATAGTCCAGTGCTCTCAGCCCAATCTCCTCCTTCCTGATAGGTGTCTCCTGTGTCTTTTCAACTTCCTCCCTTCTCCTGCTACTCCTTTTTCCTCCTCTGGACCCCTCCTTTGTCACCTCCTCCTTTCTCCTTTGCCTCCTCTCTGGCACCCCCTCCTTCTCCTCTCTGGCCACTATGCCACCTCTGTCGACTTCCTCTACCCACTCTCAGCCACATCCGCTGGGTGTACCTCACTCTTGTTCCACGCCCCAGAAGTCTTTCCAAAGTGGCAACCTGCTCCATGTAGCTACTCTCAACTGTGCCGTCACACAATCCTCTGACATCTGCCACCTCCTCTGACCTTGATGTCCTCGCTCTCACCGAGATATGGTTCACGGCCAGCTCTGCCACAAGATTTCTCTCTCCTCCTGGAGGGCTACAATATCCTTTCTGAGCCCAGAACCAATCGGCCCAGTGGTGGAGTGGCTCTGATCTTTCCTGAATATGTTCCTGCAGCTGTCATTCCCACACAGGCCTATTGCTCCTTATGCTTGGTCTGCAGGCTCTCTAGCTCTCCTGGCCCCTCTCTAACTGTGGCCACCATCTACAGGCCACCGGGCCAGGTCTCCCTCTTTCTTTCTGAATGGGCGGACCTCACCACTTCTCTTTTTGTCTCTTCCTCTCAACTTCTCAGAAATCTCAACATCCACCTGGAGGCCTCTGATGCAGCCGCTAGGCTCTTTCATAACCTTTGCAACACCCTCTCCCTGTCCATACTACCCTCTGGCCTGACACTCGGAAACACCTTGGATGTTCTCATCTCCTCAGACATCCCCCTTTCTAACCCGCTCAGTACCCCTCTCTCTTCGACTGACCACTTTCTGCTCTCCTCCCACCTGAAGCTTCCTGTCCCCCAGACAAAGCCCCCTTCTCGGTCATTCGGGCCATGAAGCAAGTGTCAGTGGCTGCCTTTGCCTCCACTATTTCTACTCCCCCTACTCCTGCGGCTGACTCCCACTCTGACACAGCCCTCTCCAGCCTGCATCATTCTATCTCCAACACTCTGGACATCCTTGAACCAGTCATGAGGATCCGTCTGAAGCCTACCCCCAAATGCAACTCTTGGAATGAATCCGACTTGGGTGCCCTGTAACTAAGTGCAGGGTAACTGAGCGGAAGTGGAGGGCATCGGGCACATCCTCTGACAAACTGGCCTGCCGCCTGCTCCAAAGGCAATACAGACTCTGTCTTCTCCAAGAGGAAGGTCCATATTCAAGCCTGTGTCTCTGCAGCCTCAAACAACATGGCCGAAATCTTTAAAATCTGCAAGGAGCTGGCCAGTCCTGCTGCAGTCTCTGCCTCTCCTATTCCCTCTCAGGCCCTCTGCTCAACTCTGGCATCTCAATTCACAGCTAAAACCCAGGACATCATGTTCTCAATTTCCTCTTCCTCTCTCTCTCTCCCTCTACCTCTCTCAGGCCCCCTTTGGCCATCTCCCCCACCCTCCGCTCCTTCTTTCCTTCCTCTCTCCGATAACACCTGATGATGTTTCTAGACAAGTCCGATCTATGAAAGTGTCTTCCAAACAGGTGCTCCCCTGCTATTCCAGAACTATGAAGGACCACATTCCTTCTAAAAGTCTTCTGCCGATCCTTCCTGCTCAGCAAACTATCACCCGATCTCCATCACTCCTTTCCTGGGCAAACTCCTGGAGAAGCTGGCCATCTCCCAGCTAACCCTCCACACTAAATCTTTGGGTTTTCTCCATGACCATGAGTCTGGCTTTAAAGCAGCCAGAGGCACAGAAACTGCTCTTCTCAACACCAGTGAAGGTCTGTGTACATGCGAGTTATAAATACCAAATCATATAATATCATTGATATGTTGTAAAAGGTCACAGCATCCAATTGTACCATTAATCCATGTATACCCACCAGGGCAAATAATTGTCTATAGTGCACCCATTTAACATGGTAAGATTCCAATCATTCAAGTACTCCAGCCAGTGTCTTCAACATTCAAAAGGGATCTTAAGCGTAACCCCTTTTTTGCACACCGGTTCTCCAGTATTGGCAGCCCACAATATCCCTCTTTGTTTGAGGGTGTCTTGTCTTGTGGAAATTGCGGGCTTGACAAGGGTGCTGCTACGCGGCTCCCATACAGCTATGTGAACTGTCAGTATCCCTTAGCCAGCAATCCTCACTGGGCACGCCATGCCCAGACTCGCACCAGCATTGTGCTGGTGGGGTGGCTCACCACAGGTGGGTCGATCCGTCTGCAGCATTTCGCTCTCTAAGTCGCACTGATATTCAAACTGATTACTGCATGGTTCTCTGCCTCTTGCTTACTCTGCTTTCTTTCTCTCTGGTTGTCTGCTGGCTCTCCTGCTGCAAGGCTGCTGACTTTGGAGATCCTAGGAGACAAAGTGAAAGACCACTGGCCAGAATGGTGCTGTGCAGTCTTCGTGTTATAGACTGTGGTAGAAGTATACGAAAAGAAGTCGTGGAGCTATGTTCCCTGCTGGCCTGCACCCACTCCCCACAAACCCTATTGCCACACCCCCTGCCACACACAATACAAACCCCCAAACACATGCACCTGCTATTAAAGGGAACGTTCAGTGTAGTGCACTGAACGTGCAAGTTTCAACTTCTTCCTATAGTTTCATTTTGAAACGAAACCATTCCAGAACAGTTTCTTTTTAAAATAAAAGTATAGGAACAGTAAACCTAATTTTAAAAAGTAGAGGAGGACCGCTCCCAACCGCTCCTGCTCACTTCGACCACTGGTTATAAGACAGTGTCACTCTTGACAAGCAACTAGGCACAGGGGGAAGGGGAATGGATAGGGACTGGGGCCCTCCCAATTCCCAAACCCTGCCTCTGAGATAAGACTGGTTCTGATGTAAATGCTGGTAGGCCTTGCACCTCGCCGTGCTGCTCACCATCTGCCAGTTAGCACAACATATCATTTGTTTTTTTACTTCCCCTTTCAGGCAATGTATATTTTCAAAGTTGCTTAATTCATGCCTGCTTTTTCTCTCCAATCAGGTGCCCCAGCCTGGAACGCTTCAGGTTTCTCACCTGCAGGAGGGAGCATATGCTTTCCAGTTAACTGTCACTGACACTGCCGGTCAACGGAGCTCCGATAACATCTCAGTCACTGTTCTTCCCATGGAGCCACGTGGAGTGGGTGAGTACACTGATCATTTCCTGCATGTTAGTCTGCTCCAGAGTGTACAACAATGGTAGCGGATGGGTAAGTAATCTGGTAAGAAGTTCTACTCCTTTTAGATTACAATGATTTCTTTGGAAATATAAGTGAAAGGGTTCAATTCCTTTGAGCTGAGATTTTGAGACATATTTGCACCATCCTTGAGCAATCTAAAATATCCATCATTCTTTGGTCAAGATAGAAGAGTGGTAGAAGACCATCCAGGCACTAGGTGTTTAGCAGAGTGTAGCATGTTTATCTGGGGAATGAGCTGGCAGGAGGGCCCATATGCTATGACCTCTCTAGCAAGTTCTGGCTGGTTAGTCAACAGCACTTTGCATGCTGGGAATTTAAGGCCCATTCTTTCATTGTAGGGAGAACACCCTACAAATACCAGATTAGAAAGTGCAATTACTGCAATAATAGCCCATTAAGACTGCACTGCCCCTTGGAAACAAATTGACACCAAGTCAAATGTCCAAATGGAAAAATAGAACTTACAAGGATTGGTTTGCTGTGATATTTCTTCTTAATATTTGTACTCTCGAAGAAGCCACAATTGTAGGCACATATTTGCACAGTGCAAGGGTTTGCATTTCACTTAATCTGACATTGGCAACACATTTCAACTGTAACTGTGGCGATATAAGTATCATTAGAAGCAGTGTTGTCTGTTAATCTTTCCAATTTTTTTTAAGCCACGTAGCAAAACATCTGGGTTTCTTACTTTCTCATATCAGTGGCTAAACTGTGTTCCTTATTTTTCTTTTTGTGAGTTTCCCGTCAAAACGAGGGCTTATTTATTTAATACATGGACCATGTACAACATTGTTTGCATTTACAAAGTGGGATTCCTGGAGATTCTTGATCTAACCTCTGCTTCCTGATATTTTATGGTCAAGGAAATGTGACCGGATCAGGCTCTTGACCCTATCCGGGACATTGACATCTCCCAACCTTGGGTAGGCGTCCTATGCCAGAACTGATCGAACACCAGAGGTGGGTGAGGGCATTGGGAGGGCCCCAGTTCCTTAACCCCAATTGGGCTGAACCTACCTGTGAACTTGATACCACTATCTCTTACACCATGCCTCGCAAACACAAGTCTGACAGAAGTACTTTCTTGTTTTTTCCAAAGCTGCTGGGTCTAGAATGCAGTTTCGTCTGGTGGGTAACTACGCCAGCAGAAACATTGAAATCGAACAAAACGTTTTCTCGCCTCCTCTCCACCATGTTACTGGTGAGAATACAGACTTCCCAGGGTAGCAGGAAGGTGACGTGAGTGGGCAGAAAAACAGAGGCCTGGAAAGAGCAACATCATGAAAGCTGCCCTGAGAAAAAGGGACGGGGCTAAAAAGGGTTTTACACATTTGGCACACTGAGACGCAGCTTGAGGAGAGAGAGAAAAACAAGATTGGCCCAAGAGGCCAGGTGGAAGTGAGTGCCAATGGGAACCCTGAGGAAATGGGCAAACAGGAAGGGCAGGGTGATAAAGAACTGCATGCCATGAAATGGTTCAAGAGAGTTGGGGAAAGTCGTGGTCGAGAAGTGGCAGACCGAGAGGCCAGGTGGAAGACAGAATGTAAAGCTTAGTGCTGAGGACATGTAGAAGATTGTAGAATAGTGGGCAGGTAAGATATTGTGTGGGACAGAGTATGGTACCAAGTGTAGATAGTGGCATGTTTGTTGTGAGAGTGAGTGTTGGAACAGGTTAGATAAGTAGATGGGAGGATAGGAAAGAGTGAGAGTAGAGTGGGCTTAGGAGGTAGGCTGGGTAAGCAAGATAAAGAAGGTGGAATAGAGTGGAAGTGAGGGTGAGAGAGAGAAGATGATTGTTGAGGGCAGAGGATGGGCAGTAGGAGGGAGTAGTAAGAGAGAGAGGGTAGAAAGGAGAGGGAGATACATAAGGTGGAAACAGACAGACAGGTGAGGGAGAGGGCGGGGAGTGGGCACGGAGACGGGGGAAACGAGGCATGAGCAGAGAGGGGAAAAAGGGGAGGAAAAGTGGGGAGAAGGATAGGGAGACAAGATAATTACAAGGTACATCATAACTGCCATTGCCTTGGGGAACATCAGAGGAGGGTGCCATTAGTAATTCCTGAAGATAGTGAGATGGAGAAAACTGCATCATTTAGGTCTTCACTGTTAGTCCAGTTTAGCATTATACAGTAAGGGGTTACCTTGAATTTGTACCGACTCTACATCAGGGAAGTCTGGGCTAGGGTGGAAGGATCCCACAGGAAGTTGATGACAAGAAGAGGTGGCTCCCTTTAGTCTGGTCCTCCTGGAGTCCAGTCTTAACCAAGCTGTGATAATGAATACTACATTTTATAAATTACGTAAAAGGAGCTGACAAAAATCAATGTACTCAGTCCTTTTGAATACTCCCTTCCCTATTTTCTTTATTTTACATTTATCCAGGATATCAGTGGCATGAATGTAATTTGTTTTTGCCTGTGGACTGTAATGATGCTGCGAAAATCAAAGTGATGGTGCCGCAATCATGGTTGTGAACGGGCTAAGGCAGCTGCAAAGGAAGGGACTGAAAAACATGACAGAGTGCCGCTGCCACAGTAGGACAGAGGCTGCAGCAGTGCATGCTAACAACAAATCAATGCATTAGATACTCTGAGAAAGTAATTCAATGTAGGTCTTACTTGAGGTGCGAGAAGATAACTCAGGGATCCATCGGCAAGCAGTGAACAGTATTTTCGTTTGGGCCTGCCTGGGCCTTACAAGGGGTATCCCATTTGAGCCAAGCTTTTGCCTCGCCTCAGAATTCCCGCACCAGCGTGCGCACCGATGACTGCACCATTTATACATCTCCAATGAAGGGGTGTCTCATTTGGGCCTTAGCCTTGTTCCTACCTCACCTTACTTCACCCATGTGTGCCCGTCACGCCCTACTGTTGCATTCAGATTCCAGCAACCTGACGACGGAACCAACTTTGTTCACATAAAGGAAGGGGTGACTTTCTTGCCTCCCTCCAGGCCCATCTTGCCCACATGGCCACTCTTGCGTGTTCTTGCATCTCCCCAGCTGCTGTCTCAGCCCGCTCACATCCTGATGGCGACACTAAGACCTTTACCAGCAGCAAATAGGTGTTTTTCACTTTGCCTCCTCTGGGCCCCACCTCGCTCTTACTTGCACCTCTGTGTGCTCTTCACTTCCTTTTTTCAGAGTTACTCAACCCTGCTCTGCCGCGTTGCGGCACCTTCACTTTTGTTCTCACTGCACCTCAAATGGCGGGCCCTTCACCTTTGATCCTGCAGCACCAACTCTTTTTATGACTGTGTTTTCTACTGTTATCATATGTACTGCAATGCCCCCCCTCCCCTTTCTCCCTGCACTTTTCCCCTTCCCCTCCCATCGGCACTTGCGCGATCGCAATCAGTCCTTCCAGGATTTTGCGGCATGAAATGGCAAATTTTGCAGCATGAAATGGCAGATTTTGCAGCACAAACCTTTATTTATTGCGGGATTTTTGCGGGACATTTTTTATTAACTGGAGGGTGTAAGATTGCCACATTGCAGGAAAGAGGCAGAGAGCAAGGCTACAAGAGAGCCAGGGTATCATTATTATGTATCTTTTGTATAAATTTAATAGGCAGAGTCCCAGATGTCTCTATCTTGGTAGAACAGTTTTTGATTTGGCTACATTTTTGGTTTAATGTGCATGCCTATTTAATAGTATTAACTAAATTGCTCATTATCAGTTGTAATGCTGAAAATATTCCTCTTCTATGTTCTCCAATCCCCGAAACATCCACACACATATCACCAACTCCCCATCACAACTTTCATTCCTGAACCTCTCTGTTATACAAATACTCACGTGCGATGTAACACTGTCAAGTCACAATTTGCACTCTCCAGCCCCTGCCACACTCAAAATCATACTACCAACTCACACCTTACACTCTCAATTCCTCCCGCAATATACAGTCCTTCATTCTTCTTTGCTGCTTCTGCATCTTGCATCCTTTCTCCCATTCTATCGCACTCTTCCCTCATCCTTTTCCCAATCTGCAGCTCACTGCCCCTTTCCGGCCAACCGCTTCCTCTCTGCTTTCTGGCTCACTGACCACACGCTCCCTCTACTTTCTGTACCTCCGCTCGCTCTCAGAATTCTGGCCCACTGAATCACTGCTTCCTCTGCTCTCTTGTGCACTGCTTCCTCCTCTGTCCCACTGCTCTCTCTCTTCTTTCTTGCCTATCACTTCACATCTCACCCCATCACTCTCCCTTCCCTCTCAAAGTGTGACTATGTTTTTCATTTTTTTTAATATAGATTTTGTCCAGGATCCTCAAAAAATGGGGCATTTAAAAATAGAGCCGAAGAGATGCTATTTTTAGACAACCCGGATGTGCCTCTGCCCGCACTGCCAGTCTCCTTCATCGTCATTCGACTGATGAAGCAAGTGTCAGTCGCTGCTTTTGCCGCCATTTTCATCCCCCCCTCCTGCTCCTGTTATTGATTCTCCCACTGACACAGCCCTCACTAACCTTGTCCTCTCCATCTGCAACACCCTTGCACCTCTCATGAGGATCTGCATGATGCCTGCCTCCAAGTGTAACAACTGGTATGATTCCGAACTAGCCACACTGAAATATAAGTGCAGATCTGCAGAACGGAAGTTGCAGACTGCGGGCTCATTCACTGGCAAAATGGCCTGTTGCCTGCTCCAAAGACAATACTGTTTCTCCATCCTCTCCAAGAAGGGGGCCCACATCCAAGCCTGGATCTCTGGAGCCACCAACAAACATAATGGTTCAAAATCTGCAAGGAACTTGCCAATATTACTGCAGTTTTCACCTCCCCTCTTCCTTCCCAGGCCCTCTGCACTGGACTGGCCTCCCATTTCACAACTAAAACACAGGACATCTTGTCATCACTCACATCTCTTCCCCCCCCCCACTCTCTCCTCCCTTTTGCCCATGGCATCCGATGAGATCTGCAAAGTTGTCTGCTCTAGTCTCCTCCAAACAGGCGCTTCCTTGCTCCTCGAGAACTATCCAGGACAACATCTCTTTTCTCACTCCTGCCTTAGCTGACCTCTGTAACCATTCCTTTGCCACTGACTCCTTTTCCTCACCCCTCAAGCACGCCCCTGTGCACCCTCTCCTAAATAAGCTGTCCGTTGACCCTTTATGCCTGGCTAACTATCGCCCTATCTCCACTACCCCCTTCCTGGGCAAACTCCTGGAAATGTTGATCATCTTCCAATTAATCCCCCACACCAAACTTGTTTTTTGTCTCCATGACCACCAGTCTGGCTTTAGAGCATCCAGTGGCATGGAAAATGCTCTCCTGAACACCTGTGAAGACCTGCTCTATAACCTTGATTCCAACTCAACTCTCCTGCTGTTCTTTTTCTCCTTGATCTTTCCTCTGCCTTTGACATGGTCAATCATTCCATCCTCATAAAACGACTCCGCAAAACCCTCGGCATCACGACAGGGCACTGAACTGGCTGGCTTTCTTCCTGTCTAATTGTCCTTCCCAGGTGCAACTAGGCCCTTTCCTCTCCTCCACCTCAATCTCTACCTGCACGGTTACTCAGGGATCTATCCTATCATCGTGGCTCTTCAGCATCTATCTCAACCCCTTTGCCCACTTGATCTCCTTCTTCTCTCCTCTTTTCCAGTGTTATACTGACGACACACGGCTCCCCTTCGAGCTTCTCTCCACTTCCTCCGTTTCTCGCTCTCTGAATACCGACCGTGTGACTGCCATTCAGGCATGGTGCACTGCTAACTAACACTCTTAATGCCAATAAGTCTGAGGTCCTTTTAATCAGGATCCTGGACCTGTCTATACAAGCACTCCCCCCGTATGAGCACTCCCCTCCTGGGCCCCCTACCTGACCAGCATCCCTACCGAATCTGGTCCTCCCCCGTCCTCGCACTTAGTGGGCGATCTACATCTCCGGCATCCACTGGCACTTACCCCCTGGGCATCCCTCAGCACCTCCCCTCAGCACTTCTTGGCATCTGTGCCGCCCCTACCACCGCCCTCTGAACAGAATGCAGTTCTTCCCTCCTCCCGCCCCCTCCTCTTTGCACTTCTCTTTCTGCACTTGCACAATTCGAAAGTCACAAGGCCTAGTAGGACCGTTACTGTTTATTATTTGCCCTGTTCCTTCCCCGTTTTTTGCCTTGTGGCACCTGGAAACACTATTGCTGTATAGGCGCCTTATAAATATTCAATAAATAAATAAATAAGACTGATGCCCGACCTCTCCCAGCAAGCCGCCACATTTTCTGGGAATTAGATTACCAGAAAGCATTGCAAGCATTTATTTTTGCTTGGGGCTTGTTGCTGTTGCTATACTAACTTCAATTATTTATTTTAGATTTTCTTTAATGGCAGAGCTTTTTTATTCTTACTGGTGTACCATAGTAATCAATGTTCTGCTGGCAGTTCATTTAGAACAGTGCAAGTCGGACTGTATGTCTAATTATTGCTGCTATTACTACTGAATCCTAGACCGTATGACATGTTGTTTCCTCAATGTACCATTAGTGTGTTGCCTAACAGCATGTTTAATTAGTTTTGAAGCAAGTTGTTGCACATGCCAGGGTTTCCATAGATTAGAGTCTTATAGTTCTGTTGTAAGGATAAAGCAGTTAGAAGGGTTCGCACTTGGGTAGGCCCAAACTCTAATCTGAGTTATATATGAGCTTCAAACACGTGCAACACCATGACGAAACTGGAGAATATTGAAACACTTTTGGCAACAAATTGCACACGAGCCACAGAAATTCTAGGTAATATCTGTTTTGTATGAGGTGGGATTATTTGTCAATTAACACTTCAGTGAGCCAACTTGTCTTCAGGCATCTCAAGACTATTGGGGGCTTATAACGATTAGATATACAGCAGGCAAAAACAAGCATTGGCAAAGCCAACAGTTTGGACTTTTGGGTAGGCGTGGGATAGGCATTTGCTAGGCACTGATATAAAGGTACTGCGCTTGCCATAAAATCACAAGAGCTGGGAAATGGAGTGATTACCTGGGCATATGATGTTGTTACCTGGCAAATGCCTTTCTAATACCTCAATCCAAAACTAGTCACTTTGTGGTTGCTTCTTTATAGAAGGGTTTCAGTGCATGCAAGAGATATAAATCAAGTGGCTGTAGGGACACTTGGTAAAGACAATTTTATTACACCAGTAGTCATATACAGCTGCAATTAAGTCATTAACTCCCAGTCAACTGGCAAGCTAAAGTTCGATGGTAGAACGAGTTAAAATGGATTAAAATGTATCCCAAGAGGATGTGTTTAGGGCAGGGAGGGTCAGGTAGTGGGAGGGAATGGCCATAGGGATTAGCACACCATGGGCCGTCGATGGGTGGCATGAGGAGTGGGGAATGAAACTTGGTTAAGTTAGCCATGATTTTGGTTAATGACTTTTAATAAAAATAAAAGGGGTTGGACAAATGCCTCTCTGACCCGGCTCAAAGAGGAATTTCCCTACCTATACCAAAACTAATGATCCATCTGCATTAGAATGTCCAAACAAGAAAACTGTTCTGTGTCCAAAGTTCTATTCTGACTCTCACACTATTAACTCAACTAAAAGGTGAACCTGGAAATGTCTTTAACCATGGGTGCTTTAAAAAGTGATCATAAAGAAAATAATGCTTCCACCAAAAGGTTCAAGAATAAAGGTCCTTGCTCCAGATGGTGGTTCCCATCCCCTAGATTCTTCTTTACTCCTTGGGGTTTTATACACAACAGTTCTTTGGGCCTCTCTTGGCCAACAGCAACACTTGCACACAAAACAGTCTGCTCTTGTAGTATCTTTCAGGATATCTGGTATATCCTTCTGCCAGATGATGTTGCGCCTTCTCTCTGGATTAACACAATCCCTTTCCCAGTACTGATACTCCTTCTCAGGACTTCTGATTCACATACTTGACACTGCCTGGTACACTTCCCTGCCAGGGCTTCTGGTCTTTACACAGTTGTGACTGCCTGGTAAACTCTTCTGCCAGGGCTTCAGGTTTATGCACACTTTTGCTTGCCTGGTATACTCTCCTGCCAGGACTTCTATTTATTCTGGACTTGTGCCCGCTCCCAAAGTCACTTTTCTATATTCTTGGATATTGTATCCTCCTGATATATTGGAAGAGAAGGAACATCCTTAAAAGGAAAGGGCAGGGACATGTGTCTTCCTCCAATGATGCTGTGTTTTCTCTCTGAGGATCACCTTCCCCCATGTGACCCTCCCTCATATAGCCGCCCCCTGGGTTTGGTCAGAAAGCGTCTGACTCACCCTGGCCACATGTGGGAAGGCTACTTCAGGGAAAGGAGTGATGGCATCATTGGATTCGTCACAGTGGGCAAATAACCAAACAACACCCACAGGCTGTGTGTCCCACCTCACATGTCATTTCTCCCCTACCTGTACGCTAATGAAATAGTTTTGATTTCTGTTTGATATTCTTTTAAGCTAGGTATTATTTCTCCATAAATTAAATTAATCATTATTCCATTGATGCACTTAGCCAGTTTGTGAGAAATGTATGCAAATGTCAAAATCCAGTTAAATAATTGATAGATAATTCATAATGACAAGGATGTAGCATGTATAAAAAAAAGGCTGTATGTTCTACCGGACTGTAGAAATGCTATGAGGAGTTGGGGTGCTCCTGAATGATATGCTGGATTGTTGGTCAAGTCCTTGGTTGATGTCAGGCTCGATTTAAAGCATATGCCATTGTTTTACTTTCTTGTGGACAAGGGGCAAAAATGCAAGTTGCAGGCTACCTGCAAGCCATAAAAGTAACTTTCCACCTCAGTTCTATACATAGTTCTATACATACACACAGCACTCATTACTTATTTGCCAAGAGTCAACTATCACTAGCCAATGGCTAGTCAAGAGTACAAACATTTCACCCGGTTGTAGATGTCTGTGCTCCATGTATTGTATAGTGTAACAAGTTGTAAGGTTTCATCTACTTTTTGTGTATGGTAAGTTCTGTTAATTGAGGGCAGGGAGTATAGCTCAGAGGTAACGTGTTAGTCTTGGAAGCAAGACCACGCAGAGCAACACAGGCTCGAATCCCGGTCCTGCTCTTAGACACTGGTCCCCAGTAATGAGCCCTTTATCAAAGGTTAATTGTTGTAGTGATGCTTTGTCAAATGGTGTGATAGCCTGTCTTTTTGAATTTTTAGGAGGATTTTATTTGCTTGAATGTCTGGTGCGTAAAACATCAACGGGTGTCTGGTCAAAGGATCGAATGGTCAAAGGATCGACACCAAAGGATCGAAAACCAAAGGATCGAATTTTTTTTTAAATTATATATTTTTTTGGGGGTTTTCGTTTAGTGAAAAAAAGTGTTTTTTACCACAAAAACAGGGGCTGGGGGGGACCACCCCCCCCCAAAAAAAAAATGTCAAAAATAAAATAAAATTTGATCCTTTGGTTTTCGGTCCTTTGGTATCGATCCTTTGACCATTCGACCCTTTGGTTGTCGATCCTTTGACCTACAACCCACATCACCGTACATTGTTTTGAGAGTGTCCACTAGAGGCATGTGTGATGCTGGAAATGCATTGGAGGGACAGGGCCTCCATGTCCTTGTCCTTTTAACATGTGTGTTCTGTGTTATTGTCTGCACAGGAGTCCATGCGGGACTCCTGGCAGTGAAGCTCTTCCTCTTTTTGGTCGTGGTGAACAAACGCTTGGGATACCCTTATGGCACCCATGGGTGGCGGTACAATCCTGTACCCCTAGTGTATGTTTTTGGGCACATGTGTGTGGCCCACAGAGCAGGGTATGGGCTGGTGGCAGCTCCATGCTGAATCTGACAGGTGCTCTGAGTATCCTCCATTTTCCTATACCCAGGCCCAGCCATTGATATCAGTTGATTCCTGATATGAGACTATTGCCTGTTACCTTGTTTTCCCAGTGTCCTGGGAAGCCCTGACTCTGTCCCTTCCCCTGACCGGGTGTTGGGTGGAAGTTCCATATATGGTATTGTGGGGAAGTCCAGGCCAGACTGGTTGGAGCCATCCCAATGACTGTATGTTGTTGGTACGCCAGCTTAACCTCCATGCTGAATCTGTTGGTAGTCTTCATGACCATCAATCTGGCTTCAGAGCTGCCAGAAGCACGGAAACTGCTCTCCTGAACATCCGTGAAGACCTGCTCTTGAACCTCGACTCCAACACTCCGTGTGTTCTCATTCTGCTCGATCTCTCCTCTGCCTTTGACACTGTCAACCATGCCATCCTGCTCAACCGTCTCCGGGAAAACCTGGGTATCACTGGTCAGGCTCTGGCGTGGCTGACCTCTTTCCTTTCAAATCGACCCTCCCAGGTCCAACTGGGGTCCTTCCTCTCCGACATCTTTTTCTCCACCTGTGGTGTCCCCCAGGGATCTAATCTCTCTCCCTGGCTGTTCAACCAGTATCTGGCACTCCTTGCCCACCGCATCGCCGCTCTCTGCCCTAATTTCCAGTGCTATGCGGACGATACCCAGCTCATTTTCAGGCTACCCTCAGCCTCGCCCTCTCCTTCCCTCATCTCTGACTGTCTGTCTGCTATCCAAGAATGGTGTGCCGCCAATGACCTCTGCCTTAATGCCAGTAAGACTGAGATCCTACTCATCGGTACTCCCACTCCCTCCTTCCCTGCAGCTCTCTGGCCTGCCTCCCTTGGCCCCCTCCCTGTTCCTACCTGCAAGGCAAAAAACCTTGGGGTCATCTTCGACTCCACACTCTCCTTCTCTCCTCATATTTCTGACGTCGCCAAGAGGTCACACTACCAGCTGCACCTCCTCAGAGGTATTCTTCCCTTCCTCTCCTTCCCCCAGAAGCTCACTGTCTCCCGAGCCCTGGTTCTCTCGAAGCTGGATTACTGTAACAGCCTCTATCTTAATCTGCCTGCCTCCACTCTCCGCCCTCTGCAACTCATCCAGAACAGAACTGCGAGACTTGTCCTTGGCCTCAAGCCCAGGGATCGTATCTCTCCAGGACTGAAATCTCTACACTGGCTCCCAGTGGCTGCGAGGATAAAGTTCAAAACCCTCTGCATTGTCCACAAGGCCTTCTGGGGCCTGGGTCCTAAATACCTTCAACTCTCTCTTCCCAAATATCTTCCTTCCCGAGCCCTTCGCTCATCCGCCTCCAACTCCCTCAGGGTCAGCCGCTTCTCGAAGCAACGAGCTGGGGGTAGATCTCTCTCCGCGGCAGGGGCCTCCCTCTGGAACAGCCTTCCGGCCTCCCTGAAACTCGAGGAGAACCATCTCCGGTTCCGGAAGCACCTCAAAACCTTCCTCTTTGCTTCTGCTTTCTCTCTCCCTCTCCCCTGCTGAACAGCTAAATATTCTTCACTGAAACTGCACTGATCCTGCAACTGGACCTCTCTAAACGGTCTCGGCCCTGGGCCCAGCCACTCTCCACTTGCACTGATGCCCTGGAACCCCTCTGCACTGCGGGACTGTCTCTGTATCCCTACAGCCCCCTCTTCCCCAGCACTTGTTCTGCACTTACCTTGCACTTGCCACCAGCTGGCCCTATTTAATTATTACTTTACGCCACTTACCTTGTACTGCACTTCCCCTCCTTCCCTTCCCCTTGCACTTTTCCCCCTCCCCCACCCCTGCACTTGCGCGATCTGAATGACACCTGGCCTAGTAGGATTGTTGTCTGTCTCCCCTTGTTCCTCCCCTCCCTGCCTCGTCGCGCCTTGAAACACCTGTGTATAGGCGCGTTACAAATACCATATCATATCATATCATATCATTGGGTGGGACCTGGGTGAATGGAGTGTGTGACCAATATACACTTCGTGTTATTGGTGTCTGGTTTCTAGTATGTGACACAATGAATGAGACAGCTCTGCCCGAAACTGGTATAAATGCAGTGTGGAGTGCTGAATGGCTGGGTGCTTGTCCCAATTCACATTTCTTGTTGTGAGTGTCTGGATGGAGAAGAGTTGCCTGAATGCACTGTGAGCTTGATTGGCTACCTGCCTGAATGCCTTTCTGAATGATCGGTTGCCTGAGTGTGACCCAGCAGAGTGAATGAGAGACCGAACAGTATATCTGGGGACCTCTCACTGATGGAAATCGTTCAGAAGCTGAAGTTGAAACCTGATACTTACCTTGAAGCCCAGCTAGATGAAGAAGGCTTTGCTGCTGCTTTCCTTCGCCGCAATCCGAAAGCTGTCGTGTCTCCAAGAATTGATCCAAGAGAGGACCTTGCTAGGAGACCTCTTGCCGAGCTATGAGGAAACATCGTGCAGCAGCTAACCTTCACCAAGACTCCCTGGAAGTCATTCATCAGAAGGCTGCCGACCGGAGACTGGGACCGCCGAGGAATCTGAAGCGAAGCGCCCGGACATTGAAGTCCATCGCCGTCAACAACCATCCTCGCCGACCGGAGCCGTAACGCTCCATTGCCGAAGACATTTGAATCAAGTACTCCCTTGCTCATCACCGTCGACCGCTTTGTCCCGCCGGAGAAAGTCAAGGTTGCCGCCGAACCGAAGAGAATCCGCCAGTAGGTTTCCCGCCACCCAAAGTCCTCAAAGACGCAGACGAAGATACAAAAGCCAGCCGTGGTTGAGTCCTGTTCGCTGATGCCAGCTGCCGCCGACCCGATGCCCTTGCTGGGCCTACGTTCTTCATTGACTCTTTGCGGCAACAAACTATCGTCGTCGAGGTGCACCGCAAGCGTCTTCTTTGCAGGACGTCCACGACGATATCCGACAAGCACTGCAAGGACCGAAGCTGCTGCTTCAACGCCATTGTTCACCTTTTCTTTGAGGAATCTCAACGATCCGTGGCTCCTGCCTTAAAGGGAGTTCACTCAAGAAGGATCCATCGACGACCCGTAGCCGAACTCTGCTAAACCAGGTACATTGGGGTAGTAGAACATTTGTAGAAGCATATACGACTCTGCTAAGCAATATATGGACTGGGCTTGTCAGTATATCTTTATTTAAAGGTTCCCCAGGTGGGGGAAATCCTCACACAGAACTGTGTCTAGTTAACAGGACAAAGTATTCTGCCAATTGTTTAACCACCTTGTTTTCCTCCCAAGTCCATGGTTGATACCCTTTGCTATTGATTTGTGTGCCATTTGAAACTGTCAGCAGTTGGTGCATTTTAATGGAGTCAAATAGTAAAGTAATTGTGGTACTACATAGAAATTGTACGTTTATCATTATAGTATTGCCTGAGCACAAAGTGTGTTATTATATGCGTATATAACTTGAACCTTATTTATATAAAGAACTGTGTTATCACCAACAGTGTCTGGACATTCCTTTGTGGGTGCTTGGGGATTACACGGTACTTAAGAAGCCTTGATTGCTCGGCCATAGCTCCCGAATAGAGAATCTTGGCTGGGTTGCTCTGTGCTTCTGCTCTGCCATATAGACGGCAGAAGTACAGTTAACCCCCCTCCAGTCTTTACAGCATGTAGAACCAATTTGTTTCTGTTTTCTTCCTATATATATTGGTATGGCTGATATTATTTTTAATATACATTTTTGAGTCCAGAAAAGTGATGCTTGTGTAGGTGTACATGTAGCTTAATAAAAGATTGGACTGGTCAACATTCCTGCGAGTATATTCCTAAAATTCCTCATTTGAAAATAACCAGGATAGCATCAATATTACTTCCCAAAACGCAATTAGGTTTTTTTGTTGGTTACATTGTTTGTTTCCATGCATGATGAGTTTCCAACTGTCCCCATAATTGTCTTCAAGGGTTTATCTCTGTGCGGACCATCATCACCACTTTGGAATTGCAGGGGTTCAGTTTTGCATCACCACAGATTTCTGTGGTGTTGCATGTTTTTTCTCAAGCAAGATGAACCTTTCTGCCTGTTCGCAAGTGAACCATCTGTAGTATAAACTCCAGACTCACTTTGTCATGGCCCAAGCTAATAAAAGGGAGCCCTGCAGGCACAAGCGTCAGAACGGCTGCAGACTGCAGAAGAGGAGCTTCTGAGTCTGTGTCCCATTTAATGATGTAGGCGGCAGGCCTACACATGGAGGTACAGGCCTGCAGGCCCCGATGCCGTGGGATCCTCGTTCCAGGACTGTGGCAGAGGTCTGCATGGTCAGGGGCCTGGCAGGCTGTGCCCCCACACCCCCCAATGGTGCTTGTGTCCCAAAGTACCATGGGGCCTGCCGGATGTCCAGGGCAGGCCCCAACCCCCACAGGCACTGGGCCTGTGGAGTGTCCGTAACCGTGGCACTCGAGGAGGGCGGGCCACCGGATGTCTATGGTAAGGCCCCTCCAACAATGACGACGAGTCCACGTGCCCCCCCTGCTGCCAGTGAGTGGTGGGGGGGGGGCATCCAACCCCACCGCGGGTCCAGTTTGACCTGCGCCTCACCGCCGCAGTGTAGGCCTGGGCTACCCCGCGTGACGCACACAACCGGAAAACAAAGACAAGACAAATGCAGCCCCTAAAGGGGAGAGAGAAGGTGAGCGGCCGTTTCTGCAAATTGGACGAAGACACGAACACCCGCCCATCTCTCGTGTGTGCTGATACAGGGGCAGCCTGAGGGATCTGCCCCCGTGGGAGGAGGTGGCGGTGGTGCCAACGCAGCTGCAGAGGTGTGTTGACCTCCCGCCGGGAGGAGAGCAGTGTTGCCCCGCCCCCAGGTGGGAGACAAAGAAAGAAAGGTGGCGGCTGTCGCCGTGGTTCTCCCCGGACGCGGCCCTCTGCGAGGAGGGTGCTTGTACAGCCTGGGGAGGATCCAGCCCAAGTCCCGCGGCGCTATGCCACAACGAAAACAGCTGGAGAAAGTGGACCGGCCCCAGCCAAAGCAGTGGGGCTGGAGTGCCCGCCTCCATGAGGGCCAAGGTGGCCGAGTGCCGCCGTGGAGCACCCACCTGCCCGTTCCCAACTATCCCGGATGAGAGGCAACAGGAGGATCCAGCCTGCACCCCTCGGCATCCGCCACGGCGGATGGTGATCCAGGGAGAGCTGCCGGGGGCCCCCACTGTCATCACAGACCCGGCGGTGGAGGAAATGATGAGCTCCCGTCAGGAGCGAACAAAGGAGGCGAGTGCCCCTGACAATGCGGCCGCACCTTCCTGAGTAAGGCTGCACCGCCAGCAGATGAGCCTCATGGAGGATCTCGGGCCCGGCGGTGAACTGAACGAAGTGCTCCGGTTGGGAGCACAAGATAGGAGGTGGATCCTCCGGCTCGCGGCGACGCTGTCATGTGACGTGGGGCCTACAGCGGTGCAGGAGGTGAGCATGACAACCAGGCTGTAACCTGCACCGGAGGAAGCGCATAAAGACCCCAGGCCTCGAGGCGGTGACTTGCAGAAGCGCTCCGGTGCCAGAGCCCTGGGAAACAAAAGGATCCGTTTGAAGAGCCCAGCCCAGCGGGGCCAACAAGGATGTGCTCCAGCCTGGAGCGGTACAGCATGGCTAGTTCCAGCATTAGAGGAGCAGCGCCCTTCGGGGGAAGGCAGCCCGAGTGTGGGTGGAGGGCCTTGGATCGACACAGGCAAAGCAGTTTTCTCCATGCTCCCAGAAGTTTGTATTGAAAATGGGAATGAGCACTTCCGGTCACTATAACTGTGACCCTCCAGGGCAAACAAGGAAGTGCTCCATGTCTCCATGCAAGAGGCGCTGAATAATAAACATGTGGCTGCCCACACCACTCTCAGCGCCACATTACCAGCGTTGCCCCATCATGAGTGTCCCGTTACCATGAGGCGTGCTCTTGTCTGGAGAAGAGAAGGTGCAGGCTAAGAACTGTGCACACCCAAGGCAGCCATGTGTCGATGATGTGTGGCATTGCACCGGCACCAACAATGGCTACACCATGTCTAACATGGGGCTCACACCCTTATGCCCCTAAGGTTTCCAGCCTACAAGCATCAAAACCTCCTGCGCTCTGTGCACTGTACATCTCACCAGTATTATCAAGCATGGAAGGCTCCATGTGCAGGACGTGACAGGGTGAATACCTCGCAGCACTGGGGGACAGGTGCTCGGCGCTGCCAGGTGGTCCGAGAGGCGGAACCCCACTGTGTACCTCGAACACCAGGCAATTCCGGTACAGCCAGCTGTACAGGAACCCGTGCATTGTGCCAGCGTCGACAAGGATGGCCAACAAGAATATTAATAAACGTCTTCCGGCCCAGTGCCATCAGGAAAACGGGACACCCTGCTGCAGAAATCAACCTGTCCGCAGTGAAAGTGCCCTCAACTCCGGGCGAGCCCATCTCACCGACATCATTAGGCCGAGGATTATGCACACACAGTGCATATGAGGACCCTCAGGCAATGGACAGGAAGCGCCCTACACTTCCAGGGAGTCCTAGGACAGCCTCCCACTGCCATGGAGAGAACCAGGCAGCCGGTGGCCCAGCACTATGATACCAGAGTCACCCATTTGGCTCCACTGGTGTCCCTGACTCCCTACCACTACAGTCACCCTTCCTGCCCACCGAGCACACCGAGCCACAAAAGTTCCTGGACTGCTGACAAGCCAACGTGGGTGTGGGGGAGGTACCTACCCGCCCCCCCCTGAGCTCCGAAACACTGTGGGTTTGTCCAGACCAACACCCAGAAGCAGCGTAACGGGCAGGGTATGGGTTGCAGCTCATCAAGAGTGCTTGTGCGCCCTCCTGCGCCCCGGGAGGAAAGAAATACTCCTGACGTGGGGAGCATCGCGAACAAAGGGGTGAGTGATATCCTGTAATCCGTGCCCGACCGACTGCACCGTCCCTTGTCAAAGAAAAACATCTGGAGCAGCCTGGATGCACTGCGACCTGCGTCTCGCTACCTTGCTCTGAGCAGCAGGGGACCAAAGCCAGGTGCGGCTTTGCCAGCTGTGAACTGTACCATCAAGGGACCTGGGCCTGGGGGGGCAGGGAGGAGTGACTACTGCATGGGCTGCCCATAACATCGAGGGTCGGTGCCGATGTGGCCCCTGGCCTCACCCGCCAGGCACGGCTTTGCCGGTTTTTGAACTGGACAGTCAATGGACCTGGTCCCAGGGAGGTGACTCCTGTACCGACACTGATGGAGGATGAACTGGGTTCCTGCAGTTCTGCCATTGCTCAAAGAGGACTGGGATGCGGTCCAAATGCCAACCATCCACCGGGGATGTACCTCTGTGACCGTCACTTGAGGGTGATGGGTTGGTAGGTGATGTGTATATAAATATGTGAGCATATGTGTGTCATGAGCATATCCTGTGGGTAGCTCGTCCCACGACTTTGAAGTAGTATTGTTTTGTAAGGGGAGAGGGGAAGGTTAGTTACAGTGTTATATAGTTTGTTTTATTTTTATGAAAAAGGAGGGATGTGAGGTGGTGAACCCTCCTGTGTGTATTGCCCCTTTAAGGGGATGTGTCCCTTCCCCCTTGCATTGCCCTTTTAAGATGGGCCATGACTTTGTCATGGCCCAAGCTATTAAAAGGGAGCCCTGCAGGCACGTGCGTCAGAACGGCTGCAGACTCCAGAAGAGGAGCTCCTGAGACTGTGTCTCATTTAATGATGTAGGCTGCAGGCCTACACGTGGAGGTACAGGCCTGCAGGCCCCGCTGCCGTGGGATTCTCGTGCCAGGACGGTGGCAGAGGTCCAAATGGTCAGGGGCCTGGCAGGCTGTGCCCCCACACCCCCCTATGGTGCTGGTGTCCCAAAGTACCATGGGGTCTGCAGGATGTCCAGGGCAGGCCCCCAACCCCCACAGGCACTGGGCCTGTGGAGTGTCCGTAACCATGGCACTCGAGGAGGGGGGCCACCGGATGTCCATGGTGAGCCCCCTCCAACAGCATCCATCAACTTATGTGCATTTGATCTTTTGGAACTTTCGTGGGTGCTGTAAACTCCGGGATTAGGGCTGTCCTGGTCATAGGGCATTTCTATTCTGCCCCATTTGTCTTTTACTTGGGGATGCCAGTTTAGTGTTTTTCTATTTCTAGCCTCCATGTGTCCAGTGGATGTGGGAATGAGGGAACTTGTTGTCCTCTGTCTGTACATGCGGGAATGGTATTACCATGGGAGGTACTGATGTATAACATGAATCCGGTAGTGTCCAGCTAAATTTAGTCCCCAGCGTCTAGCCCACGTCGCACAGTAAGAAACGGGGAGTTCTCTCAACTCGTCACAATCGAAGGTGTGATTTTTATGTGAAGGTGTGCATTGTTGTCAGGCTTATCGTGGTGCTGGTAATGTGCTGTATGTGTGCATGTTGTCTGTAATTTGTTGTGCACCAGTCACATGTGTGCC